>NW_027204159.1:2402500-3817500 GCF_024711535.1 Dipodomys merriami | reverse complement strand
TTTAATGTTGTGGGTTAGCTATTCATTAACATCACAAACCTGGACCATTTTCTTGGAAATTTACAATTTAAGGTATAAGACTGCTATGCATAGCCAGAAAAGGCAATCTAGTACAAAAGAAACATTCGCAAGTTAAAATTTTACACAAAACCAAACAAAACATCAGTAAACTTGCCTGGAATTAATAATCATAAGCATCCTAGGTTATTTCAAGGTTGGAAAGGGCATTTGGCTTAATTGGATGGAAATATGGTTGGCAACCCACAAAACACTGGGTTCTCAGTCCTGAGAGAGGCGCCAAAGTGATCAAGTGAGCTGTGCCAGAATGAAGATCCAACTCCTGATGGAAACATACGATACTTGAGATGGGCCAAGTTTTATTTTTTAATAGCTGAGCTTCTAGTTGGCATCAGAAAAATCCCGTGCCAGCTGCTGAGGAAATAAAGTACCAGGAGCTGGCAGGCACTGGCACTTGGAAAGGCAGTAGGTACGGATGCTCTATGGGATGGCAAGGTGCTAGTGCCTGGAAGACAGAGAAGAGGAAGAAGGAGGAAACTACAGACGAGCTGTCCTGTTCTCCTATTTACCCCGGAGAGTGGCAGTGTGCTAGGGAGCACTCTCTCATTTAAAAAACGAAAAAGAGAAATACAGATCCAGCTCTAGCCACCCTCGATAAAGCACATGGGGTCTACAATCTCTGATATCCTGGAGAAACACTGGTGGGCACAGGGAAGAAAAACTAGATCACTCTTCTCAAATTCTGACTTCAGGTGTCAATGGGGAAGAAAATTCCTGGGATACATTTGTTTACTGAATCTACCATCACAAATATTGTATCTTAAAATAGCACAGTTCAAGACTTAATACTGTAGCTTGAAGACATTTTCTTCTCAGTCTAGAAGCCTGAAATCCAAGACTGAGTGTCAGCAGGTTGTAGGGAAGCTATATTCTTGGTTTGCAGATGGTGGCCTTCTCTCTGTCCTCACATGGCAAAGAGAAAAGTGTGCCAGCTGTCATTTCTCTCTTACAAGGACATAATTCCATGATCATGGCCTGGTCTCACCAGTTTGTCTAGCATTCATTACCTCCTAAAGGCTCACTTCCAAATACCAACACATTGGGTGCTAGGGCTTCAAGTATGAAATCAAGGAGGGACATAAACATTCACTCCAAAACAAAGAAAGATGCACAGGAAACAAGAGGAACTAGAGTACTTGTGGGACAAAGAAAATAGGAAGAAATCAGAAGGAGATAGAAAGGTGTGAATGGGTGGTACGGCGTATAACTGAACTCAGAAGCAGTCCTGGGTGAAGACTGCCTTCTCTCTCAGGCCTTTCTCCACCCTTGTTCTCCCCACCCAGGGTTTCTATCACTACACTCATGTGACTTCTGGTCGCCAAAATAAAGACATAAACATACACATTTTCTACAACGATCATTTTACAGTGCAAAAAAAAAAAATCACGCAGATAAAGTTAATCACCCTACTTAAAAGTTAATTTGAGGAGCGATTTGATTTCTTTGAACAAAGCATTAAACTGTTACTCAATTCTATGGATTTTAAGTCATATCTTCAAATAAAGATAGACTTAGAACAGACTACCTATGCTCCCATCTCCCACATGGCCCTTTCCCCAGCTGTCCTTCCTCTCCTGCAGTCAAAGCCAGGAACGGGTGACAGAGCTCTGTGACCCCGTGTTGCAAGTTGTACCGTGATTGCAATTACACTGAAAGTCAGGCTTTTTTAGAATAATTATTTATTTTACAAACAAAACTAAGGCTATGGAAAGCCAGAAAATATACTTCCTTGCTAAATTCTGTCCTAGATATCCACAACTATTGCCAGTATGTGTGTGGCCCACTAAGAGAAGTAAAAATGAGCAAATTTAACAGAAGACATGCAAAAAAGTACATAACAAAAACAAAAACTATCCTAAGTTCCTCCAACACACTTAAAGAACCTTTGGAGCTTAGAGACCTACTTACTCAAAGCACTGTTCTAGCTCCTGAAAACAAGTAAGAAACTAAAGTGAAATCAGAGAGTTTACCTGAAGAAGAAAAAAGAGGCAACATGAATGCTTATAGCCAGAATGGATCCCAGAAGTAGGTGATGTAATCACAGAAGACGATATTAGTGACAGGTTATGCTCATAACACAGTACATGTGTACTTCATGGCACATTTTTTTTACCTTAAATGTACAAATGAGTAGACAGATCCAGTTAATTAAAAGCTACTACAATGAGTGGCAGAGTCTTACACCTATATAATCTTAGCTAGTCAAGAAACTGAGACCTGGAGGACTGAAGTTTAAATCCAATCCAGGCAGAAGAGTCTAGGAGACTCCATCTCTAAAATAACCAGTAAAACGCTGGCCCTGAGAGTGTGCCTCAAGTAGTAGAGCTCCTGCAGAGCAAGCAAGCTGAGCAAGTATGAGGCCTTAAGTTTAAATCCTGGCACCTGAAAAAAAAAATCTACAAAACAAACCAACCCACTAAAAAGCAAGGCTCAGTGACTCAAACCTAGATATTTGGGAGATGGAGATGAGAGGTTCAAATTTTGAAAACAATGTTTACTACTCCATCTCTATCTGTGGCTGTGGTAGTGAATGCCTGTTATCCCAGCTACAACAGAAGCACAATGGCTGGGCACAGTGGAGTATACCTGATATCTCACAACACAGCAGGCACAGGGAGGAAGATCTAAGACAGAGTATAAAGTCAGATCCTGCCTTAAAAATAATCAGGAGGCTGAGATCTGAGGGTCACAGTTCAAAACCAGCCCAGGCAGGAAAGTCCGTGAGACTTTAGTGGCATTGTGGCTCAAGAGGTAGAGCACTTGCCTTGAGCTGAAGAGCTCAGAGGCAGCGCCCAGGCCCAGAGTTCCAGCACCACAACAGACAAAAACAACAAAAAAACAAAACAAAACAAAATAATCAAGACACAAAGGGACTGGAAAAGTTATTAGGTGGTAGAGTAACAGCTTAGGAAGTATGAGACTCAAGACTCTGGGGTCAATCCTCAGTCTCACCAAAAAGAAAAGTTTGTTTCTTCTCACAAAAGGAATCTATAGAGGCCTGTTATGACTGAACATGATTTGTTGAATTATATTATTTGAATTTCACATTTAAGAACATCATTTTCTCAGTGGTTGCTGTGAAAGGGAGTTTTGGGGAAAATATGAGTTAATAGAATAAATAGGTAGCAGTATATTTTCATTTCAGTAAAGAGTAAACTTGAGACAGTTGTCATAATTACAGAACAAATAACTTCAAGTATCTGCTAAAAGCCAAAATGGACTGCAGTAGCTAATTTTAACTGCTGCTGTCTCTTTAAGACAGTACTTGTGGGACTAATCTAACAAATGCAAAATTCTGAGCATGAATGCAAATAAAAAGCAAGCAAATGTCTCTATTGAGAAGCACATAAAAGGTTCAGTGAGGAAGAAATAATTCAGATAGTGCTGTGTGGATATAACAATAAATATGTGTACCCACACATATGTGTGATCGGACATGGGTTTGTATTTCTTTCCTTTCTATGTGGTAGTGGTAATATAAGTGAAGTTCAACATGCTGTAAGTCAAATGCGCTCTTAACAAAGAATGAATACCCTATCTGCACTATTAGTTTTTTAGAGAACATTCTAGAAAGTGTTCTCAAATATAACTCTTCAAAAAAACATTCTTTTGTAGCTAGTAAAATTTTCAATCATATTGCCCTGAAGCAATTTTTAACAGGTAGATAGTAAAATGCACATATCAGCAACATCAACTCAATGCTCTTGGCATTCATGTCCACAGTGCTCCAAACTCTGCCCACTCCAGGCCAATACTTCCAACTGCCAGAGCCAACAGAGAGCAAATTTCTCTATGCAGTAAGTCAGTTATACTTGCAGTTCTTGAAAACAAGTAAAATATCACTATTTCTCTCCTAGTTTGTTAAAAAAAAAAAAAAAAAAAACAACCAACTACCTGTCTTTGTTGATAAACAAATTTCATTTTACCCTCTTCTTGATGCACAAGCTGTGTTCCTCCCATCTTTTTTCTGTTTTCTTCTGAGTGACTTTTTTCTTTTTTGTTACAATGGCAGCAAGTCCTTATCAAAAACTGTGATCAGGCTAACGTGCACAACAAGCACACATCTGCACCCACTTCCCCTCTCGGCACAAGGACACACCTTGCAGTACAATTTCTCTTTGCCTACACTTTAATCTTTTTATCTGCTTTAAACCCATTTTCATAAAATAGAATGTTAATAGTCTGCAATTAGTTTATTCAGTATCCACTTATGTCTACAATTCTTGGATAATTTGGACAACATGATCTCAAAAGTATGTACATTTGTCTATTTATAAGTGCTATCCATGTGCTTCCTAAGCAATATATAATGTGCTTTTCAGAACACCAAACAGTGAAAATCAGAAAAAGAAACTCAGTTTCTTGCAGCAGCCTATAATATTTCTTCCTGAGATGTGGACATTCCAATTTAGAAACCTCTGCTTTGACCAAAACATGAGTGGCTCATTTAGTTAGAAAGAGTTTTATTATTTAAAAAAAAAAAAGATTTATCTGAACAGTATCCCAATTTAAAGGATCTTAGTAAGTTCTGATATATGTGTAACATATAGAAGGATCAGTCAATACACAGATGACACTTATTAATAAATAGAAACATTAAAATTCACTAGAGGTAAATCATTTATCAATAGTTTATTTTGTGTTGTTAATTACCACTACAGGTAAGGAGAATAATCAACTTGTAGTCTATATAAGCATTAAAAAACAAACACCAACCAACCAACGGCCTTTGGCTATAAACACTCATGGAAAAGAAATTATACACACGTAACTAAAGCTTCATGATTTCAAAAGCATTAGATAAGGTCGCACCAGTCAAAGCAATCAATACCAAATAAAATAAATAGGGAAAACAAAAATGAATGAATAAAACCAACCAACATAGCTCAAAACTGTGTCTTGAATAGATCTAAATTTTAAAAATGAGTATACATTTGAAGTTTCTGTCCAAAATAAAAACCAGTGTAAGATTGCTTTTTATGTTTTTTTTTGTTTTATTCTGTTTTTTGTGCTAGCAATGGGGCTTGAATGGGGCATGATCCCATAGCTTTTTCACTCAAGGCTGGTGCTCTACCACTTGATCCACAGCTCTACTTCCAGCTTTTTGGAGGTTAATTGGAGCTTCATAGTCTTTTCCTACCCAGGGGCTTCGAACTGCAATCAGATTTCGGTAGCAAGGATTGCAGGTGTGAGCCACTGGTGCCAAGCTAAGTAAATGAAGTTCTGATATCACTTTAACACAAAATCCTCATGTAACCAAGGAAAAACAGAATTTAATCATGACTAGTCTAGGTCAGCAAACCACAGACCACCTCTAGTAGCTGCTTGATTTTGTACACTCTGCAATCTAAATATAATTTTTACTTGTTGAAATAGTTTTTAAGAAGAGTAGCAGTCTATGGCATGAAAATTGCATATGATTCAAATATCATTATCATCATCAAGTTTTTACTACAATGTGCAACATGTACTAACCTGTGTTGTTTGAGTTTGCTCTCATTCAATTATAGCAGAGTTCAGAGTTGCAACAGAGATCACATGGCCTACAATACTGAAGATACTTGAATGCCTCTTTTCCTGGGTGAGGTAACCAATCTCAGTTCTATACTTTCCTTTTCTTGTCTAATCTAAGCTGTAGGTTTGTTTGTCTGCTTCCTTGCTTGCTTCTTTATCTTTTTCTTTTGTTTAAAACTGTTCCTTATCCATAAGGCATATTTGAATTATTTTTCCCTTCTTACCCATTCCTGTGTTTTACTTTCACTGTAGGCTAAACTGCTCTTGAGTATTCTCTTTTGTTTTGTTTTTTTTTGTTGTTGTTGGTTTTTTTTTTTTGGTTTTGCCGGGGGCGGTTGCAAAATAAAATATACACCTTGCATTTTCTGCTGTTTTTGATTTTGCTTTAGAATGCCCTTTGCCTGAGCTGTCTCTGTTAAGATTCTGGCCTATTTCAAGGTCCACCCTTTTCCCATGAAGTCATTTCAGTACTTTCAATCAGAATTGCCACTGTGAGAATATTGCTTTGCTACTTATATCTCTAAGTCATTCTAGGAACTTTTTTCCCCCTTTCAGTCCCATTATTGAAGTATCTTCATAACATTCTCACCGTGTTATTCCTCTTATAAATAAAAACAACCAAAATAGGACAAAAGTAAAATGCGCTCCATAAATGAACAATCCTGTAGAATATCATGGATCTTTGTAAACAACAGCAAAACTGAAAGCAAGTGCAAACAAGCTTTGTATTCAGAAGATATCCAAATGTGAGGGCAGAGTCCTCCTGCCATAGTATAGTTCACTTGAGTCCCTTTGTTTATGATGGTGTAATCCCTTAACCATCCAATTATGAAATAAGAGTAAACATTAGGAAATATGAAATCAAAACTTCACTTGTGTTCACAATATCAGTGTTTAATTCAAAGCAGCAATTTCACTAAGTGTTGAATGTTTTTGAAGTAAACAACAATGTGAGCTGTTTTAACATTCTGAATAGGGTCTCCAAAAAAAAAATTGGACTGTTTTATTCTAGTTGTAAGACTCTGCCTGCACTTAAATACAGCCTACAAAATGGGATATCTTTGTTAGCTATACCTCTGATAAGGGCCTAATAACCAGAATATACAAGGCTCTTAAAAATTAAACTCCCACTCTTCAGCTTTTGTTCACCATCATGGTTACTGTGCCTTCCAGAGCTTCTCATCATGTCTTCTCACAAGACTTTCAGAATCAAGTGGTTTCTGGCCAAGAACCAAAAGCAAAATTGCCCCATTCCCCAGTGGATTTGGATGGAAATTGGTAACAAAATCAGGTACAACTCCAAGAGAAGACACTGGAGGAGAACCAAGCTGGGTCTGTAAGGAATTGCTTCAGATGCCCACATATTTATGCTCTACCATGACCCAGTCAAGCTGAAATGTCAACACTGCCTGGACTGACAGTTGGGCATTTTTAAATTGATTTTTCTTTGGTTATTTTAATAATGGGCATAGTAATAAACATGTAATAAACATTACATTTGAATCATCAAAAAAATTAAACTCCCAAAGAATCAAAAGCCCAATTAACAAATCTGCAAAGAAAATAAGCAGACAATTCTCAGAATTACATGTGACAAATAAATACATGAAGAAAAAAAATACATGAAGAAAATGCTCAACACCCCTAGCTGTAAAGCAAATGCAATGCAAATCAAAATGACACTGAGATTCTACCTCATTCCAGTCAATCCGGCCATCATCAAGAATACAAACATGAACAAGCATGCAAGGACAGAGGGGAAAATGAACCCTATTATATTATTATATTGTTGGTAAGATGGTAAACTAGTGCAAACACTATGGAAGTCAGCATGGAGATTCCTGAAAGAAAACTAAATTAGAATAGCCATTCAATCCAGCAATACTATTTCTGGGCATTTACCCAAAGGAATGCAAGTCAGGATATCATTGAGGTACCTGTACACCCATGTTCACTACAGCACTATTCACAATAAACAAGCTATGGGAAGGGCCTAGGTTCCCTACAATGGATGAATGGATCAAGAAACTGTAGCATGCATACACAATGAAATATTATTCAGCCATAAAGAATGAAATGTTGTCATCTGTAGTGAAAGTGACAGACCTGGCAACCATCACATTAAATGAAGTGAGCCAGGCTTAGAAGGAAAAAGGACATATGTCTTACCTCATATGAGGATATTCTAAAATATAAATATATACAGAGTCACAAACAAGGTCAAATGTATGTATATATAGGTGTGTATGCATATATATGTATTAATCTGACTAAAATATGGTACATACATGTGTGAGGTAATGTGCTAACATCCCTTACAATAATTAACATGAACTTTCACAAAAAGCATAATAAAAAGTGGAAACAGTTCTTGCCAAAGGTATAGGCATTAATGGGAGGGGAGGAACAAGTGGGAAGGGAAGGGAAGGGAAAAATGTATACAAAACATACTGTGTGAAAATGGAAAGAGGAAACTTCAACTGGTTTGGGAAGGGGGAGAAGGAAGGAGGAAAAATGGAAGAGGAGTGATTATGATCAAGAAGCACAGTAAAATAAATGGACTTATTAAAAATGAAACTTCCTTATACGTCTAATTGACATCAATAAAATATACCTCTTTTTGATGAAGTCAGAAAAAGAATTAGTAAAAATGAATATACATACATTAGAAATTTCCAAATCCAAGCTTCGGACACAATTTTAGTAGATTTGTGTAGGAAAGCATTTATTTATCTGTTTATTTTCTGTGAGCTACAGATTTGCTTGGCAGCCAAATTGTGTGTAATTTATCACCTTCATTTACACTCCAGCCCCATACTGCAACAAACATACACTGCCAACATACATTGTCTTGGTAATATTCAAAAGGTCTTCTCTGTAACCAAGAGGGGCTTTAAGTGACAAAAAGACATGGAATTAAATAACACACGATCAAGAAAGAACATCCTCCATTCAATTATTCTTCAATTGTTCTGATTGCATCAAGAAGAAAACCCCAATTTGTGCTACTATGGTTATAACCCTATAATCTTTGATAATCTCTCCTTAGCTAGAGAACAATCCTCAGGCTTACAGTCTTTAGTATGCAAACCTTTCTACAATAATTTAATATTACTGTCATGTTTTTGCTGTCGTTGACTTTTATATTGCCTCCATTTATGGATATGCAATTTATTTTTATTTATGACTTACAAGTTACTGAAAATATTCTCTATAAGTAAATTTAGGTTGATAAAGATATACTTATTCAAATAAAAATATTAATTATTGCACAGGTAGCATGCAACCTGTGACAGAAATCTTAATGACATTATACAGGAACAGGAGGAACATTTGGTTGGAACAGATGCTTAAGAGTAAAGTTTTTAAAAAATCTAGCCTCTGTATGGTATTTTCACAATAAAAAAAAAATCTAGCAACTTGATTGTTGTCTTCTGTCTACATAACTGGAATAATGTCATGAAACAACCATCTTCAAGCATCAGATACAATAGTAGGAGAAGAGGACACTTATGACAATGTTTAGAACCACTTTCAATTATCAGAAGTCAGAGTAAGTATCTGATCTTAGTGGATAGAGGCCAGAGGAACTGTTGGACAGGACAGCACTAACCACAAAAATTTACCTGGCCCAGAATTACTACAGAACCTAAGTTGTGGGACCCAAAGTAAGAGAAAAAGAGAAAGCTTTGTAGATATTACCCTTTACCCATCCTTGCCAACCACCTTCTCTCCAGGCAGCTTCTTCCTTTGTGATCTTTGTCACTGTCGGGTAACAACTGAGGAAACTCCTGACCTAAACCTTTCTCTGCTGTATTCTAACCACACAACCTTTGCCCTGCATTTGTAATAAGAATGGGGAATGGGGGGGAATGAACTGTACTGAAGGGTCAGTGTCCTTTGTGTGTTAATACTGTGTCATTAATATTTAGCCTTCACTTTCTAATTTAGCCATTGGGGTTATGAAATCTTCAGATGAACTTGCAGTTACAAATAGATGAAAAGATAATGAAGGTCACAATGAATGCAATGTGAGTAAAACATGCTGCAGCTGTTGTTGATTTCATTAAAAAGTTATGCCTTGTCTTGAATAGTATGGCTTCTTCGCTCAGTTAAACACTGTGTTCCACAGACCAAGTCTCATTTTGAAATTTTTAAAAATCAATGTTCTTTTTATTAGTTACGTTAGCCCTCCCAAGAGGGAATTTTTAAAAATAGTCAAAGACTACTTGTCAGCCAGGACAAGAAACAGGGAGGAAGAAGAAGAAAAGAAAAAAATTCTTAAAAAAAGAAGAAACAGTTCATTTGGCTAACATTCAATATATTCTTGAAAGTACTACTGCAAACACAAAACCCAAATATGTATTTCTGAGGGCAAAGTTCAAAAGAAAGCTCTTTGAAGACATTTTGTCCTGCTTCCCCCTCCACCCCTTCTCCTTTCTTCTCAACAGTTTAAAAGGAGACAGTACCTGTATGCCTCTATTTTTTTTCAAACTCAGGAGTTATTTTTATCCTTATAACAGAATTTAAACATGGAAAAATAGTGTGTCTTAAAGCAACAATCCTACTATAATCTTCAACTGATTTGAAGGCTCTTTATGATGAGTGTTCTGCCAAACACTTCAGAGGACCTTATAGCTCAAAAGCATGTTGTGCCTTTAAGTTCAACCTGACTTAGCTCCTAATTATGACACACCTGCACTGAAGAGATTGTGAAGGTGAAACTGAATCCCTTTTATTGCACAATCACAAAATGTTCTGCCAACAATGGCATCGTTTTTGACAGCTACAAGCTAAGAGGTGACAGTTATCAATATTGTCAACACTGTGAAGAAAGAAGCAAATGCTGACTGAAGTGAGGGTCCCCAGCACAGACGTTTCAGGAAGAAATTAAACAGGTCACTAGAGTGAGGGTCACCACAAACTCAAGACCAATATGGACCAAGATTTTGGAAAAGAAGGGGACACACCTGCTATGCCTGAGCCACTTCCATTCCCATTAATTCTCACTCTACAATCATTCGCTGAGCACCTGTTAAGTATTATGCACTGTGCCAGACAAATAGTAAATAAGCCAAACCCACAGACTCTGCCTTCCGGAAAGCCAGCAGTGAGTATTCTTGCAAAGAGCTCATGTAGTTCCAGTTTCTACTCTGCCATTTGCAATCTGACATTGCTTCTCAGTCAACAACTGGGAAAAGAATTCAGTTCTTCCCAAATTAGAAAAACGTATATACAAGATGCAGGGCACCAAAGGAAGATGTACAAGACAGTATGCCAAATATGAACTTTACAGCTTGGAGTGGGGAGGGAGCAGTTGGGGAGGTGGGGAGGGAAGGGATGGTAGGGGAAAAACAAAGGAGGAGGTAACAATGCTCAACAGGAAATGTACTCATTATCTTAATCATGTAACTGTAACCCCTTTGTACAGTATTTTTACAATAAAAATATATTTTAAAAAAGAATTAGGTTCCCAGAGAATGGGACAGGGACTGAACAAGTGCATTTTCATTCCTACTCAGCTAAAAATTACACCATCCCCAAGGAGCTTAAGCTATAAAGATAGTGTGTGCAGCAGGACGAGTGGCCAGTCCTCTACTCTGGATAGACTGTGGGTGTTAACAGTCAAGAGAAAGTCTAGGAAGGTGGTTGACCAAAGAGAAAGAAGAAGAAAGGAGGAAAAAAAAGATCTGATTCTTCACCAACCATGCTGTGGCCTGAATTGTAACTTACCACATACGTGTGCACACGCACGCACACATTAAATAAAAAGTACTTTGAGTTGTAATCTCTAATGAGGCCTTTGGGAGACAATTCTGTTTAGGATCAGGTCATGAGCATGGGATGCTTGTTGTGGAAGTTATGCTCTTATAAAATGAGGTAAGAGATTGCTCTCTCTGTCTCTGTCTCTCTCTGTCTCTGTCTGTCTGTCTGTCTCTCTCTCTGTCTCTGTCTCTCTGTCTCTGTCTGTCTGTCTGTCTGTCTGTCTCTCTCTCTCTCTCTCTCTCTCTCTCTGTCTCTCTGTCTGTCTGTCTGTCTGTCTCTCTCTCTCTCTCTCCCCCTCTTCCTCCCTCCTACCCTGACCTTCTCTGTATCTTCCGAGGACACAGAAAGGAATCAGCAAGAGTGGAAGAGGGTCCTCACTGGGGAAATAAATCAGCTAGCATCTTGATGTTGAACTTCTCAGCTTCTCCTCAGTGAGAACCTAATGACTATTGTTTAAAACCACCCAGAGCAAGAATTCTGTGGCAAGCCAAGTGCACTGGCCATAGCCCTTCTCTTAGAGAATGCTGACTTTCCATGTTTCTTCACGAGAAACACTTGCTGATGATTATCTGGGTCAGGGGGAGTATATTGCTGTTGGCACACATGCCTTTTCGGGACTCTAGTTCCTTTCCTCCTCAGGGAGGCTGCTCCCAGCACAACGCTCACATCTGTCTCCAGTCAGTCCATATTCCACCATGTGAAGTAGATCTTTTCCAAAATTCCCATAGGGTGAGAGCTGCTCATGGTGGCAAAAATGGGAGAATGTTTTATCTCTACAGAGCTACGACAAATAGACACTACCCAATGTTGCCAATTAGTCTGCAAGACATTTTTTTAAAGGGTTCTGCCTTGTTGTTTAATCTGTCATAAACAGATTTATGGCCTAAAACAGAATTTTCCAACTGAGTCACAATCCATTAGTGGGATGTTAAATCACATGAGGTCAGCCAATATTTGCTTCATAAAACAAAATAATAAATCAGCCCAGAATAGAATAATATTAGAGTACATCGACAGTATTAAGAATAAGCAGGATTTTATTAAATTGTCTCACACAGTTCCACACGTTTCATTATCTAAATCTATCTAGTTGACAAGCAATAGTGTCTATAACTAGGGTTTTTATATAATTATGCTCCAATTGAGTTGTCACGTAAGTGTATTTTTTAATTGTGAATCAAGTTGGAGGGAGTGGGTTCTAAAGGTCATTCACCTAAAGAAACTTCAGTAAGTGGAATAGAAACTAATAATAATAATAACATGCCAAAAAAACTCCAAAATAACTCAGCCCACTCTTCTTTTGTCACAGACATAAACAATGTTACAGATAGAAACATTTTGTAATGTAAGACATAATAAAAACAGAACATGGGCGTAGAGGTAGTAAGTCAAATCCTTACCACAAAGCAGGCTATGTCAATGTGGTTATTCCATGTGCCAAGCCACTGAGCAGAATTGATTCCAGATGCAGACTTCTTTCTCCATTAGAAAAGCCTTTAAAGCCACTTCTCATATTTGCATTGGGCAAAAGGCCAACTGCTCTCTAGAATCTGCAGCCCTGAATAGGATTCTGGCCAATTCATATTTTTAAGTAGAATGGAATCTGTTAGTGTATCATGATTTTTATAACCATTTTGACAAACTCTCTAAGAAATTCGATATTTTCAAACGTGTTTTTAGAAAAATCAGTTTGCCTGACTGTTTAAAACAACCCAAATCCAGTAAAATAATCTCCATGCTGGTCTGGGGTGCCTGTGCATCTGTGCTGTGAACATAGGACTTTAGGAGCACCATCCAAGGCTTTCTGATGGTAACAGCCTTGGAAATATAGTTCCTTTGAGGGTGTGTTGCCCAAATGATGGTTAAGTCTAGTCTTCTTGAATTCAGGAGCCACTGCTTTGTAACAGACAATTGCAACAGAAGAAACTACAACTCATCAATTAACTTAATCTGTGGGGGCTTGTTTACACTCTGGAGCCAACCACAAGGGCACCAGACATCACCAGAAGCACTATGTTCTTAGCATTTAATGACTGCTATGTCCTAATGAATTAAGTGTGTTTGCCTTAGTCACCACTGACAGGCTTTGATCAAGAATGAGAGAAAAGACTTGTAATGGATTAAGGAGGGAAGGATAGTGGACTGGGAAGGTGGCTCAGTGGTAGAGCGCTTGCCTTGCATGCCTGAAGCCCTGGGTTTGATTCCTCAGCACCAAAAAAGAAAAAAAGCCTGAAGTGGCGCTGTGGCTCAAGTGGTAGAGCGCTAGCCTTGAGCTGAAGAGCTGAGGGGCAGCGCCCAGGCCCAGAGTTCAGGCCCCACGACCGGACCCCCCCCCCCCAAAAATAAGGAAGGAAGGGTAGGATGGGAGAGGATTTTTGTCATTTAGTCAACATCTACCATGACAATTCTGTTGCACTCTTTGGCTTTCTTTGTAAATTATGAATAATGAGTACCAGTTTAATTTTACATTTGATTTTGTTGAAAAAAAAATGATGATGAGGGATAACATTTCTCAAAGGGTTAACCAAATAGGTGAGATTATATTCACCACACTGCCCTCTGCAGAGCACGCTCACATAAGAATACATGTTACTGGGGAAAAGCAGCAAAGTACAGGTTTTTAACTTTTTCTCAAAAATCTATTAACTTGGTGATCTTAAGATAATCAAAAGACTAGAGACTTAGCAACATAAAATAGGTTTCATCACGCAAACTTTGCTTCGACATGTAGCATCACCTTAAATTTAAAAAAAAAAAATCCTTTGAATCCCTTAGGTGTTCCCTGTGGAGTTCATCATCCCTTAATGTGTGTACAAATGAAAGTTCATTTTCTTCTACCCACTTTTCTACTAAATCCAATGCAATTTGTTGATGGCCAATCTTAAAGGCAGCAATGTTCATTGATAGTAGGGCAGAACCAATTAGAGCACCCAGTGTCACTTGAAGGCACTGAGATTTCCCATTGGACAGTCTCTGCAGCCTCAGCAGGGACTTCCTCCGAAACACCACGTAAACAGTTTTAAGTAGATCATCTCTTTAATCAGAAGTTTGCACCACTGCAATACAAACTTCCCCCCCACATACATTTCATTGTTATTTCCTTTCAAGCTACTTACAACAGATGAAGGGGGAGGGGGGAAACTTGATTTAAAAATGGATGTCTATGCCTGGCACCTACGGCTCACTTGTGAAATACTGAGTTATCAGGAGACTGAGATCTGACGGTCATGATTCAAAGCTAACCCGGGAAGGGAAGTTAATGAGACTCATATATCCAATAAACTAGTAAACTGCCTGAAATGAAGCTGTGGTAGAGTGCTATCCTTGAGCAATACAACACTCAGAGACAGCACCTGGGTACTGAATTCAAGCCCCAGGACCCGCGTACATTAACTAAATAAATAAAAGGATGTTCAAGGATGTGTTATCCCATACTCAAATATTTTGAGTAACCAATTACTACATTTTCATTGAGAAGCTTTGCATGTTTGCCCAAAACCTGTACTCAATGAGCTTTCATAGTAATAGCAAATTAGAGAGAAGGCACTGACCCTTGTCCACCTGCTCACTGGGTGCGCCCATATCCAGAATCCTGCTCTCTGGTCATGAAAGACCTTTTGTAAACGACTCCTACTAAAGTAGTTCCAGAAAAAAAGAGAATGACATATGAACTTGCAAAGAAGTTACAACCTGCTAATCGTTGAAAGTACACCTTCAGATTCCCAATAATAAATAAACCGTACAATTAAACTGACTATTGGAAACAAGTCTCCTTTGCCTATGGATGAGAGGGAAAAGAAAGAAGGACAAGAGGAAGGAAACGAAGAGGGAAAACAATAATTGAGTGGCTAAAACATTAGGACATGTGGAATTAATCATCACAAGGCCGAAACTGCTACCTGTTTGGATGTGCAGCCCAGGCATGAGGGACTTGTCAGCTTCCCTAGGGAGCCAGTTCTCTGCATATATCATTTAAATAAATCACTCCAGACCATGAAAGAAGAGCAGCAGCCTTCTCACTAATTACCACCGCCCTGGACCCCCCTATGCCGCTTTCCCTTTAAAGCCAGGCTACTTCATTATGCTGCCTTTAACTCTCTTCAATGATTCATTCCTCCCTTCACTCTGCAGGGAAGCTGGTATTTAAGTTTAATTTCTAGTGCCACTTGCTTTTGGAGAGGTGGATGGGAAGAACATAGAAGGATCTAATTTAATAATGTCATGATTGGGAGGGGCCCCCTACGACCCTCACTCAAGAAAAACAGGAAGGAGAGATGGGGAGAGAAGAGAAGAGAAAAAAGGAGAGGAGAGGAGAGGAGAGGAGAGGAGAGGAGAGGAGAGGAGAAGAGAAGAGAAGAGAAGAGAAGAGAAGAGAAGAGAAGAGAAGAGAAGAGAAGAGAAGAGAAGAGAAGAGAAGAGAAGAGAAGGAGAAGGAGAAGAGCAAGCCTAACCAGACACGCAGGACCCCTCCGTGGCCGGCTGGAAGCCTGACTTGGATCGGGAGAGCAGAGCCCACGTGCGGCGAGAGCTGTGCGTGGAGCGGCGGCCGCGGGAGGGAGGGAGGGTCTGGCTTTGGGGCCGCCTGGCCCAGGCCTGGGCGTCCGGAGCTCGGAGGCAAGCCCGGGTGTACGCCCAGACCCCAGCTAGGCGGGGAGAGGAGGGACCCGCCGGGGGGCCGAGCAGGTGCGCGCCGCGCGCATCCCCAGCCCGCGCCGCGCCCGCGCCGCGCCCGCGCGCCCGTCCCCCGCCCCGCCGCCCGCCTTACCGTCCCAGCTCCGACTCCACCTCGAAGAAATCGCTCAGCGCATCCCGGTTGGAGCCGTCGATCCAGTAATCCGGGATGACGTTCCCGGCCCCCGGGGCCGCGTTGGAGGTGGCCGGAGGGCAGGGCGAGGCGGAGCAGGAGGGCGCCGTGACTTTGAGCATCTTCGCCTCGGGACTCCAGAAGACGCCGCCGCCGCCTCTGCCCGAGCTCGGAGCCCCGCCGCCCGCCGTCGCCTGCGAACGCAGGACGGAGAGAGCTGGCGTCCCGCGCGGACGCGCACACCCACCGGCGGCGCCGCGCCCGGGCTGCGGCTCGGCTCCCGCGCGCCCCGGGGAGGGGAGGGGGGTGGCGGGAGCGAGGCGGGGCGGGAAGGGGAGGGCGAGGGGTGGGGGGGGGACGCGCAGGGGGAACCCCGAGTCACCGCCCGCCCCAGAGAGGCCAGGCGGGGGGCCTTCCTCCCGCCGCCCCTCCCCTCCCTCGGTCCCTCCCTCCCTCCACGCAGCCCCCGCAGCGCCCTCCCGCCTCCCTGCCTCCCGCGCAGGCTGTGGCTGCCGCCGCGCCAGCCTGGGGCGGCTCCGGATCCAGGACCAGAGCCTCACCTCACACACAGACCCTCCCGGCCCGCCGAGGGGCGGCACGAGCGAGGCGAGGGACGGGCACCCACCCGGTGAATGGTGAGAAAGAGGGGACCCCCACACACACACCCTGAACCCCATCAGATCATTGTGGGCGCGGCTCGTCCCTCCTAAAGCGGGTCTCTCCCACCTAGCACCAGCTAACCAGCCACGGGTTGTTCCAACCTGTGCCAGGAATTATATTGGTGCAGAGGAGGGAGACGCGGTGGCTGGGAGCCCCTCCCCACCCCCACCCCGGGGCTCCAGGGCTCTGACTCGGTGCCAGCCGGGGGAGCGGGGACCGGGAGGGCCTAGGTCCACGCTGACCTCACTCACCTTTGAATGAAGTCTTCAGTTGGAGTAGATGCTGTTGTGGTCGCTGTTGGTGGCGCTGCTGGCTCTGGCTCTGCAGGAGCTTCTCAGAGGACACATACTTGGCTGTGCTCTCGGTTCAGGCTCTGTAGCTGAGGGCCAGCAACACAAGCCTGCTCAGGGAAGGGTCCAGGAGAAGTCAACGACTTCAACCTTCTGCCCGGAGGTAGGGCCTGGCCCACCTCTGCTGTGGAACGTTTTTTTTTTTTTCCTTTTCGGATTTCAGCAAAGATGAACAGCAACTGCTTACTATGTTCTGATCTATATAGCATCTATCTATGGAGATCGATCGATCTCTCTAATCTAATCTACCTAGCTAGCTATTATTACATCTCATCAGAGTTCAGACTAAATAACTCGAAGCCCTTTAATCTTACTTCACAGCTGTTACTTTTAGTCTTTTTGTTCCCCTGACTTTTCTCTAGCATGCACAAAACTTTTTCCAGGAAGTTTCCCTTCTTGAGAATACTAGTCCTAAACCCTTATTTTCCTCTAAGATGTTGGATTAATGTTTTAGAGCTTTCCCACTATATTGGAGACATAGCAACAGCCAAAAATATCCAATCAAATTGTGATTAAGCCTGTTGGCCATAGTTGATTGGAAATGCAAAATTAATATAGAAACTTAGCCTCATAGGCAATTTTTAAGGGTAAAGCAAAGCTCTATTTGCAATTTTTTTTAAGACTAACAAGTATGAGTAGTTTCATGCATATTCCATTGTGTACTGGATTGTGTAGTGAGAGAAAGACACTGTCTTTCAGAAAATGAATTCAGTAACCTTAATGTTAGAAGATCAAGCTCTCAAGCAAAGCAAGACAATAAAGTGGTCTGAAGTAAATTCTGAAGTAAATTCTAGGATTGATAGGAAGAGGGAAGGAAGAGGAAATAAAGTATTTGCTAGGCCTTTTATTCATATCTTCAAGTATTTGCCCAAAGGGGTTTCAATTAAACATGTCAGTTTGTGTCTTAGTATTACCCCCATCATTCTCCACTATCTCTCCCAGCCCCATCCTGCTGGGCTAATTTAACTCACGCCTCTTTGAGACAAGTCTAGAAGGGACAACTCTGGATGTTTGTCTATTATGAGCAAATATTTTCTTCTTTTTTTCCAGCCCTGGGGCTTGAACTCAGGGCCTGGGTGCCGTCCTTGAGTTTCTTTATTCTGAACAACTATTTTACAACATAGGAACAAAATAAACATATTACATTAAAAGAGATGATAAGTCTTCCCCTGCTCTCACTCCTAGCCATTGCTAAAAGAAAGAAAAAATAAAAAAGAAACAATGGCTAGAGAAACTGCCTTTAAATGGCTCAAAGGTGATTATCAAGCTGGTATTTTCATTCAGTCATACATTTAGTCATTTGACACTTCTTCATAAATGATTTAGTGAAAGCACTACTAATTGAAGTTTGAAAAAGATGAGAGTGACACCTGATCGACAGTTTCACGTTGTTATTTTAATTACCCACAGCAAACTGCAATCTGAAAATATTAAATAAGAAACGCCAGAAATAATTCTTAAGTTTTAAAGTTTCTACTGCTCTAAATGACATGATGACCTCTTGAAGCATCCCATTCTGTGCCACCCAGATTTGAATCATTCTTTTATTTAGTGTATCATCCCTACCTCAGCTACCACCCATTTATCACCTCCTAAGATCAGCCATATGTATATCTAGGGAAAAGCACAGCTTCTGGGATTCAATACTATCTGAGGCTCAGGTATACATTGGCAGTCTTAGGATGTATCTTTGCAGACTGAAGTGGCATGGGGCGGGGGGGACAATTGTATTTTGTTTAACCTGTGAGGCTTACTTCTTAATTTAAAACAGATAAATATAAATTAATAGGTATTATTTTAAGATGGAGCAGAAATCAAATAAATAAGATTTATCATTACTTTCTACCCAAATCTCAGCTAAAATGATCAGAAAAAGAACAGAAGATTAAACACACTAAAAGACAGAATTAGGTTTAACTAAATTTTGAACATATGGACAAGCAGTAATTGACTTAGAAGACTGGAAGGATTTGAAACTTCGATTTATGACATGAATAAAGAAAAATAAGAAAAAAAGTTCTCACACAGAATCAAGAAACATTCTGGAGTCAGAATACTAGATAATTCTAAACAAGCCAGTGAACAAGACATTGGTTGAAGTTCTACAAAGAGTTCTTCGGCTTCTAGATGACTGTGCTAACCACAACTCTCTTACCGAACTGTAGAAGATAGCAGATTCACTAAAAATGCTGAACAGAGATGGAACACACTTTAAGTCTGAAGACACAGCTATCATATTTTAAAAAATTAAATGGCTGAGAAGTGGCTAGATAAAGCACTGGCTCCAGCTGAGCACCAAGGGTTCATATCTATAATCCCAGACACTCAGAAAGCTGAGATCTAGAAGATCATGATTAGAAGTTAGCCCAGGGAGCAAAGTTTGAGAGACTCTGACTCCAATTAACCAGTGAAAGGCTAGACTAGAGTCATGTCTCAAGGCGTAGAGCACCAGCCATGAGCAAGGAAGTCCAATGAGAGCACAAAGCCATGATTTCAAACCCTGGCACTGACACACAAACACCCCCCACCCCCACCCCGCCCCCCACACACACACAAGAAAAAATAAAATACTCGTATAAATCAACAAGACTAAAAGTTCTTTCTACCAAAGAACATTACACACACCCTCACAAAGACAGCAACAAAAGCACAGTGTTAGAGTTTTCTCAAACACTTCAGAGAAGTGAAGTCATAAGACAATAAAGTAATCTAAAATCTGAGAAAGGTACCTATGAAGAATGATAGTGCTTTTCTACAGGGGCAAACATACCTAGGGATGTTAGAATTTGGTTAGAAGAGTTACAAATCAAAGGATATTGAATGTGGACCCGTGAGAGAATGTGGAGCCTCTGGGAGTCATATTTGTAAGGGAAGCTTTATCATGTCCTGCAGCTTTTCTCCACAGACTTTATTAGGTAATTAAAACAGCTGGATGAGAGTTCAGAGAACCTCTGTGTAGACCAAGAAGAGTAGAGCAGCACCTATAGTGAGCACCTACACCATCAGTCCAAGCCATCTGCCTTGTCTCACCTACAGAACAGAACTCTTATCTGCAAGCATTGCCACCTTTAGTCACCAGCACAAAGCCCACTGCAGCCTTCTCATTGTGCTAGTAAAGGTAGAGAAACAAGAGCTCTGAAAAGGCCAGACCTCAAGATTCAGGCCCACAGGGCTGCTAAAATGCACCAGGAAGTACAATGGGAGACTGACAAGAGATCTGTAAGGGCAAGAGACAAACCCTCTCAAGGCCATGCAATATGAACAAAAGGTCTTAACCAAAGGGGAAAAATAAATAAATAACATTCAGGAAAACCAGCTGCCACCCTAAGGAAAAGTATTAGAGAAGTTTAAAGCATGTGGCTCACTGATAGGCATATGGGACAATAATGAATAAGCTGCAAATCCAACAAGACTTGCACTAGACTAACTCACATCCCTACATTAAGAGCCTAACCAGGGGGCATGGCTATTACAGGCACACAATCCATTTGCCTGCTTCCACTGTCCAATACAAGATACAAGACATTTGACACATATTTCTAAGGCAAACAGAATAGCAAGACAGGAACAACATATTACTAAGAAACAAAGCTATAACCTGAACCAGACTCTCATATGACAGAGATGTTAAAATCATCTGACAGTGATTTTAAAATAACTATGATTATGACTTTTAAAATTCTAATGGAAAAGGTGAAAATGTATGAGATCAGCAGAAATTTCAGTATGAAATTTACAGTATGAAAATTCAGTATGAAAAATCCCACAATAGCAACAAGTAAAAAAATGTCTTGGATACACTCAGGAAAGATTCTGTGGACTTAAAGGCAAACCAAGAGAAATTATCCAAGGTGAAAGGTAGAACAGAGAATCCAGAAGCTGGGGAACAATCTTAAACATATGAAAAGTACCATTAAGATAAAATTTTTATTTTGTCTAATATACGCCAAAATGAGTTTCCAGAAGATGAAAGAATAGGACATAAAAATGTTGTTTTAGAAATAGTGAGAGCTGTTTATAATTCTAGCTACTCAGGAGGCTGAGATTTAAGGAGCTAATTCAAGCCAGCCTGGGCAGAAAAAGGATGCTGAACTCATCTCCAGTTAACTAGTAAAAAGCTGGAAATCAAGGCATGGCTTAAGTAGTAAGGTGCTAGCCTTGAACAAAAATGCTAAGGGACAACACCCAGCCCTGAGTTCAAGCCCCGCACACTCAAGCACACACACACTCAAAGCACCCACCAAACTGCAAACCTAAGAAACTTAACTTTGTAAACTAACATGGAGAAGTTTCTTAAAAATCATATAACATTGCCACAGTATTCTGTCTTTCAATTACCTTTCAATTTCTACTTCTCAGAGAGCAGAGTGAGTCCTGAGCACTCTAAATTTCTCAGATTTCTAGGTAATAAGTAGAGCTCTTTCTATTAGCTGAATTATCTGGCTTTTTCTGCCCATTCATCTTTTCTAACATGTCATGGCTTGGATAATGCTATTATCCAAGGTCCATCACAAGAAATTTAGAAAAAAGGAGAGAAAAAAAGGTTATATTCAAAATGGTGAAATTAACATTAGAAATAGGGGAAATTAACTAGGTAGAAAACAAATATACCATACAATTCTCAGAAATCTCTGTTTGTTCTTTACTTCTCCTAAAAACATTGAATCTTTAATTGTAAATTTTTATATTTTTATGTGCACATACATACACACATATGCATATAGTTATGTGAGCATGAAACTCCGGCCTCAGAGACTTCACCTATAAATTCAACATTTTACCAAAAAGCAAACCAATCTTACACAAACTTTCCCAGAGAATCAAAAAGTGCATCAGCTCTTATCCTGTCTTTTGAAGCTCAGATAAGCTAGTGTATAGCAATTATACTATCAAGAAGAAAATCTTGAAGCCAACATACTCATAAACTAATTTTTTGAAAAGTAAGTAATGTATAAAAACTATACTCTGTGATGATCTTATTAAGTCTATCCCAGTTATTCAAGGTTTACTTAACATTCCAGAAAATCACCTATTCACCTACCTTAGCAGAAAGTAAAAGAAAAAATTCATATGATCGTCTCAACAGAGACAGAAAAAAGACATTCCTAAAAATAAAGTCCAATAAAAAAATTACATTAAGTGAAGTAAGCTAGGCCCCCAAAAACACGGTTTCCCTTATTTGCAATAACTAGTGTTTATCTAGGACAAGCAGAAAAGGTAAAAACCTATGTACATATGACCATATAAGATGATGCCAAGCGAAATGAACCCCAAAATAGGGACACAGATTTTATCTTTGTTGCTGTTCTTTTTAATGTACTTATAATGTACTATGTGATTTTTTTTGTTTCTTTTTTTATGTTCTTCCCTCATGGTATAACCCTTGTTCTTACTCTATTTGATTCCCGTGCCTTTCATCTTGTATATACATTTTTCTAATTTGGAGAAGGGAAGGGAAATAACAAAATGCTGAAACAGGGTACAGGTTGATCCATTGAGATGTACAAGACACTATGTTGAAAACAAACTTTACAACTTTAGGGGGCGAGGGAGGAATTGGAGGGGTGGAGAGGAAGGGACGGTAGGGGAAAAAACAAAGGAGGGTAATGTACTCATTATCTTACTCATGTAACTGTAACCCCTCTGTACAATATCTTTACAATAAAAAATATATTAAAAATAAAGTCCAGTAATGATTGAGACTCTGCAACAATCCTAATAATTAACGGTAAAATGTAAAAAAGAAATTTCTTTAAGTTCAGAAATGATGCCAATGTACTGTCACCCTTCCATTTTCAGCCAGTGTTGTTCAGGAGACTTAAAGCAATACTTTATTTAACTCTTCAAAGGAAAAGTATTGAAAAAAATCTGACATTATTCAGCAAAATTATACTCATTTATATTGAAAATCAAAGGTAATATACAAATTCATTGTTAATGAATTTATATTTATTTATGAATTTATATGTACTAAATACAAAGTGATGTGCGAAATTCAATATAAAAATGTATCTCTATAATACTATTACCAAAAAAAAAAAATAAATTACATTACTCAGCAGTACACAAGCATAAATGGTTAATACACTCAGAAATATGGCTGCATCTCAAAAACATTAAGTTGAATTGTAAAAAAAAAAAAAAAATCCAGACCAAAAACTGTGCATGCTGTGTGATTCCATTTATATGACAGCTTAGAAGAAAAAAGTGAAAGTAGAAAGCCCTGTATGGAGATATATCTTGGTGCTATTCAAAAGTACTAAAAATTTCAAGAGAATAGCAAGGTCATCTACAAAAAAACTATAGTCAAAATCCCATAATATTTCTTATTATCAATGCTGAACGCTGAAACATTGCTTTGAAAACTATCACTTTCAACATTCAAAGGAAAAGCTATATTTTGAAGCTAGCTAACCTCTGTAGTGAAGGGAAATGAAAGATATTTCTAATTAGTCAAAGACTCAGAATATTTATCAACAATTCATCAAAAAAATCACTTTATGATGTACTTCAATAATACCTTTAGTATGTGCAAAAAGTGACTCAACAAAAATATAAGAAAGCATACAAATGAAGAAAAAAGTGAAGTTTACAAATTATTTGAAAGTAGAGTGTAGTGGCCCGTGCTTGTAACTTGAGCACTCAGTTCAAATTATACTCAGACCTTAACAATAAAATTAAATTAAAAAAGAAATACACTCACACCTGACTTATGTAACTGTAACCCCTTTGTACATCATCTTTATAACAATTAAAAATAAACTTAAAAAACTTAAAAAATGAATTACACTCAGAAAAATAATTATTAGTCTCAAAACAATAAAGAAGTATTAGTACATAATTGTGTGTGTGTGTGTGTGTGTGTGTGTGTGTGTATGTGTGTATGTGTGTAGCTGTTAAAGACTGAAGTCAGGAACAGAAATCATATAAAAGTAGACTTGTAAAAAATTATATTAAGTGTAATAAGCCAGACCCAAAGGAATATAGGTCCCATGGTTCCCTTATTTGCAATAACTAGTATATACCTAGATAATCTTTTCGATGAGCAGAAAAGTTCAAAAGCTATGTACATATGACCATATAAGATGATGCTAAATGAAATGAACCCCAAGATATGGAAACAAGAGGTTTTTCTTTGTTGTTGTTTTTTATGCACTATGTGATTTTAAAAACAAAATAAACAAAAAAAATAGGCTCTTTTATCTTATCTCTTTCAGGTAGATACTCAAATACAGACAATGGCAGAAAGCTGTAAGGTTAAATATACAGTTCAAAAAATGTAAGAACAAATATGAGAAAGAATATCTCATGGATATTAAAATAGAATATAATTTTACTTTTCAAATGGTGTGGAAGAGAAAGAAAAGTTTGATGAGCAAAACGCAAAGGGTTAAAAATAATCACTAAATATTTAAAATAACAATGAGGGTAACACAATGAAACATTATTTATGTCATAAAAATATATCACTTTCCCTGGAGAAAAATTGCATTACATAACTGGTCTCAGACACCTGGCCTCAATATAAGGCAACTTTGAATGTCCATCTTATCTCCAGAACTTCTTACAGAATTGTCTGAAACCTGAAGGACTATCTCTTCCTTCTGCTCACCTTCACAAGTATCATTCCTTAATAAAATTTTTTGTATGCATATCTGTCTTCTTTATTTCCATGTCATCTCACAAAACTTTATTTTGAACAGTTGGTGCAAAGTTGCTGAAGGAAACAGATTTTAAAGATGGAATTTTGGAATCTGTGCTTCTACCATCTAATAGTAAAGATTGTATCATTGGTGTGTAAGTGGAGTATAGTAGGGACTAGAATACCATGGAAACATATTAAGGTCTCATTTTGTTGCATTAGATAACTCCAGAGCTTAGTGACTTCCAGTCACTATTTTACTATCTCACGTGACTTGGATTGACTAGGCTCCATGTGGCAATTCTCCCTTGTCAGTGATGTTGGACAAGGTTGAAGTCCTGTGACAGTGTAGTTAGGCTGGTTTATAAAACTGGAGGGTGATGTTGGAATCAGCATGAACATTACTCTGGACTGATGACCAGGGTGCCTGTGAGCAGACTTTACACAGCAAGGCAACATTCCAAGAAACAAAGTGCTACTGCATCATCTATTGATCTATTGATCCTTTGATTGCTTTTTTGTGATTGCTTTCCATTTCAATTGTGATTGCTTTCAATCAGAAGCATAAACCATATTCAAAGAGAGAGGAAATAGAATGTGTAACATGTGTAACATGATTATGAAGAGTGGGTTGAAAGTAGAACCAGCTTAGGAGCCGAACACAATGTAATTGTTAACATTCTAGTAATGGCGAGTTTAGATGGGACAGAGCAGAAGAAAAAAAATGATAGGTGAAATATATCACATGTTTGAAAAGTATGGCAGTCATAACTATGAAAACAATGGAATCAGGGTAGGTACAATTATGCCTGCCTGCCTATATTCTTAATATTTAGGAGGCTGGGCAGGAAGATCTTAGTATCTTCAAGCAACAAACATTGTTTATATATATATATATATATATATACTGTTCCAGAGCAGGAAAAAAAAGTCATGAGAATAGAATGTTATTAAGAAAGGACGAGAGCTGGGAAGGGGCTCAGTGGTAGAGTGCTTGCCTTGCATGCATGAGGTCCTGGGTTTGATTCCTCAGCACCACATAAGCAGAAAATGCTGGAAGTGGCGCTGTGGCTCAAAGTGGTAGAGCTCTAGCCTTGAGCTGAAGAGCTGAGCAGTACCCAGACCCAGAGTTCAGGCCCCACAACTGACCAAAAAAATATATATATATATATGAAAACTGTACAAAAAAAGAGATGTATAATTGAATCACTTTCACTTTCATAATGTTAAAGTCCTCAAGTAAATACTAACATGCTAACACCAGTAGAAAATCAAAACATACATAAGCTATCTGTTTTTTGACATTTGCAAAAAAAATCAGAGATAACTTGCTCTTCTGGGCATAGTTTGTTTGTTTTTTTTTAAGGGCAAAAATTTCAGGTCAAAGAGTTATCAATGTGAACACTGTATTCACACAACTCAGATGTTGTCACACTTGTTTTAGTCTTTGGCTTATGCATCTGTTTCTCTTTCTCATGTGTTAGGACTAATATGCCTCTTTAATGGGAGACAATGCTCTGCCTAACAGATCTTTGTTTGGTCTTTCCTGGAGCAGCTGTGCTGGATGTTACATCTTTTCCTTATTCATATATGTGAAATGGTTCTTAGCTGCTTTTTGGTAGGAAATGGAGAAGAAAAAGCTTTGAAATGTGTAGTTACAAAAAAAGAATATAACCAAGGGTTTCCCAGAATACCTGGTTAGAATTAGAAAAAAAACACATATATCATTTTTGGTAGATTTAAGGAAAAAATTCATTTGATCATATTCAATATTCTTTATTAATTCAAAAGTAATTAGCAAGTCCAGGCAAAAGGGAAACATTTCTATCTAATGAAGGGTGGTGGCATAAAATCTACAGAAAACACCACAATCATACCAAATTACAACAAGCATTGTGACTAATGACAAGAGCACACAAAAGTAAACCCTACCTTTTATAATACCACAATACTTAATGTAAGAAAAGGGAAGACACAGTATCAACAGAGAAAACAAGTGAAGTTCACATTTTGCTTCTGTAAGTAATGTCCAGTGAGAACATAAATCAAATTGATGGTGTGCAGAGACTTGTGTATACTCAGACTTGAGTTCATGATTAACTTAATCTTTTAATCAGTGGGAAAAGTAAAATCAATAAGCTATAGAAAATAGCTATTTTGATAAGAAAAAACAAAAGCAGATAGTATCTATGCCTCACAAAAATAAATGTCATACTTTATAAAGTATTAAGTACTAGGCAAAAAAATATAAATACATTAGAAAAAAACACAGAGACCTTTTGAAGCCATGGGGTAGGAAGGGTCTTCTTAAGAGAAACTGCACCCCCAGAGACTAAACATATGGATAATAGGGTCCACCAAAGGAATTTTTAAAACCATACTTGAGAGAAGTGTAGAAAAGATAAAAGGCAAGCACAGATAAATTGCTGCCACACATTCAGCAGACAAGGTATTAATAACCATAAGGTATAAAGACTGCTATAAATAATTTAGGAAAAGGCAAACAACTTAACGTGACACTAAAATGAGTAAAGGATACCAGATGGTAATTCTCAAAGGGGGAAAATATGGTCAATAAACACATAAAGGACATTTGTTCTTGCTGGAAATTGTGTGTGTGTGTGTGTGTGTGTGTGTGTGTGTGTGTGTGTGCACACGTGCGTGCGCACACATGCATGTGTTCTTACTTGATAACATAATGTATGTGTTCTTACTTGATAACATAAGCTGTCATATTTGGAAAAAATATAGGAACATTGACACATTCATGCCCAGCAAAAGGACAGAAGTCCTTTCAATGAATTATTTTGGGAAAATGATGAGGAAGTACACATTTAATAGAGGCAATTCTGCCTCTAGCAGTACATTTTTAAGAAACACATTCACCAGTGCCCAATGATGAGTGTTCAGGGCCCTTTATACGTTTTTTCATTTGTGTTTCTGTAAAGCTGGCACATGGACATTCCTCTCAGGAGGGATGTTGCAGGTGGCATGTGATGCAGGATAGTTCTAAAAGAATGAGTTCTCCCTGTATCCATTACATGAAAGTGTTTCCAGTCACATATTTTATAAGACTCGGTAGTGGACTATGATCCCTTTTGTACTAAAAATTAAGAAGCATATGTAAATGTATGAGAAGTGACAGAAAGATGAACACTCCAGACTCTTGATAACAATTGACGGTAGAAAGGCATACTCCAAGTCATTTCACAGTTTGTTCTTAATAATTCTATATTTTCACAGAGAGGATATATCCATGTATTCATAGGTTAACTCACAAAACAAATACAGCAGTGGAATAGTAAAGAATTTTCCCTTTTGGTCCTTAGCCTCCTCCTGCAATGAACAAGCTGGCCCCTATTTGGGCCACTCCATTAATCTTATTTATTACTCATGCTTTGAGATAGGGTCAACTTTTGAATACATGTAGAGGAAAACAAGCAATATATTCTCCAAGCAAATTATTCACTGCTACAATGATTTCAAAAGCTTTCACTTCAGGTACATATTTACCTACCTCCTGCCCTTTATCCCCAGTGGAATTGAGAATTTTCCTTCCTGAAACTTCTGGTTGCCAGGCAACATTCCCTGCTTCCTCTCGATGGAGCATGGTTGCCACATGGTGCTCACTGTTCATCAGTTTTAGCCTTCTCTTCCTTTTCTACTAATTGTCACACACATACACATTCACACAATTTTTCTAGAGCCCTTCTTTGTTGTGATCTCACAAACAAAAATATAAAGACAGACTTCTCTTTCCCTCTTCTAAGAAGATAATAACCTAGAAATGGCTTCAGAAACTCAGAAGAGGATTATTTTGGAGTCTGGACTTCGAGGAATGTGTTCAGGGTCTTATGACCTTGAGGTTCTTATTGTAGTTTATTCTGTATTTATCCAGCTATTGAATGTTCTCTATATTGTGCTGGATATTGAGACTGCAATACTCAATGAAAACAGTCACAGCCCTCCAAATTACATTCAGAAGACTGTGCTTCATGAATACGTACCCCTGCCCTCCCCTTACTCAAATGCTTTCTGCTGATCTGAATGATAGCTAGATGGGAGGTGGGGGAATGTGTGCATAAGCCTCTGCCCTACCTAGGTAGATGCAAGACTTATTCTTCTATCTCCAACAGAGCTGGATTGGCAATCCATAAGCCTAACACAAGTCTTTCAGCCCTGATATTTGGGTGAGGGCCTCTGTCTTCTCTAGAGAAGCTGTAGCTCTCCTTGCCTGTATGTACGTATTCAATACTTATGACTGTGGGCTGAATAGCATGTTATCTGAGAACCCCTTACTAAGAGAAAGACTGGATTTAAATCTTGGTCCTAGTATTTCCTAGAGGTAGAAGAATGGGGGTTTGTACATGAAGAAAATGGGATCTAAGAAACAAATGGCAATTAGAACAAACATTTTAAGGTTTATAATATTACTTGGACTAGGACCTGAAATGCAAGTTGCTTTTTTTGAAAAAACAAAAACAAAAAAAAACAACTTGTCAGTCTATTCCATTAGCCTGAAACGATCCTTGGAATTGGGAACAGATGAGAGAATCTTCCTTTGGAAGAAGCCAGGCTTGTTTTTCACCAACTCTTAAAAACACAAAATGTCATGCCTCACACCATGTTTCAGTTACATTGAGTTCATAGTACCTGACTGAGTCACCTTGAACCCTACAGACAATGGAGGCCAGAGCCCCAAAGGACACATCACCAGATAAACTCAGGACAAGCAGTGGCCACCAATACCCAGGTGACTCCTTGTAGTAAACAGCTCTGGTAGTTAACATCATCAAAAATAAAAATGATAGGAGCACTCAAGGGTAGTTAACACTAGGATGGACTTCTTGGAAATGGAGGGGACTATTTTAATATTTTTAATGAAATAAAGAACAAAACAAGCACTTCTGAGAGCTCAACTGTTGTCAAGGAAATTCAAAGTGTAGAAATGTTTCTAAACTTGGGCAAAAAAATCACCAGAGAGACAAATTTTGAGGAAAGACAAAAAGCAAACATGCCTGGGAGTCCCAGTTAAACGAAAATCAATGGGAGATCAAGACGAAAGTAAGGAATAATAAACAAGAAATCCTAGAAGCAAATTCTCTAGGTTCAGTGATCTGATTCCGCAAATTGAAAGTCCTTGTGGAATTTTAGTAGGCATGACTTTTAAAAGAAAACACCTGTATGTGTATCGTGGTAAAATACTTGGGTCTCAAAGAATAAATTAAAATAAGCTTCAAAACAAAAAATAAATTGGTTGCAAAAGGGAAAAAAAAGAAAGAAAGAAACATTCGTCAGATTTCTAATCTGCTGTCTTAAAAACCAGATAACTTTTAGATAACATCTACAAAGTTACTTGAAAAATATTGTCACTGCTCAACAAGAAATGTACTCATTACCTTACTCATGTAACTGTAACCACTCTGTACAGCATCTTTACAATAAAATAAAATTTAAAAAGAGTAGAGTATTGTCACCCAATCAGTAAGAATTCACAGGTAGGCCGGGAGCTTGGTGGCTCACATCTGAATCCTAGCTACTTGGGAGGCTGAGATCTGAGGATCATGGTTCAAAGCCAGCCTGGACAGCAAAATCTGTAAGACTCTTATCTCCAATAAACCACTAAAAAACCAGAAGTGGCACTGTGGCTCAAGCGATAGAGCGCTTGCCTTGATCTGAAGAGTGTGGGGACAGTGCACAAGCCCAGAGATTAAGCCCCATGCCCGACCAAACAAAACAAAAAAGAATTCACAGGTAATAGCAGCATGCATTTTATCTAAGAATATCCCCAACAGGGGAAAAAAAGAACTTTAGCTAAAGAAAGAAATGAATCAGAATGGAAATCTTAAAGTAAGGTAAAGACGAGAGAAGATAGTGATAAGAAATGGATTTTGCCATGCATACCTGCATATGCAGAAAGGTAGAATAACGTGAAGTAATAAATGATTTAGAAATTCTTTGCTAGAAAAAGTAGGGAATTAGGGCATTCATCTAACTCATGTAATGGTGGGAGCAGCTGGAGATTAAAAGTGCCTTGGCTAGGAAATAAATCCATTAGGATTATGTTTAACTACACAAATAAGAAATCTGAGCACACAGGGGCTCATATTTCTCACATCACACACGTCTGAAAGCAGACAGTCTGGAACAAGTCCAGAGTGCAACAAGAATGTAAAGTGCTATGCTCTGCAATATCCCTTTGTGATTTCTACCATCAGGATCACAAGACAGATGCTTCACCTCCTGGCATCATGGATGATGCTGAAGACAGGAAAAGTGAGAAGGACAAGGGGCAAGAACAAAGGCCAAGTGAGCATACAACCATTCTCCTCTAAGCCCATTCAGTGAAAGTTTCCTGTTCATCTTTAGCCAGGTGGTGATCCATGAGAAAGTGTGGGCAGTTGTAATTTCATATCATCTCCTGCCTCCAGTAGAAAAACTAGCCCTATCCTTTTGAGTGCAGAAAGGGAGAAGCAGATAGGTGACAATGGGAACAGTTCATACTGTGTTTAAAAGGGAATAAAATCCCCCAAGTGCAATCGATAAACTTCATTAAAAATGGATTTTCAAATGAATAAGAAAAGAATAAAAAATCGTTTTGAGCTGAGTGTGGTAGATCTCATCCAGAGTCCCTACTATTGGGAGGCTGGGGTTGAAGGATCATTTGAGCACAGCAATTCAAGTCCAGCTGTTTGAGAAGAGCTTGGGCAAAATGTGGAATCTTATCTAAAAACAAACAAACAAAAACCCCGAAACTTTTATCAGAGCAAGTGAAACAAAGGAAAACTAAAAAAGAAAACAATAAAAAATAACATAAATATTAAGTAGTATGTATGGAAACCTGTAAGTTCTTATTTTAAATATGAGGAAAATTGCTCCAATTTTGCCTCCTAAGCAAAAGCCTGCTCTGCTATTTATGAGAAAAATACTTAAAAGTGACATTGAAAAGCTAGAAAATACTTATCAAATAAAATTAAAAGAAAGTATCAGAAGCAAATAGTAAACTTACATATTAAGCAAAATGCAGTTTACTTATTGTACATATACAATCTATCAATACTCAGGCAAAAACACATCAGTATACAGACAAATACAGCTATTTCATAATGATTAAAAACACCATTTTTGGTACTTTGATTCATCAAACAACACAATAGATAAAACTGCTGTTTGAAAAAATACTGTTATAAAAATAGCTTGAAAAAAACTAGACAGGGAGATTTTAATATGCCACACTTTAATAATTAGCCCAATCTGGTAGACAAGGAGGTTATTTTCTAGTCGAGTTGTTAGGCATGAAAGAACGGAACTGGTGAGTAGGCAGACAATTATAACATAGGCAAGTAATTATTATGATAAAAATGAATGCAGGGTATTCCTGACCTAATTTCTTTTCCAGTAGATGGCACGGTCACAAAGTGGGTTAACAATTGTTTCTGCCTTGCGAGAGTTCATGATCAGGGCAGAAAGTTTTCATGTGGGTTATATTATAAGGTCGTGTTCCTGTTTCTGAAGTGTTTTCTCATTTAAGGAAATGCCTTTACAAATACCAAATGCCAAACTAATCCATAATAACCCAAAATGATTTTACTGAATAGGGGACTGTTTTAAAACAAAACAAAAAAAAAGCATTGCTATCATTCATCAAACATCTTTAATGAAGCAGATGTCTGGGGAAAACACTCAGCTAATTAACAATTTCTCCTCATTATAAGAGTGTAAAAAAACAGGTGTTCAAGTGTCCTTTGGAAGGATTGAGGCACCAGGATGAAGAGTTGCTAACCTTGTCCCTATAATAACAATGGCAGACAGGTCTGCAAGGAACTCAGCATTGACAAGTCCTTACACTACCCCTCCCATTTCCCAAAACAACTCAACATTTCCCTACCTGCACCCATGTCCTTTTCCCTCTGAACTTATCATCACACTGTAGTTCTCCTTTATGATTTGAGGATGTCATAGTTACTGAAGACATAGCTCTCATTGAGGTACCTTGAATCTTATACAAAATAAAACTATAAATAAAAAGGTACTTGTGGAAAATATATACAAAATTACTCATGCAAACATGTGTACTGTTACTAGAGACAAACTAGTTTACAAATAGGATGCATTAAGTTACATGACAATATAATTGCATCTCTGAATTTCAAGATTGTTCATTTTTTCATTCCTGATTGCTTCACTTCTTCAGCTTGGTGAATGGTGGCCATTAAAACCCATTAAATCACTTTTGAGTTCATCGCTGTAAGTTCTCAGTCCTTGCCTTTTTTCTTGAAAAACTGATAATTAGGATCTACAAGACAATTGTCAGAGAAGATTTACCAGGGCAAATTCTATAGATCTGCAGAGTTTTGAATTATCATGGTGATTAGAAAGTGCTAGTTATATTATTCATTCATTCATTCACTCATTATAACAACTTCATTGTTATATAAGAAGAGTACATATTTACTGTATTATACTACATGGTTCATGGTAAACACTATTCCTGTACTATTCACCTGATACAACTAAATGTCATACTCACTAAATAATTTCCCATTTCTCCATTCTAAAGGCTGTGATAACCACTATTATCTTCTCTATTTTTGACTATTACTCAGATACTTCATATAAGTAGCCTCACTTTGTGTTTGAGATATTCATAATAGAAAAACTCATAGTTGCAAAGGGTGTTATACTGGTTGATCTTTCAAACTGATGAAGGGATAAAGAAATGGTTCCACTAGGCATGACTTGGTATAGAAGTGCACATCTGTAATGCCAGAATTCTGGAAGCTGAGGCAGTAGGACTTAGAGTTTGAGGCCATTCTGGGCTACAAAGTGAGACCTTGTCAGAAAAAAAAATAAATAAAGGGAAAAGAAGAATAAGGAGAAGGAGGAGGAGAGGGAAGGGGGGAGGAAAACAGGAGGGGAAGGGGGAAGGAGAGGAAGAAGAAGAAAACGAGGAAGTGGGAAAAAGGAGGTATACAAATAGTAAAATACTATTCAATAAAAGAACAAAATCTAAACTACAACATGTATACTACTGGAGTAAGAAGTCTTGATGGGCTATTGAATGATAGGGTGATTATAGATAGCAGTTATAGACTGTATATTTCAAAAAATTAAAGAGAGAAGTCTGAACATTTTCTTTATTAAAGAAATGGTATCCAGGAGCCAGTGGCTCACTCCTGTAATCCTATCAACTCAGAAGGCTGAGATCTGAGGATCGAGGTTCAAAGCCAGTCCAGGCAAGAAATTCTGTGAGACCCTTATCCAATAAACCACCAGAAAACTGGAAGTGGCACTGTGCCTCAAGTGTTAGAGCACTAACCTTGAGCTGAAGAGCTGAGGGACAGCACCCAGGCTGACCAAAAAAAAAAAAAAGTAAATATTTAGAGAATAGTTGTGTTTAACTGATTTAAACATTACACCATGTGAACATGTGGAAACATCTTTTTAGTATGTATATGTTTTAATATTTTTGTGCATTGGAATCAACACCCAATAATAAAAACAATAATGAAAACATAAAAGGGTATTTGCTTTAATTGATTGTGCTCCACTCAGTTTCGTGGAATAAATAGTCTATGATCCTCTATAAGCCTATCTTCTTGGAAATTTTAGACATTGAATAATCAACATTTGAAATATTACTAAAATAAAATACCAGGAAGCAGGTACTCGAAAGAGATGGGGTATCTAGGGGCAAGTGGTAGACAAAGAGAAGAGGAACAGAATGCAGTCAAGAATGCAATGTATGTGTAACATGTAAAATCAGAAAGCAGAACAAAATTATTGATAAAGAACAAAACCTCTTGGTAAAGAAAAACTCCAGGCTAAGGCCGACTGCTGGTCATCCTTGCTCATAAGCAAAAGAACATCTCTCATTCACTCAAGTTTACCAAGCAGGCTGCTTTGCAGTTTACCACAAACTATGCTGAAGGCCACTGACAACCTTGAGGCTTATCACCAGCTGTCCTGAGTTGCTGTATTAGTAAATCATTTCTGTAAAGAAGATTTCAATACATCCCAACCATGGGAATGAATTTCTAATGTTTTGAAATTTAAAATAAACTACCCCCCTTCCCAAAGTTATGTTTTGACTTCTGTAAGCCACGGCTATGATTTGACTTTTTCTAATAGTGTCAATCGCATTGATAGGATGGATAATGCTAAGTCAAAATTGTGTTTTGCCCATGCTCTTGTGATTCAAGTCTATCTTTTGCTTCTATAACCTTGCTTACTTGCTTTGGTAACCATCACCTATGTGAAACCCCTTCCTATAAAAATTCCCCATGAAAAGCAAACAGGGACATAGAATTCCATTGTGTATATATACCACATTTTCTTACCTCCATCAGAAAGAATGACATTGCCCCATTTGTTAGGACTTGAAAAAAAGTATATTAAGTGAAGTAAGCCAGGCCCAAAGAAACATAGGTCCTATGGTTTCCCTTATTTGCAATAACTAGTATATGTCTGAGACAAGCAGAAATGGTCAAATAAGTTGATCTTAGGTGAAATGAACCCCAAGATAAGGATTCAAATGTTTTTTTCTTTCTTGGGATTGCTTCTAACATATTTATAAGATGATTTCTTTGTTGCTTTGTATTTCCTTCCTCCACGGTATAACCCCTGCTTTCACTGTATTTGATATTGGTATAATTTGTGGAGGGGAAGGGCAAAAACAAACCGTTTTAAAAGGGATACAGGTGGATCCATTGCAACAATGAGATGTACAAGTGGTAATGTTGAAAAATGAACTTTACAACTTTGGCTAGGGGTGGGGGTGGGGAGTGGAGATGGGAAGGGATGGGAAGGGAAAACAAAGGAGGAGATAACATTGCTTCATAAGAAATGTACTCATTACCTTGCCCGTGTAATTGTAACCCCTCTGTACAGTATTTTCACAACAACAACAACAACAAGAACCAAAAAAAGAAAAAGAAAAAGAAAAGCAAACAGGGCTGTTATGCAGCTCTGTGAGCTAGGGACAGATGCCACTTGGCTAATAAAAAGGCTGCCAGTCAGTTTGACTGAGTGCTGGTGATTCCTTTTGCTGATAGTGGGTTTGAGTCCCACCAGTCCTGGGAAGCTGGAATATTACAGTATGTCCTACAAAAGTAATAAAAGTGAGGGAATGGGTGGGTAGAAGAGGAAAGGGTGAGAATGTTGAAAGAGGTGACATTGATTAAGATGTATTTATAAATTGCTTTGTTAAATAGTGTCTCCTTCTTAGAACTACTTAAAGGTAATAAAAAATAAAATAAATAGTACTAATAAGTATTCAGTCTTAAAATTGAGTTCAAACTTACCATGCAATAAATACACATGTTAGAACTCCTAAAGAGGTTTTAATAAATTTAGAATGAAAAAAATACTGTATCATAAACAAACATTGAAATTTGCTGATAGAATTTCTGCCAAACTTTCACTATGCTTCAAATTTCTTTTTTAACTGTATTTTTTTGGTCTTTTCTTTTTTGGTACTGGGGATCGAACCCAGGACATTGCACTTGCTAGGCAAGCGCTTTGCCACTGAGCTACATCCCAGCCTTATGCTTCAAATTTCTAAAAAATACTTCCAGTGACAGAAAGAGGAATGGTCTTAGTAATATCAGTGTGGGAAAATCACATGGTTAAGTGGAGAGAATGGATATTTCACAAAGGAAGATGTTGTTTGGATTAATGGGCAGGTGGAAACACACTCCATTCTCTCGTTAACAGTACTCTGTAACAAATGGGGCTTGAGGGCATATCTATTAGAGCACATTGCTCTTTGCAGAATGCCAATGATCTTGCATACTTCTAATTCCTTTTTGTCTTGAACTCTCAAGCCTCATAAAATAAAAATTACATATTCGGGGAAAACAGAGTTGAAAGTAGACTCAGAGGTCATACCTCACTAGTTGCCAATGGACCCGTCTTGGGGGAGTTAAACCAGAGAAACAGTTCCATGGAAAGACCACCACGATGCTGAGCCCTGGCAAAGTCCACTGGGAAGAAGAGAAGTAAGTTCAGATAGGAAAAGTATCAGTGGGGCTTGGCGAAAAGGATTTCCCAAAAACATTTATTGGAGAACACATACAGTTTGTATTTAGTTCCTTGTTTAATTTTCTCATACTTGAAATTTTTATTATGTGTACATTATTTTCACATGTAAATTTCTCTCTCAATCCTCCAAAATTAGGATTGCAATTCAACTCTTTTTATTTTGGATATCTTACAGCCATTGCCTAATAAACATAAAATGTGTTCTTTACCTTACCAGTATAATGGTTATGATAATATTGGTCATGAGTTAATCCTAAAAACAGAAGCCTCAGAGTTACACTATTTAATATTTAAGGAATTGGTTTAAGGAATATTTAATATGTAAAGAATATTTAAAGAATTGGGTTCAGAATTAATGGACAGGGCTGGGAAGGTGGCCTAGCGGTAGAGTGCTTGCCTAGCATGCATGAAGCCTGCGTTCGATTCCTTGTACCACATAGACAGTGACAGAAGTGGCACTGTGGCTTAAGTGGTAGAGTACTAGCATTGAGCAAAAGAAGCTCAGAGACAGCGCCCAGGCCCTGAGTTCAAGCCCCAGGGCTGGCAAAAAAATAAAAGTAAAAATAAAATAAAATAAATAAGAATTATTGGACAGACAAAAAGGCAGAACACTGGAGTAATGGACCAGTTCCCATCTCCAGGGCTACAGAAACTGAAGGAAAGCTTGAGTTATTACACTGATTAACTCACATTTCTGTGAGGCTTTTCAGACTTACCACTGTTGGGAATTAGAAGCTCAAGAGTGGTTGCTGAAGCTTGAATGTAGCTGCTGATGTATCTCTAAGGGGGCACCTGAGGCTGGCTCTAGAACATGAGAAACAAACTGCTACTGAAGACGAAGACCTATAGATGTGATGCCATCATGGGGCTGGGGGAGAGAAGATCCAGGTACACTTGTCATCCTCACTACTCAAGAGACAGAGATTGAAGGGGATTGCAATTTGAGATTATCCAGGCAAAAGCAAGACCTCATTTCAATAAACAAGCCTGGCATAGTGTCACTTGTCTATTATTTCAACTACCTGAGAGGTCTAGGTCAGATGATATTAGTAGGGATTCTATCTGAGAAAAATAAAATGAGCTGAAGGTGTGGAGGTGGGGCACAAGTTGATGAATACTTATCTAACAAATAAAAGGCTCTGAGTTCAGATCCCAGTGCTGCCAAAATATTGGAAGGAAGGAGTATCTTTCCTTGCCTTAGATTTTGTATGCTGCCTCTTGAACACCATTTTGGCAGGAAATCAGGCAGCAAAAAGAAAATGTAGTGTACAAACTAACAGCCACAGGATCAGAGAGAAGAGTAGAGAAAGGTGGTCTGAAGCTAGGAGGTAAAAGTATAAAACTGCAAGTATCAGTAACTCTGCTCTGACATCTTATCTGATATAATATGTGTGTATATGTATGTGTATATGTGTATATAAGTGTAAGTATATACACTTATATGTATATATATGGATATATATTACAAAAAGCAGGTAAAACTATTAATTTTAGACATTTGAAACCAGACTTATATCTCACCCAAATATCTGAGTAAATTTAGAAAGAATTAAAGTAGAGCCTAGGGGCTGGGAAGTTGGCTCAGTGGTAGAGCGCTTGCCTTGCATGCCTGAGGCCCTGGGTTCGATTCCTCAGCACCACATAAGCAAAAAGAAAAAAGCCGGAAGTGGCGCTGTGGCTCAAGTGGTAGAGCACTAGCCTTGAGCTGAAGAGCTGAGGGACAGTGCTCAGGCCCAGAGTTCAGGCCCCACAACGGGACCAAAAAAAAATTAAAAAAAAAAAAAAAAAAAGTAGAGCCTAAAAGAGTTTAAATCTGTATAGAAAGCTAGTGAAATAATGAAGACTTGTTTTTTCTATTACAAGCCAGTAAGGGAAAAAAAGAGAAAAGCATAGTACATAGAAAATATAAATGGATAATGCTACAATAAACCTAGTAGCTTTAGTATGGCCTTGTTTGTGATTGTTTGGGTAAATGCCTAAAAGTGGGATTCTTGGGTCATAGGGGAGCTTTATGTGGAGTCTTTTGAGGAACCTCCACACTGCTTTCCAAAGTGGTTGAACAAGTTTACACTCCCACCAACAATGCAGTAGGGCTCCCTTTTGGCTACATCCCCTCCAGCATCCGTTGTTATTAGATTTCTTGATTATAGCCATTCTAACTGGGGTGAGGTGGAATCTCAATGTTGTCTTGATTTGTATTTCTTTAATGGCTAGAGAAGCTGAACATTTCTTCATGTGTCTATTGGCTATTCTTATTTCCTCTTCAGAGAAATCTCTCTTTGTCTTTAGGCTACTTATTAATCGGGCAGTTGTTTCTTTGAGTATTTCTAGTTGCGGGATTTTGTTTTTTCAGTTCTAAGTATATTTTAGATATGAGACCCTTATCTGTTGTATGGCTAGTGAAGATCTTCTCCCAATTAATGGGCTTTCTATTGATCTTGCTAGCTATGTCCTTTGCCATGCAGAAGCTATGCAGTTTCATGCAATCCCATTTGTCCAATCTTTCTTTGATTTGTTGTGTTTCTGGGTCTCTATTAGGAAAATTTCAGCTTGTGCCAAGGAGCCCTAGAGTTTCTCCTAGTTCTTCCTGTAATGTTTTCAGGGTGTCTGTTTTGACTTGGATGTCTTTGATCCATTTGGAGTTGATTCTGGGGCAGGGTGATATATGGAGATTAGGTTTAGTTTTCTATAGATGTTTAACCAATTTTGCCAGCACCATTTACTGAAGAAGCTGTCTTTCTTCCATTCTATTTTTTTAGCCCCCTTGTCGAAGATTAGGTGGCTATAGATTTGTGGGTTCATTTCTGGCCATTGTTCCTCAGGTCTGTTCTTGTGCCAGTACCAAACTGTTTTGATTACTATGGCTTTGTAGTAGAGTTTGAAGTTTGGTATTGATATTCCTCCAGCATTGTTCTTTCTGCTAAGGATTGTTTTTAGTATTCAGGGTCTTTTATTGTTCCATATGAATTTTTGGATTGCTTCTTCTATTTCCTTGAAGAATGTATACACACACACACACACACACACACACACACACACACACACACACACACACACACACACACACACACACACACACACTGGAATTCTATGCCTCCATCAGAAAGAATGACATTGCCCTATTTGTTAGGAAATGGAAAGACTTGGAAAAATTATATTAAGTGAAGTAAGCCAGGCCCAAAGAAACATAGGTCCCATGGTTTCCCTTATCTGCAATAACTAGTATATGTCCAGGACAAGCAGAAAAGGTCAGAAGCTATGTACATATGACCATATAACCTGATGCTAAGTGAAATGAACCTCAAGATAGGGACACAAGAGATTTTATCTTTCTTGCCATTCTTTGTAATATACTTATAATGTAGTATGTGATTTTTTTTTGTTTCTTTTGTATGTTCTTCCCCCATGGTATAACCCCTGTTGCACTGGATCTGATTCTGGTGTCCTACATCTTGTATATACATTTTTCTAATTTGGGGAGGGGAAGGGAAATAACAAAATGCTGAAATAAGGTTACAGGATGACCCATTACAACAACAATATGTACAAGACACTATGTTGAAAATGAGCTTTACCACTTTGTGGGGGAGGGAGGGATTGGGAGGTGGGGAGGAAAGGGATGGTAGGAAAATAACAAAGGAGGGGGTAACAATGCTTGATAGGAAATGGACTCATTACCTTGCTCATGTACCTATAACCCCTATGTACAGTATCTTTACAATAAAAAATATATAAAAAATAAAATATAAATGGAGATGTTGTGAATCTGTAGTCTAATATGACAACATAAACCAGGGGAGTAAAGTAATATTGAACAACTACCATTTGAAAATAGAACATGGCATTAGGAAGATATAATCTTTTCTCTCTCTCTTTTTTTTTTTTTTTTTTTGCCAGTTCTGGAGCTTGAACTCAGGGCCTGGTGGCTGTAACTGAGCATTTATGTTAGGCTAGCGCTCTACTACTTGAGCCACAGTGCCACTTCCAGCTTTTTGGGGGTAGTTTTTTTGGAGATATGAGTCTCACAGACATTTCTACATGGGCTGGCTTCAAACCCGGATCCTCAGTTCTCAGCCTCTTGAGTAGGTAAAATTACAGGCGTGAGCCACTGGTGCTCAGTGAAGATATAATCTTTTAAAAAGTATTATTTGAAGTAGTTATACAAAAGAGTTGCCATTTAACTAAGCGGTTTAAGAATATAATGAGTCCTGCTCAATATCACTCCTTTCAACATTCTCACCGATCCTTTCTCTTCCCACCTCTTCCCTCAGTCTTCTTAACTTTATAGAACAAACATTGAGCTCTTGACTGCATTCTCTCTTCTCTTCTCCTCTTCATTCCCCTACTCGCTTGCCCGTGATCCCCCCTTATCCCTTTCAAGTATCAACTCCCTGGTGATTATTTTGTTGAATTTTGACTTTGCTTTTCAAAGGAATCAGAGTCATTTGAGTTCTCTCTTGAAACTACCATAGTTCAGTTAATACATTTTTAAAGACTTGCACACCACCCAACATATTTACTTATAATTTCATAGGCTAAATGTAGCTTCTGCATATAAGAGGGAAAAAATGCATCCTTTCTCTCCTTGGGCCCTCCTTACTTGACTGAGTGTAATTTTTCCTTTTCTTTTCTTTCTTTTTATTTTCTTCTCCCCGCCCCCCTACCCCAGTCCTAGGGCTTTGAAATCAGGATTTGGGTGCTATCCCTGAGTCTCTTTGAACTCAAGGCTAGTGCTCTACCACTTGAGCTACAGTGCCACTTCTGGCTTTTCCCTGAGTAGTTTATTGAAGATAAGAGTCTCACAAAATCAAATACAGTGACAACAGGAGATAAACTATAGGGGTGAATAACACAAAAGAAATCACAAAGTACTTTAAAAACAATCACAAAGAAAAACCTCTTGTGTCCATGTCTTGGAGTTCATTTCATTGTACTTGATTTTGATACCCTGGGCATTGTATATACGTTTATCTGAATTAGGAACGGGAAGGGGAACAACAAAATGGTGAGACAAAGGATAAAGGGGAGCCAATGCTACAGTGAAACTCACAAGACCATGCGTTAGAAATGATCCGAACAACTTGGGGGAGGTTGTTCTGGGGAGGGAAAGTGGGAGAAAAATGAGGGAGGAGTATCAAGTTTGACAAGAAATGTTCTCACTACCTTACTTATGTAATTGTAAACCCTCTGAACATCACCTTGACAATATTTTTTTTTTAAGGCTCAGATTTTTCTTCTCTGGCTGGCTTCAAACTTTTGATGATCAATCTCAGCTCCCTGAATAGCTATGATTAGGAGCATGAGCCACCAGCACCCAGCTTTCCTTTTTTAAAAAACAAAACCAAAAAAGGGTACACTCTCATTCTTTTATGAGGAAGATAATCTTGAATATTGCCAGTCAGCTGCCTTAAGCGTAAAATCTTCCTTTCGTTTAGCATCTTAATGAGGAGGCAATTCCATGCCCTTTCTCTTGGGGAGGAGAGAAAGGGAAAGAAAAATAAAGGGAGGAGAGGGTGGTGTTGGGTGATAATGCTATATCTAGTGTCGGTCCAGGGAGGGAAGGAGCAATGGAAGAGTGAAGCGTGAGGAAGGGTCTTCCTCCACTTTCCTAGTATGCCTGTGGCCTCTGTGGGAGGTTCTCATTGCATCTCATTGGGCAAGATGAAGTCACCTTTCTCTGCACAACCAAGTAAGAGGATTAGCTGAATTTTATAATCCTCTTTTATGATTCATCATATAAAACTTATAGTGTGATTTAAAGCTTATGATTTCCAGGTATGTATCTCAATGTTCAAAATACTGCTTATATTTTAGAACAATGATACATTCTTTTGCATCCAGTATTGTTCAGTTCCATAGACATTAATATTTAGTGTACTTGTTAGAGACTTGCTCTTTGAGTTTTTTGTTTGTTTGTTATTGCCTGTCCTGGCACTTGAACTCAGGGTCTGGGCACTGTTCCTGAGCTACTTTTGCCCAAGGCTAGCACTCTACCACTTGAGCCACAGTGCTACTTCCAGCTCTTTCTGTTTATGTGGTACTGAGAAATCGGACCCAGGGCTTCATGCATGCTAGGTGAACACTCTACTACTAAGCCATATTCCCAGACCTACACTTTGGTTTTTAAAATGTTTTAAAATTTATGATTGAGTAAGGGCAAGAGAAAGCTTTGGTTTTTTAGGCTTTTTTTTTTTTAAACAAAGGATTGCCATGTTACTCTAGGGTCCAACTTGCATTCTTTATGTACTCCACTCCTGAATAAAGGTTTATACAATGAAATTAAATCTTCAGAGGAAATGCTAAGGAGAATGTTGTCAAGGGCTCTAATTACTGGACAGGTGTGGTGGCACATACCTGTATCCCAGCTACTTTGGAGTAAGTGATCAGGAGTATCACAGGTCAAGGCCATACCTGGATAAAATTAGCAAGGCCTCATCTCAACAAACAAGCTGAGTACAGTGGTCTATACTTGTGGAAGCATAGGTAGGAAGATCCTAAAGCTAACTTGGGGTGTCTGAATATCATCCCAGGCAAAAAGCATGAGACCTTATTGAAGAAAAGCAATGTAAAGAAGGTTTTAGGGTGAAGTGTGGTTCAAGTGGTAGGGTACTTGCTTAAAAAGCATGAGGCTCTGAGTTCAAAATCCCTAAATGGAGGAGGAGGAGGAGGAGGAGAAGGAGGAAGAAGAAGAAGACAATTTACAATTTTTTCTCTCTTGCTGGGCACTAGTAGCTCACTCTTGCAATCCTAGCTACTTGGGAGACAGATTTGAGGATCTTGGTTCGAAGACAGCATACAAGAAAGTCTATGAGAATCTTATCTCCAATGAAGCACCAAAAAAGATATGGAGCTGTGGCTCAAGTGGTAGGATGCTAGCCTTGAGCAAGAAAGCTCAGGTACAGCACCCAGGCCTTGAGTTCAAGTTTCAGGCACCCCCAGCCTCCCCCAAAAATTCTTTCTTCAAAGGAAAAGATAAATATTATATTTAGACCTAATAAACTAATTCAACCTCATTTATTTTTATTATTACCTAGTATTTGCTTTTATTATGAAAACTAAATCTATATAATATAATATATAAATCTACTATATATAATATATATTATATATAACATATTTATATATAATATATAAATCTACTATAATTAGTGAATGACAGTAAGATTTCTGTATTATGTAGTTATATTTTTAATCTCTTTAGCTACAAGGTACAAGGTCATTTTATTCTGATTTGGTTAAGTCTATGTGCTTTTACTAGTAATTCTATCTCTCTCAAGAAGTAGACTATCTGATCATACAAAATAATATTTATCAAAATACACTCCAGGAAATGAAAACAAGAGGTTTTTTATTCTGTTTTTGTTTTCTTTCCTTTTTGTTCTGTATGGAGTGTAAGGAGAGGCACAGAAATGGAGGGATAAAGGGTGAACAAATGCAGCCGTGGTACTCATTGGACACTATGTTGAAAATGAATTATACAATTTGTGGGAAGGGAGGGAAAACTTGGGAGAGAGTGAGGGAAGGGGTGACATTGTCCAACAAGAAATGCACTCTTTATCTGATGTGTGTAACTGTAACTCCCCTGTACATCACCTTTAAAATAACAATAATTTTTTTAATTAAAAAGCAGACTTGACAATTTTTACATTGGTGTATTGTATATCTTGTTAGAACTTGTTTATAATTAAAAAATAATTTTTATTTCCAAAACAATAAAATTATCTGTAATCCAGCCACTTCAGTAAAAGCATACTTAGCAAAATGCTTAATAGTTGTTCATATAATTTTACATATATATATATGTTGCTAGTATCTTTTGCCTTTGAACTTTCATTAAAAAGAATCATACCTGTTAGCCCAGAAGCCTCCTCCTTCATGGCTTACCACGCTCTTTCCCTAGACAACACTAGGCCCACGTAGTAAAGGTAGTAAATGATTAGCCCCTACCCTCTTTTCCCTGAGAGACCACCTTATTGGCATAGCTATGACCATATAAGGCAGCGAGATTCCCCCAAATCCCGGAGGTTATAAAAGTTCACCTGAGACAACAGCCAGCACTTCTCACTTCCTCTGTCCTGGTGAGATGGGGTCTTTCTCGTCTTCTTAATGGCAATAAACCTTTCCTTTGTTCTTCCTACTTAGATGTCCATGTGGGTTTCTGGCTGAGTCTAATTTACTCTAACAATACCCCAAAGACAAAAAGCTCCGTTTTATGGTCTATTTATAAGCTTAGTTTATGAGTGTATGAACTCATCTATACATTGCTATGTCTGGTTAAACATGTTCCTATGCAGATTCTAATAATCTTGAAGATTTTATACTCAGTCCTGTAAATTCTTCTTTTAATATTGCTTTTATTTTTTTAAAAGTTTATGTGTGTGACTGATTTTGCTATCACCTATCCAATACCCTCCTTAATCAGAAGATTTTTCTTTGTTCCAAAAAATGATGCCTGGTGAAAAAATATTCAGTCTCCAGCCAGGCTGGCAGCTAGGATAAGTGTAAGCCTCTCCTATTATTTGTTTATGTAATCAGATGAATCTCCATCCCCCACCCTGATTTTCTGGTTGGAGACAAGAGTCACCTGTGTTTACACTCATCCCACCTCCTGTGCAGGAATTACTCAGCCAATCTGCAGAGAAACCTAACAGTGCCACAAACTTTTCTACTGATCCAGGCAAGTAACATGAAGTATGATCTCAGCCTAATTGGCACAGGAGAGACTCTACGATAAACAAAAGAAAACACACACAGCCTACGGGATTCTTTTTCAATTTTTAAAGACCACTTCCCAGGGTGTAAACAAAAATCAAGTTGTGGGCTTTATTTATTTATAGCTACCAATTTGCAACTCCCAATCTCTTTCACACTAGCAAGAGGCTCTGGAGGATTGTGACTAGCCGAACACCACTGCCCTCCAGAAAATCATAATTTAATGTGGGAGTGAGATGCAGATTCATGAATCACGGAAAGCAACACAAAATATTATATATAGTTTTTTAATAAGATGTCTACTATTGGACATTAACGACTTAGGCATTTTGAAAGATGGATGAGGATGAAGAACAGTAGAACTGGGAATAGTTTTTGTTTTGATTTGATTTGTTTGTGTACTAAGATAGGGCTTGAACTCTGGCTCTCTCACAATCACTTGGCTTTTTTTTTTTTCTCGAGACTGGTGCTCTATCACTTGAGCCACAACTCCAGTTCAGGCTTTTTAGTGGTTTCATGGAGATAAGTGAAGTAGGCCCTGAGAGGAGACTCGAGCTGGTACAGCTTCTTTCCAGGCTTTGCCTTTGTTTTAGGGATTTTAGGAAAAAAAACCTCTAAACAAGGTTAACTGGACCTTGGCTCCAACCAGCCCAGTTCTTGGAATGAAAAGAATGCCTCCAGGTCCCCCTCCCCCTAACAACTTAACCCACCTTCATTGTTCTGTTAAGGACTGACCCATAAAACAGGTTGTAATCTGGCTCATTGGCAACTTCACTAGCTTACCTTAAACTTCACCTTTTTCACCTGCTTATGGAAAACTCCATTAAACTCCTTTGTGTATGCTTACCCTAAGCTCCGCCTTACCATTGAATTTGTGAGTCATTTAAACCAAAATAGATAGGCTGGTTTAAACAGCCATTGTGTGACAAACTGTAACCTCACTGGTCACCTGCATGTGGTCTAGTATGACTGTGCAATCTTTTGGGTGTGTGACAATCTCATTGGTCACCTGCGTGTGACCAGGCTCCACCTCATGGATTTTGCCTTTAAAAACCAAAGTACATGAGCCACTGGGGATTGCAGTATCAGCTCCTGAGCCTATCGGCCCTGGCAGGTCAGTGTAGGAACCTTCTCAATAAAGTTGCTTCCTTATTAACAACTTTGTTGCGGTGGACTCTGTCACTCCGGATGACTAGGTGGGCTTGCCTGCCTGAGTAGGGGTCTTCCTACTACAATAAGAATCTCACAGACTTTCTTGCCCAGGCTGGCTTCAAAGTTTGATCTTCAGATCTCAGTCTCTTGAGTATTTAGGATTACAGGCATGAGCCTCTAGCATATGTTGTAAAGTAAATCATCCCAGAAGCCACATTTTAAAATATAGAATATTGGAGTCTTTATTATACAGTTAACAGGCTGCAGGCTGCCAGTTGTTACAAAGGCCTGTAACATGCAAATACACATAACCCAGCTAGGAAACATGCTAAAGAAGAAAGAAATAACAAGAACACCACCAACAAGCCAATTCAGCTCAATGGAGAACTGAATTGGGACTCCACGATGACTGGAGACGAGCCAGGACACAGGACACCATCACAGAGACACACGTGGCATGGAGTCCTCCTGCTAGGCTGGTCCAGACCTAAGTAGGTGGCCCAGGGAGCAGATCCTCAGGAAATTCCCAGTCCCAGGCATTGGACTGACAGATTCAGTAACCTATCAACCAAGTGCCTGCCCCTGCCTCCAGGGGTCAGGGCACACCCATTACCTGGGGGGCAGGTGATTGCAGAGCATGAAGACAAGATGCCAGACCCTACCATGCACCATGTGGCCAATATGGTGCAGGACAGACCTGACCTTACTTCACTAGCACCTACCTAGTACTGGGAATGCTTATGGGATAGAGGTATCTTAATGCTAAAGTATGGGAACTTAATGGAAACATACAGAGAACCTGGAATCAATGCATTAAAAAATGAGAATGAGCCCAGTGTGTTTGCATGCAGCTGTAGAAACTGGCCTTGAGGAGAAAATAAGCATCTGGAAGCTTGGTACAATGTATATTGAGTGGGAGAAGGAAACAGAGGACTCTGGGAACTAGGATTCCGGACAAGGAACAAATAAAATTGTAAAGAGAAAGCCATTGAAACACTGATCAGAAAGTCATGACTCAAAAGAAAGAAGCTTAATGACAGAAGTAAGCCAGAACATTAAGAAGAAAACAGTGGCTCCTTTATTCAGATAACTTTTCCATTCAGTGATTTCTGTACTCAAAAAATCTTGGTAAGGAGATATTATATCCTAGGGCTCACATAGGTTCTGGAGTTACAATCCTAATACATTCAATGGAAAAAAAATTAATAATTGGAGAAGGTGTAGCTGTGGCTCAAGCGATAGAGAGCTAGCCTTGAGTATGAAAGTTCAGAGACAGTGATCAGGCTGTGACTTCAAGCCACAGAACTGGCACACAAATATAGATGAATAAATAAATAAATTTAATATAAGTAAATAAAAAGTGAATAGGGCAAATTTTAAAAATTGGGTTCTATAGACTACAGTGTGAGGACTTTGAAATATTTAAGTCTCCTTCAGCAAGCTAAGGCCTTGCAGTTGGTATCCAAGGAAAGAACATTCCATGTAGTTTTGGAAGTGCTCACTGACATAGATACCATAAAGTAAACAGAAAGAAAGAAGAAAGCATACCCTTCATCTATAAAAATCAAGTTATCTTTCTGGAAAACACAATAAGAGAAAGTAATAATCAGGTAGACGTAAGCCAATACTGCAACAGGTGACTTTAAACTATAAAGACTGGAAAGAAATCTATAAGAAGAAAACTGGGGCCTGTGAGGCTATGAAAATATGCCAAAGAGCATTAATAAGTACAAGGATAGAGATAATGGTAAAGACATCTCAAATTGGCATATAAACTTACCATTTTCACAATTAAAATACATTGCCTCTCTGTAACTCAGTATCTTCATCTATAAAAGCAAGAACTAATGGAATTACCTTATAGTGTTACCGAAAATACATTCACATTTGTGAAGTAAAAGAAGCACTTTATGAGGTTGATAAAGAAATGGACCAAAAAAAATAGAAAAAAGTAGCAATGGATTTATGATGGTGGTAGACAGAAACCAGATTCTATCATAGAATCTAAGAACTTACAATAAACAAACCGGAAATACCTAAAAAAAAAAAAAACAACAAAACTTTGGGAAGTGGCGCTGTGGCTTAAGTAGTACAGCTCTAGATTTGAGCTGAAGAGCTGAGGGACAGTGCCTAGGCCCAGAGTTCAAGCCCTATGACCAACCAAAACAAAACAAAACAAAACTTTGGTAATGAAAAATTTGATGCTAGCATAGATTGAATAAACCAAATGAAGAAATTGGAGGTAGACCCACACAGCCAAAGGAATTTAGTATATGATAAATATAACTTCAAATCAAGATATATGGATTATGGATAATTAACATGATATTATATCAAAAGAATTCCCATCGGTAATGAGTTAAGTGATAGAAAGCTGACCTAAACCTATTGGAATATGTGTAGATCAGTTTGGGCTCATGACAAAGACCTCCAAAAACCTTTGAAGGATGGATGTCCTTGTTTAGGAAAATAAGCAAGCTTCCAAAATATTCTCTCTCTCTCATATACATTCACACACTTATTAAAGAAATAATCAGTTCATAAAAGCGCCATACAACCCACACATAACCTGATCTGTAAGTACAATATGGTGGAGCTTCCTGTGAACTTCACCAAAGCTTGATCATCTGCATAAGAGATTCACACAAGGCAGCCCTGTAACATTCCTGGGAAAGGATTCCATTGACCATGTCACCATCATCTTTATAATCAACATCAGCCAGTGTATCAGCATATGGATTCTTTGGTTTCCCCACACTACTTAATGATGAAATTTTAAAATATTATCCATCTTGATTGTTATAAAGGGGACCTCTTTATGTTTTACTTTATATTTGTTTATTTTAAATATAATGCAGGAACTTTTTTCATGTACAAGGACCATTTAGATTTGACTTGCTATGATTTATCTTTTTGTATTGTAAACTTATTTTCATCTGGGTGGTTAATTTGTTATTTTTTCTAGCATTTGATTCTTTTTTACCTTTTTGTTGCAAACTTTTTGTTAGTTTTTAATTTACTGTTTAAGTCCATTATAATTTGTTTTAGGGCATCACATATATATTATTATAATTGCTTCTGGTTTGGGGTTTTGTTTGATCACAATATGATTAGATGGAGAAAGAAACTACAAATTGTTTCTTACAATTTCTTAAATTTTAAAAATGTTCTCCTTGAAATACATTTTAGCTTAAAAAGTGACACATGACTTCAGCTGTGAAATGTTGATAGTTTACACTAGAAATGCTTTAGTGTTTAAAGTATGGTATTATGTTTGTTATTTAGCTGGAGTTAAAATGCAAATCAATTAAAAAGCAATGCATTAGAAAGCCAGTGATCCTCCAGATCAACTACACTCTTCTGTTTTTATGATCTCCATCAAATCATGTTCTTCTAAATAACACAGTGCAAAGCCCTCTGTTCAAGTCTCCGTCCCAGTGCATACTCACACACACAGTGCATACTCAGTACACACACACACACACACACACACACACACACACACACACACACAAACAGTTGATGTAAGATTTTCATCATGGACCACTGGAATATTCAGACTGGATTGCTTTTGATCAAATGGCAGATGAAAATATGATCATTCAGCATCATTCAGGATTGATTTTTATGAAATAGTAGATGAAAATATGATCAGCACTTTCATTGTTAAAGTCAAATGTGATTATCCTCTGTAAGACAATAAATGTCAATCTGAAGGATATAAAAATGCCCCATTTATTGTTAATTTTTTAAAAACTTTATTGTAAAGGTGATGTGCAGAGGGGTTACAGTTACGTAAGTCAGGCAATGAGTACACTTCTTTTTGAATGGTGTTTTATTAGTGTACACAATGAGGGGTTGAACTGAAAGTCTGCTTCTTGGCCATCTGGAATTACAGATGTGAGCCACCACACCTGGATCATTCTTTTTTATGATTGAATACTACTCCATTGTATGTGTCTACTGAATTTTCTTTATGCCATATCTTTATCTCCAGTATCTTTTTCCTTTATCCTTATTTCCCATTTGTTATCTCTTCATCGTTTGATGGGCACATAGGCTGAGTCTATAGTTTAGTTATTGTGAATAGTGCTTCCATAAACATGGGTGTGCAAGAATCTCTATTGTGTGCTGACTTACATATATTCCTTTGCATATGTGCCCAAGTGATATAGCTGGATCATATGGTAGATCTAAGTTTAGGTTTTGAAGAAACCTGCATACTGACTTGCAAAGTGGCCACACTAATATTCACTCCTACCAAGGATGTATAAAGGTTCCATCTCCCCACATCCTCACTTTGCATCTGTTGTTTGTTTCTTGATGGCTACCATTCTGATGGATGGGATGGAATCTCAATATCATTTAACTTGCATTTCCTTTAAGATTCAGGATATTAGACATTTCTTTGCATGGTTAGTGACAGATTTTACTTCTTTGAAAATTGTTTCTTCAACTCATTTGCCATTTATTAATTGGATTATTTTATCTAGTGGGGTTTAATTTTTTGAGATCTTTATATACTCTGAATCTTGAGCCCTTTTTGAAGAGTAGCAAAGATTTTCTCCCATTCTGCAGGCTAACTCTTCACTCCGATGATTGTTCATTTGATGTGTAGAAGCTCATTAACATGAGAATGTTCCATTTATGAACTGGTTCTCTCATTTTTTCTGTATTGAGTGAAGAATAATGCACAATTCTGTGCAATGAATAGATTAGGACTTTTATATGGAAAAGACATCAATCCAATTATGTTCAAGGAAAGAAAATTTTAATCATTTCATGAACAATATTTTGTGTATGGCCAACAGTTCTTGAAGGTGGGTTCAGTTCTCATGCCTGTCCATCCTAGCTCCTTGGGAGGCAAGGTTCAGAATGGTAGTTCCAGGCTAATGTGGGCAAAAGTGAGTGAGACCTCATCTTAACCAGTAAAAAGCTAGAAGGGGTAGTACATGCCTCTCATGCCAGCTACCTTGTTTGAAAGTGTAAAAAGGAGGATAGTAGTCTAGGCAGACCTGGGCATGAATGTGACTACATATCAAAAATAATCAAAACAGAAAGGCCTGGAGTTGTGTCTAGGGTGTAAGGACACCTGTCTAGTTTGTGGTAAGCCCCTGAGTTCAATTTGAGTACTACCAAAAAAAAAAAAAAAAAAAAGCAATCCTTGAAATTGAATGTTTACTTTTAAAAAAAGTGTAAGTGTTGGGAATTTATTATAGTGTGCTATCTTTCTTGGCTGTGCTTGTAGTATGCAAAGCAATGAAAGGAACTGCCTCTCATCAACCTGTCATGGTTTACTGTGGGCTAGAACTCTGACTCTTCCACAAATGAGAATCCCAGGTACTATGTTAAGGAGTACTCAGATTAAGCAGAGCTAAATGAGTCAGGTAATAGCTGCTACCTGGGAGGTGCTGAATGCAGAAGATGGCTTCCACTCCTCACCACCAACCCCACAGAATGACATGAAGGGCAAATGGCAGGAACGAACTGGGTTGCAAAGGGCTAAACGAATGTGGAAAATGAGAACAGAAGGGGAATCTCTCCCTATTGGATGAGCTTTGTACACCTGAAATATCATTAACTTACTATTCCCATCTAGGAACTCTTTGATCTGCCTGTGGAGCCTGCAGGGCTGCATGGGCTGGCGGGGCACAAAGGAGCTCGACCTGGTTCCTGGTTCTTATCTTAGCTTGACCTTTTCTCTAGGAAAAAGCATCCATGCTATTCACATATACCAATGACTGTCTACAGTTTTCAGGATGATAGCTGTTTATGTGCAAACTCTGTCATGTTCATTGTGGCATGAGACATTCATGTGCTCTTCTCCTAGAGGTATAATATCCTTTCCTAGCAACACAATCAGGACACATGCATGATGATGATGATGATGATGATGATAGTATGGGGAAAGTAAATATCAAATGAGGGGAGAGGGTATAAGAAGAAAATATTTGGGAGTAAAGAGATGGTTTTCTTTTTTATTAACTTTCTTCGGAACTTTAGAATATTCTATTTTAACATGTGTTTTTTTAATTGTCAAGGTGATGTACAGAGGGGTTACAGTTACATAAGTAAGGTAATAAGTTCATTCCTTGTCAAACCTGTTACCCCTTCTCTCATTCTTCTCCTACTTTCCCTCCCCTTCCCCCCCCCAAGTTTTACAGATCATTTCCAACATCTTGTCTTGTGTATTATCACTGTTGCATTCGTTCCCTCCCTTGTCCTTTGTCTCAGCATTCTATTGTTCCCCTTCTCTTCACTAATTCAAATAAATGTATATACAATACCAGGGTACCAAAATCAAATACAGAGACAACAGGGGAAATGCCATAATGGGAAGAACATACAAAAGAAACAAAAAAAAATCACACACAAAAAAACAGGGCTGGGGAGGTTGCTCAGTGGTAGAGTGCTTGCCTTGCATGCATGAGGTCCTGGGTTCAATTCCTTAACACCACAGAAAAAGCAGAGAAAGCCAGAAGTGGTGCTATGGTTCAAGTGGTAGAGTGCTAGCCTTGAGCTGAAGAGCTGAGGGACAGCGCCCAGGCCCAGAGTTCAGGCCCCACGACCGGCAAACAAGGAAAAAAAGAACCTCTTGTGTCCATGTCTTGGAGTTCATTTTGCTTAGCATCATCTTATATGGTCATAGGTACATAGCTATTGAGCTATTCCGCTCAGAAGACATAGTTTTCATGGCATATGACAACAGAGGCTCTCTCAGAAGGCACTCCTGCCTGTTTCTTTACCTAAATCTCTTCCTTATTATCAGTTTGAATTTTTCTTCCAGAAAAGCAAGGAACAATCTGTCTCTCTGTCTCCCTGTCTTTCTCTCTGTCTTTCTCTCTCTCTCTCTGTTTCTCTTTCATTGCCTACATTTGATCTGAGAATTCTAACCATATGAATCATACCCTTCCTGTCTGGATGGAATTCTCCTTACATTTCTCTGTGCATTATGGCCTTATAGTAACTTAACGATCTGTAATTTCATCCAGTTCACTTCATGGGGGAGGAGAAAAGAGAATTGGGTTTTTGCAATTCCCTTTCTCGCATAACAAGTTCAGGATTTTCATATTTCCCTGCTGTGGACTCAGAAACCCTGATTTGGGGGGTCAAATACGATTATTTTGTCTTCCTACTCTAGAGTGAATCTTCTTGGAGGAAATCAGAAGTCTTTAAAAGAAAAACTCTCAGTGGAAAGGAACACAGAATAAAACATCTTTCTTAGTCCAATTCCCAAGAAGCAATGGAGATGTGTATTGGGAAAGTTACCGGGTTGGGGTGGCAGCCACAAGCAGTGAGAGGGGACCAGGAGGAAGCTGAACCATGGGCACTTTCACGGGGACCTCTGGAGCCAGGAATCACACAAATTTTAAGGACCATTTTAGACTTTCCTAACCAAGTCAGGAAGATTGTGCTTCCCACAGGGGCCTATAAGCTATGGTCCTCCAGCTCTTTTGCAATGTAGTGTTTTGGGGGCTATGAGTTTGTTTGTTTTTTTGTTCTACTTGGGTGCTGGGAATTGAATCCAGGATCATGCACACATTAGGCCGGTATGCTACCATTGAACAACACCCCAGTAACTGCAAAGCATCTCTCTGCTGTTTCCCCTGACCTTGAATCTAGGTTGACTTGGCCACCTGCAGCACAAGTGATGCTATCTGATATTTGTGGCTGGACCTTAGGCAATCTCTAGCTTCTGACTTTCCTCCAAGAACAGTCTCCACTCTCTAGGCTGCACTTTCACCCAGCCGAAAATTTAGCAAAGTTCTGTTCAGAGAGGGGCCTATGCAACGCTGTTGCCAAGCCTGCCTTAATTCCTCACCACCCTACAGAATAAAAACTAGAACAGGCATGACTTTACTTCACTGTGTTTTGGCCTTCTATGCCAATCTGCAATAGGAAAAGATGGAGAACTGAGCACTTTTGTTTAAATCCCTAGGGTACCGTCCATTTAGCATTTCATTGAGTTAAGCTACCACCTCTGCTGAAGGTATTCAGGACATTTTAGATTCCATGTACGTAGAGCACCAGCTGACCTTCCTCTGATACAGTGAAAAGATGGATTGCCCATTCAGTCATTTAGACTATCACCTGAGCTTTTTCTTTTTCTTCTTCTTTTTTTTTTTGGTAGGTCCTGGGGCTTGAACTCTGGGCCTGGATGCTGTCTCTCAACTCTTCAGCTCAAGGCTAGTGCTCTACCACTTGAGCCACAGCACCACTTCCAGTTTTCTGATGGTTAATTAGAGATAAGAGTCTCACAGACTCGTCTGCCCAGGCTGGCTTTGAACTGTGATGGTCAGATCTCAGCCTCCTGAGTAGCTAGGATTACAGGAGTGAGTCACGGTGCCTGGCATCTTTTTCTTTTCTTTTCTTTTCTTTTTTTTTTGAGTTCTTAAAAATATATTGTAAAGGTGATAGACAGAGGGGTTACAGTTACACAAGTCAGGTATTCTTTTTGAACAATGTCACCTCTTCCCTCATTTTCTCCCAGTTTTCCCTCCCAATTCCTTCTCCCTCCCCCCAGGTTGTTTAGTTGATTTCCAACATAAGTGTCTAGTGAGTATCACTGCTGAATTTGTCCCACCATTTCTGTGATTCTTCTTCACTTCCCCAAATCAAATAAACACATACAAAAAGACCAGTGACAAAAAGGGAAAAACAGAAAAAGAAAAAAACATCAAGTAAAAAAAAAACACCTCTTGTTTCCATTTCTTGGAGTTCATTTCCATAACCTTCATTTTATATGATCATATGCACATAGCTATTGAGCCCTTGTGATCCACTCCTAAGAATATCCTCTTTTGGTCTCACTGGGTGAACATTAGAGTATTGTTCAATCTCCTATGTCCAAGTGTAATTTGTCTTTTACTACCCATTGGAATTACTTGTAGATTTATAGGTACATTCTAATTATTACAAATACAAGCTATGTTTCTTTGAGTCTGGCTTACTTGCTTAATATAATTTTCAATATAATTTTTTCCAAGTCTTTCCATTTCTTTGCATATGGGGCAGTGTCATTCTTTCTGATGGAAGCATAGAATTCCATTGTGTATATATACCACACTTAAAGAGAGATTTCTCAGAAGAAGTAAGAATGGTCAATAGACACATGAAGAGATGTTCAACATTTCTGGCCAATAAAGTGCAAATAAAACAACACTGAGATTCCACTCTACCCCAGTTAGAATGGCCATTATTTAAAAAAACTAACAGTAACAGATGCTGGCAGGGATGTGGCCAAGAGCAAATGCTACTATGCTATTGGTAGGAATGCAAACTGGTTCAATCACTCTGGAAAGTATTATGGAGGTTCCCTCAAAAGACTAAACATAGAACTTTCCTATGGCCCAGCAATCCCACTCCTGTACATTTACTGAAACGACCACAGACCAGGCCACACTAAAGACACAAGCACAGCCGTGTTCATTGCATCGTTTACAATGACTAAGATATGGAATCAATCCAGATGCCCTTCAGTGGATGAATGGATTAAGAAAATGTGGTGTGTGTGTGTGTGTGTGTGTGTGTGTGTGTGTGTGTGTGTGTGAGTACCTGAGCTTTTCCATCACTTCTAGAACTAAATCTCTGCAGCAAAAGACCGCTTACGTTCCAATTCAATCCACTGCTTTTAAATCAGAACATTTTCATTTCCTTGAGGACAATTTCCTGAGTACTAAAGCCAGTCCCCAGAGAAAACGCTGATGGAAAAGATAATTACTGGATCCTAAAGCATTAAAATTCCTGCCCTGATGACAGCAGAGACTCTGGGCTTTCCATGAAGCAACCACTCCTGAAAATGCTCCCGTAATTGGAATAAAAGGCAAAAGGAAAATGAAATTCAGACCAATTCCCTTGGGTTCTCCAGTTTGTTTTTCATCTAAGTTTGTTGCTTCAGTGTTCTGTTCTAGGATTTCCTTCAGTTTACCTTTGGTGTGCAAGTTCTTAAGCCCTGGATCCAGGATGGCAAGGTGTGCAAGATGCTCTGGCTTCCCTGTAAAAAGGAGGAGCCTTCCTTATTGCCCACAGATTACACACAGATGGAGGTCAACTGCTCTGTATTTGGGGATGTTGGCCCTTGGTAGCACGTTATTTCAAGATCAAGGAAGGAAGCCTTAGGCCATTGGGTAGGTGTTCTCAGTCTAGGCTGTACACTGGAACCATGTGGGAAACTAGAAAAAGGTTTGATTTTTAGGCCACAACCCAGACTAATTAAATAGAAATCTTTGGATAAGATGAGCCAACAGCCTTGCACCAGTGGCTCACGCTTGTAATACTAACTACCCAGGAGTGTGAGATCTGAGAATCACAGTTTGAAGCCAGCCCTAGAAGGAAAGTTCATGAGACTATTATCTCCAATTAACCAGCAAAAAGCCAAAGTTAGAGCTGTGGCTCAAGTGATAGAACACCAGAAAAATCTAAGAGACAGCTTCCAGGCCTCCTATTCTCTCTCTCTCTCTCTCTCTCTCTCTCTCTCTCTCTCTCTCTCTCTCTCTTTCACACACACACACACACACACACACACACACACACACACACACACACACACACACACACACACCACAGGCATCAATGATGCACCAATATGTTTTAGCAACTGCCCAGATGATTGCAACACACACCCAAGATTGAATAGTCATTCTAAGGCTTTGTGATCACAACAGTTAAATCCATCTGATCAGTTTTCTTCTGGTCCCTTAAAAGGTGGTTTGTTTATTTGAGAAGTTTTCTCTGCAGTACTAAGTATTATGTTGGGATTAACACTAATTAAAAGATGAATATATAATTGAATTCTTGTATTTAGTGAAACTATATTTTTTTTTTTTTTTTTTTTTGTCGGTCATGGGGCTTGAACTCTGGGCCTGGGCGCTGTCCCTCAGCTCTTCAGCTCAAGGCGAGCACTCTACCACTTGAGCTACAGCGCCACTTCCAGTTTTCTGGTGGTTTATTGGAGATAGGAGTCTCACGGTCTCTCCTGCCCGGGCTGGCTTTGAACCGCGATCCTCAGATCTCAGCCTCCTGAGTAGCTAGGATTACAGGCGTGAGCCACCAGCGCCCGGCCAGTGAAACTATTTATACATTTATTCCTCCTTCTAAATAAAGCCACCTGATAGATAGTCAAATTGACATTAAGTGGCAACGACCAGAAGGTAAAGTTAAAGGACTCAAGTTTGAGGGAGCTTTGGTTGGGACTCTTCAAGTATTAGGTGATGTCTCCATCTAATGGTCAAATGTGATGTTACAGCTCAATTCTTTTTACTAGCGAAGGTTTAGTAAGAGGGCCTCTGACTAGAAGAGGCTGTGATTAACTCCAAAAAGGTACAATTTTTTCTTACCTAGTGTGTGGGTGCAGCTGTCCTCTAAGAGAGACTAGTATTGGAGACCACATCTGAGATTGAGCCTCAGTATGAATGTGGATATGTCAATATATACATACCAAACGTGGGCACACCCAATTTTAGTGAGCAACCATGACTGGATTGACAAGCACCGATAGACCCCAACATAATAATAGTGGGATACTTCAATGCTTGACCCTCACCAAGAGACATGTCATCCAAACAAAGATCAACAAAGAAACCTCAGAATTAAATGACATCAAAAGATCCAAGGAAATGTATTCATTACCTTGCTCATGTAACTGTAACCTCTCTGTACAGTATGTTTACAATAAAAAGTACAAAAAAAGATCCAAGGGACTTAATGGTTACTCAGAAGCTTTGTAATACACATTCTTCTCAGCAGCCCAAGGAACTTTCTCCAAAACTAGATCATAGTCTAGGACATAAAGCAAATATTAACAAATATATGAAGATAGAAATAATTCCCTAGTCTATCAGATCACAAAAAAATGAAACCAGAAATCAACAGCAAAAGAACCTACAGAAAACGTTCAAACACATGGAGACTCAACAGTAGCTTGTTGAACAAGCTCATCAACAAAGGAATGGAAAAATCAGAATGTTTCCAGAATCCAATGAAAAGAAAACATAACTTCTCAGAACCTTGACAATCCAGAAAAGGCAGTGATAAAAATTTATAGAAAAATATTTATAGCTATAAGTGCTTACATTTAAAGAGAGAAAAAGAGATAAAGAGAGAGATCAAAACAGTAACCTAACAATGTACCTCAAGGTCTTAGAAAAATAAGCCAACCCCCAAAAAAGTATGTGGAAAGGAAAATGTTAGGACAGAAATTCATGGGGACTTAAAAAATTACAAAAAACCAATGAAGTACTTTTCAAAGAATCAATTCATTGGTTCTTTTCAAAATAACTAACAGGAAGAAGGAGAAATACTTGGGAGACAATGATGGGAATCACTGTTTGAGACTAACCCAGGCAAAAACTTTATGAAACTCTGTCTCAACCAGTGGCTCAGAACAGTAGCCTATTGTTGCCACCACAGCTACACAGGAAAGGACTAATAGAAGGGTCATAGTCCTTACCAGTCTAGCCATAAATCAAACATAAATACCCAATGCAAAAAGGGCTAGTAGACTGGCTCAGATGGTAGAGCACTTAGCAAGAGTAAGACCATAACTTCGGATCCAAATACTGCCTAAAAAGGAAAAAAAAAGAGAAAGGAGAAAAAGAGATTACCTGAACAAAAAAAGTTAGAGAGAGAGAAAAGATGGTGTCATGATAAATACTAATGAAATCCAGAGGACCACTAGGAAATACTTTAAAATTTTATATGCTAATTAACTGGAACATTTAGGAGAAACAGAGAAATTTCTAACACATTTGACTTGCCAAAATTGAATCAGGTTTATATGGGCTACTTATACAACTGTGTATAAAGCAGTGATAGTGAAGAGGTAACAAGGAATCTCACAAAAAGGAAGAGCCCAGGGATGGATGGATTCATTGCCAAATTCTACCAGTGTGTGTGTGTGTGTGTGTGTGTGTGTGTGTGTGTGTGTGTGTGTATACGCTCGCACACACCTGGTAGTCTGAGGCTTGAAGTTTGGGCCTGAGTGTTATTCCGGATTGAACCACAGCTCCACTTCCAGCTTTTTGATGGTTACTTGGAGATAAATGGTTCCAGGACTTTCTTGCCCAGGCTGACTTTGAATCACAATCCTCAGATCTCAGCGTCCTGAGTAACTAGGATTACAGGGACGTCTACTGGCACTGGCTTCGACCAGATTTTTTTTTTTTTTTTTTTTTGTCGGTCGTGGGGGCTTGAACTCTGGGCCTGGGCGTTGTCCCTCAGCTCTTCAGCTCAAGGCAAGTGCTCTACCGCTTGAGCCACAGCGCCACTTCCGGTTTGCTGGTGGTTTATTAGAGATAAGAGTTTCACGGACTTGCCTGCCCAGGCTGGCTTTGAACCACGATCCTCAGATCTCAGCTTCCTGAGTAGCTAGGATTACAGGTGTGAGCCACCGGCGTCTGGCTTCGACCAGATTTTTAAGAAGAGCTAACACCAAAACTATTCCATGGAATAAAAATAGAAAGAATACTAGCAAACTCATTATATGAAGCAAGTATTATTTTGATGGCAAAACCCAATGAGGACACACATGCACATACACTCACACACACACTCACACAACACAGAGAGAGAGGGAGAGAGGACTATGGACCAATCTCCTTGTTAGGCATAGATGAAAAAATTGTCAATAACAACCTTGCAAACTAAACTCAGCAACAGATCACACACCATAATCAAGTTGGTTTTATTCTAGGTATGCAAGGAATAAAATCAATGTTTGATGCAAACGAAACTTACTTGATCAATTTGATGCAAATCAACGTACACAATAAATATAATATAGCACATAAATAAACCCAAGGACAAAAATCACATCTCAATTAATGCAGAAAAGGCCTTGATACAATTAAGCATCATTTCATGCTGAGGTATGAAAGGTACAGACCTCAACATGATATTAAGGCTATACTTGAAACCTACAGCCAACATCATGCTAAATGGGGGAAAACTAAAATCATTTCCTCTAAAGTGATGAAAAAAACAAGGGTATCCACTTTCCCCCACTTCAATATAGTTCAGGATTTCTAGTTAGAGGAATAAGGCAAAAGAAAGAAAGACAAGGAAATCAAGTAGGAAACAGTATATGATTATAGATTATATAGGTTATAGAATTACATAATTCATTCTAACCTTAAGAAAATCTTATACTCCATCAAAAAAAAAATTCTGAGATCTGGTAAATACTTCTGGCAAAATAGCAGGTTATAAAATTAACAACAAAATCATTAATAGCTTTTCTATATATCAATAATGAACATTGGTTTGGAGGTTCTGCTCTGTGAACCAGGCATGCAACAGCTTTAGGTTAGAAATCACATGCTAAAGGCAGCAGGGAAAGTTGGCAGGTAGATCCTGGAAAAGCAGTACCAGCTCCAGATGCTCTCCTTTGAGATTTTTATATGATACACAAATAGAAAAAAAAAAAGAATTATTCCAACAACTGGATTTTATCTCCCTTAAATTCATAAAGTGGAGCATTAACTCCTACATGATGGTGTATGAAGACAAGGCCTTAGGAAATCATTTACGTCAATATGAGATCATAATGATGAGGCCTCAATCTGGTAGATCAGTGGCCTTACTAAGACGTCAACAAGAGCTCAGAAACCAAACTAGCTCTCACCTTGCTCTTGAACTTCACAGCCTTGAGAACCATGAGAAGTAAATTGATTTTTCCTTCCTTCCTCCCTCCCTCCCTCCTTTCCTTCCTTCCTTCCTTCCTTCCTTCCTTCCTTCCTTCCTTCCTTCCTTCCTTCCTTCCTTCCTTCCTTCCTTCCTTCCTTCCTTTCTTCTTTCCTTTCTTCCTTCCTTTTTTTCTTTCTGTTTATTTATTTTTGTTCTGGTCCTGGGGCTTGAATTCAGGGCCTGGGCGATGTCCTTGAGTTTCTTTTTTGCTCAAGGCTACCACCGTACCACTTGAGCCATGGTACCACTTTTGGTCTTTTCTTAACTCCTTTATTGTAGTTAAGAGTCTGTCTCATGGCCTTTCCTGCCCAGGGGGGCTTTGAACTGTAATCCTCACATCTCAGCCTCCTGAATAGCTAGGATTACAGGCATGAACCACCAGTGCCCGACAAATTTGTTTGTTTTTTTAACTGTCCCAGTATGTACCATTTAATTACAGCAGCCTGAGTAAGTAATGCACATCACCTTTAGGTAAGTGAGTGAGCAGGGTTTTATGCTACTCAATCATGCATAGTCACAGATGAATGCTGCACTATCTAAAAATGAGATGCTACCCAATTGGAGGCCAAGATATGAATTTACAGGAAAGAATGTTGAGAAGGGGCAGTTTGGTCCATTTGATTTCATGTGCAGGTTATGCTTATTGAAGCTGTAATATTAGGGAAAGCGACGGGAAAATTCAAAACATATAGATGATTTACTGCTGAGTTTTGCTGAGTCCTCCCTGAGAGGGATGGACTCATACTAGAGAGATCATTTTAACAATTCAAGTTGTCTGAGACACCTATGGAATGAAGTCTTTCAGCTTTGAGAAGGAAACCTGTACATTGTTTTCCCACTCCAAACTGAAGTCTTTGAAAATACAGCAGCATTCAGGGGCTGGTGTGAGCTAATGGTCTGTCTTTGGGTTCTCTGTTAGACAAAGGAGCATGCAAAGGCTGTTTTTCCTCCTCAAACTTCATGATTCCATACTTCCCAGGACAACTAAGCTAAAAGGCAGGAAGGTGTGTGGAAAACAAAGAGGTGTGACTAGAACCTGTATTTCTCAGACTTTAATTCCAAGATTTTGTAAGACCTTTGGCTGTCATGGCAAAGTACACGTGTGAAATTGGCTTGATATTATTCAAGTCTACTGCTTGTGAGAGGGTGCTGTACTTGTGAGGTTTCATCAAACATCCCACAATATCCCGGGGATAGGAGGAGTTAGCAGGTCTCCTATTTTACATGAACTAGTAGGTCTGGTGCTTTGATTCATCTTTAACAAGGACTTTATGGTTACTGAAACAGCCTTGTTCTTTTTCTCTGAATCTTTCCACCTAAGATGTTAATTTTTTAAAATTTATTTTTATAAATCCTATTTTGCTGTCCTTACCCCATAAAATCACTTTGAAATATTTTTTAAAAAAATAAGCCATGTAGAAGGGACAGTTAGAATGGTCAGGATAAAAGAGAGAGAGACAGAGAGAGAGAGAGAGAGAGAGAGAGAGAGAGAGAGAGAGAGAGAGAGAGAGAGAGAGAGAGAGAGAGAGAGAGAGAGAGAGAGAGAGAACGCAAAGAAAGAAGGTAAGAGAACAGAAAACCACTTTGTTAAATGGCAGTTCCTTCATACAACTTCTTAAAGATAATTTTAAAAACAGATAATAAATAAAGAACCATGAAGAAGGAAAAGGGAGAAAGGGATGGAGGAAGGATGGAGGAAAAGTACAAGCAGCCTACAGTTGGGTACTGAAGAACCTTCAAGGTCCAAACCTATGAAAGGAAGGCAAATATCACACTGATGATTCACTGTAAAAAAAATTAAGCAATTCAATTAGGAGTGAAAGACTGTTGAAAGAATGAAGATACTACCAAGGAATACACAGATGAAATGAATTCCTGAGACGTGCTTTAAGAATGACTGGTGTCATATAGGAAATACCCAATGTGTGGTGTCTGAGAAGTTTGCTATCTGCTCAATCTTCTGGCAAGCCCCCTGGCCACGGTGTAGCTCTCCAATTAGCTTAATTAACAGCTATGACTTTTTAATATGACAGAAAATGAGTGGGACAAGAATGGGTATTAAAATGAGTGTCCAACTGAAGACCTCATTAAAAATATTATCACTTGTATATTATAAACATTTAGTGTCTACTTAGACCTTTAGTCGACGTTTGGTGTTCACAGTCATATCCTCTACATCAGTTGTCTAGGTTACCAGCTATTATGATTTGAATATTTGTTTCCTTCCAAACTAATGTTAAACCTTAATTATCATTGTAACTGTATTAAGAGGTAGGAACTTGGAAAGGTAGAAATCTCATGGAGCTCCAGCACTCATGAATGGATTAATGCCATTATTACAAGAGTGAATTTACTTTCCCTAATGTGTGTTCCATATAAAAAATGAGTTTTATAATGATACACACAAAACACTATGTTGGAAATGAACTTTACAACTTCAGGGGTGGGCCATGAGAAAGGAGTGGGGGAGGTAGGGGCAGGAAGGGATAGTAGGAGAGAAACAAACAAGAAATGTACTCATGACCTTACTCATGTAACTGTAACCCCTCTGTACAGCATCTTTACAATAAAATAAAATTTTTAAAAATGAGTTTTACCTCCTTTGTCTCTCTTCTGCCCTCTCTGTGCCCTTAAATGACAGGATGAGGCATTAAGAAGGCCAAGTTCCTTCCCAGATGCAGCTCTTTGATGTGGGGCTTCCCTGGCCTTCAGAGCCATGCACCAATCAATTTCTGTTCATTAGAAATTGTTCAGCCTGTAGGGTTCTGTTGAAATAGCACAAAATGACATGCCAGCTTACTTAATTCTGCTTAACAAGGGTAAGTTTTTCCATGCCTAAGTCTCTATGCCATCTCCTATCACCTTTCACTTCCTGTCTCCATTTTCCATAAAAAGAGACAATGTTGAGGTTTGAATGTAGCTTATTTCATTCCACTAAGTATATAAAACTATTTGGTTTCTATTATCTATCTAATTGGGTATCTTAGAACATTTGGTATCTTAGAATCTTAGAACATTGGGTATCTTAGAATCATGCTCTTATTTCCAAAAGAGTAATATTGATTTTTCTTCTACCATTTATTTATACATCTCTACTGATATACAACTCAATAAGCTACCCTTAGAATTTTTCAACTGACTATTCTATAAAATGTACAAGACCAAGTTTCTGGTGTTGAACATTGGATTACCATTCACAGCCCAAGTGTGGTTTCAGAAGCAACAGAAACTGTGGTGACCAACTGTTGCTGAGTCAAATTTCAAATGCTTCCCAGTATAATCACAGCTTAGTTCAAATATTCCTTAGTATTCTAATGGGCAATAAATAACAGTTGAGGTGAATGCCTACACAGACAAGTGCCACATAGTGCATAACCTCATTAAATAGAAAAATTAATTAAGACAAAAAGTGTTGGGGTTATAGCTCAAAAGGTTAGAGCTAAATCCATTTGTCCCAACCCCAATATTGACAAAACTTCCTACTGCTTCCAAAAGTTTACATGAAGTCCTTTCCATTAAATAGTCTAAATCTTCTTTTAAAGTTGAAACTTAACCCTAAACTAGAAGTAAGCAAAAAACGAATCTGTAAGTGGAAAAGCAACTGTATCAATTATAGGAGACTTACACAAAATATACAACTTAATAATAAATGGGAGACAAACTATTATTGTTTGCAAGAAACATGGATATATTTCAAAGTTTTATGTTGAATGAAAGAAGCTATTGGAAAAAAAAACCCTTCACATTATATAGTTCCATGTAAGCCAAAGAACAAGAAAAGAAACCAAAGAATGTTAATTTATAGACACAGAAAGCAAGCAGCAGTTGTTTCTCTAGGGTAAGTGCAAGATTCGGAAATTACCTGCAATGGACGAGTGGATATTCTTTGCTTACGGGAAGGTTCTATATCTTGTGGAATAGTTTTGTAACTGCATAGAGTTGTCAACATTTGTTGACCTGAAAATTTAACATCTGAGTGTTTGTATATGTAAATTAAACCTAAGGAGAACATTTAGAAAAATACAGAATGGTCACAGACATTTTTAATAACTTTGTTAGAATGTTCCATAATACCTGCTTTCCATGGCCTCTTTGAAATGGAAAAGACTAGATAGAGCCAAGCAATCAGCCATCGCAGATCTGTTTTTCTTCTCCAGAAATAGGCTTACCAGAAGAATGCATCAGGACACAAATATTTTCCAAATAATTCTTTAGTAGTGTGTAGGGGCAGTGAAGGGGTTGAAACGCAGTAATTTATGAGTCTTGCCCTCTCTTGGCCAAGCTGGTTCTCTGATGCAATTCCCAAACAAACAGGGCTGGAGGGCAACTGGACCTGAATTCACAGACATTCCCTTCAGTGCATCCAATTAGAGAAAGGGCTCTTTAGTTAATGAACAAATTGATAGAGGATAGTGTTTATCTACACAAATGTAGACCTGTACCCAGGGTGAAGAAGAGGAGCTTGCTAGTACCCAGCATTTATAGGATGTTCAAAGATGCTCTGGCTTGTTATGAGTTTTCCGCAAGGAATGTGCTTTGACAGAGAAAGACTTTACTACTCTAACTACTATTAAATGAGCTAATTTATTTAAACTTACTAAGTGAGGTGAATAAATATAAATCCTGAGTTGATATTTTTCATAAAATTCTTCTAAGAGATCTGTGCATCCAACATAAATGTGGAAAGACAACTTAGATTTTCTTTTGAGGAAAACACTCCTCAGAAACATACCTAAGTCTTTGGTGAGTCATGTGCCGTCTGTAAGGCTACTTGTTCTGTGGCATCATTGTTGCAGAAAATACCTAAATCTTTATAATCATTAGGGAAGAATAAGAAAGTTGGTCACTTGCATGATCCATAGCTACTTTCTCTTCTTTACATGTTTGTGATCTTGAATGAATGGTGGTGTTGAGATACCGTCCTTTAGAAGTGTGATATATTTTGGACAATCTGGTGTTTAAGAGCAGGGGTCCAAAGCAGAAGGTGCCAAGAGATGGACTAAAGTGGTAAACTCTTAAGAGGAGCTTATAGTCAGAAGCATGTCTTGAGTGGCAACAAGGAAGGAAGAACAGGTGCATGCTAAACTAGAAACCATTGTTCAGATCGACTGCAATATAGCTGCAGTTTCTCAAAAATGCTACTGGCAATCGTCAGGAAACAGACTGGGCCAGGCATTCTCCCCTTCTCCTCTTCATTCCTCTACCCTTTTTCTCTTGACTCCACCACACCCCTTTCAAATACCAGCTTCCTGGTGTTTTGTTGTTGTTGTTGTTAAACTTTAATTATAAATTTTAATTGTAAACTTTGGTGTAACTCTAAGGAATTACCCTATTTTGAATTCTCCCCTGAATCTTTTGTATTTTAATTAATACATTTGTATATGCTTACATACCACTCAACATATTTACTTATAAGTTTATACACTAAATCTACCTTCTTCATATAAAGGAAAAAATGCATCCTTTATTTCTCTGGGCCTGACTTATTTCATTTAACATAATTTTTTCCAGATCTTTCCATTTTGATGGTACAATTTCGATCTTTCTTATGAATGAGTAAAATTCCATTGTGTATATATTCCATACTTTCTTGATCCACCCACCTATGGAGATATCTTTACAATCATAGATTCCCATTATCTTTTAGCTCCTGTTGGGACTTTTATACAGATGAGAGCTGATTATTCTAGCTCTCTTCTCCTGGCTATCGATCAGTAATACCCAGGAGCATCATACATGTGTTATCCTGCCTGGATGAATTAAATAGCTAAAATAATTCTCAGGACAAGAATTCTCCTGGGCACAGTATAGGAATATTTCACCAGCCTAAGGTAAGAGTAGCCATCTGGAAATGCTGCTGGTGAGAAAATAAAAGACTAGACAAGTAGGTTTCAGTTTGGTGCAAAGATAAGAAAATTGTAATCTGAGGAATGAGACTATCTGTCTGGGTACCTCAAAGGCACTTCAATCTTCCCTACCTTATCACTTTCTTCATGGCCCTTCCTCTTTGACTCTGAATTCCTTATTAGGGTGGATGACACAGTCATCCATTCAGGACTACACAGACCACAGGAGCTAACTTTGCTAACTTCTCAAACATTACCAAACCTGGAGTTTCTACCCACTAAATATCTTCTTATGAAAACCCCAGATATTTGATGAGCCACATTTTCATTACTGTTTAGTTGAAAATACTTTCTGGTTGTAGGTTTTGTCTCATTTTAAACTTATCCAATGAATTTAAAACCATAGATATCTTATTTTTCCAGTCTAAGGTATAATTTTGGTTAATTTTCGTTATTTCTGTTTTTTTCTGTAAGTATTCTGGGTTTTTTCCCCCCACTTATTTTGTCTGCATTTTCATTAGTATTTTCCTAAGAGTTGCAGTTTCTTCCTGGCATTGGACAGCTCCTAGCTAATCCCAGTGCCATGTACCCTGAAGGCCTCTGTCCTTCTCACAGGACCTGGGAATCAACACACCAGATGCCCCTGCTCTGATTTGCCTCGTGGCCTCCACTTTTGGGCTACTGCTCAGCCCACATCTCCTGAGGGAGAATCGTTGGGCAGAGAGAAGGAGCTTTGCTGTAAACCTCCTCCAGATCCTAATTGGTGTCACAGCCTGAACACGGGTGTGGGAAGCTCCACTGATTTCATCAGAAGAGTCTTCCAGTCTGAGTCACGGCCAGTTCTCACCTGCCCACACATAACTCAGCAGCTGCCCTGGGGAAGGTAATCACCTTTGATCTTCACGCAAGTAAGTGGCGCCTGTGCGCCTCTGGATTAGAATTCCTTTACTCTACTTCCTATCCACATTTTAATGGCTTATAAAGGATGAGTGATATGATAGTTCATCTCCCTTTGTTTTCAGTTGTTCAATTAAAACTGCAAGGCATTATAATGGTACCATTCTTATTATACCAGGAGTCTGTTGTATCATCTTTAAATCTATTGTCTAATCCCTAAGTCTGTCTCTGTAATGTATTTAGGTTTCCTCGTAAATTTTCTGCTACCTGGTCCAGGCCAACCTCATGTCATCTCAACTCTTCCTCAGTTGCCTGCTTTCAGTCTCACTGCTACCTGCTAATTAGCCGTCCATTCAGAGTCATCGAACTCTCAAAAGCAGGAAGAAGACAGCGCCTCCCCTCAAATCTCAGTGCTCCTCCTCACTGGAAGGATAACAATCAGAATCTTTAATGTGAGATTTGGAGCAATAGATGGACAAATTCATCAGTTGGAACAAATGTACTACCCAAAGGAGGGGATATTGATCACCAGTTGTGTATATTTGAAGGCAGGAGGTATATGAAAATCTCAATAACTTCCTGGATGTAAACCTAAAAGGACTGTAAAAGTAAAGTCTATATGCATATCACATACACACATATAAACAAATATATGTTCATGTCAGCGATTTTTACCCATGATTTTCATATCTATGGATTCAACCAAATGCAGCTTAAAAATGGTTGAAGAAAAATAGTTTGTACTGAATATGCATAGATACTTTTGTCCTTTTACAAATGCAGCATAGCAACTATTTACACTGAATTTACAACTCATTAGGTATATGTATCTAAAGATGATTAAAATATATGAGAAGATGTGTGAAAGATAGCTAGCTACCTAGCTAGCTAGTAGATATGTGTGAGCTGCGGATTGTGCTTAGAGAAGCTCAGTGATCAGCCTTGAGGTTGGGCCAGCAGAAAACAAAGAAAGAGAAATGACAGACAAGATGAAAATGGAGGGACAATGAAACTGGAAATGGCTGTGAAATTCAAGAAAATATGTGATGGGAACGAAGGTGTGCAAATAGCAGAAACTGAAAATGTTTAGGAGTCAAATTAGAGTATGGGAATTCAAAATTTGAGAAGGAAGTCTAAGAGATAATCTAAGACCTAGGGGAAAGTGGAGAAGAAAATCACTGGAGTTGGACAGATTATGAAATTATGTTCTCTTTTCATTTCTTCTATATCCAGGGGTCTAGATAATTTCTAGATAATCTTTCTCCTCTCTCTCTTTCTCTCTTCTCTCTCTCTCTCTCTCTCTCTCTCTCTCTCTCTCTCTCTCTCTCTCTCTCTCTCTCTCTCTCTCTCTCTCTCTCTCACACACACACACACACAAACACAAATCCCTTCTTCCCTATATCAGAATTATAAAGAGCAACAACAAAATCTTTGCTTTTGTATAAGGATAGTAAAATTTATTAAAGAAGCCTGAATTTGAGCAAAAGGGAAAATTAACTTTCTATCTATTAAAAACAAAGGCTTGCAATGGTTTTTAATGATATGATATTTTAACTGTACACTGTTCTGCTTTTTCTCCTAGCTACCTTCACACTCACTATTAAACCTTAGTGCACAATGATTGAAAACCTTTACATTAGTTTGCATGAAAAAAGCAGAGCAAAATAGTTTAAAAAAGTCAGTTTCCAAGATATGGCACATATGATTCCAGACTATCCCCTACCACTCTCTAGGATGTGGCTTTATTCTTCTGCACTGTATGGGTGCAGGGTACCACGTAAGACTGAAAGTCCATGAATCCAAAGCAGGAAAAGTGTGTTGAATACCCACAGGGGGTGAGAGAAGTCTTTGCCATAGCTATGATATCTTACCTGAGCTCTGATGAGCCCAGTTTTTATACGTGCAGAGTGTGTGCTAGGTAGAACAAAGTGCATACGAAAAGCAAGGAAGAAATAAAGCAGTGGACATGCTGGTCGTATTTCCTGGCATCAACCTAAGTACTAGAAGCTCAGAATGTGGCAGTAGGCTGAGTGCAGTTGTGTTGTGGAGGGCTGGATGGTACAATGAGGAATTTGAACTTGTTCCATTAACAATGCAGTGCCTAAGATAAGGTTGGGATGAAGGTAAGTAGTTACAGATACACCACTGCCCAAGGGTATACCTCCAGGAGTGAGAAGGACTCTCTCTGAATGCTGTTTCCATCTCCCCCAGATTCCCTGGTAAATCTTAACCTAACCACTGTAGACACAGCTTATAGGGGACACATTGTATAGTTCCAAGTCTGACGTGGGAACAGAAACAAAGCCTTACATTTGGCAAAATCATCAAACAGAATCTAATTTTAATGGGATGCTAACTATAATTTAGTAATTCAATTTTCCAAAGCCAAGAAGCTTCCAGTCACTAAAAAGGTACCAGAAGATACAGGATTTCAGAGGTAGCTGTGAGGTAATTTAATAGGTAGGTTTAGTTAGGCAGCCGATGAAGAGAGTACCACCCAGTATTTAAGCAGGAAGAGAAGTTTATTGTATTATCGAACCGCTGCCCGGCTGTGCATGGTGGAGAAGCCCATGGCTGAAGAGGCAGGCCAATGTCCCACCTGGGTTTAAGGAAGGAAGGAGCTGGAAGAAGAGGCAGCCAGGTGAGGGAAGGTGTGGCTACACAGGATGTGGATGTGAGGATGTGACCTCAGGGTTTGAGACCTCCCTCTGTCCATGGGAGGTGTGTGACAGGGCAGCCCAGGATGTGACCTTGGAGGAGGGGGTGACTGGCTCCAGGTGTGCCAGTTACCTAGGTAGCATAGGTACTGGACAGAGACTTAATCAAGAGATGGGGAGGCTAGGGCATGTATGGCTCAGGGCAGAATTTACGGTAGCTTAGTTATTGGATTGAGGAAGGAAAAGAAGGAACAGGTATACTTTTATATTGCTAGTGCATATAATAAGAAACATGTGGAATAGTCTACTATCTGTAATCTGTATTCCTTTTCTTCAGAATCTGTTTAAAGCACAGTATTAGTTATCCCTGGAAAGGTTGTTTTCTTTCCTTGGGAGTATTATGAACCAAAAGACAATAAGCTTTGCTGTTTCTTTCTTTCTAGTGGACTAGAGCTTTCTTCTCCCATCCTGTAGGCTTCTTGCTTGGAAAGACCTTGTTAGATTTGGTGTCTGGAGCTCTTGTAGCCACCCTGAGACCACAAAATGTCAGATGTGAGAAATGGAAGGCCTCACCATAAAAATGAACCAGAGGAAGTACAGGAAAAGCCTACATCTTTTGCAGTTTTACTGAATCACTGAGCCAATGGTTAACAATTGACTGGATAAAATTCCTACTTGTGAAAATCAAGGTTAGTTGGTCCTCAGGCTTGGAGTACACTCTTAACACATACAAAATGGTCTCTCCTTTATGGGAAGGGTGAATATGTGTTTTCATTTGTAGGCAAGAGAGTATTTAATCATTGAAACCACTGTTACTGTTTCTAGGCTGTTAAAGTATGAAAGGAGGATGGGTGTTGGGCAGCTAAAAGGACTGTCTGACTTTTGAGCCTCAATACTGCCTGAGCACCCTTTCTGTGCTTGGAGGAACTCTCACTTAATCATTGCACTCTACCTACAGAAGCCAAACCCTCACGTTAGCTGCATCCTTGGCATTACCCTCAGGTGCAGAGATGGAAGCATAGTACTGATTTATACTCCAAATGACACTTGGCATATCCACCGGGCAGCATCTTCAAAGATGAGCATTGGGTATTGCATAGCACATGCTAGTGTCTCCTAATCAGGCCATGTTTCTTTGCCCAATCCAATGGCCGGTAACAATCCCATTTTTTTAGTCTTGGGACCCCCTCACAGTTTTCAGATTTAAAGACCTACCAAGCCCTGGCTTGCAATCAGGAGTGGGAAATGTTGGAAGCAGTCTGTACAAGGCCAGTGAAATCAGTTGGTCTGACTTTGTCAAGGAAACCACAGGTGGACTGAAAAGTCAATGGTTCCTAGGATTTGTTCAAAGTACGACTCAATAAATCTAGACCCTTAGATGATGTTATGAATATCCAAATGGCTCTTGGTAGAACAAATGTTCCCCCATCTCCTGGCATATGGATTATATCTATCTATTGGTATTTCCCATACTTGAAATACTGGGAGTAAAAGATAAGTTTTGTCTTACATTTCTCATCATGTTTTGCTGAGCCTCTGAAAGTTTCCCAACACCCAGGAATGTTGGATATATATACTTGTCTTTTTCTTTTAAAAATTACACTATAGAGAGTGAGATTTTATTATTACTTAGCTTGCTTTCTTGTTGCTGTGATAAAATACTTGGCAGAAATAACTTAATGGAGGAAGGATTTATTTTGTCTCCTGGCCTCTGAGGACTCAGACCATGGTTGGTTGGCCCCATGCATTTGAGTAGAACATGGCAGTGGTGACATCATATAGGGGAGGAGGCTCTATACTACGTGAGAACAGGAAGAAGAGGCAAATACAAGAGAAGGACAGAGAAGATATGGCCCCTAAGAACATGCCCCATTGACTTTTTCCAACTAGACTCCATCTAGGTGTTTATTTATCTCCTGAAGTACCATGATTTGAACTTGGAACCTTGTACTTGCTAGGCAGGTACTCTACCATATGAGGAATACCTCCAGCTTTTCTTTTGCTATAGTAATTTTTAGGGGTTAGGGTCTCCTATTTTTGCTCGAGGCTGGTCTCAGATTGAGATCCTCGTACCTACTTACTTGTGTAATTCTAATAGTTGGGATTATAGATGCCCAGCTTGTTGGGGGAGATGGAGTCTCAGTAACTTCCTTTTTTTTTTTTTTTTTTGGTCTGTCTGATCTTGAACTGCAACCCTCCTGATTTCAGCTTCCTGAGTAGCTGGGGTTAGAGGCATGAGACAACACACCTGGCCTCTTGATCCAGTCAAGTTGACAATAAAAATTAGCTAGCATATTGGGCTACTCTTTGAAAACTACTAAGTTAGTTCTTTGCTAAACACTTATTGAATGTTCAACATTGAAAGCTTGGAAATAAACCTGAGGGTGCTAGCACAAAGCAGAGGCAGAGCATAGAAAGTAGACTTCTAAGCAAATGTATTCTAATCAGACCAGGGGCACATGAATACATCAATGCAATGAGGGATACCGTTTCCTATAATCTAAACTTACCTTCAGTGCCTCTGGTCAGTGCTATTGGTTCAGAAGTTTGTTTTCTTCTCTCTCTCTCTCTCTCTCTCTCTCTCTCTCTCTCTCTTCCTTTCCTTTCTTCCTTCCTTTTGAGATAGGGTCTTACTCTGTAAACTAGGCTGGCCTCAAGCTCATAATCCTTTTGTCTCAGCCTCCTGAGTGCTGGCTGGCTGCTGTTCAAAACTTTTACTCCATAAAATATTCTAAGAAAAAAAAATAAAGACCAGTATTTGATTTTTTTTTTTTGTGCCCATGTGTGCATGTGTGTGTGAGAGAAAGAGACAGACAGACAGGGACGAGAGAGAGAGAGAGAGAGAGAGAGAGAGAGACAGAGAGAGAGAGAGAGAGAGAGAGAGAGAGAGAGAGAGAGAGAGAGAGAGAGAGAGAGAGAGAGAGAGAGAGAGAGGGAGAGGGAGAGGGAGAGGGAGAGAGGGAGAGGGAGAGAGATTCAGGGACAGAAACAGAGACACACTTGGAGAAAGATTCCAGAGCCTACTATGCTACAATAGCACTCTACCATTGTGCCATGCCCCCAGTACATTATTAAAGATAAAATTGAAACATCAAATGACATAAGGTATGGCACATTTGCAAAGTGCCAGCAGGGAGGAGAGTGGTAATTTTCTTTCTGTTTTGGTTTGGTAAGGGAGAAGAGATAAGCTAATGTGACACTGTGCCTCTTCATTAGTTCACCCTTAATTAAGAGGATTATTTCTGTTTATTGCTGAAGGAGAGTGAAACTCTCCACCCAATATTTTTCATGCTTTCTGGGAAATCTCAGGCATGTACTGCACTGCTTAGGTGAGGATCTCTTCTGCCAAGAGCTATACTTCCCACCACTTCTTGGAGGTGTGCCTGGTGACTCATGGCCACTTTTTGGTTTCCTCACTTGCTCATGCCCATGGAAGCAGATAGGAAATGGAGCTCAGAGCTCACCTGGAAACCATGCATGCCTCCCAAAGAAGCAATATCAGTCACTCACAAAGAGTGAATGTGTGCTCAGCCCAAGTGGTAGTCTGGAGTTTGGGGGAAGCCCCAGTGATTCAGCAGTAAACACATTTGTAGGTTCCAGGGCTATCTTCCTGGAGAGGAATGGAGAAAACACAAAGCATAATAAAATCTCTGCCCTCAACACCTAGAAACAATAGTCATTAACATTTTGTCCCATTTTGGTGAAAACAAGAATACATGGATTTGTACGACTAGACTTAAAGAACATATGAAATAATGCAGGTAACATTCAAGTTTGCTTTGTTCCCAGCTCATGGACCACCCACCCCTGTACACCAATGAGCTTGCATTTGGCCACACCTTAAAAAGATACTTTCTTCCCTTTTTCCTTTCCATGACCATCCCCTTTTATCACATACAATGCCAGTCAATATATATGTGTGTGTGTGTGTATATATATATATATATATATATATATATATATATATATATATACATACATATATATATATACATTTAAAATAAGATTTTTCAGTTTGTTGTTGTATTTATAACTTTTCTTCAATATAAGTTACCAAATGGAAAGGGAAAAGTCTAAGGGGACAGTGGAAAGGACATCTCAGTAGATTCCTCTTTTCTGTGCTAGAGAGAGGGATATGAGAAAATTGAGGACCTGAGAAGGATTTTGCTCCCCTGCACAGACTCTAGGAGGAATGGATTATTGATTCTTAAAGTTGATGGAATGAAGCTTAGTAAAGAATGCAGTTTAGTGACTCTGGGTTCAGTCCCTAGCAAGGCCAAAACAAAAGAGCAGAAGAGGTGGGTTGTGAGGAATAGGGAGAATGATGAAAGAGGTGACATTAATCAATATTCATTGTATTCATTTGCTACTTTGCTGAATGGCAACTCTTTAGTTTTTTTTAATGGAATTGAGTATTTAATTTCCCATTATATTAGCCCATACTTACCAAAAACTAATCTGACACTTAAAATAAGGCACCCCTTATATTCTTTTTGCTGGTCCTGGGGTTTGAACTCTGGGCCTGTGTGAGGGCTGAGCTCATCTGCTCAAGGAGAGCACTCTACCACTTGAGCCACAGCACCACTTTGTTTTCGGTGGTTAATTGGAGATAAAGTCTCATGGACTTCCCTGTCTGAGGTGGCTTTGAACCGCAGTCCTCAGATCCCAGACTCCCGAGTAGCTAGGATTATAGCCACTGGCTCCTGGCACCCCTTACCATTTTTTTTTGTCGGTCGTGGGGTCTGAACTTTGTGCCTGGGCGCTGTGCCTGAGCTGTTCAGCTCAAGGCTACTACTCTACCACTTGAGCCACAGTCCTATTTCCAGCTTTTTTCTGCTTATGTGTTGCTGAGGAATCAAACCCAGGGCCTCAGGCATGTGAGGCAAGTACTGTACCACTGAGCCACCTTCCCAGCCCACCCCTTACATTCTTAATCTTTCTGCTTAGACATTGAGTAATTTGTGAGATTCTTAAACAATATGAGAGGAAATATAATAAATAATATGGGCTTGATAGGGAGTTACATTAAAACCTTGTGTCCTGCTTTGGTTTGCCCTGTATGCTTGGATTATAATGCTACTTATCATACAAAAGTGTGTATCCTAGTCCCTGCACATCTTTTTTACTTGTACCTACTAGGAGGCTCTAATCTGGAGGACTGAGGTTTGAATTCCACAAACCTCAGGCAGAAAAGTCCTTAAGGAACTTCACCTCCAAACAACCTGTGAGAAGATGGGCTAGTTACACACACACACGCACACACACACGCACACACACACACGCACACACACACTGTATATACAAATTAAAGACAGAAAATACAAAACTACAATCAATGCAATACACTATATGTATAAGCTTGCTCAATAAAGTATTAAGCACATAATGAACCAACATATTTCAAATCAAAGACAAGAAACTAACTTTCAAAAAATTGTATTTGCAGATATTAGAATAAAAGCAGGTATCTTGTTTATACAAACCAATTGCAGATAACAGTGTAGTCATTAGCCACTTAACATAGATGCACTATTTAAAAGAATGACTTGTGTTAAAATGAACATGTCTTTTAAAAATTTTTTTTTATTGTGAAAATACTGTACAGAGGGGTTACAATTACATGGGCAAGATAATGAGCACATTTCTTATCAAGCATTGTAGCCTCCTCCTTTGTTTCCCCTTCCCATCTTCCCCCTCCCCCCCAACCCAATCTTCCCCACTCCCCCTCCCCCCCAAACATGATGTCTTAAAACAGATGATTTGCTTTTATAATTTAGAAGGCATGAAAAATTATCAATTTATATATAAAATCTATTAAAAACCACCATGAAAAGCTACATAAAAGCAGTTAACTAAGAGGAAACATTGATAACAGACAAAAAAGATACCTAAATACAAAAACACAAACCTGATATTTAAAATGATCAAACTGAAAAATCAGAAAATGTACACAGCCGGAAATACATTAAGAGATATGCAACCTTACAGTATGAAAAATTTCTGAATTGAAAGTATTTTTACTCACTTGATGAATAAAAATTGTAAACCTGTGTCATGATAGAAGGAAGCAGGCTCTCATTCTTTGTTGAGGGGAACTATAATCTGATAGATCCATTTCGACAGCCAATTTGAAGTATCTCAGTGACAGTGACTCATGCCTGTAATCCTAGCAACTCCGTAGGCTGAGATCTGAAGACTGCAGTTCAAAGCAAGCTCAGGCAGGAAATTCTATCTCCAAGTAACCAGCCCCCTCCCAACCCCGCAAAAAAGCTGGAAGTAAAACTGTAGCTCAAGTGGTAGACCATCAGCCTTGAGTGAAAAAGCTAAGAGAGTGCCAAGAACCTGAGTTCAAGCCCCAAAACTGGACTGGCACTTCAAATTCTAAGCACATTTAGAGAGAAATTCTTATTTGCAAATAAAGACTAAAAGACTAAAAAAAACATGATGTTCACTTCAGCACTATTTATAATTAGGGGATAAAGAAAATACTGAATTTTCCATGATAAGAAAAATACAGTGGGTCAGATTACAAAAGCATAAAGATTAGTTAAGTATGAGTGAAGTAAAATAAGAGCAAGTAGAAAATAAAGTCTGAAGTGACATTCAATGTAAAAGCCAAGACTGTACATTTTATTTCCTGTGGCTACGTACTACTATAAAAAGACTGACTTTTTATAGTAAAACTTATTGTGTTATCCATGCATAAAAACTATGCACATACTGATCTTTTAAAGAAAAATACTATGCACAATACTATAGTTCATATTTCATTCTCCTCCCTTCATTGTTAGCAAATGTACAGGGAAAGCTCTGGAAGATTACCTGAAAAAATAAAGATCTCCAATAAAAACAACATACTTAACTCTGGACTCTCATTTGAAAGAGTAGAAAACTCAGGTCATCATTTGTAAAAGGAGTATGATTTCAGTTTATAGCTCTTATTATTTTGTATTATTTACAATCTTTACAAAGTACTTAACCATTTATTAACACTTTATCTTCATAATATTCCATTTTGGACAGGGGGAAATACAGGTTCCAAAGTCAACACATTACTGCTGATATTCCAGGCACTGGCTTTAATAAATGGATACACATTTAAAAAATACAAACAAATATGAGTACAAAGTCACACTGCATTACTTCCATGGTAATTTAGTAATTCTATCATATTCCATTAGATAGAAATCCTATTGGTTAACTACTTTTAAGACTTTTTATCAAGAGATCATTCTTTAAAGTTCTGTCAGCCTAATGCTGAATGGGAGTGTCACTTGTGTTCAAACCTAGTCAGCTGCATTTCAGGAATGACAAATCATGAATTCAGAAAGAAAGCTTCTGAGGACAACCTTTGATAGAATTTGGAATTTTACTTTCCTCTCTTGGTGTATGTTCAGACTCTTCCTATAATGATTTTAATTGGGCAAGTAACATTCACATTTCTGATTCAAGAACAACTTTCTTCAGGAACATGATAATGAGGGAAGCACTAGTCCTGTGTTAGGAAGTTGAATCCACTGAGATCCCAGCTGACTTTATTTCCAATCGCCTGAACACAAGGGCTGTAGCTGAAAATGTCAGCTATGTCTGGTAGCTCCAAGAGTCAACTCATGTTTTCATGAAAGGTTTCTCAGAGGGAAACATTCCTTTTATCATAAAGTAATTTTTATAACTATATTATGATCCATTTATCTGTTATCTTCCAACTCTGAGTTGAACCCATTTAATGTATAACTTTATTTCAAACTCTTAAGCTTACTTTTATAGCAAGGCACTTTTGATATAGTTTAAAACACACATGCTTTGATTGAAGAGTGATTGTAAATGAATCCAGTTTTCTTCCACTTGTGATAACAATTTTGTCATTTCTTCTAGGAGTACTGGCTCTGAAGGAACCATTTTGAGGTGTAACTGAAAAGTAAGATAGCTACTTTATTAAAAACAAATAAACAAAAAAAACCACTTAAATATTCCAGTTTGGATTTTTTTCCTACTGAGGAATCTATGAAAATAGTACCTAGTTGTTTTTTCTTAAATAATAATTTATTATTGATTCTGACTTCCTACCTCCAACTCTTTTCATTTTTAATCATGATTGCCCTCTATTGTATTGTCACTCCTGTAGAAAAAGAAATACTCCTCATAAAATCTTCGGCCAAACAAAAGTCTTGTAACCAGATCTAGGTTTTATCACCAATTCTGTGCTTCCACAGGTCTCTCCTTTCAGTATAATCCATTGGCAACAAACAAAAGACTGCTTTATTTTCTAAATACATAAGTAAATTTGTTTTGGGGCACTAAAACTTGTATATGGGAAAATACATGAGATAACTTATATGACACTTGTATTTGTAATCATTTACTATTATCTAAATATCTAGCATTCAAATACTTTTAAAGTAATTAAATGAAGTGAGAACTCATTTTAGATTACTAATAGGCCAAATGAAGTATGTTACTTTACATCAGCGTTATCTATCTCCTTTACTACATTATACCACTAAAACAGACCTTCAAAACATATTTCTACTATATTATTCAGAAGAGCAAGTTGTGCCAAATCATGTGAAACTCCTTTAACTGTGAGAGTTGAATGCATTGATTTCAGTGAGACAAAACTTTCTCTTCACAATCACAGAAAAACTTACAAAATGACTACTCAATAAATGGGAAAAAAAATGACAAAAAAAAATCACGATACAGTTAAAAGGTGCTATAAAAGACTACAAAGCTGTTTGGGCCAGTACTGCAAATGTGTAGTTGTAAACCACATGCAGTTATTCAAACTTTATTACAATTCCATAACATTAAAACTTAAGCCTCTCAGCTCTACCACTTATATTTTGAGCATTCAACAACATATAACAAGTACTGTTGTACTGGAGATGGTGGATACAGGCCACGTCCATCTTGGCAGAAAGTTCTAGTATATAATGTTGCTATTGAGGAAGGAAAAGTAAACCATTAGCTCACATTACCTTACCTTCAGAAATAATGCAAGGTAAGCCTGGGCTAACTCAAAATCCCGCTTTCTGTCCAACATCATTCCAATCATTCTCAGAAAACTCTGCATAACTTCTATAGATCCACCACCATCCGGAGACAAATTCCGCAGCTCTGTTTCAATTCCTGAGGGGCCTAATTCTTTCAGAAGGTTCAGAGCAGCTTCATCTGCATAACATTTTAAAAAGAAAATAATTACTTACTAGTACTTTAAGAAACTTTACTTTCAAGTACTCTATCAAACCCAAGTATCACACACATAGAAAAAGTGGTTTTCCTCAATAAGATATATTTAAATGGGACAAGGAATTCTTTTTGTGCGTTAATTTATTTCCAGTCAAAAAGTTGAACAAACATTACAATAAATGTAAATCAGCAAAAAGCACAAGACTAGTACAATAAAAAGTATTAAAAGCACTAAACCTTTTACATGGTTAGTGACTTAAAGGTTTTTCCTGCTGTTAAAGAAAATCTAATGCTTCACACTTCATGATACTCATCAATCAGAAAAAACCCTTAATGTAAGTTGGAGACCAAGAGGTCCATAACACACTATTAAGTGATTAACACTGGGAATAATCTGAGGTAGGGAATTTTTTTCAGTATTATTATAATAATATCACAAGATCATTTAGAAATGCTATCCCAGAAGTATACAAAAAAGGGAAAGGCTCCAGGAACAGCCCTTATTCTTAACTACCCCAAATCTATGTTTTCTCTGTAGATACACACTATTATTTCCCTTGAATTCTATGAATATATACTTAACACACAACTGTTTTATAATGATTTATTTGGTATCACAATAGCAATATTGTCTGAGCAGTATGCCACCAAGAAAAATTCTCATCAATTTCACTTTCTGTCCTCCAGCATGTTTTCACTTTGAAGTGTTTTTCCCCTCCCAATAAACAAAACAAGTACTCATCAGTACCATTCTTTGAATTTGTCCAATGTACTACAGTGATGTTGGTATAAAAACAAAAGAATATGTATCATAAAAGAGTTGATTCAAATTTCTTGTTAAAGTGACTGTGTAAAATTACTTATAATTCTAATTACTCATTACTATTAGCTGTAGCTATAATCTGCATCTTAAATATATTAATACATTCACAAATTTTTGGTGGTAGGTTTGAGCTCAGATTCAAGCTTGCTAGGCAAGCAGTCTATTGTTTAAACCATGCTCCCAGCCCTTTCTGCTTTACTATTTTATTTTTCGGATAGGGTCTCAAACTTATATCCCAGGGCAGCCTCAGACTGGGATCCTTCTTTCTCTACCTCTCAAGTAGCTAAGATTAGAGGCTTATATCATGACCAGCCAAAATTGCTCTTCGATAGGATAGTTTGGGAATATATAAATTTATCCAAGGTAACATTTTGTTTTATTGAAAATAGCTCTACAAATGTAAAGAATAGCTCTACAAATGTATAAAAAGAAAAGATTGCAAATTGATTATAAAAATTTTTTTTTTGGTGGTACCTAGGCACTTCAAGTACCTAAGGCTATTGTTTTTTTTTTTTTTTTTTTTTTGTCGGTCGTGGGGCCTGAACTCTGGGCCTGGGCGCTGTCCCTCAGCTCTTCAGCTCAAGGCGAGCGCTCTACCACTTGAGCTACAGCGCCACTTCCTAAGGCTATTATGTTTGCCAGGCAGATGCTCTGCCCTATAGAATGTATGAAAGGTTTTCAATAAAGATTTCCATCTGCATCATCTGATTTTATTGCAATTAAAAAGCTAAAATTAATACAGATTAGAACCAAAATTTCATTCATTTTTAAGTTTTACTGTTTTCTTTTAACTACTAAGAAATCTAGTATTTCCTTCCATTTTTCCTAAAATAAAACAAACAAAAAATATTTGCTAATATATTCTACAATTAACTTACATTTATTATTCAATAGTCCTTCTTCAAGTTTCAGGCAGAAATCTGACTTTTGAGCCAAAACCCCAAGATTTACTACTCTAGACTTAAATGAAAACAAATATATATTAGTCAAAGAACAAGTGTCACCAAAAAGCCATCATCAATTTACCTGTATTTGTAAAACTCAGTCTTGGCAGAGAAATACATACAAACATGAAGTACATACAAACATAAACTACAGACTATCCCAAATGGAATTTTACCTGCTGGGGATCACTGCTTTGTTCAGGTACAGCAAATCTGGGTACAAGTCCAGGAACAGTTGGAATAAAAAATGGTGCTGATTTGGGTACTTTGGGTGGCTCTTTTGGTTTATTTTTTTTCTGATGAAAAGAAAAATACAGTAAATAATTATTTATCAGGTTTCTAAATCAATTTTGAAACAGATACCGAAAAACAAAACAGAACAAAACACTTTCATATTAGATTGCTGAAAACTTCAATCTATTTGACCAATACCAAAGCTAATCTTAAGCCAAGTTTTCCACACAGACCTCCAAACTCTTATAGTTTCTGTATGTTAGTGCAGTGTTGTATCTTAGTTAAGAAGCAGAGTAGGGGCTGGGAAGGTGGCTCAGTGGTAGAGCGTTTGCCTTGCATGCTCAAGGCCCTGGGTTCGATTCCTCAGCACCACATAAGCAAAAAGAAAAAAGCCGGAAGTGGTAGAGCGCTAGCCTTGAGCTGAAGAGCTGAGGGACAGCGCCCAGGCCCAGAGTTCAGGCCCCATGACCAGACCCCCCCCAAAAAAAAAAGCAGAGTAATCTGAATCTTTGCTCTACTAGTTGAATATTCTTCTGATCACTTCTTTCATAATCACTACTTGTATTTTATTATACTTCTAAACTTTTCTTAAATATTTATTATCTTTAGGTAGTTGTACAAAGGAGGTGCCATTTAAAGCAGTTTATGAATACACTATATTTTGGTAAGTGGCGCCCCCTTTGCCATTTTTACCCCCCTCTGACCCACCCCTCCCTTTTTTCTTAAATTTTGTGGTATATATCATGAGTTCTTATGTTTTGTACTCTTCTGCTTTTAAAGCCATATCCTCAAGTCCTCATCCCCCCCCTCCACCCCAGATTGACAGACTGGACAATATGATGGAGAGATCATGACTATGCTTCCATTCAGCACACATTTATACTGATGTCCAATCTCAGTTTCCACTATCATCGTTTCAATTGTTTTAGCAACTCACAAATGAGTCATGAAATATACTCCACTAATATACACCACAGTAGAAAAATTTTTCATGTGAAAGCTTAAGGAATTTCTCAAAGACAAAAGGTCTCACTTTGCTTTCGCTACCACTGTCAAAGTATGTATCTCATGTTAGTTTTGCGCCTAACCCTGACACAGAAAGGTCTAAGTCTTTGTATTTGACAGAGTAGACTGTGGGTTAATAAATTACCTACACCTAAATAAACTAAAAAATCAGTGACACTTAATTGGCCATCAAATACCTAGCAGTAAGACACATACATTATTGTAGCAATTTTTCCCCTCTTGTTCTAAAAAAGTAATTAGATTGGATTTAAAATATACTACCTCTAGTAGCTCTACAGTTGTGGAATGTAGTTCTGATACATTGAAACATCTGCAACATGCTTTCAGAGTTGACACTGGAGGATATCTTTGTGATAATCACATTAGATGAATTAACATTCAACCAAATAACACTGTCTAACAAGGGCTCCACTCAATGCCCTCAAAACAAAGGAAGCTATCACTCTGCTTAAAAACCAACACCAACAGCAAAGTGTATGTACTGTGTGGTATCAAGTGTACTTCATTACCTTAATAACATCAAGATTAAGCAGGTTTTTCCACCGTGATTCAGGGAGAAGGGATAGGGTCACCAACTTCTCATTTAACTGCTCTGGTGAGTCATATTCTATCATTTCATCACTTGGCTCTACTTCTTCTTCGACTTCTATATCTTAAAATATATATTCAAGTAGGACAAATGAAAAATAATATTTATATTAATTCATTCCAAATCCATTATTATTTGGTAACAAGTTTACTCAATATAGTCTATCTAATCTTTGCATATATTTCCTTTGTTTATCCCCTTTTTCTTGATTTTGGAATATTAAATGCATTTTTCATTATCACAATCAAAATGCTTTTACCCTAATATGTTACTTGATGCCTGTTTTTTTGAGCCATTGGTTATTTTTGAGCCATTGGTTATTTTTGACATGGGACCTTATGTTTTGCCTGGGTTGGATGAGAATCTTTCTGCTTCTGCTTCCCACCATAGCTAGGAAAAAGTATGGAATCCCATGCAAAGCTGTTAAGATGGAGTCTCCTAAATTTTTGTCTAGATTGGCTTTCAAATGGCTATCCCAGTAGCATAAGCTATTATGGTATCACTTCAATTATGTTTTTCTATAAACTGTAATTACTCAAATACTTCATACCTGTTAAAAATACTTTGACTACATTGTCTTATATAGTAATAGTCCTTTAAAGTAATTTATATTATGTCTCAAGAATTACTTTAGTATTCAGTGATTACCTTGAGTTTGACAAGTACCAGGAAGCATCACTGCTGAAGGAACATAATCTGTAGGAAGTGGTCGTAGTGAAACAACTGAATATAGGGAAATATTAGACCTGCAAAATCAAAACAAAGTCAGATTTTAAAAGGTTTCTTCAGAAAAACCTCAATATCTAATAATCTTTACAGTCTTAAATTTCGGACAAACAATATTAACTTAAATTCCTTTATTTATGCCATAGATGTTATCACAAGAAAGTTATTTAAAAAGAATTAATAAATAGCTTCTGGGAAGCTGAGATCTGAGGATCAAGCTTCAAAGCTACTCCAGATAGGAAAATCCTAATCAGCAAAAATCCAGATGTCAAGGCATAGCTTGAGTGGTCGAATGCCAACCATGATGGAAAAAGCCCAGTAAGAGGGTGAGATTGAGTTCAAGCCCCAGTGTCAGCACAAAGACAAAACAAACAACAAAACATTATCTTATTTTTAATGTAGTATAGAAACATGTTTGAAAGAGACTAGTAGCAGATACTATTTTCATAAAGTAAAATAACCCCCACCATCTTGTTTTAATAAATATGAACCTGCATTTAAGAAAATTATAATGAAAGAAATGATAGTTACAAAATGAGTCACATAATGAATATTCTGACTATTCGAGGGTACGTTGAACAGTCGTGGATTTTCCTTTCCTAGAATGGCCTATTAAGTGGCCATGCTTCTCATACTGGCCATGGATAAGTAATCAAGATAAAAACACTTGTCCCAGAGTAGGGATAAGATTTTTCCCACACATCAATCTCAAATGGAAAATAAAAATTGGGAACCTCAGGTTCTGCGTTATCAGTGCTATATACAAAGAAGCCCCATACTCTTTGCTACAGAGATCCAATAACTACTATGATTTTAATTGCTGAAGGCTGACTCTAGGAGATACCGTTTCACTATGTATCAATTTACTTTTCATTTTAAAAAAATGTAACAGCATCTTAAAATCTGAATTAGGAAAAGGAGTCAGGCATGGTGGCTTATACCTATGATCCTAATACCAGCAGTTGAGAAGCTGAGATAGGTGGCCTGAGAGTTCAAGGCCAGCTTGTGCTACCTAGTGAGATATTGTCTGTAATGCTAAAATAGAAAAGAATTTGTTCTTTAAAAGAGCTTTTTTCATTTTTGCATTTTTTTCTTTTTGTTTGTCTCTGTCTCTGGGAGTATAAGGGGAGGTACAGAAATGGAGGGATAAAGGGTAAACAAATGCAGCAAAGGTAATCATGGGACACTATGTTGAAAATGAATTATACCACTTGTGGGTAGGATGGGAGGGGAAAACTGGGAGAGGACAAGGGAAGGAGTGACATTGTCCAAAGGAAATATACTATTTGCCTGACACTTAGGTAATTTCAACCCCTCTGCATCTAGCATTTTCAAATAAAAAAAAGAACTAGAAAAATGAAACAAAAAAAAAGAAATAGAAAAAAAATTTATTCTCCTCGCTGGTAAGTACAATTCAACAAATTAAACATATAAACTCAGGAAATAAAACCTTTCTAGGCCCAGGTAATTATCATTTATTTCCAGCCTTATATTTCAACATAGATTTGAGTATCACAATAAATATCTTTTAATGTTTGTTATGAAAAATCAAGCAACTAGAATTAACTTTAGCATTTTGCTCCCATCTGTGCTATATTTTATATTTAAAAAAAGCAAATTTTACCCTTCCTGAAAACAAAAGCCAAATAGGACAACATAAATATCATGTACTTTAGAAGACACAGTTGAACAAAGCTGTCTAAATTATCAAGCAGATGCTAAATGAGCCAAAGACTAACTTATTATGATTTAGCTATCTATGTTAACCAGGGACATTTCTAGTATATAAACCCAAAAACTAACTGTTACTGTAAGAACTATGATTTCTGGGTATATATATATCATCCTCTGACCCAAATAAGAGAAGCATATGAAAGAACTCACCAAAGATAAATTCCAAGGTGGTCCACATGGGAAGTTGCTAGAAAGTCTCCAGTAGGGGACATAGTTACATTGAGAGGAGCTGAGTCCAACAAAAAGCAGTCTATAAGGCTACAAAAATAATTAAAACATTAAAGTACTTAAGCTCTACTAAAAATGATACAATTCACAAAAGCTAATGTTGAATCAAAGCTTTTTGGCTTTTATGCTACTTTCAGATATAAATTCTTCTATTCCAAGGATTACTTAGTAGTTAAAAAAAAAATTATTTTCGGGGGCTGGGAATGTGGCTCTGTGGTAGAGTGCTTGCCTTGCATGCATGAAGCCCTGGGTTCGATTCCTTAGCACCACATAAGCAAAAAGAAAAAAGCCGGAAGTGGCGTTCTGGCTCAAGTGGAAGAGCGCTAGCCTTGAGCTGAAGAGTTGAGGGACAGCACCCAGGCCCAGAGTTCAGGCCCCACGACCGGACCCCCCACCCCCCAAAAAAAATTCTTTTCAGGGTGGGGGAAGAGAGGGAGCTATATGTGGTGATGAGGCCTATAATTCTAGCATTTAGGACACTGAGGTAGGAGGATCTTGAGTTCCATGACTGCTATCTCAAAAAAGGCAAAAGAAACAAAACGCCTAGCCAATTTAATATTTTTGGACATTAGCCTATTTCTTCTACCTTATTAAGAAGAAAAAGCACATATACCAACTATATTACCTTCCACAATTTTTTTACTTTGGTTAAAATTACATGATGTTCATTTTTAGAAAACAGCAAAAAGGCCAACAAGCAACTAACAATACTTCTAAATAGTGTCTTAAAAGCCAAGTTTTTTAAATTTAGGAAATAGCAATTTTAGGTGAACTTTCTGTAGCTAACTGACTCACTTTTGTTTTAGTGTATGGAACAGGAACGAGAGGCATGGCAGCAGTTATCAGAGTTGGACCCACTAATAGCACTCTCATCTGTGCTTACTGTAAATCAGGTATACATGTGGGCTATGAGTACCTCATGCTGCAGGGAAATGAGAACATCAGGGTTTTTCCTTTCTAAATGTCAGACTATTTCCACATGAAGTTATCCAATTCCTGAGAAAGTGTTGGATTAGTAGCAAGTTTCACTCCATTAAGCCAATTTCTGACACTGCCAAGTTACTGATAGAGAAGATATGAAAATATAAAGGAAAAACTAGGAGTTTGGGCCCTTTAAGTTCAAGAATAACTTCAAAAAACCCTCAAAATGAAGTCTGTCTGTATTCTATCTTTGACTAGCAGGAAGGAGAAACAAGCTTTCCATTTAAAGATTTACTCAATCCTGGTCTCTATTGTTCAGAATTTTTTTTTTTTTTGTAGGTCATGGGGCCTGAACTCTGGGCGCTGTCTCTCAGCTCTTCAGGTGAAGGCTAGCGCTCTACCACTTGAGCTATAGCGCCACTTCCGGCTTTTGCTGCTTCTGTGGCGCTAAGGTATCGAACCCAGGGTCTCATGCATGCAAGGCAAGCACTCTACCACTGCGCCACCTTCCCAGCCCCTGTACAGAAATGTTTTAAGAATTAGTTAGGCCCTACTGTTTACAGGGCCAAAATATTGCCAGTATAGTGTCATATTAGGAAAATCCCCCAATACATTCATATTAAAAACCTACTCAACCCATTAACCATGGTATACCACACATTATGGCAATGACTGTAAAATGGCCTGAGGGACTTAAACTCACCACCCAGATGGTAGGTCCCAAGTCCTAATAGTGCAATCCATTGCAGCACTTATTAACCAACGACCATCAGGACTGAATGTCTAAAACAAAGTAACGCAACAACAAAAAGCCATATAAATTCAGACATACTGGTATATATTTATGGGTATATACAAACACCTTTAAGAATATAGGATAAAAAGATTAAGGCTTCATAAAAAATTAATTTGATTAATACTTAAACTCCCTTAAGCCAGACCCAAAGAAACATAGGTCCATGGACTACCTTATTTGTAATAATTAGCATTCATCTAGGATAATTAGCAGATGAGTAGAACAGCTTAATAGTTAGGTACATCTGACCATATAAGATGAAGCTAAGTGAAATGAACTCCAAGACATGGACACAAGAGGTTTTCCTCTTGTTTTTGTTCTCAATGGACTAAGTGATTTCTTTTTTCTTTTGTGTTTTTTCCCCTATGGTTTATCCCCTGTTGTCACTGCACTCGATTTTGGCACTCTGGGTATTGTATATATGTTTATCTGAACTAGGGAAGGGAAGGGGAACAACAAAATGGTGAGACAAAGGACAAGGGGGAGATCCTATGCAACAGCAATACTCAATAATATGTTGGAAATGATGTGTACAACTTGGGAGGGGGGAAGATTGGGAGGGAGGGACAGATGGAGAAAAATGAAAGAGGGGGTAACAAGTTTGACAAATGTACTCACTACCTTACTTATGTAACTGAACCCCTCTGTACATTACCTTGACAATAAAATTAAAGTATAAATAAAAATAAAGTCTAAACAACTGTGAATCCCAATCATTTTTAACATTAATATGTCTTTATGAGAATACTGAAAAATTATTTATGAGGTATAAGGATTTTTTTAAACTTTCAGTTCTATTTGTGGAAGCAATGATAGGTCTATTTTCTTAAAAGAATGTATGCTTTCTAAGAATCCAAGCCGCCATAATTTTGAGGACAGTAAAAATTACCTTAAAATACTAAATTTATTGAGGAAGTCCTTGTAATTACAGCTTCATTTAAAAATTTTATTAATGAGCAAGCACAAGTGAGAAAGTTTCAGAAGGAGAAACTGGCAGAGGATGTTCACATTGACAGGTGTTTTTAAAAATGCCATTTCATCATTCCCATTCTTGTTTCTACAGATGCTGTCAAAACATAATGGGTAATTTTGCCAGCCTCTTAGGTGCAAAGCAGAATTTCCTGACCAATTTCTTTCTTCTACCTTTAGAAAAGGAAACATTTGCATTCAAATTCTTACTTCTGGTGTCAGATCTAACAAGTAAATTTACCTACTGGTTTGTCCCCTAGTACTTAGGGTTTTATCTTTATACAGTCCTCAACTGACAATTTTAAGTTGCTGGATTTTTTTGTGTGTCTTTCCCCCCATACCAGATCTAGAACTAAGGACCTTGTGCTTGCTTATGTGGTGCTGTAGCACTTCAGTATCTTTTTTTAAATGAAGAAAATGCTTTTAAAAACATTTCTAATGGGCTGGAGGTGGTAGAGCCCCAGCCAATGAGTAAAAGTGTTACACACAAAGTTTGAGCCAGTCTCTGACAAAAAATGAGGAACATTTCTTATTATCATGTGCTCCACTGAGTACACAATGACGAATGTAACAAAAGACTTTAGGAGATAAGATATGTAAACTCTAGACATACTAGACTAGAATAAACCAGTGATTTCAGGCTATTTATTATTTTCTTTTTTTTTTTTCGGGTCCGGTCGTGGGGCCTGAACTCTGGGCCTGGGCGCTGTCCCTCAGCTCTTCAGCTCAAGGCTAGCACTCTACCACTTGAGCCACAATGCCACTTCCGGCTTTTTTCTTTTTGCTTATGTGGTGCTGGGGAATCGAACCCAGGGCTTCAGGCATGCAAGGCAAGCACTCTACCACTGAGCCACCTTCCCAGCCCCTATTATTTTCTTATATATAAAAAATTCAGAAAGAAGTTCTTTTAGCCTCATTTAATAGTTTAGCCTTATTTAAAATTAAAGCTAAATTTTGGGTTTTGTAATTCAACCTGATAGCATCAATTCCCTAAAAAATATTAAACATTTTCAACTTTTTCTCAATATTTATTTGAAAATTAGCTGCAATTTATTATTTATTCTAAAATCTCTTCATGATGGGCTTAATGTTATTAAAATATAACAAGTTCAATGATTTGAACATTTCTACAGAAATGAGAAGTTTTGTCTTACCATGTCATTGATTTGGCCTTGGTGTCCTGAGAACTCTCTGACAATCTTCTTAGTTTCTATGTCCAAAACCGTAATGGAGAAATCATCTAAGGCAAGTCCCAAGATACCACTAGCAAGACAAATGTACCAGATTCAAAAAAACAAAGAAAAACAACCTGAGTATTCCATTTTGTCAATCAAATTTACCTTTCAGGAAATTTAACTAAAACAGTTTCATTTTCCCATTTGGTAACTTTAACAACTGTCATCAAAAACAACAAAAGAAAATAAAAAAAGAAAAAAGTCCATGATTACTGAAAGTGAAATTTACCTGTCCCGATGTAGTAGCATCATGTTTGGAGATGAATCAAGACTCATGGAATGGATTAAAATTTTGTTTTTAAAGTTCCAGAATTTGAGTAATCCTTCACTGCCAACTGTAATTGTCAACTGGTTTAATCCATCCACAGCAACACCTCTCACAGATCCTTTGTGAGCTTTAAAAAGAGAAGAGAAATCATAATTGGCAGTGTCTATCAAAACAATACACGAAGTATGACTGTTTATATCTAAACTCCCACTATTCAGAGTCCTTAATCTTGAAATGAATCTGGGTTATGAAGCAGGGAGATCTTTTATTTTACTGTTCATATAAAAAACAGAAAGCAAGTGGACGCTACAAGTTAATTTCAAAAAAATAATTGTGATTTTTGTCTAAAGCAGAGAAGAAAAAAAATCATATTATGGTAGTATCTGCTATACAAGGTACAATAATCTATCTAAAATTTGTTTTTTAAAACAAGACAAAGAAAAAATTCAGTACCTTGATCACTGCCAAAACTTCCTCGATGTATACCGGACTGCATGTTATATACATCTACAGTACCTGACGAGAGGCCAATGACAGCAAAGTTTCCACAAGAAGTTATATCTACTGCCTTTAAGGAAAAAAGAGCATTAAAAATGAATTGGCTGACTAGTTTCTCTTCTTTTTCCTTTTTGTTTTGATGGTACTACAGTTTGAACTCAGACCATCAAAGCTCTACCATTTGAACCATCCCTGTGTTTTGCTAATTATTTTAAAGATGGTGCCTAATTAACTTTTATGCCCAGGCTGGCCTCAAAAAATAATCCTCCAGATTCTAATCTTCTGAACAGCTAGGATTATAGGTGTGAACTACCAGCACCAGTAGTTTTCTTAAAAATAATTCTATTTGCGTTTATTAAGAAATATATTTAATTCTGTTTCCATTTTTTAAAAAAAAATGAAAATTACCCACAACAACAAAACACAACTCAATTGAAATTTAGTCAATTTAGGCTGATGCTTAATTGTTAATTTACTTGTAGCAGTGCTGACATACAATCATTCTACTACTTTAATTTCGTCCTTACTTATATTATTTTTTTAATAGTCTGAAAACTGAAAACATAGTCCAGTTAGCATTCCCATATCAAACATTGATATATAAGCAGTTTCTATAAAAAATAGGGCTGGGAAGGTGGCTCAGTGGTAGAGCACTTGCCTTGCATGCATGAGGCCCTGGGTTCGATTCCTCAGCACCACATAAGCAAAAAGAAAAAAGCCGGAAGTGGTGCTGTGGCTCAAGTGGTAGAGTGCTAGCCTTGAGCTGAAGAGCTGAGGGACAGCGCCCTGGCCCAGAGTTCAGGCCCCGTGACTGGACCCAAAAATAAAAATGTATTTTAACATTTACAATATCAATTAGGCACCAATAAAATGCCTGTTTATCTATGTTGAAATTTTGAGAACGAGCTGGGTACTGGTGGCTCACACCTGGAATCCTAGCCTATAAGGAGGCTGAGATCTGAGGATTTCAGTTCAAAGCCAGCCTTGGCAGGAAAATCTGTGAGATTCTTATCTCCAATTATTGACCAGAAAACCAGAAGTGGTGCTGTGGCTGAAAGTGGCAGAGCACTAGCTTTGGGTGAAAAAGCTCAGGGGCAGTGCCCAAGCCCTGAATTCAAGCCCCTAATGGGGGGTGGGTGGGTAGGGGGGAAAGTGTGGTAGATCATGCCAGAGAAATCACTATCACTGACTGCCAATGTGTGTCACACAAAAGTAGCTCACCCAAGAGGTATTTCAAAAACTGAATTTTATACCTAAACAGTTGACTTTCAAGACTTAAATAGAAAATATTAAATTGAAGTTTATCTAATAATACAGGCAATTGATACAGCACTATATATTCTATGGAATTTCTGTATGTATATATATATATAGATGTATATATACATTTTTTAAATAATTAAAGCTTAGTCTTTAACAGAAGTATTTTAGCCAGGAAATAACATTCTAACTTTCAAAAAGGAATACAAATGTCATCTTGCCTATTCTGAACAACTCATTTTCATGCAAACCTATACTTATGCCCTCAGGAACTAATGGAGATACAAGAGTATCACCTACAAGTAACAAAGGCCCTGTCTGTCTGTCCTATGCTTTACAGAACTTGTATTTATCTTAATGGGCTTTACTGTTGTCAGCCTGCTTCGAGCCTTTTCTAATTTACTCATTTTCGTAATGTATTATTAAGAAAGAATAAGCAAAAAGGTGTAACTTGAGAGTTACACCTTTGAGGAACAAACTGTCTGAGTGCATGGACTAACAATTACTTTTTTGGCATTATCTGCGTGTTATTGGCTTTGTTCCAAATAGTTGAGGTTAACAGACAAATGACTCAGCTCCAGTTAAGTACACATACACTAGATGTTTTGAATGAGTTGTTATAGGCTGGCTGTTAAGGTTTCAAAATGAGCTGTCTGAGTTTTAAACCAAGTCTGTCATTTACTCGCTTTAATGAACTTAGGCATGTTACTTAGTAAGCCTCAGTTATCTGCTAACAGAAGACTGTATCATAGAAGTGTTGCGAGTATACTTATCTTTATTACCATTACTGCAATCTTTACTCAAAACTGTGGGTAAAATTCCTAAAGAAGCTTAAAATAGACTTTCTATGCATAGAAAAGCTTAAGGCTGGCTTTTCATACCATGGGACATTAGAGCATATGTACAAAGTAATTTGTAATATAAAGTGAAAATGTTGATTTATACTTTTAATTAGCATTTCCAAAAGCAGAGGTATATACTGAAATGATTAGAATGAACAAGTTCAACAATGTTGCAAGATATAAGATCAAGATGCAAAAGTCAATTGAAAAAAATAAAATTCAAAGAAAAAAATCTAACTAAGTGGTATAAAATATTTATTGGTAAGTACAAAACTGTTGACAGAAATTATTCATGGAGCAGAGATGCTCCATGAATAACTCATTTTCATTAGTTTATAAAAATCAAAATCCCAGGGCTGGGAAGGTGGCTCAGTGGTAGAGCACTTGCTTGCCTTGCATGCCTGAGGCCCTGGGTTTGATTCCCCAGCACCACATAAGCAAAAGGAAAAAAAGCCGGAAGTGGCGCTGTGGCTCAAGTGGTAGAGCGCTAGCCTTGAGCTGAAGAGCTGAGGGACAGCGCCCAGGCCCAGAGTTCAGGCCCCACAACTGGACTCCCCCCCCCCCAAAAAGATCAAAATCCTAGCTGTCTTTCTTTTTTTTTATTAAAGAAATTGACAGTTTAAGCCTGTTACGAGTGGCTGGCATCAGTAATCCTAGCTATTCAAGTTGAGATTTGAGGATCAGGTTTGAAGCCAGTCAAAAGCAGGAAAATCCATGAGATTCTTACACAATTAAAGAAAGACACAGACACAGACACAGACACACACACACAAAGTGACGATGTAGCTCAAGTGGTAGAATGCCAACCTCAAGTGAAAAAACCTATGGGAGAGTGCCCAGACACCTGAGTTCAAAGCATATCAAAATAAACAAACAAAATCCACAGAGCCAAAAGAGCTAAGAGAATCTTGAAAAAAACACAAACCAGCTGGGCGCTGGTGGCTCATACCTATAATCCTAGCCTCTCAAGAGGCTGAGATCAGAGGATCAAGGTTCCAAGCCAGCCCAGGCAGGTAAGTATGTGAGGTTCTTATCTCCAATAAACTATAAAAAGAACTGGACGTGGAGTTGTGGCTCAATTAGTAGAGTGCTACCCTTGAGCACAAAAGTTTAGAGACAATGCCTAGGACTGTCAAAACAGAAAAAACCAAAAAAGGCAAAGTCGGAGTCATAGTTCACAATTTCAACACTTACTACAAAGCTGATCTAATAAGATGGTGCAGTACTGGTATAAGGACACAAATGGCCCATGACCACAGAAAAGATGTTTAATACAGTAAATCTTCAAAATCACATTGAAATCCTACTTTACACTCCATCCCAAATAATTAAAAATATTTCTGCTGGTTAGAATGAATAAGTTCAAATGTTAAACTATGTTTTTTTCCACCAATACTATTAGTAAACTTGAGTATAACAAAATTACCAGAGGACAGTTTGAAAGGAGAAAATATTGTAAGAAAACAAGGTCACTTACTGTTGCAGTAATATTATCTTTTGTCAGTTCCTTTGGCTTGAGAAAGTAAGATCCTATTGTAGACTTCTGATAGTTCCACGTTGAGCAAGATAGCTTACCTCGATGGCAAGCAATGATACCATCCCAGTCACTCTCACGAGCTTCCTCTAAACATAATTAAAATCATAAATCACATCACTTTCACTCCCTTATTCATGTTATTTAATTAAGCATTTAATAGTCCACTAGCAACACAATAGTTCAGTTACACTAATCCTAAAACAGAAATAGTATCTGATAGTTTTCACTCAATAATCCCATTATTTGAGTACATTTGTCTTAAACTCACTTCTCCCAAAGAAGTCCAGCTCAAATGCTATAGTATACTTAGGCTTCAGTGTCCTAAAATCTTGATTTGTCAGAGCCCTGTCCTTATATTTTGATGTCTCAGTTCTTACCTTCCTTACTTCATTATACCAGGCATGTAGTAAAAAGGGCCATAAAAATCAATTAATATATTAATAGCTGCTTCAGAGGAGAGCAAAGCCCAAATTTAATAGATAGCAAGTTCAGTTTTTATAGGCAATGTACAAATATGAAAATACTTAAAGTATCAAATAAGTTATTATGCCATCAGGTAAGCTCATGTCAAAAATAAATCATCTTTTAGTCCAAACAAGATCAGCAGGCACGTAAGGTTATCTTCTGAATGTATAGTAATATTTATAAATGTAATTACTAAAACAGAAGACATAAAGTAAAAGAACTGAAGAAATATAAACCCAAGAATTTCATACAACAGCATGAATTTACTTACGGGCTGCAAACTTTGTGACAGGAGGAAGTCTTACTGACAAGGTATTCTGTAGTCCTTTACGTTTCACTCTGTTTTTGTTTATTAGTCCTGGGATTAAGGAAGAGGATAATAGCTATGATAAACATAAAGCTACCAAGTGCCATGTAACTATAAGGTTCAAGATATTTCCATTTAAATCAGAGCAAAATAAAGATGTCACTACCACTATTAATAATCATTTCTGAAATTAAGTAATTAAGATATAAACTCACATTACAAAAGCAGTTCACACTTGTAAACCTATCACTCAAGAGCAAGATTTGAGGATCAAGGTTCAAAGCCAGTCTGGGCAGGAAAGTCCATAAGAATCTTATCCCCAGTTAACCATAGAAAGCTGGGAGTGGGGCTATGGCTTAAGTGGTAGAATGCTAGCTAGCCTCAAGCAAAAGAGCTCAGGGACAGCATCCAGGCCTTCAGTTCAAGCCCCAGGACTGGTACAACAATGATAACAAAAAGATAAAAATATTATTGACCAATAGTATGACAGTCTTGGAGTCAATCAAAAGAGCCATCCAATTATAATTATAAAATGGCAGTTTCATTAGAACAGGTTACAGAATCAAAATAAAAGAAAGGTCAGTAATTTCTCAATATTATAGCAATAATCAGGGATTTACTGAACAAAGACTGAATGATTACACTGGGATTACGTAAAAAAATGTTAAAGGCCTTTGAATAACACAGTACATGTAGGACCACACAGAGAAACTTAAGTCACTAAAAACATGAAAGACAGGCTGGAGGCCATAGCTCAGGCATCGGAGCATCTGTCAATAAGAAGGAAGCCCTAGAGTCCGGCGGAAGATGGTAGAGGAGAAGCTGGAGGCTAACGAAGCTCTTGCATAGAGAGCAGTTTTAGTGTTATAGTGAACAGTACTAGGCTAGAGAATCACACCAAGTGTGCCATCACAGTACAAAGAGTTTGGCCAGAGAAGGAAAACCCAAGCAGCTTGGTAAAGGAGACAGATATGAGCACTTGCTGGTGTCCACGGCGGTGGCGGTGGCGGTGGCTGCTGCCCAGGCTTCCATATCAATAGAGCAAGCCTGGGACAAAGGTGCCAGATGCGGTGAGTGAACGGATTCTATTCACCACCAGCAAGAACTAACAAGGAGCAGAAATCTTCATCCTGCTGATCACAGACCATGGATAGCCTGGAAACCAAGAGATTGGTGTGAGTACCCCCAAGACATCTCCTACTCACAGAGCAGTGGTGGGAAGGTAGCTCCTCCCTCAGTACGGGAGAAGAACTCCATCTTTGATACTGACAAAGGCCCAGCCAAGAAGCTAACTCCAACTCAGGCCTTGGAAGAAAACAATAGGAGCCATTCAACAGGTCACAAGAACCTGACCTGCCTGGCTCAGCTCCACCCAGGGAAAAGTCTTCCATCCTAGGCAGTGAGGGCTCCGCCCCTGGAGAAGTGACCTTCACTGGGGAAATAGAGCCAGAGGCTGCCCACTACTGCCTAGGCAGTCACCCAGCAGCAGGAAGGGTAAATGAAAAACAATTGAAAATCAGTAAACATAAATCCTGAGAATGGCTCCAGGCCAGGAGCTAGCACCTCAAGGAAAAGCTACTAATTGCTGATAGGCCTCAAACCTACCCAAAACCTAGCCTCATCCATCACAGCAACTCCAAGCTAGAGGAAACAGCCATCTCCCTCTTTTGTGATACTCAAAGCAGATCTCCCTCCCAATAAACTAGCCAGGGAGGAGGATCACAAAGTCCTGGGTAAGGCAGAGCTTCTTTCTGCCAGCTAAAACAAACTAACTTAAGAAACCAATCAAGCCACAGGAAAACCAAACACCACAAGCAAACCAGAGACTCCACCAAGAGACTGGTTATGGACACGGGAGATACAGATCCTTCGGCGCCCCGCCCCCTCCCCCCCCAAAAAATCAAATAACTTTTTTGTACCTATTTTTTAATAAAAAAAATTTGTTTTCTAATTTTTCCCATAATTTTTATCTTAGGTGTGTGTATGTGTGTGGTTTTAAATCTTTTTTTTTTTTTAAACATTTTGGTCCTTGTTTTTGTTTGTGTGACTTAATTGCTGTTCTGTTCATCCCCAGATATATACCCATCTTCGATTATTAGACCTTATCCTTCGTTGTGTGTATACATAATTCAGAAACTAATTACTCAATTCACAACCTCTTAGGCTTAACTCCTTTAATATTAGTATTATTTCTATATAATTACATACTTTTTAAGTATTCCATTTTAATTTTTTATTTTTTTTCCTTTTTTCTCTCTCCTCATTCTATCCTTTTCTTCTATCAGTATTATTTCTTTATACTTACATAAGTTTTGTTCCATTTTTTAAATTTAAATTTTTATTTTTGTTTTTTCATTTTTTTCTTGATTCTTTGTCTCTCTCCTACTTTCATGCTGTTCTATCTGTTTTCTCTCTGAAATTAGGGCTTGGTTAAATTCACTCTTTCTTTTTACTTCTCTACATTCATCTAATCCTATTTTTCCCCACAATTCTCCCTAACCCTATTAATTTCTGGTCTGCTGAATCCCTCTGACGTTCTTAGCTCATTAATCCATAACTGTTTGATGTTGAAGTAGATTGTATCTGTTGAAATAGACTGTATCTGCATCCATTTTGACTGTGTCAATCAATCTGTGCAACTACAGGACTCTAGTTGATGCTTGCCTTAATATAGTTTTCTAGAGTGAAATTGGTGTTACTTTCAAACCACATGGGCAGAACAAGCTGGAGAAACAAGAAAAATGGCAATTCCAGGTAGCTCAACTCCCATTCATGATAATCAGGTAACAGAAGAGTTAATGAATAATCCCCAAAAGCTCTAGAAACACTACTGGTAAAGATGGTGAATGAAAAGACTGAAAGCCTGGCAAAGGACTCAGTGAGAGCGTGATACCGAGCGAGATAAGACTAACCATAGATTAATACAGTAATTTCCCGAGCATGATGAGGCTAACCAAAAATTAGTACAGGAATCTCCTGAGTGTGAGGAAGGTAATCAAAGATTAATACGGGAATTCCATGAGCAGGCTGAAAATAGTCAAAGAGTAACACATGAATTGCCTGAGCAGGATGAGAACAGACAAAATCAATGGAGGCATTCATGCAATCCATAAACAGAGAAGTGAAGGAATCCAGGGAGGCCACAAAGGGAATGCTGAATGGAGCCCATCAGAAGCAAAGGGAGTCCAAGGAAACCATAACCAATCAACTATGGGATTGGAGAATAAACATTGAAAACCAAATTAAGGAAGTCCATACAAGATCTAAAACAAAGCTCCAACAAAGAATCAGAAGCCATCAAAACCGACCAATTAGAAGGAAAGGAAATCAAAAACAAAGTACAAAGTCTTGACAGTAGGTAAGACAATGCAGAAGATCGAATTTTTGGGATTGAAGACAGCCTAGATATTATAGAGAAAGAACATACAACTATCCAAGACAAATCCAAGAAATATGATAGATCTATTCTACATTTAGAAGACACCATCAAAGCCCTAATCTGAGGATAATGGATGTAGAGGAGCACCTAGAGACAGAAGTTAATGGTCTAGGATATTTATTTAACAAGATCCTAGTAGAGAACTTCCCAAACAGGCAAAAAGATAGGCCTACAGATCAGAACAGGATATCCCACCTTTACATTATAATCCACACAGGATCAATTCAGACCAAGGAAAGGATCCTTAAAGTTGTTAAGGAGAAAAAAACCAATCACCTATAAAGGAAACCAGTTAGAATAACCTCAGATTTCTCAGCAGAGAAAATTAAAGCAAGAAGAGCCTGGAATGATATATGCCAGGCCCTAAAGACAAACAACTATTAACCAAGAATACTGTACCCAGCTACTCTCCTTCATAAGGGAAGATCAAATAAAAACCTTCCATAGCAAAGAAAAACTGAAACAATATATCTCCACCAAACCAGCCCTACAAAAGATACTTAAAGATGTCCTACACATATAAAAACAAGAACACAATAAAGACCAAGAAACTGCACCAAGAACCATAGGAAGAACCCAGTTGTCACAGCCCCCAAGAATGTGGATAACATGGCAGGAACTACCAAACACCTATCACTCCCAACTCTCAACATTAATGGACTTAACTCTCCAATTAAGCGACATAGACTGTCTAGTTGGATTAAAAATCAAGATCCTTCTATATGCTGCCTCCAAGAGTCACACCTTGCCCATAAAAACAAACATATTCTTCTGAAAGTGAAAGGCTGGAATAAAATCTACCAAGCAAATGGCCCCCATTATCAGGCGGGAGTTGCAATCCTAATACCAGACAAAATAGACTTCAAATTAAAATTAGTGAGAAGAGATAAAGAAGGTCGCTACATACTAATTAAGGAATCTCTCCTTCAGGAGGGTATTACAATTCTAAATACCTACTCACCAAACAATGGAGCACCCAAATTCATCCAAGAAACACTACTTTCCCTCAAATCTCACATAGATCCAAAGACATTAATTGTTGGGGACTTTAACACACCTCTATCCCCACTAGATATATCAATTCAGGCAAAACCTCAACAGAGAAACCACAGATCTAAACAACTGCACAGATCAACTAGATTTAACAGATATCTACTGAATATTACACCCAGCCACATCAGAATATGCCTTCTTCTCAGCAGCACGTGGAACATTTTCCAAAATAGACCAAATTTTAGGTCACAAAGCAAAGTTGTCCAAATTCAAGAAACACTGAAATTATGCCCAGCATTCTCTCAGACCACTAGGGAATAAAATTAGAACTCAACACCAGAAGCCACCAAAGAAAGTCCTGTAACACATGGAGGCTGAACAACACACTGTTGAACCACCAGTGGATCGTGGAAGAGATTAAAAAGGAAATTCAAGTGTTCATGATATTCAACAAAAATGAGCACACAAATTACCAGCACCTCTGGGACATAGCAAAGGTAGTAGCCAGAAGCAAGTTTGTAGCTCTGAGTTCCCACATCAACAAATCAGAGATATGAAATCTTTAACGAGACACCTGAGGCTCCTTGGAAAAGAGCAGCAAGCTAAAACCCAATCCAGTAGACAGAAACTAATAATTAAAATTAAATCAGAATTGAATGAATTAGAATCCAAAAAAACCATAGAAAGAATCAACAAAACAAAGAGTTGGTTCTTGGAACCAAATCTTACCAGAAAAAGAAAACATACCCAAATAAACAAACTCAGAGATGAGAATGGAAACATCACCACAGAAACAACCAAGATTCAGAACATTGTAAATGAATACTTCTCAAACCTTTATGCTAATAAGTTTGAGAACCTGGAAGAAATGGACCTTTTGCTAGCAAAAATTGACATGCGGAAACTAAACCAACATGACTTAAACCAACTTAACAGACCCATATCAAACATCGAAAAAAAAAACAGCAGTAAGAGACTCCCCATCTAAGAAAAGTCCCAGACCGGATGGATTTACAGCGGAATTCTACAAGTCCTTCAAAGCAGAGCTCACATCAATACTTCTCCAACTCTTCAATGAAATTGAAAGAAAAAGTTCACTACCAAACTCTTTCTATCATAACCCTCATCCCCAAACCAGGCAGGGACTCATCAAAGAAAGGGAACTGTAGACCCATTTCTTTGATGAACATCGCTGCAAAACTTCTCAACAATATTTTGGCCAATTGACTTGAACAACTCCTGAAAAAAATTACACACCACGATCAAACAGGATTCATTGTAGGGATGCAAAGATGGTTCAATATACACAAATCAATTAATATAATTCATCACATCAATAAGAGCAAGGATTATCTCACATGGTTATCTCAATAGATGCAGAAAAAGCATTTGACAAGATCCAACACCCCTTTATGATGAAGGCTCTGGGAAAACTAGGAATCCATGGAAAATTCCTCAATACAATAAAGGCTGTATGACAAACCTACAGCCAGCATTATACTTAATGGCAAAAAACTAAAGCCATTTTCTCTAAACTCAGGAACAAGACAAGGATGTCCATTCTCTCCACTTGCTTACAGCAATAAGACAAGATGCAAACATAAAGGGGATAGAAATAGGGAAAGATGAAGTAAAAACTCTCCCTCTTTGCAGATGACATGACCTTGTATTTTAAAAATCCCAGGGACTCCACTCCCAAATTACTTGAGCTGATCAGAAACTTTGGCAAAATAGCAGGGTATAAAATTAACCCTCAAAAATCAATGGCTTTTCCATATGCCAACAATAGAGCACTGTTGAAATCAGAAAAGCAACCCCTTTTGTAACAGCCCCACAAAAAAATAAAATACCTAGGAGTTAACTTAAATAAAGAGGTGAAGGACCTATATGATGAAAACTTTGAAAACCTGAAAAAGGAAATCAAAGCAGAAGTTAGGAAGTGGAAAAACCTCCCATGGTCCTGACTGGAAGGATCAACATGGTAAAAATGGCAATACTGCCAAAGGTATCTACAAATTCAATGAGATACCTATCAATATTCCAACCTCATTCTTCAAGGAAAGAGAAGAGAAGTAATCCAAAAATTCATATGGAACAATAAAAGACCCTGAATAGCAAAAACAATCCTTAACAGAAAGAACAGTACGGAAGGAATATCAATACCAAAGTTCAAACTCTACTACAAAGCCATAGTAATAAAAACAGCTTGGTACTAGCACAGAGCAGACCCGAGGACCAATGGAATAGAACCCAGAAATGAACCCATAGACCTTTAGTCCACCTAATCTTTGATAAGGAAGCTAAAAAAATAGAATGGAAGAAAGACAGCCTTTTCAGTAAATGCTGCTGGCAAAATTAGTTAATCACCTGCAGAAAACTAAAGCTAGATCCTTATATATCACCCTGTGCCAGAATCAACTCCAAATGGATCAAAGACATCGAAGTCAAAACAGACACCCTGAAAACATTACAGGAAGGAATAGGAGAAACCCTAGGTCTCCTTGGCACAGGCCAAAAATTTCTTAATTTAATTTTATTTGTGAACATACTGTACAGAGGAGTTACAATTACATGGGCAGGATAATGCGTACATTTCTTACCAAGCATTGCAGCCTCCTCCTTTGTTTACCCTTCACATCCCTTCCCAGCCTCCCCCTCCCCCCTCCCCCCAATCCTTCCCCCCCCCCCCCCCCCCCCCGCACTGACGTTGTAAAGCTCGTTTTGGACGTGACAACTTGTACTTCTCATTGTTGCAACAGGTCCACCTGTATCCTTAAACAACTGGTTTTTCAAAAATTTCTTAATAAGACACAGAAACACAACAAATCAAAGAAAGGTTGGACAAATAGGATTTCATGAAACTGCAGAGCTTCTGCATGTCAAAGGACATAGCTAGCAAGATTAATAGAAAGCCCACAGATTGGGAGAAGATCTTCACTAGCCATACAACGGACAAGGGTCTCATATCTAAATTATTCTTGGAACTCAAAAAAATAAATTCCCCAACAACAAATCTTCAAAGAAACAACTGCCTGATTAATAAGTGGGCTAAAGACTTAAGACAGAGACTTCTCTGAAGAGGAAATAAGAATGGTTAATAGACACATGAAGAAATGCTCAACTTCTCTGGCCATAAAAGAAATGCAAATCCAAACAACATTGAGATTCCATCTCACCCCAGTTAGAATGGCTATAATCAAGACCTCTAATAACAACAGATGCTGGAAGGGATGTAGCCAGAAGGGAACCCTACTGCATTGTTGGTGGGTGTGTAATCTTGTTTAACCACTTTGGAAAGCACTATGGAGGTTCCTCAAAAGACTCCACATAGAGCTTCCCTATGACCTAGCAATCCCAGTTTTGGGCATTTACCCAAATGATCACAAACAAGGCCATAAGGCTACCAGCACAACTATGTTCATTTCAGCATTATTTACCATAGCTAAGATATGGAACCAACCCAGATGCCTCTAAGTAGATGAATGGATCAAGAAGATAGATAGATAGATAGATAGATAGATAGATAGATAGATAGATAGCAGAATTTTATGCCTCCATCAGAAAGAATGACATTGCCCATTTGTTAGGAAATGGAAAGACTCGGAAAAAATTATATTAAGTGAAGTAAGCCAGGCCCCAAGAAACAGAGGTCCCATGGTTTCCCTTATTTGCAATAACTAGTACATGTATAGGACAAGTAGAAAAGGTCAAAAGCTATGTACATATGACCATATAAGATGATGTTAAGAAACAGAGGTCCCATGGTTTCCCTTATTTGCAGTAACTAGTACATGTATAAGACAAGTAGAAAAGGTCGAAAGCTATGTACATATGACCATATAAGATGATGTTAAGTGAAATGAACCCCAAGATCGGGACACAAATATTTTTTTTTGTTTCTTGATATTGTTTCTAACATATTTATAATGTACCATATGTGATTTTTTTTTTTTGTTTCTTTGTATGTTCCTCCCCTACTGTATAACCTGTTTTCACTGTATTTGATGTTAGTATCCTGTATCTTGTATATATACTTCTCTAATTCAGGGAGGGGAAGGGAAAAAACAAAATGCTTAAATAGGGATACAGGTTGACCCATTCTAACAATGAGATGTACAAGACACTATGTTGAAAACGAACTTTACAACTTCAGTGGTGGGGAGGGGTTGAGGGGAAGGGGGTTACAGAGGGTACGTTGTGGAGGTGGGAGGGAAGGGATGGTAGGAGAAAAACAGAGGAGGCAACAATGTACTTATTACCTTGCTCATGTAACTGTAACCCCTCTGTACAGTATTTTTACAATTAAAAAAAAAAAAAGGAAGCCCTGAGTTAAGACTCTAGTATTTCCATAAGGAAAAAGAAACAAAAACATAAAAGACAATGTGAGGACAGAACACAATCCTAGACAAGAGTCTTAAAGATATTAAATCTAAGCTGGGCATTGGTGGCTCATGCCACTAAGGAGCTTGAATTCTGAGGATTATAGTTCGAAGCCAGTCTGGGCAAGGAAGTCCATGAGAATCTTATCCCCAATTAATTACCAGAAAACTGGAAGTATGGCTCAAAGTAGCAGACCACTAGCTCTAAGTGAAAAAGCTCAGGGACAATGGCTAGGCCCTGAATTCAAGCCCCACGAACAATACAAAAAAAGAAAAAAGGGTATTACATCTTTCTAGTTCCAAAAGAAATTAGTTTAATACTAGTAACAATGATGTTAAAATTCATCTTGAAGCATGTAATTGTAAAAATAGCTAGAATATTTGCTTAAGAAGATGAGTAATTACTAATAAAATTTTAAAACATTTTTGTTTAACACAACTACTAAAAGCTTGGAAACCACAGGAAGAGAAGAAAATAAGCAAAACAAGATGAGACATTGGCTTACTTTCATTCTTTTGCTAAGTTTGCTTCCACATTAAAAATTCTGCCATTTACCGAACAGCAGCAATATATTTGTATTACTCAATATATCTGCATTTTAAATAACCTTATCATTATTACAGAAACTCTGATTCTAGCATTTAATAGTACCTACTCTATATAGTTAAAAAAAAAAAAAAGAGGTTGCATTGATAACAATTCCTCCTGGTCCTGGATAGAATCCTGAAATGTTTCTTATTTGGCTGGCAGCTGATTTTCTATGTTAATAATGCCAAATGAGTTGGGTGGTGGTGGCTCATACCTAGAATCCTCAGGAGGCTGAGACCTGTGGACCTTGGTTCAAACCAGTCTGAGTAGACAAATTCTCAAGACTCATCTCTAATTAACTGGCAAAAAGCCAGAACTGGAGATACAGTTCAAATGCTACAGCTATAAGCAGAAAAAGCAGAGTGAGAACATAAATAACTTACCATGTCCCAAGCTCTTGTTGAATTTTTCATGTACTGTGGAAAATGACTGAAGCGTTCCATCCTGACCTATTGATATAGACAATTCCTAATCAAGCTTTATCAAAACAATGGGTCATGTTAATCAGATTTTACAAAATGGTATTCTTTGAAAAGCTTGTTACAATTATAGACACTTTTTTTTTGGGGGGGGGGAGGGTGGGTGGGGCCTGAACTCTGGGCCTGGGCGCTGTCCCTCAGTTCTTTAGCTCAAGGCTAGCATTCTACCACTTGAGCCACAGTGCCACTTCTGGCTTTTTTTCTTTTTGCTTATGTGGTGCTAAGGAATCGAACCCAGGGCCTCATGCATGCAAGGCAAGCGCTCCACAGCTAGGCCACCCTCCCAGCCCACAGACACGTTTAAAGATGTATTTCAATCTAGAAATGCTTCAAGCTTAGCGAGTATTAAGGTTTCAACTTTTAATACTACGTGAAATAATGACAGAAAGCAGAAACTCACTTGCACTGAGAATGTGTTGTCCATTTTGTCCATAATATCTAATACTGGTAAGAGGAGCACTATGTCCCATTCTGACTCTCAGTAACCGTCCTTCACCTGAAGGACCATCAAATATCCATATCTGTCAAGAAATAAAATGGTTTAAAGTTCTTGCTCTGTGTGCTGTTTCTGCTTTGCAAGTCACTTTCTAAGTAAATCAATGGCATTGGGTAGTACTTGTCAGGACTCTGATGAGCAGTGAATAAGGGAGAAATATAACTCTGTCACTTCACTTCAATCATGTCATTAGCTGTTTTTTGTTTCATGAGACCAGTCTCTTCCCATATTTTGTCTTCTAAGCTGGTACATTAAAGTACACTTAGAAAAACACAAAGGGTAAGTCAGATGAACCAGAAGATAATAATGATTCACTCACAGACACAGTGGTACATATCTGTAATACCAACTTGTAAGGAGGTAGACATATTGTACAAGGCCAGTCTAAACAAAAATGTGACAGACCTTATCTCAAAAAACAAGCTGGGTATAGTGGGACACATACAAGCTACTCAGGAGGTAAAGGTAGGAAGACATGATGCAAGTCCATCCTTAGGTAAAAGTGCAAGACCCTATTAGGAAGAATGCATGTTTAGCAGGGCTTAAGAGGCCCAGAGCCCAAAGCTCACCACTGCCAAACAACAATAATAAGTGTCATACCCTGAGAGCATTGTCAGCACCATTTGTAACAAGAAGTGGCTCTCTATGAAGAAACGTTAGTCCCGCAATTGCTGTAGAGTGTGCATTTCTCATTTGATTGATTAATTTTTTGTCTTCCAGATCCCAGAGTCCAATATGGCCACATGGGCTTCCAGCTGCCATTACTGGATGACCATCTGTTATTAAAATAAAATATATTTTAAAAAAAGCACACCCCTCTAACAGTTAAGCAATTATACAATACTTTTCCCCCTATTTCTTTGCCTCATTCTACTTTAGTATTTCATTAATTTCTATTAAATTAACAAGAAAACAATCTTTAAAAAAGTAAAATATTTAAATTTTAACTCATGAGTGAATAAGTGAAAAGTTACCTGTGCGAAAAGAAATTGAAGTAATGGGTCCCCAGTCTTGACAAAACTTCATTAATGTTTCATCAAACTTAATGTTGTGAATGATTACCTGACCAGACATAAGTCCAACAGCAACAACATCCACAGCTGGTGCCTGAAAATTAAATTACCCAACCTTTTATTTTCCTAAATAAGCTATAAAAATCAATAGTGCAATGTGGCAAAACTCCTTGCAATGATTATCCTAGGACACTTTAACTACTGTTTAATGTGGGAATATTTAAGAATGACTTTAAAATTACATCCCAGCTTCAATTCTTATCACCATCTCCCAAAACCCAAAACCAAAGCTGACTTGCTATGAAAATAGCCACATAGACAAGCTTATGTGTGAAACCACTGTAGATCACTGACCAGAGAAATAGAAAAAAGACAACTCCTGGAAAACAGAAAGGCTTGATATAAGCATGGCAGGGTAAGCTGAGAGTATTGCTACAAAAAAGGTGGAAAATTATTCACCAAGAAAAATATGACCAATGGGCTGGGAAGGTGGCTCAGTGGTAGAGCGCTTGCCTTGCATGCCTGAGGCCCTGGGTTCGATTCCTCAGCACCACATAAGCAAAAAGAAAAAAGCCGGAAGTGGCGCTGTGGCTCAAGTGGTAGAGCACTAGCCTTGAGCTGAAGAGCTGAGGGACAGCTCCCAGGCCCAGAGTTCAGGCCCCACGACTGGACCCCCAAAAAAAAAAAAAAGAAAAGAAAAATATGACCAAAAGTTCCAACACTAACACTATAGTTACAATGGGCTAACATATAGGCTTCATTTAAGTTTCTCTATTTTAGACAGAGAAATGCTCAAATGAAATCAAGCTAAATCTTTCATTAATAGGCCATCAAGTTTATAGAAGGTAAAAATACTAAAACAAATAGAGATTAAATAGATACTAAGTGCTGTAGTGAGAGGGGATGAGGAAATATGAACTGGGCAGTTACAGTAAGGGATATTTAGTTATATATGACACCAATAGACACAGCAGATTATTTGCAGACATACATTCAATCTGAACACATGTGGCTGACTCATAAAAACAAAAAGTCATTAGATATTTCTGAGTCTACCACTGAATAAATACTAGGATTGTGACATATATTATTTCAAACTGCAAATCTCAGTATCTTAACAAATTTCTCCATTTGACCCACAATCCCCCTTGGTGACCCACAGTTTCTCTTCTGCATGCTTAAAACATGGTTAGCAATCAAGGTTCCACAGCAAACCTAAGTTTATTTCTCAGCAAATTTACAGGTAAAATCATTATCATTGATTATACTCCTAAAACATATTTTCTTGGGATAACAGTTATAAAGATAAATTAAGCTAAATACTATTTTTTCCCTTAGGTCTAAAAATGGGGTTGATCCCTGAAACTAAGAGATTCTACTCCTAACCATGCTTGATCTTTAACAGAAAAATACTAACCTGCTGAAGAGCTGTCACTCCAACTTTCCATCCTGGAAATGTATATAGAAGCTTACTACAAGAAGAAAAATTTGATAGGTATTATTTTAGGAGGAAAACAAAATTAACTGTATGTTAAAAAGTGAAATAACAAGTGCTTCAACACTCATCACTATAAGAACACATTTATTTAATATTCAAAATAATCACATTATTCAAATAGCAGTGAACACTATCACCATTCCCAGAAAGAGACTAAGGAAACTGACGTAAGCTAAGGTCAGAGTTCAGTATTAGATCCGATAGATTCTAGACTACTAAGTGCTATGTCATGCCTCTTTAAAAAATAAAATGTTCAAGTAAAATAAAAAAATATATGAATAAAAGCCATTTCATTTATATTACAACAACAAAATCTTAGAATACAGGTAAATTTCAATTTTCACAGCAATAAATTTCTAGAGACATCATATTTTAACAAGAAGTATGTGCAAATCACATGAACAAATTTATGACAATGATGTTGCTTTCAGTTTCAGAATGAAACAATGAATAAGTCCAGAGTAGAGATATAAAATCATTACAATAACCATCTGTAAGTATTAAATCATATTAAATTGTGCAAATGGCCATAGACTACTCAACAAATTTTTAATGGATACAGACAGCATAGCAAAGAACATAAATATTAAATAAAGAACCAAAGAGCTGGGCAAGAGTGGCTCATGCCAAGTAATCCTGGCTTTTGGGAAGCATTGTGGGAGGATCATGGTTCTAAGCCAATTCAAAAACAAAGGTTGGAAAGATCCCTTCTCAACTATAACTGACAGAGATGTGTCAGTGTCAAACTATTGGAGGGTAGCAGTTCTTGGACAGAAGTGTAGAAAAGTCCATGACTATTTCCATGGAGGAAATATAGGACTCATGTGTCAGTGATCCTAGCAACAATGAGAAGCTAGAAAAGGTAGTTGAGGCTCAGGGATTGCCATAGTAGGAAGTATGACCCTATTTTAAAAAGTAAACAGTAAATCACAGATCTGAAGGCACTGCTTTCCAGGGCTGGCTTTGCACTAGGATCTTCAGATATCAGCCTTCTGTATAGGAGTAAAGGTGTGAACTACTTGTGCCTAGCTGACTCATACATTTAATATATATTCTTGTTAAAATACTGTACAGAGGGGTTACAGTTACATGACTAGGGTAATGAGTATATTTCCTATGGAACATTTTACCTCCTCCTTCTGTTTTTCCCCTTCTATCCCTTCCCTTCCCTCCCTAGTCTAGTAAGCTTGAGGCCCAGGGATCCAAATCCAAGTGCTAACTAAAACAAACAAATAAAAACAACAAAAGAACCTTAAGGGCAAAGATAGTGTTCTGATTGAGCCTAACAAGTACATAGCCAAAGGTGCCTGTTTAATTCAACTAAACTACTAAGTCAAAACTCCACACTAGGATAAACATGAAATCCTTATGAGGCTTTACAAAGGTTGGTTGTTGTTTGCTTTAAAAAAAAAATACTATCCAAAGAAGCTTGAGTTGCCCAACTTCTCTCTTCAAGTGCAAATAGTGATAGAGGAATTCAAAATCATTTATGTACCCTTCCAACTATTTCAGCAATATTATAGTAGATATTCATCATGTTGGTTGCAATTAAAATTTTCTTTTCTTGAAGACCATTGTAAATGCTAGTACAAATCAACAGTGATTTACTTTACCTCTTTCCTTTTTGATTTAACAAAAACTAGAAGCTGTCTAATCATAATCTCTTAGTATTACTTTATTGGTGCCTTTTCTATAGCTATGTTTTCTTTGTAATAACTAGGGCACTGGAGCTGCCTATCATGTACCAGGTCAGCATGCCAGCTTTCACATACGTGATAACCTATGTAGCAACTTCAAAAGCAGTCATCTTTATGGACAGCCCTCCAAGTAAACATGTAAGAGCGAAGAGAAATGAGACTTAAACTGCTTTAGTAGGTAGTAGTATAAGGTTAAGGTCAGAGCTACCTATGCTATGTTATTTTTTAAATGAAGTACTCACTTAGACTTTACATTCCATAATTGCAGGCTTCCTTGTTCACTGCCCAAAAGTAGTTTATTCAGGTAGGTACTTGGATGCAAAATTGTAGAAATTTTAAAAACTGATTTATCAAAGGTAAGTTGCAGGTATTCTTCTACAAAAGTAAAAAATCATAAAAATTATTTTCTATCAAATAGCTTAAGCATGTTTCATATACTCATATTTATCACTTAAAAGTAAGTTTATCACATCAAAGATTTACATTCAAATATAAATAAAAGACATATACTAACCTACAAATATCCTGTATAATATAAAGTGAGTGTAATGGTTAACTTGTAAAGGTCATTTGGACAGTCAAAAATGATCTAATAGTTCTAATATAAATACTAATTCAAATTTTGCTGCCAAATTAATTGTTAGAAAAAGATTAAAAATGATCCTAGGGACCAATATTAGTATTTTAAAATTTGGTCAAGAGAGTGAACACTCCACATGAAGAACAAAACATTTGGAAAGTACTGTGAGCCACTAAGAAGATATGAAAACCAAGAACACTGCTTCTCACACATTACAACAAGGATTTCCAATAAAGGAGAGGAAAGAAATTCATAAACCTGTGATTTGTAGAATACATAGAAAGTGGGCTGCAAGAGCACAAAATTCTTTGTAACTTTGTTTTACTTAAAATTCCTATGCTCAATTTTTTTTTTTACTTTTATTTGAACAGGATTAAATTTTTTTCCACTAAATTCACCAATACTTGGTATCAAGACACAGTGGGTAAGCACAGATACAGCTAAAAAATGTACAAACTTTACTTTTTGTATGCTAAGGGATTCTTGCTCTTTATTTGTGACCAGTAGTTTTCCTTAAATTACTAAAAAGACCTTATGGTCTTTATAGCAGTGGTTCAATACACTGCTCCTACAAGCTATGTATCACCTTCATAGGGAAAATGCTTAAAATACTGTTCTCCTACTTGAACAAAGACAAAACAAAGAATATGGGTACTATTTTGAACCAGGATAGAGAAGAAATGCCTAGAAAGGCAATCTCTAGAATATTTACTAAAACTAGACATACCAGACTGATCAGCAGAGAAATGAGATACTATGAGCTAGAAATGTAAACAGATTTAAAAATGTAAACACGTCAGCAAACAAGAGATTTAATTCATTAAGGACTTCCTGTCATTTATCAAGGAAAGCTGAGTATAATCTGGTATTATATTCCCAACCTTAGACTCTAGTTTCTAGATGACCCTCAGCACTATTGTACAACAGCATAAGTAAAAGACTCCTATCCTTCCAAAACGATGCTACTTTTCTTCAGATTACAAGTTTTCTATTTCTTCTATCCTACCCTGATGTGAAATATATCAAAATGCATTCCAAGAAAAAACAATGTAATGAGTCCTTACTGTTAGGAAACCTATAATGGAAATGTATTAGCTGTGATAAACACATTAAAGAAGTCTTATGTAGTTAACAAAAAAATTAAACTTGCGAATCTGCTTCTTATTTAGAACTTTTCCTTATATATGCTAAATTCTTAATTTCTTTGATTACTTAAATGTGAAACTTCTAGCACAGAATGGGTAATTGTTCATTTTAACCATATATTAATTATGCCAAGATAATGCAAATAAAATGGCTATTCTTACCTTCTGAATATATGTGCCAAATAATAAGAACACTGTCCGTATCAACAGAAATAATGTGGTCACCAAAGGGCTGCAAAAGTTGGATTTCTGCCTTATGACCCTTAAAGGTATGTACTATCTACAATGTCAAAATGTAAAAGAATTTCATTAGTATTCTTCACATAACAGGATTCATATTATCCCAAAAGCTTGCTAATTATGAAAATGCTCATGTTAACAACTGTGAACTTTTGAGTGAGATTAAATGAACAAATAGCAAGAAACCACCCCTGTTAATCCACTCCTTCAGTCAGTTCAAGAGTAGAATAAAAGCATGCAAAAGGAACTCCAGGGCTCAAACTCCCCTCGAGGCTAAGAAGCATGCACACACATCTAGATCCCTTATGCCATTCAACCAGTGAACTTCCTACACTGTAGAGAAATGGTATGCTCTAGAAGGTTTCAAATTCTATCATCAGCTGGCTTCCACCTGAAAGGGGGAAGGGAATACACATAGGATACTTCTTCCCAATACCTTTTTGCTTGGACATAAAGACATACTTCCTTACAGTCGTCAGTCTGTCCAAACTATATCCCCTTCTCAATGGCTTACTTCCTATCAGTTCTAATAACACTCACTATTTCTTTAGTTCTTTCCTCCCAGGGAAGATCTGTTTCTCACAGTTGGTAGCTTCTTGGCCTCCTTTTTTCTACTCAGTTCCCCTAACCCTGATCATACTTGTGCATATACAGTTCCTTCATGGTCTCTTCATCAGAACCACATATGGTTTATGTGTGTATATAAATATATGCATTTGTATATACAGAGGTGAAATCAATTTTCTTTCTTTAGAAAATTATTACATTATAAATATATAAATATATATATAATTATACATATAATTATAAATATATAATTAAATTATAAATACATATATAAAATTATTATGATCACATTAGTGATACGAACCTCTTTGTTACGAGCAAATGCAGAGAAAACATTCCCATATGCAGCAAAGACTAGCTTTCCATCAGCTGCCATACAGCAGATATCTTGTGGAACAGAGTTACCTGAGAGAAAATATAAAACAAGGATTTTTTTAAGATCTTGAGACAAATAGAAACCTTAAGTATTAAATTTTCATGGCTATTATAAAATATTTATTTAAACAACAAAAGGTGAGAATCACAATATAAAAATTTGACTCCAATGTTATAAATTTCTAGGATCTATAAACCTAACATAATCCTTAAAAAAAAAAAAGTTGGGCATGGTGATACATGCCTATAATCCTAGTCAGTCAGGAGCAGAGGTAGGACTGCAGTCTGAAGCTAGCCTGGGCAAAGTTAGCAAGACCCTATCTAAAAAATTTTTAAAAGCAGAAGGGCTGAGGTGGTAGAAACAGTAGAACACTTTCCTAGTGAGAGTGAAGCCCTCTCTGGGCAGCAGTGGCTCACATCTGTAATCCTGGCTATTCAGGAGGCTTAGATCTCAGGATCTCTTCTCAAAGATGGGGCAGGAGCTAGTGAGACTTTTATGTCTATTTAGTCAACAAAAAGCTGGAAGTAGAGGTGTGGCTCAAGCACAAGAACATCAGTTTTGATACTTAAAAATTACAGACAATGGCTAGGACCTGAGTTCAAGACCAATACTATTACAAAAACAAATAAAAAATGAAGCCCTGAGTCTTGGGACAATTTTTTGCCATGTTTTTTGACACAGCATAATATATGTATATATATACACACACAAAAAAAAACTGGATTTTTTGGATCCACTATAAGTCTTATGTCAAATTAACTGTAAGTGCAAGCATGTATCATTTTGGTGGTAATAGGGTTTGAATTCAGGGCTCTATCACTTGAATTATGTCTCCAGCTCTCCCAACCTCAAATTTTAAAGACATTAAATATACACAAATTTAGAATGAAGTCCACACTTACTTACTGCAACAAGACTAAGTTTCTGAACCTGTTAAAGAAAAAAAAAAGAAAACTGGTAAATTTTCATTAGCAAAAACAATAACCTAAGACCTGAAGATTGATAAGTCTCGATTCATAAATTTGCTATACTGTTCTTCCTAAAAATGATACTCACTGATCCTCATTTCCACTATTAGAAGTCTTCTATCTTTAATAACTTTACAGGCATGACAATGAAAGGTACAGACAGTTTCTGTAATGGGGCAGAGTTATTTTAGGCTTTGCAGGCCATATAGTCTCTGTTGCAACTGTTTATCTTTGTCACTGTTACAATGGAAGACATATAAAATAAACGGGTGTATTTCAATAAAATTTTATGTGTGGATATTTGATTTTCATATATTTTTCATGACATGTAGTACTGATTTCTTCCCCACTTTTATCACGATAGCAAAATTAAAAAGAGGCGGAGGTGTGGCTCAATAGTAGAGCACCAAATGTGAGCAAGAAAACCCGTGAGAGTGCTAGATTCTAATTTCAAGCCCCAGTACTGGCACAGAAACAAAAAAGCAAAAGTATTCATAACTCCTGCCTTCCCACCATACATAAAAAGAAAAAAAAAAGATAACTAAAATAAAACTAGTGTGCTGGACTGGCTTACATTCTACAATTTGCTTATCTCAATACAATGCTAACTAATCCAGCTATGTGATCTGGGAAATGTTACTTAGCTTCTATGTGTTTCAACTTCCTCATTTGTAAAACAAAGATTTAAATAGGTATATATTTTATATGGCTATGAATTTGTATAAAACAGAATGGAGCCTGTAATCCTAGCTACTTAGGAGGCTGAAACCTGGTGACTGTGGTTCAAAGTCAGTCCAAGTAGGAAATCAATGAGACTCATCATCAATTAACCACAAAAAGCCAGAAGTGGGGCTGTGGCTCAAGGCAGAGTACTGGCTTTGAGTGAAAAAGCTAAGAAACAGTGCTCAGGCTCAGGGTGTAAGCACAGAAAAAGAAAAAAAGATACTCAATATATGCTAGCTGCTATCACCAACCTACATCCTCTCTACAGAGTTTAGTATCTGTGTACAAAAACCGAATCTGTAGAATGTCTGATTGTAGGCAGCAGCTGAACTTTTGCACTAACTCTATCCTCAACTCCCAACTTTTTTTGTTAACAAGCAATTTGGTTTTTACAATCATTCAGGAAAACTTGTACATAATGCTTTCCAGGGGGGAAAAAAGTGCTTGGTTAACATTGGCTAATATCTTCCTCCTCATATTCCTTAAGATATGACTTAAGAAATAGGAGTCTTCCAATGATTGTTAAGATGAAAGGAGAGAAAAAAATCCCTCAAAAGAAGCAATATGGGGTTAAGAGACTGGATTTTTCTACAACTTACTTTCCTAGTTTATACAAGGGTACTCGAAATAAATGAAACCGATCTTGCAAAGAAGTTGCTGCAGGGCGTTATGACAAGTGACAGTGTGACAAGTGACATCGTGCCTGACAACGAAGGGGACTCAATGTGACCAAAGCCAGATGCTGTGCTCTGGGGGAGTTTAGAAAAACCAGATTATCATCATCAAACATGACACGCATCATCCCTACACTATCATCTTATCTCATTCTCTCACCAGTTCTCCCAACGTGTATGAGGATTAAATTTCTGGCCCAGATTTCTGACATGCATTACACAACAAAACGTCTTGCAAGTCTTCCTCTGGCAAAAAATGAATTAATGAATGGAAAAAGAGAGACGGAAAGGAAGGGAAGAGGGTGTAGGGGGCAGGGACTTTTATGAGGCTTACATCCTCAGCGAGGGGGGGGGGGAGCCGATAAATATCTCCCGGAGAATTTTTATTGCCTCAGAACTGGAATTGTTTCACTAATGCCTTTCCAGAGTAACTCCGAAACTCGCCCCAGTGCCAGGCCTACGTCAGGGCTCAGCACGTGGCTGGGAACAGGGCGCGCTTCCCAGGACTGGGGCAGGCAGGGAAACCCAGGGTGGGTGGAGGGCGGGACGGCACGGGGGGGGGGGCACCGGGGAAAGAGGGTGTGGGTGTGGTGGAGGGGGGGAGTGAGGAGGGCAGGGGGGGAGTGAGGAGGGCGGGGGGGGTGTGAGGAGGGCAGGGCGGGCCGGCCCGGGGTGTGGGGGAGGGTGGGCAGGGAGGGTCGGCCCGGGGCGCCGGCGGGTGCAGGCGGTGAGGAGGGCCGGCGCGGGGCGGGCCCCGGGAGGCGGCCCAGGCGGTCGTCACTCACATCGTACGTGTGGAAGCTCGTGCCCACGCAGGTCGTCACGTAGAACCGGCGCTTCAGCGCGCTGTACCGCACCACGTGTGGAACGTCGTTGCTGAAGAGCCCCAGGGCCCGGAACCCCGCGAACAGCGCGCTGGCCGAGCGGCCCGGCGTACCGCCTTCCATCTCGCCGCGCAGCCACTTGCTTCGGCTCCAGATCTCGGCGGGAAACACGCGCCGGAGCCCGTCTCCAGGGCAAACCGGGAGCGGGATGGGAGACTCGAGAGGGCTTCCGGGAACCCTGCACAGCCAATAGCGTTTGCGCGTACCGCCCTGCGTGCAACGCCGGAAGGGCTCCCTGCGCAGCCTGCAGGGGAGGCGTGACATTGGTTCCGGGAGCCGCAGCCTCCAGCATCTTGCATTGGGGGGCTCTCCATGCTGAACGCTCAGAAAGGTGGAAGGGAAGCCACTATCATCATTATTAATTTGCTTATTTTTAGGTAGTTTTACAAAAGAGTTGTAATTTCAAATGTCAGCTTATGAGTGCAGTGCAGCATAAGCACTGTCACTCCTTTCCTCATTAGGAGGCCAATATCTTTGTCGTGGGGCTTGAACTCTGGGCCTGGGCACTGTCCCTCAGCTCTTCAGCTCAAGGTGAGCACTCTACCACTTGAACCACAGTGCCACTTCCGGCTTTCTGGTGATTAATTGGAGATAAGAAAGTCTCACAGACTTTCCTGCCCTGGCTGGCTTTGAACTGCGATCCTCAGATACAGATGGGAGCCACCACAGCTAGGAGACCAATATCTTAATAGATGATTTTTCAAAACATATTAAACCATGAGACTCACCTATATGTAAACTCTGGACATTTAATTTTAAGAAAGAGTAGTTAATTTTAGTGGATAATATTGTGATATTTTTAAAGATTTTATAGGTTGAAGATATATACTAGCTTACACACACATATGATGGATAATTGTTAAAGCTAGGCAATGGTATCTAGGATTCATAAATGTATGTTTTGGTATAAGATTGAAAATTTCCATAATAAAATGTTTCTTATTTGCCCCCCCCACAACCTGTAATGCAAATGGAATTTCTTTAATTCCTGAGTTAAGTAACTATGTACTGCTGTACCCCCGTAGCAGGACCACCACCAAGAAGACCACCGAGAGTCAGACATTCCAAAATGCAAAAGCAAGGCTTTATTCAGGCGGACTGCTAGGATCTGACATTTCTGCCATCCAAGCAGTGGCTTACTGCCTCTGGATGCTTCTCCATTGCTCTTGTCCCAGGAGTGTCTTCTCTACACTGGGATAAATGCCTCATTGGCATTTCCCTTAGCTGGTCACTGGACTTGAACTCGGGACCTGAGCCCTGTCCCTCAGCTCTACAGCTCAAGGCTAGCACTCTGCCACTTTGAGTCCCAAAGCAGCTCTGCTTGCTCTTTCAGCACTCTGCTGGCTGAGTAGAGGTGATAGTCTTACAGGGACCTTTTTCTGCCAGGGCTGGCTTTGAACCAGTTTGCAGATCAATGAGTCTTATAAAAGGCCACTTTACTCCAATTAAAAGCAACAAGGTGGTCAACATAGAAGTAGCTTTTAAGCATGCTCTTACCTGAAACTTATTAAGTGTCAAAGTTACATCTGACAAACTTGTAAGACTCGTCTGTGCTTTGCTTTGGGCTTTGCTGGAAACTGTTAAAAAACCTATAAGAGCAAACTAGAATAGCAATTATTTTGGTAATCCTAATTTTTCCTTTGTGCACTTTGAGGCAAATGTTAAGAACAATTTTACTTTTAAACTTTATGTCCAAAAATCCATTCCTAATTTTTAAATTTCTTATTAATCTCCTTTAATATTTCATACTTTAGTTTTTCATTTGCATTTTTAAAAAATCTCTTAAAATCTTGAGGCCAAGTATCACTCATTGTCTCTTGGCTGCTTGTTTTTACACATTAAAACTTTTAAACTCAAATGACAATTTTTCCTTAATGCAAGAATCAATCACCATCACTGTACCAAGAAGCTAGATTTAACACCTTTATGACTTTTAAAAACATATACTACTTGTAAAACATCATTGGAAGCAAGTCACATTATACAAATAAACTTTTTAACTCTCTTTTTAAGTCCAAGGGGCAGTTTTAGCAATACTACAGATCATCACATCACTAATTTTAACTATCATATTTCCAGTGTCTATCTACAGGAAAAAGGGACAGAACAAAGATGGGCCACTTGGCTCCTCCTATGGAATGGGCACGCACCCAATCTGACTCTTTAGGGTTAGATGAACTGTGTTTGTGCCAGCTTTCCCTCTCTTACTATGCGTGGACTTCTCCCAGGGCACGTCCCACCATCTGTGGACTCCCCCCAGGGCCTGTCCCACTATGCATGACCAGCTGAACTGCACTTCTGCCTGCTCACCCCTCACCCCTAAAGATAGGTCTTCTGTTGGCTTCTAAGTTTTCCCCCCTATCTTTTCTCTTGGTTCTTGAATGAAATACACAGTTTTATATAGACAAAACAGGTACGGTCTTTAACAGTGTTAAACTAACCTTTACATTTAAATTTCTAATATTCCAAGGTAACTAAATCCCAAACAGCCAATGCATTTTTGTTAAGCCAGATAACTTGATTACAGTATAAACAGTCTTATGCATTCTCAAATACCAGATTTTCTATTTTTCAAGTTAAAGAATCCTTTAAAAAGTCATTTAAAACACTATGAAGATTCTTTAAAAATTTTGTTAATGTCCAAACCTCATAACCTTTTGAATTTTAAATTTAAACTCACCCAATGTTCACAAACACATACAAAACACACAGATACTAAAGCGTGCAAAAATCAAAATCAGTTGTACGTACACTTTCTAAAGTTTTTAAACAAAAATTTAACAGTATTTCTTTTAAACTAGGTACCTTTGTTGAGCTTCATTTTCCCAGAGCTTGCTTGTTTAGCAAGGCAATTCACCAATGGGTCTTTTGAATCCCTTCTGTTGGAGGAGGGCTGGGGGAGGGGAGTCACCTGAAACTAAACTGGCCTGAATTTTTTTCCCCAATTTTAGACAAAAGCACTTTATGAATTGTTACATTGTCAGAACTAGCTGAAAAAGTTCAAACCAGGCACACAGCCTTCTATACCCTCCCCACTGGCAGCCTCCACAAGAAGAAAATGCAGCCTGAGGCTTGCAGGTCTGTGACAGTGACCGAGCCCAGCCGGAGGCTGGAACTTCTATTCCCCCAAAGATGTTCAAATAAATAACAAAAACACAAATAAACACAAAAACCAAGGATCCGCATTTAAAAGTGGTACCAATTCTAAAACAGAACTAGACAAGAACCAAAGGCTGAGTGGGACTAATGGACCCCCAGTTTATCTTTATCTCTACCAGAACTCTGTGCTGTTTTCACTCAGCAAGCTGAATCCAGAGTCTGCTGAGTGAGCCTGCCACGCTCACCCAGAACTTCCCTACCTCAGAAAACATAGAGCAAACAAACACACTACAGTAAACAAGACAAACAAGTGGCTATAAAGAAAAAATCAGGTCTTAGTGAATGGGGCGACATCTCACCACTTACCAGGGGACTCAAACCCCCTCTACTAATTCCAGAGAATTTTTCTTTTACATTCCGGCCAACATTGACCCAGGGGCCTCCTAAGGTGGAGGAGAATTCCCAATCATCTTGAGGCAAGGGAGATAAGTCCCTAGTGGCCATCCCCTCAGACTGACAAGTTCTCCCCAAGCTCAGACCCCCTGAGCCAAGGCCTGAGGCTAAGATCTTGTCGGTGCCACTTGCAGGTGGTCAGTGGCAGTTTCATAATTGACAAAGAAGCTCGTTACAAAAGCAGAACCAGCAGGATTTTAGAAGAATTTTACCAAGCCTCCCCAAGCCCTTCTTTACATGCACCTGTAGTCAGACCAACTAAAATATCCAGCACCAATCTAGCAAACAAACAGGAATAAGCAATTTATAAAATCAAGGTTATAACACACACAAAAAAGTCAGCAAATGCCATGCCATGCTTATTTCAGAGAGCAGAATGGGCCTTCTGCCGTGGACTCCATCAGTGATTTATAACCTGCAAGAGTCAGGGGAGGAAGAGGTCAGGACAATGGAAACAAGCACAAATTTTCTGGGGTTGGGGGGACTGGTCTGGTTGGTTTTCTGCTGAAAATCAAAAGTAAATATCATGAACAGAGGTCTCAGGACAAGGAAGAAACATGGATACAACTTCTCTTCCTTTTTGGTTTCTTTCTAGTCTTTTTTCTCTTCACCCTGTGTCTTTAGGGTTAAGTCTAGGGGGTTGGATGGGGCATTGCCCGTGGCTTTCAGTCTCCTTAGTCATTCAGTCCACAAAGCAACAAGAGGTAACAGAAAAACAAAACACACACAGGCCTGATATTTAAAAGACTTACAAGATGGAGATCTCCCAAGTTGGTCTGCTGCCCTCTGTGAAGGGACAGAAGGAATAGGCCCAGGTTCGAGGTGGGCGGGTTGAGCCCTTCCGGTCAGTTCCCGTCAAAAACCAAACTGAATCACGCCCTACAAGTAAGGGTTTCAGGGGTCCCCCTTCAAGTGAGGATCTGGGATGTCTCCCATTTCCTCCAGGGTTGCCCGTACAAGCGGGTCGGCTTCCACAACCCTTCAAGTACAAGTCGGAGTGGCTGTCCTCAAGTGAAAGCCAAACAGACAAACACAATCGACAGGACAAGACAAATTAACAGCGCTGTTTTCTTACCTTCGGAGTCTGGGGTCTTGGGGGTCTTTGAGGATATCCCGGATGAGCCCCCACTAATATGCTGTACCCCCGTCACAGGACCCCCACCAAGAAGACCACCGAGAGTCAGACATTCCGAAATGCAAAAGCAAGGCTTTATTCAGGCGGGCTGCAGCTCGGGCTTGGTCCTACACACCAACTCAGCGGAGCTTAGGAGGAAGCCCCGAGCTGAAATTTCACCAGGGTTTATAAAGGCAAAAAGTACAAAGGGATAAAAGAAGAAAAAAAAGAAATCACAGACTGACAAATTTATGGCAACAAGATGTGTCAGCAGGACATTCCAAGGCTATAGGGGTTTTAGGGAGTTATCAAACTGGCTGGGTCTTAAAGGGCCATCTGGACATTCCAGAGCAGTTAAAGCTTAGCAGGAAGTTTCCTGGCTAGTTGGGTTCTGATAAGCTGTAGCTGGGATAATTGGTGGTCTAGGTTTGTTCACAGGGTCTGTTTATCTTGGGCCAGCTTGGTCATCTCCTGAAGTTTGTGGGGACCCAAGGCCAGTTATAGTGCAAAGTGGGGCCTGACTTCAGAGTAGCTTTGTTCAAGTAATCTATGGTTTAGCAGTTTCAGCACAAACAAGATTGTTTCTGAAATTCAGGTGGGCCCAAGGTTAATATGAGCAGCAGAAGGGTTACTGCTTCGAAATGAAGCCACTCTTAACTCTTCAGTACAAATTATTTTAATTACTACATGAACTTAAAACTTTCCTAAATTGCTTATAAATCAGATATTGCTTACTACAATAAACATTTTTTGATGTATTATCAGTAGTTTGGGAGAGGGAGTTAGAAAGATTTCCTAACCATGACTTTACAGTAGGCAAAGCCATTGACACCCATTGTTCAATTATCCTGAAAGTAAGTTGTGAGATATTTACAGCAAAAATTGTATGTCTGTTTTGTAAGTAAGAAATTGGTTCAAATTTCCAATAATGTTTATTGCCACAATCCATACCAACATGTAATTTAGAAAAGAGGAAGAAGAAAGGGAGGTCACTGAAGGACAACTGAAGTATCAGAGACACAGGCACTCAGGATGTCAGCCAAGGCTGCAGTGGATACCTACAGAATCTGCTTCCAGAGTGGTTAACTCTCATGTCTGACAAGGTCATAAGGATGCTTTTTGAGAAAGGTTTTCACTATGTGGACAATAGTGCCTCAAACTTAAGATTCTTCACTTTCTCCCAAATACTGGAATTATAGACGTGCACCATGACACCTGGCTCAATTCTTTTTTTATGGATCTAGCTGCTCTATCTGCTTCAGTAAAGGGTATAAGTGGCACTACTTTACAGTTTTATTTGACTACAACTATATTGACTCTCCTGAGTGCATACTTTGCTAACACTGCAATAACTGTGGAACTGGTGTTATCCATGACCAATGTTGTTGCCTTTATGGAAGTTTGATATGAAGATTTCTTCCCTAAAACTCAGAAAAATACTTTATCTTATGAAATAAGAACAAACAAAACCACTCCTCATCTGCACCTAGGCTAGTAGTTAGTCTGGAAAAACAACCAGCTTTTGGAAAGAGCATGTCTTTTAAGACAAGAAGCATCCATATAACATTCATTTATTCTTTTGTCCTGCCAGAACAATTCTCTTCTTGTAAAGACATTTTTACTTTCTACAACCATATTGGAGTCTCACAGATGAATAAAGTAATGAACTGAGACACTAGGACAAGAGTGTCAGATGATAGGCTCATCAAAATGATCCCAAATTTCCATTCTCTTGAGGAATTTTCTAACTTAAGCACTAGTAATCCTGCAACAGGTTAAGTGCAAGACATTGCCTTTCAAGTAATGGATTTTATTAAGGATTCCATACAGTCTTTTTCCTCATCAAGAATGAGACTAGTGACCTGTAAGCCCATTGATAGAAAGGGCTCTCAACTTTGCATTAGATCTTCATAATAGAATGATCTACAGAGCAGATGTTGCCATGTTTTGTTACCAAGTACACGTCAGGCAACCTCAAGTACTTAATAAAAACAAAATCAGAACATTATTCTTAGAAATGTTTTATAATAAGTATTGTTGGCTATTCTTATTATTTTTCTGTTTTCAACTATATATTTATAAATTTGTCTCAATTGCTTCAACAATAAAAACTTGAGTGTTTCATTTTCCAAACAAACCGCTCTACTCCATGATCAGAGAGCCTGGGCAGCTCACTACAATGTGAGGAGATGCTCTTCACTACTTCTACCTCAAAGTATTCTCAGTCACAAAAGGAAAGGAATAAACATGATACTATTTTATTTGCCATTCAGAACACTCACATTGGTACTCTTTTTTACCCCAAGAACTTTTAAAAGGAAAGTTTTAAAAAGATACAAGCCACATGAGAGCAAAAGTTCAGGTCTTAGTGAAGAAAGACCATAAAAACAAGCTGTTGGGAGGAATAGTGTGGTGTGAAGACTGAGAGTGAGTGCATGGTCCTTTCTTACTGACAGTTAAGTAAGAAAATATCAATTGGGCATTGGATTTTTAATCAAGTTTTTGTCCATATGCTTTATTTTATTTAAAGTGTCTATGAGAAATAAAATTTGGTATGTAGTTAAGTCTACACATTTGATCATGTCTGGAAATTGGTTTCTCAGGAAAAGCAGGAGAGGAAAAAATCCACAAACAACCTAACTCTGAGTCGTGAGTTGCTTGGTTACTTCAGTTATATAGAGGAAAAGTAAATGTATTTCCACACATTCTTTGAGCTCTATTTAAAGTATCAGAGTTGACTACATTATAACAGATCAACTTAAGTTCTTCAATCTCCTGTTCTCTCTGAAAACTATTTTTGCACAATAAAATGAATACATTAAAGGCACAAAACTATCAGTTTTGTTTTACGGTATTACATCAGGTATCATCAACTTGCTTTATGAATTATGTTTCTGAATTATGAAAATGGATGATGTGGTATGATAACCACTTAAATATCTTCCTGCTTTGGCCCAGACTGTGTGATGGAGGGTCACAGTTCTCAGAGTGCAGGTGTAAATTGGTATGTGAAGATAGAAAACAATTAGAACCAAACTTTAAAGAGTTCCAGAAGTTTCAGTCATTTTCAACATCAATGAGATAATGAGAGTGGGAAGTGCAACTAGTCTGATTCATGCTTTCACTGACACATAATACATTGGTAGACATCTCTATCATGATTATTATGAATCATTTTTAATAAGAATGTATGTAGGAAATAGCCTATGTTGAATAAAGATCCCTGACTTCCTAGAGGGCAGAGGATTAAGTACAGGAATGATCTTCCTCTAGACACCATGCCAGTCTCAGCAACATAATCAACTTCACTTGTATTGTGTGTTGCATGAGAAAGTTAATGCATCCCATCTGTGTGCCACAGGGGCTGATACAGTGGTGCTTATCTATGAGGACAGCTAGGGAAAACTTCGTGGATTGGCTTTTGCTCCATCCCAAGACATATGGGAGTCTTCAGAAACACAGATATGATTATGAGATGGACAAATGAATCCAATGAGAAAGGTAATGTAGTTTAATAGAAAGGACATTGAAATACTTGTTGGTCTTTTATGTACAGTACTACTTGACCTAGGACACCACTGTGATTGATTGGGCTTAGGTCTCCTCTGACACTGGTACTCATAGCTTGGCTCTCTTGTAGAAGAAGATAGCTGGTATCATTGCAGCTGGAAGCTTTTTTTTTTTTTTGTAATGCAGTGGGAAGGATAGTATGTTTGGTTGCCCAGACTGAAAGCTTGAAGGAAACATTTAAACGTGACCAAGTAGGAGAGGTAGACTTGTAGACTGAGGAAGAGAACTGATTGTTTGGATAGTCTCAATGAGTATAGATTACTCACGTCTCCTGGTAATAAGAAGAATGGACCAAGTGTTCTGAACATTCCTACACTGTATGAGTTCTGTTTTCAAAAACAACAGAAGCTATAAAGAGGAGCTTATCAGAATGGAAAGAAAAGAGTGGGCAGATAATTAGAGCTAAGTGTCTTAGAATGTTGAAGAAGACTCATTCTGTTTTGCTGAAGATTAAGAATTCACCCCTTAGGAGCCATTTGCCCCCCAAAAATGAATGTTTGAAGAGCGATCATTTAACATGTAAGCATGAACTAAAACATGTGTCCTATGACTGATCACTCAAACTCAATATATGGCATAATCTCTTATCTAATTGTTTTCTCTCCTATGCCTTCCATTTATGAAAACTATTTTGGCACCTACATAAGATGTGGGTTGAATGATTCATGTATATAATCATATTATCAGTTACCTCTAGTGAACAGAGCTTTTGTAAATAATCTCCTTTCGGCCAGTTACTTTGTTACGGAATAAAATTAACTTGTCAGCCACTTTGAACACTTGGCTTGTGAATTCTTCTTTGCATTATTTTTTATTAGTGTACATAAATTTTATAAAACATTAAGTTTTCCTATGGTATTTTTTACATGCATATTATGTACTCTATATTGACCTCTATGTTGCCCTCTCTTCGTCTTCTATTCCTCTCTCACTGGTCTTCTTTCTCTTATCAAATACGTACTCACATTCTCTCTCTTTCATTCCTTCTCTCTCACTGTGTGTGTGTGTGTGTGTGTGTGTGTGTGTGTGTGTGTGTGTGTGTGTGTGTGTGTGTGTTAGTATGCAGGTCTTGAACTCAGGGCCTCACGCTCTCATTTAGCTTTTCTGTTCAAGGCTGGTGCTCTAGCCACAGTGCTATTTCCAGATTTTTGATGGGTTTTAGATTTGTTTGCATGGGCTGGCTTTGCACTAGGATCCTCAGATCTCAGGCTTCTGTATAGGAGTAAAGGTGTGAACTACTTGCACCTAGCTGACTCATACATTTTTAATATATTTTTTATTGCTAAAATACTGTACAAAGGGGTTACAGTTACATGACTAGGGTAATGAGTATATTTTCTATCGAGCATTTTACCTCCTCCTTTATTTTTTCCCTACCATCCTTTCCCTCCCAAACTTCCCAATACCTCCTGCCTCCTCCACCCCCAACATTGTAAAGTTTGTTTTCAATATAGTGTCCTCTATATCTCATCATCACAATGGGTCAACCTGCATCCCGATTTAAGCTTCCTGCTATTCCCCTTCCCCTCCCCAAATTACAAAAATGCATATATAAGATTCAGAACACTGGAATCAAATACAGTGAAAACAGGGGTTATACCGTGGGGGAAGAACATACAAAAGGAACAAAAGAATCACATAGTGCATTATAAGTACATTAAAAACAATAGCAAGAAAGAAATAAACATGTGTCCCTGTCTTGGTACATTTTGCTTAACATTATCTCATATGATCATATGTACATAGCCTTTGACCTTCTCTGCTTGTCCTAGACATGTACTAGTCATTGAAATCAAGGGAAACCATGGGACCTATGTTTCTTTGGGCCTGGCTTACTTCACTTAATATAATTTTTTCCAAGTCTTCCCATTTTCTAACAAATGGGCAATGTCATTCTTTCTGATGGAGGCATAGAATTCCATTGTGTGTATATACCACATTTTCTTGATCCATTCATCTACTGAGGGGCATCTGGATTGGTTCCATATCTTAGCTATGGTGAATAATGCTATGATAAACATGGTTGTGCTGGTACCTTTGGTATGATGTTGTTTGTGATCATTTGGGTAAATGCCCAGAAGTGGGATTCCTGGGTCATAGGGAACTCTATGTGGAGTCTGTTGAGGAACCTCCATACAGCTTTTCAAAGTGGTTGAACAAGTTTACACTACCACCAACATTGCAGTAGGGTTCCCTTTTGGCCATATCCCCTCCAGCATCTATTATTACTAGATTTCTTGATGATAGCCATTCTAACTGGGATGAGGTGGAATCTCAATGTTGTCTTGATTTGCATTTCATGGCTAGAGAAGTTGAGCATTTCTTCATGTGTCTATTGGCCATTCTTATTTCCTCTTCAGAGAAGTCTTTCTTTAGCCCACTTATTAATGGGACCTTTGTTTCTTTGAGGATTTGTAGTTGCAGGATTTTGTTTTTTGAGTTCTAAGTATATTTTAGATATGAGACCCTTGTCTGTTGTATGGCTAGTGAAGATCTTCTCCCAGTCCATTGGCTTTCTATTGATCTTGCTAGCTATGTCCTTTGCCTTGCAGAAGCTCTGTAGTTTCATGCAATCTCATTTGTCCAACCTTTCTTTGATTTGTTGTGTTTCTGGGTCTTTATTAAGAAAATTTTGGCCGGTCCCAAGGAGACGTAGAGTTTCTTCCTGTAATGTTTTCATGGAGTCTGCTTTTGTTTTGAGGTGTTTGCTCCATTTGGAGTTGATTCTGATGCAGCATGATATATAAGGATCTAGCTTTAATTTTCTACAAGTGTTTAACCAATTTTGCCAACAGCACCATTTACTGAAGAGGCTGTCTTTATTCCATCCTATTTCTTTAGCTCCCTTGTCAAAGATTAGGTGGCTGTAGGTCTGTGAGTTCATTTCTGGGTCTTCAGTCCAATTCCATTGGTCCTCAGTTTGTTCTTGTGCCAGTACCAAGCTGTTCTGCTTACTATGGCTTTGTAGTAGAGTTTGACATTTGGTATTGATATTCCTCCAGTGCTGTTCTTTCTACTAAGGATTATTTTTGCTATTCAGGGTCTTCTAATATTCCATATGAATTTTTGGACTGCTTCTTCTATTTCCTTGAAGAATGAGGTTGGGATATTGATAGATATCACATTGAATTTGTAGATAGTTTTTGGCAATATTGCCATTTTCACGATGTCAATCCTCTCAATCCAGAAGCATGGGAGGTTTTTCCACTTGCTTAGTTCTGCTTTAATTTCCTTTTTCAGGTTTTTAAAGTTTTCGTCATAGAGGTCTTTCACCTCTTTTGTTAACTCCTAAGTATTTTATTTTGTGTGGGGCTATTACAAAAGAAGTTGCTTTCCTAATTTCAGCTGTGCTTTTCTGGTTATTGGCATACAGGAAAGCCATTGATTTTTGAGGTTTAATTTTATACCCTGCTACTTTGCCAAAGTCTCTGATCAGCTCAAGTAACTTGGGAGTGGATTCCATGGAGTGACTCATACATTTTGAATAATAATACTTTGACTTATTTTTATAGCATTTGGCACCAAAGGGTCTTGAAGCTTTTGATTTCCAGATAATTAAGGAGCAGATACTAACAGATGATGGCTGGTGGTTTGGCCTTTGGCATGTTTTATTTAATTATACTTTCTTTTTTCTACCCTGAATTTCTGAATAGTAGGTACATTTCTAGCTATGTTTGAGGTGGGAATGAATAAAATGTCAATTATCTGTAAATATTTGTTCAGATTTCAAAAGAGAAGAAATGAATAGCATCATCACATTACTGACTTCTTAGGTTTCTTTTATTTTAGTATTTTCATGGCTAAGCTTCATGCTTGCTTTTTATTTTGCTCATTAATACATAGCAACCAACCAGAACATAAAGGGGACTGGGAAGGTGGCTCAGTAGTAGTAGTAGTAGTAGTAGTAGTAGTAGTAGTAGTAGTAGTAGTAGTAGTAGTAGTAGTAGCTTGCCTTGTATGCCTGAGGCCCTGGGTTCGATTCCTCAGCACCACATAAGCAAAAAGAAAAAAAAGCCGGAAGTGGCACTGTGGCTCAAGTGGTAGAGTGCTAGCCTTGAGCTGAAGAGCTGAGGCACAGTGCCCAGGCCCAGAGTTCAGGCCATATGACCTGACTCCCCCCCAAAAAAAGAGGTTCAAGGAATATTTAACAAAAGGTTACAGTTCAGTAATAAAATGTAAAATGAATGGAATGTTTTATAATTTTTGTTAGTCATATTCCCTCCCAGAGTAATAACTTGTATGCTCTACCATCCCCAATATTTATAAATCTTGTAATATTAGATTTAACCTGTAAGCACTGGAGGTGTGGCTCAGCAGCTAACAACACTGGCTTAGCAATCACAAGGTCCTGAGTTCAAATAAAAAACACACACATAGATTTAACCCCTAGTATTATAAATATTGTAAGGTTTATGTCCTTGCCCTTTGCACAGATACCAGCAATAAATCATAAATAGTCTCCTGGGGTGCGGAGACTGATTTTCTCTTGTCAGTGCACATGGCCCAATGTGATGCATGCTGCGTCTTAGCAGAAGTTTGTAGACATTTGTGTCTCTGCCCGTGTCTCCCTGGTTCTCTTCCTCTGCCACAGAGAAAAGCATATCGTAGGCAGGAGCTGCTTTTCCAGTCCAGCTCATGGAACATAAAAGATGTGGAAAAGGCCTGGAGCTGGGTTGAAGTTTCCACTTTCTACCATGAAGGTGAAGTAATTGCTGTTGTGTGCCCATGGCATTTGGTGGTTGCTGGTCACCTAGCAAACGCCTATGTGAATTCTGGAGAAGTATGAGGAAATTAGCATCTAAAGATAAAAATTTTAAAACTATCAATTTTTTGAAAACTAGAAGTATTAAGTTGTATAATAAACTGAGAGTTGAGCGACAAAAGGTTCCCAAAGGAGAAATAGCCTCATGCAGGATTTTAGTACTTTCAAATTATTACTGTTTTCAGCTGTGTTCCCGGACATGGCACAGAATAAAGGCTCAGTGTTATTTTGTGGTTTGGGGGAGGAGAAGGTAGAAGGAATTAATTTTTTAAAAAAGAAGTGCCTGGGGAACAGTGATCAATTGCAACAACACTTGTCAATTTAAGAGTATGCTATTCTCTTTTCCAGTTCCTCATCTACAGAAGTGATGAGGGAGAAGTCGGGGAGAAGTCAATATCTTACCTGACAGTTGCTGCTGTTGTTTCTGAGTCACAATGGGCTTTATGGGAAAGTTTGTTCTTGGGAGACATGTATTTAACTTTTAATTTAACTTCATTTATTCCCTTACTCAGCACATTTATTGGAAACACATTATGATTAAGATAGTGTAACAAACCAGGCAATCTGATGTGGGTATACACACACACACACACACACACACACACACACACACACACACACACACAAACACACACACACACACACACACACACACACACACACACACACATTCTCACAAACTTTTTCTACAAAAACCACAAATAAAAATTAAGCCTTTATTGAAAAGGATAAAATGAGGTATGTACACAGAAGGTATTACTGTTATCAGTCTGGGGTGTAGCTCAGTGGTAGAGTGCTTTCTTAGTAAATGTAAGGCTGTGCATTTAGTCCTTAGCTATGGATCTTTTGGGAAACTTTTGTAGCTCAGCCTTCAGTTTAGTATTTAATATTTCTAGTTTTCAAAAAAACTGAAAAAATACTTTGTTCTCAGAAATGTATCACCAGATCACCCTCAAATGCTATATCCCTTTGATTTTTTTCACCTGACGTTATTCCACTAATTTTCATATTTGAATATTTTCTCCAAACACTTTCTGAGTCCAGACACAATGCAATTTGAAATATTTTTCCATCCCTTTCTTCAGGAGTGCAGCCTGTAGAAGGGAAAGCAGATATAGTGGTGTGTGTGTGTGTGTGTGTGTGTGTGTGTGTGTGTGTGTGTGTGTGTGTGTGTGTGTGTGTGTGTGTGTGTGTGTGTGTGTGTGTGTGTGTGTGTGTGTGTGTGTGTGTAGAGCAGGGACATAAATCAGTGCATCTACATGCATATCCCTAAGAGCAGCACCTCAGCTATCATTTCCTAGGCAGCTAACTATTGCCTATTTTGTTTCCTCTAAGTGTGAGGAAAGCTCAGCAAGGGAAATAAGGCAGGACTTCTTCACAAAATCCGGGGAAATGGTGCACTCCAATCATATGTCATTGTATGCCATCATATGTCAATCATCTCTAAATATTTTCTCCTATAGGCAGAATCAAGTCATTTTGCAAGGGGGTGGTGGTGGTATGGTCAGTGGACTTTCAAAATGAGTGAAGATAAAGGCTGAAGAAAAGTGATGACCTATAGAAAAGGATAGATGAGAATTGTTTACTAATTAAAAATTAAAAGATCATTCATAAGAAATTAATTTGAGAATTCTTTTATTGAGACATTTACAGCACTAATTACAAACCAACATGTACATGTTCAAAAGTGGTTACAAATAAGTTAAAAATACATAATACAAGATTCAAAAATACATGTATGATACCTGTAAGGCACTGCTACAGAAGAACTTGATATACCATTCCTGTCTATTAGGTGTGTGTGTGTGTGTGTGTGTGTGTGTGTGTGTGTGTGTGTGTGTGTGTGTGTGTGTGTGTGTGTGTGTGTGTGTGTACTGGAGCTTTGACTCAGGTCCTGGGCACTGTCGTTTAGCCTTTTCATTAAAGACTGATGCTCTACAACTTGAAACACAGCTACACTTCTGGCCTTTTCATGGTTAATTGGAGATTTAAAAAAAATTCACTTTCTTGACTGGTCTGGCTTTGAATCACAACCTTCAAATCTCAGTATCCTGAGTAGCTAGGATTGTAGGCATGAGCCAATGGAACCTGGCTTAGTTGTAAATTTTAAGCTCAGCTTACAATATGTTCACGGCGTTTTGCCTGACACTTCTTTTAGATTGCTTTCTTATATGTACAGATAACCATGCACTCTTATTTTCTTCTTTGGCTAATTTTTAGGATGAAAACATGAAAAGGATCACTACAGAAAGAAGTGGTTGCCTTTCAAACAGGTTTTGATGCTTTCATAGAATTCAACTTTTCTCTTTTTCATTAGAAAATTATCTTTTTATGACACTGGTAGATTTTTTTTCATCTGAGTAAGGTGTATGTAGCTCCAGATGAGAAATATTGGCACTCAGTCAGTCAGCAATATTATAGAAGTTTCTCTTGATGTTATAGAAATAGCATGTCTTTTGAATTGAAAAAAATCTATTAAACAATCACAACTTATTAAAAATAAATTAAAGAACTCTTCTGCAATTATAAAATAGCCATTGATGGTCATTAAAATGTCACAGAGTTAACATTATATTACACAATGAGTACCATATATTTTGGTGCCAGAAAATATTACTGGAAGGATGATAATCTTAGTCTCCGGCAATTTGACTGAACCGACGCCACCATCCTAGTATTTGTGAGGCTTTGCATTGGCAGTTGCTTGTAGCTTCTTCATTTCCCATTTCCTGAGTATTATTTATCTGTTGGAAAGGGAAAAAAAAACTATGTACATATGACCATATAAGATGATGCTAAGCAAAATGAATCCCAAGATAGGGACACAGAGGTTTTATCTTTTTTGCTGTTGTTTTTAATGTATTTATAATGTACCACGTGATTTTTTTGTTTCTTTTGTGTATTCTTCCCCCAGGGTATACCCCTGTTTTTACTGTATTTGATTCTGGTGCCCTGCAGCCTTGTATATACATTTTTCTAATTTGAGGAGGGGAAGGGAAATAACAAAATGCTAAAATAAGGATATAGGTTGAACCATTGTAACAATGAGATGTACATGACACTATGTTGAAAATGAACTTTACAACTTGTGGGGGGGGAGGGAGAAGTTGGGGAGGTGGAGAGAGAAGGGATGTAGGGGGAAAACAAAGGAGGAGGTAACAATGCTCAAAACAAAGGAGGAGGTAACAATGCTCGATAGGAAATGTACTCATTACCTTGCTCATGTAACTGTAACCCCTCTATATAGTATTTTTACAATAAAAATATATACAAAAACAGAGAAAAAATTGTTGGGAAGATTATGTCATTTTTCTCTATGCAAATACATTTCTCAGTCTGTCTCTGTAGTGTGCACTTGCTTCAGGCATGATTATATGAGCTCTCTGGAATGGAATGCTCTCCTGTTTCTCTTCTTGACTACTCTTGTTTCAAGGCTAAGCACACCACTTCCTCTACGAAGTCTCTGCTATTTGCATTGACCTTTATTTTGGAAACACTTCCTGCTCTTCAGAGTATATGTCATGTAACTTGGCTCTTACTCCTTTTATTGTATCATGGGTATTCCCCACCACCCAGAGTTCAGTGTTGTATACACTGGAAATTTATATAACAAAAATGTTGTAATATGATTAAGTGAATGAATACACAGATGACTTCATGATCTCTCTGATAAGATGTGTTTCCAAAAGACATGCATGATAGATTCTCTACCATTCAGACATTTTAGTAAACCTAGTCCACTAAAAGTTCTCTTTCCCTGAATTACCACAGTCTACAGGGGATATAGATACACATTCTTTTTTTTTTTTTTTTTTTTTTTTTGTCGGTCGTGGGGCTTGAACTCTGGGCCTGGGCGCTGTCCCTCAGCTCTTCAGCTCAAGGCGAGCGCTCTACCACTTGAGCTACAGCGCCACTTCCGGTTTTCTGGTGGTTTATTGGAGATAGGAGTCTCACGGTTTCTCCTGCCCGGGCTGGCTTTGAACCGCGATCCTCAGATCTCAGCCTCCTGAGTAGCTAGGATTACAGGCGTGAGCCACCAGCGCCCGGCTTAGATACACATTCTGAGGGAAATAATAGAGACTTATTTGGAAGAGGATCCTGGTGTGTTTCTTCAGCTGAAGTACCCTTCAATACAGTGGCAGGCTGAACTTCTTAGGCATGTAGTGTTTAGACTAGTAGAGTTTCCTAGATTCCTAAACAATAATTTTACAGTGTAAAATCAATACTACTAATATCAGTCTTTTCCTTTGAGCTATGAGGGAGCCAAATAAATTTCTCCACACTCTCCCTTTTATAATATTGTTCAAGAACTTGATCAAGCCTGAACTCTGTGCTCTTCTTATGTGAATGGATTTTATCTGTAGATCTGCCACAAAAAGAAAGCATAAACCCAAATTGGTTTCTCATAAAGATGCCTCCTACTGAATCTCTTACTCAAGCTCAACTAAGGTGGCCCTAGTCTCTGTCTTTATTGTATGGTGTGGGTTTTCTTTCCTCAAGGCCTTGGCAATGTGGATGGTTTAGATGGATAATTTGTAGATTGCAATTTGATAAAGTCTACCAGATTAAAAGCAGCAGACCGACAGCACATATACACACATATACAATGCCAATATGTGGATGACAAATACATAACATGAATGATATATAAATCAACATTGTCAATCTTTGTCTATATTAAAGAGATCAGATAGAAGCATTTATTATGATGACAAATTTTCTATTTTGCGTGCCAACTAAAGTAAATAATTGAGTACCTGTTATGCGACAAGCACTGTTCCAAGTGTGCTTTTATATATTGATGACTCATTTAATTCTCATAAACACTATATCTAAACTTACTAATGTAATAATTATTTTGCTGAGACACACAGAGGCTAATTTATTCAAGTTTTCACAGTTAGAAGGCTGAGACTAGGATTGAGAGTTGGAAGTCTCTCTCTAGAGTCCCTGTTTCTAATTCTTTGCTGTGCTGCTAATCTTCATTTTTAAAACTATATCTATCCAAATATCTGTAACTGCATGTAACAAACTTTATTATGAAAAGACATGGCAATTTCACCTGTACAAGCAATTAAACAAACATAGGGTAGAGATCTAATGTAAAAAGTAGAATGCCTAATGATACATTGTATCTTGATAACCATAATGACACATACATTCGATATACCATGTTACATCTATACCTATGCATATTATTTTATTCAGTGATAAGCCCTAAGCAGCCATTGTTAAACTTTGGAATGACAACAATCTCTTAGTGCACACAGTGACAAAAAACAATTTTCTTTTTCAGTGCCAGGGATCAAACATTAAACAAGTGCATTAAACAAGTACTCTGCCACTGAGCTACAATTTCAGTCCCAGAAGATGTGGGTCACGTCCCTGGGAGTTTTGGATGGCCATCCTCTTACTCTTCTATCCCTTCAGCACCTTCAGTACCTTCCAATACAGAACTCTCACTAAGCGCAACTTGGAACACTGACTTAAGGTTTAGAATTGTAATTCAACAACCCCTTTCCCTAAAAACATCAGAACCAGGGCATTAGGTTCAGCTATCTAAGATGGACAACCTTAAGCTTTTTACTTGAATTAAGAAAAATCACACAACAACTCCTAGCCTCAAACCTCTGTTTCTTTCAAGGTTAATCTTAGTGTACTAAAAAGCCCGCGGCTTACCTGAGTTCGAGAGTAGTTTACACAACTGCTAGTGAAGGAAGCATTCGTTTCTTCAGCGAACTTCTTGAATTGCGTCTGGCACTCACCGATGGCATTGAAGGTATGGTTCTCGATTTTCATCAGGCAATGGGCCTGTTCACAAGCCACGAAGTTCAGTAGCAAACAGCGAACGCCAGAAAGAAAACAAAGAAGGGAGGGAGGAGAGGCGGTAAGAAGAGAGTGAGAAGAGGAGAGGCAGCTAAGACATCCTGAATGAAAGCAAACTGCTTGCAACCTAGCAGAAGGCAGAGCCAGGGCAGCAGGGAGCATTTGGCCTGGAGGGATGATCGCCCACACCTGCTCCGCCCAGGTCTCCTCATCTGAATGCTCTCAAGAGCCAGCTTGAGAGCTAGGTGTCTAGACATGGGAAGGTGGTGCCTCTGACTTCTTCCCTGTTCCAATTGGCCCGGGAGAAGGGAAAGCCTCTACACAACTCCACCAGATGCAAGAGAACCCGCCTCTCCTCCAGCTGGAGCAGAAGTGCAGTCCAGAGCCAGCCGGGTGCAGTCTCCCGCTGGCAGCCTAGATGTCCTCTGCCTTGGTGGTCAGTGTAATCTGGGAACACAGCCACCGCCTGCGGCTTGCTCGGCACACCACGGGATACACCCTCCCCCATACTGGAAGTCTCTCCAGGGGGGAAAATCTAGCAGCGGATCATTTTACTTACTGAGTTGTAACAGGACTGGTCTTGGTTGAATGTTCTCTGAAAGAATACAAAATAGGAAAAAATAACGTTTTTGTTGTCTGCCACAGTGTCTCACTGTTTAGCACAGGCTGGCTCCCTACTTTGTTGCCCTCCTGCCTCAGCCACCAGAATTTGAGGATTACAGGTATGCATCACTAAGCCAGACCAAAGGGTAAGGATTTAAGTTGACAGGGAAGACTAGCCTCTTCCTCCTAGGCTTCAAAGATGCTCTGAAAGCAATGGGACCCTGGTCTCAGAGGGAGACTTCTACACTTAGGCACACCTGCACACAGCTCTGCAAGCTAACATTGTGGTTGGGGCATATATGTGCACCCCTTAGTCATTCATCCATCTCATATACTCTCACATTGCATCCAGAAATATAGATTATCAGAAAAATGATTCAATGATACATTAAAAAATTCAAAGTATATCACGTCCCATAAGAGTTAGAAAGCTAGAAATCCCCGAGACAAGGCTACATTTGTTCTGTAGTTGTTCTGCTGTAGTTGTTCTCACTCTTTAGGTCTTGTCTCATGAAAATTCCCCTTTCCACTCACCTTTTCTTCCCAAGCCCTTATTACTTTATCTTTTTACTTCAAAGTCAAAGCCACACTTTAGTGGAGGAAAGACTTTCCTTGGTGTACACTGCACACAACCCCCATCAGTATCTGCTTCTCAGCTCCTCTATTGAAACCCGCCAATTTCTAAGTAGTCATTTTAGATGTCAATAATATATTTTGATTAACACCTATAAAATGGTTTCATGAGATAATTATTTCCAAATTATTTTTCATTTCTTCAAAGTTAAATTGTAGTTAAATCTACCTTTTGGATGAGGATATACACACATATATATTCTCATATATATATATATATTCTTTTTAAAAAACTTCTTCACTTACCCCATTGATATATTTTACCAGGGTCTTGCTAATTACGTGCTCATATTCCTTTACAATCTTCTTGAAGTTACAGTTAGTGAAGTTGTAAGTTACAACCACACCTACCAATTGCAAGAGGAGCAGCTCCCTGAAACAAACTGACAAAAAATAACCAGTAACAGTAAGACATCAGGAAATGCAGCTGGAAACCCAGTTCCACCCCAGCTTTGCACTGAACTCTCCCCACCAGGATGGAAAAGTCTTTACATATGCAAAGCCTGCTTTAGGGACTACTGCTAAACCCAATGCACAGGAGGCTCATATTCACCCATGCTGTTGCCTTAGGTTGGAGTCTCCCTGATGTTCCAGAGCTTTCTGGCTCCATATATACCACCTAAACGCCTACAGGCTCTTTTCTACTAGACCAATGATTTTCTTTGATGTCATTCTCTTTCTGTACAGAATTCTGAATTGATGATGCAAAAGGAAGAAAAAAAAGTAGGTCTAGTCAAATTATGGAATTTTAACAGCAAAATCATCTGGAATTTCCCTCATCATCCTTCTTTCTAGGTGCCCTGAGCCTTGAATATGAGCTTGTGTGAGTTTGAAGGGATGGGTGCTGGCATCTTTTTCAGGGTGGGTTTTCTCTGCCTGATCTTTTGTCCTCGGGAAGAACACCAGAAATCAGGGACTCTAAGGACTTGCCCTGATGCCTAGGCATCTTGCACACCTTGCACATCTTTAAACAATTCATTTGGTCAATTTCAACTTGTGCTTTTCCTCTTCTGCTACTGAGTAGTAGCTTGCTTATGACATGCTTTTATTCACCCCACTTGGATTGTTCCTCCACGGAAAGCTCGGATGTGAAATCAGGACTGTGGGGAGCAGGAACGATTTGGGGAACTGAAATAAACGAGACAAGGTCTGGTGGGCTTCATCCGCAGAAACTTTATCAGTTTCAGAAAAAAAAATACCTGCTGTCGGTGGACGGGGGCAGGGCGCCTTAGAGTCTTCTGCATCACATTCTTATAGATTGTCAAGAACTTAAAAAACAAATCACACAGTGAAGAGCCCAGACCTTTATGGCCTGCCAGGGAGTCTCTGGCTGAGAGCGCACCTGGGGCGCAGCCCTGGCAGCGAGCTCGCAAGGCTCGGGCTCAGCTCGCGGCGATCCGCAGGCAGCGCGCCGGAGGCCGAGCTCCGCGGAGCGCAGAACCGCCTGGACCACTCCGCTCACCTCGGGGCTGGAGGCACCCCACTGGCTTGGGAGATCAGAGAAGCGGCTAGAGAGACAGCAGGCCCGGAATTGAACTCTTAAAAGCTTTCTAAATCCGGGAAAGAGTTTTTACGCCCAGCCAAGTGCGTCAGAGAGGGCGCCAGAGAGATGTCTAGCAGCAGCTCCGCCAGTGCAGGGTTCAAGCGGCGCCGACTCAGCTGTTGGGATGAATCCCATTCTGCCAGTACTCAGCCGGCGTCTCCCGGCCCCGCTGCCACCAGCGCACCCCGCCCCTCTTCCTCCCTCCCCACCTCCCGTCCCAGCTTCGCCCCCGTCCTGGGAAGTTCCCAGGAGTCTGCGCTCTGAGCCGCTGAGATTGGGTACTCCACGTGGGTCCCAGGCAGACGTCCCGGGCCACCAGGTAACGAGCGCTGGGAGTGGCCAGAGATGCGGGAGGAAGGCTTTCTTTTTGGGGGTGGGGTGGGGTGGAGGGAGGGGTTGCTCTTGTAGGAGACTAGCTTTGCCAATACAGCTGGGGCACAGTGTCCTGGTTAGGACTGAGGATTCAGGATCATAGCTGTATCAAGAATGTCAGAAAACAACCGATTTCCACGCTGATTTTAAAGGTGGTTTTTCTGGAACCTCGGGAATGCAGGATCCTCTCCCTCTCCTCCATCTCTAACTTCGAGTACTGTGTAATGACATCCAAACCTGAGTCATGTGTGGTTACATCAGAGATGATTCTGATCAGTGGCTAGACACTTGACAAGATGATTCTGTTCCTTAGTGATGAGAAGACATAACCCAGAATTTTGTTTTCCTCACTGAATTGGAATATGGCAGCTGGTTCTTGTCACCCTCCTTTAGGGGCTGTCCCTTTAGTGGCTTTGCCAGGACATATTCTAGGATGGAATAAGGGTCATGAACCTTCCAGAGAGGGATTGCTACGAACTGATTGCAGCAAAGATGGCAGAAAACAGCCCAAGTTGTGCAGGATTGCATTCTTCTGGAGTTATTACCAAGCTACTTTCCCTTTCTTCGTCTCTCCTTTAAAACAGTGCATCTCTTATTAACGTAGGTTTTTGTAGAGATGAGACAGGCAGGGCCCCTCTGCACTGGGACTTCAGAGGCATCTTTTGTTAAGCCCACAGTGAAACATTTGTCTCTATGATGCTCTCCATTTCCCTTATTTGTAATTTTGTGACCTCTTGTGTGACCTCAATTACATTACACTTCTGCTTAAAACTTTTCAGGAGACTCACAGTTGCTTCACAATTTTTAGTCCCATCTTCATTGTCTCACTCCATCCCCAGTATTTCTCCCTAAACCATCTTTCCAGCAACATCCTCTTCATTCTTCTAGACTTCTGCCCAACAATATCTCCAGGTAATAACATTTTTTAAATTTCCCAAGCATTCATCTTCCCAACTTCACATCCTGGGGTGTTCAATGCTTGTCTCATTCCACATTTCCTTCCAAAGTAGTCCCAGGCCTGGGTGTGACCTCACTTTTCTCTTATGTTGTCCTAGGGAACACATAATATTTTGATATTACTTTCAACTCTTTATATTTTTATTAGATTTTAAGTTATTTAAAAGTAGGAGAAGATTTAAAATAAGTCCTTGTTCAGTTATTGACCTGCTTTTCCCAAAACATTTGAAAATACAGTAGTGCCAAAGATAAAAATGAAACAAAACAAAAACAAAAGCAAAACAGTCACAACAAGAACAGAGGATGGAATCAAGGAAGGAAGGAGATGGATTTGGTACAGAGAAGGCCATACAAAAGTCATGCAAAAGGCTGGGTACTAGTGGCTTCCATTTGTAATCCTTCCTACTCAGGAAGCTGAGGTCTGAGGATTGTGGTTCAAAGCCAGCTCGAGCAGGAAAGTCGTTGAGACTCAGCCTCCAAAAAAGCTAGAAGTGGACTTGTGGCTCAAGTGGCAGAGTACTAGCCTTGAACATAAAAGATCAGGGACAGTGTCCAGGCCCTGAGTTCAAGTCTTAGTACTGACACAAAAACAAACAAACAAACAAACAACAACACTAGAGAATTTAGACAATAAAACTCAAAAGTAATGACTGAGCTTCAAACCTTCCAGGAGATAAGTTATTTCCCTTATAAAGATTTTTTTCTAACTCATTGCTGCCACCTTCCTGCAATCCTCACTGGAGCAACCATGCTGAAGGAGTATCCAGTGTATAAATCTGTGCATGTGTTCAAATTATGAAGGTGGGGACAGTGTCTACATGATCTTTGGAAAATCCTAGGTTATACACAGGATAGTGTGCCTTTCCTAGATTAGGAAATGAAAATGAGATAATTGGTAGCACCCTGAGATTATTCAGGGAGTTTAAGCAATCCTCTGTCTCCTGAGATGGGCCAGAAAATGATCTGCTTTTCTTTTACCCTCAGATGATCTCTTATTTATTTACTTCCTTAATATTTGTATTTCTTAACAATGGTTCTCTTTTTTATTTGTATTATTTCTCTCCCTCTTTTAAAACTTTCCTCCACTTCCTTGAACTTCCCTGATTATTTAAAGTAGTTCACTCCTTATACAAACATTTTCTTTGGGTTTGAAGAAATAGACCCGCCATCCAAGAAAAAAGTTGCTTTTTTATATATTATTAAATCATAAAATTAATGACCATTTTCAATAAAATGATTATACACAGGAGTCAATGAGCAATGCTATGATAAAGTTGAAGAGTATGATCCTCAAGATCAGAGGTCCACAAACTTATTGTGTAAATGACACAAAAGTAAAGTATTTTAGGCTTTGGGGGCCAAATTATCCCTTTCTTTTCTTTTGTATTTTGATGTGTGTGTACTGAGTCAGTCTCAGACTTGGAGCTTGAGCTCTCACTTGTCCCATTGGCTTTCTTTTCTTCTTCTTCTTCTTCTTCTTCTTCTTCTTCTTCTTCTTCTTCTTCTTCTTCTTCTTCTTCTTCTTCTTCTTCTTCTTCTTCTTCTCCTCCTCCTCCTCCTCCTCCTCCTCCTCCTCCTCCTCCTCCTCCTCCTCCTCCTCCTCCTCCTCCTCCTCCTCCTCCTCCTCCTCCTCCTCCTCCTCCTCCTTCTTCTTCTTCTTTCGTCTTCGTCTTCGTCGTCTTCGTCGTCTTCGTCGTCGTCTTCTTCTTCTTCTTCTTCTTCTTCTTCTTCTTCTTCTTCTTCTTCTTCTTCTTCTTCTTCTTCTTCTTCTTCTTCTTCTTCTTCTTCTTCTTTTCTTCTTTTTCTTCTTCTTCTTCTTCTTCTTCTTCTTCTTCTTCTTCTTCTTCTTCTTCTTCTTCTTCTTCTTCTTCTTCTTCTTCTTCTTCCTCCTCCTCCTCCTCCTCCTCCTCCTCCTCCTCCTCCTCCTCCTCCTCCTCCTCCTCCTCCTCTTCCTCCTCCTCCTCCTTCTTTTCTTCTTCTGGCATTCTACCACTGAGACATACTCCTACTGTTGACTTTTTGATGGTTACTTGGAAATAAGCCTCTTTCAGATTTATTTTCATGGGTCTGGCTTCAAACCCTGATTCTCAGATCTCAGCCTCCTGAGCAGTTCCGGTTATAAGCCACACTGCCTGATAGGGCAGATGGTTTCAGTCTCAACCATCCAGCTCTGTGAAATGAGAAACTATCCAGAGAGAGTATTGTTTAAACAGGGGGTGGGGTCTGGGACATAGGTGTAAACAGGGGGTGGGGTCTGGGACATAGGTGTATTTTCCAGGTTACTGACATAATTGTTCTACCTCTTGGCTTTTCATATTCTCATGCCGAAAGGACCACAATTTGTAGAAATGGACATCATTTCTCTTTTTGATATTCTTCCTTGATCATTCCTGGTTTGACAAAGTATTATGTGATGTGTACAGTCTTGATACACATACTTGCCATTGGTACAGTACCTGCCATTTTAATCATTTGTTTGCATTAAATATGAATGTGCAAGTAGCTTTGTTATTAGCTTGAACACTGAATGCAGCAAACTCCATTATTTCCTCCTAAATCCTTTGAGGATGTTGGTGGATCAAAAAGGGAAGTGAGACATTTTTCTAGGACAAATTCTATGACATTCTTTTTTACTCCAAGACTGTTGATACCTGTATAATCAGCCTGGGCCATAAAAATGTTGGCACATCTTTTTGAATTCTGGAGTGGAAGGAACCAAATACATTTCTGTAAACTCCTCAGTACTTGAATTCATTTCTCTGTTAAAAAAGAATATCACAAACAGGATGACTTGCCAGACAGTGGAAAGGAAAGAAGATATTGTTTAATTTTCTATTTTCTACAGTGCAATTGGAGACTAATAGGGTGAAGATTGTTCAAAAAGAATGAAGGAGTTGAGCTTATTCAGAATACTCCGAAAGAATAATAGAAGAGGTCAAAGCTGAAAGATAGTTCCTATTTCTGCTTTTTTGCAAATATATTTGTTATACTGGAAATCTGTCTTTCCTTCCATATAGTCTCTGCTCTTTTCAATCCTACTTTGTACTCTGGGAAGGTGACCCACAAAATCTGCATTAACAGGTTATCTTAACCGCCACCTTGGTGCAACGAAGACACTGAAGGTGGGATTTTAATATTCCCACTCTCCTCTGGCAACCTTCCTTTGATTTGTTGTATTTCTGGGTCTCTATTAAGAAAAATTTGGTCTGTGCCAAGGAGCCCTAGAGTTTCTCCTATTCCGTCCTGTAATGTTTTCAGAGTGTCTGCTTTGACTTCTAGATCTTTAATCCATTTGGAGTTGATTCTGTTGCAGAATTAAAGCTAGATCCTTATATATCACCCTGCACCAGAAGGTTGGACAAATGGGATTGTATGAAGTTGCAGAGCTTCTGCATGGCAAAGGACATAAGTAGTAAGATCAATAGAAAGCCCACGGACTGGTAGAAGATCTTCACTAGCCATACAACGGACAAGGGTCTCATATCTAAAATATACTTGGAACTCAAAAACTAAATTCTCCAACAACAAATCCTCAAAGAAACAACTGCCCAATTAATAATTGGGCTAAAGACTTAAAGAGAGAGTTCTCTGAAGAGGAAATAAGAATGGTCAATAGACACACGAAGAAATGCTCAGCCTCTCTGGCCATAAAAGAAATGCAAATCCAAACAACATTGAGATTCCACCTCATCCCAGTTAGAATGGCTATAATCAAGAAATCTAATAACAATAGATGCTGGAGGGGATGTGGCCAAAAGGGAGCCCTACTGCATTGTTGGTGGGTGTGTAAACTTGTTCAACCACTCTGGAAATCAGTATGGAGGTTCCTCAAAGGACTATACATTGAGCTCCCCTATGACCCAGCAATCTCACTTCTGGGCATTTACCCAAATGAAAACAAACAGGGCCATACTAAAGCTACCAGCACAACTATGTTTGTTGCAGCATTATGCTTTTGTTATTTTTTTTATTTTTCGTCATAGGGCCTGAACCCTGGGCCTGGGTGTGGTCCCTCAGCTCTTCAGCTCAAGGTTAGTGCTTTGCCACTTGAGCCACAGTGCCACTTCTGGCTCTTTCTGCTTATGTGGTGCAAAGGGCATGAGCCCAGGGCCTCATGCATGCAAGGCAAGCACTCTACCACTGAGCCACCTTCCAAGCCCCCCATTATATTTTTTAAATATAAGGTGACAAGAGTTCCTTACTGCTGCCTGGGCATAGTGCTGTATGCCAGCATGGCAGTTTGACTGGGCCTGGAGTGTTTGATTAATAAAGGTTCACTTTATCCTTAAATGTGGTACAGTTTCAAGAATAAATAGGTGATTATTGAGGACTTCCATTCTTACAATCCTCGTACATATTCCATTTGTTAAACTAAACTACAGTTACCACTTAATTGCTTTCTATAAGTCTTTACTGATATTGTTATTCACAATAGTTGGCAGAACATTGCAGGTTATTTTATTTTCTCTGTCTTTTATATATACCTTGGGGTATCCTTCCTGTTCTATAAATTCTTGCACAGGAAGAGCACAGAAGGCAGTATTTCTTGAAGTATAATTAAATTCTAATATTTAGAATACCATTTTCTTGTTTAACAATGAATGAGTTGTAAGGAATTCTTCACTTTCCTTTTTCTTTGTCTTTTTTTGAAAAAAACATATTTTCCTACCAATAACAGCCGCCAAGAAAGTCACCTCATACTAAACTCTATTGTACAAGTTACTTCATAGATTAGCCCATTTGTTGGTGTACAAAATGGTGTATTTGTTTATGTAAAAATAACTGCCATTGGCTTATTTCCCATTTGGTTAGTTTGATGCTCTTTAAGTAACTAACCTATAATAAGTCCATTTTTGTCAGTAATAACCTCTGGGTTAAGCAATAATCCTAAATATTTCATCTCTCAAATATATTCCTCTAGTAGCCATCTTTATGTGTATTAGGTCCACTCTCTTCCCATGGTGCTAGTCAGGGATTCTGAGAACAAGCTGCCTGAAAAATCCAGATTTAGGATACCAGTGGAGAAAGGAAGAAACAGAAAAGAAGAGTCTGTGGCAAGTTTGGGGAAATGGCTGTAAATAATTTAAGAGTCTCTTGGGGCTGGGAAGGTGGCTCAGTGGTACAGTGCTTGCCTTGCATGCATGAGGCCCTGGATTCGATTCCTCAGCACCACATAAGCAAAAAGAAAAAAGCCGGAAGTGGCGCTGTGGCTCAAGTGTTAGAGCGCTAGCCTTGAGCTGAAGAGCTGAGGAACAGTGCCCAGGACCAGAGTTCAGGCCTCACTACTGGACCAAAAAAAATAATAATAATTTAAGAGTCTCTGAGTTTGGCCTGAATCTTGTGGTCAGTAGGTCTATAACCTAGAATAGATGCTGGGTGTTCGAATTGAAGTAGAGGTTTGGTAAACCATGGCCTGTAGGCTATACCCTGCCCATCTGTCTCTTTTCATATATAAACACTCCCAGCCCTTAAACAATATTGTGTCTGGCTGCTTTCTCATTCTCAGAGTTCAATAGTTCTGACCTAAATCATCTTTCCTGGAAAGCCCAAAACATTTGTGGTCTTGTCTTTTACAGGAATAAATTTTAAATGTCTGTTCTAGAGAAACACTGTTCAACCTTATCATAGGTTTGTTTGTTGAAACCCTATACTGTTTACTGTTCTTTTAACAAGTGAAGGCTCGATAGTATGTAAAGTTCATATGACCCAAACCTGTAACTTCTTTACCCTTCATTTATTCAAATGCAGCTTTTCTCTTTTGCTTTGACTTGTATAACATTTGTAGAACAATTCCTAATTCACAACTCTTAAAAATATTATTCATACTCCTAAAGTGCTAAGTCTTTATGCAAAAGCTTCTAGAAGTTTAAAAAATACAAATTTCATTTCCCAAAGAGTCATTCTAAAAGTACACTTGAAAAGAAGGTACACCATTTAAACACAAAGATATACAATGAATACCCTACATCGCAAGCACAGGAAAGAACTGAACTATGGACTAGTTTTACCTGATTGAAAGAAGAGATTTATTAAGTTGTAGTATAGCTAAGTAGTAGTATATCCTACAAGGATGTGGCAATTTAAGATTTCAATAGTTTTTATTTTTTATTATATATATCTTATTTTGAAAATACTGTACAGAGGGGTTACAATTACATGAGCAAAATAATGAGTACATTTCTTATCAAGCATTGTTGCCTCCTTCTTTGTTTCCCCTAGCATCCTTAATATAGTTTAATTAATGAAAATTTTTAGTTTTCCTCTAAGCTCTCAAAATTCTAGGGTACAATGAAGTTTATTGCTTTTCCTATATATACTTTTGCTTTTGTACCATCTAACTTTGTTCATTGGTTATATTTCTTTAAAGCATTTTTAATGGAAAGCAATACTTTTTGAATAAATTCAGAGATAAGCGTTTGAAATCACATTATGATATTTTTATCTTTATTCACATTGTATTCTGTATTGTATTCATTGTATTAACATACCCCAATCTATTTAATGTATTTATTTAATAAATTTGTTTATTCAATATGTTTATTAATGATAGCAAAATGACTCTAAAATTTCAGATAGTAGATTTTTAAAAAACGAGTAACAGATATTTTTTGGAATATGTGTACTTTTTATTTTCCTCTTAGGCATTATTAGCTATTTTCTTTCCTTCTTTTTTTTTTTTTCCGGTTGTGGGGCCTGAACTCTGGGCCTGGGCGCTGTCCCTCAGCTCTTCAGCTCAAGGCTAGTGCTCTACTACTTGGAGCCACAGCGCTACTTCTGGCATTTTCTGCTTATGTGGTGCTGAGGAATCAAACCCAGGGCCACATGCATGTAAGGCAAGCCACTGAGCCACCTTCCCAGCCCCCTATTTTCTTTTTTGAAAAAATATTATCTTTAAGTAGTTGTACAAATGAGTTGCCATTTAACCAAACAGTTTATTATTACAATACATCTTGATCAATGTCAACCCTTTCAACATTTTTACCCATCCCTCCCAACCTGCCCTTTCCCTCACTTATCTTAATTTTTGTAGAATGTATATTGGATTCTTGACTGCATCCTTCCCCTCCTTCTCCTCTTCATTTACTGTCCCACTGCCCATGATCTCATACCATCCCTTTCAAGTACTTGGTATTTATTTTCCTGAACTTTGACTTTGCCTTTCTAAGGAATTACACTATTTGAGTTCTCCCTTGAACCTACTATATTTCAGTTAATACATTTGTATATGTTTTCGTACCACCTAATGTATTTACTTATTAGTATATAAGCTAGTTCTAGCTTTCACATGAAGGAAAACATACACCTTTGTCTCTCTGGCTCTGACTTATTTTTAAAGTGAATCATAAGAAGTAACAATTAAAACAAGAGAATCAATGAATAGTCACAGGAGAAGGTATTTTTATCCTGATTTTTGATCAAATGTTCTCATCCAAATCTGTGCTCTTTTTGCTCCATTTTGAGCATAAACTAAAAAAAGAGATAGTATATACAAAAAGCCCTGGAATATTTGGGGAAAGGACCACTTGTGCATCTTAGATGTTAGAACACACAACCTTCAGCATAAAATTCTCTCTTTCAGACACAGCAAACCCGTGCCTTGATGGAATATGAAGAATCAGTGCATTGAGAGCCAGGTTCCTGAGTACTGCTCAGCCTTGGGCATTTGCATCTCCTGTAGGGTGTGGACATACTTTGTGAGTCATTACTTTTCAAATGTGGAATGAAGCTAAATATCTTTCCTATCCAACTCTGGGTGCTCTCACGGAACACCATAAACGGTATGCTTCAAGCATCAGATGTTTATCTCTCATATTTCTGAAGCTGGGAGAGTTTGAATTCAAGATGCTGACCCCCTCCACACCATTCCTGGTGAGGGCTCTCTTTTAGGCTTATACATAGTCTAATCTTGGCTCTATCATCTTACGGTGGAGAAGGAGACTGATCACATGGAAAATTAGGTTGTCAACCCTCAGATTATAATAATTGTTTCTATCTGACACAGTTACCTGTGGTTACAACAAACACATACATACACATACACACATAGAGAAAAAAGAAAGAAGGAAAAAAGTATTTTCTTAGGTACACACTAGAGTCCAGACCCAAGAGGACAGGGCATTTTTTCCTACTTGCTTTCAGTCTCCATGGCAACTAGACTACACACATTCTTTGATGACCAATGCAAGACATGTGCTAGATGTAACCACTTTACTCACTTAATTATCTTTATATTTTATCTTTTAGGAGAACAATTTTAAAGATAAAATAGTTATACAACTAAGTAAAATAGATATAAAACTGAAGAATAATAAAACATCCATATTCCTGCCAAATAACTCCTTTTTATTTTGAACAGGATTTTTCTATTAGTCAATATTGGCCTTGAACTCAGGATCTCCCTACCTCAGACTCCTGAGTGGTGGAATTATAATACACACCAATGTCAAGCTATTTTTTTTCTCTTATGGTACTGGGGTTAGATTTTAATTCAGTGCTTCACTGGTTAGGCAGAAGCTCTACTACTTGAGCCACATCTATGTAACCAACCCAGAGTTTTTAACATTTCACCATATGTGTTTCAAAAATTTACACCCCCTACTACTTTATGATCTAGTAATACTACTCTTGGATATTTATCCTGAAGAATCAAAGTCAGGATAAAATGAAAGTACCTGCAATTGTTTTCACTTATTGCTCCCATACAGGGTAAATAAGTAAGGGAAAATATGCAATTCACTCCAATACATTCTGTCACTTGGTTACTATTGGTTGAAGGTTTTCTGGGAAAGAAATCTGAGTGGAATAGAGACAGATGACAGACTGTAAGGGGGTGTCTTAGGCTTTTTTCAACCCTAAGTTGTGTGCATATTTGAAGCAACTTTTTCCCCTGTGTCTCAAGTTCCTTATCCATAATATGAGGAAAGTTATTTCATTCATCTTTATGTCTTTTCCAAATTTGAGTTTCTTTTATTTCTATTGCTTTTTTTCTGCCAATACTAAAATGTACCAGAGAAAAAGGGGGTAACATTAAACTTTCACTGTATTTATTTTTACCAATAGTTAACCAGTTGTCTTGTTGATGAGTAAAAATTTTAAATTGGAATTGAACAACAGGATATTTTGGCAAGAGTTGTCAGATAGATGGACACAGAATGTCTATGTGTCTGTCTATCTTCTATCCTTTTGTATAACATTTACTATTTACTAGACTCTATTGCAACTTATAACTATTAGTTTATTCATTATTATTTATTATTGTAACTACGCTACTATGCTTGTGTTTTGTAGATGAGTACAAACTTGAGGCAAGGGAAACTAAACAACTTTCCAAAAGTCACATTGCTGTAAAGGTGGTTTGGAATTGAAATAGTCTGACTCTAGAGTAATGAAGTTTATTAATCCAATAAGACAAAAAAAGAAGAAAGAAAACAACACAAGAAGTCTCCCTCATGGTAAAGGATTTGCTCCCATCTTCATGATTGAAAACACATATCCATGATTTGAGTAAGTGTATATTTGAATATATTGTATTCTTACCCTGTGAATTGCACAGTCAAATCTTCCATACATTTTAGTGTTCAAAACCAACATAGGACTGGTGCTATTAGTTCAGACTCTATAAAATTGCCCAGACTTACTTTACCAATTCCAACTTACAAAAACGTCAACATCATAAGATTTCACCTGTCATTGTCAACCTAGTGCTGTTCTATCTGACAGAAGGTTAGCAGGTTTAAGTCCCTTTCTGGGGTTGCAGAAGTCACAAGTGATGATGCTTCTGGTTGCTTACAGTCAAGTTTGTTGGGATCAATAACTCATGTTTTCAACGAAAATGCTATTATACCTCTGCATGTCATGCTCCACAGAACTTTTTTAAAAATTATATGTCAGTATATCCTGACTTTCTATTCTCTTTGTTCAAACACTTTTGCAGCATTTATGTGTGCTGTGGTTCCTTTCTTAAGATCAATCTAGAGCCTTTCTATTTGAAGTATGGTCTGTACATCAGCAGCCTTGTAGAACCTCAGCTCTTTCTGCTCCCAGGATGACTGAACTAGAAACTACATTTCAGAAAACTGTTTATAAAATTCTCATTTGTAGCAATTTGTATATGTCTAAGAGAGTCTTGGAAGAGGATTATAATAACTCAATAGCTATGTATATATGAGACTATAAGATGATGCTAAGAGAAATGAACTTCAAGATATGGAAACAAGAGGTTTTTCATGTTTTTTTATTGTTTTTTAATGTTCTGTGTGAAATTATTTCTTTTTTTCTTGTGTATTTTATTTTTTCCCCCTATAGCTTATCCCTTATTGTCACTTTGATTTTGTATATACGTTTATCTGAATTAGGGAAGGGAAGGAGAACAAAGGGAGAACCAATGCAACAGTAATACTCAGAAGACAATATGTTGGAAATGAATTATACACATTCCGGGGGGGACATTGGGGGAGAGAATATATGAGAAAAATGAGGGAGGGATGTTTGACAAGAAATGTACTCACTAATTTACGTATGTAACTGTAACCCCTCTGTATATCGATACCTTGACAATAAAGTTAAATGGGGAAAAAATCCACAGAAGCTTTAAAAGCCTTGCCTGGCTGTGTAAAAGTACAGTATTTAAACTGAAAAATGAAGAAATAAATTACTCTCTAATCACATTGATTCTTATGCAGGTGGATAGAAGGCAGTAACAAATTCTGCCACATGATTTACATTATTCATCAAATTCTACGCTCAATCACTCATTGATGGAAAGGACTGAAATGATCAAGTAGTGTTCCATTGTCAAATCTTGAGATTTCATTCTGTGAGATTTCTAATTTCTTTTTCCTTCTGCTTGCTTTGTCCTTTTATTTGCTCTGTCTCCAATAAAATATTTTTCTTATTTTTGTGCAGTTGTAAAAATACAAAATATGTAAATTAATAAGCTCTATTTCAGGGGGATTTACCCAGTTCTGATTCACATTCTATTAACTACAGGGAAAAGGTTTCACTGTGCTGATAAAGAGCCTACAGGGAGAAGTGTTTGGAATTAAGTAGAACATGAATCAGTCCTAGGGAAATCCCAGGAACTAGAATCAAGAGTTCTGAAAGGACCCATGTAGGATTTTTGGTTTGAGATATCAGGTGTCTCATGGATTACCAAAAATGGACAAGATGAAAGGAATTATGATGAAGCAATAGTGCGTAATGTACTGATAGAGTGGGATCCCCCACCTACCTCTTCATTTAAGAGACCTGGAAAATTGTTACTTTCAGGCACAGGAGGAAGGAGAAAGTAAGGAGTATTAGCGGACCATCTCTGCCTCTAGCTGGATTAGGCTGAGGAAGTCTGAGATTAAAAAAAAATTCATTAAACCAGTACAGGTACACTTGCCATCATTTTCATCACATATATGCATTTTTCCATGTTAATCAAATTACAATTTCAAATGGAAATTTGAAATACTCCAATTCAAAAAATAGAACATCTTCAAATTAGAATCAAATTAGTACCTGTTTACAAGTTCAAATACTAGAAAATACATTCAGTAAAGTTCCCTCCTCCTGCCCAAATTCTTTGTTCCTTTTGTAAGGATGAGTTCAAAATCAATAGCATTTTTCTTTGTGTATTCTTAAGAGGTTCATTTCAAAACTATTTACATAATGATACTATGCCATAAATAATGATGTACACTCTAATATTACTATTGCACACTTAATCATTGATACTATTTTATTGCAATATATATCGGCTTCATTTTTTAGTAGCCTTGGTTTGTTAGATATTTGAATTTTTTATTTTCTAAGCCAGTACCCCATAAATAGAAGTAGGTGTCGTTTTAGTCCTTTGCTTCAACATTTCTGTCTGCAGGGAAAGGAACCTAACATTTTGCTTAAACACAGGGCCACTGGGCTCTGGGCTCAAGTCTTAGTTCTGTTAACAAATATTTTGTAGGGAAGTGAGTACTCTTCTTGGCCCTCTGATATGTGACAAACAATCCCCAAGGAACACTAACTTTTCCTTGAGATAGTGGACCTCAAGTGTGAATTCTTGTTCAATGTATTTGCAATTATAATTGCAAATGTCATGCCATTCAAAAGTGTTCACAACTTACCCACAGTATAATTGTCCCTTCTCCTCTATAATTTTCTTGAGTAATTTTGGAAACTACACTTACTAATTTTTTCTTGTTTACTAACAGTTTAAAAGGTTGAACATTAGAAAAGCTTGGAGAGGATTAAAGAAGAACCCAGAGGCAAAGACCAAGACTAAAATACATTGGTCTTCATTTCTCCCTAAGTTCTATTCTATCATTACAGAACGAATATAACATAATTTAGTTCTCAATCCAAGGAATGTAGGATTCCATGATGCTTTAGGACCATTTCTTATATGGAGAATTCTGGATGGTCTCTCTTGTCTGTTTCTGTTCTCTCCTTTCTTGCACAGGGCTAGAATGCATTTCTCAATTGCCTTGGACTGAGGAGAGGCCATATGTCTCCTGTGTGGTTGAGGTGCAACAGGTATAAATCATGCTTCCTTTGGCAGGCCTTGCCTCTGAAATGCCACATGTTATCTTCCATTTGCTCTCACTTGTTAATCAGTACTCCTTTGGTTCTATGAATTAATATGTAGCTTTTTTTCTTTCCATTTTTTTTATTGTGAAAATACTGTACAGAGGGGTTACAATTACATGGGCAAGGTAATGAGTACATTTCTTATCAAGCATTGTTGCCTCCTCCTTTGTTTCCCCTTCCCATCCCTTCCCATCTTCCCCTTCCCCAATCAGGCCCCCCCCTCCCCTGCCAAAGTTGTAAAATTTGTTTTTCGACATAATGTCTTGTACATCTCATTGTTGCAAAGGGTTCACCTGTATCCCTATTTAAACTATTTGTTTTTCCCCTTCCCCTCCACAAATTATACCAACATTAAATACAGTGAAAGCAGGGGTTATACTGTGGGGGAGGGACATACAAAGCAACAAAGCAATCATCTTATAAATATGTTAGAAACAATCGCAAAAAGAAAAAAAATTTGAATCCTTATCTTGGGGTTCATTTCGCATAACATCAACTTATCTGACCTTTTCTGCTTGTCTCAGACATATACTAGTTATTGCAGATAAGGGAAACCTATGTTTCTTTGGGCCTGGCTTACTTCACTTAATATAATTTTTTCCAAGTCTTTCCATTTCCTAACAAATGGGGCAATGTCATTCTTTCTGATGGAGGCATAGAATTCCATTGTGTATATATACCACATTTTCTTGATCCATTCATCTACTGAGAGGCATCTGGGTTGGTTCCATATCTTAGTTATGGTAAATAATGCTGCAATAAACAAAAAATATGGAACACTTCATGAATTTGCAGGGCCATGCTGATCTTCTCTGTATCGTTCCAATTTTAGTATATGTGCTGCTGAAGTGAGCACAATATGTAGCTTTTTTCTAAAAAAATAATTTGTACTGAATTTAGCTTGTAAAACTATAACAATCCATGACATAGTATACATTTGAAACAGGATATCAAGATACATAGCATAGGTATTCTCTCACATACTCTAGTTCCCATGTTATGTCCCATTTCTCACATGTTAAAAACTTCAACATGGCCGGGCGCTGGTGGCTCACGCCTGTAATCCTAGCTACTCAGGAGGCTGAGATCTGAGGATCGCGGTTCAAAGCCAGCCCGGGCAGGAGAGACCGTGAGACTCCTATCTCCAATAAACCACCAGAAAACCGGAAGTGGCGCTGTAGCTCAAGTGGTAGAGCGCTCGCCTTGAGCTGAAGAGCTGAGGGACAGCGCTCAGGCCCAGAGTTCAAGCCCCATGACCGACAAAAAAAAACAAAAACAAAAAAAAAACTTCAACATGTTTGTATATCTTTTGAGAATATGTCTGCAGATGTCCACACAGATAAGATCTAGATTGCAAACACATGGAACTCTGCCAAATACACTCTCTGAAACTTATTTTCCCCATAAGATTAGGTTTTGAATGATTTTTTTTTTGTTACAGATAACAGGATTACATAATTTTTTAATGGCTGCACTCTGAGTTATTGCATAGATGATAACAAATTTTTTTTACCAGTGCTTTGATTTTAGAGTAATTTTAGAATTAAGTAGCCTGAGATGCTAAATCTAGTAGTAAGTACAGCATTAACTATCAAGTTTAGAAAAACCAAAATCACATGATAATTTTTTTTATTTTAATACTTGCCAAAGACCATGAAACAGGTCAGATAGGCATTTAACAGAGCACCAATTCAATTCAAATTAAAATATTCTTGGGACCTACCCTACACCATAGGCATACTTGATATTTCACTGTGGTGTTGTCTGACATAATATTTATTAATCAAGTAAGCAAATGTAATTATGTGTTCAGGGTAAATTTCACACAGAAAAATGAAACAGTTATCATGTCTTCTCTGCCATTCCATTCTACTTTTGGGCAACAGTGTCTATATGTTTAACATGGATAGCTAGGAAGTTACACTTTCATACTTATATTAGGGATTTCTGTAAAATTTAGACATTCTCTCCACAAAGCCATGGGTAATTATGTGAGATGATGAATATTTTCATTTGCTTCTCTGTAGTCATAACCAATTTATTCTCTGTGTTGGTTGTAGAGCATCATGCTATCTTTCTTAAATGTACTTGGTAAATTTTATTTTAAAAGTTATGAAGATAATAGAGGTCTTTAATAGTTCTATAGGTTTCATTTTAAAGAAGTGATGTTGATTCTTTTCTCCAGGAAGATGTCCTCAAAGCATATGCATGATTCTTCTGGAAATGGCAAGAACCAGGAGTTAAGTAGATATCCTTGTAGAAAGGCAGAGAAAAAGACAAGAGTACGTATGATGCTAATGTGTCATTTTGATTCATTCACTTTTGAGTAAATCTACATTTGCAAGTAGTCCCTGGCTAAAAATACAGAGGATATCCACTAAAATATGTTTTTTGGGAGCTCTTTTCCTTGTTCCCCATGCAAGAATGTTCTTCTTGCCATCTAAAAATACCGTGTATTGTTAGCAAATTAAAACATAGTAAGTAAGGAAATCATGGGACCTGTGTTTCTTTAGGTTGCTTTGTATGTCCCGCCCCCATGGTATGACTCCTGTTTTCACTGTATTTGTTGTTGGTAAATTTGAGAAGGGGAAGGGAAAAAACAAATTGTTTAAATAGGGATACAGGTGGACCCATTGTGACAATGAAATGTACGAGATGTTATGTCAAAAAAAACTTTACAACTTTGTGTGGGGGGGGAGATAGGAGGGGAAGGGATAATAAGGGGAAACAAAGGAGGCAACAATGCTTGATAAGAAATGTACTCATTACCTTGCTCATGTAATTGTAACCCCTCTGTATGCTACTTTCACAATAAAAAAACTTAATAAAGAAACATGCATAAAACTTGTAGATAAATAAAATAGCAATCAACAAAAAGAACCATAATAAGTAGAAAAGTTGAAAGAGTATTCTTGTTTACTTAGTTCTAAGTAATGCATGTTACCACAAAATAGTTCTTAATATATGACTTGGATGGGCACATTACTTTTTAAAACATTTTACTGATATAAACTTTAGATTATGTACACACAGCCTTGCTTTTTCATTATATATTTAGTATTTTATTCACAAAAAATACATTAAATTGTCATTTTTTTTATTTAGTGCTAATACAAAAGTTCTGGCTTGAATTCTGGGCCTCATGCTCTCATTCAGCTTTCTTGCTCATGACTGATGCTCTACTGCTTGAGTCTTTCATTCAGTATGGAATCTTTTCAGCATCCAGTATGGAATCAGTTAGTTTTTGGATTTGCCTTTTACCTTAATCCTCCAGAACTCAGACCCTTGAATAGCTAGGATTACAGATATGAGAATTACTAGTGCCTGGTTTTGCCCTTACTCTTATCATTGTATTATTTATCAATGTCTAAACATATCCTAATTCATTTGTTTAGTCTTCTGTTGATAAACATTTAATTTTTTCCATTCTTTTATTATAAATTTATATAACCAACAATAATGAACATGAATGAGATGGGCATATTTGTTTGTGAACTAAAATTACTATTTATCTCTAGAAAATATTCTAAGACTCAGAATCGGAAGGCAAAATAGTATTTGCATTTACAATTTTGATAGTTATTAAAATTGCCTTACTTGAGTAACAATTTTTCTGATATTAAGAGTATGTAAGTGTGCATATGTCTACACAACTATCAAGATTTTATTTTTGTTAACGTGATGGACATCTGATAGACCTTTACTATTTAAATTGTGGTGTGTGTGTGTGTGTGTGTGTGTGTGTGTGTGTGTGTAGTGTACAATACCTTCAGGGATTGCTTCATAATAATTAAATAGATTTTATTATACATGATGATAGCAAGCTCTTTTTTAACTGTCAATCTGTAACATTTTACTTTGTTCTTTATTTTAACATAATATATTTTTATTTTCTATTGTGAATACATTAATCTTGTGATTTCTTTCTTTGGTGTATTTTACTTAGGACATATTGTCCATATTTTGTTCTAGTGATTTCATTGTTGTTAACATTTAAAAATGCCCAATTGTCTTAAAACATTTATATTTAAGATAATAGTACATTTTTAGAGATTAGTAAATAATTCAGTATATGTTAGTCTGTATCTATATAGTTAAGTAACTCATTATACTTCCATTGATTTAAAAGATCTGATAGTCTGACATGTTCCAAATAAACTCTCCCTAAATTTATTATCCTTTATTGTCTTGCTTAAATATACTTAAATATGGAATAACATCAGATAAATATTCATCGGTATTGAGTAACCATACCAAAAACATAAAAAATAATGTAAACAAAATTATAAGATTCTGCAAGATTTATAAAGGATAAAATGCATTGAGAATTATTTCTAGTCACAAGCAAGTGTATTTTTATAATGAATTGATTTCTGTGTGAGTTGAAGGTGGGCATAGGATTACTAAGGAATGTGTCATTTGGGGTGCTATCTGGGAAAGGAAGAATGACCAAGTAGGGGAATTTTGATTTAAATAGTCTTTCCTGAATTTTAATTTCTGAAACTCAAAAGCAAAGTCAATATGTTTTAAAATTAAGCAACAGGTTGAAAGATGTTCACATCAAATGAACAAGATAAATTGTAAAAACTTTCATAATTTTAATTTCTCAAAGCTAGAGCTATCATTTAGAAAAGTTCAGTTTTACTTTTTAAATAAAGGATTTGAGAAAGTATCTAGAAATCAAAATAGAAAAGGTATTCAGCTATAAGATGCTATGTTTTTTCTCATTTATTTATACTAGCATTGTTAAGTTGTTATAATTAATTTCAAAGAAAATTATGCTAATTTTAAGAAATTTAATGATAGATAAATGCATAACTAAGTCACTCAACCCACGCAGCACATAAATCTTTAAGCCATTTTTCTAAGAATAATGAGTAAATACATAGTCATACTATTAATACTACTTGACAATAATATACAAGTGATACTGCAATAGTTGCATAATACTTCACATATAGCCTATACATTTTTAATCTTTGGAGACTTCTCCAAATGTTGAATGTTTAGGCTGCTTCCAATATTTCATGATGATAGATGGTACTCATTAGAATCATTTAGTATGTGAAAATTAGATTCTAAGGTTAGCATACAAAGCAAAAAAAAATCTCACAGTGGAAATTATATATGAAAGCCTGGAATGGTGGCTCACATCTGTAATACCAGCAACAAGAAAAGCAGAGATAGGCGGAAGAGATAGGCGGATGGTGATCTGTGGTTGGCCTACCCAGTGTTAACTGGAGACCCTATCTGAAAAACAAACTAAAAGTGAAAGTACTGGGGTCATGGCTCAAGTGGTAGGGTGCTTGCTTAGTAAACACAAGGCCTAAACAATCCCCCTAGTAAAGAAAAAATTATATCTGTAATTCTTGTATGCTGTTTCTGTCTGTGATGGTAATGATCCAAGGTAGCCAGTTTTATCTCTAGGAATCAATAAAGGTGTTTTGGATAGCAAGTTACATAAAAAGGATTTTTTTAGCATTAAAAGATACTTAAAGAATATCCTTTCCTTGGAAATCAGTCTGCAACTGGATTAGAAAAATGGGCAAAACCCCAAAGAAGTTTATAAGGCTAGGTTATTTGCAAAATCTGATCTATTCATCAGTGTTCTTGTGGTAATAGATTAAAATTTTAAAGAACCATTCCATCTTTGCATCCTTTTTTGATGTTTAAAATACATATTTCATAGATCACATTCAGAAGATGTTGTCTACTGCTTAGTTGTTTCAAGAGAAATACAAATTAAGAATCTAGTTTTCTTTTCCTTTTTTATTTTCAGTGTGGGAAACAATGAAAGGCAGAAGTTAGAACATGTCTTATTAGAAACTTAATCATAGGGAAATTCTACCCAGAAGAACAGAATACTAAAAAGGGACAGGAAAGGAATTGAATACCAGGAAGCCAAGAAACAGCAAATATATTCAGTATTACAGATAATAATTTAAGGTTTTTTTTTCTAGCTAATTGTCAGGTAGAGAAGTTGTCTAGAGTTTAGGGGCCTTGTGTTGCAAACTATAACCTTACTTAGCAAAATGACAGCTCTATGCTGTAAGAAATACTCTGGGGCTGAGAGAACTATGTTCATAACTCATCTTGTGCTTAGTCTCTAGTCTAAACTTATGGAATGAAATTATATTATTTTGATCATCATTATAATAGCCATTTTAATGAAAGGTTTAATGATTGGATTGTGTAAATAAACTGTTCATGTGCTTGGAACTCCACTGCATGAACTACAAGTAGAATCCTCTAAGACCTAAGCAATTTCAGGACATATATTTGTGGAGAATTTCCATTTTTACAAGGGCTCTCTTTGGTTGCAATAATTTCTTGACTGAATCACTAGGTACCATTCAGGAAGTATTGAACTTAATGCAATTGAAACACTTTTATATTACTCTTGGGAGATATTCAAAAGTTCTTATGGCATGCCCATTGGAACAATGCCTCCCATAAGTTTAGGAACCATCTGATAGCCAAATACTAGTGGCCCGTGCCTATAATCCTAGGTTCTCAGGAGTTTTAGGAGATAAGGATAATGATTCTAAGCCAGCCTGAGGCTCAAAGAGATAAAGAGCTAGTCTTGAGCACAAAAGCGCACAGACAGCACCTAATGCCTGAATTCAAGTAACCAAAAAAAAAAATCTGAGCATGACTTTTCTAATATTTGAACAAGAACTGAAGAATTCAAACAGAAGTGACACCAGAAGAGATAAAAGACCTATAATATCTCTATTAAGATGAGAATTTGTAGAGTAAAATCAGTTCATTAAAAAATAAAAAGTATCATGGTTGGCCTCTGCCCATTCTTTTCCTTCCCCATTGCCAATACTTGGGAGTGCGTCAGGTTTTCCTTAGTGGTACAGCTGAAGTAGATTCATTCATTGTTCCAGAAACGGTGGCACTTCTCTTTGTAAATATCATTTTATGTTGGATTCCCTGATTCCTTGGAATTCATCTTAGGTATTCTTGATAAACAACAACAACTACATGCACCATCGAGTTAAGTTCATGGAATCAAAGAAGTGGAAGGCACATCAACAGATTCTCTTTTCATTTGTTTCCACTTGGAAAAATTATTATTCTATTATATGCCTGATCTAATCTGAATCTCAGGCCCATTCTTTTATCATAAATCAGCATTTGGTTTTGAACAGCTTAGTTTAACAGGCCATTTAAGACATATTTTATTTTATACTCCTGATTTATGGAAATAATTTTCCTATAGCTTTCCTATTTAAATTTTGGGAGGTAGCAGAAAAATCTCATTGAAGTTCAGAAAAATGTATCATTTTCTAGCTTTCTGTATCTTTGCCTAACCTCATATTTATTCACTTGCTCTCTCTCCTTTTGCTGATAGTCCCAATTTCATAGTCCCTCTCCATTTCTAACCATCTTTTCTCCCTGTAAACACCATGTTTTTACTTTACTTCTCAAATTCAGAGCAAAAATTCACTTCTCTGAGGAAAACTTTGTTGTTCTGGATCTCTTGACTCCCATAAAAATCTTAGGCCGAGACTCACGGTATTTCACCCTCACTTACCTCTTCTTCCTCATGGATCCTTTCCTGACGCCTTCAAAATATGAGATGTTGCTCTTTTAAAGATATTTTCTCTCATTTTCATTTCACAGTAAAACTTTTGACTAAATATAACTTTCATGTTCTCCCCATTACATTAATGGGGTTACAGAATGTACAGAATGTACAGAATGTAACCCCATTATTATCCCAAGCTATTATTTTGATAGCTTGAACTTCTTGGAGCTTTAGCATCACAGATTCTATAGTCCTAGAAATTGCAGATCTGTATTACTCCTTAATCCAGGACAAATATTTTAAGTGTTTTACATAGAATGCCTAATCCTTGAAACATTTTATGAGGTATAGCGTGACTATTCTTATCCTATGATAAGGAAGTTGAAGACTAGAGATGTTAAAAACTTGTCTAAAGTCCAGTTCCTAATGACATTGGCTCTTTTTGCTACATTCCTCAGGAGAGCTATTGAATTTCATGTTTTCTTTCTATCATTTATTATCATGAAAGTAGTTCTATTTAATGAGCAATATCTTTTTGGAGATAATTCTTACAAGTCATTCAAAGTTCTGGTTTACTTACCTATTCACATTTGAGAAGTCATTTCTCCTATTGTATGCTCATTTTATGATGTAGCATTCTGAAAACCCCTTTTTATCTGGGACAATCTCTTAGATTCTTTGCTAGAAATTCAAATGATAGAATACTGTCCCTCAGATCTCATGCCTGCCTCAACATTAAGAAGGGAAACGGATGGAACTAGAAGAAATTATGTTGAACAAGGAAAGCCAAGATCAAAGAGACAAATGGCACATGGTCTCCCTGATAAGTGGATGTTAAATCCAAAATGTAAGGTGATATGACAAAGTTAACAAGAATTAAGAAACAAAGGACTTCCACTCATCTGGTCGAATCACCACTAAATAACCCCATGCTGCTGATCACATATATGGTATATATGTGCACACCGGAGGGAAACCAGGAGGAGGACATAGAACTAGAGGGAATCAGAGAAAAATATACAACAGTGGGACCCATCAGCTGCACTGGACATTGATCAAAACAAACTAAGCAACTTAATGGCAGTGATTGTAAGAAGGAAACGAGTGGGAAAAAAGGAACAGCTGATGCTATTCAAAACAAAAGAAATGTACATATCACCCAATGTGGAAGAAATAACTGTACTATCAGAGCTCATAGGACTCATAAAAGTTATAGACCACGATAGAAAATTTGCCCATGAAAGTTAGAATGTGTTTGTGACTTTAACTAAGCTTCACTATCCCACAATACTGTGAAATTTGGGAAATTTATGTAACCACTTAATCACAATAAAGAATTTGAAAAAAAAAGAGAAGTCACTGAAGTCTACCTAGTCAGTTTGTATTAAATAGAAAAGACTTAATTCCTCCAGATCACAATGCTGTGAGGAAAAAAAGTCATGGGTGCTGAACAAACAGTTATAAATAACCTAGTGATTTCTAGGTTTCCTATTGTGAGACTAGCAAGGCTTGTTAGCATGTATGCTTTCTGATCATAGCTGAGCTCACACACATGATAACTGGGGATTGGAAACATTCAGGAGTAGAGAGCCATGGATCGCAAGAGCATTGCAAAGTCATATTTAGTACTTCTGAAGCCAGCAGAACCTCACTGAGGTGTTTGGGATCAAGAATGTTTGCTAAGTGGGGGGAGGGGGGAGGTTGGGAAGGGAGGTGAAGGGTAAACAAAGGAGGAGGCTGCAATGCTTGGTAAGAAATGTATGCATTATCCTGCCCATGTAATTGTAGCCCCTCTGTACAGTATGTTCTCAAATAAAATAAAATAAAATTAAAAAAAAAGAATGTTTATAATAAGCAATAAAATATAAATTCTATATAAACAGTTGTTACATAATTTATGAGATAATGAAACATTAAATATTTGTACTTATTCAAAAAAAAAAAAAAAGAATGTTTGCTAAGAGTTAAGTCAGAGCATTCACCCAAATGTCATCCAAGCTACACTTCTGCCTGCATGTGAAATTTAGGAAGAAGATCGGAACCATGTAGACATTGATTTGAAAGTGGGAAATTAAGTGCAAAGTTAAGTACAGTTCTAGCAGAGTCCTTCCACTAATTTTCTTTACCCTTTTGTAAAGGTACTGTTTTGCTTTCCTTATTTCTCAGAGGTAAAAGAAGGGATTTAAATAAGAATGCCAATAGACACATGAAAAAATGCTCAACCTCCCTAGCCATAAAAGAAATGCAAATCAAAACAACATTGAGATTCCACCTCACCCCAGTTAGAATGGCTATAATCAAGAACTCTAATAACAACAGATATTGGAGGGGATGTGGACAGAAGGGAACCTTACTTCATTGGTGGTGAGAATGTAAACTTGTTCAACTACTTTGGAAAGCAGTATGGAGGTTCATCAAAAGACTACACATAGAATTCCCCTATGATCCAGTAATTCTACTTTTGGGCATTTACCCAAATGACCACAAACGAGGCCATACTAAAGCTACCAGCACAAGTATGTTTATTGCAGCTTTATTCACCATAGCTAAGATATGGAACCAACCCAGATGCTCCTCAATAGATGAATGGTTCAAAAAAATGTGGAATATATATATATAATGGAATTCTATACTTCCATCAGAAAGAATGACACCACCCCATTTGTTAGGAAATGGAAAGATTTGGAAAAAATTATATTAAGTGAAGTAAGCCAGTCCCAAAGAAACATAGGTCCCAGGGTTTCCCTTATTTGCAATAACTAGTATATGTCTAGGATAATCTTACCAGACAAGCAGAAAAGGTCAAAAGTTATGTACATATGACCATATTAGATGAAGTTAAGTGAAATGAATCCCAAGATAGGGACACATTTCTATTATAGTCTATCTATAAGAGTGTCTGTTAACTGGTTAGGGGCTATACACTTGTACAATGTATTATGTTTTAAAGTTTTGAACTCAGAGTGTTGAGCAAATATTCTTTGCAAATATTTTACCATTTGAGTCATGTCCCCAGCTCTTTTTGCTTTTGTGGAGTCTCACATTTTGCCAGGGTGGGTGGGACAGTGATCATCCTATTTCCTTTGTTGTTATTGTGGATGGAGGTGTTGGGAACATTCTTCCCAAGTAGTTAGGATTATAGATGTGAGCCAACATGCCCAGTTTGTATTTTTTCCTTCTGTTTATTTATAATTCTTCCCCTAATAATTATAAAAATGGCACATATATGTTTATATATAATAGGAAAAATGCAGAGATGAATAAATGTGATTAAAGATAAAATAAGAATATGAAGTTAAGATATGCTAGGAATATAGCTAATATAAAAGGTTTATACAAAAAAATGTTTATACCAGAAGGGTGCTACAGGTTTGACTAGAAGAAGATATAAAAGAGATTTCGTGTCTCTCTCTCTTTCTCTTGTCTTTTTTTTTTCTGTTGTTATTTTATTTGTGCAGGTACCAGGGCATGAACTGAAGGCTTCATATTCTTGCTTGTTTTCTTGCTCAACTGTCTTCAAAATACAATCCTTGCCAGGCACCAGTGTCGCACGTCTGTAATCCTACCTACTCAGGAGGCTGAGATCTGAGGATCATGGTTCAAAGCCAGGCCGGGCAGGAAAGTCTGTGAGACTCTTATCCCCAATAAACCACTAAGAAAGCAGGAAGTGGTGCTATAGCTCAAGAAATAGAGCACTTGCCTTGAGCTGAAGAGCTGAGGGACAGTGTCTAGTCCAGAGTTCAAGCTCCAAGACTGATCAAAAAACAAGTTAAATGTTTTGTTTTTTGTTTTTGTCAGTTGTGGGGCTTGAACTCTGGGCCTGGGCACTGTCTCTGAGCTCTTCAGCTCAAAGCTAGCACTCTACCACTTGAGCCATAGTGCCACTTCCGCAAAAAACAAACAAACAAAATACAACCCTTTAGGTTTCAGCTTCATGAGTAGCCAGGATTATAGGTATGAGTCACCAATGCCTGGCGTCTGCATTTTATTTGAACCAAACAAAGACATAAATATCAATGAAGTTCTTGTGAATAAAAATCATTTTGAATAAAAGTTATAGCAAAATAAAAATTTGGACTTAACAAATTATACACAGGAGAGGCCAATAAAATGCTCAGTATGGTGGTAGATAAAATACTCACTAAATTTATAAAAAATTGAATGTTTACTTTTCATAATTTCTCAAAATAACTAGATATTGTAGTAAGAAAGTTTAGTTTCAAACATCTAAAATAATGTTATAATTACATTTCACTGATTTAACACATTATACAATATAAAATACCTGAAAAGATATGTAGATACAGCATTACAGGCAGACATCTAAGAATATTATGTCTTAAAACCACGCAAAATTTTCATGTCTGGATTAAACTGGGTGCGCAGATAGTAAATACTGCTCAGTAAAGATTGATTTCCATTATATTATCATTGAGAAAATGTAATTTTGATATGATACTTTTGTCATGCACTGGGTATATATATTTATTTCAGATTATTACCTGGGTAGCTGAGCATCCTATTATCATATGGAGATTAGCTAAGGCTTAAGCTAGATTCCAGGTCTATCTAACACATTGGAGAGTAGATGAATATATTCATCAATTGCAATCACTAAAAAGCGATTAGCTTTTCAAAAGAGAACTTTGAAACACTTCGTATGATCCAAAAGTGTCAATGGTTCACACCTATACTAACCTTAACTACTCAGGAGGCTGAGATCTGAGGATCAGAGTTCAGTCAGCTCAAGCAGAAAATTCTGTGAAACTCTTACCTTCAGTTAATCACACACACACAAAAAGAAAAAACAAGTGGAGGTGGAGTTGTGCCTGAAGTGTTAGAGTACCAGTTAAGTACAAAAGCTAAGGAACAGCACCCAAGCCCTGAGTTCAAGCCTCAGTACTTTTTTTTTTTTAAAAAAAGAAAGAAAGCAAAGTAGCTAACTTTAATTATTATAATGTCTGGGTGATCTTCCCAAATTGATTAAAATTTAAAATGTATTTTTATTCCTAAAGTAGTTGACTTGCCAAATTAGGCTATTGGTGTTGCAACAATTATATGTTGTAAGAAATTTGCTGAATGTGCTATTTTGACCTCTTTGTAGCTGATTTTAAGGATATATGTATTGCAGCAATTTGTTGGAATTGAGGTCACTTCTACCTAGTCACACAATAAATGCACATTCCTAGCATATAGAATGCTACTTTTATCTTCTACAACAGATGGTAGGGAGATAATATACACCTCATCAATAAGTAATTTGAGGCCAGAGGTTACCAAATAAAAATAAAGATTTGAGTATAACATTTCTGACAGCGGACAGATATTTTTCTATGTGCCAGCACCCTTCAGTAGTTATAATGAAAAATGAAAATTGGAAAAAATTACAATTGTTCTAGGAATTTTAACCAATCAACATTTTACTACGCCAATAGGTTCATGAATGAAGACTGATTCTTAGAAATACATGAATATTAGGGGCAGACTCCTAGAGGTAATTACACCTTTTTAATTTCAAACACAGAACTTTTCTAAAAGCCTAAGTAGCTGAGATATATGGAAGTAATTTCAAAATTAAAAAATATACTTTGATTATAAACATTATCATAAAAGTTCAGCATTTCCAACTGGTTACCTAGGAGAATTCCCTTTATTTATTCAACCACAGAATGTGGTCTGTATTGCAGATTATTTGTAACTGCATGGGTTGTGTAAATTATGGGATGTGAAACCAACATTTATTTATCTCTAAAATATAAGCATTGCACATCCCAAAAGATGGAATTGGTTTAAGATTTTATCCCAAGGACCGTTCTCTTTAATAATGTGCATCAATAAATTTATTGCCTATGAAGAACTGTATAGTGATTAATACAAGATCATAGGGCAGTTCCGGGAAGATGGCGGAGGAGAAGCTGGAAGCTAAAAAAGCTCTTGCATAGAAAGCAGTTTTAGTGCTCCAATGAACAGTCCTAAGCCAGAGAATCACACCAAGTGTGCCATCATAGTACAGAGAGTTAGGCCAGAGAGGGAAAATCCAGGCACAGAGAGAGATCTGAGCACTTGCCAGCAGCCACGGCTGCGGCTGCGGCTGCGGCTGCAGAGACGGTGGCCGTAGCCATCATACCTGCAACATAGAGAGTCCAGGATGAGGGAGCCAGACACCACAGGCGAGCGGATTCTACTTAACACCAACAAGAACTGACAAGGAGCAGACATCTTCATCCTGCAGTTTGCGGACCAGAGCCAACCCAGGAACCAAGACTCAGTGTGAGTACAAGCCTGACGTCCTCACTCCTTCTCAGGGAGCAGAGAGGGAAGGCCAAAGGTCTCCATCTCTGATACTGAAAAAGTCAGGCTGAGGTGCTAGCTCCAACTCAGGCCTTGGAAGAAAACTAGAGTCATTTAGCAGGTCACAAGAACCTAACCTGACCAGCCAGACTCAGCTCCACCCACGGAAAAGTCACCCAGTTCTGGGCAAGCCCCAGGAGTGGCTTTTTTCACTGGGTAAACAGAGCCAGAGGCTGCCCCTCCCTTTAGCAGCCTCAACAATCAATTGAAATTCAGTAAACATAAACCCTGAGAATGGCTCCAGGCTGGGTTCTGTGAGTTTTTCACAAGCTAGCCCCTCAGGGAAAAGCTACTGTTTGCTGAAGGCCTCAACTCTACCCAGAACCTAGCCTCATCACAGCATCTCCAAACTTGAGGAAACAGCCATCTCCCTCTTTTGTGATACTCAAAACAGAGCCCTCTCCCACTGAACTAGCCTGGGAGGAGGATCACAAAATCCTGGATAAAGCAGAGCATTCTTCTGCCTGCTCAAACAAACTGACTTAAGAAACCAACCAAGCCATAGGAAAATCAAACACCACAAGCAGACCAGAGACTCCAACAAGAGGCTGGTTAGGGCACAAGGGAGATACAGGATCTTCTCACCTCTCCCAAAAAAATCAAAGAACTTTTTTTGTACCTTTTATTTATTTATTTATTTTATGCCTCACTTCTTTTTTTTTTTAATTTTATTTTATTTTATTTGAGAACATACTGTACAGAGGGGCTACAATTACATGGGCAGGATAATGCATACATTTCTTACCAAGCATTGCAGCCTCCTCCTTTGTTTACCCTTCACCTCCCTTCCCAGCCTCCCACCCCCACAACCTCCCTCCCCCCCCCACACCGACATTGTAAAGTTGGTTTTGACATGACATTTTGTACTTCTCATTGTTGCAACAGGTCCACCTGAATCCTTAAACGACTTGTTTGTCCCCATCTCCTCAACATGTTATAATGACATCAAATATAGTGAAAGCAGGGGTTACACTGTGGGGGAGGGACATACATAGCAACAAAGAAATAATCTTATAAATGCGTTAGAAACACATGCATGAAAGAAACGAAAAAATTAAAATACATATTTAAGGGTTCATTTTCCTAACATCACATTATCTGACCTTTTCCGCTTGACTCATACCTATACTAGATATTGCAAATAAGGGAAACCATGGGACGTATGCTTCTTTGGGCCTGGCTTACTTCACTTAATATAATTTTTTCCAAACCTTTCCATTTCCTAACAAATGGGGAAATGTCATTCTTTTTGATGGAGGCATAGAATTCCATTGTGTATATATACCACATTTTCTTGATCCATTCATCTACTGAGGGGCTTCTGGGTTGGTTCCATATCTTAGCTATGGTAAATAATGCTGCAATAAACATAGTTGTGCTGGTAGCTTTAGTGTGGTCTTGTTTGTAAACATTTGGGTAAATGCCCAAAAGTGGGATTGCTGGATCATAGGGGAGATCTATGTGAAGTCTTTTGAGGAACCTCCATACTGCTTTCCAAAGTGGTTGAACAAGTTTACATTCCCACCAACAATAAAGTAAGGTTCCTTTCTGTCCACATCCCCTCCAGCATCTGTTGTTGTTAGAGTTCTTGATTTTTGCTGTTCTAACTGGAGTGAGGTGATATCTCAATGTTGTTTTGATTTGCATTTCTTTTATGGCTAGGGATGTTGAACATTTCTTCATGTGTCTATTGGCCATCCTTCTTTCTTCTTCAGAGAAGCTTCTCTTTAAGTCTTTCACCCACTTATTTATTGGGCAGTTGTTTCTTTGAGGATTTGTTGTTGGGTGGTTTAATTTTTTGAGTTCCAAGTATATTTTAGATATGAGACCCTTGTCCGTTGTATGGCTGGTAAAGATCTTCTCCCAATCCGTGGGCTTTCTATTGATCTTGCCAGCTATGCCATTTGCCCTGCAGAAACTCTGCAACCTTATGCAATCCCATTTGTCCAACCTTTCTTTGATTTGTTGTGCTTCCGGGTCTCTATTCAGAAAATTTCGACCTGAGCCAAGGAGACCTAGGGTTTCTCCTATTCCATCCTGTAATGTTTTCAGAGTGTCTGCTTTGTGTTCAAGGTCTTTGATCCATTTGGAGTTGATTCTGGTGCAGGGTGATATATAAGGATCTAGCTTTAGTTTTCTACATGTAGTTAACCAATTTTGCCAGCACCATTTACTGAAGAGGCTGTCTTTCTTCCATTCTATTGTTTTAGCTTCCTTATGGAAGATTAGATGGCTATAGGTCTGTAGGTTCATTTCTGGGTTTTCAATTCTATTCCATTGGTCCTGAGGTCTGTTTTTATGCCAATACCAAGCTGTTTTGATTACTATGGCTTTATAGTAGAGTTTGAAATTTGGTATTGATATTCCTCCAGCAGTGTTCTTTCCGTTGAGGAGCGTTTTTGCTATTCGGGGTCTTTTATTGTTCCATATGAATTTTTGGATTGCCTCTTCTATTTCCTTGAAGAATGAGGGTGGGATTTTGATAGGTATCGCATTGAATTTGTAGATAGCCTTGGGAAGTATTGTCATTTTCACGATGTTAATCTTGCCAATCCAGGAGCATGGGAGGTTTTGCCATTTTTTAAGTTCTGTGTTGATTTCCTTTTTCAAGATTTTAAAGTTTTCATCATAGAGGTCCTTCACTTCTTTGGTTAAGTTAATTCCTAGGTATTTTATTTTTTGTGGGGCTATTACAAATGGAGTTGCTTTCCTAATTTCAGCCACACTTTTCTCATTGTTGGCATATAGAAAAGCCATTGATTTTTGGGGGTTAATTTTATAACCTGCTACTTTGCCAAAGTTTTGAATCAGCTTGAGTAATTTGGGAGTGGAGTCTATGGGATTCTTTAAATACAAGATCATGTCATCTGCAAAGAGGGAGAGTTTTATTTCTTCTTTCCCTATTTGGATCCCCTTTATGTCTGCATCTTGTCTTATTGCTGTAGCTAGGCATTCTAATACTAGATTGAAGAGAAGTGGAGAGAGTGGGCATCCTTGTCTTGTTCCTGAGTTAAGAGGAAATGGCTTTAGTTTTTCACCATTGAGTATAATGCTGGCTGTGGGTTTGTCATATACAGCCTTTATTGTATTGAGGAATGATCCATGGATTCCTAATTTTTCCAGAACCTTCATCATAAAGGGGTGTTGGATCTTGTCAAATGCTTTTTCTGCATCTATTGAGATAACCATGTGGTTCTTATTCTTGCTCCTATTGATGTGATGAATAATATTAATTGATTTGCGTATATTGAACCAGCTTTGCATCTCTGAAATGAATCCTGTTTGATCATGGTGTATGATTTTTTGGATGAATTGTTCACCCAGCAGCATCAGAATACACGTTCTTCTCAGCAGCACATGAAACGTTTTCTAAAATAGACCACATTTTAGGCCACAAAGCAAACTTGTCTAAATTCAGAAACATTGAAGTTATACCTTGCATTCTCTCTGACCACAAGGGAATAAAATTAGAACTCAACACCAAAAGCCACCAAAGAAAGTCCGGTATCACATGGAGGCTGAACAACACACTGCTGAATCATGAGTGGGTCAGGGAAGAGATTAGAAAGGAAATTCAAATGTTCATGCTATTCAACAAAAATGAACACACAAATTACCAGCTCCTCTGGGACACAGCAAAGGCAGTACTCAGAGGCAAGTTTATAGCTCTGAACTCCTACATCAACAAATTGGAGAGATCGGAAACTAACAATTTAATGACACATCTAAACCTCCTTGAAAAAGAGCAGCAAGATAAACCCCAATCCAGTAGACGGAAAGAAATAATCAAAATTAAATCAGAATTAAATGAATTAGAATCCAAAAAAACTATAGAAAGAATCAACAAAACAAAGAGTTGGTTCTTCGAAAAACTTAACAAAATTGACAGACCCTTAGCAAACCTTATCAGAAAAAGGAGAGAACACACCCAAATTAATAAACTCAGAGATGAGAATGGAAACAGCACTACGGAAACAACCAAGATTCAGAACATTATAAGGGAATACTTCTCAAAGCTTTATGCTAATAAGTTTGAGAACTTGACAGAAATGGACCTTTTCCTAGCAAATATTGACATGCCAAAACTAAACCAAGATGAGTTAAACCAGCTTAACAGGCCCATATCAAGCATTGAAATAGAAACAGCAATAAGAGACCTCCCAGCTAAGAAAAGTCCAGGACCAGATGGTTTTACAGCGGAATTTTACAAGGCCTTCAAAGCAGAGCTCACACCAATACTCCTCCAACTCTTCAATGAAATTGAAAGAGAAAGCTCACTACCGAACACCTTCTATGAAGCCATCATTACCCTCATCCCAAAACCAGGCAGGGACTCATCAAAGAAAGAGAACTATAGACCCATTTCTTTGATGAACATTGATGCAAAACTTCTCAACAAAATTTTGGCCAATCGACTTCAACAATTCATCCAAAAAATCATACACCATGATCAAACAGGATTCATTTCAGGGATGTACCTTTTATAAATTTTTTTTTCTAAAACTTTTTTAAATTTTTAATTTTTACCTTTTTAAAAAATGTTTTTTAGTAACTTTTTTTCTTCCTCTTATAATTTTTTTTAGGGGTATATGTGTGTGTGCATTTTTCTTTCTCAAATTTTTTTTTGTTTTTTGTTTAGCTCTACTGAACTTTTGATCTTTTTTTCTTTCTTTCTCATTCTTTTCACCTTTTCTTCTCTTTTGTTCTCCTTTGTGTGACTTAATTGCTGTTCTGCACATCTTCAGATATACCCGTAGTCGATTATTAGACCTTATCCCCCATTATGTAAACACTTAATCCAGAAATTTATTACTCAATTCAAAACCTCTTAGGCTTAAATTCCTTAATAGCAGTACTACCTCTTTATACCTATATAATATTTTAAGCATTTTTATTTTTAAGTTTTTCACATCTCCTTTATTTCCCTCCCCTTTTCTCATTATACCCATGTTCTTCTCTAAATATTGCATTTTCATTTTTGCATAATTTTGAAGCATTGCACTTTTTAATTTTTAATTTTTGCTTTTCTATTTTTCTTGTCTCTTTTTTCTCTTTCTCTTTCTTCTTTCTCTCTCTCTCTCTACTTTCATCCTATCCAACCTATTGCCTGCTTTGAGATTAGGACTTAGTTAAGTTAACTCTCCCTGTGCCTTCCCACATTCCTCTATTCCTATTTTTACCCACATCTCTCCCTAAACCTAATAATTTCTGGTTTGCCAAATTCTTCTTTGCGGTTCGTAGCCCATAAATATATAGTTGTTTGATGTTGAATAGATATATCTGTTGAACTAGATTCTATCTGCAGACTTTTGACTGTGCAACTACAGACTTTGGTTGATGCTTGCCTTAAGATAGTGTTCTAGCACAAAACTGGTGTTACTTTCATCCCAAATGGGCAGAGTAAGCCGGAAAAACACAAGAAAAATGGCATGTCCGGGTATCTCAACTCCTACTCATGATAATCAGGTAACAGAACAGATAATGCATAATCCAAAGGAGAGTTCCCAAATAGCTCTACAAACACTGTTGGTAAACATAGCAAATGAAAATATTGAAAACCTACAAAGGACTCTGTATGAGCATGATAGGGAGAGAGAGGAGGCAAACCAAAGGTTAAAACAGGAAAATATTGAAAACCTACAAAGGACTCTGTATGAGCATGATAGGGAGAGAGAGGAGGCAAACCAAAGTTAATACAGGAATATGAGCATGAGGAAGCTACTCAAAAACTGATACAGGAATTGTGTGAGCAGCTTGAGAACACTCAAAGAGAAAGGCAGGAATGGCATGGGCAGGCTGAGAAACACTCAAAGAGAACTACAGGAATGGCGTGAAGGTGAGGAAGCTAAGCAAAGTGTAATACAGGAATTGAGAGAGCAGGATGAGTATACACAAACATCACTAAAGACATTCATGGAATCCATTAACAAAGACCTGAAAGAAGTCAGGGAGACCAGAAAGGGAATGCTGAATGGAACCCAAAAGAAGGAATGAGAGTCCAAGGAAACCATAACCAATCAACTAAGTGATTTGAGAATAAACGCTGAACACCAAATTAAGGAAGTAAGAAGTTCATACAAGATCTAAAACAAAGCTCCAACAAAGAATTTGAAGCCATCAAAGCTGACCAACTAGAAAGAAAAGAAATAAAAAACAAAGTAGAAAGTCTTGATAGTAGGTTAGACCATGCAGAAGTTCGAAACTTGGGGATTGAAGACAGCCTAGATATTATAGAGAAAGAACATACAACCATCCATGACAAATCCAAGAAATATGATAGATCTATTCAACACTTGGAAGACACCATCAGAAGGCCTAATCTGAGGATAATGGGTGTACAGGAGCACCTAGAGACAGAAGTTAATGGTGTAGGAAATTTGTTTAACAGGATCCTAGCAGACAAATTCCCAAACATGCAAAAAGATAGGCCTATTCAGCTACAAGAAGCTTTTAGAACTCCAAATAGACCAGACCAGAATAGGACATCCCACCATCACATTATAATCCACACAGGATCAATTCAGACCAAGGAAAACATCCTTAAAGCTGTCAAGGAGAAAAGATCAATCACCTATAAAGGGAAATCAATTAGAATCACCTCAGATTTCTCAGCAGAGACAATCAAAGCAAGAAGAGCCTGTAATGTTGTATGCCATTCCCTAAAGACAAACAACTATCAACCAAGAATACTGTACCCAGCTAAACTCTCCTTCATAAACAAAGGTCAAATAAAAACCTTCCATAGCAAAGAAAAACTGAAACAAAATATCTCCACCAAACCAGCCCTACAAAAGATACTTAAAGATGTCCTACACATAGAAAACCAAGAAGACCACAATAAAGGCCAAGAAACCGCACCCAAACTGAGAATCCAAGAACCATAGGAAGAACCCAGTAGCTGCAGCCCCCAAGAAGGTGAATAAAATGGCAGGAACTCCCAAATACCTCTCAGTCCTATGTCTTAGCATTAACGGACTTAACTCTCCAATTAAGCTACATAGACTGTCTAGTTGGATTAAAACTCAAGATCCTTCTTTCTGCTGCCTTCAAGAGTCACATGTTGCCCATAAAAAACAAAACAAAACACATTTTCAGTGTTAAAGCAAACAGCCCCCATAAACAGGCAGAAGATGCAATCCTAATATCAGATAGAATAGACTTCAAATTAAAATTTTTGAGAAGAGATAAAGAAGGTCGCTACATACTAATTAAGGGATCTCTCCTTCAGGAGGGTATTACAATTCTAAATATCTATTCGTCAAACAACAGAGCACCCAAATTTATCCAAGAAACACTACTTTCCTTCCAATCCCACATAGATCCAAAGACATTAATTGTAGGGGATTTGAACACACCACTCTCCCCACTAGATAATTCAACTCGGCAAAAACTCAACAGAGAAACCGCAGACCTAAACAACTGCATAGATCAACTAGATTTACCAGACATCTACCGAATATTTCACCCAGCAGCATCAGAATACACGTTCTTCTCAGCAGCACATGGAACATTTTCTAAAATAGAGTACAATTTAGGCCACAAAACAAACTTGTCCAAATTCAGAAACATTGAAGTTATACCTTGTATTCTCTCAGACCACAAGGGAATAAAATTAGAACTCAACACCAAAAGCCACCAAAGAAAGTCCTGTAACACATGGAGGCTGAACAACACACTTCTGAATCACCAGTGGGTCATGGAAGAGATTAGAAAGGAAATTCAAATGTTCATGATATTCAACAAAAATGAGCACATAAATTACCAGCTCCTCTGGGACACAGCAAAGGCAGTACTCAGGGGCAAGTTTATAGCTCTGAGTTCCTACATCAACAAATTGGAGAGATCTGAAACCAACAATTTAATGAGACATCTGAGCCTCCTTGAAAAAGAGCAGCAAGATAAACCCCAATCCAGTAGATGGAAAGAAATAATTAAAATTAAATCAGAATTAAATGAATTAGAATCCAAAAAAACTATAGAAAGAATCAACAAAACAAAGAGTTGGTTCTTCGAAAAAATTAACAAAATAGACAGACCCTTAGGAAATCTTATCAGAAAAAGAAGAGAACACACCCAAATAAATAAACTTAGAAATGAGAATGGAAACAGCACCACAGAAGCAACCAAGATCAGAACAGTATAAGGGAATACTTCTCAAAACTTTATGCTAATAAGTTTGAGAAGTGGCAGAAATGAACCTTTCCCTAGCAAATATTGACATGCCAAAACTAAACCAAGATGAGTTAAACCAGCTTAACAGGCCCATATCAAGCACTGAAATAGAAACAGCAATAAGAGACCTCCCATCTAAGAAAAGTCCAGGACCAGATGGTTTTACAGCGGAATTCTACAAGGCCTTCAAAGCAGAGCTAACACCAATACTCCTCCAACTCTTCAATGAAATTGACAGTGAAAGGTAACTACCTAACACTTTCTGTGAAGCCATCATAACCCTCATACCCAAACCAGGCAGGGACTGATCAAAGAAAGAGCACTATCGACCCATTTCTTGATGAACATTGATGCAAAACTTCTCAACAAAATTTTGGCCAATCGACTTCAACAATTCATCCAAAAATCATACACCATGATCAAACAGGATTCATTTCAGGGATGCAAAGTTGGTTCAATATACACAAATCAATTAATATAATTCATCACATCAACAGGAGCAAGGATAAGAACCACATGGTTATCTCAATAGATGCAGAAAAAGCATTTGACAAGATCCAACACCCCTTTATGATGAAGGTTTTGGAAAAATTAGGAATTCATGGAACCTTCCTCAATACAATAAAGGCTGTATATGACAAACCTACAGCCAGTATTATACTTAATGGTGAAAAACTAAAGCCATTTCCTCTTACCTCAGGAACAAGACAAGGATGTCTACTCTCCACTTCTCTTCAATCTAGTATTACAATGCCCAGCTACAGCAATAAGACAAGATGCAAGCATAAAGGGGATCCAAATAGGGAAAGAAGAAATAAAACTCTCCCTCTTTGCAGATGACATGATCTTGTATTAACGAATCCCATAGATTCCACTCCCAAATTACTCAAGGTGATTCAAAACTTTGGCAAAGTAGCGGGGTATAAAAATAACCCTCAAAAATCAATGGCTTTTCTGTATGCCAACCATGAGAAAAGTATGGCTGAAATTAGGAAAATAACTCCATTCGTAATAGCCCCACAAAAAATAAAATACCTATGTATTAACTTAACCAAAGAAATGAAGGATCTCTATGATGAAAACTTTAAAAATTTGAAAAAGGAAATCAAAACAGAACTTAGAAAGTGGCAAAAACTCCCATGCTCCTGGATTGGAAAGATCAACATTGTGCAAATGGCAGTACTTCCCAAGGCTATCTACAAATTAAATGCAATACCTATCAATATTATTCCAACCCCATTCTTCAAGGAAATAGAAGAGGCAATCCAAAAATTCATATGGAACAATAAAAGACCCCGAATAGCAAAAACGATCCTCATTAGAAAGAACACTGCTGGAGCAATATCAATACCAAATTTCAAACTCTATTATAAATCCATAGTAATCAAAACAGTCAGGTACTGGCACAAGAACAGACCTCAGGGCCAATGGAATAGAATTGAAGATCCAGAAATGAACCTACAGACCTATAGCCATCTAATCTTTGATAAGGGAGCTAAAAAAATAGAATGGAAGAAAGACAGCCTGTTCAGTAAATGGTGCTGGCAAAATTGGTTAACTAATTGTAGAAAACTAAAGCTAGACCCTTATATATCACCCTGCACCAGAATCAACTCCAAATGGATCAAAGACTTAGGAGTCAAAGCAGACACTCTGAAAACATTACAGGATGGAGCAGGAGAAACTGTAGATCTTGTTGGCACAGGCTGAAATTTTCTTAATAGAGACCCAGAAACACAAGAAATCAAAGAAAGGTTGGACAAATGGGATTGCATGAAATTGCAGAACTTCTGCATGGCAAAGGACATAGCTAGCAAGATCAATAAAAAGCCCATGGATTGGGAGAAGATCTTCACTAGCCATACAACAGACAAGGGTCTCATATCTAAAATATACCTGGAACTCAAAAAATTAAATCCCCCAAAAACAAATCTTCAAAGAAACAACTGCCCAATAAATAAGTGGGCTAAAGACTTACAGAGAAACTTCTCTGAAGAGGAAAGAAGGATGGCCAATAGACACATGAAGAAATGCTCAACTTCCCTAGCCATAAAAGAAATGCAAATCAAAACAACATTGAGATATGACCTCACTTCAGTTAGAATGGCTAAAATCAAGAACTCTAATGACAACAGATGCTGGAGGGGATGTGGACAGAAGGGAACCTTACTGCATTGTTGGTGGGAATGTAAACTTGTTCAGCCACTTTGGAAAGCAGTATGGAGGTTCCTCAAAAGACTCCACATAGAGCTCCCTTATGACCCAGCAATCCCACGTCTTGGCATTTACCGAAATGTTTACAAACAAGAACACACTAAAGCTTCCAGCACGACTGTTTATTGCAGCATTGTTTACTATAGTTAAGATATGGAACCAACCCAGATGCCCCTTAGTAGATGAATGGATCAAGAAAATGTGGTATATATACACAATGGAATTCTGTGCCTCCATCAGAAAGAATGACATTGCCCCATTTGTTAGGAAATGGAAAGACTTGGAAAAAATTGTATTAAGTGAAGTAAGCCAGGCTCAAAGACATATAGGTCCCATGGTTTCCCTTGTTTGCAATAACTAGTATATGTCTGAGTCAAGCAGAAAAGTTCAGATAAGTTGATGTTAGGGAAATGAACCCTAAGATATGTATTCAAATGTTTTTTTTTCTTTCATGCGATTGTTTCTAACACATTTGTAAGATTATTTCTTTGTTGCTTTGTATGTCCCTCCCCCACAATATAACCCCTACATTCACTGTATTTGATGTTGATATAATTTGTGGAGGGGAAGGGGAAAAACAAATTGTTTAAATAGGGATACAGATGGACCCATTGCAACAATGAGATGTACAAGTCCTTTTGTCGAAAACGAACTTTATAGCTTTGGTGCAGGGGTTGGGGGGCGGTGAAGATTGGGCAGGGGTGGGGGTGGGGGGAGGATGGGAAAGGATGGGAAGGGGAAACAAAGGAGGAGGCTACAATGCTTGATAAGAAATATACTTATTATCTTTCCCATGTAACTGTAACCCCTCTGTACAGTATTTTCACAATAATAATAATAAAAAAGAACATAGGGCATCAATGACCGAGAAATCTCAGTGCTTGAAAAGAATATATGGGGCGAATAATGGAAGGGGTAGTATTGATCAAATTGACATGTTGGTCTCTTTGAACTACCTCAAGAAGAGATGAAACATTAAAAAATCAGAGAATATATAGAATTCAATTGATGGACAAAATACAGTAAAGAGTTCCAAGCATTGAATATGTTTTGGAAGTTGTGTGGTGCTAGAAGCTTAGTGTATTAGTAAAATCCACAGTGGATCTGTAGGAATGTTAGTAAGTCCTGTGGTTGGTGATGGGAAGTGGAGTGGAAATTAGGTGAAATAATTCCAAGTCTGTAAAACAGAGGAAAGCTACATCAGCTACGCGTTGTTACTTTTCATCTAAAAATTATTTTAATTATAAAAGCATAGCATCAGTTTTCCTTTTAAATCATTCTTAAGTATAAATCATTGGTATAAGTACATTGACACCTTTGTGTTGTCTTCACCACATCTACCTCTAGACTTCTTTTCATGGACCCATTAAGTGGTACCTGTGCAATCTCCTTTCTGTCCAGTGTCTACAAACCAATAGTCTACTCTGTGTCTCATGAGCTCTCTAGGTACCTCTTATAAGAGAACTAGGTAGGATCTATTTTTGCAAATCATTTTATTTATTTCATTTAGCATAATGTCATGAAGAATGGTATGGGTCATAACATGCACCAGCATTTTTTTCATTTGAAAGACTGAATTATATTCCATTTGATGAATATATCACATTTTGTTGGCTTGTTGATTCCCCAGTAGACACTCGCATTGCTTCTACCTCCTTGTTACTGGGAATGATGCCCTATGAAGATGATATGGTAATATCTATTTGAGCTGCCACCTTCAAAACTTTTGGACATAAATCCCGAAGTGGATCTGGTAAATAATGTGGTAAATTTATTTTGTTTTTGAAGAACTTTCACACCATCTCTCCAAACTGTTGCACCATATCATATTTTCATCAACCAAGTACAAACTACTGGTTTCTCCATATCTTTCCCAACATTTGATTTTTAAAAATAACATGTAAGGTAATATGCCATTGTGATTTTGATTTGTATTTTGCTAATAATTAGGATGTTGAGAATCTTCTTATAAACTTACTGATCATTTTAATATCTTCTTCACAGAAGAGTTTATTCAGGTTGCTTGCACATTTTTATTGGGGTTGGATTTCTGTTGTTGAGTTATTGGAGATCTTTACTTGTTCTGGATATTACCCCTTATCCAATAAACAATATGCAATATTTTCTTCCCTTCTTTGCATTTTTATTCATTTCTTTGATGCATTGTAATTATTAGTGTTATCATTGTGCAAGGGTCAGAAAATTAAACATATTTATACTAATACATAATAATAATACAGAAAACCCTTGACTTATGGTTCAGTTTATTATAATTATTATTTTTTGCTTATCATGTTACAAAAGTGGTACACAGTAGAACTCCCGCTCTGAATTTGCAGTTTTGATTTTTTTCTTGTGCTGGCTATTCACAACAACATGCCCTCTCATGAAGCTGGGATGCTTTGTCAAATCACAGCTCCAAGTCTGTTGTGAAGATATGTGGATGATCCTGGTCAACATTCTTCAGCATACTGTGTTGCCATTTGTTAAGTTAGGCATATTAAATGAGGTTTGGTTTATGGTATTCTATATACATAGTGTTTATTGTAATATCTAAGTTTCCTTCAGAAATTGAAGAGAATCTGAATGTAAATGCATGAAAACTAGATTAGAAACCAAACCATTCGATAATTAACGTGGTATTCAAAGAGTTGACACCTTGAAACAGAAAAGTCAAGGACCTACGTGGAAATGCTCTTTGCTTATGTGAAAGCCTGGCTTTTGTTTGGGATGATGTTTTCACAGAATTAAGTTATAGAATTGAGAATAAGGAATCAATCAAATAAAAGTGAATCAGTCTGGGAGTAGTGATCACCACATATCATTATGAACCTAACTTATGATTGGCCCATTTTCATGCACCTGAAGCTAAAAGAAAGAAAAAATTACCATAATATTAAGAAGAAAACAGTAAGATTGTATTTGTGGAGAAGTATACTGAAAAAAATAGATTGGATTTGTTGATGTGTTTTTTAAAGAATTCCATGTTATGAGAGCAGTTTTATACTAACAAGAAAAAGGCCGAAATGAGAACAAGGCTGGGGATGCATGGAAAAGATAAAGTGTAACCAGAATAGCAGACTACAGAAAAGGGTTGGATTTCAATCCCTGAGGAAATGAGCCTTTGAGAGGTGTGTTTCTCCTCACTCTCTAGAAACAGAGAGGGTAGTGAGACATGGATGTGGAAAGCTCTCCCGGTGTGATAGCAAATCATCTTATGATTTGTATTTCTCCCTAACATGGAAATCAAGGTCATCTGGGTGAGAGATTGTGGCCATTGATAGGAAGTGCAGGGAGAACTCTGTGGATGCTTGTAAAACAGTAGTAAAGAATCTAGCCCAGTAAAGAGATATCTTGTTTGAATAATGGCTGAAGAGGATAGTGTAAATGTTAATGTTTACACGTTTCTACTGTGTTTCAGTTCCCTTCCTTTCCTCTTCACATTTTCCTTTCTCATTCTTCCTCACTCTTTTCAAGTTCTGCTTAAAAATTTTCTCTGGAAGTACTGTGTTTGATCTAGCCTTGGTCATATTTCCATTTCCATATCAGTCAAGCATGGTTGGGTGAGTAAGAGAATAAGGCTGCTTAAGTTGGCCCAGATGTCCACAGTGGATGGTAGGGAGGAAATTGGAATATGGTACCATCTACCATATAGAAATGAATTTCTTTGGAGAAGGGAGGGTACCACTTCGGACAGGCAAAGTAAGAGAATCCCATCAACTTGATGTGGTTATTGATGCAATGGAGAGTATGAAGTGAAGATAGAGGAACTGTCCATCATGGAGATTCTTAGCAAGTTAGTAAAGAATACTCTTGTCATTGCAGCAATATACAATGTAATATTATGACTTATTTTCTTTTTAAGATTTCTGAAATTCTGATGAAGATGAACATTTGGACTCATTCAGATTTGGAGTTTTCTCAGAGAGATGTGTCAGCAGGGGGAAAAATGAGGAGAGTGAAGAGGTGGGTAGGTGCTATAATCAAAAGTGTATCAAAATCACAAAGACGAAGATAGGAAAATGAACTGTGATGAAATATAGGTTCTCAAATGGAAAAAATAGGTTGAATTGGTGAAAAAACAAGGATGGATATAAATAGCACTGAAATGGTCTGAAGTGAAGGCCTGGAAAGAGAATTGGAAGATTTATTATCATCTTAAGCAATGGATAATGATACCTGTCTATCGACGAACTTATTAATGTGGAATAAGCATGATGGGAATGAGAAGTTAAGAAAAGTAGGGGCTAAGGTTTGGCTGATCAGTGATGTGCACACTGGTTTCAGCCCAGTATTTATTTCTAGGGAGTCTTGGGGTAAGAGGACCTTGGTTCATATGCTAAAGCAAGTAAGTGCTTACATGTGCTATTTCAGTGATGACCAGGAACTTTTTATTCTTAGGATCTATCTATCTATCTATCTATCTATCTATCTATCTATCTATCTATCTATCTATCTATCTATCTATCTATCTATCTATCTGTTTTAAAGGTACTGTACAGAGGGATTACAGTTACATTAGTAAGGTAATGAGTATATTTCTTATTGAGCATTGTTACCCCCTCCTTTGTTTTTCCCCTATCATCTCTTCCCTCTCCACCTCCCCAACTCCTCCCTCTCCCCTGAAGTTCTAAAGTTCATTTTCAACATAGTATCTTATATATCTCATTGTTACAATGGGTCAACCTGTATCCTTGTTTCAGCATTTAGTTATTTCCCTTCCCCTCCCCAAATTAGAAAAATGTATATACATGATGCAGGGCACTGGAATCAAATACAGTGAAAACAAGAGTTATACCATGGGGGAAGAACATAAAAAAGAAACAAAAAATCACTTAGTACATTAAAAACAACAGTGACAAAGGAAAAACTGCTTGTGTCTCTATCTGGGGATTCATTTTTCTTAGCATCATCTTATATTGTCATATGTACATAGCTTTTGACCTTTTCTGTTTGTCTGGTAAGATTATCCTAGATGTATACTAGTTATTGCAAGTGAGGTTTGGCTTACTTAATATAATTTTTTCCAAGTCTTCCCATTTCCTAACAAATGGGGTGGTGTCATTCTTTCTGATATAGGCATAGAATCCCATTATTTATGTGTGTGTGTGTGTGTGTGTGTGTGTGTGTGTGTGTGTGTGTGTGTGTGTGTGTGTGTGTGTATGAATGTGTGTGTGGGTATATATCACATTTTCTTGATCCATTCATCTACTGAGGGGCATTGATTGGTTCCATATCTAAACTATGGTGAATAATGCTGCAATAAACATGGTTGTTTTGGTAGCTTTAGTATAGTCTTGTTTGTGATTGTTTGGGTAAATGATCAAAGGTGGGATTGCTGAGTATAGGGGAGCTCCATGTAGAGTCTATTGAGGAATCTCCACTGCTCTCCAAAGTAGTTGAACAAGTTTACACTCCCACCAACAATGCAGTAGGGTTCCTTTTTGGCCATATCCCCTCCAGCATCTGTTGTTATTAGATTTCTTGATTACAGCATTCTAACTGGGGTGAGGTGGAAACTCAATGTTGGTTTTTTTTGCATTTCTTTTATAGCACAGAAGTTGACCATTTCTTCATGTGTCTATTGGACATTCTTATTTCCTCTTCAGAGAAATCTTTAGCCCACTTATTAACCAGGCAGTTGTTTCTTTGAGGACTTGTTGTTGGGAGATTTAATGCTTTGAGTTCTAAATATATTTTCGATATGAGGCCCTTGTCCATTGTATGGCTAGTGAAGATCTTTTCCCAAACTGTGGGCTTTCTATTGATCTTGCTAGCTATGTCCTTTGACATGCAGAAGCTCTACAGTTTCATGCAACCCCTTTCTTTGATTTGTTGTATTTCTGGGTCTCTATTAAGAAAGATTCAGGCTATGCTAAGGCACCCTAGGGTTTCTACTATTCCTTCCTGTAATGTTTTAAGGATGTCAGCCTTGACTTCAAGGTCTTTGATCCATTTGGAGCTGATTCTGATGCAGGGAAATAGATAAGGATTTTGCTTTGGTTTACTACAGGTGGTAAAACAATTTTGCCAGCACCATTTACTGAAAAGGCTGTCTTTCTTCCATTTCATTTTTTAAGCTCCCTTATTGAAGAAGTTGGTTATAGGTCTGTGGGTTCATTTCTAGGTCTTCAATTCTATTCCATTGATCCTCAGGTTTGTTCTTGTGCCAGTACAAGCAGTTTTGATTACTATGGCTTTGTAGTAGAGTTTGAAGTTTGGTATTGATTTTCCTCCAGCACTGTTCTTTCTGCTAAGGATTGTTTTTGCTATTCAGCATCTTTTATTGTTCCATATGAATTTTTGGATTGCTTCTTTTATTTCCTTGAAGAATGAGGTTGGGATATTGATAGGTATCACATTGAATTTGTAGATAGCCTTTGGCAGTATTGCCATTTTCACGCTGTTAATCCTCCCAATCCAGGAGCATGGGAGGTTTTTCCACTTCCTAAATTCTGCTTTCCTTTCCTTTTTCAGGTTTTTAAAGTTATAGAGGTCTTTCACTTCTTTAGTTAAGTTAACTCCTGGGCATTTTATTGTTTGTGGGACTATTAGCAAAGGAGTTGCTTTCCTGATTTCAGCCACACTCTTCTTGTTATTGGTATACAGAAAAGCCATTGAATTTTGAGGGTTAATTTTATACCCTGCAACTTTGCCAAAGTAACTTGGGAGTGGAATCCATGGGATTCTTTAAATACAAGATCATGTCATCTGCAAAGAGTACAGTTTTACTTCATCTTTCCCTATCTGGATCCCCTTTGTTTGCATCTTGTCTTAGTGATCTAGCTGGGCATTCTAATACTAAATTGAAGAGGAGTGGAGAGAGTGGACACTCTTGTCTCCTGAATTTAGAGGAAATGGCTTTAGCTTTTCTCCATTAAGTATAATGCTGGCTATAGGTTTGTCACACACAGCCTTTATTATATTGAGGAATGGTCCATGGATTCCTAGTTTCTCCAGAGCTTTCATCATAAGTGGGTGTTGGATCTTGTCAAAGGCTTTTTCTGCATCTATTGAGATAGCCATATGGTTCTTATCCTTGCTCTTTTTGATGTGATGAATTATATTAATTAATTTGTGTATATTGAACCAGTTTTGCATCCCTGAGATAAATCCTGTTTGATCATAGTGTATGATTTTGTTTTGATGGGTTGTTGAAGTCAATTGGCCAGAATTTTATTAAGAAGTTTTGCATTGATGTTCATCAAAGAAATGGGTTTATAGTTCTCTTTCTTTGATGGGTCCCTGTCTGGTTTTGGGATGAGGGTTATGATGGCTTCATAGAAAGTGTTAGGTAGTTACCTTTCACTGTCAATTTCATTGAAGAGTTGGAGGAGTATTGGTGTGAGTTCTGCTTTGAAGGCCTTGTAGAATTCAGCTGTAAATCCATCCAGGGCTTTTCTTGTGTGGGAGCGTTCTTATTGCTGTTTCAATTTCGATGCTTGATATGGGTCTGTTAAGTTGGTTTAAGTCATCTTGGTTTAGTTTGGGTATGTCAATATTTGCTAGAAAATTTTTCATTTCTTCCAGACTCTCAAACTTATTAGCATAAAGTTTTGAGAAGTATTCCCTTATAATGTTCTGAAACTTGGTTGTTTCTGTGGTGATGTTTCCATTCTCATCTCTGAGTTTGTTTATTTGTGTGTGTTCTCTTCTTTTTCTGATAAGATTTGCTAAAAATCTGTCAATTTTGTTAATTTTTTTATTGTGAAAATACTGTACAGAGGGGTTACAATTACATGGGCAAGGTAATGAGTACATTTCTTATCAAGCATTGTAGCCTCCTCCTTTGTTTCCCCTTCCCATCTCTTCCCATCCTCCCCTGGCCCCCCGCAATCCTCCCCCAAGTTTTTGAAGAACCAACTCTTTGTTGATTTTTTTTGGACTGTAAATCATTTAATTCTGATTTAATTCTAATTATTTGTTTCTGTTTACTGGATTGAGATTTAGTTTGTTGTTCTTTTTCAAGGAGCCTCAGGTCCTTGTTAAATTGTTGGTTTCAGATCTCCCTAATTTATTGATATAGGAACTCAGAGCTATTAACTTGCCTCTGAGTACTGCCTTTGCTGTGTCCCAGAGGAGCTGGTAATGTGTGTGTTCATTTTTGTTAAATGTTATGAACATTTGAATTTCCTTTCTAATCTCTTCTATGACCAGTGGTTCAACAGTCTGTTGTTCAGCCTCCATTTGTTATAGGATTTTCTTTGGTGGCTTTAGGTGTTGATCTTTAACTTTCTTCTCTTGTGGTCTGAGAGAATGCAGGGCATAATTTCAATGTTTCTGAATTTGGACAAATTTGCTTTGTGACCTAGAATGTGATCTATTTTGGAGAATTTTCTGTGTGTTGCCAAGAAGAACATGTATTCTTATGCTGCTATAATATTCTTTAGATGTCTGTTAAGTCTAGGTGCTCTATGCAGTTGTTTAGGTCTGAGGTTTCTTTGTTGAGTTTTTGCCAGGTTGATCTCTCCAGTGGGCATGGTGGTGTGTTAACAGCTCCAACAATTAATGTCTTTGGATCTATGTGGGATTTTAGGGATAGTAGTGTTTCCTGGATAAATTTGGGTATTTCCTTAGAATCTTTACAGTGGGAGTATGTTCCTTGGTGAGATTTCCTCTTAAAAATTTGACAAAGTATTATTTTTAATCTAGAGTTTATTAAAAATAAGAATTGAGTAATGAATTATGAACATGTTTAGTAAAATACTTATTAGATAGCTAGCCTTACACACTAGGAGAACAGTGAAAGTTTCATTCCTTGACCTTAAAATTTTTGTAATGTGTGGAATTTAGATTGGAGAAAAAAATGACTAATGAAGGGTAAAAGTTGAAATGAAGAATAAATGTATTTAACTGGTGTTTGCAGAAGGGATAGGCCAATTTTAGAAAGGTCTTATGTGAATTTTGAAAAAGAGAAATGTGAAATATTGAAAGAGCTAGTCTACATATGGCTTGGAGCTACATTTTTTCCTTTCCTTTTTTAAAATTGTTATTGTAGAGTTGATATATGGAGGGGTTATTATTACATGAGTCAGGTAATGACTTCCTTGCTCTCTGCCAATTTTTCCCCCAACACAAGATGTACAGTTAATTTTCCACATACTATCTGGTGAGTACCACTGTTGTATTTGTTCACTATTTGTTCCATCTTTTCTGCACCAAACCCCCTCAATTTCAAATACAAACAAATTAGCAAAGAAGACAAAAGGAAAAGAAAACAAAAAGAGCAATAGTACTAACTACAATAATTTAGGTAAATTAAATTGGAAGGTTTAATTAGGCAGCCAATGAGGAGAACACCCTTGGTATTCAGGCAGGAAGAGAAGTTTATTGTATTATGCAACTGTTGCCCCTCCAGTGCATGCTGGAGAAGCACATAGCCAAAAGGGAGAGCTGAGGTCCTGCCTGGGTTAAAGTAGGAAAGGGGCGGGGAGAAAGTATGGCCAGGTTACCGCAGGTGTGGATACACCAGATGCAGATGTGACCTCAGGGCCTGAGACCCTTCCTCGATCTAATGGGAGGCATGACTGGGGGCAGCCCAGGATGTGACCTTAGAGGGGGAGGTGACTGACTCCAGGTGTGCTAGTTACCTAGGTGAAACAGGTACTGGGCAGAGACTTAGCCAAGAGGTGGGAGGTCAGGGCCTGTCTGGCTAGGGGAAGACCTACAATAACATCTTGTTTCCTTTTCTTGGAGTTCATTTCCTAAAATATTATTTTATATGATTATATGAAGAAGGTGTAGAGGACAGGGAATAGCTGCAATGGAGGATATAACTGAGGGAGAAGGGAGAGAGAGAAAAAACCTTGTATTCTATATTGAAGAAGGAAGTCAAATAAAGAGTAATTTGGTTAAGCACCATGTTTGCTAATGCTGACGACTCTATAAAGCTTAAGGTAATTTTTTACTCTTTCCTATCTAATTAGACCTCTGCTTTTGAGCAGAGAAAGGCACTGTAGATAAGAATAGGACATTATGTGTGTGTATATATAACTAACAACAGATGGTATTTTGTACATATACATACACATATGTATATGTATATGTGTATGTATATGTATGTACATGGGTGTGTATATGTATATATACACATACACATGTATATATGTACATGTATATGTATATACATATGTATATGTATGTATACATATACATATGTATATATGTGTATGTATATGTATATGTATGTACATACATACATATATACATACATACATACATACATACATCTCAAATCATCAGATCAGAAAACCTAGAACATCCAACTTGGAGATTTGCATTCTCTAAAAAATGAAGGAGAGAAAGAGAGAAAAAAAGGCCCTCTGTTCAGTGTGACAGAGATAAGGGCAGTTCTGTGGAATTGCAGTTTCTATGGGATTGGCGTAAATTAGGGCCACTTTAGAGGACACCTGACGTTTACTCTAGTTGCTGCTGAAACTATGCAGCTTTTCCTGTCAGACAGGCTGGGTTGGGGGATGTAACAGATGTCAGCCATCTTTCCTGTATGGGGGCAGGTCCTGGTGTTTTCCCAGGTGCTTGCCTGGCTGCATACCTCTCCAAGGGGTATTGCTGTCTGCAGGTGGGTGTTTGGGGGAGAGTTAGGAATTGTAGTTTGCTGGCACAGGGATGGGACTGTGTCTAAGTGATCTTTTCTCAGTGGTAACTATGGAAGGTGTGGGGAAAAAGGTTTTCTTCTTTGCTCTGTTCAAATATGGTCCCTCCCTCTTAGGCAGGAAGTATGGTCTGGGAGCTGTGGGTTGCTGGTCTCCCCAGAGGAGGGGGTCCCTGTGAGGAATAGCTGTGTCTGGGTGTGGTGGTTCCATGTTACTCTTCCAGTTCCCCCCCATCCGTGTGGCTCAGGTTTGTCTCTGCTCTCCCTGTGCAGGAGAGGACCTGGTGAAGCCACAACCTCTCAGCAGAGGTCAATTTGCTGATTCTGAACTCTTCACTGATTTCAGTCCTTATGTTCCCACTGGGAAATTTCCTCTTAGCTAGAACGTGTCTCTGCCTGTTTTTAGTTTGGTTGGTGTGAATCTCTTGAAGTGAAGTGGGTGCTCGGACCCTAAATCTCTGTCTGGTCAGAGACAACTAGGAAGTTTGTCTAGGAAGATGTGGCAATGCCATCATCCTCCCAGAAGTCCTGGATCGACATTTTTAAAAATATCTTTTTCTTCTTCTAAGATTGAAATAAGTTGTAAGCCAACATGATAGTTTAATTTTTTTCTATTAAAGTACTCTTTTCTTGTCCATAACTTTTTAAGGTTCTTAACTCTGGAAATTCCTACTGTTTGGGAATTTCAAAAGGAAAATAACTCCTAAAAATTTGGAGTTGGTAGGATTATTTTTCTCTTGGTCTCATTCAAAAATTTTCAAAATTTCCATGGATATAAGTAGTATCTGAACACGAGACCCCCTGAAGACCACTAGAGACCACGACCAATGCAGGCCACAATTGTGTCAGGGAGTTGTGGACTGGCAGCCCTCTGAACGTGGCCACAAGTTCTCCCACCGGTCCTTCCAGGCTGTTGCTGGCTCCCGACTCCTCGCCTCCTATCACTTCCCCTTCTTCCAAGGTGGGTGGAGGAGGCGGCAGTGATGGGTAAGGGGGGAGGTCAGAGTATAATGAAAGAAAGAGATCCTCACTCCTATCCTGTAAAATGGGGTATAGAGGAGTGGAGGGGTTTGTTGACTTAACTTTTCTTAGTGCTAAAATCTTATTCTTATCAACTAAGGGGGTAGAAAAGGAAACAGCCAAGTTGGGGGCTCCTGCACCAAATCTTGCCATACCAAAATATAGGGAATCTGATCAGGGTGTTCTGCACTATCTGGGAGAAATACCCTATGTTTAACTTTCCAAATGGTGCCTAAATCAAAGATCAGTTCGTGGTCGCCATCCAACATCAAAAGACGGACACTCTGATTTATAAAAAATAACTAGTTTCTCTTTTTTAACCTCCAATCCTAAATTGTTAGCTCTTTCTTTAACTTCCTTGAAGTTAGTTGTGAGGAAGGAAAGAGGAGTACTCTGGTTCTGATCCATCTCAGCGTATATCAATCCACACACCAGACAGGAAAGGAGGAAGAGAACAATTGCAAAGACCACAAAACGAAACACCGGCACTTCTGAGGATTTGGAATGCAACTGCACTCTAGAGTACTCCAAGGAGAGGAGTGTGGGTCGACAGGTCTGTCTAGAATCCCAATAGGGTGAATGGAGATACTAGGAGAAGATGTTTCAGCAAAAGGCTTCCCGACTCCAGTTTTGCATCAAAGGAGTCAGATTTATAAGTCAATTGGTTGGAGCATCTAGGGAGAGGAACGGCAACCTTAAAATGAGAGTAAACAGATATTGAAACAGTCAGGTTTTCCAGGCGTCCGCATTGGGAGGATTCTGAAAAAAGAGATGCTTTAGAAAATTCACAACCCAAACACAGACACTAAAACAGGACATGGACAGCATGCGCACTGTAGACTGTTAGATAGATGATGCTGGACACACCAGGGGACTCAAACCCCTGCCGACATGCCAGGGGACTCAAATCCCTTCTAAAACCCTGTAACTACCAAGTAGCAAGCTGGACTAGGGACTCGGAATCTATCCAAAAATATCACTCACCGGAGGACTCGAACCCCTTCCTTGATAGTTTACCTCTACTGGGAATCCGGGGGACGTCTCCCACCCGTCCCATTGGCTGTTTTATAGTGCGTCTGCGAAAACTTCTTGCCAACCCCCAAACCAAACCTGCAGGCAGCACAGACACTAGACAATTACAGAGCGGCAATGCCTTAACTTTTATCAGCCTTTCTCTGTGACTCTCTGATCAGGCATCTGTGTGGGCTTATGAGGGGGATCCCGGATGAGCCCCCATCTGTAGTACCTGAAGACGAGACCCCCTGAAGACCATCAGAGACCACGACCAACAAAAGAGTTTTTTATTGCAAGCTCGAGCTTGGTTCTCCTCGCACTCAGTAACCAGTGACGCTAAGAGGCCCCGAGCATAGTATCAGCATAGTTTTTATAGTATTGAACAAACATGTCTAGGGGCTTTCCAAGCAAGTATTTACATGATTGACTAGTATCTTAAGTAAACTAACTACACATATATGACTGGCTGGTACTATTATTGAAGTGCTATTGACGGGTATTGCCTGGCTCCTGGGTCACCATGTCCTGCATGGCCACTCAGTGTCCAGCCAATGCATCTGGAGAAATTTCTGTGGCTTGCCCAAGGATTATTTATGTCTCAGTTGTCCGGGAATTGTTTCTTTTTGTGTCATTCCTGGGTCAAACCCATGGTTATTTTTATAATTCATACCTCACAAGATGGTTGCTAGCCTGTAATGGAGTTACTTAGGCCTTCATTTTGCTTTTTCAAGCTCTTCGGCCCTTCGTATGTGCTTTGTTCAAGGGAGAACTTTTTCTCCAAGATCTGAGTAGATGGTGATACTCTCTAGTATAAAGAAAGATCAAATGTTTTTCACAGATGCTGATTAAAATAAGACTATATAATTTACCAAAATAATGCCCTTAGGTTATTTGGGAGTGTCCCTGTTGGGTTTCAACCAAAAATACCTTTTTCATATAAGTCACTATACTTCTGTTTGGATTTCATTGCTAGGAGATATGGCTGCTTGCGAGAGCATACTCAACAGTGTCACAGAAAGTAGGATTCTCTACCAGTAAGAATCCTTCTGCCTTCAAAATAAAAAAAGGAACCAGAAACCCAGTTATTTTTATATAGTAGTAAAAGTAGTAAAAGAAACATCAATAACTGTTCAACACAATAACCTCATATCCCACACATTTCTTAGAGGGAAAATTAGGAAAACTCAAAAACTAATACCCTCTTGAAGTACTTATTCTAAGTCAGAGAGTGGGGAAAAACTGGTACAGAAAAGACTGGTACAGACATATCCTCAGAAAGTTCCTTTCCTTATTTCTGTAGCTTGAGGCTGCTGACCATATGGCCCTGAACTACAGAAATAAGGAAAGGAACTTTCTGAGGATATGTCTGTACCAGTCTTTTCTGTACCAGGTTTTCACCCCTGATCCCAGAAGCCCAGCTGAAAGGGTTTTGCTGGATTTTCAGGATAAATGTGTTTTCAGCAAGTCACTTTGCTAACCAAACATTCAGTTTCTTTTTTTTTTTTTGTTAATTTTAATTTTTTGTGAACACACTGTACAGAGGGGTTACAATTACATGGGCAGGTTAATGCGTACATTTCTTATCAAGCATTGCAGCCTCCTCCTTTGTTTACCCTTTACATCCCTTCCCAGCCTCCCCCCCATCCCCCCACCCAATCCTCCCCGCCTCCCCCCCCCCCCACGTACCACAAACATTCAGTTTCTATGGCCAATGCCCAATGAGAAACCATGGTCACTAAGGAAGGCTGGGTTTAGATATCTATAGTTCTCCCAGTTAGGCAAATTATTTGATATCCCACCAAGCTGATAATGCTAAGATCTTTCTCTAGTATTTATTTAGAGAGTAGTTGTTGACTGGGGAAAAGGAGAGAAAGAAAGATTATAGATAGTCGTCCTTAATTTTTCTCAGAATCTGATTGTCTCCTATAATAAATTCTAAACTTCCAAACCTCTCTCAACAAACGGAAGTTAAGTGAAGTTAGACATGATCACCCCTTTGGGAAAACAAATTAGCAATTGACTATTATTTCTCAATTAAACTCCTTACTGAGGACCTTGATTAAGAAATTTCTTCCTGCCAGGTGCTGGTGGCTCATACCTGTAATCCTAACTACTCAGGAGGCTGAGATCTGAGGATCACGGTTCAAAGCCAGCCCAGGCAGGAAAGTTCGTGAGACCCTTATCTCCAATAAACAACTAGAAAACCAGAAGTGGCTCTGTGGCTCAAGCTGCAGAGTGCTCGCCTTGAGCTGAAGAGCTGAGGGATAGGGCCCAAGCCCAGAGTTCAAGCCCCAGAACTGACAAAAAAGAAAAAAAGAAAAAAAGAAAGAAATTTCTTCCTCCTTTCAGAGATAGCACAAATAGGTTTAGTCTTATCAAAATTTTATTTTCTGGAAATTGTTCTTGTTGCTCCCAGTTTTTAAAATGTTGAGTTGAAAGTCAGAGTTGCTGTATCATAGGCCCAGGATAAGACTACCTTGAAGAAGTGATTTAGCTTCTTTATTCTTCAGTGTACTGATATAAACATGTAGGAAAAATGATGGTAGTATTATAGAGCTATTATGAATATTGGATGCATATATATATTCACACAGTATATACAAATAGATCACTTCAAGTCTTGTGTAGCATCCTACATAGTTAACAGATATTATTCTTTATCATTGATGTATTTATGAGATATTGGATGAGATAGATGGTAAAATGATTTTCTGTTTTGGGGGCTGAGGGAGTATTGGGATTTAAATTCAGGGCCTTGGCTTACTAGGCAGGCACTCTACCACCTGAACTACACCTTCAGCCCTAAATTCCTCTCTGTTTGAGTGACATTTTAAGAATTTCAGATTTTGCAAAATCATGTATCTGCTGCGGGTCCCTTCTTTTTCTATTTCTCTCAATGGGAAGTCTCCATCTTTTGTACAAGCCATTCTCAAGAAATAACCTGTTTTCTACTTTGTTGGAAAAATAGAGATAGGAAGGGTTCACATTACTTATCCTTATTTTCAGTACCTAATTTATTTCTTCACTTCTGTTGTCTGCTCTTCTCCATCCCTCATTGGGCTTTTTGTATTTTGCCTGTACTTGGCCTTGAACTCAGGGCCTCACAGGCTTGTCATGCTTGCTTGGTATTTTTGCTCAAGGCCGGCACACTATCACTTGAGCCATAACTCCACTTCATCTTTCCCCCAAATTCTTTTAGGCTAGTTTCTCTAAGATCTGAGTCTGTCAATAATACACATTTTCTTTTATTTCAATGTCTCCCTATCCATTGCCTGTTGTTTCTCAGACCAGAATACTTAAATCTTAACAATGTGAAAAAATTCTTCATCCTGCTTGTATTAAATCAAAATACTTGAACTTCTAATCCACATTTTAAAAACACTTCTAGTTCTGGTCTACTTTTCAACAATCACTTTGGATTTTATTAATACTATCTAAAAATAGTTCTCATCTTTTTTTTTAATTTCAGATTTCCAAATCCACAGATTGTGCTTGTTAGCATAACTGAGACATCTGTGACCAGCATGACTGACCAGGCTTTTGCACATTCCCTGATACTTGGTGAAACACACTCTCCTAGATCACTCCTGGCTGTCTGTTTCATTAATTCATACCTCTCCTCCTACTCTTCTTGCATATTGGTATTCCCAGAATTATTTCTTGAAATCTGTTTCCTTTAGTGATTTCATCCAGTTTCATTGTTCCAGCTACTGAGTAGCTATCAAGTCCCAAAGGGATAGCTCTTCCAAGACCTATGTGTTAAATAGCACATAGATGAATTTGTTTTAGGTGTCTCTAATTTATTATTATCCAAACTTAGGTCTTCCATCTCGTGACCTCGGCATCTGTGATTTTTATTTATTCTGTACATGTTACAGGATAATTTTATTCAGTTGCTCAAGATAGAGAAAATGAAAGAAGGTATTCTCTGCCTATGCCACACTCACCCACATGATACAATTAGTCACCAATCCTAAATTCAATGGTAGAACATTTTGAATCTATTTTACTCTGCTGATGTCACTGACTTGCTTCAGGTTTTCATTATCTATTGCCCAAGAATCAGCCTCTTATCTCCTTTCTCTTCTTTGGTTCCTGTCATTTCTTACTTATTGTCCACAATGTGTCCAATACCACATGTTTTTCACACATAAAATAAGTTGAAACTCATTCTTTCCTACCATGCTTTGAATGTCTAGTGGTGTTCCAATGTGTGCCTCTTTTAGAGTTCTTACTATAACCTCAGCTCATGTAGGAGTCCTTGCGCTAGGCTGATTTGTGCTGTGTTTATCATGCTTCTGTACCAGTCTCCTTCCTTAAGGGTTCTTCTCTCACTTATTCCTTTTATTCATCCACCAGAGTGTCAAAAACCCTGAAAGTAGAACAATATGACTAATTTAAAAAATCATGCTGCCAGTCTCAGCCCAAGTGTTAGAAAAATGGAAGAGAAATGAAGGAAACAGGCCAGACTCAATCTTCCACAGATAGGGACTGTTTATTGAGATATAGCAGCAAGGAGACAGCCTTCCTGTGGGTGTGGAGACTGTGCAAAGAGGTGGACTGGGAGTTGGGTTTTTATGGGGTCTGAGCAAGGAGGCAGAGGTTAGTGAAAAAGCCATTATATCTAGGGAGGTTGGGGCTTTTCATTTGGGCCCACAATGGATGTTTACAGCCAGGCTTAGATAGATAGCCCTGCTTGTGTCAGGCAGTCTGCACATATCTTTGGTGGCTTTCCTGATGTCTGTATGCACCTTCATATTTCGTCTTTGGATACATAGAAAGAATGGGTCAAGAGGGGATAGGCAAGTCCTTCATATAGGGTCTTTGGATACATAAAAAGGATGGGTTGAGAAGGGAGCAATATGGAGTTATGAGAACAAAGCAGATTCCATCACCAAGTATCATTTGTGTGTGTGTAAGACCCAGTCATTACAAGCAAACTTAGCCATTCTGTGTATTTTATAATTTATACTTTATAATTAGCAACTTTTTTTTATTACAATACTCAATGTTTTTTCTTTTTTTTTTTTTTTTGAGTCCAGTTGTGGGGCCTGAACTCTGGGCCTGGGCGCTGTCCCTCAGCTCTTCAGCTCAAGGCTAGTGCTCTACCACTTGAGCCACAGCGCCACTTCCGGCTTTTTTCTTTTTGCTTATGTGGTGCTAAGGAATTGAACCCAGGGCCTCATGCATGCAAGGCAAGCGCTCTACCACTGAACCACCTTCCCAGCCCCAATATTCAATATTTATTTGCCTTCCAGGATCTTCTAAATGGGAGAACTTTATCTTTAAATGGGAGAAATTAGTTGGGATTTGAACCCTAGTTAGCTATGTGAAGAAATAATTAGAAGTTCAAGAATTCTCCTCACTCATCACTCATCATGAATGTAAGTTCATTTTTTGACCCTGTAACAAAAAATAAAATAAAATAAAATAAAATGTGTATACAAGATGCAGGGTACCAAAATCAAATACAGTGACAACAGGGGATATACCGTAGGGGGAAGAACATACAAAAGAACCAAAACCAATCACATAATACATTAAAAAAACAACAAAGAAAAACCTCCCATGTCCATATCTTGGGATTCATTTGATTTAGCATCATCTTATATGGTCATATGTACCTAGCTTTTGAGCTTTTCTGTTCATCTGATAAGGTTATCATAGAAATATACTAATTATTGCAAATAAGGGAAACCGTGGAACCTATATTTCTTGGGTTTGGCTTATTTCACTTAATATGATTTTTTTTCAAGTCTTTCCATTTCCTAACAAATGGGGCATTGTCATTCTTGCTGATGGAAGCATAGATTCCATTGTGTCTGTCTGTCTGTCTGGCTGGCTGGCTATCTATCTATTTATCTATCTATCGATCTATCTATCACATTTATCTAAGTTGGGGAAGGGAAGGGGAATAACAAAATGCTCAGACAAGGACACAGGATCACCCGTTGCAACAATGATGCAAGACATTATGTTGGAAATGAACTTTTCAACTTTGGGAGGGGGGAACTGAGGGAGGTGGGGGAAGGGAAAGGATAGTAGGAGAAAAACAAAGGAGGGGCTAATAATGTTTGACAAGAAATGTACTCATTACCTTACTCATGTAACTGTAACCCCTCTGTACAGCATCTTTTTTTTTTTTTCTTTTTCTCTTTTAGTTTTTTTTTTTTTAATTGTATTTTATTTTATTTGAGAACATACTGTACAGAGGGGCTACAATTACATGGGCAGGATAATGCATACATTTCTTACCAAGCATTGCAGCCTCCTCCTTTGTTTACCCTTCACCTCCCTTCCCAGCCTCCCCCCTCCCCCCACCCAATTATACCCCCCTCCCCCCGACACACCGACATTGTAAAGTTGGTTTTGACATGACATTTTGTACTTCTTATTGTTGCAACAGGTCCACCTGAATCCTTAAACGACTTGTTTGTCCCCATCTCCTCAACATGTTATACTGACATCAAATATAGTGAAAGCGGGGGTTACACTGTGGGGGAGGGACATACAAAGCAACAAAGAAATAATCTTATAAATGCGTTAGAAACACATGCATGAAAGAAACGAAAACACTAAAATACATATTTAAGGGTTCATTTTCCTAACATCACATTATCTGACCTTTTCCGCTTGACTCATACCTATACTAGATATTGCAAATAAGGGAAACCATGGGACCTATGCTTCTTTGGGCCTGGCTTACTTCACGTAATATAATTTTTTCCAAACCTTTCCATTTCCTAACAAATGGGGAAATGTCATTCTTTCTGATGGAGGCATAGAATTCCATTGTGTATATATACCACATTTTCTTGATCCATTCATCTACTGAGGGGCTTCTGGGTTGGTTCCATGTCTTAGCTATGGTAAATAATGCTGCAATAAACATAGTTGTGCTGGTAGCTTTAGTGTGGTCTTGTTTGTAAACATTTGGGTAAATGCCCAAAAGTGGGATTGCTGGATCATAGGGGAGATCTATGTGAAGTCTTTTGAGGAACCTCCATACTGCTTTCCAAAGTGGTTGAACAAGTTTACATTCCCACCAACAATAAAGTAAGGTTCCTTTCTGTCCACATCCCCTCCAGCATCTGTTGTTGTTAGAGTTCTTGATTTTTGCTGTTCTAACTGGAGTGAGGTGATATCTCAATGTTGTTTTGATTTGCATTTCTTTTATGGCTAGGGATGTTGAACATTTCTTCATGTGTCTATTGGCCATCCTTCTTTCTTCTTCAGAGAAGCTTCTCTTTAAGTCTTTCGCCCACTTATTTATTGGGCAGTTGTTTCTTTGAGGATTTGTTGTTGGGTGGTTTAATTTTTTGAGTTCCAAGTATATTTTAGATATGAGACCCTTGTCCGTCGTATGGCTAGTAAAGATCTTCTCCCAATCGGTGGGCTTTCTATTGATCTTGCCAGCTATGTCATTTGCCCTGCAGAAGCTCTGCAATCTTATGCAATCCCATTTGTCCAACCTTTCTTTGATTTGTTGTGCTTCCGGGTCTCTATTCAGAAAATTTCGACCTGAGCCAAGGAGACCTAGGGTTTCTCCTATTCCATCCTGTAATGTTTTCAGAGTGTCTGCTTTGAGTTCAAGGTCTTTGATCCATTTGGAGTTGATTCTGGTGCAGGGTGATATATAAGGATCTAGCTTTAGTTTTCTACATGTAGTTAACCAATTTTGCCAGCACCATTTACTGAAGAGGCTGTCTTTCTTCCATTCTATTGTTTTAGCTTCCTTATCGAAGATTAGATGGCTATAGGTCTGTAGGTTCATTTCTGGGTTTTCAATTCTATTCCATTGGTCCTGAGGTCTGTTCTTATGCCAATACCAAGCTGTTTTGATTACTATGGCTTTATAGTAGAGTTTGAAATTTGGTATTGATATTCCTCCAGCAGTGTTCTTTCCGTTGTGGAGCGTTTTTGCTATTCGGGGTCTTTTATTGTTCCATATGAATTTTTGGATTGCCTCCTCTATTTCCTTGAAGAGTGAGGGTGGAATTTTGATAGGTATCGCGTTGAATTTGTAGATAGCCTTGGGAAGTATTGCCATTTTCACGATGTTAATCTTGCCAATCCAGGAGCATGGGAGGTTTTGCCATTTTTTAAGTTCTGTGTTGATTTCCTTTTTCAAGATTTTAAAGTTTTCATCATAGAGGTCCTTCACTTCTTTGGTTAAGTTAATTCCTAGGTATTTTATTTTTTGTGGGGCTATTACAAATGGAGTTGCTTTCCTAATTTCAGCCACACTTTTCTCATTGTTGGCATATAGAAAAGCCATTGATTTTTGGGGGTTAATTTTATAACCTGCTACTTTGCCAAAGTTTTGAATCAGCTTGAGTAATTTGGGAGTGGAGTCTATGGGATTCTTTAAATACAAGATCATGTCATCTGCAAAGAGGGAGAGTTTTATTTCTTCTTTCCCTATTTGGATCCCCTTTATGTCTGCATCTTGTCTTATTGCTGTAGCTAGGCATTCTAATACTAGATTGAAGAGAAGTGGAGAGAGTGGGCATCCTTGTCTTGTTCCTGAGTTAAGAGGAAATGGCTTTAGTTTTTCACCATTGAGTATAATGCTGGCTGTGGGTTTGTCATATACAGCCTTTATTGTATTGAGGAATGTTCCATGGATTCCTAATTTTTCCAGAACCTTCATCATAAAGGGGTGTTGGATCTTGTCAAATGCTTTTTCTGCATCTATTGAGATAACCATGTGGTTCTTATTCTTGCTCCTGTTGATGTGATGAATAATATTAATTGATTTGCGTATATTGAACCAGCTTTGCATCCCTGAAATGAATCCTGTTTGATCATGGTGTATGATTTTTTGGATGAATTGTTGAAGTCGATTGGCCAAAATTTTGTTGAGAAGTTTTGCATCAATGTTCATCAAAGAAATGGGTCTATAGTTCTCTTTCTTTGATGAGTCCATGCCTGGTTTTGGGATGAGGGTTATGATGGCTTCATAGAATGTGTTCGGTAGTGAGCTTTCTCTTTCAATTTCATTGAAGAGTTGGAGGAGTATTGGTGTGAGCTCTGCTTTGAAGGCCTTGTAAAATTCCGCTGTAAAACCATCTGGTCCTGGACTTTTCTTAGCTGGGAGGTCTCTTATTGCTGTTTCTATTTCAGTGCTTGATATGGGCCTGTTAAGCTGGTTTAACTCATCTTGGTTTAGTTTTGGCATGTCAATATTTGCTAGGAAAAGGTCCATTTCTGCCACTTCTCAAACTTATTAGCATAAAGTTTTGAGAAGTATTCCCTTATAATGTTCTGAATCTTGGTTGTTTCCGTGGTGATGTTTCCATTCTCATCTCTGAGTTTATTAATTTGGGTGTGTTCTCTCCTTTTTCTGATAAGGTTTGCTAAGGGTCTGTCAATTTTGTTAAGTTTTTCGAAGAACCAACTCTTTGTTTTGTTGATTCTTTCTATAGTTTTTTTGGATTCTAATTCATTTAATTCTGATTTAATTTTGATTATTTCTTTCCGTCTACTGGATTGGGGTTTATCTTGCTGCTCTTTTTCAAGGAGGTTTAGATGTGTCATTAAATTGCTAGTTTCCGATCTCTCCAATTTGTTGATGTAGGAGCTCAGAGCTATAAACTTGCCTCTGAGTACTGCCTTTGCTGTGTCCCAGAGGAGCTGGTAATTTGTGTGTTCATTTTTGTTGAATAGCATGAACATTTGAATTTCCTTTCTAATCTCTTCCCTGACCCACTCATGATTCAGCAGTGTGTTGTTCACCCTCCATGTGATACCAGACTTTCTTTGGTGGCTTTTGGTGTTGAGTTCTAATTTTATTCCCTTGTGGTCAGAGAGAATGCAAGGTATAACTTCAATGTTTCTGAATTTAGACAAGTTTGCTTTGTGGCCTAAAATGTGATCTATTTTAGAAAACGTTCCATGTGCTACTGAGAAGAACGTGTATTCTGATGCTGCTGGGTGAAATGTTCGGTAAATGTCTGTTAAGTCTAGTTGATCTATGCAGCTGTTTAGATCTGCGGTTTCTCTGTTGAGTTTTTGTCGAGTTGATCTATCTAGTGGGGAGAGTGGTGTGTTAAAATCCCCAACAATTAATGTCTTTGGATCTATATGGGATTTGAGGGAAAGTAGTGTTTCTTTGATAAATTTGGGTGCTCCATTGTTTGGCGAATAGATATTTAGAATTGTAATATCCTCCTGAAGGAGAGATCCTTTAATTAGTATGTAGCGACCTTCTTTATCTCTTCTCACGAATTTTAATTTGAAGTCTATTTTATCTGAGATTAGGATTGCAACTCCTGCCTGTTTATGAGGGCCGTTTGCTTGGTAGACTTTGTTCCAGCCTTTAACCTTGAAAATATATTTGTTTTTACGGGCAAGATGTGACTCCTGCAGGCAGCAGATAGAAGGGTCTTGTTTTTTAATCCAATTAGACAGTCTATGTCGCTTAATTGGAGAGTTCAGTCCGTTAACGTTAAGAGATAGGACTGAGAGGTATTTGGGAGTTCCTGCCATGTTATCCACCTTCTTGGGGGCTGTGAAAGCTGGGTTCTTCCTAAGGTTCTTGGATTCTCAGTTTGGGTGCAGTTTCTTGGCCTTTGTTGCGTTCTTGTTGGTTTTCTATGTGTAGGACATCTTTAAGAATTTTTTGTAGGGCTGGTTTGGTGGAGATGTATTGTTTCAATTTTTCTTTGCTATGGAAGGTTTTTATCTGGCCTTCAGTTATGAAGGAGAGTTTAGCTGGGTACAGTATTCTTGGTTGATAGTTGTTTGTTTTTAGGGCATGGCATACGTCATTCCAGGCTCTTCTTGCTTTGATTGTCTCTGCTGAGAAATCTGAGGTAATTCTAATTGGTTTCCCTTTATAGGTGATTAACCTTTTCTCCTTGACAGCTTTAAGGATCTTTTCCTTGGTCTGGGTTGATCCTGTGTGGATTATAATGTGATGGTGGGATGTCCTATTCTGGTCTGGTCTATTTGGGGTTCTAAAAGCTTCTTGTATCTGAATAGGCCTATCTTTTTGTATGTTTTGGAAGTTCTCTGCTAGGATCCTGTTAAACAAATTTCCTAGACCATTAACTTCTGTTTCTAGCTGCTCCTCTACACCCATTATCCTTAGATTGGGCCTTCTGATGGTGTCTTCCAGGTGTTGGATAGACCTATCATATTTCTTGGACTTGTCTTGGATGGTTGTATGTTCTTTCTCTATAATATCTATGCTGTCTTCAATCCCTGAGATTCGATTTTCTGCATGGTCTAACCTGCTGTCAAGACTCTCTACTTTGTTTTTTATCTCTTTTCCTTCTAATTGGTCAGCTTTGATGGCTTCAAGTTCTTTGTTGAAGCTCTGTTTTAGGTCTTGTATGAATTTCTTTACTTCCTTAATTTGGTGTTCAGTGTTTGTTCTCAAATCACTTAGTTGATTGGTTATGGTTTCTTTGGACTCCCATTCCTTCTGTTGGGTTCCATTCAGCATTCCCTTTGTGGTCTCCCTGACTTCCTTCAGCTCTTTGTTAATGGATTCCATGAATGCCTTTAGTGATCTTTGTGTATTCTCTACCTGGTCTCTTAATTCGTGAATTACTCTTTGATTAGTTTCCTCCCTTCTGTGGGATTCCTGCAGTTCTCTTTGAGTGTTCTCTGCCTGCTCACGCCATTCCTCCCTTTCTCTTTGAGTATTCTCAAGTTGTTCTCACAAATCCTGTATCAGTTTTTGAGAAGCTTCCTCACGCTTATGATATTCCTGTATAAACTTCTGGGATGCCTCCTCTCTCTTCCTATCACGCTCATACAGAGTCCTTTGTACATTGTCAAACTTCTCATTTATCATGTTTGCTATTAGTGTTTGTAGAGCTATTTGGGAACTATCCTCTGGATTATTCTTTATCTGTTCTAATCCCTGATTATCAAGGTTGGGAATTGAGATACCCGAATTTGCCATTTTTCTTGTGTTTTTCCGGCTTACTCGGCCCATTTGAGATAAAGATTGCACCAGTTTTGTGCTAGAACACTATCTTAAGGCAACCATCAACCAAAGTTTGCATTTGTACAGTCAATAGTCTACAGATACAATCTAGTTCAACAGATACATCTATTCAACATCAAACGACTATATGTTAAAGGACTTCGAACCGCAGAAAAGAATTTGGAAAACCAGAAATTATTAGGATTAGGGAGAGATGTGGGTAAAAAATGGGAATAGATTGGTGTGGGGAGGCACAGGGAGAGTTAACTATGTCCTAATCACAGTGCAGGAAATGGGTTGGGTAGGATGCAAGTAGAGAGAGAGAGAAAAAGAAGAGACGGAAAGGGGAATAAAGAGAGACTAGGAAAAGAATAGAAACGTAAAAATTAATGTTATTATAGAGGTTAAAAGACCGTCTATTTAGAGAGGAATGTGAATATGTTCAGAGAAGGGGAGGGACATAGAGGAGATGTGAAAATCTTTAAGGATGGGAAAGGGAGAAGAAAAGATCAGAAATTCAGTAGAGCTAGATAAAAAACAAAAAGATAATTAAGAAAGAAAGAAAAAGAGAAAGAAGACAAGAAAAGAAAGGAAAACTCTCATTCACGTATTCCTAAAATAAAAATTATAAGATGAGAAAAAAAAAGTTAATGGAAAACAATTATTTTTTCAGAAGAGGCAAAAATTAAAGATTAATAAAAGTTTTAGAAGGGAAAATATATATATATATGTATATATATATATATATATATATATATATATATATATATATATATATATATATATATGGTAACAAACAACAAAAAACAAGCAAAAAAAAAGAAAAGAAGAAGAAGAAAAAAAAAAGAAAAAAAAGAAAAAAAAGTCTTTTGATTTTTTTTTTTGGGGGGGGAGGAGTGGGAAGAATCCTGTATCTCCCTTTTGTCTGCAACCAGTCTCTTGTTGGAGTCTCTGGTCAGCTTGAGGTCCTGTGGCTTGATTGGTTTCTTAAGTCGCTTGGTTGGAAGAGGCAGAAAAATGCTCTGCTTTACCCAAGATTTTGAGATCCCCCTCCCAGGTTAGTTTTCTGGGAGGGTGGTCTGCTTTGAGAGTCACAAAAGAGGGGGATGTGGTGATGAGGCTAGGTTCTGGGTAGAGTTGAGGCCTTTCAACAAACAGTAGCTTTTCCCTGGGGCTATTTTGTGATAAAGCTCACAGTGCCCAGCCTGGAGCCATTCTCAGGGTTTCTGTTTTTCAATTGATTGTGGTGGCTGCTAGAGGGAGGGGCAGCCTCTGGCTCTGGTTACCCAGTGAGACAAGCCACTCCGATGGCTGGCGCCTGAGCTGGGTGACTTTTCCCTGGATGGAGCTGAGTCTGGCAGGTCACTTCGCCGTTAAGTTCTTGTGACCTGCTAAATGACTCATTTTATTCCAAGGCCTGAGCTGGAGCTAGCAGCTCCTCCGAGCTTTGTAGGTATCCAAGATGGAGATCACCAGTGCTGGGGGGGGAGGGGTGGCCTTCCCTCCTCTGCTCCCTGAGGAGTGAGGATGTCGGGCTTGTACTCACGCCGAGTCTTGGATCCTGGGTCGTCTCTGGTCTGCAAACAGCAGGATGAAGATGTTCGCTCCTTGTCGGTTCTTGTTGGTGTTGAGTAGAATCCGCTCGTCCGCTGCGTCTGGCTCCTTCGTCCCCGACTCTGTGTGTCTCAGGTATGACTCCGAGGCGGTGGTCGCCGCCGCGACCCCGCCGCCGGAGCGGCAGCTGATGCGTTTCCTTCGCTTCCCCTCTCTTGTCTAACTCTCTGTCCTGTGATGGCACACTTGGTGTGATTCTCTGGCTTAGGACTGTTCACTGGGATTCTAAAACTACTTTCTATGCGAGAGCTTGTTCAGATCCAGCTTCTCCTCCGCCATCTTCCCGGAACCCCAAGCATCTTTACAATAAACTAAAATCAAAAAAAAGAAAAGAAAAGGAAAGGAAAGGATCCTAAGGAACTGACTCATATGACAACTACTGCTTGTTGGGGGTTGGAAGAAGGAAGGGTGAGTTGGGAAGAGTCCAACTTGGAGACTCTTCCTGGGCAGACAGATTAATGAAACATATTGCAAACAGAGATTCTGGCCTCTAAATATAAAACATGTGGTAACTTAGCTGTGGAGTGAGATGAGAAAGGAACTCAGTGAAAGTTCAGTGAAAAGAACTTGAGGAAAGAAACTGCAAAACAAAGTTTCCAACTGCTCTGGCATGCCTGGGACAGGCTTGGTACCTATGAAATGATTATGAGTAGTATTGTTTTCTGGAATGAGCCCTAAGCAGATAGTATACATTTTTAGAATTATTTTTATTTGGAAATGCTAAAAACAAAGAGGTTACAGTTGCATAAATCAGGCAGAGTACATTTCCTTTTGCACAATATCACCCTTTCCCTAGTTTTCTTTCCGTTTTCCTCCCATACCACCTACAAGTTTATTTTTATTTTTTATTTTTATATTTTTGTTGGTCCTGGGGGTCTTGAACTCAAGGCGTGTGCAAGTGTTCCTGAGCCTCTTTGTGCTCAAGAGTAGTGATCTACCACTTGAGCCATAGACATACTTCCAGCTTTTTCTGAGTAGTTTACTGGAGCTGAGTCTCATGGACTTTTCTTCCCTGGGTTGGCTTTGAACCATGATCTTCAGATCCCAGCCTCCTAAATTGCTAGGATTACTAGTGTGAGCTACGGAAGCTCAGCTCCACAATTTATATAGTTCATTTCCAACATAGTAGCCATTGAGTACCATTGCTGCATTTGTTTACCCTTTGTCCTGTCTTTTCTGTGCCTCCCCTCATACTCCCAAAGTTATATAGACAAACAGCAAAAAGGAGAAAACCTCTTGTTTCCATTTCCTGGAGTTCATTTTGATAAATATTATTTTGTATGATCAGATGGTATACATTTTTAAAAATTTCATTTTATTGTAAAGATGCTGTACAGGGGGTTACAGTTACATGAGTAAGGTCATGAGTACATTTCTTGTTGACATACATTTTTGACACTAGAAAATTCACTCCATAGAAATTGTTGTAAATCGGCTTCATTTTATAAATTTTTTGTCTCATCTCTGCATCAAAAATGTTGGTGGTCTTTGGAGTAGATATCTGTCTCTCTAGCTCATTTCCTGTCCCCTGGCAGTGGCCACCAATACCTATTATCCCTAGGATTGTTGAATTCTTCTTTCTAATTTCTGTCTCCCTCTACATTCTCTGTCTCTAATATCCTCCTTTCTCTTATATGGATCTCAGTGACTGGCTGTAGGAGCCGTCCTGCATTCATGATTTTGTCTTGAGATACCTAACTTAATTACACTTGCAAAGTGTCTGTGTCCAAATAAAGTCCCCTTCAGAGGTGCCAAGGGCTAGCAGGCATATCTTTTGCAGGAATTATAGTAGTTGAAGTTACTTTCCCATAGCTGAGGCTATGATTTGAGCCTGTCACAAATATGGGATAACTGGTTAATCTATAGCAATGCTTGGGTTCTCATCGAATTTTGCTTTCTCTTTTTAATGGAATTTCTGTATTAATAGTTTTGGTCAGTCAGAGTGAAGGTATTTCACAATTAAAACAGTTTCAATGTTTGAGGCATTCACCATATATTTTTGCAAAATTCTGTACTTCATTGTTTTCAAAATTGTTCAGTATTATATACTTATTAAAGTTATAGAAAAAATGGATTTACCATTTGAGTCTACCGATCCACAGCAGTGTTAACTCTTTGATATAAAATGTTGAGATTCTCTTTAGTTTACTAGCACATATGTGTATAAATGTATATGTGTATGTATTATATATGTATGTATATATGTATATATTTATATAAAGAAAATAACCTCATATATGTTTTGAAATGTTTTAATTCAGAGTTTACATGAATTTTTGAAATGTTAGTGTACATCTTATCCAATCAAGCCTTTTTATCACTTCCAGGATAGCATTTTGGTACCAGAGAGAAAGAACACTCTGTTCTCATATGACAGAAGGGGTAGAAGGGAAAAGGGGCCAAATGATTCTTTTACAGTATTTTTATAATGTCAGCAATCCTATTCATAATGGAGATGCCTCATGACTTAACTACCTATGAATATTGCTGCATTAGGGATTTAGTTTCAACATGAATATTGGTGGAGGCACAAATGATAGCAATCATCACCAACAATAAACTTTTCCCACAAGGGTAATACATTCATTACTTTCTTTTTCTCTCTCTCTCTTTCTCTACTCTGTGCTTTTTCCTCTCTCCCTTCTCTATTCCCTTTTCCCCTCTTTTCCCCCTTCCTCCTTTCCCCTCCCCCTCACACCTTTCCCCTTTTACCCTTCTTTTTTCGTTTTGGCAGTACTAGAATTTGGCAGTACTAGAATAGGTTCTTATACTATAGATGCACAAAGGCACATCCACACACAATCATGCTACCTGCAAGCAGACAATTTTGCTTCTTCTTTACTAATTTGGATGTGTCCTATTTCTCCTAATTTCTATGATTAGAACTTGTAGTACCATGTGAATACCAGCGATGAGGTTTCCTTGTTTTTTTTCCCTTCTAATCTCAGAGGAGTAAGCGTTAAGCTATTATTTTTTATTATATATATGATGTTAGCTGTGAACGTTTTATCTATGTTCTGAATTAAATTGAAGTAATTTTTCTGTCCATATTGTGCTGAGATCTTTTTAAAAATGACTATACATTTTAAATCATGAAGTGATATCTATCAGATTTTGTCAAATGCTTCTATTTCTTGAAAAAATCATATATCTATACCCCTCACATTGTGTTAATGTAGTATATTAATTGATTTGCCGATATTGAAGGAGCAGAAAAATCCCACTTGCCAGGATACATTATCCTTTCGATGTTCTCTGGATTATTGAGGAGTTTTGTATCTGTTCATTGAAATATTGACCATTCTTTTCATATTTTCTTTGTCTGGCTTTGGTAATGCTGATCTCATTAAACATATTTGACATATTGTATTCTTTTTATTTTGGGGGCAGAGATTGAAATAAATTATTGTTAATTCTCTAAATTTTTGTTAGACTTCACTGCTGAAACTGTCTAGTCCTGGGCATTTATCAAGAAGGCTTAAATCTGTTTACAGAATCAATACTCTCATTAGATATACAACTTTTTAGATTTTCAGTTTTTTTCATTATTCTGAAAACGTTTTGTTCTTAGGGGTTTTCTATTTCATCCAGGTTATTCAATTTGCTGGCATGTAATTGTTCTTATTTATGATCATTTTTATTTCTATGGGATCATTTGTAAAATCTCTTCTTTCACTTCTGAGTTTATTAATTAGAATGCTATCTGTTTGATTTATTTTTTGACAGTATGTGTTTAATTTTCATATTTATGAATGTTTTTTGTTTTTCTTCTGTTGATAGCTAGTTTTACATAATCTGATCTGTAAAGACATATGTTATAACTTTACTTTTCTCAAATATATTTTAATAATTTTTGAGCTGCTCATATATTTTTACATTTAGATGTGCTGATGGTTACAGAATGTTATATCTTCCTCATGAGTTGACATTTTTATCATTCTCTAATTCTTTGTGTCTTGAAGCAATTTTTTTGCATAGTCTGTGTTTTCTGACTATGGTTTCTTCTGGTTACCATTCATGTGAAATAAATTTTGCCCTCTCTTTACTCTTAGCTTACGTATAGCTTGAAATCTAAAGTAAATCAGTTGTAGACAGTATATAGTAGATTTTTTTTCTATTTAGCTACTCTATGTATTTTGATTGGAGAATCTAATCTATTTATCTTTAAAATTAGCATTAATAGTAAAGAAGCACTTACTACTGCCATTTTGTTACTTGTTTACTGTCTGTTTTGCAATTCTTTTGTTTGGTATAACATTGTTTTTTTTTTTTCTTTGTGCTCTCTCTTCTTTATGTCATCAATCAGTGTGTCTCTTTTCTAGTTACTCTGAGGCTTACATAAAACAACATATAATAGTCTATTTTAAGTTGGTAACAAGTTAATTTCAATACAATATTATTGTATACAATATTATACAAAAGCTCCATCACACGTACAAATTTTATGTTAGTGTTTTCAAAAGTAACATCTATTCATGTGGTATATTTTTTTGCATATTTTATTTGTTCTTGTTTAGTATTTTATTTTTAATTGTTATCCTAATGATTTATATATCACCATCAAAGTCTTATGGTACATTGCATTTGTCTGTGTATTCACCTTTATCAGCAAGTTTTATGGCTTTACATTGTTTTTATATTGCTATTTAGAATTCTTTAGTTTTACTCTGAAGCATTTGTGAGGAAGTATCCAATGGTAATGAATGCCTTCATCTTTTGTTAGAGAAAAATCCTTACTTTCTTTTTCACTTGTGAAGGACACTTTTGCCAAATATAATATCCCTAGTTGACAGGAATAAAGACAGCTTGATAGTTGAATAAAATATTTGCACATACTTTTAAGACCTTAAGGAAAATAAAGCAAGATAATAAGATTTGATGTGTTTGGAGTTAAAGGTATACAGTATGTGGGAGGTTGCCAATACAACTCTCTGGAATAAATATTTGAGCTAAAGCCAGCTTTGTAGGTAGAAGGAAGACCTAAGACCCTCTGGACTCTTAAAGGACAGAAAAACACACATGCCTAGAGTATAGTAGATGACAGGAGAGGCAGGGTGTAGGTAAAGAGGGTGACAGTAAAGCACAGTGGAGTTTAGATTTTATTATGATGAAAACCAATTAAAATGAGAGCCAAACCTTTGAGTTTCCTATTTAGATTTGAGTAGGCTTTTCAGAAGCATGATGATAGATCATATCCCCTAACTGAATATGAAACACTATTTTTCTTGATTCTGAGGAAGTAAAATACAGTTTACATTCCCACCAACAGTGTAATATAATTCCCTTTTGGCCACATCCCTGCTAGCATTTATTATTATTATTATTGTTATTGTTATTGTTATTATTATTATTATTATTATTATTATTATTATTATTATTATTATTTGATAGTGGCCTTTCTAACTGGGGTGAGGTGGAATCTCAATGCAGTTTTGATTTGCCCTTCTTTTATGGCCAGAGATGTTGAACATTTCTTTACATGTCTATTGGCTATTCTTATTTCCTCTCCAGAGAAATTTTATTTTAATTCTTTAGCTCACTTATTAATTGGGTGGTTGTTTCTTTGAGGATTTGTTTTTGGGAGATTGAACTTTTTGAGCTCTCAGTCTATTTTCTTTTCTTTTTAAAAAATTATTTTATTGTAAAGATGCTGTACAGAGGGACTACAGTTCCATGAGTAAGGCAACGAGTTCATTACTTGTCCATCATTGTTACCTCTTCCCTTCTTGCTGTCCTGCTATCCCTTTCCTCCCCCAATACTTTGTTTTTTTACCCTATTTTTTCTACCAGTCGTAGGGCCTGAACTCTGGGCCTGGGCGCTATCCCTCAGCTCTTCAGCTCAAGGCTAGTGCTCTCCTACTTGAGCCACAGCACCACTTCTGGCTTTTTCTGCTTATGTGGTGCTGAGGAATCGAACCCAGGGCCTCATGCATACAAGGCTAGCATTCTACCACTGAGCCACCTTCCCAGTCCCTACCTTTCTTTCTTTTCTTTTCCTTCCTTCCTTTCTTTTCTTTCTTTCTTTTTTTTTCTTTCTTTCTTTCTTTCTTTCTTTCTTTCTTTCTTTCTTTCTTTCTTTCTTTCTTTCTTTCTTTCTTTCTTTCTTTCTCTTTCTCTCTCTCTCTCTCTCTCCCTCCTCTCTCTCCTCTCTCTCTCTCTCTCTCTCTCTCTCTCTCTCTCTCTCTCTCTCTCTCTCTCTCTCTTCTTTCTTTGAGACATGGCCATGCTATGCAGCCCACACTGGCATAAACTTGAGATCCTGTCTCTACCTTCTGAATGAGTGCTGGGATAATAGTCATGTGCCAGAATACTATTTAGTTTTGATTAAGTTAAATCAGATAGATATTAATGGGTGGGCAGTTCTCATGGAGGAAGAATTGAGTGTGAGAAAATATTTGGGATACTAAATATTTTTAAAATGAGGATTTCTAATATGAGGATTAAATCTGGTTATTGGTCTCTTGTATTTATGTTTAGTATGTGTTTATTAACTGTGTGTTCACAAAATTCTGGAGTCAAGCTACAACAACCAGGTCTAGAAGTATGACATTAAGATAATTTCTAGAATGGTAATAAGAGTGAATGTGCTAATGAATCTAAGATAAGATTAATGTCTTAAGTCAATATTAGATATTATTTCTACTGATGTTAAAATGACTATTGTTTAGGGTACTGTGTTTTATGCCTGTAATTCTACCTGCTCAGCAGGCTGAGATCTGAGGATCTTGGCTCTAGCTAACCTTGGTAGAAAAGTCCATGAAATAAATGCTTATCTCCAATTAACCACTATACAGCTTAAAGTGGACCTGTGGCTTAAGTGGTACAGTGCTAGACTTGAAACCTCAGAGACAGTGCCCAAGTCCTGAGGTAAAGCCCTGGATCAACACCAAAGAAACAAAACAAGAGTAAAACAACTGAAAAACTCCACAAAACACCCCAACAAACCCCTCAAAAACCAAAAATTCTATGTTTAATGGTTTATTAAGCAGTAGGAAATGAGAGATAACTAAATAACTAGAGCACTAGAGATTCCTAACAAGGAAGAAGGCACCAACTCTGTATATCACACCATTTACTTCCCTAGAAATCTATCCATTGCTAGCTCCCAAATACCATCCTTGCTTTGTTTCAGAAAATGATGGTATTTCAATCTGAATTCAAAGACACTTCTTGAGTTTCCCTTTATTTATCTACCATGAACAACCTGCATCAGTTCTTTTTTGCTTCAGTGAAATATCCAAAGCAGGCTAATCTCTGTGATTTAGCTCATAGTTTGGACACAGACCTGGCTAGGTTCTGGGGAGGATCTCACACTGACAGCAGGTGGGGGTGTGTGTGATGATGTCATCACGCAGGAATGTACACCACCATCTCATTCCTGCCCAAGGGCAGTGTCCTCAATGACTAGAAATGCTAGATGATAATATGGTGGCCTTGTTGTTTTAGACTAAGTCCTAATGGCTCGTGGTCCAAATGCTTTCTAGTGCTGCCAAGGTCTACTTCATGGCTATGGCTTCCACACTATGAACAGGAACAAGGACACACAAAGGAGGATGGGACTTGAGAGGACAGAACAATGGTACCAGGTACCTTGGTGGCACTAGCAAAGGAAGATCTGCTGAGAGAGGAGAAAAAAGTAGGGCTTCTGGAGGCTTAGACCTTAATGTTGTCTGCTGGCTTCTCTCTCCCTTTTGTTTTGGTGCTGGTCCTGGGTCTTGAAATCAGGGCCTGGATGCTGTCCCTGGGCTTTTGTGCTCAAGGTAGTGCTCTGCCACTTTGGGCACAGCTCCACTTCTGGATTTTTGGTGGTTAATGGGTGATAAAAGTCTCATTGATTTTCCTGCCTAGCTTGGCTTTCAAGCATGATCCTCACTTCTCAGCCTTCTGAGTAGCTAGCATTACAGGCGTGAGCCACCCTTGCCTGGCTTTTCTTCTTTTATTCTATCTTCTCAGAGAAATTTCTCTTTCTCAGAGAAATCTGAAGTTTGTTTCTACCCAAGTTTTCCTTATAATAGATGAAAGGTGTTTTTGTTCCCCTCCCACCCCATTCTGTTTTTGTGTTTTGTTTGGCTTTGCTTCTTTTCTGAGACATGGTTTCACTATATAGAGACAAGGCTGGCCTCAAGCTCAGGTACACAGAGAAGTGGAAGGCCTTTCTGTGGGAAGGAGAGGAATACATATGAAATGTTCTTTCTGATTTTGGTTTTTCACAGAGATGTTTTTCCTTTATTTGTTTTCATTCAGAATCTATATTTTTAATAGCAGGAAATATTTACTATTGCATTGTTTCTACTTATTCTTGAGTATGTATAAACATTTTTGTATGACTCGTATATATTTTATTTTATTTTATTTTTCAGTTGTGGGGCTGGAGCTCAGGTCCTGGGTGCTGTCCCTGGGCTTTTTTGCTCAAGGTTAGCAGTATGCCACTTAGAGCCATAGCGTCATTTCTGGTTTGTTCTGGTGGTTAGTGTTTCACAGACTTTCCTGCCTGGTCTGACTTTGAACATTGATCTTCAGATCTCAGCCTCCTGAGTAGTTAGGATTACAGGCATGAGCCACCAGTGCCCGGCTGTATGTATTTTAGAATGTGTGGTTGTTTAAAGTTAATTCATTTTAGATATAAAGCCTTTGTCTATTATATAGCTAATGAAGATCATCTCCCAATCTGCAGGCTTTCTTTTTTTTTAATTTTTCTTTTTTCTTTTTGTCAGTCATGGGGCCTGAACTCTGAGCCTGGGTGCTGTCCCTTAGCTCTTCAGCTCAAGGCTAGCACTCTACACTTCAGCTACAGCAGCACTTCCAGCCTTTTCTGCTTATGTGGTGCTGAGGAACCGAACACATGACCTCATGCATGCAAGGCAAGCGCTCTACCTTTCTAGCCCATGTAGGCTTTCTTTTATCTTCTTAGCTATGTCCTTCACCATGCTGAAGCTCTGCAGCTTAATGCAATCCCAGTTATACAGCCTTTCTTTGATGTGATGTAGTTCTGGATCTTTATTTAGGAAGTTGCAACCTGTGCCAAGGAGCCTAGTGTATCCCTTATCCCTTCCCACTCTGGAAAGCAGTATGGAAGTTCCTCAAAAGACTAAACATAGTGCTCCCCTACGATCCAGAAATCCCATTCCTGGGCATTTACCCAAATGATCACAAAGAAGACCAGCACACTAAAGCTACCAGCACAACCATGTTCATTGCAGCAGCTTTTTTTTCTTTAACTATAGTTAAGACATGGAACCAACCCAGATACCCCTCAGTAGATGACTGGATTAAGAAAATGTGGTATATATGCACAATGGAATTCTCTCCTTCCATCAGAAAGAATGGCCTCACCCAGTTCATAAGGAAATAGAAGGACTTGGAAAAAAATCATATTAAGTGAAGTAAGACAGACCAGAAGAAACATGGACTCACGGTTTCCCTCATTTGTAACAATTAGTATATGTCTAGGATAGTTCTAGCAGAAAAATCACAATAACTCAATAGCTATGTACATAGGAGCATATAAAATTATGCTAATTAAAATGAACTCCAAGATATGGAAAGGACAGGCCTTTTTTGTAACTGTTTTTGTGTAATATACGGTGTGAAGTTATTTCTTATGTCCTTTTTTTTCTCCTTTGGTTTATTCCTTGTTGTCACTGTATTTGATTTTGGTACTCTGTGTCTTGTATATATGTTTATCTGGTTGGGGAAGGGAAGGGGAATAGTAGACATAGGACAAAGAGTGAACCAATTCAACAGTGATACTCACAAGACACTATGATAGAAATGAGCTTTACAACTTGGGGCTGGGAGAGGAGTTGAGGGGGAGGGAGGGGTAGAAATGTTTGACTTGAAATGTACTCATTGACTTACTTATGTAACTAACCCCTCTGTATATCATCTTTACAATAAAATAAAATAAATAATAAAATAAAGTAACTTCAAACATCAGCATGTAATTAGTTATGTCATAGTGAGAAATGTATTGATCTCTATATTACCTATTTTTGTGTAACTTATTTTACTACTTTATTATTTATCACAAAGGATGAAGACAGTTTTATTTACTTTTCTGTATTAAAGTTTTATAAAGAACTCAGATCTATTTCACATAATGACAAATTTGAATTTAATTAACAAGGATGTGAGTAATCATACAGGATTGGCTACCTAATTGCCATTTGGAAGTGATGTTAAAATAAGAGGAAAAATAACAAATCATTCAAAGGATTATAGCCACTATGTTGTAGAACCCATCTCTTTTTCTTTCTGTCTAACTATAATTTTGTGTCTTTTGACCAATATTACTGTCCAAGTTTCTTGTAACTAACTTGGTATTTCCTTCTATGAATTCTGCTTATAGAGATTCTGTATATGTGACATTGTAAGTATATGAAATTTGTATTTCTGTGCCTTGCTAATTTCACTTATATAAAACCCTTCACGTTCCTCCATCTTCTAATGACAAAATTTCCTTCTGTAAATGTGGTATATATACACAATGGAATTCTATGCCTCCATCAGAAAGAATGATATTGTCCTATTTGTTAGGAAATGGAAAGACTTGGAAAAAGTTATATTAAGTGAAGTAAGCCAGGTCCAAAGAAACATAGGTCCTATGGTTTCCCTTATTTGCAGTAACTAGTCTGAGACAAGCAGAAATGGTCAGATAAGTTGATGCTAGGTGAAATGAACCCCAAGATAAGGACTCAAATGTTTTTTCTTTCTTGCTATTATTTTTAACATATTTATAACATATTTCTTTGTTGCTTTGTATGTCCCTCCCCCATGATATAACCCCTGTGTTCATTATATTTGATGTTGGTATACTTTGTGGAGGGGAAGGGAAAAAGTTGTTTAAATAGGGATACAGGTGGACCCATTGCAACAATGAGATGCACAAGACTTTATGTCAAAAAACTAACTTTACAACTTTGTAGTGGGGGGAGAAGGTGGGGGAGACTAGGAGGGATATGGGAAGGGATGATAAGGGAAAACCAAAGGAGGAGGCAACAATGCTTGATAAGAAATGTACTCATTACCTCACCCATGTAATTGTAACCCTTCTGTACGGCATTTTCACACACACAAAAAGATTTCCTTCTATTTTAAGGCTAAGTAATATCTCCTGATCCCCTTTGTGTGTGTGTGTGTGTGTGTGTGTGTGTGTGTGTGTGTGTGTGTGTGTGTGTGTGTGTGTGTGTGTGTGTGATATTAATTATCCAGGCCCTCACTGACTGATGATAAACTTTTGTTGGTTGTATAACTTACTGTTGTCAATATTGTTTCAGTAAATGTCCGAGTGCTCATATTTCTTAAAGTGATTTCATTGCCTTTGGATATAAATTCAGTTATAATATTTTTAGCTCAATTGAGCTATTTCCCAGTGTATGCCGATTATCAAACATCATGTGGTACACAAAAATGCATATGATTTTTATTTGTCAATTAAAAAAGAAAGACATATTTTCAAATATGATACACTTCATGCATGCAACTTAATGACAGCCTCACTACAGGTCTTTGTTTTTCTCCTTTTATTGTTGCCCAGTGCCTTTGATTGTATCATGAATAAAGACTTAGGGGTTATAGATTAAGTAATATAATAAAAAATTACCCTTTTCCATGTTGGAATCCATTATTGCTGTAGAGAGCAATGCTTTTTAAAGGGTCTTAAGACAGAGTGGTTTCCCAGAAATGTTTGTTTTGTCTTTTCTAACAGATGACAAAGATCACAAACTGAAATGTACATGCCGAAGCACAAGTTGCAAAAATACCATGGCAGACATTAACTTGTGTTTCCTATTGTCCTTGGTCTCACAGGGATACACATGACATTCTACATTTGCACTCTTGTTAAGCTCTTACCCTATTGAGTCTGAAGTGTCTTCTGTGTCTTTTCTTTCTTTTTTTAAAAATAAATTTTTTTTACTGTGAAAATACTGTACAGAGGGGTTACAGTTACATGAGCAAGGTAATGAGTACATTTCTTATCATTGTTGCCTTCTCCTTTGTTCTTCCTCTAACATCCATCCCTTCCCTCCCACCTCCTCCCACCCCCCACCTAAATTGTACAATTCATTTTAAACACAGCATCTTGTACATCTTATTGTTGCAATGGGCCAGCTTATACCCCTATTTAAACCATTTGTCATTTTTGTCTTTTCTTCCCATTCCCATTCTTCTTTCTTTTCCATCCCCTCTCTAATCTTCTAGTATTTTTCACTTCTCTTTTTCTTCATTTCTTTCCTCTTTTATTTTCTCTCATTTTATTCTTTTTCTGCCAGTATTTGGAGTCTTAGAAGATATTCTATCGATTTTGGAAATGACAGTCTCTCACCAGTTTGTTTTCTCACTTTATCTTGTATAATTTACCCTCTCTTCTTTCTTGTGAGTGAGAGGTTGTCATGGTAGTAGGAAATAATGGGCAGTAAAATGTAGTGATTGCTCACAGATTGGTCCAAATAGGCATTTCAAACTCAGTGTACACAAATGATCTTGTAAATTATCATTTGAAAAGTCAAAGGCCTTCAGCAATTGAATTTTTCCATGTCTTTAAAGACTTTGGGAATATGTTTTATAGGAACTTACTCTCTCATTTATGAATGTAAACCTTTTTCTCATTTACCCTTAATTTCTCCAAATTGTTTTTAATATAACTACCAACTGTGGCAAGCACATATTTATTCCAAATTATTTATTATTGTTGATAGTATAAAAATTTATGGCTACTCTTCCTCTTTCATTTCTTTCTCCTTTTCATCCCTTTCCTCCATTTCTCTCTTCCATATTCTTTCTTTCTGCTATTTCTCCTTCTCCTCCCCCTCCTCCTGCTCCTCCTCCTCCTCCCCCTCCTCCTCCTCTTCCCTTTAGATAGGGAATCTTTCTATGTATTCCAGACTGGTCTTGGACATCTGATTGTACTATTTCTGCTTCTGAATAGCTGGCATTACAAATATATACCATCATACCTTGTTTCTTTTTGCTCTTTGAGAAAAATATTTAAAAATAATATTTGAAAGGTAAATTTTGCTTGGTGATTGATTTGTTAAACTCATTGCCCTCTTTCAGATTTCAACACTTAGAAACCTTATTCTTATAAACCCTACTTTATAGAAAGGAACTATGTTTCCTTTCTGAATCATGTAGCATTATGAAAATGTTTAAGTTGATCAACAGTGCCTTCTGCTTGCATTAAAAAAATATAGGTCATCATAAAAGGCAAAGATTATGGGTGCTGATGGCTCATGCTTGCAATCCTAGCTGCTCAGGAGGCTGAGACCTGAGGATTGCAGTTCAAAGCTAGCCTAGGCAGGAAAGTCTGTGAGACTCATCTCCAATTAACCACCAGAAAACTGGAAGTGGCACTGTGGCTCAAGTGGTAGAGTACTTACTTTGAGCTGAAGAGCTGAAGCACAGTGCCCAGGCCCAGAGTTCAAGCCCCATGACTAACTAAAAAGAAAAAGGCAAAGATGTATTTTATGCAAACAAATATAACTTGAGCCTTTGTAAGCATTAACAAAAATGTTCTTAAACATTAGCTCTAAAAGTAAAACTTGAAAAAAATAACAATGTCCCTCATGTTTGATATTCTACCCTCTGTGATTGTCCAAGGAGATGTGCATGTGCTCGGTGTGGCAGTCTGGACCACCTTGCCCCCTGCCTCCCCCCCCCCCCCCCGGAAGAGGGAACAGAGCTAGAGAAAAGGAAAATGGAAAAGAGCTAAACTGCATTTGGATTACAGTGAGTGCAGTCATCTTTTCTTGTCTCCATTATGTACTGTGAAATCTCATTCAGAGATGATTACAAGGGGTCATTTTGTGTGTGTGTGTGTGTGTGTGTGTGTGTGTGTGTGTGTGTGTGTGTGTGTGTTTGTGTGTGTGTGTGTGTGTGTGTGTGTATGTGCATGTTCTTGTGGAAAGTGAAATTGGGAGTCAGTTTTTCATTTTGGGGTCAAACATGGAGTATGCAATGATAACTAAGACACCAAGAAAACATGATTCCTAGAAAATAAATAAATAAGTTTTCATTTTATCTTTTTGTTGTTATGTGTGTGAGATTTTCCTTTGTAGACTTATTGGGAATAGAGGTAAGAGGAAATGACACCAAAACAAAAGCAAAATCAAGAGTGTTATTCAAATGTTTAGCATTAGCTGCATTAAAATATTTCAATTATACCCTGAAATAAAATATTGGATTCCAAGGATCCCTTGAATTGTATATTAATTTACAGATCAATCAGAATGTATTTTATTAAATACATCTAACCTATACAAAACAGTAGTTTGCATAAACAATTTGTATGCATGCATATGTCATACATACATAGATATATTTAAGGGAAGCTTTTCATTGATAAACCTGTTTTTGTCACAAGCATCTTTTATTCAATGAGACTACACCTTCAATAAATCAGGCAGTGTGATAAAACTTAATCCAAAAATAAGGAATGCATAGAAAATAAATAGAAATGTTATTTTGTAGAAAAAAATGTAAGGACCAAAAACAGAAATGAAGATGAAGAGGGTGAAGATAAAGAAAAGAGATAGAGCTGAGCACAGTGATTGACATCTATAATCCTAGTTACTCAGGAAGGTGGGATTGAGGACAGCCTAGGCAATAAACTACCATGAGAGTCTGTCTCAACCACTAAAATTCTGGGCATGGTATTGCATGGTATTGCATTGAGGAACATGGAAAGTGTAAATAGAAGGATCTATTCTGGCTCATTCAAAGTATAAACATGAGACTTTATTAAAAGAAATAAATAAGAGCTGGGAGCTGGTGGCTCACACCTGTAATCCTAGTTACACAGGAGGCTGAGATCTGATGATTGTGGTTCAAAGCCAGCCTGGGCAGGAATCTCTGTGAGACTCTTATCTCCAATAAACCACCAGAAAACTGGAACTGGTGGTGTAGCTCAAGTGGTAGAGTACTAGCCTTGAGATGAAGAGGGACAGAATCCAGACCCAGAGTTCAAGCCCCACGACCAACAAAAGAAAAATAAAAAATAAGTAAGGCACAAGAGAGCCTGACATAAGTGGTAGAGCAACTACCTCACAAGTAGTATGAGGCTCTGAGTTTAAACACCAGTCTCTCTCTCTCCCTCCCCCCATCTCTTTTTTTTGGGGTGGGGCATGAACTCTGGGCCTGGACGCTGTCCCTCAGCTCTTCAGCTCAAGGCTAGCACTCTACCACTTGAGTCACAGCGCCACTTCCGGCTCTTTTTTCTTTTTGCTTATGTGGTGCTGGGGAATCGAACCCAGGGCCTCATGTATGCAAGGCAAGTGCTCTACCACTGAGCCACCTTCCCAGCCCCCCCCCTTGAACACACACACACACACACACACACACACACACACACACACACACACACACACACACACACACACACACGACAGAATGCCATTTACTGGTAGATGATCTAGCAAAATTTTATTTTAAATTTTCATTGATACTTGAAAATGTCTGTAGTTAAAAGATAGAAATCTGCTAAAAAAAAATCACCTACCATTATCACATTGACCACACATGACAGTTGTGCCTTAAATGCTTATCAAAAGAAGGGTTGATCTAGCATACCCTGTGTGAGAAATGGCATTTTATGATAAAGGAAGGTGATATTTGACTCTCAAATGGCTGAAATGCCCTTTTCAGAAACAGGAAGGAGAAGGGAAATCTTTCTATGTAGTTTGTAAATATTATTTCATCTCATTCATAATGGACAATGGAGTATTAAATATCACTTTCCTTGGAATATAGGCAGGTTAGGACTTTCTTGAATGAAGACATTCTGAAACCATTGCATAACATGGAACTATTAAGTTGTGAGTAAGCTATAACAAATATTGAGATAAAATCTAACATATTGAGGAACATGTCTCTTAAATTAATGGTGAAAGCAAAGAAAATTAGTGCATAAATAAACAGTATTCTATTGTGGTAGTTGCCTTATTAAAGGCAAAGGATCACCCAGAAGCCTATGAAGTTTGAGAAGTACATATATTGCATAAAAAATGCAAAGCTCATTTTTCACAGCCCACTCAGCCTATGCCAGTCCTGTTATTGTACAAAATCTACCCAAGGAGAATGATACATTTCCCACAATTATGAGTTTGACTTCTGGCATGGGCTGTTAAGGTATAAGAGTTGGAAACACAGGGTGGACACAAGGCTGCCAGTGGCAGCCCATGAGACCTCCCTAAATCTGGAGACTCAGGACCAGGATGGAGTGAATCTGCCAAATGTCTCTCTCAAATGTCCTCTAAAGTGTGTCCTGTTTACTAGTAATTGCAAAGCTAGGTTTTTTTTTTGTCTTGTTTTGTTTTTAGAAAAAAAATAGATGTTTCCTAGTAGAACAACCAATATGTAAATTTCTTTATTATTTGATTTACCTCCTGCCCCAGGATGCCAAATAAATCCTGCCAACACACCAGACTTCCCCCTTCCCCCCAAACCTTCACAAGAAAGTATCTTTTCCATTCAGGATTTTTATTTACAACAAGAATCATAAAACTAGAACAGAACCCAAGCTAAATCACGAAGATCCAAGGAACATTTGCTCTCTCTCTCTCTCTCTCTCTCTCTCTCTCTCTCTCTCTCTCTCTCTCTCTCTCTCTGACAGTTCTCCATCAGATCAGGCTCTTCTAATAAACACCAGACCTGGCAAAGTTAGATAACTGATTTTCAGGGTTAATGCCCTCACAGACTGTGATGTATTGAAAATTAAGGTACAACAAAGCCTCTTGGCCTGTACTTGGTCCTTAGTTGAGTGAGTGCTGTTCAGAACTATTCTGTTTCTTTTTTTTTCCTTTTTCTTCTTCTTCTTTTTTTTTTTTTAATTATTTTTTATTGTGAGAATACCATACAGAGGAGTTACAATTACATGGGGAAGATAGTGAGCACATTTCTTATCAAGCATTGTTGCCTCCTTGTTATTTCCCCTTCCCATCACTTCCCATACTTCACCCTTGCCCCCACCCAATCCTTCCCCACCCCCCACCAAAGTTGTTAAGTTCGTTTTTTGACGTAACGACTTGTACATCTCATTGTTGCAATTGGTCCACCTGTATCCCTAGTTAAATGATTTTTTTCCTTCCCCTTCACAAATTATACCTACATCAAAAACAGTGAAAGTATGGGTTATGCTGTGGGGGAGAGACATACAAAGCAACATAGAAATCATCTTATAAATATGGTAGAAACAATTGCATGAAAGGGGGAAAAAGTCAAAAAAACATTTGAATACTTATCTTGGGGTTCATTCCCCTAACATCAACTTATCTGATCTTTTCTGCTTGACTCAGACATATACTAGTTATTGCAAATAAGGGAAACCATGGGACCTGTTTCTTAGGGCCTGGATTACTTCACTTAATATAATTTTTTCCAAGTCTTTCCATTTCCTAACAAATGGGGCAATGTCATTCTTTCTGATGGAGGCATAGAATTCCATTGTGCATATATACCACATTTTCTTGATCCATTCATCTACTAAGGGGCATCTGGGTTGGTACCATATCTTAGCTATGGTAAATAATGCTGCAATAAACATAGTCATGCTGGTAGCTTTAGTGTGGTCTTGTTTGTGATCATTTGGGTAAATGCCCAAAAGTGGGATTGCTGGGTCATAGGGGAGCTCTATATGGAGTCTTTTGAGGAACCTCCATACTGCTTTCCAAAGTAGTTGAACAAGATTACACTCCCACCAACAATGCAGTAAGGTTCCCTTCTGTCTACATCCCCTCCAGCATCTGTTGTTATTAGAGTTCTTGATTCTAGCCATTCTAACTGGGGTGAGGTGGTATCTCAGTGTTGTTTTGATTTGCATTTCTTTTATGGCTAGAGAGGTTCAGCATTGTGTCTATTGGCCATCCTTCTTTCCTCTTCAGAGAAGTTTCTCTTTAAGTCTTTAGCCCACTTATTTATTGGGCAGTTGTTTCTTTGAAGATTTGTTGTTGGGGGATTTAATTTTTTAAGTTCCAGGTATATTTTAGATATGAGACTCTTGTCTGTTGTATGGCTAGTGAAGATCTTCTCCTAATTCCTGGGCTTTCTCTTGATCTTGCTAGCTATGTCCTTTGCCATGCAGAAGTTCTGCAATTTCATGCAATCCCATTTGTCCAACGTTTCTTTAATTTCTTGTGTTTCTGGGTCTCTATTAAGAAAATTTCATCCTGTGCCAAGGAGACCTACGGTTTCTCCTATTCCATCCTGTAGTATTTTCAGAGTTTCTGCTTTGACTTCGAGGTCTTTGATCCATTTGGAGTTGTTTCTGGTGCAAGGAGATATATAAGGATCTAGCTTTAGTTTTCTACAAGTAGTTAACCAATTTTGCCAGCACCATTTACTGAAGAGGCTGTCTTTCTTCCATTCTATTTTTTTTAGTTCCCTTATTGAAGATTAGATGGCTATAGGTCTTTAGGTTCATTTCTAGGTTTTTAAGTCTATTCCATTGGTCCTGGGGTCTGTTCTTGTGCCAATAAGCTGTTTTGATTACTAGGGCTTGTAGTAGAGTTAGAAATTTGGTATTGATATTCCTCCAGCACTATTCTCTCTGTTGAGGATCGTTTTTGCTATTTGGGGGTCTTTTATTGTTCCATATGAATTTTGGATTGCCTCTTCTATTTCCTTGAAGAATGAGGTTGGAATATTGATAGGTATTGCATTGAATTTGTAGATAGCCTTGGGAAGTATTGCCATTTTCACGATGTTGATCTTTCCAATCCAGGAGCATGAGAGTTTTTGCCTCTAAGTTCTGTTTTGATTTCCTTTTTCAGGTTTTTAAAGTTTCCATCATAGAAGTCTTTCACTTCTTTGGTTAAATTAATTCCTAGGTATTTTATATTTTTTTTGTGGGGCTATTGCGAATGGAGTTGCTTTTCTGATTTCAGCCACACTTTTCTCATTGATGGCATATAGAAAAGCCATTGATTTTGGAGGGCTAATTTTATACCCTGCTACTTTGCCAAAGTTTTGAATCACCTTGAGTAGTTTGGGAGTGGAGTCCATAGGATTCTTTAAATAAAAGATCATGTCCTCTGCGAAGAAGGAGAGTTTTACTTCTTCTTTCCTGTTTGGATCCCCTTTATGTTTGCATCTTGTCTTATTGCTGTAGCTAGGCATTCTAATACTAGATTGAAGAGCAGTGGAGAGAGTAGGCATCCTTGTCTCGTTCCTGAGTTTAGAGGAAATGGCTCTAGTTTTTTACCATTGAGTATAATACTGGCTGTAGGTTTGTCATATACAGCCTTTATTGTATTGAGGAAGGTTCCATGGATTCCATAGTTTCCCAGAACCTTCATCATAAGGGGTGTTGGATCTTGTCAAATGTTTTTTATGCATCTATTGAGATAACCATTTGGTTCTTATCCTTGCTCTTGTTGATGTGATGAATTATGTTAATTGATTTGCATATATTGAACCAGCTTTGCATCCCTCAAATGGATCCTGTTTGATTCTGGTGTATGATTTTTTTGGATGAATTGTTGAAGTCGATTGGCCAAAATTTTGTTGAGAAGTTTTGCATCAAAGTTCATCAAAGAAATGGGTCTATAGTTCTGTTTCTTTGATGATTCCCTGCCTGGTTTTTGGATGAGGGTTAATATGGCTTCATAGAATGAGTTTAGTAGTGAACTTTCTCTTTCAATTTCATTGAAGAGTTGAAGGAGTATTGGTGTGAGTTCTGCTTTGAGGGCCTTGTAGAATTCCACTGTAAATGCATCTGGTCCTGGGCTTCTCTTAGATGGGAGGTCTCTTATTGCTGTTTCTATTTCAGTGCTTGATATGGGCCTGTTAAGCTGGTTGAACTCATCTTGGTTTAGTTTCGGCATGTTGATATTTACTAGGAAAAGGTCCATTTCTGCCAAGTTCTCAAACTTATTAGCATAATGGTTTGAGAAGTATTCCCTTATACTGTTCTGATCTTGGTTGTTTCTGTGGTGCTGTTTCCATTCTCATCTCTAAGTTTATTTATTTGTGTGTGGTCTCTTCTTTTTCTGATAAGATTTGCTAAGGGTCTGTCTATTTTGTTAAGTTTTTCGAAGAACCAACTCTTTGTTTTGTTGATTCTTTCTATAGTTTTTTTGGCTTCTAATTCATTTCATTCTGATTTAATTTTAATTATTTCTTTCCATCTACTGGATTGGGGTTTATCTTGCTGCTCTTTTTCAAGGAGGCTCAGATGTCTAATTAAATTGTTGGTTTCAGATCTCTCCAATTTGTTGATGTAGGAACTCAGAGCTATAAAATTGCCTCTGAGTACTGCCTTTGCTGTGTCCCAGAGGAGCTGGTAGTTTGTGTGCTCATTTTTGTTAAATATCATGAACACTTGAATTTCGTTTCTAATCTCTTCTATGACCCACTGGTGATTCAACAGTGTGTTGTTCAGCCTCCATGTGTTACAGGACTTTCTTTGGTGGCTTTTGGTGTTGAGTTCTAATTTTATTCCCTTGTGGTCTGAGAGAATGCAAGGTATAACTTTAATGTTTCTGAATTTGGACAAGTTTGCTTTGTGAACTAAAATGTGGTCTATTTTGGAAAATGTTTCATGTGCTGCTGAGAAGAACGTCTATTCTGATGCTGCTGGGTGAAATATTCGGTAGATGTCTGCTAAATCTAGTAGATCTATGCAGTTGTTTAGGTCTGCGGTTTCTCTGTTGAGTTTTTGCTGAGTTGATCTATCTAGTGGGCATAGTGGTGTGTTAAAGTCCCCGACTATTAATGTCTTTGAATCTATATGAGATTTAAGAGAAAGTATGTTCTTGGATAAATTTGGGTGCTCCCTTGTTTGGCAAATAGATATTTAGAATTATAATATCCTCCTGAAGGAGAGATCCCATTAATTACTATGTTGCGACCTTCTTAATCTCTTCTAACTAATTTAATTTGAAGTCTATTTTATCTGGTATTAGGATTGCAACTCCTGCCTGTTTATGGGGGCCATTTTCTTGGTAGATTTTGTTCCAGCCTTTCACATTCAAAATGCGTTTGTTTTTATGGGCAAGGTGTGACTCCTGAAGGCAACAGATAGAAGGATCTTGCTTTTTAATCCAACTAGACAGTCTATGTCGCTTAATTGGAGAGTTAAGCCCATTAATGTTAAGAGATAGGACTGAGAGGTATTTGGGAGTTCCTGCCATTTTATTCACCTTCTTGGGAGTTGGGGCAAATGGGTTCTTCCTATGTCCTTGGATTCTCAGTTTGGGTGTGGTTTCTTGGCCTTTATTGTGGTCTTGTTGGTTTTCTATGTGTAGGACATCTTTAAGTATCTTTTGTAGGGCTGGTTTGGTGGAGATATTTTGTTTCAATTTTTCTTTGCTATGGAATGTTTTTATTTGACCTTCAGTTATGATGGAGAGTTTAGCTGGGTACAGTATTCTTGGTTCATAGTTGTTTGTCTTTAGGGCATGGCATACATCATTCCAGGCTCTTCTTGCTTTAATTGTCTCTGCTTAGAAATCTGTGGTGATTCTAATTGGTTTTCCTTTATAGATGATTGATCTTTTCTCCTTGACAGCTTTAAGATGTTTTCCTTGGTCTGAATTGATCCTGTGTGGATTATAATGTGACGGTTGGATGTCCTGTTCTGGTCTGGTCTATTTGGAGTTCTAAAAGCTTCTTCTTTTTTTTTTTTTTTTTTGGTCCGGTCGTGGGGCCTGAACTCTGGGCCTGGGTGATGTCCCTCAGCTCTTCAGCTCAAGGTAGTGCTCTACCACTTGAGCCACAGCACCACTTCTCGCTTTTTTCTTTTTCTTATATGGTGCTGAGGAATCGAACCCAGGGCTTCAGGCATGCAAGGCAAGCGCTCTACCATTGAGCCACCTTCCCAGCCCCTCTAAAAGCTTCTTTTATCTGAATAGGGCTCTCTTTTTGCATGTTTGGGAAGTTCTCTGCTAGGATCCTGTTAAACAAATTTCCTAGAACATTAACTTCTGTTTCTGGGTGTTCCTCTATGCCCATTATCCTCAGATTAGGCCTTCAGATGGTGTCTTCCAAATGTTGAAGAGATCTATCATATTTCTTGGATTTGTCTTAAATGGTTGTATGTTCTTTCTCTCTAATATCTAGGCTGTCTTCAATCCCTGAGATTCGATCTTCTGCATAGTCTAACCTACTGTCAAGACTTTCTACTTTGTTTTTTATTTCTTTTCCTTCTAATTGGTTGGCTTTGATGGCTTCAAATTCTTTGTTGGAACTTTGTTCTAGATCTTGTAAGAATGTCTTTCTTAATTTGGTGTTTCCTGTTTATTCTCAAAGCACTTAGTTGATTGGTTATGGTTTCCTTGGACTCCCTTTCCTTCTGTTGGGCTCCACTGAGCATTCCCTTTGCGTCTCCCTGATTTTTTCAGCTCTCTGTTTATGGATTCCATGAATGCCTCCATTGATTTTTGTTTATTCTCATCCCGATCTCTCAGTTCCTGTATTTTTTCTTAATTAGCTTCCTCACGTTCACTCATTTCCTGTAGTTCTCTTTTAGTGTTCTCAGCCTGCTCACACCATTTCTGACTTTCTCTTTGTCTGTTTTCAGCCAGCGCACACAATTCCTGTCTATCTCTTTGACTGATCTCAATCTGCTCACTCAATTCCTGTCTATCTCTTTGACTGATCTCAACCTGCTCACGCAATTCCTTTATTTCTCTTTGAGTGTTCTCAATCTGTTCACGAAATTCCTGTATCAATCTTTGAGTAGCTTCCTCACGCTCATGAGACTCCTGTATTGATCTTTAGTTTGCTTCCTCTCTCTCCCTATCATGCTCATGCTGAGACCTTTGCAGGTTTTCACTCTTTTCATTTACCTTGTTTACCTGTAGTGTTTGTAGAGCTTTTTGGGAACTCTCCTCTGGATTATTCATTATCTGTTCTGTCCTCTGATTGTCATGAGTGGGAGTTGAGATCCCTGGACTTGCCATTTTTTTCTTGTGTTTTTCTGGCTTGTTCTGCCCATTTGGGATGAGAATAACACCAGTTTTGTGCTAGAACACTATTTTAAGGTACTCATCAACTCAAGTCCATAGTTGCACAGACAAAAGTCTGCAGATACAATCTGGTTCAAGAGATACAATCTATCGAAAATCAAACAACTATGTCTTAATGGCCTAAGAACAGCAAAGGAGAATTTGGCAACCAGAAATTATTACGTTTAGGGAAAATGTGGGGAAAAATACTATTAGAGTCTCTGGACTGCTTGTGGTGTTTGATTTTCCTGTGGGTTTATTGGTTACTTCAGTCAGTTTGTTTGGGCAAGCAGAAAAATGCTCTGCTTTACCCAGGATTTTGTGATCCTCCTCCCAGAGTAGTTCAGTGGGAGAGGGATGTTTTGAATATCGCAAAAGAGGGAGATGGCTGTTTCTTCTAGTTTGGAGATGCTGTGATGAGGCTAGGTTCTGGGTAGAGTTGAGTCCTTTCAGTAAACAGTAGCTCTTCCCTGAGGGGCTAGCTTCTGAGACACTCACAGAGCCCAGCCTGGAGCCTTTCTCAGGGTTTATGTTTACTGAATTTCAATTGACTGTCTAGGCTTCTGTAAGGAGGGGCAGCCTCTGGCTCTGTCTACCCAGTGAAGAAAGCCACTCCTGGGGGCAGATTTTCCTCTGCCTGGGGTAGGTCACTTTTTCCTGGGTGGAGTTGAGCCTGGCAGGTCTGGGCAGGTTCCTGTGACCTGCTAAATGACTGTCTTGTTTTCTCCCAAAGCCTGAGTTGGAGCTGGCAGCTCAGTGGGCCTTTGTCAGTATCAAAGATGGAGATCTCCGGTAGTGGGGTGGGGGATGGGTGCCTTCCTTCCTCTGCTCCCTGAGAAGGGGTGAGGATGTCAGGCTTCTACTAATGCTGGAGTCTTGGTTCCTGGGTCGTCTATGGTCGCCATCTGCAGGGTGAAGATATCTGCTCCTTGTCAGTTCTTGCTGGTGTTGAGTAGTATCAACTGGTCCGTTGCATCTGGTGCCTTTGTCCTGGACTCTCTGTGTTGCAGGTATGGCGGCTATGGCTGCCTCAGCTGCAGCCGCCACTGTGGCTGCCAGCAAGTGATCAGATCTGTCTCTTTTCCTGGATTTTCCCTCTCTGGACAAATTCTCTGTACTGTGATGGCACACTTGGTGTAATTCTCTGGCCTAGGACCATTCACTGGAACACTAAAACTGCTTTGTATGCGACAGCTTCTCTTCCACCATCTTCCTCCCAAATCGCCTATTCTGTTTCTTGATGGGAGAGATGGATGCACACTCAAAGGGTTTAGCAAAAAATACCTGATGGGCTGTATTTTATTTACCTATCTACTTTTCATCTCTATCTATCTATCTATCTATCTATCTATCTATCTATCTATCTATCTATCTATCTATCTATCTATCTAATCTATCTATCTATCTATCTATCTATCTATCTATCTATCTATCTATCTATCTATCTATCTATCTATCTATCTATCTATCTAATCTATCTATCATCTACTTAGTTAATGATGGTACTGGGGTTTGAATGCATGAGCTTGGGCACTGTCTTTTAGCTTTTTTTTGTTCAAATCTGGCACTCTACCACTTGTACCACGGCTCTACTTCCAGCTTTTTGGTGCTTAATTGGAGATAAGAGTCTCTCACAGACTTTCCTTCCTGAGTTGGTTTAATCCTCAGATCTCAGTGTCCTGAGTAGATAGGAGCAAATGTGAAACATCAGTGATAGAAACCGGGCTGGATTTGGATTCAAGACTATTACCAGTTCCTTCATAATTTCTGTGTCCTTGGAGTTGAAACCAACCATGCTGACTTGCTGGCCATGGGTGACAGCTGGTGGAGGCAGGTGGAGCCCACAAGAAAGTCAGAGTCCTTCAGCTGACGCCTCTGTCCGGTTCTTAAGCAGCCACCATGTTTAACCATCCTCACCGTCAGCAAATTCCTTGCAACTGAAGCTGCTTCATGTTCACTGCACACCTTGCTGTGCCCCTTGAGGCACTGAAATCTCTGTGCATGGCATTCCCAAGTGCTTCATTCTTGTTTTAGTGCTGTGCATCTCACATGTCCATAGATGAGAGAGAATTTCCACTGCATGGCCCAGGATAAAATGCATGATATTTTCCCCTCCATTCCCTCCACATTGATTCCCACACAGTGGGGTGAGCTCACTAAAAGGTCTGACACAGCCTGGTGATTTCCCCCTTCAGTCATTGATTCTACCAGGATAGCATGCATGTCACTCAAGATTTTAATGAGTCAGGTGCTCAAGAAACTGTGTAATTTCATTTCTTCCCAAGACTAGATCCAAAGTCTAGACTTGAGAGGTCTGTTACATTCACCAATTCTACTTGGGAAAGCAATAAAGAGGGCCTTAACATTTTATATCACACTTTTCTCTTGTTTTCATTTTGAGGAAATTGGAAGTTCTTTTAAGTGAAGGAAAGAAAAAAAAAAGATAGGTGCCTTCTGGTGGCTGGTGGCTCACACCAGTAATCCTAGCTATTAAGAAGGTTGAAATATGAGGATTGAGTTTGAAAGCCAACTCAGACAGGAAAGTGCAGTTAATCACAAATAAAGTGCTGTAGCTCAAGTGGTAGAGTGCTAGCCTTAAGCAAAAGGATCTTAGAAATAGCTCCCAGGCTGAGAGTTCAAGGACTGCGCGGGAGTGTGTGTGTGTGTGTGTGTGTGTGTGTGTGTGTGTGTGTGCGCGCGCACACACACACACACACACACACACACACACACACACACACACATACACAAAGGTTCCAGATAGCACAGGACACCTTACAAGCCTGCCTCAGCCATCCCAAGGGATTTTTTGGCCATCTGACACCTGGCCAATCTCCTTAAAGAGAATGACTTATAATGTTCTTTTGCTTTAAAATTCTTTGCTGTGTTATATATTTCTACATCCTTGTTATTCATCTTTTAATCTCTTGTTAAAGACTGAAAGAAATATGCCTCTTAGTGCGTTAATCATTTATCAGTTATGTATTTATCATTTAGATATTATCAATCAACTTTGTCAGGAATGAATAAGTAAATCACCTAAAGGGATAGAATAAGTGATATCCACAAGCATTTTCCTATTCTAACCCAAGAATACTTTGAATTATAATTATCAAGAGTCTGAACTTTTTTGTGTGTGAGGGTCTTGGGACTTGAACTCAGGACCTGGGCACTGTCTCTGAACCTTTGTCCTCTAGGTGAGGACTCTACAACTTGAGCCACATCTCCACTTTCAGCTTTGTGGTGGTTAAGTGGAGATAAGAATCTCTTGAACTTTCCTGTCTAGGCTAACTTTGAACCTCAGCCTCAGATTTCAGACTCCTGAATAGCCAGGATTGCAGGTGTGAGCTGCTGGTGCCTGGCCAGAGTCTAGTTTTAAAGGATAGAAACCTCTGGAAAAATTTAATACTAACAAACTCAGTTTTAGGGTAAAGGAATCCTCCTCTGTATAGCTTTGCAAGATTTGGATGAGTTTCAGCAAACTAGCACTTACTTTGTATAAAGGGAAAGTAAGCAAAAGATGACTGTGAGGATCAGTATTTGGGAAAGGAGAGAAACTTCAGCCAAGAGAAGCTATGAAACAAGGTGTCAAGGAAATGAGTAAAGAGAATCTTTAGATTTTTATCTGTCATCCAGGTCTGCAAAAAACAAGTCTCTTCAATCACATACATAATTTGATTCTTACTGATGTGTAAAGAACTGGCTGCTATAAATTTTTAATTGTCTTCTCCATATACCATTTGAGACAGAGATAGTACAGAGAATGATAATGAGAAAGACTTTCTTGATCTGCTTACATGGTAGTTAATTCAGTCACTCTGAGTGGAGACATTGTAACTGGATCTTGTTTTGATTTTGTAATAGGACAACTTCGAATCTTCAGTGATTTTTTTTCCTCCTGAAAAAAATAATGGGCAACAGTGGAGCCCTGGTGGTTCATGTCTGTAATCCTAGCTACTCAGGAGGCTGAGAGCTGAGGATTGAGGTTCAGAGCTAGCCTGGACAGGAAAATCCCTGAGACTTTTCTGTTTAATTTAATTTAATTTTACTGTAAAGGTAATGTAAAGAGAGTTTATAGTTTATAGTTACTTATGTAAGTAACTATAAGTAATGAGTACATTTCTTATCAAACAGTGTTATTCCCTCCCTCATTTTCTCCCACTTAACCTCACCCCAAGTTATAAAGTTTATTTCCAACATAGTATCTTGTGAGTATCACTGTTGCATTGGATCACTCTTTGTCCTTTGTCTCACCATTTTGTAATTCTCCCTCCCTTCCCCAATCAGATAAATGTTAGATATTTATATAGCACCTTGCATCAGAATCAACTCCAAATAGATCAAAGACCTTGGGGTAAGAGCAGATACCCTAAAATATTACAGGAGGGGATAGAGTATATACAATGGCTCCTTGGCACCAGTTGAAACTTCCTAAATAAAGATCCAGAAATACAACGAATAAGACACAGGGTACCAAAATCAAATACAGTGACAACAGGTGATAAACCAAAGGAAAAAATGCCACAAAAAAGAAATAACTTCACACAATATATTAAAAAGTTGTTTCTACATCTTGGAGTTCATTCCAACTAGCATCATCTTATATGGTCTAATGTACATAGCTATTGAGCTATTGTGATCCTCTGCTAGGACTATCCTAGACATATACTACTTATTACAAATGAGGGAAAACATGAAGCTTATGTGTTTTTGAGTCTGGCTTACTTCACTTAATATGATTTTTTTCAAGTCTTTTCATTTCCTTACAAATGTGGAGATGCCATTCTTTCCGATGGAAGCATAAAATTACATTGTTTATATATACACCACATTTTCTTTTTTTTTATTGTGAAAATACTGTACAGAGGAGTTACAATTACATGGGCAAGATAATGAGTAGATTTCTTTTCAAGCATTGTAGCCTCCTCCTTTGTTTCCCCTTTCCATCCCTTCCCATACTTCCCCCGCTCATGCTCCCCCAATCCTCTCTCCCCACCAAAGTTGTAAAGTTTGTTTTCAACAAAACGACTTGTACATCTCATTGTTGCAATGGGTCCACCTGTATCCGTATTTAAACGATTTGTTTTTTTCCTTCCCCTCCACAAATTATACCTACATCAAATACAGGGTAGGCAGGGGTTATACCATGGGGGAAGGACATAAAAGCAACAAAGAAATAATCTTATAAATGTGTTAGAAACAATCGCATGAAAGAAAAAAAACATATTCATACATATTGTAGGGTTAATTTTCCTAACATCAACTTATCTGACCTTTTCTGCTTGACTCAGACATATACTAGTTATTGCAAATAACGGAAACAATGGGACCTATGTTTCTTTGGACTTGGCTTACTTCACTTAATATAATTTTTTCCAAGCCTTTCCGTTTCCTAACAAATGGGGCAATGTCATTCTTTCTGATGGAGGCATAGAATTCCATTGTGTATATATACCACATTTTCTTGATCCATTCATCTACTGAGAGGCACCTGGGTTGGTTCCATATCTTAGCTATGGTAAATAATGCTGCAATAAACATAATTGTGCTGGTAGCTTTAGTGTGGTCTTGTTTGTGATCATTTGGGTAAATGCCCAAAAGAGGGATCGCTGGGTCATAGGGGAGCTCTATGTGGAGTCTTTTGAGGAACCTCCATACTACTTTCCAAAGTGGTTGAACAAGTTTACACTCCCACCAACAATGCAGTAAGATTCCCTTCTGTCCACATCCCCTCCAGCATCTGTTGTTATTAGAGTTCTTGATTCTAGCCATTCTAACTGGGGTGAGGTGGTATCTCAGTGTTGTTTTGATTTGCATTTCTTTTATGGCTAGAGAGGTTGAGCATTTCTTCATGTGTCTATTGGCCATCCTTTTTCCTTTTCAGAGAAGTTTCTCTTTAAGTCTTTAGCCCACTTATTTATTGGGCAGTTGTTTCTTTGAAGATTTGTTTTTGGGGGATTTAACTTTTTGAGTTTCAGGTATACTTTAGATATGAGGTCCTTGTCCATTTTGTGGCTAGTGAAGATCTTCTCCCAATCCATGGGCTTTCTATTGATCTTGCTACATATGTCCTTTGCCATGCAGAAGCTCAGCAGCTTCATGCAATCCCATTTGTCCAACGTTTCTTTGATTTCTTGTGTTTCTGGGTCTCTATTAAGAAAATTTCAGCCTGTGCCAACAAGACCTATGGTTTCTCCTATTCCATCCGGTAATGTTTTCAGAGTGTCTGCTTTGACTCCAAGGTCTTTGATCTATTTGGAGTTGTTTCTGGTGCAGGTTGATATATAAGGGTCTAGCTTTAGTTTTCTACAATTAGTTAACCAATTTTGCCAGCACCATTTACTGAAGAGGCTGTCTTTCTTCCATTCTGTTTTTTTAGCTCTCTTATCTAAGATTAGATGGCTATAGGTCTGTAGGTTCATTTCTGGGCTTTCAATTCTATTCCATTTGCCCTGAGGTCTGTTCTTGTGACAGTATCAAGCTGTTTTGATTACTATGGCTTTGTAGTAGAGTTAGAAATTTGGTATTGATATTCCTCCAGCACTATTTTTTTTGTTGAGGATCATTTTTGCTATTCGGGGTCTTTTATTGTTCCATATGAATTTTTGGATTGCCTCTTCTATTTCCATAAAGAATGAGGGTGCAATGAGGTATTGCATTGAATTTGTAGATATCCTTGGGAAGTTTTGCCATTTTCACGATGTTGATCTTTCCAATCCAGGAGCATGGGAGTTTTTGTCACTTTCTAAGTTGTGTTGATTTCCTTTTTCAAGTTTTTAAAATTTTCATCATAGAGGTCCTTCACTTCTTTGGTTAAGTTAATTCCTAGGTATTTTTTTTTTTGTGGGGCTATTATGAATGGAGTTGCATTTCTAATTTCAGTCTCATTTTTCTCATTGTTGGCATACTGAAAGCCATTGACTTTTTTTTGGGGGGGGGGGATCTGGTCATGGAGCAGAACTCTGGGCCTGGGCAGTGTCCCTCAGCTCTTCAGGTCAAGGCTCTACCACTTGAGCTAGCACTCTACCACTTGAGCCACAGCGCCACTTCCGGCTTTTTTTCTTTTTGTTTATGTGGTGCTGAGGAATCGAACCCAAGGCCTCAGGCATGCAAAGAAAGCGCTCTACCACTGAGCCACCTTCCCAGACCCAAGTCATTGATTTTTGAGGGTTAATTTTATACCCTGCTACTTTGCCAAAGTTTTGAATCACCTTGAGTAATTTGGGAGTGGAGTCCATGGGATTCGTTAATACAAGATCATGTCATCTGCAAAGAGGGAGAGTTTTACTTCTTCTTTCCTGTTTGGATCCCCTTTATGTTTGCATCTTGTCTTATTGCTGTAACTAGGCATTCTAATACAAGATTGAAGAGCAGTGGAGAGAGTAGGCATCCTTGTCTCGTTCCTGAGTTTAGAGGAAATGGCTTTAGTTTTTCACCATTGAGTATAATACTGGCTGCTTTGTCATATACAGCCTTTATTGTATTGAGGAATGCTCCCTGGATTCCTAATTTTTCCAGAACCTTCATCATAAGGGGTGTTGGATCTTGTCAAATGCCTTTTCTGCATCTCTTGAGATAACCATGTGGTTCTTATCCTTGCTCCTGTTGATGTGATGAATAATATTAATTGATTTGCATATATTGAACCAGCTTTGCATCCCTGTAATGAATCCTGTTTGATCATGGTGTATGATTGTTTGGATGAATTGTTGAAGTCGATTGGCCAAAATTTTGTTGAGAAGTTTTGCATCAAAGTTCATCAGAGAAATGGGTCTATGATGATTCCCTGCCGGTTTTGGGATGAGGGTTTTGGTGGCTTCATAGAATGAGTTCAGTAGTGAACTTTCACTTTCAATTTCGTTGAAGAATTGGAGGAGTATTGGTGTGAGTTCTGCTTTGAGGGCCTTGTAGAATTCCACTGTAAATGCATCTGGTCCTGGGCTTCTCTTAGATGGGAGGTCTCTTATTGCTGTTTCTATTTCAGTGCTTGATATGGACCTGTTAAGATGGTTGAACTCATCTTGGTTTAGTTTCGGCATGTCAATTTTTGCTAGGAAAAGGTCCATTTCTGCCAAGTTCTCAAAGTTATTAGCATAAAGTTTTGAGAAGTGTTCCCTTATAATGTTTTGAATCTTGGTTGTTTCTGTGGTGTTGTTTCCATTCTCATCTCTGAGTTTATTTAATTGGGTGTATTCTCTTCGTTTTCTGATAAGATTTGCTAAGTGTCTGTCAATTTTGTTAATTTTTTGTAATTTTGATTTGCAATAATCCCAGAGACCTATGCCCACCGAATCTGTGATAAGGGATCCAAAATTAACAGGATGGAAGAAACACGGCCTCTTCCACAAGTGGAGCTGGCAGAATTAGCTATACAGATGAAGTAAACTGAAGTTAGATCTTTATACATCATCCTGCACCAGAATCAACTCCAAATGGATAAGAGTAGATACCCTGAAAATATTACAGGAAGGGATAGGGGATACACTTGGGCTCCTTGGCACAGGTTGAAACTTTCTAAATAGAGTTCCAATCAAAGAAAGGCTGAATAAATGGTATTTCATTATTCTGCACGACAAAGGACATAACTAGTAAGGTAAGTAGAAAAAGCCCATGGATTGGGAGAAGATCTTCACTAGCTATACATCTGACAAGGGCTTCATATAAAAAATATACCTAGAGCTCAAGAAACTAAGCCCCTGCAATAACAAATCCTCAACGAAACAACCACCTCATTAATAAGTGGGCTAAAGAATTAAAAAGAGACTTCTCTGGAGAGCTAATAAGAATAGCCAATAGACACATGACGAACATCCCTGAGATTCTCTTCCCCAATTGACCACCAGAAAACCAGAAGTGTAGCTGTGACTTAACGTGGTAGAGCACTAGCCTTGAGCAACAGAAATCAGGAACAGCGCCCAGGCCCAGAGTTCAAGCCCTTTAACTGACAAAAATAAAAATTAAAAATTAAAAAAAGAATGGATAATGTATAAAGAAAAGAGATTTCTTCAAACCACAATTTTAGAGACAGAACATTAATGATTGTATGGCACTCTTAGGCTCTAGTATCTCCTGGTTCCATGGTAGGTGATATTATGGTAGAAACACATGCAAATAAAGTAAACAGTCATTTGTCAAGAAAGGAAAATTATTTGTGGGCCAGCCTTGTTCATTTTATTACAACCCAATATATCAGGGCCTACCTTGTTCCCAAAAGAGGTCCATCAAACCTTTCCCTGGGTAGCATTACTAATAACAATCATCAGGCCTTACCTCTAAAAGCATGCACCACCTCAACACCACATTTGGGGGACCTATTCAACCCACACCAAACTGTAAAACTCAGTAAGCCTAGTTTTGATTTGATATGAGGATGGGAGAGAATGAGCCCTGGAATCATGAAATATCCGGAACCAGAACCAGAGCAATCACTGATATACTGGCGACAGAATCAAAGTCATGGTAGACTATGTACTTGAACAGTTTGAACTGAGAAAAGAGAACATTGGAATAAAGAAGTCACAGTTTATGGGTAATATTTTTATTTAATATTTAATAAAATATTTAATATTTTGTTAAATAATGATTAACAGTGATATTTAAAGAAATACCTTGGCTTAATGTGTAAATCTCATTTAGAAACTTTTATTTTAGAAGTTTAAAATATATTTGTATCTTTCTGAACTTTCTGAATTTAACATATATTTACAATTTTCTAAACTGAAGAGACTTATTTAATAATTTTAATATGTTTTCTTTTCACATGTGCTACAATACCACAACTCTTAGGGGTCAATTGTAGAGGCAGATGTTTAAGGAAAACAGTAATATTCAAGAATCTCAGGACAAATTATAGTTCAAATTATAGCACAAATTATATAGTTCAACAAAACTTGGATCTAATGATGGCTTACGTGGTCACTGAAGGGTGAAAAAGGCCTGAGTTACAGGGGAGTACTAACATTAAATTTGGATTCAGGAAATTAAAGACATTTCCTGTTATGACTGGAATTAATTTTTATCTCTATGGAAAGTTCAAGAACTCTAGAAAGGTCCAGAGAAACCTACCATAGTTGCTTCAGCGAGCGAGCATAGTACATGATATCAGGTTTATACAGGAAGATTTCTTGTCATTTTCACTTGGTGAGTGAGGATCTTCTCTCTAAGTCCAATACACTTTGTTTCCCATTAGCAATTTCCTTCAGTTGTTAGTAGTAAAAGCTTATTTTCTGTTTTGTCACTTCAGTAATATTCCTTCTCCTATACCAAGCCTTAATATGATAAGTACAAATTAAACAGTGTCTGAACCTCATTCACATTTTGGAAGAATATAATCACTAATGACATTTGGATCAGAGTGATTCAGAAGGAATGACAGACTATGACTATCTTATTTATTTTAGGGCTAGAAAAAAGAAGAGAGGCCATTAAATGAGAAACAAACTTAGGGGTTTACCCTAACATAACTCTTGTGGGGAAACTAGTAGCAGATCAGAATGGAGAAGAAATCTGTCTGAAGGCCTTTGGTTGGTATCTCCACTTCTGGTTGTGTGTCCTAATTATGTTTCTCCTAATCATGTCTGCTATCTCTTTACTGTGGCATGACAATTCCACAAATCTGGATTTCCAATAATTTACATGCATGGGACCAGGAATAGGAAAGTATTTATTCTGAAGAGAAGCAGCACTATTTACTGCAAATCTGGTCATATCTTAAAAAAATTTTATTGTAAAGATATTGTTCAGAGGGATTACAGTTACATGAGTAAGGTAGTGAGTACAGTTCCTCTTGAGCAGCCTTACCCCTCCTTTGTTTCTCCCCAGCCATCGCTTCCCTCTCCACATCCCCAACTCCTCCCTTCCCCCCACCCCCAAGTTGTGGAGTTTCTTTTTAACATAGTGTCTTGTACATCTTATTGTAACAATGGGTCAACCTGCATCCTTATTTCAGCAGTTTGTTATTTCCCTTCCACCCTGCAAAGTAGAAAAATGTATATACAAGATGCAAGGTACTGGAATCAAATAGAGTAAAAATGGGTTATACCATGGGGGGAGAACATACAAAAGAAACAAAAGAAATCACATAGTATGTTATGAGTACATTAAAAACAACAGCAACAAAGATAAAAGCTCTGTGTCTCTATCTTGGGGTTCATTTTACTTAGCACCATCTTATATGGTCATATGTGCATAGCTTTTGAACTACTCTACTTGTTTGGTAAGGTTATCTTAGACTTATACTAGTTACTGCAAATAAGGGAAACCATGAGACCTACGTTTCTTTGGATCTGGCTTACTTAATATAGTTTTTTCCAAGTCTTTCCATTTCCTAACAAATGGGGTGGTGTCATTATTTCTGATGGAAGCACAGAATTCCATTTTGTGTGTGTGTGTGTGTGTGTGTGTGTGTGTGTGTGTGTGTGTATACCACATTTTATTCTAGATCCATTAATCTACTGAGGGGCATGTGGATTGGTTCCATATCTTAGCTTAGCTATGGTGAATAATGCTGCAATAAACATAGTTGCCTCATAGCTTTAGTATGGCAATGTTTGTTTTCATTTGGGTAAAGGCCCAGAAGTGGGATTGCTGGGTAATGGGGAAGCTTTATGTGGAGTCTTTTGAGGAACCTCCATAATGCTTTCCAGAGGGGTTGAACAAGTTTACACTCCCATCAAGAGTGCAGTAGGGTTCCCTTCTATCCATATCCCCTCCAGCATCTGTTCTTACTACACTTCTTGAAATATAGCAATTCTAATTGGAGTGAGGTGAAATCTCAATGTTGTTTTGATTTGCATTTCTCTTATGGCCAGAGAAGTTGAATATTTCTTTATGTGTCTATTGGCCATTCTTATTTCCTCTTCAGAGAAGTTTCTCTTTAAGTCTTTAGCCTACTTATTTATTGGGCAGTTGTTTCTTTGAGGATTTGTTGCTGGAGGAGTTAATTTTTTGATTTTAGATATAAGGCCCTTGTCCATTGTGTAGCTAGTAAAGATCATCTCCCAATCCATGGACTTAGCTATGTCTTTTGCCATGCAGAAGCTCTGCAGTTTCATGCAATCCAATTTGTCCAACCTTTCTTTGATTTGTTGTGTTTCTGGGTCTCTATTAAGAAAGGTTTGGCCTATCCCAAGGAGGCCTAGAGTTTCTCCTATTCTTTCCTGTAATGTTTTCAGGTTGTCTGCTTTGACTTCAAGGTCTTAGGTCAATTTGGAGTTGATTCTGGTGCAGGGTGATAAATAAGGATCTAGCTTTAGGATTCCACAGGTGTTTAACCAATTTTGCCCGCACCATTTACTGAAGAGGTTGTCTTTCTTCCATTCTACTTTTGAGCTTCCTTGTCAAAGATTAAGTGGCTATAGGTCTGTGGGTTCATTTCTGGGTCTTCACTGCAATTCCATTGGTCTTTAGTCTGTTCTTGTGCCAGTACCAAGCTGTTTTGGTTGCTATGGCTTTGTAGTAGAGGTTGAAATTTGGTACTTATATTCCTCCAGTGCTGTTCTTTCTGCTAAGGATTGTTTTTGCCGTTCAGCATCTTTTATTGTTCCATATGAATTTTTGGGTTGCTTCTTCTATTTCTTGAAGAATGAGGTTGGGATATTGATAGATATGACATTCAGCAATATTGCCATTTTCACGATGTTAATCCTCCCAATCTAGGAGCAGTTCTGCTTTAATTTCCTTTTTCAGGCTTTTAAAGTTTTTATCATAGAGGTCCTTCACTTCTTTTAAGTTAACTCCTAGTTATTTTATTGTTTGTAGCGCTATTATGAAAGGAGTTGCTTTCCTGATTTCAGCTGTGTTCTTCTTCTTATTGGCATAAAGAAAAGCCATTGATTTCTGAGGGTTAATTTTATATCCTGCCAATTTGCCCAAGTTTCAATTCAGCTTGAGCAACTTGGAAGTGGAATCTATTGGGTTCTTTAAATACAAGATCATCAAGAAAATGTGTTTTACACAGACACACAGACACACAGATACACAGACACACACACACACACACACACACAGACACACACACACACACACACACACACACACACACAAAACGGAATTCTATGCCTCCATCAGAAGGAATGACATTGCCCCATTTGTTAGGAAATGGAAAGACTTGGAAAAAATTATATTAAGTGAAGTAAGCTAGGCCCAAAGAAACATAGGTCCCATGGTTTCCCTTATTTGCAGTAACTAGTATATGTCCGAGTCAAGCAGAAAAGGTCAGATAAGTTGATGTTAGGGGAATGAACCCCAAGATAAGTATTCACATGTTTTTTCTTCTTTCATGCAATTGTTTCTAACATATTTTTATAAGATAATTTCTATGTTGCTTGTATGTCCCTCCCCCATGGTATAACCCATACTTTCACTGTATTTGATGTTGGTATAATTTGTGGAGGGGAAGGAAGAAAAACCAAATCGTTTAACTAGAGATACAGGTGGATCCATTGCAAAAATGAGATGTACAAGTCTTTATGTAGCAAAACGAACTTTATAACTTGGGGGGGGGGAGGATCGCGTCGCGGGAGTTGGGGGAAGTATGGGAAGGGATGGGAAGGGGAAACAAAGAGGAGGCAACAATGCTTGATAAGAAATGAACGCATTATCTTGCCAATGTAATTGTAACTCCTATGTACAGTCTTTTCACAATAAAAAATTTTAAAAATACAAGATCATATCATCTTCAAAGAGGAGAGTTTTACTTCATCTTTCCTTATTTGGATTCCCTTTATATTTGCCTCTTGTCTTATTGATCTAGCTAGGCATTCTAATACTAAATTGTAGAGAAGTGGAGGGAGTGGACAACCTTCTCTTGTTCCTGAATTTAGAAGAAATGGCTTTACCTTTTCTCTATTAAGTAAAATGCTGGTTATAGGTTTGTCACACACTGTCTTTATTATATTGAGGAATGGTCCATGGATTCCCAGTTTTCCAGCACTTTCATCATAAAGGGGAACTGGATCTTGACAAATGCTTTTTCTGCATCTATTGAGATAATCATGTGGTTCTTATCCTTGCTCTAGTTGATGTGGTGAATTATATTGATTGATTTGTGTATATTGAACCAGCTTTGCATCCCTGAGATAAATCCTGTTTGATCATAGTGTATGAGTTTTTTGATGAGTTGTTGAAGTCAATTGACCAGAATTTTATTAAGTTTTGTATTGATGTTCATCAAAGAAATGGGTTTATAGTTCTCTTTCTTTGATGGGTCCCTGTCTGGTTTTGGGATGAGGGTTATGATGGCTTCATAGAAAGTGTTAGGTAGTTACCTTTCACTGTCAATTTCATTGAAGAGTTGGAGGAGTATTGGTGTGAGTTCTGCTTTGAAGGCCTTGTAGAATTCTGCTGTAAATCCATCTGGTCCAGGGCTTTTCTTGTGTGGGAGGGTTCTTATTGCTGTTTCAATTTCGATGCTTGGTATGGATTTGTTAAGTTCGTTTAAGTCATCTTGGTTTAGTTTGGGCATGTCAATATTTGCTAGAAATTCTTCCACTTCTTCCAGACTCTCAAACTTATTAGCATAAAGGTTTGAGAAGTATTCCCTTATAATGTTCTGAAACTTGGTTGTTTCTGTGGTGATGTTTCCATTCTCATCTCTGAATTTGTTTATTTGTGTGTGTTTTCATTTTCTGATAAGATTTGCTAAAAATCTGTCATTTTTGTCAATTTTTTTTGAAGAACCAACTCTTTGTTTTGTTGATTCTAATTCATTTAATTCTGATTTAATTTTAATTATTTCTTTCCATCTACTGGATTGAGGTTTAGCTTGTTGCTCTTTTTCAAGGAGGTTCAGGTGCCTCATTAAATTGTTGGTTTCAAATCGCCCCAATTTATTGATGTAAGAACTCAGAGCTATAAACTTGCCTCTGAGTACTGCCTTTTCTGTATCCCAGAGGAGTTGGTAATTTGTGTGTTCATTTTTGTTGAATATCATGAACACTTGAATTTCCTTTCTAATCTCTTCTATGACCCACTGGTGGTTCAACAGTATGTTATTCAGCCTCCATGTGTTACAGGATTTCCTTTGGTGGCTTTTGGTGCTGAATTCTAATTTTACTCTTTTGTGGTCCATAAGAATGCAGGGCATAATTTCAATGTTTCTGAATTTGGATACATTTGCTTTGTGACCATAATGTGGTCTATTCTGGAGAATGTTCAATGTGCTGCTGAGAAGAACTTGTAATCTGATACTGCTGGGTGAAATATTCCGTAAATGTCTGTTAAATCTAGTGGATCCATGCAGTTGTTAAGATCCAAGCTTTCTTTGTTGAGTTTTTGTCGGGTTGATCTATTTAGCAGAGATTGTGGTGTTTTAAAGTCCCCAACAATGATTGTGTTTGGATCTATGTGTGATTTGAGGGAAAGTCCTGTTTCTTGGAAATCTTTGGGTTTTCCATTGTTTGGTGAGTAGACATTTGGAACTGTAATATCCTCCTGAAGAAGAGATCCCTTAATTAGTATGTAGTGACCTTCTTTATCTCTTCTCATTGATTTTAATTTGAAGTCTATTTTATCTGATATTAGGATTGCAACTCCTGCCTATTTATGGGGACTGTTTGCTTGGTAGATTTTATTCCTGCCTTTCATGTTCAGAATATGTTTGTTTTTGTGGGTAAGGTGTGTCTCTTAAAAAACAGAAGATGGAAGGATCTTGCTTTTTGATCCAACTAGACAATCTATGTTGCTTAATGGGAGAGTTAAGTCCACTAATATTGACAGTTAGGACTGAGAGGTGTTCCTTCCTTTTTATCCATTTTTGCGTGTGTGTGTGTGTGTGTGTGTGTGTGTGTGTGAGTGTGTGTGTGTGTGTGCGTGTGTGTGTGTGTGTGTGTGCACGCGCATGGCTGTGCCTTGGCTGTTCTTGCTGATTATGTAGTTCTCTGTGGTCTGTTTTACTGCCAATATTCCGTTCTTGTTGGTTTTCTATGTGTAGAACATCTTTGAACATTTATTCATCAGTCCTATTGTTTGGGGAATGTAGGGTGATATGATATCCTTTCTCAAATTTAATCCTCTCTGTTTTGTTGGTTATATCTCAGTGTTCACATTATATTGTTGGGAGCTGTATTTCCTTTTAGTAGATCTGAGTACAGCACTAAAACATTACCAGTGGTTGAGATATTCTAGATTTTTCTTGATTCTTGGGTACAAAATCTAAGGTTAGGATGGGCACAGTAACACAATTATGAAGAATAGGACAGTAGTAAAAGGTGATTTATTACCATAGTAGAATTGCACTTCCAAGAATGAAGCATGGAGCTCTGGTAAAGACTATTGCCTTTTTTCTACTTTGACACTAGATCCACCAAGTTCAGCCCACACTTACATTATCTCTACCTCTGAAAAAAGGAATCTCTAAATATTTTTATATTGGTTTGTAAAAGTACATGTACAACATGATATTTTGAGGTATATTTACATGTTCGCATGACCAAATATAGCCAATTAACATATGCAATTATCATTTTGCTAGTGAGAACATTTTGCTAGAATTTTGTTAGTTGCTAAATTCAAATGCTTAAAACCCCTTTTAGCATTCAACACTCTGTCATTAACTATAGTCACTATGCTGTATGATAGATCTCTGGAACTTAGTCTACCTACATATGTGTGGTTTTGTATACATTGACCAACATTTCCTTAACCACTCCTACTTCACAACCATATCAGCCTCTGGTAACCACCATTGTACTCTCTACTTCTATGAGATCAATATTTTAAACACCAAATCCATGAGAATGAAGCAATGGAGCATTTGTCTATAGTTAAGGAAATAAGTCTTAAAGTGATTGGAATGCTTTTCTTACTATAAATGGAAGGCTTCTGTAATTTCAAACAAAAACACGAAAATATGTCCCCTTTTAGCACAGTGCCATTTTGAATCCAGGGAGTGTGTTGTTTCATGCACTTTTCTCATGCATTTAGAGATAATGAAGAGGCGCAAGAGGAATAGGAGGGGCACTGGCTAGGTATACCACTGGCTGAGTGCAGTGTCTTGGTTTGGCTGCTTTTTCCTCAGCCTTAGATTTCCTCAGTTGTAAGTCCTCTTTCTCCTTCTTTTCTTCCTCCTCGGCTTTGCCTCCTTCTTTTCCTCTCTCTCCTCCTCCTTCTACTTTCTCTTGTCTTCCTTCCCCTCTTCCTCTGCTTCTTCCTTCTGATAATTCTGCTTCTCCTTTTTGTTTCTTCTCTTCATCTTCTGCTGTTCCCTGTGTTCCTCCTCCTCCTCCTCCTCCTCCTCCTTCTCCTCCTCCTCCTCCTCCTCCTTCTCCTCCTCCTCCTCCTCCTCCTCCTTCTCCTTCTCCTCCTCCTCCTCTTCCTCCTCCTCCTCCTCCTCCTCCTCCTCCTCCTCCTCCTCCTCCTCCTCCTCCTCCTCCTTCTTCTTCTTCTTTTTCTTCTTCTTCTTCTTCTTCTTCTTCTTCTTCTTCTTCTTCTTCTTCTTCTTCTTCTTCTTCTTCTTCTTCTTCTTCTTCTTCTTCTTCTTCTTCTTCTTCTTCTTCTTCTTCTTCTTCCCTCCTTTTCCTCCCCATTTTCCTCCAGCTATTCCTCCTTCTACTCCACCTTTTCCTCACTTTTTATTAAGCTAGATTACAGCAGATGTCTAAGATGAGGAATGTTTTCTTTCTTCTTATACTTGGTTTTATTATGCACTAATTATCTTAAACCTATTTTCCCCACCATCCAAAAGATCTGAGATAAAGTGTTCTTAGTCTACCAGTTAGATCATGGCAGGATAAAGCACTGCTGCAGGTAGATATGATTTTGTGTTCATCACCTCTCTGACTTGATCTGCACAACATCTCCATTTCATTTATTCTCAAATGAGCCATGCTTGCCTGTTTTGTGAATCCATACACCCGCCAGAAATTCATCAGCCTCAGGGCCTTGGCACTTACTATTCCCTCTATGACAAATACTTTTCTTCTAGTAAGTCTTTATATGACTTACTCCAATAGGCCTTTCAAGTCCTTGCTCAGATGCTATTTATACTTAATGAGGCCTGCTTTGATTGCTCTTATTGTAATTGTAAAGTTCCATGACATTTATCATTTCTCTTTTGTAGCACTACTTTCCATATAACCTATTTTCTGTGTGTTTGGATATTATCTACTCTACCAACTAAGAGAATGTTCTAGATATTCTAGAATTTTGTTAGTTGCTAATAACCTATTTTCTGTGTGTTTGGATATTATCTACTCTACCAACTAAGAGAATGTTCTAGGATATTCTAGAATTTTGTTAGTTGCTAAATTGAAATCCTTAGACTCATGTTTTGGACACAGTAAATAATTAATCATTATTTATTTTGTTCAAATAGGATTTAAGACTAGGAAAGAACACTGAGGCAAGGTTTGTCAGCACAACCCTACCCTAAGTTCAAACTGGTACAGACCTCCAATTGTAAAACCACTTATGAGACAGACTATCCTAAAAACTTTGATCTTGCCTTCTGAGACTCAGTTAAAAGGACAGTCTCAAAAATCTTTTGGATTTGATCAGTCCAGGATTTTTATTTAATCCTTAACTAAAGAAGGGAAAATCACAAAAGCACTGCTTTGCCAATTTTAAATATGAGATTTTTTCTGGACATCCAAATGGAAATGTCAGTGTAGACAAGGCATTTTTAATCTTAATACTGTATGTGATTACCTAAAGTGGGAATATTGGTTAAAAATAGAAGGAGCCAAGAACTGGTGGCTCACATCTATAATCCTATCTCAGAATGCTAGAATCTGAGCACTGAAGTTTGAAGCCAGCCTAGACAGGAAAGTTCATCAGACTTATCTCCAAATAACCACCCAAAAGACAAAAGTCTAGCTGTGGCTCAAGTGGTAGGTAATGCACCAGCCTTGAGCAGAAAAAGCTAAGACATAGCACCTAGGCCCTTAGTACAAGCTCCAGTACTAGCACAAAATAAAAAATAGAAGGCCCAGAACTGAGGTAGAAGGCTCTCCAATGTTTAGAGCCTTAGAGAATGGAATATAAAGAAGTAGAGACGAGAAATATCATGTTTATAACTTATTTTGGTTTCCCTTATTTACAATAACTTGTATACATCTAAGATAATCTTACCAGACAACTAAAAAAGGTCAAAAGCTTTGCACATATGACCATAGGAGATGGTAAGTGAAATGAACCCCAAGATAGGGACACGAGGTTTTTTCTTCGTTGAGGTTGTTTTTAAAGTACTTATAATGTACTATTTGATTTCTTTTGTATGTTCTTCCTCCAAGGTATAATCCCTGTTTTCACACTGTATTTGATTCTGGTGCCCTGCATCTTGTATACACATTTTTCTAATTTGGGGAGGGGAAAGGAAATAACAAAATGCTGTAACAAGGATACAGGTTGACCCATTGTAACAATGAGATATACAAGATACCATGTTGAAAATGAACTTCACAATTTGGTGGGAGGAGGAGTTGGGGAGTGAGGAGGAAAGGAATGGTAGGGGGAAAACAAAGGAGGGGTTAACAATGCTTGATAGGAAATGTACTCATTACCTTACTCCTGTAACTGGAACCCCTCTGCACAGTATCTTTAAAATAATATATATATATAAATTTTTAAAAATTATACTCTCTGGAAACAGCCTGCTGCATGACATTGGATACAAAGGCCAATTTCCTCTAGGGTTAAAATAGAGGAGTACATTGCTGCATGTCATGGCAGACACAGGGACTTGTTTCTCAGCTATGTCTAGATTCAGCAGAAAATTAACATTCAAGCAGAATATCCTAAAAGCAGTGAGAAAATTTAAAAGTTAATAAGAAAACTGAGCCACCAGCACCAACACACAGATTTAACAGATGTAGCCAACAAGTAGAAGAGAAGAGGGAATACTCTAAAGTGATACTGAATTTTGATCGGTGGAAGCAGAAATTATCAAGGAAACTGCAAATCATGATCACAGGAGTAAGAGAAAGATAAAATCAGAAATATGGAGAACCAAGGAGCAAAGTATAACCACACTTGTTGGAGAACATTCACTGTGAGTCAAGTGTGCCCTTCATTTCATCTCATTCTCTTTTCTCCAGAGGCAGAATCTCTTTCTCTATAGGACTTGGTCTCCAAACAATTCACTTTAGACCTCTGGGTGTCAATTACCAGATGAGGGATTGGTTGTAGTTTACAAGTACCTGGTTCTGTGAAGATAAGAGATGTTCTACTTTTATGTGGATGATAAAGAGCCTCCCAGTAGCAAATTCTGGAAGAGAATTGATACATCAGAAAGCTATGAAACTTCTCCTACTCTCCTGTTAACCATAGAGAAATTATGTCACATACTGACATCTCTTGGTCATTTTGCTACATTCAGAATGCAGCCAACTTATGGGTTCTTTTTACATCTCTTAATACCACATTAAATATTTGGGAAATATAAGAGACATAATCTTTGAGCTGATGGTCTGGATTTATGGTCTAGAAATGGTTTGAGATATTGTGGTGTCAAGTAGGAATAAGGACACCAACTTAAAAGGAAGACATCAAGGCAAGGTTTACTTTTGTAGAAGGATGCACCATCAGCCAAAAATCTGGCAAGCAAACACACAGAGCAGGCAGGCTCTTCTGTTTTTATCCCTGATCTAGCAGGCCCTGTCCCACTACTTGGATTGGCTGAGCTGAGGTTCACAATCTGCAAATTATGTGGCTTAATTAAAAGGAGTCGATTAAAATTCAAGGAGCTTCTTACAGTGGGTCTTTATTAAAGTACAGCAGGAACAAAGTGTAACAAAAGTGGGTTAAACAAGAGCCAAACCATCTGGCCAAACCAGGAACTTTTTAGGAAAACAAGTTTCTCAAGATTAACAGAAAGGAAGCAAACTATTTTGATAGAAAAGATACTTTTTTCACAATGGTCTTCAGGTATCTAAATGAAGAAAGAAGGAAGGACTGACACTGGTGGCTCACACTTGTAATACTAGATGCTCAAAGGGCTGGCATCTGAGGATCACAGTTTGAAGCCAGCCTAGTCTAGAAAGTCCATTAGCCATATATGTCCAGTTAATCAGCTAAAAGCCAGAAGTGGAGCTGGGGTTTAAGTGGAAGAATGCTAGCTTTGAGCAAAATAGTTAAGGGACAGTGCCCAGGGCTTGAGTTCAAGTCTCACTACTGGCACCAAAAGAAAAAGAAAATCAGGAGAGAAAAATAAAAGATAGCAAGATCGACAAATTTATTCAGATATCTTCTTTGGAGGAGCAGGGGAATGGCTTGTCCAATATATAATAAACCCCAGAGCTCCAAAGAACTCACCTTAGAAGCCTATCAGTAATGCCAGCAAATTTGACCTTTGCTGTCATATCTCTTGTTTACTGTAAGTACATATCACATAGGTCATAGATCAGTGCCAGTTTGTATGTATCATGTGGGGAGATTCCATGTGGTTTCATTGCTGGTGGGGTGTGAATGTAAAGCCAGGCTTGGAATGATCTCACTAATCTTATGTTTTTGTTAACTGGTTTCAACAGAACAAGTGAACAGAAACTCTTGGGAAATCCCAAGAAAGGAAGAATGAGGAAAGGAGGGAGGTAACTTTTCAATCCTGGACAACAGATCTTATGGTTAACTCCTAAAGGTGGTGAAGACAAAAAGGAAAGCAGAGAACAAAAAACAGAAAGCAGCTATCATGGCTTTCAGCTTTAAATCTTAGCCACTCTATTTGTTGCTGTTGTTGTGCCCTCTTTTAGGAACTTGTAGCTTTTTGGTGGGGAGGAAGGTAAACCCTAAGGGTCTCTCCCTCTTGTAAAAGATTTCAGTGGTGGAAATCTTGGGTTCTTCCTTTTGGGCTGGATATAGACTTCCCCCTGCAACAGGAATCACTAATCTATTGATTCTTCTTACATAGAACTATCACAACTATTCCTCTAGTGTTCTCCAATGGCCAGAAGCAAGATGTTAGCCTTTACAGTGACATATTTACCCAAGGTAGTTATAACCTTTTCTCTTGCTTAAGGGCTTGGAAGTTTTCCAGGACTACAAAAACCATGGATGGTCCTAAGTAGATAGCAAATGATGCCAACTCTTAAATCTGCATGGCCATTACTGGTCCTTCCATTGGCTGATAATAATTGAAAGGAATAATGTGTATTTTCTCCTTCCCTTGTTGAAGACTGCTGTTTTTTCCCTCTCTACCATCTGTCTTCACTCTCTTCTTCTATGTCCTCTACTTTTCTGGTTTATGATGTTGAAATTCTGGCTCTATAAGCATAGATCTCAGACTACTTTTAGAGTTAACTTTGCATCTACTCTGCTATGGGCTGAAAAGTTGGTCTATAGGCTAGTTCTCTCAATATTAAGCATTAAGCTTATCAGGATAAGACAATTTTATGGCAAAGTTGACTTTTTTATACACCCCTATTATTTACAATAAATGTAAATTATAGATGAAATGGGAAAAGGGAAATTTATTTATTAAATGACATAGTTTCCATATTTTATGCATTTTTACATTTAAGTCTGAAGCCAAATTTGGAACACAAGTCAATTTTGGAATACAAGACCTTGGGGAAAAAATCTCAGAAAAATCAGCAAGAATACAAATGGCAATATGGCTTTTTTAATTCCAGCAAAATTAAAATGCATATAATGTATCACATATAACCTGAAAGAAAGACAGAGAAATTTAATCCAAGAATTACTGAGTAGAAAATTTTCTTACTGAAGAATAATAATATAACAATATAACTTCTTGATTTTCTTTTGGTGTTGGTCCTGGGGCTTAATCTCAGGGCCTACATGCTACCTGCTACCCCTGAAGTTTTTTTTAAAATATGTTTAAGTAGTTGTACAGAAGAGTTGTTATTTAACAAAGCAGTATATAAATATAATATATCTTGATCAAAGTCATCCCTTCCAACATTGGGTGTCTAAACCACACTGAGTCTAGGCTTTCTGTAAGCAACAGAAGTGACTTACAGACAAAGCTATATTTCCTTGGTAAATTCTTTCTTTTTATTATTATTGGACAAAAATATTTATCTTCCAATGACATTTCTCTGAGTTCTGAGATTAATAACCCATGTTTCTCTTTGGAAGAACATTTATGCTTTAGCCCTTTGTCCTTTTGGTCTACTTCTGAAGGTATCTATCTATCTATCATCTATCTATCTATCTTCATTTATTTCTCTGGTATTTGGACTTGAACTCAGGGTCTCATGCTCTTGCTGAGTATTTTCACTCACATCTGGTGCTCTACCACTTGAACCAGTCTTCTACTTCTGTCTTTTTGCTGATTATTTGGATGTAAGAGTCTCTCAGATATATTTGCCTAGGCTCCAAACTCTCTTTCTCAGATCTCAGTGTTCTAATAGCTACAATTACAGCAACCAACTATTAATCAATGTCTTGTGACATTCTTGTAGTCTAGCACCCCACCATGTGTTGTCTGGAAAACCTGCCTATAAACTGGTTTCCTTCCAAGCCCTGCTTCTATTTCATTTCATTTTTTCACTTGAGTAAGACACAATTTTGAAGAATGCAACAACAACAAGAAAAACAAGCAAATATCTCAATTAAATTGAACACGTTTGGGGCTATCTCTAGCTATTTCAGTGCAGTGCTATATCTTCCCTATGATCCACAAGGGCCTCATACCTCTCGTCTTTGCATGCCCCTCCTACTTCAGCTTTCTCCTCTTAGTGTGGTCAAACCAAATGGCCGAAAGGAGACTTTGGCTTTTTGTGATAGTCTCTATTCAAAATACTTCTTTTCTTCATACTTACTTTTATTTCTCTTCTTTTTTTGGGGGGGGGTGTCCGGTCATGGGGCCTGAACTCCGGGCCTGGGCGCTGTCCCTCAGCTCTTCAGCTCAAGGCTAGCGCTCTACCACTTGAGCCACAGCGCCACTTCCAGCTTTTTTCTTTTTGCTTATGTGGTGCTGAGGGATCAAACCCAGGGCCTCAGGCATGCAAGGCAAGCGCTCTACCACTGAGCCACCTTCCCAGCCCCTTTCTCTTCTTGATACATATTCTTTTTTGACATCTGGAATGCTCACCATTAATTACTTACTTGTTTTCCACAAGAAGGCCAGAATGCTAATCTTTGCATAGTTTCTTTATGGCACATGTAGTGCTATATGACTCTTTCAAGGAATTTGCCCAACACTTTTAGGAGCTTACAAAAAGACCAAATTTGTGCAGTAGCAAACTCCTAGCTACCTAGCAGATTATTGTTCTGGTAGCTCAGCAAATGGCTTAGTAAATTCTCATAATTACTTTTAACATTTTCATAACTGAGGTTATTAAATAAATGAGCAATGATCCTAATTATTTGGATGCTATCCACAGGATGCACCCAATTATGGCACAAAATAGGATTGCTAAACTTCACTAAATTTAGAAGAGGAGGTAACACACGTATTAATTTATCGGAATAAAAAAAAGTGCCATACAAATTTAGAATACAATGGAAAAGCCAACTTCCAAAGCATATCCTGTCATGGGGAGATGTTTCATCATCATGAGTCATTTGGCTTCATCTGCCTATGAGGATTTTTCCATGGCTTACATTTCACATATTAAATTTTCTTGGTTCTGATCTATGCACAATGTCTAATGGACAATGTTCCACTTGTCAGAAGTTGACTCTACTTAGATATTGTAGTCCTGAAATGTTTTTCTTTTGTACAACTTAATTTTATGTTAAAATAATAGTAGATAAGGGCCAATGATGTGGCTTGTTGGCAGAATGCTTGCTTAGCATTCATGGATTAAGGAAACCTCACATTTTCAAGTGTACATTTTTTTTGCTGGGCATAGTGGCATATAAGTATATTCCTAGTACTTTGTCTAGTTATAAGAATCTTGAAGTTTTAGGTCAACTTAGATTACATCAAATATATGCCTTCTTTCAAAGAAAAAGAAAGGAAAAAGAAAAGAAAGAGCTGACTAATCTCCAAAAACTCTATTTTTGTTGATATTCTATAGATATTTTCCTTGACATACGTTTTACTGATAACTAGTCTCACAAACACAAGTTAGCCAGCCAGTGAGTACACAAGTAGCAATCAGTGAGTTGGGTTTTGGGAATAGGAAAGTAAAGAGAAAACCAGATCTGAGATTTCCTTTCTTTAGTTTGAGCTTTTGGCCAAGAGTTGGCATTTTAAAAATTAAACATTTATCTGTTATATTTTTCTGTCATATTGATTTAATCTAAAGAAATGTACTCATTACCTTGCCCATGTAATTGTAACCCCTCTGTATGGTATTTTCACAATAATTTAAAAAAAGAAAGGGGAAGACATTGCCACTTTTAATAAGACCTTGAGACTTTGATGTTCTCTTATATTTTCTTTTTTGTTCTCTTATTTTTTTTTTTGTTTTTGTTTTTTGGGTCCGGTCGTGGGGCCTGAACTCTGGGCCTGGGCGCTGTCCCTCAGCTCTTCAGCTCAAGGCTAGCACTCTACCACTTGAGCCATAGTGCCACTTCCGGCTTTTTTTTTTTGCTTATGTGGTGCTGAGGAATTGAACCCAGGGCCTCATGCATGCAAGGCAAGCGCTCTACCACTGAGCCACCTTCCCAGCCCTTTTCCCTGTTCAGCTGTGCACAAAGAGGGAAAAATGCACTCACAAGGCACGAAAGATAGAAGACAACCACTCAAAGAAATTACTGGGTCATACTAAGTAATTGGTTAATTTCCAAAATAGTTACCAAATAACTACTGCTCTTCTATGCACCACTGTAGTTGTTGTGGCTTCAGGAATAGAATAAAATTATGGTTAATAATTCAAAGAGATTGCAATCCAATTTTGTCTAGAGACCTAGTTAACATATATGACAATGTAAGCATTACAAAACAGATTTGTCAAGAAGGGCCAGTCAGGATCATGTGTTTTTATTGTAAAAGAGTTTGGGTATCTTTCTGAAGGTAAGCAAGCATGACGTAGCCAAAATGTGATCATATAAAGATACAAATCTGGGAAGAAATATAATCAGATTTGTACTTTCAAAAGCACACCTGGAGACTATGTAGGAAGGGGTTGTTACAGTTGGAGATGCCTGAGGAAAACTTGATAAAAACTTATTTCATTTCTTTCAATCAAAAACAAGGAGCTGAATCAATAAAATGAGAATAGAGACCCAGGTGAGGATTGAGGATGTAGATTTTATGAGTCAACTTCCTAGAGTTGTGTTAAGTATTTAAGTCAGCTTTATAGAGATCAGTCAGGTTGATTGCCATATGTGGTTGACCTAAGGATCAAAAATGCTACCTGTGGTTGATTCTCTCATGCCACTTAGTGAAGGCCTTATTTCTCCCACACAGACAAGCAAGAGTAATGCCAATATTAAATGCCTAAATTGATATCACTTCACATTCAAATTCATTCAGCCATTAGTTGTACAAAATATTGTATTTCTTCTTATTTATTTCTTATTTATGTGTCTGTTATGGAACATACTTATGATCTTATGAGATTCAAGCTGCAATTTGAATTGGGTCCAGGGAAAAGACTGGTACTATTAGATATTACTCGAAAATGGCTGGCTCCATGAACAAGGGAACTTTTATGCTGTTTACTGATCTTTGTAATATTCTGTAGTTTTCAAACCCTTGGAAGTATAATAACATAAGGAATAAGCTTTGCTTTTTTAAACCAGAGGTCTGGAGTTATTGTTTAGTGGTAGAGCTCTTATCTACCATGTTAGTAATATGTGAGGTGAGGTTTTGACTATCATGTTCAAAACTGGGGAAAACACAAACAATAAACAGAAACAAACCCAACGTGTTAGGAGAATCCAGTTTATTATGTTAGGAGAATCCAGTTTATTAGGATGGCCAATGCTGAAAAATGGATTACTTAGCATTATAAACCATGCAATAATTCACTACTGGGATGAAGGAAAGAAAGGTCCCAATCTAAGACATTTTGGGAAACAATGTGTTAATTATATAATGTACAGTTTAAAACAAATTAAGTATAAATATATATAAAATAAATAAATAAAAAGAAACATGGTAATCCATTTATTGAGTGTGTATGTTTGTGTGTGCCAGTACTGGGGCTTGAATTTTGGGCCTCAAACTCATGGTTGGCTTTTTCACCTACAATACTGCACTACCACTTGACCTACTCTTCTTCTTCCAGTGTTTGAGTGATTAATTGGACCTACAAATCTCACAAAGTTTCTTGCCCAAACTAGCTTCAAACCTTGATCCTCATATCTCAGCCTCCTGAGTAGCTAGGATTACAGGATCAAGTCACCACTGCCTGGCTTTCAATGTGTTCTTACAGAAGTTTCTGTTAGCAATTCTGAAACAGCTTTACTTATACACAGGGTGTGAACAAAGAAATATCCTCATGAAAATATCTCATTGTCAGTAACAAAGAATAATACATTTCTTACCATCAGACAGAGAAACTAAATTAAGAATAATAAAAGCAATTATATTGTACAGGTCATTAAACTGAACTGATACAAGAATGGACAGTTAGGTGTTTGCATTTAATATACATCACAGAAGGTAGAAAATAAAACATGCCATGTAAAGTATCTGTGGTTGGAATATATTTGTATAACCTATGGGATTTTCCCAACTCCAAACCTATAATTAATTTAATTATAGGTTTAATTATGGGAAAATATCAGAATATCAGACAAATGACTAGCAGGTGACAGTCTACAAAATACATGACCAAAGTTCTCCAATATGGCCCAGGAAATACCTCTTAATAAGAATATATATATATATATATATATATATATATATGTATATATATATATATCTTCATTCTGCAGTTGCTTTCTTTCTATTCCCATTTTCTTTTCCTTGAAAGGAGGTTACTAAATCAAACATAAAAAACTCAAGAAAAGGAGAATTAACCTAAGCTTCTAGAGAAAGCATCATCTCATGACTTTTTTTCTTTTTCTGGTCACTTGTTGCGCTTGAACTAGGCCTGGGAGCTGTTCCCGAGCTCTTCAGCTCAAGGCTAGTGCTCTATCCCTTTGAGCCACAATGCTAGTTCCAGTTTTCTGGTGGTTAATTGGAAATAAACATATGGACTTTCTAGCCTGGGCTGGCTTTCAAGCACGGTTCTCAGATCTCAGCCTCCTGGGTAGCTAGGATTACAGGCATGAGCCATCGGTGATTTATTGACCTTGTAAAACCATTCCAGGATATTCCTTAAGGTTATTTAGAGACTGTTTCTTCTAAAGGCTTGATTCTGGAGTTAGATGTTTAACCTGTACAATTATGACATGAGAAAGATAAAACATATAGAACATCTCTAATGTCTTCTGTAGTAGGGCATTTACATTCATATTGTTCAGTTATTAAACAAAGTAAGAAACAGTCAAGAATCAACAACCTTGCAGAGGTATAATTTCAGCTCCACAAGGTGCTGTTCCCGTGGCACTACATGTGAAGGACCAGTGGTGTCCATTGTCTTTATGGAGATGAGGATTCTTTCGGTCAGGGGCATCTAGAACTTGACTTCTCTGACTTTTTGTACTTTTAATCTGTGCTGAAGATTGGAACAGTGGAAATGTCATCTAACCCTCAGAGATTGTCAGTAATATGAAGGGATAACATTTTATTCTGTGTAAGCCATTCTAACATCTGGAGTTTGGCTTTCTGTCTCTTCTGAGCTAAATTGTATAGTAACATGACACTTGGAAGTAATTTATATCAACTGATTTCTTTTGTGTTTTTTCTTTTTATTGTAAAAGTAATGAACAGTTACATAAGTCATGTAAAGAGTACATTTCTTTTTGGACAAGGTGTAGCCTGTTCTCTTGATCTTCAGTTCTATTTTTGTGCCAATACCAAATTGCTTTTGTTATTTTAGCTCTGTAGTAGAGTTTGAGATTTGGGATTATGATACCATCAGCATTACTTTTTTTTTTTTTTTTTTTGCCTAGAATTGCTTTAGCTCTTTGAGGTCTTTTATTGTTCCATATGAATCTTTGGATTGTTTTCTCTATCTCAGTAAAGAACATCCTTGAGATGTTGATGGGGATTACATTAAATTTATATATCAATTTTGACAGTATGCCCAGTTTTTTTTTTAATTTAATTTAATTTTATTTGTGAACATATTGTACAGAGGAGTTACAATTATATGGGCAGGATAATGCGTACATTTTTTTTGTTTTTTTTTTAATTTAATTTAATTTTATTTGTGAACATACTGTACAGAGGAGTTACAATTACATGGGCAGGATAATGCGTACATTTCTTACCAAGCATTGCAGCCTCCTCCTTTGTTTACCCTTCACATCCCTTCCCAGCCTCCCCCCTCAGTATGCCCAGTTTTAAATATTAATCATACCCTATCCATGAACATGAAGTCTTTCTATTTCCTTATATCATCTTTGGTTGCTTTCTTCAAATGTTCATAGCTTGTGCCATGAAGCTTTTTTGCTTCTTGGTTAGGCTTATTCCTAGATTTTTTAAAAAGGTTATGGCAAATACAGTTGTTTCCCTGATTTCCTTCTCTGTGTATTGTTAGTATACAGAAAGGTGACTGATTTTTGTGGGTTAATTTTGTATCCTGCTATTTTGCTGAAGTTATCAATCAGCTTGGGTATAAAGTCTCGGGTACTTCAGATAGAAGATCACATAATCTGCAATTAGGCATACTTTGACTTTATCTTTCCCTAGATGAGTTCTTTTTCATTTTTTTCTTATTTGTTTCTCTGGCTAGGAATTCCAGAACTATATTAAAGAAGTAGACAGAATGGGCATCCTTGCTTTTGTTCCTGATTTTAGAGAAAACTATTTTAGTTTTTCACCATTTTGTATGATGTTGGTTGTTTGTCTGTCTTATGTGGCCTTTACTATTTTGAAGTCGGTTTCCTCTATCCCTAGCTTTTCTAGAGTTTTTAAGATGAATGGGTGTTGGACTTTGTTGAAGGCTTTTTCTGCATATATTGAGATGATCATATGATCTTATTTTTGGCGCTATTGATATGATGTTTTTTCATTTACATATGTTAAACCAGCCTTGCATCTGCAGGATGAAATCTACTTGCTCATAATGTATGATTACTTGTTAAATTCTGTTGGCTAGTATTTTGTTGAAGAGCTTTGCATCTGTGTTCACCAGAGATTGGTCTCTTTATAGTTCTCTTTTTTTAATTGGCTCTCTCTCTGATTTTGGAATGAGTGCGATGCTGGCTTCATAAAATGAGTTTGGAATCAATACTGCTTTTTCTATTTTATGAAAAGTTTGAGGATTACCAGTGTTGGTTCAACTTTAAAAGTCTTATAGAATTCAGCCATGAATCTATCAGGACTTTGGCTCTTCCTTGTTGGGAGACCACTGATTAATTCTTCAAACACATTGTGTGTTATGGGCCTGTTTAAGTAGTTTATATGTTCTTGATTCAGTTTAAGCAGTTTGTATGTCACTAAGAATTTATCTGTTTCTACTACATTTTCTATGTTATTTGAGTATAGGTTTTAAAAATAGTCTCTCCCAATTCTTTGGGTTTCTTGGATGTTTGTTGTAATGTTTCTTTTGGCATCTCTGATTTGTTGATTGGAGTCTATTCTTTTCTTAATCAGTGTAGCTAGTAGGTTATCAATTTTATTGTCCCCCCCCCAAGCAGCACGTTTAGATTCATTAACTTTATTATAGTTTTTGTAGTCTTTATTTCATTGGTTTGCATCCTAAGCTTTACTACTTATCACTGTCTGGTAGTTTTTGGTTTTGTTTGTTCCTGTGTTTTCTAGCAGCTTCAGTTACACCATGAAGTTGTTTACTTTTGTTGTTTCTGCTTTCTTTGTGGGTGCACTTAGAGCTGTGAACTTTCCTCTCAACACTACTTTTGCAGTTTCTCAGAGATTCTGGTATGATATGTTTTCACTTTCATTGAATTGTAAGAAATTTCTGATTTCTTCCTTTATTTCTTCAGTGACCCATGTGTTTTCAAGCAGTGTGTTACTTACTTTTCATGTATGTGTGTGTTTGCTGCAGTACGCTGTCTTGTTAAGAACTAGTTAGTTCAATTGGGATCAGATAGAATACAAGGATTTATCTTGATCCTTTTGTATTTTCTCAGGCTTGTTGCATGTCCTATGATCAGTTTTGTAGAATGTTCCATGGGCCACTGAGAAGAATGTTAATGCTGTGGTTGTTGGGTGGAATACTCTGTAGATATCTGCTAAGCACTGTTGGGTGTCATGTCATTCAGAAGCTTCTTTGCTGATGTTTTGTTTGGTTCAAGTGTCCTTTGGTGAGAGTGAAGCATTAAATTCTCCCACTATTATTATGTTCTGTAAGTCTAAGAGTGTTTGTTTAATGTATTGAGATATGCCATTGTATAGTACATAAATATTAACCACTGTGATGATTCCCTATTTGTGGATCATTCCCTTTATTAGTATGTAATGACCTTCCTTGTCTCTTCATACCAATTTTAATGAGGTCTAGTTATCAAATACCAGTATGACTACTTAAGCCTTCTTGCAGAATTCATTTGCATGACAGATCTTTTTCCACTCAGAATTTGTGTTTATCTTTGATTGTGAGATGAGTTTCTTTTTTTAATTCAAGACATCAATTTACTTACTAGATGTAATGAAAGTAGTAAAAGCAGTAATGCTTTTTTTAACTTTTAAATTAAGCATTGTCTTAACATAATGTTAATAGTTTTTAAAGAATCTTAGTAACAAGGCTATCTGCCTTAACAAATTACAATCATGCTATTAAGTTTTGAATCTTCTTTAAGAGTTACTGCAGGACAATCAGAAAAACTGGTATGTAAGATGCTGAGTTGAACTAGATATCAATATCTTCATCATCATCCCCAATGTCATCAAACTGAATCAGTTTCATTGATTTTAGCATTTTCCGGTGGCTCGCCATATGCCTTCAGACTTCTTGCTTCATCTGCATTGTATTTTAAAATTGCATCGGCTTTGTGATCCTGATAGTCACAAAAATCAACCAATATGATGTCTGAGGTATTTATCCAAACTTTTTTTCTCAATTTCCCTCTAATATGACATAACCTCTTTACACCATCAAAACACATTGCTTCTAATCATCCATTTCCCAACATTTTGAGCACCTGAGCATATTCTTGTCCATCTTCCTTGAACACCAGCTCTCTTTTCTCAGATTCATTTTCATTCTTACCTCTACATCTACTTTTACCTCCTTTACCTTTATTCTTTGGCATGGTGGTAACTACAGGGTGGTGGTATCTGGGATTTCTTGGAGGGAGGCTGTAATGGAGGTAGTGACTCCTCTGACTGACAAGCAGGCCCACATGAAGGGCCACGCTGGATGAACAAGGTTCTGAAGGCCAAGCAATGTGCGTGGGAGAGTCTCGGGAACTGGTTCTAAGAGATGAGTTTCTTGGAGGCAACAAATAGTTGGATTTTCCTTTTTGATTCAATCTTTTGGTTGGGGAGTTGAGCCATTGATATTTAATGTTACTATAGAGAAATACTATGGAGAAATTCATGCCATTTTGTTTTCCTTTAGTGTACTTCTATCCTCTTCTGGTGTTTACAAAACTAGTCTTCTAATGACTTTTATTCAGTGCTGTGTTTTCTTGACTCTGATTGATTTCTTCAGATTATATGCTTCCCTTTAGTATCTCTTCATTAATTCCAATAGTTTTTGTCATGAAAGCTTTTTGTTTGCTTTAGTTTTGCTTCAGCTGTGAATGCTATCTTCACTAGGTACATCAGTTTGGGTTGGCAATTGTCATTCAGAGCCTGAATTATATTACATGAAGCTCTCCTTGCACTCAGTTTGTGTGAAGAAATCTGCAGTAATTTTAATCTTTTCACTGCATCAACTGCCTTCTTTAGCTTTGTTGCATTTTAAATTAATTCCTTGTTTTTTAAGTCCAAGGTTTTCACAATGTCTTGAGAGATATTTTTTCTCTAAGTACTTCTGTTCTCTAGGGTTCTGCATGCATCTGTCAGGTATGCAAGAGTCTATCTCTTGAAATTGAGGAACTTTACTTTTATTATTTTGTTGACTAGGTTTTCAATGCCTTTAGTTTTGAGTTTTTCTCCTTTTTCTATCCTGACAGTATGTGGATTTGATCTTTTGGCTGAATCTACCAAATCTTGGATTACTCATTTCTATGTTCTGAGTGCTTTTTCCATGCCTTTGAAATTCTGTTCCAATTCCTCTGTTTTACCCTCACCTCCTGATACTCTATTTTCTATTCTTTTGCTCTGTTGCCTATGCTTTCAAATGTGCTTTGCAAAAGTGAGATAGAGCCTTTTATGCCTTGTAGTTCAATTGTTGAAGTCAGTTCTAAGGGTGCTAATTTAATTCTTCCCTTCCATCATCGAGGTGTGTAATGTTTCTTTTTGTTCATGCATTTTTCTTGGTCGTGTCCACCTTGAATTCTATTTGTTTTTGGATCTGTCCTTTTATTTCACCTGCCAATTCTCTCATCATTGCTTTAATGCTTCTCTTGTTCTCCATCTCTTTTTTCCTCTCACTAGAAGCCTTCTCTGAGTTGATGTTGGTTTTTGGGAGTGGCATGTTATTTTGATTGCTCATGTGATCTTTTGCTGTGATTTACACATTTGGGCTCAGGGTTTTTAGCTGTAATAAGATTAGGAATTAGGTTCCATGGTAATGAGCTACGGTTTTTAGACTTTCTTGTGGGCATTGTGTAGTTGGTATCCCCTGGAGAGGTATGGGCAGCATTTGAGTTCAGCTGAGTGTTGTCTCAGGCCAGGGTGTGTCTGAAGGTGTTGTATGTGGGGACACAAAGAAGCCTTTGTGTCTCATTAGGTGTGAGCCCTGTCACTGTGGGCTGTCATTGCCATCCCAAACTAGAATGTTTAGGCAGGCTTCTGAGGCCAGATGGCTGTAGACACCCTGCCCTTCTACCCCCCACCCCCACAAGGTAAAGCAAGGATGGGCTTTTGGAGGTTGACTAGGCACAGACCCCTGGTGCTAAGGTGTTGAGGTGCATGGTTTTTGAGGCTGTCTAGCCTGAGTGCAGCCCTTGATGCTATGGGTCATGACTTCTTATGTGAGGGGTTCACAAGCAAGCTTTCAGATATGGCTGTATGCAAGGCCCTCCTCCCCCACCTCCTTAAGGTGTTGAAGGCCAGTGCCATCCTGCTCAGAAAGAAGTATTGGGCTTGCCTGGAAGCTGCCCCCAGGATCTGTGGGTGGCCAGCGATGTCCCTATTGTGGATACATGGATGGTCAGGGCTGTGTCTAGACTCTTAGCAGGATGCTGGCAGCACCATGTGGGGGGATGCATGTGTGGGCTTTTAGAGGCACCCATCTGTGCCCATTAGGTGGCATTATAAGTCTCACTGAGGTCTTTCCTAGAGAAGTTAAAGGCCACGTTTTACTCTCCCAAGCTTTAGATACCAATCATGGCTGTTGAGAAGTTAATGGATCTACTAATCACTAACCCAATGGAGTTAAGGGCTCCTACTGGGACAAATATAGAGGTTCAAAGCCCTACTTTTATTCAACCTTAGAAGATGAGTTCAGGGGCAGAACTCTGAGATTGAGGCCCTCTGGCCTGATTTCTTATTCCAGGTAGCACTGGTTGGTGGCTTGCTTTTCACTCATCTCTAAGAGCTGAGATCATGGCTGTGGGACTCTGGTTTAGAGCCCTGCCCTTCTGTTCCTCTGGGTATCTGTTCCTGATAGTATCAATTCCTATCTGTATTGTGGATAGGCTTGACTAGAAGCCTTAGTTCCAGGCTGGCAGGAGGTTAAATTTTCAGGCACCGGTTTGGGCCAAGACTGATGTGATCTCTGAATAGGAGCCCCAGGCCTTGTCCTTTGTCACGGGTTCACCCACACCGAATCTAGGCCAGAGGTAAATCCTCTCTTGCCATGTGTGAGCTGAGACTGATGCCATCTTGAGTACCATCCACCAAACTTTGTTCATTGTTCCAAACTATCCCAAGTGCACATTGCTGACACAGTGTATAGGAGGTTAAAGCCTCACTTTGCTGGTGCAGGCTGAGATCTAGATTGCATTCACTGGGTTCTGAGCTCCTTATTTTTTCTCTTGTTTATGCTCCTTCCCTACCTCCCTGTGTCCCATGCCTGCTTCTGTTCACATGGTCTCCTTCCCAGGCTTTGTCTGTGAAGTTGTTTTTCTATTGTGCCACAACTGCAGTCTTGTGGGGTGGGCTGCTCTAGGTGGAAATCTGTTGAGTGAAGAGCGCTGTTGAGCCAAGGGCTATTCTGATGGGTGATCTGTGTCAAGCTGAGGGCTGTTCTGTGTGTCAGGCTTTCCAAGCAGAGATCTACACCAAATGTGGTTTTGTTCTGAGTGAGTCGGTGTTTTATTTTACAACTGAATATTTATTTCTCTCATTTCAGTATAATATTCTTGAGCATGATCTTCCCCAGTCTACTTCTTGGTTTGGGATGTAGGTGGCTGTTCCTTTTTTCCAAATGATTTTATTTTAGTTTTTGGTAAGAGGGGTTCTAAGGTTTAAAATCAGGATATTGTGCATACTAAGTCTCTGGGCCCCTAGTTTTTTAAATTAATATGATTTTAGTCTTGTCTTCAAGGTGTCATTCAGAGGACTTATAATTCCATAAGTCATGTAATGAATACAACATCTTCTTGGACAATGTTACTCCTTCATTCTGGTTCTTAATTTTTATCATGTCATTTTTTTCAGTGTCATGTGTTGATGCTATTACCTCTTCAAATTTAGTAAATTTATTTTCCACCAGATAAACTGGCAGAGAAGTAACCAAGGCAAATTAGTTCAATTCCTTATCACAATTGACTAACCTAAAATCATTATACATGCCTACAAAATAGATAAAAATTTATGAAAAAGAAATAAAAAATCAAATCCTAGTTTTACTAAATAAAACCCCTTAGAGTAATTTTACTCCCACTACTTTTCATACATTATAACACAAACCTCTGAAGTCAAATTACATTACCTATGAACCATTCTTATTTTCTCTCTCTTTCTTTCTCTCTCTTCTTTTTTTTTTTTTTTGGCCAGTCCTGGAGCTTGAACTCTGGGCCTGAGCTCCTTTTCCTCAAGGCTAGTGCTCTACCACTTGAGCCACAGTTCTATTTCCAGCTTTTTTGGTAATTTATTGGAGATAAGAGTCTGATGGACTTTCCTGCCCAGGCTGACTTCGAACTGTGATCCTCAGTTCTCAGCCCCTCAAGCTGCTAGGATTACAAGTGTGAGCCACAAAAGCCTGTTTTATTTTTCCTTTAAATAAATTATAACATAAACCTCTGAAGTCAGATTACATGATTCATGAGCCATGTTTATTTTTTCCTTCCCTTCCCATTTGATAAGCAATTTCACTACTACTTGAGCCATAGTTCTATATTTTGTATTTGGCTTTAGTATTTTCTTGACAGAACTTTTGCCTGAGTCACATAAAACCATTATCTATCTATCTCTATCTCCCAAGTAGCTGAGATTACAGACGTGAACTTCTATGCATAGTTGCTGAAATTGCCTTAAAGTAGCATATCTTCAGTCTTTAAATGTTGTTTAATTATATTCCTGATTATATATTTATTTTGTTCCCGTTTTTTACAAAATACTTTCCAAATTCTATATTATACCCAAAGTCAGTTCCTAAAGATTTCATAATTTCCTAGTGTTTTTTCTCTGCCCACATTCAAGTATCTGAGTTTAGTCATTTTACTTGTTATTTCAGTTACTAATATTCAGATGATATAATAATCATTACTAGTAGTCATTAATCTTTATAACCAAGTCCTACACATGACTCTGCATTTATCCTTACAATATCAAATGAGATAGATACTAGAAAAATAAGTCATATTTTACACAAGTTGGCTGAGTCTCACAAAGTAAATAACAGAGCTGAGTTTGAATCCAGGTAGTTTGGCTCTACTGCTCAACTGAAACTCTACTGCTATGTATAGATAGCTTTGAAGGAGATAGAAGACAAGTAAAACTCCTTTTGAAAATAGACATGTTCATGAAATGGTACAAATAACCTTGCTTTCTAAAGGAACTTAGAATAAATTTAGTTTTGAAGTATTCATTATGTTCAAGGCAATGTGATAAGATTTATCTATGAGAAAGCTGCCTTTTAAATACAAACTGAAGCAAATATGAAAAATTAGGTTCTCAAATAATATTCCATGTAATATAAATATTTATTCAAGTTATATGGTCACCATATGACACCCAAAAAACACAGCTCCTACTTATAACACATGCTTTGCAATAATCTAGTTATAAAGTACTGTATATACCAAACTGATTCAATCACACAAATGAGACTATAATCCATAATTCACTAACTGAAGAGTTAGAGATTTTTTTCAAACAAAAATACAACTTTTGCTAGGCATGGTTGTGTACAACTGTAATTCCACATACATAGAAGCAAAGCCATTTAGATTGTGAGTGCAACGTCATCTTGGGCAACACAATAAAACCCTGTCTCACTAGAAGGAAAACATAAAAATAAACTATATTTTAATTTTCTCCACATTATTCTGTTTTGTGAATGGGGTAATGTTTCCTTGGAGCTGAAGGTAAGCTCTACCAGTTGCATTTAGCCTTGGCCAACTTTTCGATAATAATTGCTTTAATCACAAAGAGTGGCTCAATCCATTAATTCAAGTCTCTTAAGTCTGTGTAATATTAAAATCTTTGAAGTTGATCTAATAACAAACCATCTCTCTTTTCCCACTTTGTGTTAGCTTCAATCTGAATGTCATGTGTTCCCATATTTTTATTTCAGTGTTCTGCTAGCTTACTCTTGTGTTCAGTGGTAAGAATGAGAAGTAAAATCAGACTCATTGAAAATTTTTATAAAATTTTTCATAGGTTACATTGAGTTTTTTCACTGCCAGTTCTATTGACTGAGGCTGCTGAGACTCTCTTGAATAATCACCTTCAATTTTTTCCATAGTCATGGATAATGTGGCTTAAACCATCTGAATATTTACAAAGGCCTATTACTCACTCCTCAGCTTTCTGCCAAACTCTGCACCTAACCGAAAACCACTGCTCAGGTTTTTTGTTGCTGTTCTGATTTTTCTATAGTGGCAGAATAATAAATTAGATCATAGTTTGGTGGCCTTAAAATATAGCAACTAATTTTTTTTATTATTGTTTGTGATTTTATGGACCAGGAATTCAGATGAATTCAACTGGACATTTCGTCTTTTCCCTGTGACACTGGTAGAATTACTTAGTGGAACTCAGTTCAGTATTGGCTGGTTTGAAGTGATCAAGGAGTAAATGTCTAGTGCTTTGGTGCTCATCAACTTCTCTAGCTTCGTGTTTCTCTATCCTAGAAGTGGACTTGAGGAAACCAGAAGTCTAGAAAAACTATAGCATTTTCTATAAGAAAGCAAATAGACCAGAAATTAGCAATATATAATTTCCTTGTGTTTCATTTTCAAAGCATTCGCCAGGCTTGTCCAGATTCATGAGAATGAAATACATCTAGTTCTCCATGAGAACTAACAGCAAAGTTCAGCCTAATGAACTCTGAACACAAGACAAATTCCATGTATTTGTTGTGCTACCAACGCCCTTTCTATTTGCTTGCCAAGATTCAGGTGCCTTTATCCTGATCTTCCAAGTACAGAGGACATATTCCAAGTTCAATGTGAATGTATAAGAGCCCTTATCATGAGGTTTGAAATAAGTAGAAAAAATTGTACAGTTCCCTCCTTAGAGATGGTGGTGAGAACATGCAGCAGGAAACTGCTGTCTCTGAAGAAATCTTGTCAGTCTTCTCTCTTTTTTCTCTAGCGTTGATGATACTTTGATTTTGGCAAGAGTTTCATTGCATAATGATTCTGACACATATCCTTTGTAAACTTTGCATGTGAGGACTTGTCTTATGCTGACTCTGATATATGATGTTCTGTATATTGGCACCTTAGTTTAATCAAAGGCAGGAAGGATTCCATTCAAACTTCCTGACACATCATTTAAAAAAGGATAGTAAATCTATCAAAATATGATATTTAATTTTAGATTTTATCTGCAGTTATATTTCTCCTTTTAGCCAATTAGTAAATACTCAGGTCAACTATTTCCTCGGATCATACATCAAAATATATAATAATTTTCTGCACACAAACCATTACTGTTTTACTTCAATATCAGGTTGCTGGAGCAGTGGGAATAATGCCAATATATACAGTTCAGTCACAGAGAGATCACATGTTTCAGGAACAACTTTTCAATATGTCTAGTATGCAATCATATTTTATCTTTCTGAAAATAATTATCTGAGTCATCTAGAGACCATCACTAGTTTTGGGCTTTATGACCATCTTTTGGATACTTTTCTGGATTTATTTGTATTTATATGAAGTCAGGGTAAGGTTGAAGAGACAATATCATTTTAAAGAACTTTGGTAGAGTTCTGTGCTATGAACAATGAGAAACTTCAAAAAATTGAACATGATTTGGTAATGTTCTCCAGTAGCATAATGTGGAGAGGAGAGTAATGTGTTAAAGAGTATGTATAAGAGGCCCAAGAGTTTACCTGTTGGATTAATACTGAATAATACTTAATAATATTGATGATGGTGATGATGATGATGATAATGATGATGATGATGATGATGATGATAGCTTCAGAAATGTTAAGAGAGAAAGAAAGCTCTCTGGTTCCCAGGAAACAAGGGTAGGGAAAAATTTGATTCATTCAAAATTCAGTACCAGTATGAAGAGATCTTGCAGTCCACAGGACAGAAGGGTAGTGGGGTGTGGCCGTAGGCTGTCTCCAAGAGGTGATGCTGGACCTGCTTTGGAGGGATGAAGTGGGGCAGGATGCTGCAAAGGACCATAGTCATTTTCTGCTAGGCATGCTGGGAGTCAGTCAGGTAAGGTGCTCAACTGTTGTTGGAATAAAGAAAGATGGAGTGACACACTGGGTGCCAGTGGCTCATGCCTATAATCCTAGCTACTCAGGAGGCTGAGATCTGAGGATCCCGGTTCAGTGCCAGACTGGGTAGGAAAGTCCGTAAGACTCTTATCTCCACTAGAAAATCAGAAGTGGCACTGTTGCTCAAGTGGCAGAATGCTCGCCTTGTGCTGAAGAGGGACAGAGCCCAAGCCCAGAATTCAAGCCCCACGACCGACCAAAAAAAAAAAAAAGATGGAGTAACACAAGATAGAGTCCTTAGGGAGAACACTATTTGTGGCAGAAAGTTTTATTTCATAAACTGCTCAGGAGTGGGACCTTGAAAGGCCTGCTCAAAACACAATAGATGATTGCTAAAATAACCATTAAAATACGGAGTTTTTATGTAGCTGAATGAAATACATGAGGAGGAGATAAGAGCGGAATTGGGAAAGCATTTCTTCTCTAAAATAAGTTTGTGAACACATTGTGACATCTTCCCAAAGAGAACAGTATAAAACAGGAAGAAAATCAACTTGACAACTGAGACAGCTGAGAAATACTACATCACAAGATGACATGTGAATAGCGTGTGGTCTTGATATGATGTCATGAATATGGCACATTAATGCTGAGGTCTTCCTCCAAAAACACAGAACCCCAACCTAACCATAGGAAAAACAGCACAAATGTCAATAGAGCAACCTCTACAGAATACCTCATTGATCTGAACTTTCCAGGGTCATCGATACAAATAACATTAGAGAAATTGCCACTGACAGGAAATATGACAGCTAAATAGAGCAAGTTACTGAAAAACTCCTCAAATAGAAGGAAGACCTAACTAAACACCAAGGAAATTCTAACAAAGTATTGATTTTTAGTTGATAACAATATATCAATTATTCACATTAGTTTACTGTGACAAATGTACTATTCTAAGGTTTGATATTAATTTGTTAAATGGTGCAGAATATATTAGATATTTCTATTTAAATTCTTCTGTAAATCTAAAATTATTTTGAAAATTATATTCCACTAAATTGCATGTGGATCTCACTCATAATGTAAATATAAAATATAATATTAATCAATAAATATCAGATAAATAAGAAATATTAAATAAATATCCATATAAATATGAAACATTAATGGAAATTTGAATTACTGCCTTGCCTCTCACCCAAACAAAGAGATTAGGAAGTCCTTGTCTTAAATTCCCTTTAGCAATTCCCTTTTCCTTCCCCTTCTCTCTGTACTCTAACAGAAGCTCCAAATATTTTCTTTTTTTTTTTTTTTGTTGGTTGAGGGGCTTGAACTCTGGGCTTGGGCACTGTCCTTCAGCTCTTCAGCTCAAGGCTAGTGCCCTACCACTTCAGCCACAGCGCCACTTCCAGCTTTTTTTTTTTTTTTGCTTATGTGGTGCTGAAGAATCGAACCCAGGGTCTCATGCATGCGAGGCAAGCACTCTACCACTGAGCCAACCTCCCAGCCCCCAAGTATTTTCTTGAATTAATCTGATTCATCTCTGTGGATTCAGTGTTTTTTTTTTCCCCTGGACCTTATGTCCATTACACATTTTTAAATACAATATTTTATGTTAATTTTCCTGCTTAAAAATCTCCCAAGGACTTTGTCCCTTTTCTCTGTATACAAAACATTTTTCTTGGGCATCTTATACCTTGTAGGTTCTGACCCAGAAATTCTAAGTGCATTTCTGTCATTTATTATGTTAACCAATCAAGGCACTAATTCAGTGGACAGACTTTAAAATATATTTGGTGAAGAGTCCTGTTTTTCCCCAAGTAAAATTTTATTTAGAAATACACTATTACAAACTGGACAAAGACAATGTTATAAAAGAGCTCAGGGTAAAGAGATAACATGCTTTCAGCTCCTTCCTACAGAACTGTTGAATGATACTTGAAAACTTTGTTGTTGGGTTAATAAATTACCCAGGTCCTTAGAACCTGAAAATAACTTCTACTTGATTGTTTTTATATTCTTGTCCATCAATGACAAAACCTGAAGTGCCTTTTTCCTGCTTCCAATATAACTATTTGGTCCTGTTGAAATCATTCTCTTCCGTAAATACCACATTTTTAGTGAAGGTTTCTCTGATTTTCCAGCCAGAAGTGCTCTCCCTATGCCTGGAGGATCTTAGTTCTTGGCTTGAACTTCTCTCATGACAGCCACACCATACTGATCTGTGCTGAGATTATTTGGTTATGCAAATTTTGTTCTCATTAGGCCATTGGTTTGTAAATGCTTGCATTTTTCACATCTATGCGTAATGCACAACTAGCATGCCACTTGAACATCACAGGTTTGTAATTAGTGATTCCTGATTAGATAAATTGAAGGATGATTATCTCAGATTTACTTTGGTTTGGATTAATATTCTGTTATTGACCTTTAGCCTGCCTTCTAGCCTTTTACAGAGTCATTAAAGATAATAAAATAATGTCTTTTGCATGGAAATGGATGGAACTAGAACAAATCATGTTAAGTGAGGTAGGTCAAGCTCAGAGAGACAAATGGCATATGTTCTTTTTAATATGCAGAAGTGAGATCTAAAATGCACTGGAATATGACAAATTATAGAGGATTTTAGATACTCACACACAGTGAGACCAAAAAAAAGATACTCTTAGGAGAGACCCACAAAGGTGCAATGCTTAAGTGCTTCTTCATATTTATATAAAGTAATATACATACTGAAACAAACTCCAACATATGGAACCAAAAGACTTCTCTTTCCTTTTCTTTCTTTTTCTTTTTGGTTTTTAGTTTTTAATGATTCTATCTTTTTTATATTATGTATGTACCTATATGTATATCTTTAGAAGGGTAGAGAAGAGGGCACAGAACTTGAGGGAAAAAGAGTGAAAAAGTGCAGCAATGGAGCTCACTGGACATTGATAAAAATGAACTATACAACTTGTAGCAGTCAAGCTCAAGGGATAGCCACAGTGGATTCACCTGTCAAGAGTAAAAAGGGCTCCTGCTCCTGCCCCTTCTATACCAACACTGACTTTGAGGTACACCTGTTCCCCCCTTGGGCCTACCAAGGTAAGGCTATCTCGCATCCCTGAAGATCTGGGTGAGTAACACTGAGCTAACTGCTCTCCTCCCCAAAGACCTCACTACCTCATCCCTTAGGTCACCTCCAAGCCATGGAAATCCAATCTTTTCTTTTCAGTAATATATTTTCTTTTCATCTTTGTCCAGCTCCCTGCCTGAGAATACTTCCTCCAAACTTCATCCAAGAGATGTGCTTCTTGCAGATATTGTGTAACTGGCAGACCTGGAAGCAGTCACCTTCCTCTCCTACTAGGTCACATCCCAGGCCACCTCTGGTCCCATGCCTCCCATCTGACCTTAGGAGGGTCCCAGACCCTGAGGTCACATCCAGATCCAGTGTGGCCACACCTTTCCCCCACCTGGTCACACCTCTTCCTGTCCCTGGCCTAGATAAGTTCTGGCCCAGAGGTAGGTCACCCCTCTTTCTCCCCCACCTTTCCTTTTTCAGCCATGCTTCTCCACCATGCTTGGTGGGGGCAGCAGTTCAGTAAATTAACTTCTTTTCCTACCTGCATAGCGTGTAGTGTTCTCTTCATCGGCTACCTAATGAAACCTACCTATTTAATATACCTTACATATGGTGCCTTTACTTAGATGGGGTTTTTGAGTTGGAAATATTAGAATTTCCTAACCACCCCTTTTGTGTGAACCGAACTGCCTTGAGACATCATGTGAGATTTTCACCAATACCATTGCGGGCCTTCACAGCCACGTCCACACCACTTCTCTACTCTGGTGAGTGAAACTACTCTCTATGGTTCTCTGTTGCTCAGTCTCTGTCCAGATGTGATGCCACACCAGAGAGCTCCTATGGTCTTTAGCTGAAAGGCCGGTCACCTCTGAAGCTGAGGACGCTTGGTTTTGGGGGCTTGGCTTAGCCATTTCTCTCTAGAGGGCTCTGGGGGAAGTCGGGACGCCACTTCTGCCTGGTCAGCTCTCCTTCACTCACCAGACTGATTCTCCTACACATTTAATGAGGTGCTGCGAGTCAATTTTTATGACATTCTCAGTTTTAAACAGTTTTTGCCACTGCAATGGTAAATGGTCAGAAGTCTGTTTACTTTCAGGATCTCTTTGCTCTCTCTCTGCCAATCATGTCTAACTTTCCCTATCTCTCCCTTTCTCTTTTGTACAACATTTTGGCTTGTGCCCTGAAGAGTGTGATGCAGGCTAAGTCCCAGGATCCCCCTCCTCTAGATTTCCTCTCAAAGGCTAGCCATTCTAGGTTAGAAAATTGTCAAAGTTTCCATTTGTTCAGGTTTCCGTCAATGCCTCATGAGACTTCTCCAGACTTTGTCCAAGAGACTTGCTTCCTCCAGACTTCATCTAAGGACTCAATTTGCCATCTTGAGTTCACCATCTTGGCCACATGGTGGGTTAAGGGTTTGGCCCCATCTGATCCTTAACCTTCCACCAAGCTTACTACTCCATCCATCTATTCTATGGTGCCTTGCTAACAAGTTGATCTTTTCACAGGCCCTGGTAAGTGAGACCCAACCATCTGATGTGCTTTGTTAGCAAAGATGTCTACACATTGTTGTCAAAAATTTTAGGTTTTGAGTTTTGCCTTTTTTGTTTCTGTTGTGTATTCTACTACTGACTATGTGGTTCTAAAATACTGGGCCTATCTGTGCTAAAATTCTCATCACATCTAACAAGTTTTGTCATTGCAGAATATTTGTTGCTCAGTTCTTGATAAGGACCAGGTAAGCTCTATTTTATTTGATCTCCTTGTTGCTTAAATGGGAAATAATAAAGGGCTTTTGTGGCAAAGATTGCAGTTCAAAGCCAGCCCAGGTTGAAAAATCCCTAAGACTCCATCTCCCAACTAACCTGCAAAGAGCCAGGCTGGAAGCATGGCTCAAGACTCTTATCTCTAACCAGCAAACACTGCAAGTGACACTATAACTCAAAGTGGTTCAGTGCTAGCCTTGAGCAGAAGTGCTCAGGGACAGTGCCCAGGACTTGAGTTCAAGCCTCCTTGAATACCAACTAGGACAAGCCATCCCAGCAAACAAGCACCTAGACTTAGCCAGTCTGGGGAACAAGGGAACATGGAGAGGAATAAGAGGAGATGATGTCACATCAGCCACTTTGTGCCTGCCCTTTCAAAATTCACCAGAGCCAGGAGGTCAATAGAAGTAAGAAGCCTGCCCATCTAGTGTCCATACCTGTCTACCTATTAACTGGACAGGAATTTATATTCTTGCCTTTGTCACCTGACTTCTCTACCTAGTCAATAGAGGTCAGAAGTAGCTAGGGACATTTCTACCAACATTTTTCAGCCCCAAGTCCTTCCTCTTGCCATTTATTTGCTCTCTAGTATTTTTTTTCCAGCCCCTCAATGCCTCATGAGACTTCTCCAGACTTCATCTAAGGACTCATGCCACCAAGGACAGCTGCTGCTTGCTGCCTTCTCTGGGAGGGGACCACATTCCAGCCTTTTACCCTTAATATCAACGTCCCTTGTCAGCAGGAAGTAGCCAGAGAGAATCCGCTCCCTATTTCATGATTACTAAAAGGCTGGAATGTAAAGTCCGGTCCTGGATGGCGAGCAGACTCCACCCTCCTTGAGCAGACTCCACCCTCCTCGAGCAGACTCCACCCTCCTCGCAGCAAAGTCTCCACCCAGTACCTGCATTACCTAGGCAACTGGTACACCTGGAAGAGGTCACATCTGCATCCGCTGAGGTCACGTCTGAATTTGATGTGGCCACACCTTTCTCTGCCCATACCCTAGGTAAGGCCTAGCCCAGGCACAGATGCCCTCTTTCCCAGCTCTCTCTTTCCCACCTCTTTCCCAGCTCTCTCTTTTTCCCAGCTCTTTTTCCCAGCTCTTTCCCAGGCCTTTCCCAGCTATGTGGGGGGGCAAGATGGCCTGGTGCCAGCCAGAACGATGAATAAACCTACCCCTTACCTGAATACCACGTGCGTGATGTGGTTCTTACTCAGCTACCTCTTTTTAAAAACCTAACACAACTTATGGGTGGAGATGGGAGGGTGGGACTGGGAGAGAGTGAGGGAATAGAAGATACACACAGCAGGTGGCTGGATGACAAGAGTGGGCTTGCTTCGGGTATATGGAACTAATCTTAAAATCACATAAAGGATATAGCCTGAATTTTTGTTATGATGTGATATGAAATGTTTTCCAAAGACATTGTGGGCTTGGCTGACCAGGTGATGAGTTTGGGGGAACTGACTAGATAATGAGGGCTATCATGTTATTAGTGGATATAATGGTGTTTTTGTAAATAAGTGTGCTAGATCAAGGGAGGCATGCCCTGGAAAGGCAGACATTGTCTTCAACACCTTGCTTTCTGTGTCTCTGCTTTCTGGCCCCCATGAGGTAAGAAGCTGAACTACACCATGTCTTTCTGTCATGCTCTCCTTTATCAGATGCCCAGGAACACAGAGTCAATCATAGACTGAAACTATGTCCCCAAATCAATCTTTCCTCCTGTAACTTGTGTCTCTCACCTATTTGTCACAATGATGAAAAGTATGTTTCCATACTTGTTCACCAGTTTTTCCATATGCAACTTGAAAGATGATGTTTTCTATTATGCACATAAAAAAGAAAAGTATGAGGTGGGCATTGGTGGCTCATGCCTATAATCCTCAGGAGGTTGGGATCTGAGGATCTCAGTTCAAAACCAACTTGGGCAGGGAGGTCCATGAGACTCTTATCTCCAGAAAACTGGAAGTGGTGCTGTGGCTCAAAGTGGTAGGGCACTAGCCTTGAGCAGAAAAGCTCAGGGACAGCACCCAGACCCTGAGTTCAAGCCCTATGACTGACAAAAAGAAAGAAAGAAAGAAAGAAAGAAAGAAAGAAAGAAAGAAAGAAAGAAAGAAAGAAAGAAAGAAAGAAAGAAAGAAAAAGAAAAAAGCGTGAAAAACATTTTTGTACTCTTACAGGGGTGGTAAACTTTTTTCTGCCAAAGATCACTTGGAAAACATTAATTATTTGTGAGATATAAAACTAATGAAGAATATTGTTCAGATTTTGATGGGTATTGCATTGAATTTGTAGTTAGTTTTGGCAGTATTGCTATTTTCACAATGTTAATCCTTCTAATACAGGAGCGTGGGAGGTTTTTTTTCCACTTTCTTAAATCTGCTTTAATTTCTTTTTTCAGGTTTTTAAAGTTTTTGTCATAGAGATCCTTCATATCTTTGGTTAATTCCTAGTTTTTTAAAAAAATTTTTTGAGGTTATTACAAAAGAGCTGCTTTCTGCCTCACTCTTCTCTTGTTGTGTACAAAATATGTCTATAATATTCTTAGCAGGGGATCACAATAGCCTAATTGCTAAGTGCATAAGACCATATATAATGAATTGTGTCAAAATGAACTCCAAGAATTGAAACCAAGAAATTTAAAAATTTTATTCTTATAATATGAGAAAAGTATCTTATTCTATATGGGTTGATTTATTTAATTAAAAAATTTAATCTATTTCATGACTCAATTATACTTAAAACCATACATGGTAAAAACATGTTGAAAAGAGATGCCAGGATCTGAGTATAAGATTAGGGTTTATAATAATAGTTAATAGTTTACATAATTTTGTGGACTATTTTAAATCCTATTGAAGTGTTATTTCAGTGACCTAAAATTTTATAAAACCTGTCAGTTTTTCAATGTCTATATTTTGTTACATTATATTTTTCTTTTCTTTTTTAATTACAGAAGAATTGTCTTTTATGAAAATGTCTTGTAATCTATAAGACATACATGTATGTCTCTCTCCAATTATATGCTCTTCTCTAAATGGGCTATAAGAAGTTCTGTGTGTTTTTGAGAAAAAAATCTATGATTTATGAGAAAAAATTAAAGATTTATTATATTATCAATCCTTATCATTATTTTTAAATGCCCAAAGAAAATCATATCCTCTTTACTTTTCTGTAAGCAGATATAATTTTTTCAAAAATTTGGTCAATTCCCCAATGTTTATGATATTTTTCAAAAGCGTCAACTTTCTCAAGGCAACTAACATTGCATTTTGTCCCAAACAGGCTTCTAATTTCAGCACCTGTAACATAAAACGGTGGACCTGCATGTTTTGTGGGATCATAAGACAAAACAGCCAGGAGGTAGTGGAACCCTTTTCTTGAGAGAGACAGTATTATATCTGTATAACGTTTGCGACCATCTGGATTAATGGCGACTAATGCTCCTCTATACCAAATCCTGTCAAAATTGCCAATATTTGCTCTGGGAAGGTAAAAAATGCTGCAACCTTACGTTGAAATGTTTCCCAAAGAACTCTTAAATACCGTGGCACCAGATATTTCAGTAAGTTGTTCTTCTAAGTAAGAAAGATTTTGCTCCTTAAAAAATTCCCGTATCCCAAGTTCACTGATTTCCACACCAATTACACTGTGGCCTTGGTCTGCAAAACATTTCATTTCAACTGCTTTTCCACAAAGAAGAAAAAATATCCTCAGTCCACTCTGGCCATTAAGAAAAGTCTCCAGATACTTCTTTAAGAGTTGATTTCCTTTTTCTTGATGAAACGCAGTGTCACGGTCAGCCACTTGTTTTGCCATTCTTTCAGGGTTAACACTCCGGTCTGAAGTACCTCAGAATCAGGGAACTCTTTAACATCAAGTGATGCTTTTGTATCATCTATTATTTGTGGACTCCTCTGTCTCCAATCCTGCTTGCCCCGGGACCAGAGAAGGTTATCTTGCGATGGTAAAGCAGCGGGGCTGTGGGTCTCACGCGGCTCCCTGGAACAAAGAAGTTTTTTTTTTTTTTTTAATGTCTTGTATGCAGGTTTATTTTTTTCTTTCTGTTTTAGTTTTCTGTATATAAGCTTACCTGATGTGTGGAAGGGAAAGGGAATCACAGAAACACCAGGACAAAGGGTGAACTCATGCAACAATGATACTTGGTAGAAACTATGTTGGAAATTAACATTATAACTTGGGGAAGGAGGGGTGTGGGGAGTGGTAAGTGGGAGAAAATGAGGGAGCGGGTAACTGTGTTTAAAAAGAAATGTACTCATTACCTTACTTTTGTAACTGTAACCCCCCTGTTTATCACGTTTACAATAAATTTTAAAAGGAAAACAAAGAATTTACTGAGATGTTTAAAAATAAAAAAGAAAAGGTACTGATTTTTGTGGGTTAATTTTATGTCTTGCTATTTTGCCAAAGTTTTGGGTCAGTTCAAGTAAGGTAGGAAAGGAATCACAATCTCACTCCTGGGCATCTATCTAACTGACCACAAATCAGGCTACACTAAATCCACCAGCACGACTATATTCATTACAGCATTGTTTGCCATAACTAAGATATGGAATCAACCCAGATACCCCACAGTGGACAAATGGACCAAGAAAATGTGCTTTATATATACAGTGAAATTCTATGTTTTCTTCAGAAAAAAATGACATTGCCCCATTTGTAAGGAAATGGAAAGACTTGGAAAAAATTATAGTAAGTGAAGTGAGCCAGGCGCAAAGAAACATGGGCTGCATGTCTAATTATTTGTAATAATTAGAATGTGTTATAAATCTACAAGTAAACCCAATGTATTGCAAAAGACAAATAATTGCACCTAGACACGATTAATTGCTCTTTGTTTCTTTATTTGTGTGCCTCCCTTTATACTCCCAAAGACAGATAAATGAACAAACAAACAAAAAAAAGAAAAACAAAAATAGCAAATAAAAGAAAACCTCTTGCTCCCCTTTCTTGGAGTTCATTTTGATAAATATCATCTTGTGTGATTAGATGCACATAGACATTTTGCCTTTGTGTTCCTCTCCTAAGAGTATCCTTCTTTTGTTATGAATATCTTAGTAAAATATTTTCTTTGTGAGAATTTCTCTAGGTATGGGTACAAAGATGTGGATTTGCTGGGTAATAGAGTGTGCACAATTCAGTAATTGTAAATGGATAATCCTCCAGGTTACTTACATCAATGGGGAATATGCATTTTCAGAATATGAGCTTCTGTTGTTTCATATCTTTGTTATCAGATAATGTTTTCAGTTGTTGATGTGTAACAGAAGTTCAATGTGTTTGTGATTTCTATGACTGAATTTGATTGAGCACTTAAAAATCATCAGCCATTTTGCTTTGTTTTAATTATAAATTATCTGTTTACCTACCAGGAATATTTTCTTTAGATTATTTGCTTTGTATTATTTTTCAACTTTCAAAAAATTTTTTTGAGATAGTATCTTTCTAGGGAGCCCAGGATACACTCAAACTTACAGTGATTCTCATGCTGCAGTTGCCTAATGGCCAGTATTACAGGCATGTACTACCATGCATAGCTTTGATTTTATATTGTAATCGTTTGATAGTTACATATGATACTTACATATTTATAAACATTGTGTTATCATCAAGGATTTGCCTTCAAATATTGTTTATGACATTTTTCCCTCAAATAGAAATTTCAAATTTTATTACAGCCCAACATGTTGGTCTTTTTGTGAGTTGGGCCTTTATCAGTCATATTTTTTTTAAATCTCTATTGCAAATCTTAAAAATAATCTCTTTTATTTCCTTATATTGGCCTGAACATTTTATCATTGTAACCTAATAGAATCTATTTCTGTGGATAGTGTAATGGAAATTTATTTCTTTTCCAAATAGAGTATTTTGCCGTATATCACATTTACCTGTAAAACTGCTATTTACCAGATTTCTACATTCAGGTCTTCTTGTCAGCTGTCTTCCCTGGTGTGTTTACTAAGAGCAATATTCATTACTTAAGTTTATAATAATAGAAATTGATTTCTAATACCATTTTTCTGTTTTCTATTGTTCTTTCTGTCTTTTCATAATTCTTTTTTTTTGGGGGGGGGTCCAGTTGTGGGGCCTGAACTCTGGACCTGGGCGCTGTCCCTCAGCTCTTCAGCTCAAGGCTAGCGCTCTACCACTTGAGCCACAGTGCCACTTCTGGCTTTTTTCTTTTTACTTATGTGGTGCTGAGGAATCGAACCCAGGGCCTCATGCATGCAAGGCAAGTGCTCTACCACTGAGCCACTTTCCCAGCCCTGTCTTTTCATAATTCTTAACTCTTCCCCTTTCAAATTTAAAAGCATCTTACATTTTACCAAAATTAAGGTCTGATTAAAAATATGGAGCAAAATTTGGAAAAAATTTATATCCCTACAATATGGAGTCTTCTCGTTTATAAATATATCTCCATTTGTTTATATCTTCTTTTACATATTTTGATATTTCCAGAATTTTTACTGTAGAAGAATTGCTGCATTTATCCTGGATTGGCTACTTTTAGTAGTATAATAAGCATGGAGTAAATATCTTACTATTTAGTTGTTGATGTGCAGTAATCTATTTTTTTACATTGGCCTAGATATAGGAGTACTACTTAATACTTCTTTTATTTCTGACAGCTTCATTTAAGTTCTTTGCTGAATTTATTTTGCCTTCATAATGCCTTTTAGAGTTCTTATTTAAATAGTATTATCAAATTGATTTCGATTTTCAGGGAAATATAAATATTTGAACATTTGTATTTTAATCCAGTTTATATTTATAATTTGTATTTTTTTTTTTTACAAATACCTTCTTTTCCCTACGGATTCCCTTCTTGCTAGAACTCATGTTCAAATGACACTTGTTCTATTTGTGTGTGTGTGTGTGTGTGTGTGTGTGTGTGTGTGTGTGTGTGTGCATGCACGTGTGCGATGTGTGTTGTTTCTGGGGCTTGAACATAGGACCTGGCTGCTCCCCCTGAGCTTTTTTTGCTCAGAGCTAGCTGTCTAACACTTGAACAACCACTCTACTTCCAGCTTTGTGATGGTTACTTGGAGATGAGAGTCTACAGACTTTCCTGCCTGGACTGGCTTTGAATAGCAATCCTCAGATCTCAGCATCCTGAGTTGCTAAGTTAGGATTTATAAGTGTGAACCTCTGGCACCCCCACATTCTTTCTCAATGGATTCATTCATTATGTCTAAACATAATGTGGAAGGGAATCTAGACTGAGGTAAGTCACCATGCTTGATTTCCTTGTACGTACTTTCACAAACACTATTACCTCACATGTATGTGTCTTTTCTCAACGTTCTCTATGAGTTCTGGCATGTAATGAGATCTGATATGTATAAGTTTCTCATAAAGCAGTTATTCAATAATTTACCAAAATCATAAAAATATTATTGACCCATATTTGTTCTTCATTTTTTCACACTGAAAGTTCACCCTTTGCAAAGATAGCAGATCTATGTGTATTTCTCATTTCTCTTATTTAGAATCCCATGGTACTTAACAACACACAGATTTCCCCCTTCCAAGATATTCATTCTCCAAATGTGAAGGTAATTTTCAGAGATCTTTGTGCTATTATCCATGATCCACAAATGTTAAGTTGCCTGTTGCAAATGATGCTGGCAGAATTGACCATACACGTTTAGAAAATTGAACTTGGATCTGTATATATCGCTTTGCACCAGAATCAATTCCTAATGATGAAAGACTTCAATGTAAGATCACATACAAAGAAAATATTACAAGAAAGGATAGGGGAAATACTAGGGCTCCTTAGCACAGGATGAAACATCCTAAATAAAGATCCAAAATCACAACTAATGAAAGAAAGGCTGGATAAATAGGATTGCATTAAAGTGAAGAGTTTCTGCATGGCAAAGTACATAGCTAGTAAGATAAATAGAAAGCCCACAGAATGGGAGATGATCTTTACAAGCTATGTAACAGATAAGGGCTTCATATTAAAAATATACTTAGAGTTCAAAAAAAATTAAACCCCCCAAAACAAATCCTTAAAGAAACAACCACCACAATGATAAGTGGGCTAAAGACTTAAAAAGAGACTTCTTTGAAGAAGTAAGAATGACCAGAAGACACATGAAGAAATGTTGAACATCTCTGGCCATAAAAAATCCAAATCAAAATATTGAGATTCTACCTCACCCTGATTAGAATGGCCATTATCAAGAAAACTAATAATAATAGATGCTGGAGGGGATGTGGCCAAAAGGGAACACTACTGCACTGTTGGTGGGACTGTAAACTTATTCAGCCACTCTGGAAAGCAGTATAGAGGTTCCTGAAAAGACTAAACATATAGCTGCCTTATGACCCAGCAATCCCACTCCTGGGAATTTCCCCCCAAAGACCACAAACAAAGCCACACTAAAGCTACAGCACAATTTTGTTCATTGCAGTATTATTTACTATTGCTAAGATACGGAATCAACCCAGATGCCCTTCAGTAGATGAATGGATCAAGAAAATGTGGCATGTATACACAATGTAATTTTATGCTTCCATCAGAAAGAATGACATTGCCCCATTTGTAAGAAAATAGAAAGACTTAGAAAAATTATAGTAAGTGAAGCAAGCCAGATCCAAAGATTGCAGTTTCTCTCATTTGTAATAACTAGAATATGTCTAGGTTATTCTTAACAGAGGATCACAGTACCTCAATAGCTATGTGCATATGACTATATAAAATAATGTTTATTGTAAAGAACTCCAAGAAATGAAAATAAAAGTTTTTTTTCTTTTTTTGTGTACTGTTTGCTGTTATTTCTTTTTTTCTTCCTTTGGTTTTTTTTTCTTCATTTGTTTTATTCTTTTTTTTTAACTGTTTTTGATTCCTGTACCCTTTGTCCTGTATATAAGTTTATCTGATTTGAGGAAGGGAAATGGAATCATAGAAACAGTGGGACAAATGGTGAACTAATTCAACAATGATATTCACCAGACACTATGTTAGAAATGAACTTTACAACTTGTCCGGGCAGGGAGTGGAGGGATGGGTGAAAATGAGGGAGAGGATAACGCTGTTCCAAAAGAAATATACTCATGTCTTTATCTATATAATTGTAACCTGTCTGTATATCACCTTTACAATATTTTTTTTTTGTTGGTCGTGGGGCTTGAACTCTGTACCTGAATGCTGTCCCTCAGCTCTTCAGCTCAAAGTGAGCACTCTATCTCTTGAGCCACAGCACCTCTTTCAGTTTTCTAGTGGTTTATTGGAGATAAGAGTCTCACAGAGTTTTTTGCCCAGGGTGGCTTTGAACCACGATCCTCAGATCTGAGCCTCCTGAATAGCTAGGATTATAGGCGTGAGCCACAGGCACAGGCTCAGTAAAATATTAAAACAAAAAACAAAAAACATTGCTTATTGCTTTTTTCCCATTGTTCATTGATTACCATAGGTTTTCTTCATTACATTTTAGAATTGATGGACTTTTGTTGTTGTTGTTTATCTCTATTTTAAACCCCTGTGATATTTTTTCTTCTTATTTTTGTTAGTATTTAGTGAGAATACTTAGATGATAAATTTTACTGATAAATCAAGTAGTTATAGAATATACATATACACATATGTTTTCTCCTAAATTGCTATTTTAAAAAGGAATATATTTTCCTATTAATTGAATATCAAAACATACTGAAAGTCCTATTTCACAAATACTAAAGGCTTTTTTTTGTTGTTGTGAGAATACCATACAGAGGAGTTACAATTACATGGGCAAGATAACGAGTACATTTCTTATCAAGCATTGTTGCCTCCTCTTTGTTTCCCCTTCCCATCCCTTCCCATACTTCTCCCCTCCCCCTACCCGATCCTCCCCTCCACCCCCAACCAAAGTTGTTAAATTTGTTTTTCGACATAACGACTTGTACATCTCATTGTTGCAATGGGTCCACCTGTATACCTAGTTAAACGATTTGTTTTTTTTTTCCTACCCCTCCACAAATTATACCAACATCAAATACAGTGAAAATACGGGTTATACCATGGGGGAGGGACATACAAAGCAACATAGAAATCATCTTATAAATATGTTAGAAACAAATGAATGAAAGGAAAAGAAAACATGTGAATACTTATCTTGGGGTTCATTCCCCTAACATCAACTTATCTGACTTTTTCTGCTTGACTCAGATATATACTAGTTATTGCAAATAAGGAAAACCATGGGACCTATGTTTCTTTGGGCCTGGCTTACTTCACTTAATATATTTTTTCCAAGTCTTTTCATTTCCTAACAAATGGGGCAATGTCATCACTCTGAAAACATTACAGGATAGAATAGGAGAAACCCTAGGTCTCCTTAGAACAGGCTGAAATTTTCTTAATAGAGACCCAGAAACACAACAAATCAAAGAAAGGTTGGACAAATGGGCTTGCAGGGAAACAAAGGAGGAAGCTACAATGCTTGATAAGAAATGTACTCATTATCTTGCCCATGTAATTGTATCCCTTTTGTACAGTATTTTCACAATAAAAAATAAAAAGAAATTGCAGAGCTTCTGCATGGCAAAGGCCATAGCTAGCAAGATCAATAGAAAGCCCACGGACTGGGAGAAGATCTTCACTAGCTAACTGCAGACAAGGGTCTCATATCTAATACCTGGAACTCAAAAAATTAAATCCCCCAACAACAAATCTTCAAAGAAACAATTGCCCAATAAATAAATGGGCTAAAGACTTGAGAAACTTCTGTGAAGAGGAAAGAAGGATGGCCAATAGACACATGAAGAAATGCTCAACCTATCTAGCCATAAAAGAAATGCAAATCAAAACAACATTGAGATACCACCTCACCCCAGTTAGAATGGCTCTAATCAAGAACTCTAATAACAACAGATGCTGGAGGGGATGTGGACAGAAGGGAACCTTACTTCATTGTTGGTGAGAGTGTAAACTTGTTCAACCACTTTGGAAATAGTATGGAGGTTCCTCAAAAGACTCCACATAGAACTTCCCTATGACCTAACAATCCCATTTTTGGGCATTTACCCAAATGATCACAAACAAGACCATACTAAAGCTACCAGCACGACTATGTTTATTTCAGCATTATTTACCATAGCTAAGATCTGGAACCAACCCAGATGTCCCTCAGTAGATGAATGGATCAAGAAAATGTGGTATATATACACAATGGAATTCTATGCCTCCATCATAAAAGCCTTATTTTTATACTAAAAGTTTTTTGGAAAATAGAAATAAATAATTTTCCCTTTGTACAAATATAATAATTTACTCCCATACAACACATTTGCCTTACTGTTACAATATTTAAAATATATGAATATTAAAAAAGTTTTGAAGATGTTGTTAATTAACTTAGTAAGCAGAAAAAGTCCTCTTTATGTTTCATGTAAATTAATTTTAGACATTATGGAGATTTCTATTATGGAGATTTCTTTAAGAGGAGATATTTACTCTTTATAGTAATTAAACTTATTTAAAAAGTCAAAAATTTAAGAATTCAACAACATTCTTAAATGTATAGTTAAATAAATAATGTTAGTGACTTTTATAGGCTAGAGACTTCAAATCCTTTGCAAAGTTATGTGGTGAGTGACCCTAGGACTGATTTAACCTGACACACCTGGCCAAATGATAGTCACTGGACCTGTATCTCCCTTAAACTTTGCTTGCTGGTATGAAGGTATTTCTATTGTCCTTGTTTTTTTTTAATGGAGACTTTTTTTTATTACTAATATATAGAAGAGCCACAGGGTTAGAGCATGTTGTTTAACAATCCATAACAATTGTTCAAACAATCACACTGTTTAAGCTTCCATACTGATTAGTTCTTTTATAACAATTCCTCAAATTATAGGAAAAATGGTAGTTTTAATAAGAAGTTTAGAGCTGAATGCATATTCTTATTTCAGAGTCTCATACATTCCTGGCTTCATTCATAAAGACAGCTTCATGGTTTAATTTCTGTTCATGAATTTCAATACACAGTTTTTAATGTTGTTGCAATTCTAAGGTTTTGCCACATCCCAGCCCTTATGTTGCTTTCGTTATTTTTCAGATGGGACCTTTCACTTTGCATGGAGCTGGCCTTCAACTCAGATCCTCCTACTGCCTCTTACACAGCTGGGGTTAGAGGCTCATACAACCATACTTGGTCCTAGTGCTCAGTCTTTAGCCTTGTTATTTTGCTTTGTAGCATAGGTCTTAAAATGTTTTTCTTCGGTGTGGTTTTCCAGCTCTACCATAGATTTTTAAAAAATCTTAACATCTTTCTTTTTCAAAAATTTACTATATACGGTTCTTTTCTACCTCTGAGTCATATGGAAACCTTGGTGTTTTGCAGCTTTAAATAAAATTTGAGTCTAAGGAAAAGATTCAGGAGGTGGTGTGAGATAATTAAGTCCCATTCCTAGTTATGCATGCAGCATTCTTAAATAGTCATAAACTGTGTTGTTAAATGAGAACTCCTCTGTACAACTACTTCAAGACAATAAATAAAAAGAAAACAATGAGTAGGAGACAAAAGTAGTCACTCCCTGGAGATATCACATGGAGATTGTGGAAATAGTCAAAGGTAAAGATAGATTTAAGGAGGGAGGTGAAGGGTAAACAAAGGAGGAGGCTGCAATGCTTGGTAAGAAATGTATGCATTATCCTGCCCATGTAATTGTAGCCCCTCTGTACAGTATGTTCTCAAATAAAATAAAATAAAATTAAAAAAAAAAAGATAGATTTAAGGCTGGGTGAGCCAATGGCTAACCTCTCTAATTGTAGCTATTCAGGAAGGCTAAGATTTTTTTATGTGATATTTGCTTTTGCAATTATTATAGTTTTTCTTTTATTATTATTATCATTATCTTTAAGTAGTTGCACAAAAGAGTTGCCATTTAACAAAGCAGTTTATGAATACCTTGATCCATGTCACTATTTTCAATAGTCACAACCATCTCAACCCTACCCAACCCTTCCCTCATTCTTCTTGATTTTATAAGCTGTAGATTGACAATGTATTAACTGAAATATGGTAGATTCAAAGGAGCTCTCAAATAGTGTAATTCCTTAGAAATCCAACATCAAAATGCAGCAAAACAAAACCCCAGGAAGCAGGTACCCGAAAGGAGTGGACTACAGGAAAAAAGGTAGATGAATGAAGAGAAGTAGAAAATACAGACAGGATTTAGTTTTTATTGTACAAAGACGTTGGCATTGGAAACAGGAAAATCACATGGATACAAAGTCCCAGTTTCTAAATATATTCCCATCTCAGTCAGTATTAATGTTTAATCATTGTACTATTTTATGTCAAAATAATGGAAAACAGTTGCAGGAAGGTGAGGAAGTCTTTCTCATCACTGCTCAGAATACCAAAAACCAATGTCCTGCTGATTACTATAGTGAAGTTCACAGTCTAATAACCCAACAGGTTTTGTTTGATCATTATGTCATACTAATGTGTTCATGCCATCCTATATTGAACTAAATAAAATATAAGTCTCCTATTATTACCAGACAGCACTAGCAGATTCTCAATGACTCAAAAAATATGAGCTGGGTAAGGACGAGGGAATGCATAATATAAACCATCATAGATGGAGGGGGGACCAAGATGGCGACAGAGCAGTAGGGAAACTCCACAGCTCTCCCCAACCAAAAAGAGAGTTCGAGTTCCAACGCTTAATCTCCCCAAGATACCGACAACAACAAAAAGACGAACACAGAAAAACAGGAGGTGGAAAATAACAAAAAAGAAAGAGAGGAAAAGAAGAATTTCAGAACAGAGAAGAGCGAAGACCCCTCCCCCAACCTTCACTGGCCGCGCGGCAGTGCGCCAAGCCGCCAGCCAGCCGGCCTGGCGGGGGCTGCGGGAGCCCCAGATACACAGGGGGCCGCCTGCAGATCACCCACACAGAAGCCCCCTGAGGTACCGGTTTGCAGACACGCTGATCACCACAAACAGAGAAACCTACCAGCCAGGAGTCTCCACGAAGATCCCACCCCCACCCCTCACTCTCCATCCGAGCAGAGAGGCTCCATCCCGCCAAAACCACCTGGCACCCGCAGCGCGACAAAGGGAGCTGTATGCAGACAACCCTTGCAGAAGCCACCTGAGGTACCAGTGTCAGGCCCGCCCATTGTGACTACCCAGCAGGGGCCACCCGGGTCCCAGAGGCACAGGGGGCTGCCTGCAGATCACCCACGCAGAAGCCGCCTGAGGTACTGGTGTCAGACCCGCTGATCGCGACGACCCGGCAGGGGGCTGCCTGGGTCCCAGAGGCACAGGGGGCTGCCTGCAGATCACCTGCACAGAAGCTGCCTGAGTTTGGACACTCGATAGAGGCAGAGACAGAAAAGAATCACACAGAGCCACGACCGCCCAGCCTAGCCCGCAACCACCCCAACTGAACTCGAATTGCAACAGCAACTGACGACCTACACCACACAGAAACAACTACCTTCAGGGTGAGTACCCCACAGGGGACAGTGTATCCCTCAAGGGACACCAGAGCTGGAGAGAATCCCCAGACCCTGACCCAGACTCCCTACCCCAACAACCGGACCACAGGACCCACTAAAACTGGGAAGTGTTCAAGAGCTCCACCAGCCCATGGAGCACACTTCACTGGCAAGGCTAGAGAAAGAGCACCCCTGAAAGGAAGCTTAAATGCCTGAGTCAGGAACAGCGCCCCTGAGTCAAGACAACCAACAGTAGAAGAAATTTGAACTGTGTACCCCAGGTACATAACCTAGGTGGAATACACAGCAGCACAGGCCCAATGAGCATACTCCAGGCGGGGGCCAGAACCAGGCCTAGGGATCCTGCACCTGGGGAACCAACTCCTCACAACTGAAGTCAAAAGCTGAGCATACACCTCAGCAGAGGGGAGAAAAACAGAGAACTGCACCCTCCGGGAAGTACGCCTATGACAACAAAAGACCTGGAGGCTCAGGACAAGAGAAGCCCAAACCCCACCAAAACCCCACCCATATAGCCTAGGCCGGGAATTGGGCAACACAGGCTGCCAGCACCTGATAGTAAGCAGGAGCTCAGGCTGATAAGGCGGCTCAAAAGTAGAATGATAGTCTTGGATGCATGAGGCCCTGGATCTGATTCCTCAGCATCACAAAAGCAAAAAGGGTCAGAAGTGGTGCTGTGGCTCAAATGGTAGGGTGCCAGCCTTGAGCTGAAGAGCTGAGGGACAGCACCCAAACCTAGAGTTCAAGCCCACAACCAGCCCAAAACAAACAAACAAACAAAAACACATCAGGAGCCCATAGCAGACTCCAGCATCTGGGAGAGTGCATCCAGAGCATCTGATCTTGCCAAGAGCACCCATAGGAGCAAACACAAGCAGTCTAGGCTGCTCAACCCTTCCAAAGGCGGGAATTGCCAGAGATCTACAGCAGAGAGCCGAGAATCCTAAGTAGGTCAGACCAGCAGCTGGAAGTAGGCTCCCAACAGAACCCAGATCAGGCACAGACTCTCTCTACCAATAAAGAATCAGCAACCAATCAAAGACAGACACACCAAAACAAAATTGCAGAGTAGTCTCCTGAATCCCCATGCGAAAAACACAGAGAAAAATTACGAGGTTTACCACCACCCAGGACAGTAAGTTATTTTCATTAGCCAGCAGCCACGCAGGGGAGAGCCCCAGTGGGAGCAAAGCAGGAATGGAAGACAAAAGTTACATACAAGGGTTGCTGGAGGCAATGACTCAAGAAATAAAGTGAGAAATAGATCAGAAATTGAAAGAGCACAAGGATGAATTATCAAAAGAGATACAGGATATCAAACAAGAGATGCATGCAAAAATAGAAGCTGCACAAACCTCAGTAAGAAGTGAGATAAATGCCAAATTAGAGGTAATGCATACTGATCTCACCTCTTAATGAGGTGAGATCAGTACTTTGAGAACAAACATCGAATCCATAAAGGGTCCATTTCCTCCATGTAAACCACAATAAAAGCCACGGTCAACAAAGTGAACGAAATGGAAGGGAGAGTGTCAGGTACAGAAGACAGAATACACCAACTGGACCAAAAAGTGACAGATATGGAAAAGTCACTCAAATTAAACCAAAGGGAAATTCAAGAGCAAGCAGATAATGCCAAGAAATTTAACCTTTGTATAATCGGAGTGGACAAAGGTGAGGAATTTCAGAGCAAGGGAATGCAACACCTATTTAACAAGATAATCAAAGAAAAATTTCCCCACCTCAAAAAAGAACATCTTACCTACATAACAGAAGCATATAGAACACCTAACAAGCAAGATCCCAGGAGAAACAATTCTAGACACATTATAGTAAAAATGATAGATCTGAATAATAAGGAAACAATCTTGCCTGCAGCAAAAATGAAGAAGGAGCTATACTACAATGGGAAAAAGTAAGAATCACTGCAGATCTCTCCACACAAACAATGAACGCAAGAAAGGCCTGGGAAAGCACCATACGAGCCCTGAGAGCCAATAAATGCCAACCCAGACTTTTATACCTGGCAAAGCTAGCATTCACATTCGATGGAGAACAGAAAATTTTTAATAGCAAAGAAAAACTAAATGAATACATAAACATTAAGCCAGCTTTACAAAGAATTCTAAGGGGGGGACACAACCTGAAGAAAGCAACCAGGAACTGGGACCTGCCCCAGACAGGCATTACTCAAAGTCTAACTTAGCAAGCACAGGAGGAAAGGAAAGAAGAAAAACTTAGGAAAACAGAATGACAGGGACAACAATGCATCTCTCTATACTTTCTCTTAATATAAATGGGCTTAATTAGCCAATTCAAAGAAAACGAACTGCAAACTGAATCAGATAACAAGACCCATCCATCTGTTGCCTTCAGGAGACCCACCTCTCAGCCAAACATACAAACAAACTCAGAGTGAAGGGGTGGAAAAGGATCTACCAATCAAATGCCCCCAGTAAGAAAGCAGGTGTAGCTATCCTGATATCTGACAAAATAAACTTTTCATTAAAATCAGTACAGAAAGACAAGGACGGACACTACATATTAATACAGGGAACAATCCAAGAGGAGGATATTACCATCATCAACTTATATGCCCCAAATATTGGTGCACCCAGATATGTTAAACAAATGCTCTCAAACTTACAGAATAAAATAGATCCCAATAAGATAGTACTAGGAGACTTTAACACACCACTCTCACCAAAGGACAGGTCTACCAACCAGAGGATTGGCAAAGAAGCTACTGAATTAATTGAGGCCATACTTCAAGCGGAATTAACTGACATCTACAGAGTATTTCACCCTAAAACAACACAGTACACATTTTTCTCAGCAGCTCATGGAACTTTCTCCAAAATAGACCATATCATAGTTCATGCAAGGAACTTAAGCAAATACAAAGGGATCAACATAATCCCCTGTATCCTATCTGACCACAGTGGAATCAAGCTAGTTCTCAATAACAAAGCATACAGCAGAAATTTCTCTATTACATGGAAATTGAACAGCACACTCCTTAACAATGCCTGGGTAACGGAAGAGATCAGAGAAGAAATAAAGCATTTCCTACAACTCAATGAAAATGAAAACACCTCACAAAGAAAGTTGTAGGACAAAGCAAAAGCAGTCCTGAGGGGCAAATTTATTGCCCTCAGTGCCCACATCAAGAGAATGGAGACAGACCAAGTAAATAATCTCATGTTGCAATTAAAACAGCTAGAAAAACAAGAAAAAATGGAACCTAAAGTTACTAGACGAAGCCAGATAACCAAATTAAGAGCAGAGATTAACCAATTAGAAAATCAGAAAATTATAGCAAAAATAAACCAAACAAAAAGCTGGTTCTTTGAAGAAATGAAGAGAGGAAACCCATATTAACAGAATTAGGGATGCCATGGGAAAAATCACAAGTACCCAAGATATCCAAACAATTCTAACGGACTATTTTCAAAAGCTATACTCTCTAAAGGAAGAAAATCTGGCAGAAATGGCTGCATTTTTAGAGAAATACAAGTTGCCCAAACTGAGCAAAGAAGAAGTAAACCAATTAAATAAGCCAATATCCTACAACGAGTTACAGGAAGCTATCAAAAGTCTTCCAACAAAAAAATGCCCAGGACCAGATGGATTCACAGCAGAATTCTATAAGACCTTTAAAGAAGATCTAATACCCATACTTCTCAAGCTCTTCAGAGAAACAGAGAAGGAGGGAGCTATCCCAAACTCATTCTACAAAGCCAATATCACACTCATCCCCAAACCAGGCAAAGACCCAACCAAAAAGGAGAATTACAGGCCAATTTCCTTCATGAACACAGATGCAAAGATCCTTAACAAGATTCTAGCTAACAGAATCCAGAAACACATAAAAAAAAATCACACACTATGACCAGGTAGGCTTCATCCCAGAGACGCAGGGATGGTTTAACATACTTAAGTCAAAAAATGTAATACAACACATCAACAGAGCCAAGGTCAAGAATCACATGATTATCACCACAGACGCAGAAAAGGCCTTTGATAAAATTCAACATTCATTCATGCTAAAAGCTCTGGAGAAAATAGGAATAGAAAGAACATTTCTAAAAACTATAAAAGCCATTTATGACAGACCAATAGCCAATATTATACTTAATGGGGAAAAGCTACAACCAATTCTCCTAAAATCAGGAACAAGGCAAGGATGCCCACTGTCTCCATTCCTCTTCAATATAGTCCTGGAACCCTTAGCCAGGGCAATAAGGCAAGAAAAAGACATTAAAGGGATCCGCATAGGGAAAGAAGAAGTTAAACTGTCCCTTTTTGCAGACGACATGATACTATACCTTCACAATCCCCAAAACTCCATCCCCAAACTCTTAGAAATCATAAATCACTTCGGCAAAGTAGCAGGATACAAAATAAACCCACAAAAATCAGTTGCCTTCCTGTACACTGACAATGTACTAGAAGAGAGGGAAATAAAGGGAGCAACCCCATTCACAATAACCTCCCCAAAAATAAAATATTTACGAATTAACCTAACTAATGATGTAAAAGAACTATGTAATGAAAACTATGAAAAGTTAATGAAAGAAATTGCAGAAGACACTAGGAAATGGAAAGACCTCCCATGCTCTTGGATAGGCTGACTTAATATATTAAAGATGGTAATACTTCCAAAACTAATATACAAATTAAATGCAATTCCTATTAAAGTCCCAATGACGTACATCACTGAAATACAGAAAACAGTCCAAAAATTCATGTCTTTCAACAAAAGACCTAGAATAGCCAAAACAATTCTAGGGGATAAAGACAATATGGGAGGGCTATCCATGCCGAACTTCAAACTCTACTACAGAGCTATAATAACAAAGACAGCATGGTACTGGCACAAAAACAGACCTGAAGACCAATGGAACAGAATAGAAGATCCAGAAATAAATCCACAGGCCTACAGCCAGCTGATATTCGACAAAGGAGCCAAAGACATACAATGGAAGAAACACAGCCTCTTCAACCACTGGTGCTGGGAAAACTGGGCGGCCACATGCAGAAAACTAAAAGTGGACCCCAGCCTATCACCGTGCACCAACATCATCTCAAAATGGATTAAAAACCTTAACATTAAACCTGAATCTCTGAAACTACTGCAGGACAGAGTAGGAGAGACACTTGAACGAATAGGCACAGGAAGGAACTTCCTGAACAGTGTCCCAGGGTCACAACAAATTGGAGAGAGACTCGACAAATGGGACTACCTTAAAATAAAAAGCTTCTGCACAGCTAAATCTATCCCAACCAAGCTAGAAAGACAACCAACTAATTGGGAAAAAATATTTACCAGCAATATATCAGACAAGGGGTTAACATCCTGTATATACAGGGAACTCAAGAAACTAATCCCTCCCAAACCTAACAAACCAATTACTAAATGGGCAAGGGAACTAAAGAGGGACTTCTCAAATGAAGAAATAAAAATGGCAAAGAAACACATGGGGAAATGTTCATCATCCCTGGTGGTAAAGGAAATGTAAATAAAGACAACCCTGAGATACTACCTTACCCCAGTCAGAATGTCCTACATCCAAAAATCAGCCAACGACAAATGCTGGAGGGGATGTGGAGAAAGAGGAACCCTATTACATTGCTGGTGGGAATGTACACTTATACAACCACTTTGGAAAGCAGTCTGGAGGGTCCTTAGAAAGCTAAAGATTGACCTCCCTTACGACCCAGTCATACCACTTCGAGGCATCTACCCTGAACAACAGGAATCAATATACAAGGCCACGTGCACCTCCATGTTTATTGCAGCACTGTTCACAATAGCTAGGATATGGAAACAACCCAGGTGCCCCAGCACAGATGAATGGATCCAAAAATTGTGGTATCTATACACAATGGAATATTATGCAGCCATTAGAAATGACAACATAATGGCATTTGCAGGGAAGTAGATGGAGCTAGAAGGAATCATGTTGAGCAAGGTAAGCCAAGAGCAAAGAGATAAACGGTACATGGTCTCCCTGATAAGTGGATGCTAAATCCAAAATGTTAGGTGATACGGCAAAACTAACAGGACTTAAGAAACAAAGAACTCCCACTCATCTGGTCGAACCCTACTAAATATCCTCATGCTGCTGATCACATATATGGTGCATAACATGTGTACACTGTTATATGTTATAGACTGTGATAGACAATTTGCTCCAGGAAAGTTAGAATGAACTTGTGACTTTAAATGAGCATCATTATTGCACAATACTGTGAAATTCGGGAAATTATGTAATCACTTAATCACAACCAAAAAAAAAAAAAAAAGAACCTCGGGGAAGGTAAGGAGGGAAGGGATGGTAGGGGGAAAACAATGGAGGGGGTAACAATGATGAGTAGGAAGTGTACTCATTACCTTACTCATGTAACTGTAAACCTCTGTATAGTATCTTTACAATAAAAAAATAAAAAAACATCATAGATATTGTAATTGTCAGTGAAATGTTCTAAATTAAAATACCCAATTAATTTCCCTCTGCCTTTATGAATGTAAACAGTAAAATCTATGCAAATATATTCCAAACAGGATAAATTTAATCTGTTTTCAGTTATGGCTTCCAGTTCGATGTTTCTGGTTTGTTTTGTGTGTGTGTGTGTGTGTGTGTGTGTGTGTGTGTGTGTGTGTGTGTGTGTGTGTGTGTGTGTGTGTGTGTGTGTGTGTGTGTGTGTGTGTGTGTGTGTGTGTGTAATTGGGAGTCCATTTTTTCATTGTATTTAGCAGTTTACAATGCCAGGTTTGGGCGAGCTACTTTGTTCATATAGTTTCTGAGAGGCTTTGCTTTTCTTCACATACATATCCATTTAACTTAGTCAACAATGACATCATTTTTATAATGATCAAAGGTGGTAAGGGTCTCTTTTTTATTGTTTCTTTTATTTTTATCTATTTCACTTTTCTATTGCCATTCACAGAGCTCCAGAGGAAAGTAATTAAAGTTAAGGAGGGATTATAATCATGGAAACATAGAGAAAAATACACATTTGCTATCACTTTACCAAAAAGTAGACTTAAGTTGACCTGATTATTATAAAAACAATAGCAAGCTGGACGCCAGTGGCTCAAGCCTGTAATCTTAGATATTCAGGAGGCTGAGATCTGAGGACTGTGATTCAAAGCCAGCCCTGGCAGATAAGTTTGTGAAACTCTTATCTCCAATAAACTACCAGAAAGCCAGAAGTGGTGCTGTGGCTCAAGTGGTAGAGCGTTTGCCTTGAGATGAAGAGTTAAGGGACAGCATCCAGGCCCAGAGTTCAAATCCATGACTGACGAAAAAAATGGCAAATAAGTCAAATGAACCTGAGCAAAATGAAACAATGAAAGAAAAAAAAAGATGGATTGGCAAAAGATGTAGAAGATAAAGTTCAAAAATCTAGTCAATACTCAACAGAAATGCAGGAACTATAGAATAAAGGCCACAGATCACTGGCACTACTTAAAAGATGTAATGGCCACAGATTCCTTAGAAACTACAGATGATACTAGTATGCAAATTCAGAGGCCAAGCTGTTGGAAGCAAAGTAAGTTCAAATCTATAAATGTAATGGTCATAATGCTAAAAAACAAAAAGAACAAAAGATCTTTCTCATTATCTCATTATCAGCCAGGTAACTAAGAGTACCTGTAAATTTGACGGCTGATACATGACACTTGTGATGGGCCTCAGGAGAAAGTACAATGTCATTCCTGAAAATCTAGAGTTCTATGAATAGTAGAAACAAAGTCTTCTGTGCATTTGTCAGTACTGAGGCTTGAACTCAGGTCCTGTTCTTTCCCAACTTTATTGCTCACAGCTGATCCTCTACCACCTGAGCATATCTTCAGTCCAGCTTTCTGCTGGTTAATTGGAGATGAGTCTTTTGGATTTTTCTGCCTGATTTGAACTGATACTCTTTGAATCTTGTCTCCAAAGGAGCTGGGATTAAAGGCATGAGACACCTGTGTCCAACCATCATATATAAACTTTTAAAGAAGTTTTAAAAAGTAACAATAATAGCCCCAAATCCATTTTAGACAAGCCAAGTCTGGCACCAGAAGAGACACACAATTACAAATTATAAAATACCTAAAGTTATAATCCTAGCAATTTTTTCCAGATAAGAAATCTGAAATTAAAAGATAACATAGAACACTGAGGTAAGTACATAAAGAAAAACAACATTGATAGTATAAAGTTATGATATACCTAGTGCTTGCATCTTTGAAAGATGTAAAAAGTGAGGGAATCAATGGCATTGATCTTTTCTCCTTGACAGCTTTAAGGATCTTTTCCTTGGTCTGAATTGATCCTGTGTGGATTATAATGTGATGGTGGGATTTCCTGTTCGGGTCTGGTCTATGGGGGTCTAAACGCTTCTTGTATCTGTATAGGTCTATCTTTTTGCATGTTTGGGAAGTTGTCTGCTAAGATCCTGTTAAACAAATTTCCTAGACCATTAACTTCTGTCTCTAGGTGCTCCTCTACACCCATTATCCTCAGATTAGGCCTTCTGATGGTGTCTTCCAAGTGTTGAATAGATCTATCATATTTCTTGGATTTGTCATGGATAGTTGTATGTTCTTTCTCTATATTATCTAGGCTGTCTTCAATCCCCAAGATTGGATCTTCTGCATGGTCTAACCTACTATCAAGACTTTCTACTTTGTTTTTTATTTATTTTCCTTCTAGTTGGTCGGCTTTGATGGCTTCAAATTCTTTGTTGGAGCTTTGTTTTAGATCTTGTATGAACTTCTTTACTTCCTTAATTTGGTGTTCAGTGTTTGTTCTCAAATCACTTAGTTGATTGGTTATGGTTTCCTTGGACTCCCATTCCTTCTGTTGGGTTCCATTCAGCATTCCCTTTGTGGTCTCCCTGACTTCTTTCAGCTCTCTGTTTATGGATTCCATGAATGCCTTTAGTGATCTTTGTGTATTCTCATCCTGCTCTCTCAATTCCTGTATTACTCTTTGATTAGCTTCCTCACATACGCAATTCCTGTAGTTCTCTTTGAGTGTTCTCAGACTGCTCATGCCATTCCTGACTTTCTCTTAGTCTGTTCTCGGCCAGCTCCCACAATTCCTGTCTATCTCTGACTGATCTCAGCCTGCTCAAGCCATTCCTTTATTTCTCTTTGAGTGTTCTCAATCTGCTCACGCAATTCCTGTATCAATCTTTGAGTAGCTTCCTCACGCTCATGATATTCCTGTATTGACCTTTAGTTTGTCTCCTCTCTCTCCCTATCATGCTCATACAGAGTCCTTTGCAGGTTTTCAATCTTTTGATTTATGATGTTTACCAGTAGTGTTTGTAGACCTTTTGGGGAACTCTCCTCTGGATTATTCATTATCTGTTCTGTCCCCTGATTATCATGAGTGGGAGTTGAGATACCCTGACTTGTGTTTTTCTTGTGTTTTTCCGGCTTACTCTGCCCATTTAGAATGAAAGCAACACCAGTTTTGTGCTAGAACACTATCTTAAGGCAGACATCAACCAAAGTCTGTAGTTGCACAGTGAAAAGTCTGCAGATACAATCTAGTTCAACAGATATATCTATTCAGCATCAAACAACTATGTATTAATGGGCTATGAACCACAAAGAAGCATTTGGCAATCCAGAAATTATTAGGTTTATGGAGAGATGTGGGTAAAAATAGGAATAGAGGGATGTGGAAAGGCAGAGAGAGAGTTAACTTAACTAAGTCCTAATCTCAAAGTGGTAAATAGGTTGGATAGAATGACAGAAGAGAGAGAGGAAAACAAAAAAGAAAGGAAAAAAAGAGACAAGAAAAAGTAGAAAGACAAAAATTAAAAATTAAAACGTGAAACACTTAAAAATTATACAAATAAAAACGTAATTTTCAGAGAAGTATGTGGATCAGATAAGAGAAGAGGAGGGATAGAAATGAGACATGTAAAACTTAAAAATAAAAGTGCTTAAAATATTATATAGGTATAAAGAGGTAGTACTGCTATTAAGGAATTTAAGTTTAAAAAGTTTTGAATTGAGTAATAAATTTCTGGTTTAAGTGTGTACAAAATGGGGGATAAGGTCTAATAATCGACTATGGGTATAACTTAGGATGAGCAGAACAGCAATTAAGTCATGCAAAGAAGAACGAAAGAGAAGAAAAAGTGAAAAGAATGAGAAGGAAAGAAAAAAAAGGATCAAAACGTCAGTAGAGCTAAGCAAAAAAAAAATTTATAAAAGAAGAAAAAAAACGAGAAAAAAAGCACACACACATATACCCCTAAAATAAAAATTATAAGAGGAAGAAAAAAAAGGTTAATAGAAAACAATTTTTTTTAAAAAGTTAAAAATTAAAAATTTAAAAAAGTTTTAGAAATTTTTTTTTATAAAAGGTGCAAAAAAGAGTTCTTTGATTTTTTTGGGGGGGGGATGGGAAGATCCTGTATCTCCCTTGTGTCCATAACCAGTCTCTTGTTGGAGTCTCTGGTCTGCTTGTGGTGTTTGATTATCCTATGGCTTGGTTGGTTTCTTAAGTCAGTTTGTTTGGACAAGCAGAAAAATGCTCTGCTTTACCCAGGATTTTGTGATCCTCCTCCCAGGCTAGTTCAATGGGAGAGAGATCTGCTTTGAGTATCACAAAAGAGGGAGATGGCTGTTTTCTCTAGTTTGGAGATGCTGTGATGAGGCTAGGTTCTGGGTAGAGTTGAGACCTTTCAACAAACAGCAGCTTTTCCCTGAGGAGCTAGCTTCTGAGAAACTCACAGAGCCCAGCCTGGAGCCTTTCTCTTTATGTTTACTGAATTTCAATTGACTGTCTAGGCTACTGTAGGGAGGGGCAGCCCCTGGCTCTGTTTACCCAGTGAAGAAAACCACTCCTGGGGGCAGATTTTCCTCTGCCTGGGGTGGGTGACTTTTTCCTGGGTGGAGTTGAGCCTGGCAGGTCTGGGCAGGTTCCTGTGACCTGCTAAATGACTTTTTTTCTTCCAAGGCCTGAATTGGAGCTAGCTGCTCAGCCAGGTCTTTGTCAGTATCAAAGATGGAGATCTCCAGTAGTGGGAGGGGGAGTGGGTGGTCTTCCCTCCTCTGCTCCCTGAGAAGGAGTGAGGATGTCAGGCTTCTACTCATGTTGCTGGAGTCTTGATTCCTAAGTGGTCTCTGGTCTGTGATCTGCAGAGTGAAGATATCTGCTCCTTGTCAGTTCTTGCTGGTGTTAAGTAGAATCTGCTGGTTCGCTGCATCTGGCGCCTTTATCCTGGACTCTCTGTGTTGCAGGTGTGGTGGCTACGGCCACCACCTCTGCTGTTGTCACCAAGGCTGCTGGAAAGTGCTCAGATCTGTTTTCTTGCCTGGATTTTCCCTCCCTGGCCAAACTCTGTACTGTGATAGCACACTTGGTGTGATTCTCTGGCTTTGTACTGTTCACTGGAGCACTAAAACTGCTTTCTATGCGAGAGCTTGTTTAGCCTCCAGCTTCTCCTCTGCCATCTTCCCGGAACTCAATCTCCCAGTTTTTTTTAAAGTGTTAAGACTTTTTTTTTAATTTAATTTTATTGTCAATGTGATATAGGGGAGTTACAGTTACATATGTAAGGTAGTGAGTACATTTCTTGTCTAGTGAAAGGGAGGAGGTGACATTGTCTGAAAAGAAATGTACTCTTTACCTGCCTTATATAACTATAACCCCTCTGTATATCATCTTTACAAGAACAATAAAATAATTTAAAAAAGATATAGCCTTTAAGTTGAAATGAGTACAGCATTTCCTATGACTTCTTTAAAGTTAGGGTTGGCTAAAACATGTTTCTTTGTTTTTGCACCAAATTTGGGAAGCAGAAGTTATGCATCAACTATTGCTTTTTTACTTTATCAGATCTGGCAATTGCATGTTCCTGACTTCCCAAATTCACTTGTCACTTTTCCAAAATCTAAAAAATTTGAAAAAAAATATAGACAAGTTTGGACAGGCAAAAGTTACTTATTTCAAATCACAACTTTATGAAAACTAGGGATGGAAAAATTTCTGCAGGTGTGAAACACACATCAAAGAAAACTGAACTATACACAATAATGAACACTGCTTTATAGATGAAAAATCTGTTGAAAAAATCAGGACCAGCTGGGCATCAGTGGTTTTAACCTGTAAACCTAATTTACTCAGGAGGCTGAGATCTGAGGATTGTAGTTCAAAACCAGCCCAGGCAAAAAAAGTTCACGAGACTCTTACTTCTAATAATGACAAAAAAACCCAGAAGTTGGGCTGTGGCTTAAGTCCTACAGCTTTACCATTGAACAAAGAGCTCAAGGACAATGCCCAGGGTCCAAGTTCAAGCCCCACCACTAGTGCTCTCTCTCTCTCTCTCTCTCTCTCTCTCTCTCTCTCTCTCTCTCTCTCTCTCTCTCTCACACACACACACACACACACACACACACACACACACATATATTTAAAATCATCATGGGGGGAAAATTCATGCCTTTGAGTGTTATATTAACTACAGATCTACAGATCATGGGTCATATGCTAGTTCCTAAATTATTTGTAAACATTTTTCTATTATTGTGTATTAGTTGTTCAAGGAGGGTTTATCGTGACATTTCAACCCATATATACCTGTATCCTGATTGCACAGATCCCTTTGTCTCTGTTCCTCATCCCATCCCTTAGTAAAACAATTTTAACAAGTTTATTTGTTCTATTTACATACATGCATATAAAGCACTTTGGATATATTCACTTTCATTCACTCTCCCTATCGACTTTTCTACAAATGATGTTATGTGATGTTATTATGACTATATAAATAATCCTTTGTGTTTATGTACTATATTTTCTTTACCCATTTATTGGGCTCTTTGCTTGATTCTACAATTTGGCTACTATGACCAGAGCTGCAGTAAATATGGGGATGAAAGTATTTCTACCCTATATGGATTTACATTCCTTCAGATACAGTCTCAAGAGTGGTTTAGTGGGATCATGAGGCAAGTATATTTTTTTCTTTCTTTCTTTCTTTTTTTTTTTTTTTTGAGAAATCTCCATTCTCAATTTTGTCATGGTTGCATCAATTTACTTTCCTTTTTCCCTACCTCATTCCCAGCATTTGTTATTTGTTTTCTTGATTATTTCCATTCTGGATCAGAAGAGATAGAGTCTCAGTGCTATTTTGGTATGCATTTCCTTTATGGAGGATTTTGACCAGTTTTTCATGTATTTGTTAGCCATTTGTATTTTTTCTTCTGAGAATTATCTGTTCAATTTGTTAACTGGGTTAGTTCTTCATATAACTTTGATGCTAATCCTAAAATGTTGTATATTTGGCAAAGATTTTCTTACATTCTGTATGCCGTCTCTTGGTTCTGGTAATTGTTTCTTTTGGTGTGCAAACCATATTTAATTCATTTGTTCACTGAGGGGCATTTGGGTTAGTTCCATATCCTGGCTATGGTAAACAAATACTCCAATGAACATAGTTGTGCTGGTAGCTTTGGTGTGGTCTTGTTTGTGGTCTATTGGATAAATACCCAGGAGTAGAGTTTCTGGGTCATAGGGAGGCTCTATGTTTAGTCTTTGAGGAACCTTGATACTGCTTTCCAGAGTAAAAAAACAAGTTTACATTTCCACAAACAGTGTAGGAGAGTTATATAAACAATGGAATTCTATTTATCCATCAGAAAGAATGATATTGTACCATTCATAGAAAATAGAAAGACTTGGAAAATATTGTATTAAGTGAAGTAAACCAGATCCAAAGAAACATAGATTGCATTATTTCCCTCATTTGTGGTTACTAGAATGTGCCTATAAATCTACAAGTAAATACACTGGATGGTAGAAGAAGAAAAAATACACAGGGACATGATAAATTATACAGGTCTCTAATCCTACTCACAGAGTAAGACCAACGGAGGATATTCTTAGGAGAGAGAGGATCATATACATGCAGTACTATGTACATTTGGGCATATAAAATAGTTATCAAAATGAACTCCAAAAAATGGAAACAAGGTTTTTCCTCTTTGTTGCTGTTTTTGTTTTCATTTCTTTTTTGCTTATTTATCCATCTTTGGTGGGACAAAGGTTGAACAAATGCAGCAGTGGTACTCACTAGACACTATGTTGGAAAAGAACTATACAACTTGGGGGTAAGGACAGGAGAGAAAAGCTAGGAGAGAGCGAGGGAAGGTGTGACATTCAAAAGAAATGTACTCTTTAACTTATGTAACTGTAAACCCTCTGTACATCACCCTTACAAAAACAATAAGCCATTTTTTCTTACAAAAAAGGATGTTGTGATGTCACTTCCCCCACTTCTGTATTCATGTGGCTTCAAGTGGAGATGGCAGGAACAAAAATTCTTAAAATAATTTGTCAACTGCATTTATCATTTCCTGCTTGAATGTGGGTATACCAGGTGTCTGAGCCAGAATAGCTATCCTACAAAAAGAGTATTTTCTCTTTGGGAGTGAAGTGCTGGGGGTCAAAAACAGGATCTCTGTGCTAAGCATGTCATCAACTACTGAGCTATACTGCTCTTTCTTCCCTGTCTCTAATCAATACAGTTCTGTTTATCACTGTTCATCACATATGGCCTATATGAGACAGCTTTACCACAGTGTGACAAAAAACTTGAAAAACCAGCTTAAAGGAGGTTCAGTTCACCTTTAGAGGTTTTCATCTGTGGTCACTCAGGTTAGTGGTTTCTGGGCCTGTGGAGGGACAGAACATCAGAGGGGTGTGATCTCTGCTGCAAGCAGAGATCAGAGAGAAGAGAGCCCATTACCAGGAGCCTGTTGTCCTTTGTGAGGAGCCACTGTGAGGTTGGAGCCACTTGTAACACTAAACTAGATTCTGATAGAGGAAGAATGGTGTATGATTTATTCAGGCTTTAGTAGACACAGGGCACCTAAAATTTACCTAATTCTAAAAGGAACTTGCATCTTGTATATATATTTTTCTAATTTGTGGAGGGGAAAGGAATAACAAAATGCTGAAATAAGGATACAGGTTGACCCATTGTAACAATGAGATGTACAAGACCCTGTTGAAACTGAACTTTACAACTTCTGGGGGTGGGGGAGGGAGGAGTTGTGGAGGCGGGAGGGAAGGGATGGTAGGGGAAAAACAAAGAAGGTGGTAATAATGTGCAATAGGAAATGTACTCATTACCTTACTCATGTGACTATAACTCCTCTGTACAGTATTTTTATAATAAAATATACACAAAAAATAAAAGGAACTTGCTATTTAGAAAAATATATTTGCTCTTTCTCCAAATTATCCCACTCCTGAAAATAACAATAATGCTCAAATTGCAATGTTTCTTTCTTCTTCCTAATACCTGATAACCTATATTTTTGACAACAATGTTGATCTATTTCTTATTCTGAACTCTTTAGCCTTTCCTTTTCACTTAATCTGAAGTTTTTTTTCATTATCACATTTCAGATAATATTCATTCTTGTTCTTAGGGTCTTAATTTACCTCTTGTCCAACCTATCAAATAAGTTACCTGAAATAATTTATTTCATCTATTTATTCCATTGCCTGTGATCTGTAGTATGAGATCCTTAACCATAGTATCTGTTCATGAACTTTCATCACAGCTAAACTCTTGTAAGGCTTTTCATTTTTCTTTTCTTTCTATATTTTTAAGTAGAAGTACTGGGGTTTAACTCAGGTCCTTAAACATAGTAGGCAAGCATTCTACCACTTGAGCCAGGCCCTTAACTCTTTCTTGATTTAGTGATTTCTTATAGTCTCTTAGAGGTAGGTCTTAAACTTCAATTCTCCTGATCTTTATTTTTTAACTAGCTGAGATTTAAAGGAATAAATAATGATCTAGCCCTCAATATTTTGCATACCAATGCCCTTGTACAACTTTTACCATTCTGATTTCAGGATCTTATACTCCAGTGCAACCTTTCTACATTATCCTTCATCTTCTAGAGCATTGCTTGTCTTTGTTACTCATCTTTCTGAATTTCTCAGTCTATGTAGATTAAGTCTTTCTCTAAATATGTATTACAATCATCTCTTTATGTCTAGATAGCAATTTCAACATAGTACTTGAGTCTTATTAAATGAGTCATAAATCACAAAAGAGCTACCGCACCCACAGTAGCTAGATAGAAAGAAGCTTCAGAGCCTATGTGGTTTTTTTGTTTTTTTAATCTTTCATTGTCCTGTGCAGGTATTTTTCCTCCTGGTATCTTAATCAGCAAAACAGATCATAGAGAGAATTGCAAGTCCAGCTTGTGTGTGTGTGTGTGTGTGTGTGTGTGTGTGTGTGTGTGTGTGTGTGTGTGTGTGTGTGTGTGTGTGTGTGTGTGTGTGTGTGGTAGAGACACCGCCTCGGCTGTGCACTTTAGCTTAGCATGAATTGTTGAATCTGTTAGCAGTAACTCATATTACAGAGTTTGCTCAACACAAAAGGAACAAGGGACAGTGATTGATCCAGGGGAGAACAGTTAAGCCGCCAGTGCCTAACGCTGTGGGGAAATAACTCAGAATACCAGAGCAATTCCCCATGCTCCCAGTGGGGCAGGCAAAAGCAACTTTGACTGATTGTTTCTTTAACTCTTGTTTTTTTTTAAAATTTTATTTTATTGTGAAGATGCTGTACAGAGGGGTTGCATGAGTAAGGTAATGAGTACATTTCTTGTCAAGCATTGTTACTCTCTGCTTTGTTGCTCTCCCACTATCCCTACCCCCCACTTCCCTCACTCCTTATCCACTCAAAGTTGTAAAGTTCATTTGTAATATAGTGTCTTGTGGGTATCATTGTTGCAATGGGTCATCCTGTGTCCTTGTTTCAGCATTTTGTTATTCCCCTTTCCCTCCTCAAATTAGACAAATGTATGTATAAGATGCAGGGTACCAGAATCAAGTACAGTGCCAACAGGGGGAAGAACATACAAAGGAAACAAAAAAAACACCCACAAAGTACTTTAAAAACAACGAAAATAAAGAGAGACCTCTTATGTCTATATCTTGGGGTTCATTTTGCTTAGCATCATTAACTCTTATGGGGAACAGCTGTCCACACTAATCACCAGGCTCAAGAGGACAAAATCCGAGGGAATTTCAGCGATGGTAGACTTTATCCTCTTTTAAGGCAAATTAGATGCTATATATTTTTTTTTGTTAAAGGTTTTTTTATTGTAAAAATACTGTACAGAAAGGTTATAGTTACATGAGCAAGGTAATGAGTACATTTCTTATCAAGCATTTTTTCCTCTTCCTTTGTTTTTCCCCTACCATCCCTTCCCTCCCACCTCCACAACTACACTTCCTCCCCCACCCCCAGGCCTAAATTGTAAAGTTCATTTTTCAACATAGTGTCTTGTACATCTTGTACATCTCATTGTTACAATGGGTCAACCTGTATCCTATTTAAACATTTTATTTTTTCCCTTCACCACCCCAAATTAGAGAAGTATATATACAAGATACAGGGCATCGACATCACATACAGTGAAAACAGGGGATAGACTGTGGGGGAGGAACATACAAAGCAACAAAAGAAACGTGGTACATTATAGATACATTAGAAACAATAGCAAGAAAAGAAAAAACCACTTTGTTTTAAGGCTCTCAAAATTGTGCTCACTGTGCTAAAATGGAGCAGAAGTTTGAACTGTTTCTGTTTGAATGATATTAAAGATCTCTTATTGGCTCTCTTAGTCCTCAGTAGGATTTTTTTTCTTTTTTTTTATTGTAAAGATACTATACAGAGTGTTACAGTTACATGAGTGAGGTAATGAGTACACTTCCTCTTGAACATTGTTACCCCCTCCATTGTTTTCCCCCTACCATCCCCTCCCTCCCTCCCTTCCCCGAGGTTCTTTTTTTTTTTTTGATTGTGATTAAGTGATTACATAATTTCCGGAAATTCACAGTATTGTGGAATAATGATGCTCATTTAAAGTCACAAGTTCATTCTAACTTTCCTGGAGCAAATTGTCTATCACAGTCTGTAATATATAATGGTGCTCACATGTTATATACCATATATATGATCAGCAGCATGGGGATATTTAGTAGTGGTTCAACCAGATGAGTGGGAGTTCTTTGTTTCTTAAGTCCTGTTAGTTTTGTCATATCGCCTAACATTTTGGATTTAGCATCCACTTATCAGGGGGACCATGTACTGTTTGTCTCTTCGTTCTTGGCTTACCTTGCTCAACATGATTCCTTCTAGCTCCATCCATTTCCCTGCAAATGCCATTATTTTGTCATTTCTAATGGCTGCATAATGGCTGTATAGATACCACAATTTTTGGATCCATTCATCTGTGGTGGGGCATCTAGGTTGTTTCCATATCCTAGCTAATGCGAACAGTGCTGCAATAAACATGGAGGTGCACGTGTCCTTGTGTATTGGTTCCTGTTGTTCAGGGTAGATGCCTAGAAGTGGTATGACTGGGTCGTAAGGGAGGTCAATCTTTAGCTTTCTAAGGACCCTCCAGACTGCTTTCCAAAGTGGTTGTATAAGTGTACATTCCCACCAGCAGTGTAATAGGGTTCCTCTTTATCCACATCCCATCCAGCATTTGTCGTTGGCTGACTTGTGGATGTGGGACATTCTGACTGGGGTAAGATGGTATCCCAGGGTTGTCTTTATTTGCATTTCCTTCACCACCAGGGATGATGAACATTTCCCCATGTGTTTCTTTGCCATTTTTATTTCTTCATTTGAGAAGTCCCTCTTTAGTTCCCTTGCCCATTTAGTAATTGGTTTGTTAGGTTTGGGAGGGATTAGTTTCTTGAGTTCCCTGTATATACAGGATGTTAACCCCTTGTCTGATATATTGCTGGTAAATATTTTTTCCCAATTAGTTGGTTGTCTTTCTAGCTTGGTTGCGATAGATTTATCTGTGCAGAAGCTTTTTATTTTAAGGTAGTCCAATTTGTCGAGTCTCTCTCTAACTTGTTGTGAGTCTGGGACTCTGTTCAGGAAGTTCCTTCCTGTGCCTATTCGTTCAAGTGTCTCTCCTACTCTGTCCTGCAGTAGTTTCAGAGATTCAGGTTTAATGTTAAGGTCTTTAATCCATTTTGAGTTGATGTTGGTGCATGGTGATAGGCTGGGGTCCACTTTTAGTTTTCTGCATGTGGCTGCCCAGTTTTCCCAGCAACAGTGGTTGAAGAGGCTGTGTTTCTTCCATTGTATGTCTTTGGCTCCTTTGTCGAATATCAGCTGGCTGTAGGCCTGTGGATTTATTTCTGGATCTTCTGTTCCATTGGTCTTTGGGTCTGTTTTTGTGCCAGTACCATGCTGTCTTTGTTATTATAGCTCTGTAGTAGAGTTTGAAGTTCAGCATGGATAGCCCTCCCATATTGTCTTTATCCCCTAGAATTGTTTTGGCTATTCTAGGTCTTTTGTTGAATCATATGAATTTTTGGACTGTTTTCTGTATTTCAGTGATGTACGTCATTGGGATTTTAATAGGAATTGCGTTGAATTTGTATATTAGTTTTGGAAGTATTACCATCTTTACTATATTAAGTCGGCCTATCCAGGAGCATGGGAGGTCTTTCCATTTCCTAGTGTCTTCTGCAATTTCTTTCTTTAACTTTTTATAGTTCTCATTAAATAGTTCTTTTACATCTTTGGTTAGGTTAATTCCTAAATATATTATTTTGGAGAAGGTTATTGTGAGTGGGGTTGCTCCCTTTATTTCCTTCTCTTACTGAACATTATCAGTGTATAGGAAGGCAACTGATTTTTGTGGGTTTATTTTGTATCCTGCTATTTTGCCGAAGTGATTTATGATTTCTAAGTTTGGGGATGGAGTTTTTGGGATCGTGGAAGTATAGTATCATGTCGTCTGCAAAAAAGGATAGTTTAACTTCGTCTTTCCCTATGCGGATCCCTTTAATGTCTTTTTCTTGCCTTATTGCCCTGGCTAAGGGTTCTAGGACTATATTGAAGAGGAATGGAAACAGTGGGCATCCTTGCCTTGTTCCTGATTTTAGGAGAATTGGTTGTAGCTTTTTCCCATTAAGTATAATATTGGCTATTGGTCTGTCGTAAATGGCTTTTATTGTTTTTAGAAATGTTCCGTCTATTCCTATTTTCTCCAGAGCTTTTAGCATGAATGAATGTTGAATTTTGTCAAAGGCCTTTTCTGCATCTGTGGCGATAATCATGTGATTCTTGACCTTGGCTCTGTTGATATGTTGGATTACATTTATTGACTTACATATGTTAAACCATCCCTGTGTCTCTTGGATGAAGCCTACCTGGTCATAGTGTATTATTTTTTTTATGTGTTTCTGGATTCTGTTAGCTAGAATCTTGTTAAGGATCTTTGCATCTGTGTTCATGAAGGAAATTGGCCTGTAATTCTCCTTTTTGGTTGGGTCTTTGCCTGGTTTGGGGATGAGTGTGATATTGGCTTTGTAAAATGAGTTTGGGATAGCTCCCTCCTTCTCTGTTTCTCTGAAGAGCTGGTGGAGTATAGGTATTAGTTCTTCTTTAAAGGTCTTATATAATTCTGCTGTGAATCCATCTGGTCCTGGGCTTTTTTTTTTGTTGGAAGACTTTTGATAGCTTCCTGTAACTCGTTGTAGGATATTGGCTGATTTAATTGGTTTACTTCTTCTTTGCTCAGTTTGGGCAACTTGCATTTCTCTAAAAATGCATCGATTTCTGCCCAATTTTCTTCCTTTAGAGAGTATAGCTTTTGAAAGTAGTCTGTTAGAATTGTTTGTATATCTTGGGTAGGTGTTGTTATGTTTCCCGTGGCATCCCTAATCCTATTAATATGGTTTTCCTCTCTTCTTTTTTAAATTAATTTAGCCAATGGGTCATCAATTTTGTTTATTGTTTCAAAGAACCAGCTTTCTGTTTGGTTTATTTTGGTTATGGTTTTCTGATTTTCTAATTGGTTTATCTCTGCTCTTAATTTGGTTATCTGGCTTCATCTAGTAGCTTTAGGTCCCATTTTTTCTTGTTTTTCTAGCTGTTTTAATTGCAACATGAGAATATTTTTTTAAATATTATTTTATTTTATTTGAGAACATACTGTACAGAGGGGCTACAATTACATGGGCAGTATAATGCATACATTTCTTACCAAGCATTGCAGCCTCCTCCTTTGTTTACCCTTCACCTCCCTTCCCAGCTTCCCCCCTCCCCCCACCCAATTTTACCCCCCTCCCCCCCCACACCGACATTGTAAAGCTGGTTTTGACATGACATTTTGTACTTCTCATTGTTGCAACAGGTCCACCTGAATCCTTAAACGACTTGTTTGTCCCCATCTCCTCCACATGTTATACTGACATCAAATATAGTGAAAGCGGGGGTTACACTGTGGGGGAGGGACATACAAAGCAACAAAGAAATAATCTTATAAATGCGTTAGAAACACATGCATGAAAGAAACAAAAACATTAAAATACATATTTAAGGGTTCATTTTCCTAACATCACATTATCTGACCTTTTCTGCTTGACTCATACCTATACTAGATATTGCAAATAAGGGAAACCATGGGACCTATACTTCTTTGGGCCTGGCTTACTTCACTTAATATAATTTTTTCCAAACCTTTCCATTTCCTAACAAATGGGGCAATGTCATTCTTTCTGATGGAGGCATAGAATTCCATTGTGTATATATACCACATTTTCTTGATCCATTCATCTACTGAGGGGCATCTGGGTTGGTTCCATATCTTAGCTATGGTAAATAATGCTGCAATAAACATAGTTGTGCTGGTAGCTTTAGTGTGGTCTTGTTTGTAAACATTTGGGTAAATGCCCAAAAGAGGGATTGCTGGATCATAGGGGAGATCTATGTGAAGTCTTTTGAGGAACCTCCATACTGCTTTCCAAAGTGGTTGAACAAGTTTACATTCCCACCAACAATGAAGTAAGGATCCTTTCTGTCCACATCCCCTCCAGCATCTGTTGTTGTTAGAGTTCTTGATTTTTGCTGTTCTAACTGGAGTGAGGTGATATCTCAATGTTGTTTTGATTTGCATTTCTTTTATGGCTAGGGATGTTGAACATTTCTTCATGTGTCTATTGGCCATCCTTCTTTCTTCTTCAGAGAAGCTTCTCTTTAAGTCTTTCGCCCACTTATTTATTGGGCAGTTGTTTCTTTGAGGATTTGTTGTTGGGTGGTTTAATTTTTTGAGTTCCAAGTATATTTTAGATATGAGACCCTTGTCCGTTGTATGGCTAGTAAAGATCTTCTCCCAATCGGTGGGCTTTCTATTGATCTTGATAGCTATGTCATTTGCCCTGCAGAAGCTCTGCAACCTTATGCAATCCCATTTGTCCAACCTTTCTTTGATTTGTTGTGCTTCTGATTCTCTATTCAGAAAATTTCGGCCTGAGCCAAGGAGACCTAGGGTTTCTCCTATTCCATCCTGTAATGTTTTCAGAGTGTCTGCTTTGAGTTCAAGGTCTTTGATCCATTTGGAGTTGATTCTGGTGCAGGGTGATATATAAGGATCTAGCTTTAGTTTTCTACATGTAGTTAACCAATTTTGCCAGCACCATTTACTGAAGAGGCTGTCTTTCTTCCATTCTATTGTTTTAGCTTCCTTATCGAAGATTAGATGGCTATAGGTCTGTAGGTTCATTTCTGGGTTTTCAATTCTATTCCATTGGTCCTGAGGTCTGTTCTTATGCCAATACCAAGCTGTTTTGATTACTATGGCTTTATAGTAGAGTTTGAAATTTGGTATTGATATTCTTCCAGCAGTGTTCTTTCCGTTGAGGAGCGTTTTTGCTATTCGGGGTATTTTATTGTTCCATATGAAATTTTGGATTGCCTCTTCTATTTCCTTGAAGAATGAGGGTGGAATTTTGATAGGTATCGCGTTGAATTTGTAGATAGCCTTGGGAAGTATTGCCATTTTCACAATGTTAATCTTGCCAATCCAGGAGCATGGGAGGTTTTGCCATTTTTTAAGTTCTGTGTTGATTTCCTTTTTCAAGATTTTAAAGTTTTCATCATAGAGGTCCTTCACTTCTTTGGTTAAGTTAATTCCTAGGTATTTTATTTTTTGTGGGGCTATTACAAATGGAGTTGCTTTCCTAATTTCAGCCACACTTTTCTCATTGTTGGCATATAGAAAAGCCATTGATTTTTGGGGGTTAATTTTATAACCTGCTACTTTGCCAAAGTTTTGAATCAGCTTGAGTAATTTGGGAGTGGAGTCTATGGGATTCTTTAAATACAAGATCATGTCATCTGCAAAGAGGGAGAGTTTTATTTCTTCTTTCCCTATTTGGATCCCCTTTATGTCTGCATCTTGTCTTATTGCTGTAGCTAGGCATTCTAATACTAGATTGAAGAGAAGTGGAGAGAGTGGGCATCCTTGTCTTGTTCCTGAGTTAAGAGGAAATGGCTTTAGTTTTTCACCATTGAGTATAATGCTGGCTGTAGGTTTGTCATATACAGCCTTTATTGTATTGAGGAATGTTTCATGGATTCCTAATTTTTCCAGAACCTTCATCATAAAGGGGTGTTGGATCTTGTCAAATGCTTTTTCTGCATCTATTGAGATAACCATGTGGTTCTTATTCTTGCTCCTGTTGATGTGATGAATAATATTAATTGATTTGCGTATATTGAACCAGCTTTGCATCCCTGAAATGAATCCTGTTTGATCATGGTGTATGATTTTTTTGGATGAATTGTTGAAGTCGATTGGCCAAAATTTTGTTGAAAAGTTTTGCATCAATGTTCATCAAAGAAATGGGTCTATAGTTCTCTTTCTTTGATGAGTCCCTGCCTGGTTTTGGGATGAGGGTTATGATGGCTTCATAGAATGTGTTCGGTAGTGAGCTTTCTCTTTCAATTTCATTGAAGAGTTGGAGGAGTATTGGTGTGAGCTCTGCTTTGAAGGCCTTGTAAAATTCCGCTGTAAAACCATCTGGTCCTGGACTTTTCTTAGCTGGGAGGTCTCTTATTGCTTTTTCTATTTCAATGCTTGATATGGGCCTGTTAAGCTGGTTTAACTCATCTTGGTTTCGTTTTGGCATGTCAATATTTGCTAGGAAAAGGTCCATTTCTGTCAAGTTCTCAAACTTATTAGCATAAAGTTTTGAGAAGTATTCCCTTATAATGTTCTGAATCTTGGTTGTTTCCGTGGTGATGTTTCCATTCTCATCTCTGAGTTTATTAATTTGGGTGTGTTCTCTCCTTTTTCTGATAAGGTTTGCTAAGGGTCTGTCAATTTTGTTAAGTTTTTCGAAGAACCAACTCTTTGTTTTGTTGATTCTTTCTATAGTTTTTTTGGATTCTAATTCATTTAATTCTGATTTAATTTTGATTATTTCTTTCCGTCTACTGGATTGGGGTTTATCTTGCTGCTCTTTTTCAAGGAGGTTTAGATGTGTCATTAAATTGCTAGTTTCCGATCTCTCCAATTTGTTGATGTAGGAGCTCAGAGCTATAAACTTGCCTCTGAGTACTGCCTTTGCTGTGTCCCAGAGGAGCTGGTAGTTTGTGTGCTCATTTTTGTTAAATAGCATGAATACTTGAATTTCGTTTCTAATCTCTTCTATGACCCACTGGTGATTCAGCAGTGTGTTGTTCAGCCTCCATGTGATACCGGACTTTCTTTGGTGGCTTTTGGTGTTGAGTTCTAATTTTATTCCCTTGTGGTCAGAGAGAATGCAAGGTATAACTTCAATGTTTCTGAATTTAAGCAGTTTGCTTTGTGGCCTAAAATGTGGTCTATTTTAGAAAACGTTCCATGTGCTGCTGAGAAGAACGTGTATTCTGATGCTGCTGGGTGAAATGTTCGGTAAATGTCTGTTAAGTCTAGTTGATCTATGCAGCTGTTTAGATCTGCGGTTTCTCTGTTGAGTTTTTGTCGAGTTGATCTATCTAGTGGGGAGAGTGGTGTGTTAAAATCCCCAACAATTAATGTCTTTGGATCTATATGGGATTTGAGGGAAAGTAGTGTTTCTTTGATAAATTTGGGTGCTCCATTGTTTGGCGAATAGATATTTAGAATTGTAATATCCTCCTGAAGGAGAGATCCTTTAATTAGTATGTAGCTACCTTCTTTATCTCTTCTCACGAATTTTAATTTGAAGTCTATTTTATTTGATATTAGGATTGCAACTCCCGCCTGTTTATGAGGGCCGTTTGCTTGGTAGATTTTGTTCCAGCCTTTAACTTTGAAAATGTGTTTGTTTTTACGGGCAAGATGTGACTCCTGCAGGCAGCAGATAGAAGGGTCTTGTTTTTTAATCCAATTAGACAGTCTATGTCGCTTAATTGGAGAGTTCAGTCCGTTAACGTTAAGAGATAGGACTGAGAGGTATTTGGGAGTTCCTGCCATGTTATCCACCTTCTTGGGGGCTGCGAAATCTGGGTTCTTCCTAAGGTTCTTGGATTCTCAGTTTGGGTGCAGTTTCTTGGCCTTTTTTGCGGTCTTGTTGGTTTTCTATGTGTAGGACATCTTTAAGAATCTTTTGTAGGGCTGGTTTGGTGGAGATGTATTGTTTCAATTTTTCTTTGCTATGGAAGGTTTTTATTTGGCCTTCAGTTATGAAGGAGAGTTTAGCTGGGTACAGTATTCTTGGTTGATAGTTGTTTGTTTTTAGGGCATGGCATACATCATTCCAGGCTCTTCTTGCTTTGATTGTCTCTGCTGAGAAATCTGAGGTAATTCTAATTGGTTTCCCTTTATAGGTGATTACCCTTTTCTCCTTGACAGCTTTAAGGATCTTTTCCTTGGTCTGGGTTGATCCTGTGTGGATTATAATGTGACGGTGGGATGTCCTATTCTGGTCTGGTCTATTTGGGGTTCTAAAAGCTTCTTGTATCTGAATAGGCCTATCTTTTTGTATGTTTGGGAAGTTCTCTGCTAGGATCCTGTTAAACAAATTTCCTAGACCATTAACTTCTGTTTCTAGCTGCTCCTCTACACCCATTATCCTTAGATTGGGCCTTCTGATGGTGTCTTCCAGGTGTTGGATAGACCTATCATATTTCTTGGACTTGTCTTGGATGGTTGTATGTTCTTTCTCTATAATATCTAGGCTGTCTTCAATCCCTGAGATTCGATCTTCTGCATGGTCTAACCTGCTGTCAAGACTCTCTACTTTGTTTTTTATCTCTTTTCCTTCGAATTGGTCAGCTTTGATGGCTTCAAGTTCTTTGTTGAAGCTCTGTTTTAGGTCTTGTATGAATTTCTTTACTTCCTTAATTTGGTGTTCAATGTTTGTTCTCAAATCACTTAGTTGATTGGTTATGGTTTCTTTGGACTCCCATTCCTTCTGTTGGGTTCCATTCAGCATTCCCTTTGTGGTCTCCCTGACTTCCTTCAGCTCTTTGTTAATGGATTCCATGAATGCCTTTAGTGATCTTTGTGTATTCTCTACCTGGTCTCTCAATTCCTGAATTACTCTTTGATTAGCTTCCTCCCGTCTGTGGGATTCCTGCAGTTCTCTTTCTTCCCGTTCGTGGGATTCCTGCAGTTCTCTTTGAGTGTTCTCTGCCTGCTTACGCCATTCCTCCCTTTCTCTTTGAGTATTCTCAAGTTGTTCACGCAAATCCTGTTTCAGTTTTTGAGTAGCTTCCTCACGCTTGTGATATTCCTGTATAAACTTCTGGGATGCCTCCTCTCTCTCCCTATCACGCTCATACAGAGTCCTTTGTACATTGTCAAACTTCTTATTTATCATGTTTGCTATTAGTGTTTGTAGAGCTATTTGGGAACTCTCCTCTGGATTATTCTTTATCTGTTCTAATCCCTGATTATCAAGATTGGGAATTGAGATACCCGAATTTGCCATTTTTCTTGTGTTTTTCCGGCTTACTCGGCCCATTTGAGATAAAGATTGCACCAGTTTTGTGCTAGAACACTATCTTAAGGCCACCATCAACCAAAGTTTGCATTTGTACAGTCAATAGTCTACAGATACAATCTAGTTCAACAGATACATCTATTCAACATCAAACGACTATATGTTAAAGGACTTCGAACCGCAGAAAAGAATTTGGAAAACCAGAAATTATTAGGATTAGGGAGAGATGTGGGTAAAAAATAGGAATAGATTGGTGTGGGGAGGCACAGGGAGAGTTAACTATGTCCTAATCACAATGCAGGAAATGGGTTGGGTAGGATGCAAGTAGAGAGAGAGAGAAAAAGAAGAGACGGAAAGGGGAATGAAGAGAGACCAGAAAAAAATAGAAACATAAAAAATAATGTTATTATAGAGGTTAAAAGACCGTCTATTTAGAGAGGAATGTGAATATGTTCAGAGAAGGGGAGGGACATAGAGGAGATGTGAAAAACTTTAAGGATGGGAAAGGGAGAAGAAAAGATCAGAAGTTCAGTAGAGCTAGACAAAAAACAAAAAGATAAGAAAGAAAGAAAAAGAGAAAGAAGACAAGAAAAGAAAGGAAAACGCTCATTCACATATTCCTAAAATAAAAATTATAAGATGAGAAAAAAAAGTTACTGGAAAACAATTATTTTTTCAGAAGAGGCAAAAATTAAAGATTAATAAAAGATTTAGAAGGGGAAAAATTTATATATATATATATATATATATATATATATATATATGGTAACAAAAAACAAAAAACAAGCAAAAAAAAGAAAAGAAGAAGAAAAAAAAGAAAAAAGAAAAAAAAGTCTTTTGATTTTTTTTGGGGGGGGGAGGAGTGGGAAGAATCCTATATCTCCCTTTTGTCTGTAACCAGTCTCTTGTTGGAGTCTCTGGTCAGCTTGAGGTCCTGTGGCTTGATTGGTTTCTTAAGTCGGTTGGTTGGAAGAGGCAGAAAAATGCTCTGCTTTACCCAAGCTTTTGAGATCCCCCTCCCAGGTTAGTTTTCTGGGAGGGTGATCTGCTTTGAGAATCACAAAAGAGGGGGATGTGGTGATGAGGCTAGGTTCTGGGTAGAGTTGAGGCCTTTCAACAAACAGTAGCTTTTCCCTGGGGCTATTTTGTGATAAAGCTCACAGCGCCCAGCCTGGAGCCATTCTCAGGGTTTCTGTTTTTCAATTGATTGTTGAGGCTGCTAGAGGGAGGGGCAGCCTTTGGCTCTGGTTACCCAGTGAGGCAAGGCACTCCAATGGCTGGCGCCTGAGCTGGGTGACTTTTCCCTGGATGGAGCTGAGTCTGGCAGGTCACTTCGCCGTTAAGTTCTTGTGACCTGCTAAATGACTCGTTTTATTCCAAGGCCTGAGCTGGAGCTAGCAGCTCCTCCGAGCTTTGTCAGTATCCAAGATGGAGATCACCGGTGCTGGGGGGGGGAGGGGTGGCCTTCCCTCCTCTGCTCCCTGAGAAGGAGTGAGGACGTCGGGCTTGTACTCACGCCGAGTCTTGGATCCTGGGTCGTCTCTGGTCTGCAAACAGCAGAATGAAGATGTCGGCTCCTTGTCGGTTCTTGTTGGTGTTGAGTAGAATCCGCTCGTCCAATGCGTCTGGCTCCTTCGTCCCGGACTCTCTGTGTCTCAGGTATGACCTCGCGGCGGTGGTTGCCGCCGCGACCCTGCCGCCGCAGCGGCAGCTGATGTGTTTCGTTGGCTTCCCCTCTCTTGTCTAACTCTCTGTCCTGTGATGGCACACTTGGTGTGATTCTCTGGCTTAGGACTGTTCACTGGAACTCTAAAACTGCTTTCTATGCGAGAGCTTGTTCAGATTCCAGCTTCTCCTCCGCCATCTTCCCGGAACTCTCTTGCAACATGAGAATATTTACTTGGTCTGTCTCCATTCTCTTGATGTGGGCACTGAGGGCAATAAATTTGCCCCTCAGGATTGCTTTTGCTGTGTCCCACAACTTTCTTTGTGAGGTGTTTTCATTTTCATTGAGTTGTAGGAAATGCTTTATTTCTTCTCTGATCTATTCTGTTACCCAGGCATTGTTAAGGAGTGTGCTGTTCAATTTCCATGTATTAGATAAATTTCTGCGGTATGCTTTGTTATTGAGAGCTAGCTTGATTCCACTGTGGTCAGATAGTATACAGGGGATTATGTCGATCCCTTTGTATTTGCTTAAGTTCCTTGCATGAACTATGATATGGTCTATTTTGGAGAAAGTTCCATGAGCTGCTGAGAAGAATGTGTACTGTGTTGTTTTAGGGTGAAATACTCCGTAGATGTCAGTTAATTCCGCTTGAAGTATGGCCTCTCTTAATTTGATAGCTTCTTTGCCAATCCTCTGGTTGGTAGACCTGTCCTTTGGTGAGAGTGGTGTGTTAAAGTCTCCTAGTATTATCTTATTGGGATCTATTTTATTCTGTAAGTTTGAGAGCGTTTGTTTAACATATCTGAGTGCACCAATATTTGGGGCATATAAGTTGATGATGGTAATATCCTCCTCTTGGATTGTTCCCTGTATTAATATGTAGTGTCCGTCCTTGTCTTTCTGTACTGATTTTAACAAAAAGTTTATTTTGTCAGATATCAGGATAGCTACACCTGCTTTCTTACTGGGGGCATTTGATTGGTAGATCCTTTTCCACCCCTTCACTCTGAGTTTGTTTGTATGTTTGGCTGAGAGGTGGGTCTCCTGAAGGCAGCAGATGGATGGGTCTTGTTTTCTGATCCAGTCCGCAGTTCGTTTTCTTTTAATTGGTGAATTCAGCCCTTTTATATTAAGAGAAAGTATAGAAAGATGCATTGTTGTCCCTGCCATTCCATTTTCCTAAATTTTTCTTCTTTCCTTTCCTCCTGTGCTTGCTAAGTTAGACTTTGAGTAACGCCTGTTTGGGGCAGGTCCCAGTTCCTGGTTGCTTTCTTCAGGTTGTGTCCCCTCTCTTAGAATTCTTTGTAATGCTGGCTTAATGTTTATGTATTCATTTAGTTTTTCTTTGCTATTAAAAGTTTTCAGTTCTCCATCAAATGTGAATGCTAGCTTTGCTGGGTATATTCGTCTGGGTTGGCAGTTATTGGCTCTCAGGGCTTGTATGGTGCTTTCTCTGGCTTTTCTTGCATTCATTGTTTGTGTGGAGAGATCTGCAGTGATTCTAATTTTTTTCCCGTTGTAGTATAGCTCCTTCTTCATTTTTGCTGCATGCAGGATTGTTTCCTTATTATTCAGATCTATCATTTTTACTATAATGTGTCTAGAATTGTTTCTCCTGGGATCTTGCTTGTTGGATGTTCGATAAGCTTCTGTGATGTAGTTAAGATGGTCGTTTTTGAGGTGGGGAAATTTTTCATTGATTATCTTGTTAAATAGGTGTTGCATTCCCTTCCTCTGGAATTCCTCAACTTCGTCCACTCCGATTATGCGAAGGTTACATTTCTTAGCATTATCTGCTTGCTCTTGAATTTCCCTTTGGTTTAATTTGAGTGATTTTTCCATATCTGTCACTTTTTGGTCCAGTTGGTGTATTCTGTCTTCTGTATCTGACACTCTACCTTCCATTTCATTCACTCTGTTGTCCATGGCTTCTATTGTGGAGGAAATGGATCCCTTTATGGATTCAATGTTGGTTCTCAGAGTACTGATCTCGACTCTCAATGAGGTATGCATTACCTCTAATTTGGCGTTTATCTCACTTCTTACTGAGGTTTGTGCAGCTTCTATTTTTGCATCCAACTCTTGTTTGATATCCTGTATCTCTTTTGATAGTTCATCCTTGTGCTCTTTCAATTTCTGATCAATTTCTCTCTTTATTTCTTGAGTCATTGCCTCCAGCAACCCTTAGATGTAGCTTTTATCTTCCATTCCTGCTTTGCTCCCACTGGGGCTCTCCCCTGCGTGGCTGCTGGCTTTTGAGGTGAGCTTGCTGTCCTGGGTGGTGGTAAACCTTGTGATTTTTCTCTGTGATTTTCACATGGGGGTTCAGCAGACTGCTCTTCAATTTTGTTTTGGTGTGTCTTTCTTTGCTTGGTTGCTGATTCTGTATTGGTAGAGAGAGTCTGTGCCTGATCTGGGTTCTGTTGGGAGCCTATTTCCAGCTGCTATTCTGACTTACTTAGGATTCTCAGCTCTCTGCTGTAGATTGCTGGCAATTCCCACCTTTGGAAGGGTTGAGCAGCCTAGACTGCTTGTGTTTGCTCCTACGGGTACTCTTGTGAAAATCAGATGCTCTGGATGCACTCTCCCAAATACTGGAGTCTGCTATGGGCTCCTGATGTGTTTTTGTTTGTTTGTTTTGGGCTGGTTGTGGGCTTTAACTCTATGTTTGGGTGCTGTCCCTCAGCTCTTCAGCTCAAGGCTGGCACCCTACCATTTGAGCCACAGCACCACTTCTGACCCTTTTTGCTTTTGTGATGCTGAGGAATCAGATCCAGGGCCTCATACATCCAAGACTATCACTCTATTGCTGAGCCGCCTTAACAGCTTGAGCTCCTGCTTACTATCAGGTGCTGGCGGCCTGTGTTGCCCAATTCCCAGCCTAGGCTATATGGGTGGGGTTTTGGTGGGGTTTGGGCTTCTCTTGTCCTGGGCCTCCAGGTCTTTTGTTGTCACAGGCGTGCTTCCCGGAGAGTGCTGTTCCCTGTTTTTCTCCCCTCTGCTGAGGCGTATGCTCAGCTTTTGACTTCAGTTGGGAGGAGTTGGTTGTGTTGTTCAGGCGCCGGATCCCCGGGCCTGGTTCCGGCCCCAGCCTGGTGCGGGCTCGTTAGGCCTGTGCTGATGTGTATACCACCTAGGTTATGCAGCCTGGGGGACACAGTTCAAATTTCTTTTACTGTTGGTAGTCTTGACCCAGGTGTGCTGTTCCTGGCTTGGGCATTTAAGCTCCCTTCCAGGGGCGCTCTTGCTCTGGCCTGGCAAGCAGAGTGTGTTCCACGGGCTGGTGGAGCTCTTGAACAGTTCCCAGTTTTAGTGGGTCCTGTGGTCCGGGTGTTGGGGTAAGGAGTCTAGGTCAGGGTCTGGGGATTCCCTCCAGCTCTGGTCTCCCTTGAGGGATACACTGTCCCCTGTGGGGTACTCACCCTGGAGCTGGTTTTTTCTGTGTGGTGTAGGTCGTCAGTTATTGTTGCAATCCGAGTTCAGTTGGGGTGGTTGCGGGCTGGGTTGGGCGGTGGTCGCTCTGTGTGATTCTTTTCTGTCTCTGCCTCTGTCGAAGCTGTCGGGTCAAAAGTGTCCACGCTAAGGCAGCTTCTTCGCGGGTTGTAGAGATCCGGTGGGTCTGACACCGGTGCTTCAGGTGACTTCTGCGCGGGTGATCTGCAGGCAGTCCCCTGTGTCTCTGGGACCCAGGCGGCCCCCGCCGGGTCATTGTGAATGCGATCGGGCTGGTGGTCTGTCTACAGGTCCCTTTGTCGCGCTGTTGGTTCCAGGCGGCTTTGGCCGGATGGAGCCTCTCTGCTCCGGTGGAGAGTGAGGGGTGGGATTGGGATCCTCGTGGAGACTCCTGGCTGGTAAGTTTCTCTGTTCCTGGTGGTCCGCTGTTCTGCAAACCGGTACCTGGTGATCTGCAAGCGGCCCCCTGTGTCTCTGGGGCTCCGGCAGCCCCCCACGATTTAAGGTTTTAAAGTATATTCATTAGCCAGAAGAAAAGAAAACAGCTCTTTATAAGATTTTATGTTGTCGGGATTCCTGGGAAAATGGTGGAGGAGAAACTGGGGACTAAACAAGCTATCGTGGGTAGAAACCAGGCTTAGTGTTCCAGTGGAAAATCTAAGGCTAGAGAGTCACAAGTGTGCCATCATAGTACAGAGGGTTTGGCCAGAGAGGAAAAACTCAGGCAGCTTGGTTAAGGACACAGATTCTAGCACACCTAGTCTGTGGTGGTGGCAGTAGCAGCCACCATATCAACAGAGAGAACCCGGGAAAAAGGCCCAAGAGGTGGTGTGTGAGCAGATTCTACTCACTGCCAGCAAGAACTGACAAGGAGCAGAAATCTTTATCCTGCTGACCACAGATAGTCAAGACCTTGGACCTGGATGGCCTGGGAACCAAAAGAAAGGGGTGAATATCCCAAGACATCCTCACTCCCTCTCACAGAGCAGCATTGGGAAAATAACCCCAACCCCCTCCACTGGAGAAGAACTCCATCTTTGATACTGACACAGAATGGGTCAGAGCAGCTTACATGTAACTCAGGCCTTGGAAGAAGATAAGAGGTGAACAGGTCAAAGGAACCTGACCTTGGGCAGGGCTCAACTCCACCCCTGGGGTAAGTTGCCCCTCCTAAGCAGAGGCAGCATGGGCAAGACAGACTGTCCTTAGTGGGCAAACAGAGCCAGAGGCTGCCCTACCCATCTGCTGCACAGGCAGCAACTTCAGCCCTAGAGCAATTGGAAATTGTTGCACATAAAAAGTGAGATTGGGTCCAGGCTGGGTTGCTTGAGTCTCTCAAGAGCTAACCCATCAGGGTAAAGCTACTGGAAGCTGATAGACCATAGCCCTACCTACAACCTAGTTCCCTCACAGCAACTCCAAGCTAGAGGAAACAGCCACCTCCCTTTTTGTGATACTCAAAGTAGATTGCCCTCCCACTGAACTAGCCTGGGAGGAGGGACATAAAAATCTAGGGTAAGGCAGAGCTTCCTTCAGCCTGCTCAAACTAACTGAGTTAAGAAACAAACCGGGGCTGGGAAGGTGACTCAGTGGTAGAGTGCTTGCCTTGCATGCATGATGCCCTGGGTTCAATTCCTCAGCACCACATAAGCAGAAAAAGCCAGAAATGGTGCTGTGGCTCAAGTGGTAGAGCGCTAGCCTTGAGCTGAAGAGCTGAGGGATAGTGCCCAGGCCCAAAGTTCAGGCCCATGACTGGACCCCCCCCAAAAAACAACAACAACAAATCAACCCACAGGAAAACCAAACACCATAAGCAAACTGGAGACTCCACCATGAGACTGGTTATGGACACAGGGGAGACACAAGATACTCCCTCCACAAAAAAAAAAAAAAAAAAAAAAAAAAAAAATTCGAAGAACTCTTTTTTCTACCCTTTTTAAAAAAACTGTTGTCTATTTTTTTCATTTTATTTTAGTTTTTTTTGTTGTTTCTTTTTCTTGTATTCTCTTTATGCTCTTTTCCTTTTTGGTCCTTTTAGTTTTATTTGCCTTACTTAATTGCTGTTCTGTTCATCCCCAGATATATACCTGTCTTCGATTATTAGACCTTATCTTTCATTGTGTGCATACTTAATGCAGATATTGATTACTCAGTTCACAAACTCCCAGACTTAACTACTTTATTGTATAATTAATTCTTTATACTTATATAAATTTTAAGTGTTTCATTTTAAATTATTTATTTTTCATTTTTCCTTTTTCTCTCTCTTCTCCTTTCCTTCTATCCTCTCTCTCTCTCTCTCTCTCTCTCTCTCTCTCTCTCTCTCTCTCTCTCTCTCTCTCTCTCCCTCTCTCTCTCTCTCTCTCTCTGTCTCTCTTTGAATTTAGGTCCTGGTTATATTCCCTCCCTCACTTTTCCTCCATACATTCCTCCAATCTTATTTTCTCCTTACAATTCTCCCTCAACATTAATTTATGGTCTTCTGATTCCTCTGATTTTTCTTAGTCCATTGATCCCTAGTTGTTTGTTGTTGAAGTAGATTGTATCTGTTGAACTAGATTGTATCTGAGCTCGTTTTAACCATGTCAAACAATCTGTGCAACTACAGGGCTCTGGTTGATGCTTGCCTTGAAATAGGGTTCAACCGCAGAATTGGTTTGGCTATCATACCCAAATAGGCAGAACAAGCAGAAACACAAGAAGAATGGCAAGCCCAGGAATTTCAACTCCTGCTCATAATAATCAGGCAACAGAGCAGTTAATGAATAATCCAGAGGAGAGTTCCCAAAATGTTCTACAAACACTACTGGTAAACTTGCTGAATGAAAAGACAAAGGTCTCAATGTATGACAGGGAAAATTGTGAGCATGATGAGGCTAAAGTAAGATTAATATAGGAACATCACATGTGTGATGAGGTTAACCCAAGATTAATACAGGAATATTGTTAGCGGATGAACCTAATCAAAGATTAATAGAGGAATTGCATGAGTGGGATGAGAATAGACAGAGATTAATGGAGGCATTCATGGAATCCACAAACAGAGGAATCTAGGGAGGCCACAAAGGGAATGAATGAAGCCCAACAAAAGGAAAGGGAGTCTAATGAGACCATAATCAATCAAGTAAGAATCAAGAGAATGAACACTGAAAACCAAGTTAAGGAAGTAAAGAAGTCCATACAAGAGCTAAAACAAAGCTCAAAGAATATGAAGCCATCAAAGCTGACCAATTAGAAGGAAAGGAAATAAAAATCAAAGTACAAAGTATTGACCGTAGGTTAGACCATGGAGATGACTGAATCTTTGGGATTGAAGACAGCATAGATATTATAGAGAAAGAACAGACAACTCTTCAAGACAAATCCAAGAAATATGACAGATCTATTCAACATCTAGAAGACACCATCAGAAGGCCTAATTTGAGATATTGGGTATAGAGGAGCACCTAGAAACAGAAGTTAGGAAATTTATTTAACAGGATCCTAGCAGAGAACTTCCCAAACATGCAAAAAGATAGGCCTATTCAAATACAAGAAGACTTTAGAACCACAAATAGGCCAGACCAAAACAGGACATCCCACCATCACATTGTAATCCACACAGGATCAATTCAGACCAAGGAAAGCATCTTTAAAGCTGTCAAGGAGAAAAGATCAACCACCTACAAAGGGAAACCAATCAGAATAACTTCAGATTTTTCAGCAGAGATAATTAAATCAAGAGGAGCCTGGAATGATGTATACCATGCCCTAAAAACAAACAAGTATCAACCAAGAATACTGTACCCAGCTTAACTCTCCTTCATAACAGGGGAACAAATAAAAACCTTCCATAGCAAAGAAAAAATGAAACAATGTATCTCCACCAAACCATCCCTACAAAAGATATTTAAAGATGTCCTACAGATAGAAAACCAACAAGAGCACAATAAAGGCCAAGAAACAGCCCCCAAACAGAGAATACAAAACGCATAGGAAGAAATCCATTTGGCACAGATCCTAAGAAGGCTGATAACATGGCAGGAACTACCAAACACCTCTAGGTCCTAACTCTCAATATTAATGGTCTTAACTCTCCAATTAAGTGATATAGACTGTCTATTTGGATCAAAAAGCAAGATCCTTCTATCTGCTGCCTTCAAGAGACACACTTTGCCCACAAAAGCAAACATATTCTGAAAGTGAAAGGCTGGAATAAAACTACCAAGCAAATGGCCCCCATAAACAGGCAGGAGTTACAATACTAATATCAGATAAAATAGACTTCAAAAAATTAGTGAGAAGAGATAAAGAAGGTCATTACATACTAATTAAGGGATCTCTCCTTCAGGGGGATATTACAATTCTAAATATCTACTCACCAAACAATAGAGCACCCAAATTTATACAAGAAACATGACTTTCCCTAAAATCACATATTGATCCAAAGACATTAAATGTTGGGGAATTTAACACACCACCATTCCCGCTGAATAGACCAACCCAGCAAAAACTCAACAGAGAAGCCTCAGACCTAAACAAATGCATACATCAAGAAGTCTTAACAGACATCTACTGAATATTTTACCCAACAGCATCAGAATACACATTCTTCTCAGCAGTCCATGGAACATTTTCCAAAATAGACCACATTAAGTCACAAAACAAATTTGTCCAAGTTCAGAAACATTGAAATTATGCTCTGCATTCTCTCAGACCACAAGGGACTAAAATTAGAATTCAACACCAAAAGCCCAAAGGAAATCCTGTAACACATGGAGCCTGAATAACATACTGTTGAACCACCAGTGGGTCATGGAAGAGATTAGAAAGGAAATTCAAATGTTCATGATATTTAACAAAAATGAGCACACAAACTATCAGATTCTCTGGGACACAGCAAAGGCAGTACTCAGAAGCAAGTTTATAGCTGAGTTCCTACATTAACAAATTGGAGAGATCTGAAACCAACAATTTAACGAGGCACATAAAACTCCCTGAAAAAAAGCAACCACCTAAACCTCAATCCAGTAGATGGAAACAAATAATTAAAATTAAATCAGAATTAAATGAATTAGGTACAAAAACAATAGAAAGAATCAACAAAACAAAGAGTTGGTTCTTCAAAAAAAATAATAATATTGACAGACCCTTAGCAAATTTTATCAGAAAAAAGAGAACACACCCAAATAAGCAAACTCAGAGATGAGAATGGAAAAATCATTACAGAAACAACCAAGATTCAGAATATAATAAGGAGATAGTTCTAAACCTTTATGCTAATATCTTTGAGAATCTGAAAGATATGAACGAAGTTCTAGCAAATATTGACATGCCCAAACTAAGCGAAGATTTAAACCAACTTAATAGACCCATATCAATCATTGAAATAGAAAGAGCAATAAGAGACCTCCCATGCAAGAAAAGCCCAGGACCAGATGGATTTTCAGCTGAATTCTACAAGGTCTTCAAAGCAGAACTCATAGTAATACTCCTCCAACTCTTCAATAAAATTGAAAGCAAAAGTTCACTACCAAACTCTTTTGATGAAGCCATCAGAACCCTCATCCTAAAACCATGCAGGGACTCATCAAAGAAGAGAACTATAGACCCATTTCTTTGATGAACATCGATGCAAAACTTCTCAACAAAATTTTGGCCAATTGTCTTCACAACTCCTCAAAAGATGATATACAACTATGAAATAGGATTCATTTCAGGGATGCAAAGCTAGTTCAATATATGCAAATCAATTAATGTAATTCAGCACACCAACAAGAACAAGGATAAGAACTACAGGATTATCTCAATAGATGCAGAAAAAGCGTTTAACAAGATCCAACATTACTTTATGATGAAAGCTCTGGAAAAGCTCTAGGGATCCATGCAACATTCCTCAATATAATAAAGGCAATGTATGACAAGTCTACAACCAGCATTATACTTAATGGAGAAAGGTTAAAGCCATTTCCTCTAAATTCAGGAGACAAGTATGTCCACTCTCTCCATTCCTCTTCAACCTAGTATTAGAATGACTAGCTAGGGCAATAGGACAAGATGCAAACATAAAGGGGATCCAAATAGGGAAAGATAAAATAAAACTCTCCCTCTTTGCAGATGACATGATCTTGTATTTAAAGAACCCAATGGTCTCCACTCCCAAGTCACTTGAGCTGATAGGAAACTTTGGCAAAGTAGCAGGCTACAAAATTAACCCCCAGAAATGAATGACTTTCCTGTATGCCAATAACAAGAAGAGTGCGGCTGAAATTAGGAAAGCAACTCTTTTTGTAACAGCCCCACAAAAAAAATAAAATACCTAGGAGTTAACTTAAGTAAAGAGGTGAAGGACCTGTATGATGAAAACTTTAAAAACATGAAAAAGGAAATTAAAGCAGAACTAAGGAAGTGGAAGAACCTTCAATACTCCTGGATTGGGGGGATTAACATTGTGAAAATGACAGTACAGCCAAAGGCTATCTACAAATTCAATGTGATAACTATAAATATCCCAACCCCATTCTTCAATGAAATAGAAGAAGCAATCCAAAAATTCCTATGGAACAATAAAAGACCCAGAGCAGCAAAAACAATCCGTAGTAGAAAGAACAGCACTCGAGGAATATTGATACCAAATTTCACACTCTGCTACAAAGCCATAGTAATAAAAGCAGCTTTGTACTGGCACAAGAACAGACCAGAGGACCCAGGAAATAGGATTGAAGACCCAGAAATGAACGCACAGACCTATATCCACCTAATCTTTGAAAGCTAAAAAAATAGAATGGAAGAAAGACAACCTTTTCAGTAAATGGTGCTGGAATAATGGTTTAAATAACTGTAGAAAACTAAAGCTAGGGGCTGGGAAGGTGGCTCATTGGTAGAGTGCTTGCTTTGCATGCATGAGGCCCAGGGTTAAATTCTTCAACACCACATAAGCAGAAAAAGCCGGAAATGATGCTGGGGCTCAAGTGTAGAGCACTAGCCTTGCACTGAAGAGCTGAGGGACAGTGTCCGGGCTCAGAGTTCAGGCCCCATGACCGACAAACAAAACCACACAAACAAAAACCTAGATCCTTATATATCACCCTGCACCAGAATCAAATCCAAATGGATCAAAGACCTAGAAATCAAAGCAGACACCCTGAAAACATTACAGGAAGGAATAGGAGAAACTCTAGGTTTCCTTAGCACAGGCCAAAATTTTCTTAATAGAGACCCAGAAACACAACAAATAGAAGAAAGTTTGGACAAATGGGACTGCACAAAACTTCAGAGCTTCTGCATGGCAAAGGACATAGCTAGCAAGATCAATAGAAAGCCCACAGACTGGGAGAAGATCTTTACTAGCCATACAACTGACAAGGGTCTCATTTCTAAAATACAGTTAGAACTCAAAAAATTTAAATATCCAACAACAAATTCTCAAACAACTGCCTGATTAATAAGTGGGCTAAAGACTTAAAGAGAGACTTCTCTCAAGAAGAAATAAGATGGCCAATAGACACATGAAGAAATGCTCAACCTCTCTAGCAATAAAAGAAATGCAAATCAAAACAATATTGAGATACCACCTCATCCCAGTTAGAATGGCTATAATCAAGAAAACTAGTAACAACAGATGCTGGAGTGGATGTGTGTGTGTGTGTGTGTGTGTGTGTGTGTGTGTGTGTGTGTGTGTGTGTGTGTGTGTGTGTGTGTGTGTGTGTGTGTGTGTGTATGTATATATATGTATATGCATATATACATACATATAAACACACAATGGAATTTTATGCATCCCATCAGAAAGAATGACATCATCCTATTTGCTAGGAAATTGAAAGAGTTGGAAAAAATTATATTAAGTGAAGTAAGACAGACCCAAAGAAACATAAGTCCCATGCTTTCCCTTATTTGCAATAACTATTACATATCTAGTATAAGCAAAAAGTCAATAGCTATGTACATATGTCCATATAAGATGATGTTAAGTGAAATGAACCTCAAGACAGGGACACAAGTAGTTTTTTCTTTCTTGCTATTGTTTTAACGTACTTATAATGTACTATGTGATCCTTTTGTTTGTTTTGTATGTTTCCCCCACAGTATAACACCTGTTTTCACTGTATCTGATTCCAGTGCCCTGCATCTTGTATATACATTTTTCTAATTTGGGAAGGGAAATGGAAATAACAAAATGCTGAAATGAGGATACAGGTTGATCCATTGTAACAATGAGATGTATAAGACACTATGTTGAAAACAAACTTTACAATTTCAGGGTGGGGGGAGGGAGAAGTTGGGGATATGGGGAAGGAAGGGATGGTAGCAGTAAAACAAAGGAGGAGATAACAATGCTCCATAGGAAATGTACTCATTACCCTACTCATGTAACTGTGACCCCTCTGCACAGTATTTTTACAATAAAATACATATGGAAGGAAAAAGGAGAATGTAAAATATTTAAAGAAATACTCAGAAAATGGAATGTATTTAATATTTTTAAAAATTATTGACATATGAACTATAGAAACTGAAAAATCTTTTAATGAGTAATGGTAAATAGACAGAACAGATCATGAGCTGCATGTTTCTTAAATAAATCCATCAGATGCAAAACTAAGGAGTCATGTTTGGGACACTATATATAGCAATGCCATGTAATTTCTGTCGTTGGCTGTAATAAGAATACTTTTTACAACTGCCTAGCATGATTTTTGCCCTTTGCTACACCTTAATTTCCCATCTAAGTATTACCTTTTCTCATTAAAGTATTGAATGTATCTGATCAGACTCACCCCGTTACTATTCTCTCACAATCCTCCTCTTCAGTTTCAATTTTGCATATGAATATGAAATATATTTTATTTGATAAAATCTTTCCACCACCTCTTGCCTACATCTGGATGCTTTCTCTCAACTTGTATTTTTTCATAATTCTTAAAAAATTTTAAATATATAGTTTCATGCAAAGATACCATATATAGGAGTTACATTTTTAACTATTCTTGTTGCAACATTTGAGAATTTTCTAAATGCACTTTTATTAAAGTCCCCCTCCACAAGCACACACTTAAGAATTACTGAGGTAAAATTGGAAAGGGAATTTAAGAGGAACAAGAAATGAGACCAAGGGAAAAAATAAACCTAAAAATAGTTCTAAGAGTAGTATTTAAGAGGTCCTATTATCTTATTTTATGAATAATAATCAGAATGATTCTAGTAATCTTGTCTCAACAAAAGAAAAGACAATTCAAAGATACTAAGTACAAATGGAAAGACTTGAAAAAAAATTACATGAAGTAAGCCAGATCCAAAGAAACATAGGTTGCATGGATTCCCTCATTTGTAATAATTAGAATGTGCCTATAAGTAAATCTAATGGATAGTAAAAGACAAATAATTACACTTGGACATGATTAATAAAATAGCAGTCTAAACATGTACACAGTGAGAAAAAGAGGGGTATTCTTAGGAGAGGATCACAAGGGCTCAGTAGCTATGTGTATTATATGATCATATAAAATGATGTTTATTGAAATGAACCTAAAAAATGGAAACAGGAGGGTTTTTAAAATTGTACTGTTTGCAGGTTTTTTTTTCCTTTTGTTTATTCCATTTTGCCACTGTTTTTGATTTCTGTACCCTTCATCTTGCATATAAGTTTATCTGATTTGGGGAGGGGAAGGGGAAATATGGAAAGAGTGGGACAAACGGTGAGCCAATTCAGCAGTGATACTTACTAACACTATGTTGGAAATGAACTATAAAACTTGGGGAGAATAGGTCTAGGAAGAGAAAAACTAGGAGAAGATGAGGGAGGGGGTTACACCTTTCAAAAAGAAATATGCTTGTTACCTGACTTATGTAACTAACCCCTCTGTATATCACCTTCACAATAAAATTTAAATTAAAAAAGTACCATGTATACTAAAACCTATACATGAAAATTGTGGTTTCAACATGAAACCAAGGAGACTAATTTTCATGTGGCTGTCCAGATATTCAGCATTTGATGACAGCCAGTGAGTTATAACGACTTGGTCATCAGAACTATAGCTTTTTCCACAAGGCACTTGTGGTTAATACTGTAGCCTTCCTGTTCTTGCTAAAGCTGATTGCATCTTTGCTTCTTAAGTTATTGGCTTATAAGTTTTACAACCATTCCCAATAAGAATATATAGTAGTACCGAACACAGCAATAGCTCCTTTGCATCTAGCCAAGGAATGAAAAAGACACATTTGTCTCTTAAAATCTTTGGTGTATTAATAACACATATGCTTTTTGAATGGAAACCACTGGAGGGAAAGCCACACTTAGGGGAGAAAATGAGACTGAGGAATTAATTACAGTTCTGCTCTAGCCAGCTGCTCCTCATCTAAGTCTATGGAGGCAAGGGCATAGAATATGGAGAGCAGTTATCTTTTTTTTTTTTTTTTTTTTTTTTTGGGTCTGGCCGTGGGGCCTGAACTCTGGGCCTGGGCGCTGTCCCTCAGCACTTCAGCTCAAGGCGAGCGCTCTACCACTTGAGCCACAGCGCCACTTCTGGCTTTTTTCTTTTTGCTTTATGTGGTGCTGAGGAATCAAACCCAGGGCCTCAGGCATGCAAGGCAAGCGCTCTACCACTGAGCCACCTTCCCAGCCCCGAGAGCAGTTATCTTTGCCCCAATAATATAACAGTAGAAAGTCTTGCATGATTTTATTGGTCGAGTAAGACTAATATATTTTGTCATTAGCGTTAAAGTAACTTTTGAATCTATGATATGAAAATTAGATAACTTTTCCCTTCTTTACATCTTCACCTAGACACCTCATTTGCTGCCAAAGCTAGCATTACTTTCAAAGATTTATAAACTTTTAATATTTCTAGATTTTCTTCATGGGAGTATCTGTGTTTATGTTTTATTCTCTCTGTCTCTCTGTCTCTCTCTAATCTATCTATCTATCTATCTATCTATCTATCTATCTATCTATCTATCTATCTATCTATCTATCTATCTATCTATCTATTTAGTGCTTGTTATGGAGATTGAACTCTGGGCCTGCATGCTGTCCTTGAGCAGGGATAGCTGATCCTCTTTGTGCTCTACCACTTGAGCCATATCACCCCTTCTGCCTTCTCTGGACTTTCCTGCCTGGGCTAGCAATGAACCATGATCCTCATATCTGAGCCTTCACAATAGCTCTGATTACAGGCATGAACCACTAGCAGCCAGCTTATTTTAAGATGGTAGAAATTTATGTTTAAATATTGATGAGAACAAACCAGGAAAGAAGAAAATGTCATAGGAAAGATGTTGAAGAAACAAAAAATGTAACAATCACTTGACTCAAGACTCACAATGAAAAGGAGACTGATGATAAGAGTACATATACCTTATATAGAATAGTGACATGTATCATGCACAAATCTGGGAAGGAAAGAAAAAAGGGTATGAATGAAAGTAAGACCTAGGTGTGAAGGATGTGTAGGGAAGAAAGTACATCAAGTGTTTTTTTACTCATTTTAAGAAGCAACAAGGATGTATAAAGGAATCAAAGATTTGAACCAAATGGAGCTTCTAATCTGCTTGGGAAGTTAACAATTCCTAGGGAGCATCAATAATCAAGCAATAGAGGGAGGCTAAGAGTTTTTTTTTGACAGTTGTGGGGCCTGAACTCCGGGCACTGTCCCTCAACTCTTCAGCTCAAGGCTAGTGCTCTACCACTGAGCCACAGCACCATCCGGCTTTTCTGCTTATGTGGTGCTGAGGAATCAAACCCAGGGCCTCATGCTTGCGAGGCAAGCACTTTACCACTGAGCCAACTTCCTAGCCCGAGGCTAAGAATTTGTATAATCATCAAGTTACATAGTTTTATTTTTTTAATTCACCAGCAATAAATAAATTTGTAATTGATATGGGATCAAAATCTTACACACACACACACACACACACACACACACACACACACACAAAGGCTGGCTGACTATTGGTGTTCAAATGCATATGACATTCAAGGAACTGGCTAATTTCCAAAAACATCTCTATGGTTTCTGAAACTGAAAAGACTATGTAAGAAGCAAGTTTAATCATGCCAGCATGCTCCATATCAGAATTTTATTTATATAATCATTATGAAAAACTGAACTAAGAACTATAATCTGTAGTTACCAGATTGATTCTGCTGTCATACAACCTCCACAAAGAGAAAATTGGTCATCATACATAACAAACTTTGAAAACCCATGATTAAAGTTCTGATAAAGCAGTTTTTTTTTTTGTAAACACAAAAGTTGCCAAGGTCAGGGAACACAATGCCAATCCTTCATGCTTAGACTTTTTACATATTTTACATATAACAGGTCTTTTTAAAGTTTGACTTTAAGCAAACAAGACTGCTTTAAAGTCTTACACAGTTTTTAGTACCATTTTAGGTTTTAATGTTCTTGGCCTCTTTGTACCTTATGCTATACTCAGTACCCAAGAGAGTCACTTCTTGGTTTTCCTCCTCCTGCCTACTCCTTCTTTTGTTTGACTATTATTCCTTCTGTACTCTGTACTCTCCATTTTCTTTTCCCCTATATTTGACCCATAAGTGAATTCATTTAATCTCTGATCAATAAATTTTATGTATTTGTTGTTTATCCTTCAATTTATGCCTTTATCTTACACTTCTACTTTAAACTTCAGACTATATATCTAATGGTTTACTTGTTTGCTTAAGGTGAATGTCTAACTGGCATCCAAACACAATGACTTGCTTTTTCCAACAACCAGAGAGAAAGAGAGAGTTCTCTCTCACTACACTATTCTTTTTATAAAAATATATTGTAAAAAAGATTTTCAGAGTATTTACAGTTATCTAAGTCGCATAAAGGGTCCATCCTTTTGAACCATATTACTCTTTCCCATGCTTTCTTCTGGTTTTCTCCTCTTTTTTTTTCTATCCATAGCATAAATTTTATTTTGTTTTTGTTTTTGTTTTTTTTTAATTTTATTTTATTTTATTTGAGAACATACTGTACAGAGGGGCTACAATTACATGGGCAGGATAATGCATACATTTCTTACCAAGCATTGCAACCTCCTCCTTTGTTTACCCTTCACCTCCCTTCCCAGCCTCTCCCCTCTCCCCACCCAATTATACCCCCCTCCCCCCACACACCGACATTGTAAAGTTGGTTTTGACATGACATTTTGTACTTCTCATTGTTGCAACAGGTCCACCTGAATCCTTAAACGACTTGTTTGTCCCCATCTCCTCCACATGTTATACTGACATCAAATATAGTGAAAGCAGGGGTTACACTGTGGGGGAGGGACATACAAAGCAACAAAGAAATAATCTTATAAATGCGTTAGAAACACATGCATGAAAGAAACAAAAACATTAAAATACATATTTAAGGGTTCATTTTCCTAACATCACATTATCTGACCTTTTCCGCTTGACTCATACCTATACTAGATATTGCAAATAAGGGAAACCATGGGACCTATGCTTCTTTGGGCCTGGCTTACTTCACTTAATATAATTTTTCCAAACCTTTCCATTTCCTAACAAATGGGGCAATGTCATTCTTTCTGATGGAGGCATAGAATTCCATTGTGTATATATACCACATTTTCTTGATCCATTCATCTACTGAGGGGCATCTGGGTTGGTTCCATATCTTAGCTATGGTAAATAATGCTGCAATAAACATAGTTGTGCTGGTAGCTTTAGTATAGTCCTGTTTGTAAACATTTGGGTAAATGCCCAAAAGTGGGATTGCTGGATCATAGGGGAGATCTATGTGAAGTCTTTTGAAGAACCTCCATACTGCTTTCCAAAGTGGTTGAACAAGTTTACATTCCCACCAACAATGAAGTAAGGATCCTTTCTGTCCACATCCCCTCCAGCATCTGTTGTTGTTAGAGTTCTTGATTTTTGCTGTTCTAACTGGAGTGAGGTGATATCTCAATGTTGTTTTGATTTGCATTTCTTTTATGGCTAGGGATGTTGAACATTTCTTCATGTGTCTATTGGCCATCCTTCTTTCTTCTTCAGAGAAGCTTCTCTTTAAGTCTTTCGCCCACTTATTTATTGGGCAGTTGTTTCTTTGAGGATTTGTTGTTGGGTGGTTTAATTTTTTGAGTTCCAAGTATATTTTAGATATGAGACCCTTGTCTGTTGTATGGCTAGTAAAGATCTTCTCCCAATTTGTGGGCTTTCTATTGATCTTGCTAGCTATGTCATTTGCCCTGCAGAAGCTCTGCAACCTTATGCAATCCCATTTGCCCAACCTTTCTTTGATTTGTTGTGCTTCCGGGTCTCTATTCAGAAAATTTCGGCCTGAGCCAAGAAGACCTAGGGTTTCTCCTATTCCATCCTGTAATGTTTTCAGAGTGTCTGCTTTGAGTTCAAGGTCTTTGATCCATTTGGAGTTGATTCTGGTGCAGGGTGATATATAAGGATCTAGCTTTAGTTTTCTACATGTAGTTAACCAATTTTGCCAGCACCATTTACTGAAGAGGCTGTCTTTCTTCCATTCTATTGTTTTAGCTTCCTTATCGAAGATTAGATGGCTATAGGTCTGTAGGTTCATTTCTGGGTTTTCAATTCTATTCCATTGGTCCTGAGGTCTGTTCTTATGCCAATACCAAGCTGTTTTGATTACTATGGCTTTATAGTAGAGTTTGAAATTTGGTATTGATATTCCTCCAACAGTGTTCTTTCCATTGAGGAGCGTTTTTGCTATTCAGGGTCTTTTATTGTTCCATATGAATTTTTGGATTGCCCCTTCTATTTCCTTGAAGAATGAGGGTGGAATTTTGATAGGTATCACGTTGAATTTGTAGATAGCCTTGGGAAGTATTGCCATTGTCACGATGTTAATCTTGCCAATCCAGGAGCATGGGAGGTTTTGCCATTTTTTAAGTTCTGTGTTGATTTCCTTTTTCAAGATTTTAAAGTTTTCATCATAGAGGTCCTTCACTTTGGTTTTCTCCTCTTGTCCCCACTTACAAAGTGTAGACTTATTTTCCACATAGTGTCTAGTGAGTACCACAGCTGTGTTTGTTCACCCTTGTTCCACCTTTTCTGTGGGCCCCTTTGCCCTCCCAAAGACAAACTAACAAAGAAGAGAAAAGAAAAAGACAACAAAAACAGCAACAAAGAAAAAAACCCTCATTTCCATTTCTTGGCAATAATTTCAATAAATAATATTTTTATATGATCATATGCACATAGTTATTGAGCCATTGTGATCATGTTCTAAGAATATCCTCCTTTGGTTTTACTGTGTGACTGTCTAGAGACCTGTATAATTTATCATAGTCCAGTGTATTTTTCTCCATCCACTGTGTTTACTTGTAGATTTATAGGCACATTCTACCATGCAACCTGTTTCTTTGGGTCTGGCTTACTTCATGTAATATGTACAATTTTTTTCCTAAGGCTTTTCATTTACTTCCAAATGGTACAATATCATTCTTTCTGACAGAAGAGTAGAATTCCATTGGCCATACTATTCTTTTTCACCCCATTTCCCTTTCTGTGGTACTCAAATCTTCACTCAAAATGTTATACCTGATAGGCACATGCTCTACTAATTGGGTATGGCCTAGTATTTTTTTGGTCGGAGTTGTTTCTCAAACAGGATCTTGTATTTTTGTCCAGGGCAAGTCATAGATGATGATCCTTTGTCTTATTCCTCCTGGCTATCTGAGTTCATGGACCATTCCACCTGGCTTCTCTGTCTAGATAGGAGGCTTAGGAATGAGTTTTTCTGGATTGATCTCTAACCATGTTTTGTTTTTAAGCAATACCTCCCAAGTAGCCATCATAACTCTGTTTTTTTTAAACCCATTTCTCTGCTTTTCTTTTAAAAATATCATAGGGTTGTGCTTTTGTTTAAAGTTTATATACCTTAAAATACAAAGAATTAGAAACAATTGATTCAATGCTCTTGTATTTAAAAAAAAAGTGGGGGGGGAGTGAAAAAAAAACCTCAGTATTTTGGACTTGTTGACAAGCCTCTCTTCATTCTATTCTTTAACTGGCTGCCTAAATGGCGATGATGATGTAGCTGAGCTATTTGGCTGCTGCTGTTACTGTCATCATGACTCTTAAATCAACTTTCACTACAGATTTTCAAACTCATTGGCAGGAAATGTTATACTTCCATGATCCTGAAGACAAAGGTGCTTGGGGCATAAAGGATTGTACACTTTATCCCACATCTTTATCTCACTAACCAGAGCATCCCAGTAACCACGTCTACCAAAAGAGCTGCCCATGAACTTCTCACCACTTCCCCATGGAGGTATCAGAATTGTAGGCTCCATTCAACTTTCCAATGTGCACACCCTCCAGAATATATGAGAAAAGGCCAATTGTGAAATGTCTTTCTTTCTCTTCTATGGTGGTTGAAGGCAGTGCAGGACTGTGTGGGATGACAGACTTTAGATGTTGATAAGACCAGGAATATGCTGTTAATGTCAAGTCCAAAACAGTTGTTCTTCAATAAATAATGATATTCTGGATATGGATAATAAAGCTGTTGTCCATTCTGGTTGGAAATGGAGAAATGATCCCTCTCCCTAAGTTCTTCCAGAGATATTTCTAGGACTTATTTAAATTTTGGAGGTGCTCAGGGATATTTTGTTTGTTTTCCACATATACGAGATATTGTAGGTTGCAAATGTTCCTAATGACCTAATTTGATCCACAAATAGTCGTTTCATGAATAATTTGAATGTCAAAGTTTGGCTTATTCTTATACTGACAGGAAATTCTAGTCTAGAATTAGGAAAATTGAAGGTAATAGCTGTAATTTATGGGGAAATAAGTGGCTTAAACAATCAAATAAATAGGATAATAATACTAATAATTGTACTCAATTTGTTTGTTTTCAATGATTACAATCAGAATGAATATTGCCAAACTTCCCAACCCATACAACATTTATTTTCTATTTTGATGAGCTACATTTAAGAAATAATTTTGTGCAGAAATATATCCTGAAAAGTTATGTTTTGGAAGAAAGAATGTACCCATCTGGTCAGCTTAATTTTGTTTTAGAGGGGCTACATCCTTGATGTAGCATGGCTGTGCCACATAGGAAAACACTGACCAGCGAGTGAATCTTAACAGAAATAACAAAGAAAGGACAACAAAAAGGTTCTACCCAGATTTTTAAAAAATCCTCCTGGAAGAACAAAACTCGTACATTGGGACCTAGCTGCAGCTTGGTATTTTGGTCTTCCTTGGGTGAAATAATATGGCTGATGTTTTATAACAAAGGAGTCAGGCCAGACCACCAAGTAACTTATAAAATAAATTGCTATATCCCTCCAAATTTGATGAGTAGAAACTTTCTGAACAGGATACAAAATGAATGAATAATGGTTGAGAGGAGGAAAAATGAATGTGGGGGGATGAAAGAAGTATTTGAGATTTTAGAAATTTAACAAATTCCAAAACACATATGCTTTGGGTTTGGTGAAAATTGCTGCTTGAATTATTTTCAAATATGAAGACTACAAAGAAGAGAGTTCAGATTTCTCAATAGGAAGTAACTAGATCAAGCAATAAGCTGTGTACTTGGTGAGGACCAGCTCTGTTGCAATGCAGTAGAAAAGCCAAACAACTGCATGTTTGTGCCTGATTCAACAAAGTATGTTGCCAAGAAGATATCAGGCATCTTGGAACACCACATTTTTCATGTTTTACAGTTCTAAACTAGTCCAACAACTTCATAAAGTTTAATGTGCAAAATAAGACATGATTTACATGAATCCAATCAAATACAAGTCAGGCAATCTGTGACCCTGAAATTAAGAAATCTTTGTTCCATGAACCTATTCTTAGAGCAATAGAGAACCCCAACCATGATTCACTGAAGTGGTCCAGGGATACTACAGACAAACAAGATAATGCTTGAGGTCTGCTGAAAGAGATAAAGGCAGTGCATGAAGATGGCAAGAAAGCCACTTATTAATGGTAGCAAACTTCAAAGCACTGTTTTGAAGAACACTACATCAAATGGAGGACTGCCATTTCCTAGGTTACTTCACTGTCAGTATTTTCTTGCTATGCTATCTCTCATTCTTCTGTAGTGCCACCCATGCTGTGGTTCTCCAACAGACACTACTTTCCTTTGCTAGCACCGGTAAGGAATTACCATTAAGCCTGGAGAGATCCCTGGATTGTACACGAATCAAGTTGTCAGCACTGCCTTGAAAAGGTATATCAACAGCTATTCTACTATTGATAGCTATTGAGTTCTCTAGACCAGCCAATTTTTTCAGGTACATATGAGTCTAGATATTTTGACAAGGACATTGAACCTTTCCTTTCATCGTGCTTTCATAGCACCCATTTATCTTTAGATCCCAGTGTTGTACCAATTCTTAATGTTTGGTTTGCCTGAGCCAAATATTTTCCTAGGTAAGGTAGTGGATAAAACTTGATCCACAGAATTTTTGAGAACTTTTGTAGTTCTTATTAACTATATAGACAATGTAGTTAATGATAATGGTTATAACTGTTATTAAATTTTTAACATCATAATTCAAGAAAGAGCAATAATTCTCATTTTTCTTTCTTCTTCCCTTTTTCCTTTCTTCACTGTTTTCCTCATTTTATCCTTCCTTTCCTTCCTAAAAAATCCAAAACAATGTTTATAACTCTAATATTTAACCTCAAAACTTTATCCGAAGAGCCTGAGTAGCCCCCAGAACACACTGTTAAAGCAATCAACGTAAAGAAACTCCGAAGCAGTCAGAATAATAATCCTGAATAATAACGTGTTTATGATTTAATGCCATGCTCCATTTCAGATTTTCAGACAACTGGGATTTATTTCTCTAACTTGCCACCCTGACACAACAAACATATTTCAGCTGGTGATATGACTCTGTTAAATGTCAATGGAATTTAATTTCTTATTAGAGAAATAAAATGATGAGGAAAAAATAGAAATGATGTCTTGTTCGATAAGAGCCATCAAGGAAAACTTCATTGTTCTTAGTTAACTTAAATGCTTAGTTAAGTTAATCTGAAATCATGTGTAGAATATTTAACTTCTGAAGTACGTACATCTGCAGAGTTTGGGTAGATCCACTGTGAACAATTTGTAGTTAGCTTTTCTTTACATGAAAATTTCAAAAATATTTTAAAATGATAGTTATTTGTTTTCCTAATAAGAGTCAAAGTTTATTTATTGATCATGTAATCTCAGAACAACATCTTTACCCAGGAATCTTGTCCTTTAAAATCCATTTTAGGGTGGGTGTTGGTGGCTTATACCTGTAATCCTAATTACTCAAGAGGATAAGATCTGAGGATTGCACTTCAAAACCAGCGTGGCCTAGGAAGTGCATAAAACTCTTATCTACAATAAATAAAAAGGACAAAAGTGGAGCTTGTGAGTAAAAGGTCAAGGACAGCTCCCAGGCCCTGAGTTCCAGCACTAGGACTCACTTTTTTTAAAAAGTTATATTAGACTTATTGTCTCATAGAAGAATTGAAAGAAATGTGGCAAGGTAAGCTCAAGTGCCTTATTCAAAATGACAGTGTTGGGATTTTAGCCCATATCTTTTCATACCAACTTTCCTCTACCTTTATTCTGCCTCTCCCCCTCATAAATGAAATATGTACTTCTGTCTACATAATTCATGGAAAATCATTTGTATTTTCAAATAGAATTTTAGTAATGTGAGTAATTATGGGCTAATTGTGGTTAGAGAGCTAAACCAAGTTCTACTTTTTTTTAAAATCATTTCCTATTTGAAGGAATATGGAAATTACTACAAGAAAAGTTTTAGGCTATATATCATAGTCACTGTTTCCATATGTACTACGGTAAAGGTTAAGACATGTAAAGCTTGGGAGGTTCTTGGGTGTAAACAATGTATGACAGGAGCAAAATAATTTCAATGCGTTGCTTAATTTTCTGGGTGTGATGATAAGCTCTTATGCATAATAAGAACACATATCATCTTTTAAATCTTACAATATGACCTGTAAGTGGAGAAATTCTTATAAAATTCATTGTACCCAGAACTACTACGATAACTGGAATTGAAAGTAGCTCTCATACCCTGAAGAGCTCAGCAACTTGGAACTGTTTTCACATGTTGCTGTGTTTTGATCATTGAGAGAACAGCAATACCAGAAGAGAAATAAACTTTATATGTCAATAGAGATCTCTAGTACAGAAAAAATAAAGACAAAAAAACTGAAAAAAAAATCAGAACATGAAATGAATGTAAGGTAGAAACATATAAGAGATGTAACAGTATAGAATGAGAATACTAAGCAAGAATAAGGAGAAATGTTGAAAGTAGGAATGACTAAAAGATGTTACAAATCAGTGTCAAACATCAAACTTTAAATCCAAGGAATTCAGAAAACACTAAGAAGCAAAAGAACAAAAATGATACCTACCCACATCATAATCCATTGCAGAAAATGAAAAATAGTGTACTGAAAAAAGCTAAGAAAGTTACCTTGCTAAGGAAGAGCAAAAAGTTTAACCACACCCAATTTGTTTTGTAATATCACTCAAAAGTGATGAAGAAATACGGACTTCCTCATAGACATAAGAAAATTTGTTGTTATTAATATGTCTTGAAAGTTTATCTGAATTAGAGAAGAGAAGGGAAAAAAAAAGAATGGTGATACAAAGGACGGGGGAACCAATGCAACAGCAACATACATAAGACAGTATGTTGGAAATGATCTGTACAATTTGGGGGTAGAGGGGAGGAAAGTAGGAGGAAAATGAGGGAAGGGGTAACAAGTTTTACAAGAAATGTACTTATTATGTAACTGTAATACCTCTACATCACTTTGACAATAAAGAAAAATCAAAAGAAATTCTTTAGAAAAAGAGAAAAATGATCCAGATCAGAAACTTGGATTTAAAATGAAATGGAAAATGTACAAGGTTAGCCAGGCAACGGGGGCTCATGCCTCTAATCCTAGTTACTCAGAAGGCTGAGATGTGAGGATCACAGCTCAAAGCCAGCCCAGGCAAGAAAGTCCGTGAGACTCTTATCTCCAATAAACCACTAGAAAACCGGAATTGGCGCTGTGGTTCAAGCAGTAGAGTACTTGCTTGCCTTGACCTGAAGAGAGCAACCCAAGCCCAGAGTTCAAGCCCCATGACTGACGAAAAGTAAAAGAAAAAAAAAAGAGAAAATGTACAAGGTTAATGTTAATCAAGTAAAGATAAAGTAGCTATATTAATTTCAGAAAGAGGAGACTTCCAAATAAGAGAAGTTTTCAGGGTTTAAGAAGGGCATCACATTATATAAAACCTGTCAATCCTCCAAGAAAATACAATTGCAGACCTAAAAAAGAACATTCAAAAAACATGGGGGAGGTCTGGGAAGATGGCTCAGGGTAGAGTGCTTGCCTTGCATGCATAGGCCCTGGGTCTGATTCCTCAGCACCACATAAGCAGAAAAAGCCGGAAGTGGTGCTGTGGCTCAAGTGGTAGGGTGCTAGCTTGAGCTGAAAAGCTGAGGGACAGCGCCCAGTCCCAGAGTTTATGCCCACGACCGACAAAAAAAGGGGGAGGAGGTGGGGAGGGATTAATGAAAGTACGAAGAGATGTAGATGAATTCCTTACAACAGATACAAAATTGAAAAACTCTTCATCAGAAATGGACAGATTCACCAGGCAGAAAAGCTGTGAAGGTGTAATTGAATTTAATGGGTATATTAAATTCAGTGGATATATTGATATGGACTGACTGTTTCATATAACATCAGTAGCTTGGAATATTCACCCAGAGACCACATTCTGTGCTGTAAAGAAACCTCATCATATTAAGGAAAATTGATCTAAAAGATCTGTTTTCAGACCATAGTGGAATTAACGTAGAAACCAATAAGAAAAGGATAAATAGAAAAATCTCAAAGTACATGAAAATGAATGAACCATGTATATATTTAATCAATTGGAAAATGTGTAAACCTCAGAATGAATCTTAAATATTTTGAACAAATTATACAAACATACACCTTATGAGAACATACCACATGTGGAAACTAACCCGCAAGGAGAGAAGGGGATAATAGTTACCTCTAGAAGTTGGTGAGTTTGACATATGAGAACTACCACAGATAATGGACATGTTGTATACCTGAGCAGGGGTATTCGTTACATGAGTGTTAAAATTCACTAAGTTAAAACTCACCAAATTGAATAATGATTGTATCTACATTTTTCTCTGTATACATATTATTTCAATTAAAATGAGATCATAGTAGCTTATACTACTTCCAAGCTTTGTGGATATGATAAACAGGCACATCTCTCCATTAATAATTTGTCATCACCAGTCCCAGAGTAAAGGGTAAAATTGTTTTTCCCTCAGTGACGAATATTTAGTTATTTGGTGTTTTACTCAGTTCCGTCTCCTCATGAGTTATTCTCAATGATTCACAGTCCTTACGGCCAGTAGATTTCCCCTGATAGCTAGCTTGAGATAAGAAAACCTTTATAACAATAATTGAATATTCAACTTGTAGGATAACTGTATGTTTTCATAACTAAGAACATGTTTCAAGTCAGGGTATAGATTGACCTCATTGTTTTTATTGATACAAAGTATGACAAAATTTTATTACACACAATTTTATTAACTCTTATTGATAATTGATCATCAATTTGTTGCCATGCAGTTATTATCGTGAACATCATATTTTTTTGTGAATTTATACCTTTTACATTCATTGTGGAATTTTACTTCATTTCCATATTTTAAATAACACTTAATCTCTCTGAAGGTTATCATCTTAAGTTTGTAAATAATCCATTGAATACTTAGAATCTAACCCAATACTTGGCATATAGTAGCTTCTCATAGTTTCTGAAAAGAGCAAATAAGCAGTAATTAGGTATTTAAGCATTTTCTGGTTGTAAAGTTTAAGTAGTAGTTGATTAGCTGAAAAATCTGTCCTATTTTAAGTTCAACCTTTTAGTGTGAGAATTCTTCTGGGGAATAATACAAATTTATAAATAAATGCTGAGAAGGAAACATCAAATCATAACAAAAAACTAAAGGATGCTATAACTATCCCAAATTTGGTGATGAAATGTTAAGAAAAACTATGAAACTAAAACCAGCTTAGTTCAGTATTGAAAGAAAGCACTGAATTCTTGAACTCATCTTGGCCAAACAAAGACTACTTTTTCTTTGTAGTTCAACCAGAAATGCTAAGAAAGAATATAACATGTGAACATGACAAAGAGGTATATGGTAGAGACTATTCTTAATTAAAGAACTGGTGTCACCACTAATCAGCTGGCTGATCTTTTTGTTCTAGTCAGATAGCAAACACGAGTAGGTGAGGAATAGTTCTTTTGGTAACAGGAGTCATGGATTCCTGAGTGCTAAAGGCCAAAGGACTAGGCTCACTGGTATCTTCTCAAGTTTCTACTGGAATTGTGGGTGGTCTTCTTGTGTCTTATTGTGATGTTCCTTGCCAACCACCCAGAAGGAAGTAGAAAGAGAAATCATTCCTGAATGAGGAAAGAATTGAATGGATAAATTATAGTGAAATGGTAATATAAAATGCTGCGACACAGAACAAATGAATAATGATATACAGATAGCATGAGCGAATTTCTCTGATATAGAATGAGCAAAAAAAAAAAGGTATAAGAACACAAAACACCATAATTCCACTTAAATGAAAGTCGAGAGTAAATAAAACTAAGAAACAAGGTTAGAATAGTTTTTGTCTATGGATGAAGATACTGAAAAAAGAAAAAATGTCACTCTAGGCTGGTAACACAATTTTATTTTATCTGCTCAATGATAACATTATAAGATGTACTCAAACTTTCCAACTTTGTTAAGTTATACGTGGAATGGGAGAAAGAGGAAAGGATGAAAAGAAAAAACAGGAAAGGAGAAACTTGAAATAGGCTTACAAAACTGTTACAATGAAAAAAACTATTTGAAGTTCAAGAAACATTCTAGGACTAATCAAAGTTTTGAGAACTTTGCAAATGCAAATAGAACATTATATGTTCATTTATTTATGATAGAAATATCAAATTTCTTTTAAGGGAAGGAAGCATAGATCCAAAATCCCACAGGTTTCCCTAATTAAGATAAAATATGCAATTAAAGAAAAATAAAACTAGAAAAAACATCAAAAGTAATGAATGAGAATGATCAACTAATGATATCTAGAAAATTGTCTCTATAATGTTATATTTGGTGAGAAATGAGAATTATCAACTAATGGTATCTAGAAAAATTGTCTCTATAATGTTACATTTGGTGAGGATATAGAAATTATCTTTCATAACATAGGAAACGTCTTTGCTATCTTTATTCCTGTAGTCATGAACTGAATACAACTTCTTGCTTCGTATTTTCCTAGGTGCTAGGACATAAAAGTAAATGATTCCATGTTTTTATAGCCAGGAAAGAAATTTATAAATGTACATTGCAATATATTATTTTGAGTGTAAAGATAAAATTATGCCCAAGCTACAGAGGAGGAGCAGAGTGAACACCCTTGCCCTTCAGGTACAGGCAAGCCTGACTAAGCACATTCCTGAGGGTTCAGCTACTTCTCTGGTACTAGGATAGTGAAAACTAACACTGGGAAAAGCCTAACAGTCTTTTTTTAAATTTTTGTTCATTGGGCTTGAACTCTGGGACTAGGCGCTGTCCCTCAGCTCTTCAGCTCAAGGCTAGTGCTCTACCACTCGAGCCACAACTCCACTTCTGGTTATCTGAGTGGCTTATTGGAGGAAAGAGTCTTATGGAGCTTCCTGCCCGGGCTGGCTTTGAACTGTGATCTTCGGATCTCAGCCTCCCGAGTAGCTAGGATTATAGGCATGAGCCACTGATACCCAGCTTCTAACAGCCTTCTTGTAGATGAGGGCTATAGAGCAGCTCCAGAACAGACTCTAGCATTCCAGTCAGCATGCTTGTAGTTGATTCCAAGAGGTCCACCTCAGCAGTAGGAAAGTGGATATTAATTCTATATCATGACTGTGCTAGATTCAACGTGAAATACAGCTCGTCACTGCTGGTGATACAGGTAGCAAAGGAATGTAAATCTGATTTGTCTGTGATAGCTCTTTGTAGAGCCTGACAAAATCCTAGAGTGCTTGACCATGGGTACTGAGCCTATGTCAGTTCTAAACATGCTACTTTTACTAGATATTTCCCTGGTTTATTCTGTACAACTGCAGACTTAGAATAAACCTGAACTTGGATTGTCATTCAGTGCTGGAAGATTGACAACATACTTGGGTACTATCCAGTACTGACAGTGGAAGTGACTACAGGGTCAGAGAAAATAAAAACCTGTTTAGGTTTCTGTATGCTGGAAAGACAAGCACAGACAAAACTAGACTGGGAGAGCTGAAATAAATGTATAAATCCTCAATTCCAAAGTATCATGTACCAACAAGCTTTAAGAACATGCAGCAAGCAAGTCATTACCTATCTAAGAATCAAGTGAACTTACAAATAACACTGAACAAATAATGATTAATTTGGGAGACATGTCTAGTGGAAAATTTTAAGCAACTGTCTTAAGGAAACTCAATGAAGTTTGAAGAAAATAGAGAAACAATTTAGTACTCCAGAAGAGTAACTGATCAAAGAGGTAGAAGCAATAAAAACAAAAAGCAAAAAAACAACAGAAGTCCTTGAGTTGAAAACCACAGTAAGTGAAGTTTAAGATGTGACAGAAAATATCAAGAGCAGGACACATCAAATGGAAAAAAGAATTCATGAGCTATAAGATAGACTATTTGAAAATGCACAATTGGAAGAGGAAAAAAAGAGGGCAAAAAGGAATGATGAAAGATTACGGACACTGAGCTAGAAATGAGAGAGCAAGTATTCACATTATTTAGACACAAAGGGACGAGAATAGCAAAGGGTAGAAAGCTTATTCAAAGAAATAATGAAAGAAAACATCTCAAACCAACAGGATACAAATATCTAAGGAGAGGAATGTCAAGGAGCTCCAGTCAGAATTAATTCAACCACATCAGTCACAAGACATGTTCTAATCAGGTTCTCAAAGATTAAAGACAAATAGAAGGATCTCACGGCAGTGAGAGTAAGAAAAAATTTATAAGAGTATCTCAGTTTACCTGAGAGCCAACTTCTCAGCAAATACCTTACAAGCTAGGATGCTATTTGTCAGAGAAATCCATTAGACATGGAGAAGACAGTCCCATTCCAAAGGAAAAAAAAATCAAAGGCAAAGAGAATATATCACCACGTCCTCAGTGGACCTATTCTATAAAAGAAATGGTAAGTGGATTGACCAGACATAGTGTCTCATGCCTGTAATTCCAGCTACTTGGGAAGTAGAGATCAGAAGGGTTGTGGTTCAAGATTAGTCTGGGCCAAAATCTTAGTGAGACTCTAAACATATAGGCTCAGCTATGCAGAAGGCATAGATAAGAGGATGATAGTTTCTGGCTAGCCTGGGTAATAAAATAGACGTTATCTGAAAATAAAGCTAAGGCAAAATGGGCTAGAAGTCAATGCTTTCCTAAGGAAAATAAGAACCCATTTAATGATTAGGAGTAGGGAATACATGATCCTATTTCTAGTTTAGGAATGTTACACTGGCTTAGTTGCAATAATAGGCTGGAGAAACTTAAAACCAGAAGCAAAGTCTGGTGTGGCACAATCCCAGCTACCTGGGAAATGCAATCAGGATGACAATGAATTGAGCTGTCTGTGAAAAACTTAGTAAGACCCTCTGTTCGGTGGCATTGTTGAAGTGAAAGTGCAAACTGGAGCCCCTGGTTTTCTACCACAACAACAATCAACTAGAGGGAAGAGAAGTGAAATGAAGTAGGAATTGTATAAGCTTTTTAAAGATCTATAGGTAAAAGATAATTGTAGCTGAGGTAAATGGCAAAGATAAGAAAATGTGGGCATATGGGGCATAGTGGCAGACATTGTAATCCCAGTATAATCCCAGCTTGGGATCACAATTTGAAGCAGTGTCTATAAAAGGAGAATCTGTTGCAAAAAATGATACAAAGTTCCAGGGCAAAGAATATTTAATTAAAATGAAATAAAATAGTGGTTGTACTGACAACAGTAGTCTATATATTACTTAAGACTTGTAAAGATAACATCTTGGTTGGTGTGTAATTTAAATGTATGTCATAGGGCACTAAGAAGAAGCAGGTTTGTATAAGATAAGAGCCTTGTTGTTTTCCATGCAGAGTTTCTTATGCTTATAGGCGATCCAGATAGTTAGTGTGCTTTTGAATGAGCTTACTTACTCATGAATTGAGATGTAAGGGAAAGCAAATGGGAGATAAAGATATTAATAATGATCAGCCTATATGAAAGCACTGAAATTTTATGAGTAGATGAGATTACAGAAGCAAGCTTGTATATGGAGAAGAGGGCAGAATCCTTACAACACCACCATCTTTCAGAAAATCAGAAGACAAAGACTCTACAAAAGAAGAATGAACAACACACAAGAAGAGATTGGTATATTCATAGACAAAAGAAAGAAGGATTTCTAAAGAGAATATGAAATCAAAGATTAAATGCAGCAGATTGAAAACACATCACTTAGACTTCATATGCAGTTTCCATGTATAATTATGGTAAAGGCAGTTTTTGTGGCATCATGGAAATTTAAGCTGGATTGTGATTTGAAATAAATTATGAGGAGAGAGATAATGTATGTATGTATATATATGTATATATAAGCACTTGAAAACTTTATTTGTTGAGAGGTAAACACATGAAGAGAAAGAGGTTAGGAAACCTAGGAAAAGTTTGAGAATTTCATACTTCTGAAATAGAGGACAAAAATGTAATTTAAGTCCTAGTTTGAATGTGCCTGTAACAAAAAATGGCAAACTTAAGGTATAACAAAGGATACTTGAGTAGATAGAAGGGATGGAGAGAATATATGCAAGAATAATTTTAATGAAAACAATTCTATTTTATTTATTTTTTAAATTTTATTTTATTGTAAAGATGCTGTACAGAAAGGTTACAGTTACATGAGTAAGGCACTGAGTACATTTCTTGTTTAGCGTTGTTACCCCTTTCCTTCTTGTTCTCCCACTATCCCTTCCCTCCTCTACCTCCCACAACCCCCCCCCCGAAGTTGTAAAGTTCATTTCCAATATAGTGTCTTGTGGGTATCATTGTTGCAATCCTTGCTTCAGCATTTTGTTATTCCCCTTCCCCTCCCCAAATTAGACAAATGTATATACAAAGAACTCCCCTATGATCCAGCAACCTCACTCCTGGGCATTGACCCAAATAAGCACACACAAGGCCATACTAAAGCTACGAGCACAACTTCATTGTTCATTGCTCATTGCAGCATTTTTTACATAGCTAAGATATGGAACCAACCCAGATGTTCCTCAGTAGATGAATGCATTAAGAAAATATGATATATATGAATTTACAATGGAATTCTGTGCCTCCATCAGAAAGAATGGCATCATCCCATTCATCAGGAAATGGAAAGACTTGGAAACAATTGTAACAAGTGAAGTAAGCCAGGCCCAAAGAAACATAGGCTGCATGGTTTCCTTCATTTTTAATAATTAGTATATGTCTACCATAGTCCTAGCAGAAGCTCACAATAGCTTAATAGCTATATGTGTGTGTGTGTGTGTGTGTGTGTGTGTGTGTGTGTGTGTGTGTGTGTATAAGATGATGCTAATCAAAATGAACTCCAAAATATAGAAACAAGAGGTTTTTCTTTGTTGTTATTTTTAATGCACTGTGTGAAGTTATTTCTTTTTTATTTCATTTTTTCCTTTAGTTTATTCCCTGTTGTCACTATATTTGATTTTGGTATCCTGTGCCGTGTATGCATGTTTATCTGATTTGGGGAAGGGAAGGGGAACAACAAAATGGTGAGACAAAGGGTGAACCAATGCAACAGTGATACTCACAAGACAATATGTTGGAAATGAGTTTTACAACTTGGGGTGGGGAGGAGGGAGATGAGAAAAGGGAAAGTGGGAGAAAAATGAGGGAAGGCATACCAATGTTTGATAAGAAATGTACTCATTACCTTAGTTATGTAACTGAAACCCTCTGTAAATCACCTTGATAATAAAATTAATTTCAAAAAAGAAAAAAATCATTAGGAAATTAGAAAGTGGACCTTGGTGCTTTTGTAAAGCAATCCATAAGCTTGTAATAGACACGATCCACGTGTATAACTAAAAACACATCTTAACGCTAAGGTCCTAGCTAATACTGAGTACTGTCAATTTTATAGGAAGTGATTGAGCAAGTGTGGAAAGTATCTATTCCCACAGATCACTGGTATGCCAGGAGAGCAAAAAGGAAGGCTTTAATTAAGGTTGACAATAGCATCTAAATGCATCTAAAAGGGATTCATGAGGTATCCCAGAATACTGTTGGAGGGAAAGTTACAAATACTGATCATGAATTTAAATTTGATAAGAAAGGCAACAAAGGTAAGAAAAAAAGATAATGGACTAGGCAAGAAGAAAGCAGTCAGTAGTCAGGTACCATTGGTCAAGTGTAAAGATCAGATCAGGTTCAGCAGGCATGAACAGGTAGAAAATATTAGAAAGACGTAACTATTTAAGATCATATTTCCTACTCAGTAGGCTGAGATGTGAGGATCATGGTTTGAAGCCAGCCTGGGCAGGAAAGTCCATGATACCCTTATCTCCAATAAACTACTCAGGAAAAGTCAGAAGTGGTGCTATGGTTTAAGTGGGAGAGCACTAGCACAAAAGCTCAGGGACATCACTCAGGACCAAAGTTCAAGCCCCAGGTCTGGCAAAAAGAAAAAAGAAAAAAAAGAAAAGAAGCCGGGCGCTGGTGGCTCACGCCTGTAATCCTAGCTACTCAGGAGGCTGAGATCTGAGGATCACGGTTCAAAGCCAGCCCGGGCAGGAGAGACCGTGAGACTCCTATCTCCAATAAACCACCAGAAAACCGGAAGTGGCGCTGTAGCTCAAGTGGTAGAGCGCTCGCCTTGAGCTGAAGAGCTGAGGGACAGCGCCCAGGCCCGGAGTTCAAGCCCCATGACCGACAAAAAAAAAAAAAAAAAAAAGAAAAGAAAAGAAGAGAAAAGAGATCATAATTCAATATATTTTGTAGATTGATATGTATTAGAAGAGTTTGGTAGTGGCAGAAAGTGAAGATGAAGTCACAGTTTAAAGACATGAATCAAATCTGTGAAAAGAGGGTGCTAGGAACACATGGGTGTGGATGTTGGAGCTACTAACACTGACAGCAGAGAAAGGAGTGGTAACGTCATCAGGTCCTTAAGAAAGGGAAAAACTTCTGTGACAAGCATAACTGAGAGTTGAAGATGAGATAATGACTAAATAATGATTTCTCAAAGCCAAGGGTGGTATGTAGTCATAGGCATGCAAGTGTGATAGAAAACAAGTAGTAAGCTGAGATATTGTAAAAATGACATCATTGGTGGGATACAAACATTAGATAAAGTGAGGAAGGTAAAAGATTGGCCAATAATCTAGGGCATTTGTTATAGAATGAAAGTTTATAAGAGCACAATAAAATACTGTATTATAACTATGAAATGAAAAAAAGTTGATCAGAGTAGATAAATAAAATAATAACAATATTTTGAGTTTACTCTATCAGGGAAATTCAAACTTGAGTATGTGTGTAAATCAATATGTTTGTATATGTTTGCATTTTTGCGTCTGTTTGCAAAAAAAGAAAAGAAAAGGAGTGTTTGATTTCTGGTAAGTTTGAATAAGTCTAGATTAGGGTATTATTCTTGACTCCAGAAATGTTTTCAGTTAAATTGTCATGAAAAAATATTTCTAAACATTTCTAGTAGTTATGTGCAAAACATTGTTTTATATTGATGACAGACTTACTAAAACAAGATTTATGTTTTGGAAATGCAAAGCCACATGGCAGCTATGTTTCCATGAAAACTCCCCATTTCAAAAACAAACAACAGATGCAGTGAAAGTAAAATAATTTGATAAATTAGTTGAGTCATTTCAGTACAAAGTTTGAGACCTTAACAGATTATATATTATCATACATTTATTTAATTGCAATATACATATGTAACTGTAACTCTGTATATCACCTTTACAATAAGAACAGAAAATGCAATATATTTGCATAGATATAACTATTACAAATACTTAATTTATTTTCTATTTTGCTTTTAAAAGGATTAAGATTCAACAAGATATATTGTACTCATAACCTGACATGTTGAGTTGTAACCCCTTTGTAGAACTACTTGAGAATAAAATTATAATAATAAAATCACATTAAGATTGGAGAAATTGGATAAGATTGGAGAGTATCTGAAGATATATATGTAGATATGATTTTAAATTATTAATATATATGAATTATACAAAGGCTTTTTTCATTGGATATTAACATCTATCACTCTTTCTTACTTCTCTTTCCCTCTCCCTATTTCATAGTAGAGCATTGTATAATGTAAAATCAATTAATGGGAAGGATTTTTTGGTCATATATACCTTTCATTTTATTATTTGTTATCTTTAAGTAGTTGTACCAAGGAGTTTCAATTCAACAAGTCAGATCATGAATACACTACATCTTGATCATTCCTAACATCATTCTCCTTCATCTTTCTCAACCCTGTGCATACCCTCAAGTTACCTGGTTCCATTTTGTCATAATACAGAAAAGTTTGAAACCTATACTAAAAATTGGAGTGTATTTGGTTTTAAAAATTGAATGTAATACATCTTGAGATATTTATCACATTTCTTTAGAGGAAAGTTGGACTAGCTCCAAAACAAACAGTCACATGCGTAGGGCTTAGTAAATAACTGCAAGCTTCATTTTGACACTTGAATTCCAGCAAGATTATCAGTTTTATATGCTAATTTTGGAAACACAAATAAAGCTGCATGAAAAGGGACCAAAACACATCTTATAATCATAGAAGCAGAGACCATGCAGTACTAAATACCTTCTAAGTTAGACCTTGGAAATTGCTGAGATTTCCCTTTACTTTTAAGGACACTCATTAGCTTTTTGTTTGTGCAGATCACTTCTGAATAAAGACATTCAATTTCCTAAAGTATTTTCCTGATTTTGAAGGGGTTTTCCCAGGCCAAAATTTATAACCATAATAAGTGTTTAAACCTTCTAACTACATTTTCTTTGAGACTCAGTTTTAATAATCTTTTAAAGTATTCTATGTTAAGAAAATAGTACAAAACTATATATAAACATATATTTATATGTTTATAAATAACAAAATGTATTTATATATAAATAACAAAATAATATGTAATTTATTAAAATTATACACCCCAACTTGTTTCATTCTGTTTAGCTGACATAGAGTTCATCAAAAATTTTAAAGAACATAATAAGAGGAAGAAAAAGGGTAGACAATGTAGTTATGGATGGAAATATCTCAATGAAATCCTTTTGTGTAATTAATATATACTGGTAATAAAATCATAACCCAGTAAATGATACCAATGGAAAAATAAATGGACTTGATACATCTTGTGAAGGGTAAACAAAGGAGGAGGCTGCAATGCTTGGTAAGAAATGTACGCATTATCCTGCCCATACAATTGTAACCCCTCTGTACAGTATGTTCACAAATAAAATAAAATAAAATTAAAAAAAAATTCTCTGGAGCATTTTGGGAAATTAGGTAGGTGGTTAGGAAATTTTCACTGAAAGGAAAGTAAACTTTTTGACCAGTTTTCTTCTAAAAGTGTGAAAGATTAAGGCATGAATGTGGAGCAGTGGTACATGTTTATAACTCATCTACTCTGGAAGTGGAAGAGGGAAGCATTGTAATTTTATTCCAGACCCCAAAATTAGACCCCAATTCAATATAATATCCAGACATGATGATTCACATCTCTAATCCCACACAGGAGGTATAAGTAGGAGACTCTTTGACTGAGGCTGCACAAGACAAAAAGTAGGAGATTTTAATGGGTTTCTTGGAAAGAGCAGGATTTCCTTATGCCTAAAGAATCCTTATGGCATAAGAATTTCCTTATGCCTTTTATTAACAGACATTCTTGCTGGAGGAAGTAGGTGTATTCATGCTTTGTTCTTTTTCACAGCAGGGAACATAGGTGAGGCTGAAGAGAGCCAGAAGAGACTCTAGTTTTCAGAGGGCAACTACTGCAGTGATGTTGGAAACAATGTGGGCAGCCAGAATTTTCAGAGGTTAGATGAGCCCCAGGCTTGCCTATAAGTCCTTAAAGATTATATTTAAAGTATTATTTGACATTACCTTAACAGAGACAGATAGTAACAGATAGCTGGTAACAAAGCAAAACTTGACACAGAGAAACAAATGCCTGCAGCTATAAGTAGAGCAAGGTGGTTGGCACAGAGAGGATTCATAGAGGTTACGAGGAGATTGAGCCAGAAGAAGCTGGTCAGAACCCCATGCATGGTTATGCTTATGCTCATCACCATAACATTTTTCATAAGTACACTAAAGGAATTTGCTACCTATGATCGTTATGATCACGATTTGGATATCTAGAAAAACAAAATCAAATTAACATATGGCTTAAAGATTCTCTTACAGAAGTATTTTTCTGACTTGATAAGATATGTGCTTTAATACAATTGCAGAATATCTTTTTGTTGTTGTTGTTATTGGTTATGGGGCTTGAACTCAGGGCCTGAGCACTGTCCCTGAGCTTTTGTACACAACAATTGTGCTACACCACTTGTAGCTACAGCTCCACTTCTGATGTTTTGAAAGTTAACCAGAGATAAGAGTCTTATGGACCTTCCTGCCTGGACTAGCTTTAAATATGATCCTCAGATATCAACCTCCTGAGTAGCTAGGAATACCGGTATGAGCTATCAGCACTAGGCTAAAAATATCTTTAACAATACAAAGGGCACATTATGTCACTTGCTGTTAGGAAACCTAAATTCCTTGAACTGAAATACAAATTTCTATTTCAACATTGGAGAAAAAAACCACATAAACCCTGCTTGAAGGAATATGTTACCTCTGATACTCTCACAGAAATAGATAACTAGTCAAAAATGCCATATGTGAATGACTGATATTTCTATCATTTTCCCATTTGATTTCAAGGTCAAGAGGGTTTAAGGGAAAGAACTCTTGCTGGGGTGGGGTAGGGGTCAAGTAGTAGAGTGCCTGCTTAAGAGGTATAAGGTTCAAGTTCAAATCCCAGTACTACCACCAAAGGAAAAAAAAAGAGAAGGAAAGAAAGGAAAGGAAGAAAATGACTACTCAGAAAATGAGGGGAAAAAAGGTGGCATACATATTATGTCATGAGAAATTAAGACTTCAAGAAAAGCAAATTTCCATCTTCCTTTCTATGTTTGCTGTTTTGAGACAGAATCTCTCTGTGTATCCCAAGTTAGCTTTAACCTTATGGTCCCTCCTGCTTCAGACGCTCCTTTCCCCTATAAACCTGGTGGCATAACAGGTGTATAATACCATGTCCATTAGAGACTTAAAGTGGAAAGAATACTGCTCCCAAGATGTATCAAATGGGTCTGGCTGGTTGCTGTAAAAGAAAGAACTAGCTATCTCTAAGAAGGTCAACCTTCTAATCATGGCAGACAATTTTCTGACTCTCCCTGACCCACTTTTAAAACTCTATAAAGACAAAGAAGACATAGGTGCTGTGGGTCAAGTGATAGAGCACTGGCCTTGAGCACAAAGAGGCTTAAGGACAATGCCCACGCCCTGAGTTCAAGCCCCACAATTGGCAAAAAAAAGATAAAGAAAACAAGACACCGCTGTCACAGAGATGTAAAAAAAGAAATGTAGAAAATGAAATGTAGTTAGGAGGGTGAAATGATGAGGGGTTTGAATAGGGACAAGGCTAAACCTAGTTTCTAGAAGGGGTAAAGGAAGCCCATAATAAATCCACTTTCAGAACAGAATCCCCTAGTGAAGAAGATGGTTTGTGACAATACCAAAAAATTGTTTTTAAAAATTTAAGAATTTGAGGTGATAGACATACTAGCTGAGTTAATCATTCTGCAATGTAAATGGCTATCAAAACACCACTCTGTATCCTACATATTTCTACAAGTATTATTTGCAATTTAAAATCTTCAAGCTAAAGAGAAGATGGACTACTACCAATGGAGTCTGATGAGATTTAGATTATAAGATCATGGGTGAGATTTTAAATTTTTTCTGTAATGATCAACTATGACTTTCTGTAAGGAAAACAAATCCAAATCAAGATTTCAAATGTGGGGAAATTCTTAGATGACATCAAAAATCAGAAATAACAGATGAGAATGAGCAATGTCCCTTAGATTTGAATACATTTGTGAACTTTGATCCCAACCTCATAGAACCAATATACAGTGAAACTGATCAAGATAGTGGTAGAGTGATGCTGGTGAGAAAGGTATTTTAGGAGGCAGAGGTAGGAGGAAGTGTGAGACTGAGGCCATGCCAGGATCATGGCAAAATGCTGACCTGTGAAAGATAACTTACCTGATTTCTGAGGACCTCTCTCTCTCTCTCTCTCTCTCTCTCTCTCATATATATATATATATATATATATATATATATATATATATATATATATATATATATATATCCTCTACTTGATTTATTTCTATTCATATATCTTTATCTACTTTGACCTCAAATTACTTCTATTTACATTACAAGATGTTTGCCAAAGTGCTTCTAACTATAGGAGAGAGACCATTCTGGATTCCAGCTTAAAAAGCAGTTAATACAAAGCCTCTAATATTCAAAGTACAGATGTGAAAATGGAACCAGATAACTTGATGGAATGGGTGGGCTTGGAAGAGAGTATGGTGGGGAGAAAGATAAAAGGGTGACATGTTGAATTGAAATCCCGTTATACAACTTCCTATGAATAAAAAAAGGACAGAAATTAATAAATACAAAAAGAAAATTGATTAAAGCAGCAACTGATATTGGTGAAACTCCTAAGAACATGTCTCCTCTGTATTTTCTACACTTCCTCCCCAGGACGCTGGTGCAGTTCCAATCAAACACCTACCAATACTTTAAGCATGCATCACAGGCAAGAATCCCGAGATAGAGTGTAGAATTTCCCACACAGCCCTAAGGTTGCTCCTGAAGTTTCCTTCCAGAGAAAGTGTTCTGATATTATGACTTCATTCCTGTGTTTCATCACCTGGGCTTCTCCTGACCAAAAAGAGCAAATGTGAGCAAGCAGGTGAAACAGTTTCTTCAATGTCAAGTCAGTTTGCTAGGTATGCCAAGTGAGTCATGAACACATGTGCCAGGAGCTTTGAAACTTGGCTAGAAAGAAAGGTGTTGCCTCTTGCTGAGGCCTTCTGTCACTGCTCAGCAGTTAAAGGTGAAATGCCAACCTCCGAAACCCGAGTCGCAAGAATGTTATGACATTTCACTTCTTTTATTAGTTTCTTGGTTTTTACACAAACCAGATCACAGCCCTCTCCTTCCCAGGGGCCCCTCCCCACTACTGTGGCTTGCTTCCCTTTTCATGTAGGGATTTTTTTTTGGTAAGCTAAAATATGTATGCAGTTGGCATAGTAATCTAGATCAGTTATCAAGAAATGTACTGTTTTTCAGCACCATGCCAGGCACTAAGCAAACTATCAATGATACGTCTAACAATTCGATGATAATCAAGGTGATGTGGAAGCAAGATAAATAGAAATCATCCAAAGTGGAAACAAATGCTGTCCTGCTCATTTTATTACAGTCATCTCCATGATACAGGGGGAGTAGATAACAAGAACTTCAGTGAGTACCTGAAGCCATAAATACTGATGAACCATATGCACACATACACACATAAATACAAACACATACATAGCACAGGAAGAGATTACCAAGTTAGTATGCACTCTGGTTGTAACTATTGAAATCTGAGGTACAGGAGCAAATCAATATCAATTGCCTTTTCCTTCTTTCTGGTTTCAGAAGTAGAAACTTTTGTTCTGACCACGGACTTAGTGTTGTCCTATTTCCTTATGTTGTCATCTGAACAACCAGAATGGCTACTAAGTAAACAATGGATGCATAGTGGGGGCATCCAGACAAGGAATGGTCCATGTCTTGGGGAAGATGGAGTAGACAGCCATAAATGTCATCATACTACTTAGAACAGCTTCAGTTTAAATGCAGAGAATTCTTTCTTTCTAGGTTTTTCTGTTTAATATTGTCAGAACCTAGCTGACAAAATAAGCACATTTTTAAAGTTTTTTCCTACCAAAATGAATTTATTAAACAGTTTTCAGTAAGGCTTCTACTTTTTGTTGTTGTTGTTGGTCGTAGGGCTTGGACTCAGGATTTGTGCACTCTCCCTGAGCTCTTTTGCTCAAGGCTAGTGCTCTTATTATTTGAGTCACAGTGCTACTTCTGGCTTTCTGGTGGTTAATTGAAGGTAAGAGTCTCATGGGAACTTTTCTGTTCCAGCTGGCTCCAAACCATGATCCTCAGATCTCAGCCTCCTGAGTAGCTAGGATGACAGAAATGAGCCACCTGTGTCCAACTATGGCAGCCAGTTTTGACTGTTATTTAAAAGTTATATTTATTCATGCTTTGGAATAAAGATAATGTAAGGGAATAGAGACAAGCTTTTTACTGGTGTTCTCTAGTATTATGACACAGTGTAGTCATTTTTTGTAGCACTAGAATCAATTTTAAAAGTCTCTGCTACTGTTTTTAAAGCAATGGATAATGACAAAAGCTGGCATTAATAGATGTTTTCTTTCCCATTTGTTCTGCAGTATATTTTCACAGGCTGTCATCTCTCTGAATTCAACATCCTTCAATACAAAAATCCACACATCATTTCAGAATCTGTATTCATTTAGAGAGCCTCTAAAATTGCTTCTGTTTCTGACCCTCACAGCCAAAGGTGATGCTATAGCTTCATCCAACTGAAGTAGAACTCAAATGGCAAGTTGAGGGTGATCTGTTGAGGAGCTCATTTAGGCTCCTCTGAAGACAATTTCCCAATGTGTGGTGTTTCTGATCTGAAATGGCTTAGAAGGAAGACACTGCTGTTTCTTCAAGCTTGTGCTGATACCCATTTTCTGTAGAGAAGACCTTCCTGCTGGTGATTGGCAAGAGCAGCCTGGCCAGGAGTCTGGTGGCAGGCACCAATTCACCTGCTCATTTGTCTAGTTGTCACAGAAGGTATAGAGCTCAGAATCACCATGATTTAAATGTTTGTTTTTCGTGAAAACTAGTTTACTGACTGGGTCAAGTGGATTCATAGGAAAAAGTCAGAACTACAAAAGTATTAGGACTTGACTTTGGGATGCTTCTTCTTGTCACAGGTGTTCACAACATTGTCAAAGTGACCACTGGTTCACCCCCACGTACTTAGACCAGTCCATCCTCCTGTTTAGCAATCTTTGGAATCTGACCACCCAGGGAACCATGGACTTTTCCTCCAATTATGAATCAGGTGACTTCCAGAGTGTTTGCGCCCTCATCCTCCACTGGCCCAGGATAGCCTCATCTTACAGTGGTTTGCCTGTCAAGGACATGGCTTTATCTGCTTGATGCCCTCCACTGAAGCTACATGAAGTTTGCTCTGGGCCATGATCTCCTAGTTGGTCATCTCAAGGGTGTGGAGCCCATAGGTATGAATATGGGTCATATGGGTGGGTATGGTGGCTCACAAGGCCAGCCTGGGTAAAAATGTTCATGAGATTCTTTATCAACCAATCTCTATGTATGGTGACCTCTGCCTGTCAATCTCAGCAGGAGGCTGAGATTGGGAGGATCATGCTTCCAAGAGAGCCTGGAAAATAATGTTTATGGTATCTCTTTCCAACACACCTGTCATGCCAACTGTGGCAAGAGGGTTACATAGGAGGATTGTGGTTTAGGCTGAGCCATGCAAAAAGTTGACTCTACATTAGTAACAGCCAGGAAAAAAAGAGATGGAAGCATGGGTCACCTACCTATAAATCTTGAAGCCCTGGAGTTCAAATTTCAGTAGCCATCCATCAAAGAAAAAGAGTTACATGTGGGTGAGTGAACTGTAGACCCCCATTGTCAGGAAGGCAGAGCCTAGAGAGAGGAAGGAGAAAGTCTTCCCTATTTGCTGCACAGTTTATCCCTTACTGCTCAATGAAAACCATAAAGTAAATAGCATACACCATGTGACACAAGTTCCCTGAACTTTTGCAAGCCACATAAATTTCCTCTACTTCTCCTATATCCATCATGTATCTATATCCACTTGGACCTCACATTACTTCTATTTGTATCAGGAGATGTATGTGCTTTAAGATGGTTCTGTTTGGATTAGGAGAAGGGCTCTTCTGGATTCCTGCTTTAAAGTGACTAATGTTTGAAAGTTTTAACAGATGTTTTTCTGTGAATAGCTTAAGCGCTCAAGAGCTCAAGATTACTCGAATAAAATCAAACTTTGTGTTCCTTCCATGACCCCCCCCTTTGCTTTGATTTACATATTGGTCTTATTCTCCCTGGTGAATAAACTGCAGGGTATCTGACAAGTGCTAGAAACTTATTAACAAGAAATCTGATAAATGAGTTCTTTTTATTTTACCCATGAAGACATGAAAAATGAGAAAAATAAAACATCTTAGAGGGATAATAACTAACAAAAGTCCCATGTATAAAGTATGAGAAAGCACAGGATATTTTCCAGTTAAGGAAGAAGTAAAAGGGTATGAGTGACTAAAGGTATATAGAACAAGACTGGGTTGGGAAAATCTAGAAATGAGTCTCAACAATTCAGTCAGTATTGTTGGCTGAGCAAAGATATGACTTCACTAAGGATCTCTTGAAAACTAGAACTGTGGCTTTTACTGGAAACTACATTATTTGGCTGACTGGCTGAGGCAGAAATATGCCAAGTAAACATTGTAATCACTCAAGGGTAGATTACTTAGCAAATTTTTTCAATCTTATATATAAAAATAAACAACTCAATTGTTAGATCCAGACTTGTTTCTGGAAGTATTAACTTACTAACTTCTTGCCATCTGCATACATTAAACAATAAGCTGTCACTAAAAATGAGTAATATGAGGGGCTCAAATCATTTTACAGGGGCTAGAAATGGATGATAGAGAACTAAATGAAGCACATGGAATACTTAAAGCTCATTTAAAATGTTCTAGATGTCTTGTTTTGGTTCTTTTTTTCTTTTTCTTTTCTTTTCTTTATTTATTTTACATTTTTTTATTGTGAAAATACTGTACAGAGGGGTTACAATTACATGGGCAAGATAATGAGTACATTTCTTATCAAGCGTTGTTGCCTCCTCCTTTGTTTCCCCTTCCCTTCTCATCCCCTCCCCCCACCCCTACTAAAATTGTAAAGTTCGTTTTTCGACATAATGTCTTGTACATCTCATTGTTGCAATGGGTCCACCTGTATACCTATTTAAACAATTGGTTTTTTTCCCTTCCCCTCCATAAATTATACCAACATCAAATATAGTGAAAACAGGGGTTACCATGGGGGAGGGACATACAAAGCAAAAAAGAGATCTTTCTATTTAAAACCTAAGAGATGAACTCAAATATTATTTCTTATATTAGATTCATTCACTTCTTCATGTTCTCTATTTCCTTTATGTATTTTGTGGGATGATCAGCTTCTCCTTTAAATCACGTCTCTTTTCCTATAGGAAATGAGTGTGTTTTTCTGTAGGGGGAGTGATATATTCGTCAACTTTGATAGCTATAGGCTTATAAGAAATTGTAAAAGTAGTATAAAATAGAATAAAGAATCTTGAGCACCCTTTGTTCAGCTTCCAACCATGATGAGCTCTTCTTATACATATACAATATAATCAAAACTAGGAAGTCAACAATGGTACCTCGTTGTTTAGTAGGCTACAGATCTTACTAAATAGTCACCAACTTAGAAACGGCACTCTATCACTTGGGTCACACCTCCACTTCCAGCTTTTTGCTGGTTAATTGCATTTCTCAGATTTGTCTGCCTGGGCTAATTTCAAACTCTGGCATAATTTCAAACACTGATCATCAAATCTCAGCCTCCTGAGTATCTAAGGTTACAGACATAAGATGATGGTGCCTTGTGAATTCCCCTCCCTCCCTTCCTCCCCCCCCCCCACCAGTTGAGGGGCTTGAACTCAGGGCCTGGGTGCTGTCCCTGAGCTCTTATGCTCAAGGCTAGAGCTCTACCACTTTGAGCCACAGCCTCACTAAAGTTTTTCTGGCGGTTAATTGGAGATGAGAGTCTCTTGGGCTTTCTTGCCAGGGCTGGCTTTGAACCATGATCCTCAGATTTCATCCTTCTGGGTGGCTAGGAGTCCAGACAAGAGCCACCAGTGCCTGGCTTTTTTCTTTTTCTTTTTTAAGATGGTTAATTTGAGATACCTGCCCAAGTTGTCTTCAAACCATGATCCCAGATCTTAGCCTTCTGAGTAGCTAGGATTATAGGTATGAACCACCAATGCCCAGAAAATTCTGACTTTTTATTATTTTATTTGAAGGATTATGTGTTTATTTTCATATCTAAAGACTTATCCTAGCTTTTGATCTGATGCTGTTCTGAGCACTCTAGTAATTTTTTATTTCAAATACTGTCCTTTTCAGAGTCAGAATTTCTTAATAGCTCTTTTAAAAAATCCACCAGTTTGTAGTATTTAAATGTTTCTGACAATATTGCTCAAAGCTCTTACAAATTCAATGCGATATCCATCAAAATCCCCACAACATTCTTCAGTGATATAGAAGAAATACTCTAAATTTCATATGGAATAATAGAAGATCCTGAATAGCAAAAGCAATCCTTAACAGGAAGAATAGTGCTGAAGGAATATTAGTAGCAAACTTCAAACTCTATTACAAAGCTGTAGTAATAAAAAACAGCTTGGTCCAGGCACAAGAACACATCTGAGTGAAGTGGCGCTGTAGCTCAAGTGGTAGAGCGCTCGCCTTGAGCTGAAGAGCTGAGAGACAGCGCCCAGGCCCAGAGTTCAAGCCCCATGACGGACAAAAAAAAAAAAAAAAAAAAGAACACATCTGAGGACCAATGGAAAAGAATCGATGACCCAGAAATTAACCCACAGATCTATAGCCTCCTAATCTTTGATAAAAAGCCAAAAACTCAGGATGGAAGAAAGATAGCCTCTTCAACAAATGGTCCTGGCTGAATTGGCTATCCACATGCAAAAAACTGAAGTTGGATCTCTATAAATCACCCCGTATCCGAATTAATTCCAAATGGATCAAAGACATCAATGTAAGACCAGATACCCAAAAATATTACAAGAAAGGATAGGGGAAACACTGGGGCTCCTTGACACAGGTCAAAACTTCCTAAGTAAAGACTTAGAAACACAGCAAGTCAGAGAAAGTCTGGATACATGGGATCGCATCAAACTGAAGAATTTCTGCATGGCAAAGGATAAACAGAAAGACCACAGAATGAGGAGAAGATCTTACTTGCTATGCATCAGACAAGGGTTTCATATCTAAAATATACTTAAACCTCAAAAACTTAATCTCCCAAAAACAAATCCTCAAAGAAACAATTCCATTAATAGGCTGGCTAAAGACTTAAGGAGAGACTTCTCCAAAGAAGAAATAAGAATGGCCCAATAGGCACATGGCCATAAAAGAAATGCAAATTAAAACAACATGAGAGTCCACCTCACCCCAGTTAGATGGCCATTATGAAGAAAGCTAACAATAACAGATGTTGGCAAGGATATGGCCAAGAGGGGATGGTAATATACTGTTGGTGGAAATGTAAACTTGTTCTACCACTCTGGAAAGCAGTATGGTGGTTCCTCAAAAAACTCCACATAGAGCTTCCCTACAACCCAGAAATCCCACTCCTGGGCAGTTACCCAAATGACCACAAACCAGCATTAGCACAACCATGTTCATTGCAGTATTATTTACCAGAGCTAAGGCATAGAATTAACCCAGATGACCATCAGCAGATGAATTGATCAAGAAAATGTGGTGTAGATATACACAATGGAATTTTATGCTTCCATCAGAAAGAATAACATTGCCCCATTCATAAGGAAATGGAAAGAAATGAAGAAAGTCAGATCCAAAGAAACATAGGCTGTATGGCTTCCCTCATTTGTAATAAGTAAAATATATCTAGGATATTATTAGGAGAGGACCACAATAGCTCAATAGCTATGTGCATAGAACCATATAAAATGAACTCCAAGAAATGGAAGCAAGAGATTTTTTTTATTATATTGTTTTCAGTTATTTCTTTTTTCTTTCTTTTTCCCATTTGGTTTATTCCCTGATGTTATTGTTTTTGATTTCTGTATTGTTTGTCTTGTATCCAGGTTTATCTGATTTGGAAAAGGGAAGGGAAATCACAGAAATGGTGGGACAAAGGGTGAACCAATTCAACAGGGATACTCACTAGACACTATATTGAGAATAAACTTTACAACTTGGGGGTAGTCAAGGGGCCAGGAGGGGAAAATGTGGGAGGAAATGAGGGAGTGGTAACACTTCAAAAAGAAATATACTTTACCTGACTTACATTACTGTAACACCTCTGTACATCACCTTTACAATAAAACTTAAAATATTTCTTGCATCATTTTCTCATTTACTTTAGTTTTTTTGGGGGGGGTCCAGTCCTGGGGCCTGAACTCTGGACCTGGGTGCTGTCCCTCAGCTCTTCAGCTCAAGGCTAGCGCTCTACCATTTGAGCCACAGCACCACTTCCAGCTTTTTCTTTTTGCTTATGTGGTGCTGAGGAATCGAACCCAGGGCCTTACGCATGCAAGGCAAGTGCTCTACCACTAAGCCACCTTCCCAGCCCCCTCATTTATTTTACTTTTTAACCATGTCTTTATTTTTATCACTTTGATATCTTTAATGCAATTTATGAAAGTCTTTCTTTAGAAAATCCAGCATCTGGTTCCTCAGGACCAGTTTCTGTCTAGTTGTTTTCCTTTGAATTAGCCATATTTTCATGACTTTTATAGCCAATGTAATTTTCTGTTAAAAATTGGATGTTTTGAATATGTAGTAATTCCAGACATCAGATCCCACTTATTATTAGACATAAAGTTCATTAGAGCTTTCAACTGTCGACACTTGAGGGCTTCAGTCATCTAATTGTTTGATGATGGTTCCAAAATATTTTTGCAAAGATTCAACCCAACACATATAGCTACTTGAATGGCCAAAAAACTATCTGTTCAAGATTTTCTTAAGTGCTCATAGCCAAGGAGAAGAAAATGAATGTCTCTCTGTCTATATTCCTGTAACTAGGCTGGGTTACTCCTTCAAGGCCAGCCCATCAGTGCTAGAATTGCACCTCAACTTTCAACTCCTGCACATATATAGGGTAAAGCTGAGAGATTTCCCCATGATCCAAGCCAAGAGACCTCTCAGCATCTGATCCCGGACACATACTCTAAATTCCATCTTCTCCAATAAATGAAGAGGGCCCTTTCAAGACCTAATGTCTCCCAACTATTTATCCTGAGCCTTCTTTCTGTGCTGTGGATCTGCCTGCTACTTGCCCTGTCCACCATTCCCTGTCTCATGGGCATCAATATGAATGTCATTAAATCTTTAATAGATATCATTACAAAATGAAAAGGTGCTCTTTGACTGAGTAGGAGGCACAACAAAGTTCAGGTTCTGAACTTCAAAGAAGCACCAACCATGTCAAAATGCCCAACTATAATATTTAAGAACAGGGTTTGTATTGACATCTTGGAATTCCCACACTGATAATGGAGTCATCCTCTCCAGAGCTGCCAGTTCTCCACCCTGTTAGAGAATGACAAATGTTGTTCAGATAGTCCGATGTGTAAAATCATGAGAATCTCTTGCTAAATTCCAGCTGCTCTTTTATTCATTTAACATCTCTTGGGTTTTTTGGATTAGGTTCAGTTTTGACACAGTAACATCGGTTGATTTTTGCCAATTTGTTGAATTTATTGGAAATCCTAACCCTTTGATCATTGTGTCATTTTCTTGAAGCAATGATGAGAGCTTCAGAGAAATGTGAATGTCCCTCTTAATTATGTCAATATCTGCGCAACAGAAGGACAAAGAGGGAGAAAAAGGATAAATACAATGAGGCAAGAGAGAGCTCAAATCCATTTGGCACATAACAGAACAGACATGCAATTCTTCTCAACAGCTGCTGGTGACTTGTGTGTCTGTATTGATAATTTTGTATACTTTGCAAATGATAGTGTAATATTATTATAAATATTATATATTATAAATACAAAATATATTATAAATATAAAATTGCACTTCAAAAAGATTCTCTGTCCCTAAATCTATTCATATATAATATATTATGTGTAAAAATATATTATATATAATAAATATAATTAACTATGTGTAATGTATATCCTAGCAACAGCAGAGAAAGAGGTAGGTTATAGTAACAAAATGTCTTCAAATGGTAAATTTGTAACTATAAAAATATACTGTAGGGTTTGTAACCTTAGTTGATTATACACACATGTATGTGCACCCATATGTCTGTATATTTATCTTTGGTTAGGTTGCAAATTTTCCATGTCTGATTCATTTAGCAACCTCCCCCCACAAATGCCCTTTAAGGGAGAGCTCAGAGATGAAGGAGGCTCTAAAACAGTTGCTGCTGTCCAAACTACTGACCACCAGATCATAAGACACAGAAGTTTCAACGAATGTAGATGGGACCATTGCAGTCAGGAATGCTATTTGGAGTCTTGTTCTTTTGGTGAATAACATCACAAAGCCTTTAGAATTTCAGAGTACAGCCATGCAATCATCTATAGAAAATAAGTATCATTTGAGAAATAGTTCTTAGCTGATAGTGGGTCTCAGTAGAGAATGAAAATGCTACCATAGGACCATGTTAATACACAACATGAATGCCAGTTAACAGACCCACCAAGACAGAATGTAGGATGTTCAGATAAAATGCATATTCACTTGGTTCATTATTGCATGGAAGTGGTATTTACTTGATAGGATGCAAGCACAAGGAAAGTATAGGAAGTTACATGAAGAAATGGCCCAAGTACCCACAGTTTCCACTTTCTACTATACCTTCTCTTTTCTAGCCTGCATTTATGGCTTTGAGGGAGTTTCCTTTGATAATATAATGACTAAGAAGACTAGATTATATTTTCCAAATAGTTCTGCAAACACCATTCAAAAGTGGACAGCTGTGACACTATATTCCCTCTGGGGACATCTTTGGAGAAAAGTGGTAGAAGAAGATCTTCATAATATATAGAACTTCTTTTCAATATACAGTAAGCAATGCCTCCTTTTTGTGGTAGGCATGCAATTATATATCAAGTCATGGCTGTAGCTAGTGGGTTGACTAGATAATAAAAGGATGGAAAGGAAAAGCATTCAAAAATGATAACAAAAAATCATCTTATAAATATGTTAGAAACAATAGCAAGAAAGAAAAACCATTTGAGTCTTTATCTTGGGGTTCATTTCGCCTAACATCAACTTATCTGATCTTTTCTGTTTGTCTCAGACATATAGTAGTTATTGCAAATAAGGGAAACCATAGGACCTATGTTTCTTTGGGCCTGGCTTACTTCACTTAATATAATTTTTTCCAAGCCTTTCCATTTCCTAACAAATGGGGCAATGTCATTCTTTCTGATGGAGGCATAGAATTCCATTGTGTATCTATACCACAATTTCTTTTATCCATTCATCTACTGAGGGGCATCTGGGTTAGTTCCATATTTTAGCTATGGTAAATAATGCTGCAATAAACATAGTTGTGCTGGTAGCTTTAGTATGGTCTTGTTTGTGATCATTCAGATAAACGACCAAAAGTGGATTGCTGGGTCGTAGGAGTGTGGAGTCTTTTGAGGAACCTCCATATTAGGATTCAAGTGGTTTTTCTTTCTTGCTACTGTTTCTAACATATTTGTAAGATGATTTTAGTTGCTTTGTATGTCCCTCCGCCATGGTATAACCCCTGTTTTCACTGTATTTGATGTTGGTATAATTTGGGGAGAGGAAGGGAAAAAAATTGTTTAAATAGGGATACAGGTGGACCCATTGTGGCAATGAGATGTACAAGACTGTCAAAAGCGAACTTTACAACTTTGGTGGTGGGAGGGAGATGGGAGGGCAGGGATGGTAAGGAGAAACAATGGAGGAGGCAACAATACTTGATAAGAAATGTACTCATTACCTTGCTCTGTAATTGTAACCCCTCTGTACGGTATTTTAGCAATAAAAAACTTATTAACAAAAAAAAAATTCATGTAACTAAAAAATGATAACAAGGCAGGCATGGTATGGTGCATACCTGTACTGCAAACTATTTTGGAGGTGAAGATAGGAAAATTGCGGTGTGAGACCATCCTTGGGAAAAGTTAGCAAGATCCTATGTTAAATAATCTGCCATGCGTGGTAGCACATGCACGTAATTTCAGCTACTCTGGAGGTGAAGGTGGGAGACTAGTCCTGGAAAAAGGGTGGAACTCTAACTGGAAACAAACTAAGCAAATCAAAAGGGCTGCCCATGGCTCACATGGCAGAACAATTGCTTAGCAAGGCCAAGACATGAGTTAATCCCCAGTTGGGGGGGGGAACTTGACAAATTTGGGAGACATGTGAGTAGATCTTTCTCAGTGGGGAAAACCTATGAGAATATTTGTAACTCATGTAATTGCTCACCAAACAGCATCCCCAGCAGAGAAGCACTTCAATAATTAAAGGCATAGAACGACCTATTCGTGGCTAGCACTCGGCTGCTTCTCCTTAGTGATTCCTGTCCTTGTCCAGCTGTTCATGAATCATGTGACCATGGTGACAAAACCAGAGTGTACACATGGGTTCAACTACATGGACTTCTGTTTACCAATGCCAACCTGTCAGCCACCGTTGGTTGTCCAATATCAAGCCTTTGATATGGAATAATTGCCTCGGGTGGCAGATTGATTCCACTGGACTGCTTCCATCACACAAGAGGCAAAATTTTGACCTTACTGGAACAGACACACTCCAGATGTAGAGTTGTATTCCCTGGACACAATGCTTTGACCAAAAACCATTGTCTGTGAATATATTAAATGCCTAACCTAACATTAAAGCATTCTGCTTGGCTTTGTTTTCTACCCAAATCACTCTGTAGCCAACATGTGGCTATTGCTCATGGCATTTGGTAAAATTACAGTGTCAACTAGGTAACAGTACTTTGCAAGGCTAGGCAAGTTTTCCCAGAAGGCTGTGCTGTGCTCTGAATCCTCATCCAATAATGGTAGCATTTCTTGCATTCACAAGTCTAGGAATCAAGAAGTGTAATGGGGGGAGAGGGCACCTTTCAGTATTACCCCTATTGAAAAATAGTTTTGAGTTGCTGTGACTTTATCTTCTGCAGGTCTAGAGGGCTTTATTTCTGGGGAAGGGAAGAGTGTCTTGGGAAACGCATGAGTGATTCCATTGAACCATAGATTAACACTACCATCCAGCTGTGTTAGGCTGCCTTGAGTCAATGAACAAAAAAAGTGAGTTATACTGTTGGCCATGGTGACTAATTTTAACTACGGGATACTTCTTACAGTCTGATTCTATGCCCTGGGACTTAAGTCAGTGGGAATTTATGTTAATCCAGGCAGGGCTGTATACTTTAAGAATAAATATTTGTATCAGCCAACGGATAAACAAGAGTATTCAACTGGTATACTTGCTGATGGCAGAACATGCACAAAACAAACAAAGGCGATTGTGAATACAGCTATGTCTACATGACCAGTTTTAGAAGTTACTGCTTTAATTGTTATGAGTCATTCTCCTTATATTGTTATGAGTATGCTTGCATGCATGTATGCAAATATGAAGCAAGTATCTTTTTTTGCCCCTCCATTACCTTCTCCATGTAACATAAGATATACTGATTTTGAAGTGTTATTAATACTACATTGTACTATCTTAGTTGCAGATGACTAGAATATCCATCATTTAGGGACTTTACCTCCTCTTCTAGAGAAGATATTAATGTACTGTTACTTGTGTGCAGTAATAGTTGTTTTATGTTCATGTGGAATTATGACCTTCTTACCATCTTTTTTTGTATACTTGGACAGCTTGAGTAGATGCATGTGGGTGCCAAGTGAGCATGAGCTGGACTTATTGTGGTTAGTTTTGTCAATGTGCCTTGGTTACTCAGGCATAACATTTTTATTATTGTGTCTGGGAGGGAGGGTATATCCAGAAGACATTAACAGTTGAATCATTAATGTGAGAACTCATCTTCAGATGCACTGAGGGCCTAAAAAAAAAAAAAGGCTGGTAAAATTGAACTGGCTCTAGGCTTGAGCTACATGTTCCATCCCTTTTCCTACCCCTCACATGGACTTTCCAAATCTCAGGCTTTCAGACTGGGACTGGCATTTGTGCATTTGCTTCACCTGTTTTTCAGTCTTAGAAAGACTCTTGCAGTTTTTGTTTGGTGGTTGCCGTGAGGCTTCCATTGGCTTCTCTGCCTGCATTTCCAGTGATAAAATGGTATTTTAGCTAATGCAACAAACATCAGCACAGCCATGATGTTCTGTGAGGCTATGTTCATACATGACAGGCTGGAATTGATCATCTCTGAGGTCTTATCAACCTTTTCTTGGCCAACTTTGCTTGTGAGTGATGACTAGATCAAAGAAAACTTCCTAAGAAAGACTAAAGCGAGTTTCCTGGCATGTATGAATAAATTATTCTACTGTGCTTTCCCTGAACCCTGAAGTACTAGATCATGAGAAAATAAGAGCCTTATATGCAAATTTAAGAAGTATAAAATTACATATGTAAAATGAAATAAAAAGATGAAACAATTCATTATTTCTACTTCTTCACTGTTTTACTTTCCATGTAGGAATTATTTGATGTGAATAAGGTATTCCCAACTATCACTTTCTAGAGAGTGATAGCCAGATCAAAAGCCAATAATATCTCATATATACCCAAACTGTCTAATTGCTATCAAGACTTAGACATCGCTTCTAAGACCTATCTGTCCAAGGGGAGAAAGGAGCATGTCCTAACTTCTGCAAAGTTAGACACTCTTCTTATTTTAAACTATGTGCAGTGGTTTTCTTATGTGTGTGCACATACACACAAGCACACACACAAATGGGTTTGTACATCCCTTTCCAGTTTTATGAGTGTTAATAATTTATAGACAGTTTTGTGTGGAATAGAGGCCTGTTAAACTTCTTTTTATAGGATTCATAAAAGAATACTCAAATGTTCAAAATAACCTGGAGAAACTTATGGCCTGAGTTAATAGGCATTTCTATGCACTAGGGGTATAATTACCATTAACAGAAAACTGGTAAAATGTAAAAATTAAAAATGTATCTATAAAGCACCATGCTGGACCTGTGGGCAGCAGTGCCTTCGTGGCTAGGCCCGCTGTTCCCTGGCTCTGATGCCTGCCACTTGAGAGCCCCATGTTGAAGACCTGAGGGTGGGCTCTCAGCGCCCCGCCCTGTGCAGCCCTACTTGAGACTGGACAAGCCCATAGTCTTGACTTTCAATTGGGGAGCATTGCTTAGATAGTCCGTTATCAAGAGCTCCTGTGATCCATCTGTGTGCTTGCCTCTATACTTTTCTGGAGTTGTGTGGACACTGATACATGATACCATTTATGCACATCGGGGCAAGAAAGCCATGCTCTGATTGGTCAGAAGTCCGCAGCACTGTTGTTCAGAGAAAACACTAAGCCGTGGCTCAGTGGCTTCAGTGTTGCCATGCTGGCAGCACTAAACAGCCCTACTACACTGTTCTGGACACCGCCAGAGCCCACCAGGCTCACCAGATTTACATTGTAGACCTCTACAGTCCTGCAGATTGTGGGCATAAATCTATCTCCAACCGAACAGTAGGAATGATCATGTTTTAGGGATCATCCTTGGAAATTTATGGAAAGAAAAGAAAACAGATTAAACAAACAAACAAAGATAGTAGAATAAGAAATTAGCCAATGAGCTAGGAATACCTTTAATCCCAGCATTCGGGAAGTGGAAACAGGAGGATCAAGAATTCAAGACCAGCCTGGACTACATAGCTACATCATCAGACAACTCTCCTTAAAAACCCAGGGCTGGGGATGAAGATCAGTAGCAGAGCACATACCCATAATGTGCAAGGTCCTGCGTGATCCCCAGCACCTAAAAAGCAAGACTAGCAAATAAAGTTTATCTAGGAATTATGAAAATATTTTTTAAAAACATTCTCAGGTCTTGTAACAACATTATGAGATTTGAATGACTAGTCACAATATGTTAAAGAAGAACCAGATGAAGATTTAGAGCATATTTTCCTTGATTCAAATAGCTTAAGAATTTCCTAGCAAAATTATCTCTAGTCTCATAAAGTAGGGACTCTTTGGAATTGAGATGGCCTTGAGTATTTAAGTTGATACATTCTTTTTGCCTTTTATAATTTTATACAAATTTGTGGGAATCAGGTGAATTTTGGCACTTTAGAGAAAACCTGGTATGTGTCTCATCTAAATGAATGTCTTCCTGCTCTGTAGGAAAATGAACATGAACTTTTTTGGGGTGGGGGAAGTTCTTATGGAAAGTTGGGGTATATTGTTATTTTTTGTAACCATCACCCTAGACCAAAAGCTATAATTTAGGAAAACATTGTAGTTTAGAAGAATTTAAATATCATATATATATATATATATATATATGGAAAACATATATATATATATATATATATACATATATGGAAAACAGAGGAAATATTTCGAGTGAAAATTGCCCTGGCTCCCTGTTTAGATGCTGTTTGTCTAGCCAAGGACGGGTAAGTGGGATCTGGAGCTTCCATAAAGTGGTTTTATTTCTTGACAAAGAATCACATCATACAAATGGAAAAACAGAAAAAAATATATTAAGCAAAGTAAGCCAGACCCAGAGAAACAGGCTGTAGGGTTTCCCTCATTTGTAATAACTAGAACATTATAAATCTTTAAGTGAACCCAATGGATAGTAAAAAACATTATACTTGGACAGCAATCTAACTATTCACAGACCATAGGAGTATATTCTTAGGAGATTGCAATGGCGCAATCGATATCTACATACAAAATGATGCTTATTAAAATGAACAAGAAATGAAAAACTAGAGGATTTTTATTATACTGTTTGCTATTCCTTTTTTTCTTTTTCTTTGATTCATTCCCTTTTGTTTTTTTAATCTCTGTACCCCCTGTCTTATATATAAGTTTATCTGATTTGAGGAAGGAAAGCACAGTTGGTTGAACAAATTCATCAGTGATACTCACTAGACACCATGTTGGAAATGAACAATACCACTTTGGAGGAGGAGGGTTGAGAGGGGAAAACCTTGGAGAAAATGAGGGAGGGATGACACTGTTCAAAGAGAAATACATTCATTATGCAATATATAGCTGTAACCCCTTCATACATCACCTTTACAATAAAATAAAAACAAAACAAAATAGAAGTCCATGGATCCAGACACTTGAGTATTATTCTTTGGATCCAAGATCTCCCATTTCTCTCCTCTCCCTCTCCCTTTCCCTCCCTACATCTTTCTCTCTCCCTTCCTTCCTCCTTCCCTCCCTCTCCCCTCTCTGTGTCTGTGTCTCTCTCACACACATGCTTTCAAGCAGGTTATCTTCATATTTACCACCAGAAGCTGAAATTCACAAAATTCCTTGTCTTTAGCAAAAACATTAGAATCAAAATTAAAAAGTCTGCTTGCCTGTCCTCCCTCTCTTCCTCCCTTTTTCCCTCCCTCCTTTCCTTTCTTCCTCCCTTCCTTCCCGTTCTTTATTTTTGTTCTTATACTGGGGATTGAACTCAGTCTCACACTTCCACTTGCTAGGTAAGTGTTCTATCGTCATACCTCCAGATTGGTTTGTTTGTTTGTTTTGGTTTGTTTTTCAGACATGCTATTATACTAACTTTGAGTTGGCCTTAAAACACTATCCTCCTCTCTCTTCCTCCCACGTATCTGGGATTACAGGCATGAATCACCACATCCAACTTGTGTGTGTGTGTGTGTGTGTGTGTGTGTGTGTGTGTGTGTGTGTGTGTGTGTGTGTGTGTGTGTGTAGATAAGATTTCTGGGATTCTATTATTTGCATTCATCTAGAATGAAAAGAGAGTACAACTTCCTACACAAGAAGATTGGTGAGTGTTATCTACTTCTTCCTTAGATGCTTCTTCTGAAAGTCTGTGAGAAATGATGTGAGTAAATCAACTTCAAAAGACTACTAGAGTTCTTTTTTCCATAAGAAAGAAATGATGTTTATATTATAGAAGAAAACAAAGCACTCTTCATTGTTTGTTTTCAGTCGATTTCTGAGGGTCTACCTCAGAAAGCATTAGTTAGAACATTGTAAATTACAGGGACCTTAACTGTGGACCTAGTTGTGAATTGCCTAGAGGAATAAAGTAGAAAAGAGTCCTTTGAACAGGAAGAGCAACAATTCTCCTAGAGTTGTGTCCAGGGGAAACAGTGTTGATTAGAACCGTTTTGTAGAAGAGCTATTGCAGATAGAGAGCTATTGGGAGCCTGTGCCAGGAGCCAGTGCCAAGAGCAATGCCCTAAAACAACTGCTGGGATCTATTTTTGGAGCAGAAAGAAATATCAATGATCACAGCCCTCTCATCTACATCTTTTTAGGCGACCACAGAAGTCTGGACTGATAGGAAGATTGTAGGTTCTAGATATTACCTATGTCTAAGTATCATGTATAGCATGTTATCAGTATTGATAATACATTGTTATAGTAAAAAGATAGTTATTTTCTATGTATTTGCCTGTTAAGTTATAGGATCAAATTTATTCCTTTTCTAACTCATGATGCTAATACTTCTGTGCTCATTCTCTGTAAAATAAGACAAAAATGACAACTTTAAACTTCTGGTGTTAGCTAGCAGAAGACCTAAGTTTATAAATGTCTAGAATCTAGGAGTGGTGGCAGATGTTAGCTGAGGAGCACAAGGAAGGACTCAAATGCCTGAACAACTAGTGCAAGACTTTACCAAAGGTGTAGCATTGCACCTGGATCTTACTGCCATATTTGATCTGGATCTTACGAATGACTCTCACAAGACCCAGAAATTCTAAGTGTAATAAGAGTAGAAACCTTAAAATAGTAATCAGGTTTCAAGTTCCAAAGTATCTAAGAAATCAAGCAGGAAAAGATGACCACATACATGACAATTGATACAAATAGATGTCAAGAGTTGAATTGTTTTAAGTGTCAAGTGAATAATTTTTATGTGTGTGTGTGATAGTTCTGAGGCTTGAACACAGGACCTGGGATCTTCCCCCTTAGATTTGGTGCTCAAGTCTGGTACTCTGAGCCACAGCTCAAATTCTGGCTTTTATTTTTTTTTTTTGGTGGCAGTTAGTTAGAGATAAGAGTCTCATGGACTTTCCTATATGGGCTGGCTTCATAGTGCAATCCTCAGATCTCAGCCTCCTGAGTTGGTATACTTGCAAGTGTGAGCCACAAGCACCTGGCTGGTGTCAAGTAACTACTTTTTTGGGGGGGTCTGGTAGTGGGGCCTGAACTCTGGGCCTGGGCGCTGTCCCTCAGCTCTTCAGCTCAAGGCTAGCACTCTACCACTTGAGCCACAGCATCACTTCCGGCATTTTTCTTTTTGCTTATGTGGTGCTGAGAAATCGAACCCAGGGCCTCATGCATGCAAGGCAAGCACTCTACTACTGAGCCACATTCCCAGCACCTCAAGTAACTACTTTTAAAAATGTGTTTATTGGATTAAAAGAATGTTGTAATATTGTCTGTTCTTTATAGTATGTATAGTTTTACCTCAAAGTTTTTGTGTGATCTAATACTAAATAATGTGAATTAAATCAATAAATTGTTTAAAAAACTTTTAATTAGCAATTAGTGAATTTAACTGATGAACTTTACTCAAAACTTAGATGTGTTTCCATTTTAATACATTATCACAACAACTAATCTCATTTACCTATATAATTATCATAATTAACAAATTTCTTAGAATATATCATTCAGCTTGGAAGAAGTCTAGTTTTACCAGTCATAAAGCTAAGAATGCTATTAGAATTAACATATGAATCATACAGAAAGACTTCATATCTGAAGTTCTCACTAATATAATTAGTAGTTATAATTGATTTATTACTTTGTACTGTTCTTTGATTCTTAAAGGTCAAGTATTCTATTTGTCAGTGGAACATGTCATTCTGGGCATCTTGGAGACTATGGCGGTGGTCATTCATCTTTGGCTTCTTTTCTTATTTCCTTTAAAGTTGAGACATTATTTTACATTAGTACTGAGGACTTAGACTCTGTGAGTGTTTTCCAAAGATTCATGGATGTTTTCTAATGAAGAAGATGCTGCAGGGCATTCTACGAATATAGACATCTAATGTTAAAAGTGGAGTTATCGGTTGCTGTGCTACAACTACATTTTATATTCCCAGATATGACCACCAAAATTCTTGGTAAAAGTGTTTGGTGAAAAGCCATTTTTCTGTAGACTGAGTGCAGGTGAATAATTATAAATGATTAAAAAAATGGCTCAGTTTCACACTAGATGTGCAAAAGGGATAGCATAAATAGAAACAAGAAATGGGAGGCAGGTGATTGCACAAATGGAATTTGGAGGGGAAAAAAAGAACTTAGATGTCTTCGAATTTGCATAAGTCATGGACTTTTTATCTAAAACTCTCCAGAACTCAAGTAGACTGAAGATACCAGCTGACTCTGGGTTTCACCGACATGGAATTCATTGGCCATAAAATATTTATAATTATTTTCATGTGTACATACTAGGAAAGTGCTTTAACACTGAGTTAGACTCCTAGCCTGAAAATATTTAAAGAAATTCTCTGTTTCATTCTAATGTTTGAAACCTCATAGACATCTATACCCTCAGACAGATATGAGTAAGTATCTTGTTTTTCAGTATAACTGATCTATTATAAGAATAGAAGTGTAATATTAAAGACTAGTATGACACAATTATAAAACAAATTGATAGTTTCCCTATAATTAATTGCCTTTCAAACTTTATGAAGCTTGTTCAGTTAAGTGGGAAAATTCCAGGAAGGCTCATTTGCTTGCTCCTAGATAATAAGGTAATAAAATCTCCTAAACCATCTCAATTCATTAACTAATATGCCCATTCCAATAAATAATTTAAAATTCTGACTCCATTTGAAGTTAGCTCTTTTAGATTTCTGCAGTGTAAAATTAGATTGTTTATTTGGATTTTTTCTTCTGTTACAATGCATACATTTATGATTTCCTTTATTATATATTTGTTGCATCTCTTGGTTGTTAATATGTTGTATTTTGATTTCTCTCAAATTACTTTTAGATTTATTCATTGACCCAATATGCTGACTAGAATGTAAGAAATACTTGTATACTATTTGTGGGAATGTAAAATAATGTAACAATCATCAAAAACAGCATGAAGCTTCCTCAAAACATTAAACCTAGAGCTACCATAGGATGTTACAATGCTCACTTCTGGGCATATTCCTGAAAGATTTGAACTCGGGATCTCAAAGAGTTGTTGGCACTCCTTTGCTCCTTAGAATACTATTCATAGTAGTCAAGCAATGAAAATAACCTAAATATATTCACTGACTGATGAATTGGTAAATGAAATGTGATATGTATATTCACATACAATGGAATACATTTCAGCCTTGAAATAGAGAGGAGTTCTTCAATATTTAACAACATGGGTAGACTTTCAAGACGTTATGTTAGGGAAAATAAGTCAAGAGGCAGAAAAAGAAGTATCAAACAAGTATATGAATTCTCTACTTACATAAATCATCTGAAATAGTCACACTACTACTTGCACATAAAAAATATCAAGCACTGGAAGGGTTAATATCAGAGACTTGGGGAAGGGAGTATAGGGAATTGTTAATTGACAGATACCAAGTTTCAGCTAGTAAATGGGTAAGTTCCAAAAATATGCTCTACCTGTAATCAACAAAAACATATTTTATTTATTTTTTATTTTTGTCGGTGGTGGGGCTTGAACTCTGGGCCTGGGCACTGTCCCTCAGCTCTGGGCCTGGGCACTGTCCCTCAGCTCTTCAGCTCAAGGCGAGCACTCTACCTCTTGAGCCACAGCACCACTTCCGGTTTTCTGAGTGGTTTATTGGAGATAAGAGTCTCACATTCTTTCCTGCCCAGGCTGGCTTTGAACCGTAATCCTCAGGATCTCAGCCTACTGAGTTGTTAGGATTACAGGCGTGAGCCACCGGCGCCTAGCAGCAAAAACATATTTTACTTCAAATTTGTAAAGAAGCTAGACATCATGTTAAGTAAAGGCCTTTGTCTTCCCAAGTAAGATGTAATATGCGTGATGTCTGTAAGTGCAGAGACTTAGGTGCGTCTTCTCCATTCCCCTGTCGTATATCTTATCTCTTCCTAATGATAAACTGTTTCTGCTCCATTGAGCTAAAGAAAGAATGATATAGACTTACAATTGTCAAATTAAAATCTCCAACCTTAGGTACAGGAGCCTTTGTAAGTTGTATAGAAATTTCACACTACCACACTTTTTTTTTTTTTTTGACACAGAAGAGCTACTCTCTAGCTGATGGTGTTCAACTGATCCTTGGGCTGCCCTTTTCTGAAGCCCAACCAGACTTCAGTGAGTCTCTTTAGTGGTTGTCCATCCATGCAAACTCTTACAAGTACACTGTCCACATCTGTGTTATGAGTGCCTTTTTGTTCTATTATCACCAGATGGAAGTACAAACATTTTTTTCAGTCTTGGCCTTCCAATTTGTTCACAACAGACCACGTTAGTGAAATCTTAGTTCCTAGAATTTTAAGTTATAATTCAGTCCACCGAATTGTCCATGTGCCCCCAAGCATTCATATAGTCTGTTCCAAGTCCCTTGATGGAGAGTGAGAAAAAATATGATGGACACCATAGTAATCATCTTTATTTTAAAGAAATGCATTCTACTTTATATGTCTTTTATTATTATAACTTTAAATAAAAATTGTTATAGTATTGAAAAAGTCATGGACAGTGTGTTCACAAATTGACACTGTGAAATGCAACCTCTTTTGTACAATTACTTAAAGATAATAAAAACAATAATTTTTTTAAAGGAAGAAAAAGTTATGGGCCAAGTGTTGATAAATTTGCTTTCTGTTATATCCTTGATAAGACTTACATACGCAGCTCAGTTCTTCATTTTGGACAATTTTCATATTAACCAAAACTCAACTAAGTTTACATTTTTAACATATAATCACAGTAATTCATCCAACTGTGTTTTTTTTAATCAGGTCTTAATAAAATGAGCTATAACTTATCTATATAACTTATATAGCTATAAGTTATAAGCTATAACTTATCTATAACTTAATAAAATGAGCTATATAACTCCCTTGACAATCCAAATTTCTTTTTCTGGAAAATTCATGTGTGTCAGGGGAACATAATGAAGCATATTTAGTAATTTTATTACTACTAATAATATTCAGTTACACAGGTATATATAAATATATTTTCTCCATAAAATATGTTTAGTAAAATGAAGTGGTTCCTTTAGATTTTTCAGTTTTGTGCTGATCCTGGGGCTTGAGTGTGGAGCCTGGGTATTGTCCCTGAACTTTGGTGTTCCAGGCTAGTACTATCCCACTTGAGCCATACCTCCACTTTGGCTTTTGGGGAGATTAACTAGAGATAAGAGTCTCATGAACTTTCCTTCCCAGTCTTGCTTTGAACCACAGTCCTCAGATATCAGCCTCCTGAGTAGCTAGGATTACAGGCATGAGCCAAGGGCAACAGGCTTTGGAGTATTTTCTTTTGATTAGTCACTTTTCCCAATGTTTTCTATGTATTTGAAAACAAAAGTTTAGAATAACTACACATTATATTTACATTTATGACTGCTTTATTACTATTTTCTTGATAAATGCTATTTAATGTTATATGCTATTATTTAAGCTACTATTCTTCCCCCTGTGACATTGAACTTAGTTGATAATGGAGAAATCAATGTGTTATACTTCCACACTGTTACTAACTTGCCCCTAAATCGGCTTCTTTGTAAGTCTATCCAAGTGTTTTTTCTAGACTACAGCCATCTCAAAAATGTGTTAATGCATTTAATCTTTTTGGGGGGGGAGGGGGGCTCTGGTCGTGGGGCCTGAACTCTGGGCCTGGGCGCTGTCCCTCAGCTCTTCAGCTCAAGGCTAGCGCTCTACCACTTGAGCCACAGCACCACTTCCAGCTTTTTTCTTTTTGCTTATGTGGTGCTGAGGAATCGAACCCAGGGCCTCATGCATGCAAGGCAAGTGCTTTACCACTGAGCTACCTTCCCAGCCCCGCATTTAATCTTTTAATAAATATTGCCAAATTTTCCTCCATGTACTTCACCAATTGGTACCATTCTTTTTTCCACTATACTGTGAACACATTTCATTAACATATTTTGATTTCAATCAATCTTATCTAGAAAAGATGGTATCTGCTTGCTTTATACAATTCAGGACATTTATTTGTTGCCAGCAGCCTTGTTGTAGAGATTCAGGTACAATTGAAATAAAACTATGCTAGTCATGTATCAGCCCTGATTGAGGTATAGCAAAGCAAGAGGCATGGCAGGACTTAAGATACCAAAGCAAAGTTATGGAGTAGAGGTGAAACATGCAAATAATCTATAGCTACATTATTCTGGAACTCAAGTAAGCAATTGTCCATGCCCTATCAACACGGGACTGAGATGAACAGAAAGGTGACCATACTAAAGCTATTGGCACAGTTATGTTTATCACATCATTATTCACCACATCTAAGATATGAAACCAACCAAGATGCTTCTCAGTAGATGAATGGATCGAGAAAATGTGATATATATATATATATATATGTATGTGGTATATATAGTGTTACATATAGTATATATATAGTTATATATAGTTATATATGTACAACTATATATATATATATATACCATATATATGTATATATATATGGTGGAATTCTATGTTTCCTTCAGAAAGAATGACTCTGCCCCATTTGTAAGGAAATGGAAAGACTTGGAAAACATCTTATTAAGTGAAGTAAGCCAAAGAAACATAGGTGCCATGGTTTCCCTTATTTGCAATAATTAGTATATGTCTAGGACAATCTTAGCAGATAAGCAGAATAGCTCAATAGCTAAGTACATATAACTATATAAAATGATGCTAAGGGAAATGAACTCCAAGACATGGAAACAAGATGTTTTTCTTTGTTGTTGTTGTTTTTAATGTACTATGTGATTTTTTGTTCCTTTTGTATGTTCTTCTCCCTACGGTATATCCTCTGTTGTTACTGTAGTTGATTTTGGTACCCTGGTAGTGTATTTACGTTTATTTGAATTAGGGAAGAGAAGGGGGACAACAGAATGGTGAGACAAAGGGCAAGGGGAAAAACAATGCAACAGCAATATAAACAAGACAATATGTTGGAAACGACCTGTACAACTTGTGGGGGCTAGGGGAAGGGAAAGTAGGAGAAAATTGAGGGAAGGTGTAACAAGGTTGACAAGAAATGTACTCATTACCTTACTTATGTAATTGAAACCCCTCCTTACTTATGTAACTGAAACCATCACCTTGACAATAAAAAAATTTAAAAATTAAAAAAAATGTGATGGGTGGGGAGGTGATACTACCAAAATCAAACAAGGAAAAAAAACCATATGCAACAGGTATAAAAGATTGGCAAATAAAAATAACCATAATGAAGAGGGATGATGTTTACCCTGGAAAGAGGACTCTGATCCTTCTCATCCCTTTTATATTATGTACTCAGTGAAATCCTCAGGTACTATTTACCTTTGGCCAAGCAGCCCACAAAAAAGTTACAGTTTGCTGTAGTAAAAGTTGTTGCAAGTGAGTAAGTGGGTACTGATAACTTACAAAGTTAAATCAGATGAGTTCCCATCTTCTGCCAATCACTGATGAAATAGCTATCGGTGAAGATAAGGCCAGACAGGTAGTAGCACCTTACCATTAGTCAGGCCTGTCATAAGTTGTATTGCTCATTGGCATTGCATCCAATCTTTTGTGCATATGCTAATAGACTTGGACATAGTAGAGTGTGAGTAGGAGGAAAACAAATGTTTATAGAAACAAAATATATTTCTACTTGAAGAATGCCAAGTTTACCTGTCCTATGTTTTGTTTCCAAATGATATAGAATTCATTTCTTCAGTAACCTCTTAACTTTTGATGTTCCTAAGGTTGTGTCTCAGAGAAACTCGGTTACAGAATTCAGGGTTTTGAAGTTAGCTGAGTAGTTTCTTGTGTCTATGCCTATGTCTATGTTACTGAGCCTGTGGGAATGATCTACTTGTTAGTATTTGCACTCTGTCAACAAATGATTATAAAGCAGTCTTCTTTGATTAAACTACAAAAATATAATTGAGCAGACAATGTGAGTAAAAGATGGCTGGTATTCCTATCTACATTTGAACATTTGAAATTGCTTTATTTCTTTTGATAATGATTAACAATGAAATTTCATTACATTTAATTAAAAAAACTTTCCATAACTCTAGTAACAGATTTCTGACAGTTCTATTTTCATTGTTTTGACTTTTCTTTATCTCTAGAAGATAATTCAGCAGGAATTGGGATAAGTGGTATTATGGACATCCCCTTTGATCAACAAGGTACATTTAATATAAGTAAGTACCTACCACTGGCTTCTCTAACCACAGAAAGAGTACTAAAATACCCTTGGCTTGAATAAATATCCTTGGCTTGAAGAAACCAAAGAAATAAACCTAAAACAATTTGGAGATATTAGAGAGAGATTACTTGTATTATATTCCAAGTGGCACAAGTCCTGACTGATATACATGCATAAACAAAGTATGACTATAGGAATTCAATGAAGAAGTGACTATAATCAGGGAGAGATAAAACAGAAAGGAAACAAATGACAGGGAAATAGGAGTTTTAGAGCTGATAGCAACATTAACATGAAAGAAATTGGAATGAAATAAAAAGCAAACAGAAAATTCAATTTGTCAAATTCATGGGCACTTGGAAAAGCCTAGAAATGAGCTAAATGTGAAGAGTTCTAAAATGAGTAAGGTCTGCTTTCTTCTAGCATCTGCTTTTTTATTGAGAACCTACCATACACAACATTACACCCATTTTCTTGCATTTTTAACATTTTTATCAGGTTCATATTACTATTTCTGTTTTACCTAGAAAGAAGGCACCTAAATCTCAATGTTTAAATCACTTTCTCAAGATTGTACCCTTAGAAAAGTTTATAACTAGAATTTTCAAATACATTTTTTTCTCTAACTCCAAGCTCCATTTTATTCCTAACAAAACATGTAAACTTCTCAAAGTCAGGTATTAAGGAAGTTTACAAATAATTTAAGAAGTAGTAATGGGTGTCACTGAAAAGCAATTGAGGAAAATCAATGAACATGAACAGCAGCAATGTTTTCAACTTATGACATTTCATTATCATCCTAGTTGTACAGCACAGTCAGTAAAAATTAATAGATATTTGTAATGATAATCCAAGGGTTTCAGGAACTTTTCTGCCTGAGCTGGCTTTGGACCATGATCCTTAGATCTCAGTTTCCTTGGTGGCTAAGATGACAGGCATGAGCCACCATCACTTTCATATTAGCCTCTGATTTCCATGGAGAAAAGTATAAGAAATATTTTAGAATCTTTTGTGGAATGCTTTCAATTTCCCACTATCCTACTCCATACAGATTTATGCTTCTTCATTTTTGTCTGGTCTCCAGTATCAAAATGAAGTTTCTTTCTCACTTATTTTTCATTAATTTTTAATAAGAAAAATTAACTTCTCATTAATTATCTCAGCAATTTTTTCTTGAGTCTGTGCCCACATGGATTTGCCTCCTATGGAGACAAAAGGGGTATTTCACATATGTAAACATTTTACCAGTTTGGACTGCTACCAAGAAGACAAAAAACCCAAAAATTTGTTGCTGAGAATATGATAGAGAATAACTTTAGCTTTGGAGGTTCTTCAGTTTAGGATTAATTTTCCTAGCATCAATTTTTTGATAAATATTCCTAAGTACTAATAAATGTACTATAGTTTAAAAGGAAAACATATACAACCTGTTCTGCTCTATTCTTTACAGATACATAGGCATCAAAGGTGCCAAGTTTTAAGGGCATGAACAAGAAATACAAGTATGCACACCCTGACATTGCCACATTTCTGATGTTAATGAGCTTCCAATTAAGGAAGCAAATAACAGAACATGTGACCAGACCTTCATATTGCTCACCATTCCTCCTCCTGTAAACCTAAACATATTGACTACACCTTCTTGAAGATGCATTTTGTGATACACTTTCATTTTCTATCTAAAGTCTCAAATGTCCACATCAACTATAAGTTCTAGCTCTCACCAATCTCTGCCTTGGAGGCAAGAGATGCTAGAAAAAAGAATTCTAGCTTCTGTCTTGGAGAGATGGAATTTAAAACAGTAGAATAAACACAAGAAGGCTGTTGAAAGATATGATGAGGATCTTCAATAGATATTGCTGGATATCTCCCCACTTCCCAGTCTCTCCTGATTCCTGATCCATTAGAATCAATGTATCTAAGCTAAAACTGTGTGTGATTTGAGTTATTCAGAAATAGGAAAATTCTTCTGGGATTTCAGTAACAACCCCTATGTTATCCATATTAATTCCTTCTTGTCCTTTTTATCTATATAGTTTGAATGAGAATAGAGAGGCAGTACCCACCTTGCAACCCTGAGAGCATAAGCAGGAGGGTAACAACAACAACAACAACAACAACAAAACAAAACAAAATCTCCCCCAAACCCCCAAAAAAACAAACCATAGGCAAAGATCTCAAATTAAAAAGGTAAGATAAAGCTCATGGCCTATGTGGGTTCATAAGACAATAGTTAATATTGTCTTGATGACGCTGTGGCTCAAGTGGTAGAGCGCTAGCCTTGAGCTGAAGAGCTAAGGGACATCATCCAGGCCTAGAGTTCAGGCCCCATGACCGGACCAAAAAAAAAAAAAAATATATATATATATATTTCCTTGATGAATTTTTTCCAACTGATATAATGACAAAGCAGTTCATATTATGCCCATTTTGGACAAATCCAACTATCATTTTGTTGTTATTGTTGTTTGTGCTTGTGTTTGAACTCAGGGCCTTATACTTACTAGGCAGGAGTTTTATCACTGAACCATAACCATCTAGGCCTTTTATTCATTGGCCTTTTTGGATATAAGATTTTGTTTCTTGTCCAGGCATATACAGTCTACCTATTTTGGGGTTACCACCCTAACTTTATGAGAGAAACACACTACCACACCTAGCTTCTTCTATTGAAATGAAGCTTTGGATTTTTCTGTCTGGGTTGGCCTGAAACTGTTATCAGCCTCCTAAGTAATCAGATAAGAGGTATGTACCAACATGCCTCAATGTTAATTAAAAAGAGAAATCACATGTATACCAGTACTGGCCTCAAAAGTCAACCCTCCTGATCTCAACCTCCTAAGTAACTAGGATCCTCTTACAGGTATGTGCCACCAGTGACTGACTCAACAGTCCTCCTTGATTATTTCAAGTATTTAAGATAGAGTGACTGATTGAGAAATTTTGAATACAAAATATTGTTGCTATAGCTGGTTGCTAATAGATCATGTATATAATCCTTGCTACGTGGAAGGCTGGACACCTGAGGATTTTGGTTAGAAATCAGCCTGAGCAGAAAAGTCAGTATCACTTTTCAATCCATAGCTGAGCACAGTGGTGCTTGCCTATCAGAGCAGGCTACATGGGAAGGATTGCAGTTCCAAACCAGCTTGGACAGAAAAGTATACCCTGCTGAGGTGAAATCTCATATTTAAATCTCATATTTAAATTGGAAGACTGAATAAAGTAGATTTCCCTTTCTAAAGTGAATGGGCCTCTTCTAATAAACTGAGTGCCTTAAATGAAGTCTTTCACCAAGTTAAAGAGAGATTCTGATTGCCTTTGAGCTAAGACCTTTTTCTCTGAAAGATCAGTGACTTTTGTTTGTCAACACTACCTGCATTTAGATAAAAACTATACCACTAGAAGTCTTGATTCTCACAACCCAGTTTGGAGTATCAGCCTTGGTTCTTCTGGTCTCTAGTGTGCTGACTGTAGATCTTGTAGCCTGTTACCCAGGATTGCATGAGCCAATTTCCATGAGACTCTTTACACACACACAAACACACACACACACACACACACACACACACACACACACACACACACAGATATCCTCAGTGACATTTATGCCTACAACATCTACAATTTTCAGTTTAGTATATTCTAGTGTTTGCTTACTAATTAAGAGAAACATTGGTCAAGAGGGGGAAAAAAACCCCAAACATTCTGTACCTGGAAGTCATAAACTCTATTCTAAGTCAGTTTAACTGATTTGTGTTACTATGTTCCACTTATTTAATAAATCTAATCCTTTTGACTCGGAGTGTGAAAGCATTTTAGAGGATCAGATGGGAAACATGAAAAGAGAACTATATGTTCCATAAAACTGTAAGATGTTATTTACGGATAAGAATGCCAGATAATACAAACCACAGAAGAAATGCAACTTCGGTATTCTCAGTCAAGAATGTCCTGCCAATGATTTACATATTGAGATGAGTTCTAAGACTATCTACAAAATAGTGAAGAACTTATCTAATAATAGCTGAATCCTCTTCCAGTAACTGGAGTGACAATTTTTCTATAAAAAGCAATTTTCATTTATCCAAGTCCATCTTAGTATTCTTTTAAACTACAATATTAATCTTCCTTATTGATTTCTCTCTTCATCCATCTCATTTCCTTTTTCCTCCTTTACATTTGTGTACAGTAATTTTTACTTTTTAGTACCTTGAAATAGTTAAACAAGGGGATGTCAATTTAACATGTCATATATGTATATAATGTACCTTGATGCAAGTCATCCTTTCCTTGATCAGTCATCCCCTCCAACTATCCCATCTCCACCCATCTCATCAAATAGTCTAGTCTAGTTTCACAAATATACACTGAGTACCAAGATTATATTAGGCCACAATTATTCTATCACTCTGCCCTCCCTCCCCTTACTCCTACTCCACTTCAGACAAGACCTACTGTAGCTTCCCAACATTCTTTTATTTTTATTTTTATTTTTGCCACTCCTGTGGCTTGAACTCAAGGCTGATGCACTGTCCCTGAACTTCTTTTGCTCTAGGCTAGCACTCTACCACTAGAGCACAGCACCACTTCTGGCTTTTTCTGTTTATGTGGTACTGAGGAATCAAACCCAGGGCTTCATGCATGCTAGGCAAGCACTCTACCACTGAGCTACCTTCCCAGCCCCTAGCATTTATTTTGTTAAACTGTTAGTTGCTTAAAGGGGTTATAGTGTGAAATCTCACTTGTGTGTACCATATTTTGTTTGGTCATGTACATACACACACACATATATAGCTCTGTAGGTGGTATGTTTACATACATGTAGGTGGTATGTTTACATACATGTTTATATTTGGGGTTGTACGTCCACATGTAAGGAGAAATACACATCTTTTACATTCACTGGATGAAATTTTATCCAGGTCCATTCATTTCCTCCCAAATGACATATTATTTTTCCTGATGAATATCAACATATGGGAGATTGAAATAGGATCCTTGTCTCTCTCCTAGCATTAGTATCAGTACAAAACAGGTCAAAGATGCTCATGTAAGACCTGTAATTATGCGACTACCACAGGAAAGAGTAGGAAAAACACTAGAACTTATTGGTATTGGCAGGAACATTCTGAATAGAGCTCTAATGACTGAGCAACTAGAAGAGACTTGACAAATGGGATCCCATGAAGCTTAAAAGCTTTTGCATGGCAAATGGTATAATCCCTAAGCTGAAAAGACAGCCTATCGACTGATAAGAGCTGTTTGCCAGCTATTCATCTACTAGGCATAATAAAATAGAGCTGAGAAACAAAACTCCCAAAGAACCAATAATCTAATTAATGGATTAATAAGCAAGTGGACACTTCTTAGAAGTAAAAATGGCCAATAAATATATGAAAAGATACCCAACATCTCTGGCCATAAAGGAATGCAAATCGAAAGACATGGAGAAAAATTCCATCTCATTCTAGTCAGAATGGTCATAATCAAAACTACACACAGCAACAAATACTGACAAAGATGCCAGAAAGAAGGGACCTGAATATACTGTTGATGAAAATATAAATGAATGCAATGACTACTACGAAAGTCAGTTTGGAGAGTCTTCATAAAAACTACAACTAGAACTACTCCATGACCACTCTTGGAGATCTACCAGAAAGAATAAAAGTCAGAATTCAATAAAGGCACTCAGGCTCATTGCAGTACTATTCACAATAGCCAAGTTATTAAAACAACCCAGATTCTCTATAACTGACATGAAGAAACTTGTGTGTGCGTGCATGTGTGTGTGTGTGTGTAGCTTTTTTTAATTGTGAAAATACTGTACAGAGCGGTTACAATAACATGGGCAAGATAATGAGCACATTTCTTATCAAGCATTGTAGCCTCCTCCTTTGTTTCCCCCTCCCATCCCTTCAGATCCTCACCCCACCCCCGACCCAATCCTCCCGGCCCCATCCCCACCCTACCAAAGTTGTAAAGTTCGTTTTCAACATAACAACTTGTACCTCTCATTATTGCAATGGGTCCACCTGTATCCCTACTTAAATGATTTGATTTTCCCCTTCCCCTCCACAAATTATACCGACATCAAATACAGTGAAAGCACGGGTTATACTGTGGGGGAGGGACATACAAAACAACAAAGAAATTATCTTATAAATGCGTTAGAAACAATCGCATGAAAGAAAAAAACCATTTGAATACATATCTTAGGGTTCATTTCCCTAACATCACCTTATCTGACCTTTTCTGCTTGACTCAGACATATACTAGATATTGCAAATAAGGGAGTGTGTGTGTATCTTACTACTTAAAAAGTTATATATGCCAGGTGCTGGTGGCTCACACCTGTAATCCTACCTACTCAGGAGGCTGAGATCTGAGGATCGAGGTTCAAAGCCAGCCCGGGCAGGAAAGTCCATGAGACTCGTATCTCCAATAAACCACCAGAAAACTGGAAGCAGAACTGTGGTTCAAGTGTTAGAGTGCTACCCCTTGAGCTGAAGAGCTTAGGGACAGCTTCAGGCCCAGAGATCAAGCCCCACAATTAAAAAATAAAAGGTATACATACTATTTTTAAGAACTTTAAGACATAAAAAAGAATTCATTAGGAAGCAGAGAGTTCTAACGCACTCCCCTCTTCCTCACATTTTTCCTCACATTTTGCATTAGTAGGGTACATTTCTTATAATTGATCACTATTAATACTTTATTTAACCAAAGTACAAAGTTTGCATTAGACTTTGCTGTTTCACATTCATATGATTTTTGCCAAATGGGTAGTTTAATATGCAATTACAGTATCATACAGAATAGTTTCATTGTCCTAAAAGTCTCCTGTGCTCATCCTGTTCAATCTCTATTTTTTCTTCCATTTGCAAACTCATGGCGACTAGACATTTTAAATGTCACTAGTTGTTTTCTTTTCTATATTGCCAAATAATTGTAATCATTTAGCATTTAATATTTTCAGACTGATTTGTTTCACTTATGAATAATCTCTTAAGGTTTCTTCAAGTCTTGTCACAACTTAACCAAAGAAGTGAGGGACTTCTATGATGAAAACCCTAAAAACCTGAAAAAGAAAATCAAACCAGAACTTAGAATTTGGCAAAAACTCCCATGCTCTTGGATTGGAAGGATCAACATTGTGAAAATGGCAATACTTCCCAAGGATATCTACAAATTCAATGCAATACCTATCAATATTACAACCTCATTCTTCAAGGAAATAGAAGAGGCAATCCAAAAATTCATATGGAACAATAAAAGACCCTGAATAGCAAAAATGATCCTTAACAGAAATAACGGTGCTGGAGGAATATCAATACCAAATTTCAAACTCTACTACAAAGCCATAGTAAGCAAAACAGCTTGGTACTGGCACAAGAACAGACCTCAGGACTAATGGAATAGAATTGAAAACCCAGAAATGAACTCACAGACCTATAGCCATCTAATCTTTGATAAGGGAGCTAAAAAAACAGAATGGAAGAAAGACAGCCTCTTCAGTAAATGGTGCTGGCAAAATTGGTTAATCACTTGTAGAAAATGAAACCTAGATCCTTATATATCACCCTGCACCAGAATCAACTCCAAATGGATCAAAGACCTCGAAGTCAAAGCAGAAACTCTGAAAACATTACAGGATGGAATAGGAGAAACCCTAGGTCTCCTTGACACAGGCCGAAATTTCCTTAATAGAGACCCAGAAACACAACAAATCAAAGAAAGGTTGGACAAATGGGATTGCTTGAAATTGCAGAGCTTCTGCATGGTAAAGGACATAGCTAGCAAGATCAATAAAAAGCCCACAGATTGGGAGAAGATCTTCACTAGCCATACAACGGACATATCTAAAATATACCTGGAACTCAAAAAAGTTAAATCCCCCAACAAATCCTCAAAGAAACAACAGCCTAATAAATAAGTGGGCTAAAGACTTAAAGAGAAACTTCTCTGAAGAGGAAAGAAGGATGGCCAATAGACACATGAAGAAATGCTCAACCTCTCTAGCCATAAAAGAAATGCAAATCAAAACAACACTGAGATACCACCTCACTCCAGTTAAGAATGGTTATAATCAAGAACTCTAACTACAACAGATGCTGGAGGGGATGTGGTCAGAGGGAATCTTACTGCATTGTTGGTGGGAGTGTAAACTTGTTCAACCACTTTGGAAAGCAGTATGGAGGTTCCTCAAAAGACTCCACATAGAGCTCCCTTATGACCCAGCAATCCCACTTTTGGGCATTTACCCAAATGATCACAAACAAGGCCATACTAAAGCTACCAGCACGACTATGTTTATTGCAGCATTATTTACCATAGCTAAAATATGTAACCAACCCAGATGCCCCTCAGTAGATGAATGGATCAAGAAAATGTGGTATAGATACACAATGGAATTCTATGCCTCCATCAGAAAGAATGACATTGCCCCATTTATTAGGAAATGGAAAGACTTGAAAAAAATTATATTAAGTGAAGTAAGCCAGGCCCAAAAAAACATAGATCCCATGGTTTCCCTTATTTGCAATAACTAGTTTATGTCTGAGACAAGCAGAAAAGGTCAGATAAGTTGATGTTAGGTGAAATGAACCCCAAGGTAAGTATTCAAATGTCCCTACCCCATGGTATAACTCCTGCTTTCACTCTATTTGATGTTGGTATAATTTGTGGAGGGGAAGGGAAAAACAAATCGTTTAACTTCGGATACAGGTGGACCCTTTACAACAATGAGATGTACAAATCATTATGTTGAAAAACGAACTTTACAACTTTGTGGAGGATGTGGGGGGGGAGGTAAGGGGGAGGGGTAGAGGTGGCTCGGGGAGGGAGATGGGAAGAGATGGGAAGGGGAAACAGAGGAGGAGGCAACAATGCTTGATAAGAAATGTACTCATTATCTTGCCTATGTAATTGTAACCCCTCTGTAAGGTAAAATGTCACAATAAAAATTTTTTAAAATAATGTATGTTGTATTATATAACCACATTAATGTATCACTTTCACTTGAAAGTTTTGCAGTTAGCAGTAAAACTGCTATAATTATTTGTATGAAGATTTTTATGCGGACATAATTTTCAGCTCAATGGGAAAATACCTGAGTGTGATTGCATAATTATACACAATTTTGTTGTTAGTATAAACCTGTTAAACTTCCTCTAGCATAGTTGCTTAATATTTTACTCACACAAGGTACAGAGAAGAGCTCCTGTTGTGCCACAACCTTCAACAGGGCCTTGTTAGTAGCTCCATCATTCAAGGGTCATTGATTTTTTAATATGTGATGTTGAGCATCTTTTCATATGCTTCTCATCTGAATTTTAGCAACTGGACTGCTTATATCTTTATTGTTGATTTGTAAGAACTCTTCATGTATCTTAGATAAATTTCTTTTATTGGTATAGGGCTATGGAGAACTTGTCTTCCTCCAGATCTGTCTTTTACTGTATGTTAGCTATAGGGTCTTCAAGTATGGACATTATGTTGAGAAAGTTCCCTTTGATTCCTTAGTTGACTTTTTTCATCATGCATGCATTAGATTTTTGTCAAATAATTCCTCTGTATCAGTTGATTATGCGTTTTTCCCCTTTCATTCTATCAATGCAGGGTATTACATGAATTGATTTTTATGTTAAATCATCCTTTCATTCCTAGGATAAATCCCAGTTGAATGTATATTCATAAGCTTTTTAAAAGGGCCATCTGTGTTTTTTTTAACCAGTTAAATCTGGGCCTTTCAGAAGAAGTTGGAATGTTTTGACAAATTTGAGAATTAACACAACTAGTTCTTTCAATGTCTGGTAGATTTTACCAGTACAATCATCTAGTTATAGAATTTGGTGGTGGTGTGAGGCTTGTAATTCCTTATTTTTATTGATCTCCTTGTTTCAGATTTTATGATTTCTTCTTGTGTCAGCTATGGTTTATTTATAGGACTTTGCCCATTTTATGCTGGTTGTCCATTTTTTGGCATATAGTTTATACTGTTCATGTCTTTACTTCTATAGTCAGTAACAATGGCCTCTCCTAATTTGTGATTTAGTCATGAGTCTTCATTTGTAGTTTAGCTAAAAAGTGGTCAATTTTACTGATATTTTTTCATTATCTTTTTTTCATTTTTTTTGGGGTCCGGTCGTGGGGCCTGAACTCTGGGCCTGGGCGCTGTCCCTCAGCTCTTCAGCTCAAGGCTAGCACTCTACCACTTGAGCCACAGCGCCACTTCCGGCTTTTTTTCTTTTTGCTTATGTGGTGCTGAGGAATCGAACCCAGGGCCTCATGCATGCAAGGCAAGCGCTCCACCACTGAGCCACCTTCCCAGCCCTTTTTTTCATTTTTTTCATTATCTTATTATTTCAGTCATCAGTATCCTCATCTTCTTTCCTTCCTTCTGCTTGGCTTACTTTTCTTTTTCTAGTTCCTTAAGGAATTTGCCCCTTTGCCATTGTCATTTGGACAACTGTTTGATGTCTGACAAGTCACAAACTTCTTCCTTAGAGAAATAATAGCATGAGATCAAACATCATAGTAAAATCATTGTGAAATAAAATATGAAAACCTTTAGAGGGATTTTTAATTGGTGGAAAAAAAGTTTAATTTCACACATTTTTTCTCGATCTTTCCTTCTTTCTGAAAAATACTTTAACCACCCTCCTGAGTAGTCCTTTATCTTCAATAAGAGAAATAAATTGGTTTTAATTCAATATTTTATTGAACTTTTCATATTAAACAACTTACTAAAACATTTAAAATGCCAGTGAGACCAAAGCAACTTAACAGAAAAAGACAGACAAAACACCTCCTCTGATTGAGGTAATTTTGTATAAGAATCAGTGTCAAATCACAAGGTATTTGTTACTCTGCCACACAACTTGGTACTTCATCCATCAATGATATTCAATGGCTCAACATACAACTATATACATTTTGGCTCAATAAACAATTATACACACACACACACACACACACACACACACACACACACACAGTGAGAGAGAAAAACAAGAGACAGAAATACCAACATAAAGTATCACTCAGATTCTAGTGCAATGTTGTTACTAAGAAATTTTACTTGCTTATATTCTTGAAAATGATTCAAACCTGGATCTTTTCAGCAGCTGGCCCCATAAGAAAACTGAGTGCAAATACCTTTGAAAATTTCGGTTGATATCAGCATTTTTGAATAGTTGGATTGAAATATTAATATTTTAATATTGTAAGGAAGGATGAACACTGAAAAATTAACTATGCAACTTATAAGCAGGGATGGGAGGAGAAGACTGATTTATGAAATGGTAACCTCTTTGTACACCACCTTAATAATAACAATAACTTTTTAAAATATTGTGCACAACCAATAAGAGTAAATGCTTTTGCAGCTGCAACAATGCTAGTGTTGAAAAGACAGTTATGAGTAGTCAAGCAGATCTGCAGAAGTGAACGAGACTTTTTGCCTTAGCCAGGTAATTCCAGAAGTCAGGAAGCTGAGGCAGGAGGAATGTAAGCTTGAGGCCAAATCTTCTACCCACTCCCACAACCTCCCAAAAACAAATCAAGAAAAAGGAGGAAAGGAAAGGAAGAAAAACCAGGCACTGGTGGCTCATGCCTGTAATCCTAGTTAGTTGGGAGTCTGAGGACTGTTTTGAGGCCAGCCCAGGAGGAAAAGATTCTAAGACCTCTGGTTAACTGATGGCTGGGCACAGTGGTATGTACCTGCCATTCTAACTTCTTGGGAAGCTAAGAATGAGAGGACTGCAGTTGCAGGAAGCTAAGAATAAGAGGACTGCAGTTGCCTGGACAGCTAGGAAACTCTACCTCAGTGGACAAAGCTGGGCATAGTGGCATCTAGCTACAACAGGAAGCCCAAAATAGAAGGAACATAGACCAGGTGACTGGGTAGGAAGCAAAATCCAATCTCAAAAAAAAGTAGTGAGAGAGGAAAAAAGGGAGGGGCAGGGGAAGGAGAGGCGTGGCCAAATAGTAGAGCACAAGGCAAGCAAATACAAAACCTCAATTTCAAAACCAGCCAAGGATTTTCCCCCAAAGATCGTTTATTTCTCCAGTCTTGGTTCTAAAAGCAGTGGCTACCACGCACTCCAATCTATTACTTTATAAATTCACTTGCTTTTACCATTTTATAGCATTTAATGCTAGAAATTTGTAGTCTTGAATAAATAACTTTATTAACCTAGGGATTTTTAGAAGCCCACAAGAGAACATCTGAGGAATCACTATATACACAACTTAGCAAATCAATTCGTACATTGACAAAATAGGTTAATTTTAACCAATTTTTAATTCAATGACTTTCAGGCTATTATATTCAAACTAAGAAACCTACAATGTAAGGCAAACATCATAAACCCCATGTCCAAAGGTGGTCCATAAGAGGACCACTAGACCTGTGGAAATATTAATAGAATGATATCTATAAAAGCTATTACTTTTACGAAATTAAAAATACTCTCATTTAATATCTTGAGATTTATTCTATGGATATTAAATTGTGGAATCCATAGAAAAGAGAAACAACTTTTAAAAGGAAAAAAGTGTATTTGATGATTACTGCTTTTATTTTCTAAATTCATTGAAAAATGGGTGGCTAAATTATTAAGTGCTTGAATTTCAAAGGTTATATTTAATTTTGGAAAAACAACAATTTGTTTTACTTAACACTTTTCAGTTTTATTTTCATGTTAATTTGTATTCTTTCTCCAAATTAAGACATGTGTCACTAAGCCTATGAATCTGATGATTTAATCAGAAAAATTACATTAAAAATTATGTAACTGTATTTATGGCAATAATATCGTGTATAACCTTGAAATAATCTTGAAATATCTAAGTTTTAGCTATTTGAAGATTTTCACTGATTTTCATATCACTACTTGATTTCACTCAGATTGTTCTAGAAATTTTTAAAAATTGAAAATTTTGTTTAATATTTCTCTGAAGTCAAAGTCACCTTGATTAAAATAAAAATAAGGCTTATAGGAAGCAGATTATTATAAATACTTAAAAGATTACACAGCAGTTCAAATGCAAAAAAGTTAAATCTCATAGACAAAGTAAAACACTCTAAAAGATCAATCATAAAATACAAAATGTGATCAGTAACATTTATTTTCCCTCAGTGCAATTTAAACTTCAAAGTGGGAAACACATAGTAAGCAGACACACAAGACAGCTGTGAGAATTGCTACTTATATATTTTTTCACACCTCTGAATGTCAACTTTCTTGTTTCAGAACTATTAATCACTTAGCAAATAACACACTTGAGCTTTTGTACACTCTAGGTAGGACAGTGTCTCTGGTCACTCACTACTCTTCAGAGTGCTGAGATGCACTGTGATTATGCTCATAAAGAAATGAAACTGGAAAACATTTAAGTATGGATCATTCTGATGCATGTCATTTCACTTAAGTTGAACAGGATTTAATCCACCAAATGCAATGTAGGAATAAAAAATATTAAGCCATTTTTTTGCTCATTTATTGAAATGTGTTCCCCTAACCCCAACAAAACACAAAGACAAATTTCTTTAAAATGTTTGTATTTTTTTTAGTATTCATCCAAACATTTAAACTTTTAAAAAATAAAAAGTGATCAAGATACCTTGCTTTTTTTATGTAAGCATACGTAGTATGGAGAATAAAACTGTAGGCAAACTGAAAGAAAAAAAATCGCAGCCATTATTTATGATGACTATTATAGAAGGCAAGAGACACAAATTTCCAGATGAAATTTAATTTTGTCTCCTCTAAGGTAAGTCATTCAGAAACAAAAGGCGAGTAAGGTTTGTTTAAGTACACAAATTTGTAAATATGGAAACAGTAATAGTTGTCATGATTACTTTCTTAAGAGTGGCTCTAAAAGTAGTCTGACATGTCACATTACTAGCTAAGCAAATAAAACTGCACAAATGTATGACGCTGGCACTGAAACACTCAGTTTGGATGGGGACACTATATTTGACTTAAATCATTTGGGCCTCTTGGCTTTTGTTATTAAAGCAGATGATTTCTTATTATGCAATGTTTATCTACAAGTACAGAATTCCAAGTTATATTTGTGCACACAATTGGCTTCATATAATACATATATACAAGCCATTAAAATAGCTTTATAGGGACAATTTAAACTTCTTTGATTCCTGCTGACATATTGCCAGATGTGATCCTTAGATTTTTTTTTCCAATGATGACATCATTTATTTGCTTAAAGGTAAGGCCTCCTGATACTATACTGTATTGAGGATCACATACCCATATCAATCCATAAGGTAAAAATCAATGTAACAAATATTACAGTCCGGTAGAATAGATTGAATTCAATGAAATTTCATTTTATATTTAATGATGATATATTTGCTTTTTCCCAGCAACAATTTTGCTTTAGCATGAGTGCTACATTAAAATTTAATTCTTTCATAGTCTTATCTTTATTTAGTTTTGAAGTTTGGAATCATTTTGATCCAAAATCTATAGGTATACTTCAAAAGAAATAAAATCAATTTAATCAGCTTGGGCTTTGTCTACCAGTTTCCCTTTCCAATCCACTTTTTTGACTCAGTATGTTGCTTTTATCCCTCATAATTTCATGGCAAATTATCCACATTATGTTTTCTCTACTAAGCAGTGATAGAACCTAAATCTCAAGCGGCATTCTGAAGAAGTGCAGTGTAAATAATTTTGGTAAACTGCAGGATAACTGCATGCAGTGTATACTGTATCATAACAGCACCAAACCCTTTATAAAAACCAAGCACTCCTTCCTCCTGCTTTATGGTACTGATACAGTCTCTCATTCCCTCATATTGTGTATTAATTGGAAGCACTTCATAGCCAAGGTCTGTGTTGTCAATTATTGTGCGTGTTCCTTGAATGTGAAGGCGGTGCAAAACTGTTTCCAGTGGGTAAAGTATTACGTCAGAGCAAAGACTGGCAACAAAGTTAGCAATAAGTTCTGGAAAATAAGCTTCCAGTATACACTGTACAGGACAACCACTTTCAGCTAGGTGGCTAGTGCAAGTCTTTCTCTTTAGAATTAGTAGGACAAACTTCTGAATGACTGTGCTGATGATGTAATGAAGAACTCCATGCAGCACCGTAGGGAAGATCAAGGAATGAAGTGGCAGGAGTCGCTTGCTATGAGGCACTCCCAAGCCTAGTACTCTTCCAATTCCTTCTCTAATACATTCCAGTATGCTAGAATTTTCTCGAATTATCTCACTCTGAAATGAAAAGAATTAAGTCAAACAATTTAAAAAAGTTTGCCACAAAAAACAAGGGCATACTAAAGCAACCAGCACAACCATGTTAACTGCAGCATTGTTTATCATAGCCAAGTTATGGAATCAACCCAGATACCCATCAATGGATGAATAGATCAAGAAGATGTGGTATATATACACAATGGAATTATACTCATCCATCAACAAGAATAATACTGTAACATTCATAAGGAAATGGAAAGGCTTAGAAAAAGTTACATTAAGCGAAGTAAGCCAGACCAGAGAAACATAGGTTGGATGGTTTCCATTTTTTATGGTAACTAGAATATGTCTATAAACCTATAAACACACTAGATGGTAAAAAACAATGCACTTGGACATGATAAATTATGTGGGTCTCTAGACATTCATATACAGAGAGAGAGAGACCAAAAGAGGTTAGGAGAACATCACAAACATGCAACAGCTATGCATCTGATCATATAAAATAATATTTTTGAAATGAACTCCAGGAACTAGGAACCAAGTTTTTTCTTTGTTGCTGTTTTTCTTTTCTTTTCCATTTGTCTCATTTGTTCATTTATCTATTTTGAGGAGGCTAAGAAGGGGCACAGAAATGGTAGGACAAAGGGTGAAAAAATGCAGCAGTAATACTCATCAGACACTATGTTGAAAATGAACTATACAACTTGTGGGTGGGGAAGAATGGAAAAACTGGGAGAAGAGATGGAAAGGGTAACTCAAAAAGAAATGCACTCTTTAGCTGACTTATGTAACTGCAAACCCTCTATACAGCACCTTTACAATAACAATAAAAATGCAAAAAGATAAATATTTTACTTAAAAATTTGCCATAAATAAGGAACTTCATATAGGTCAATTTAAAATTAATTTATTGACAAACAAAGTATCAATAGTTTTAAGGCTCCAATTGTTATCTAGGCATTAGGTCCTTTTTCCAAAAGTAATCTCATAAAACAGACAGCAATGAAGTTGGAAGGTATTCCTACTGAAGCAGAGAGCTGGGGAAAGAGAGAGAGCACCACAACACCTGGTATTCTCAATCTGAAGACGCTTCACAGCACTCAGAAGCAACAGCATGAAAATTAGGCAGATAGTACAAGACTAAAGTTCTGAATTAGGCAGATAGTACAAGACTAAAGTTCTGAAGCATGGGTTTAAGTTTTGCCTCCTTTAATTATTGGTTATGTAATAAGGTACTTAATGTGTCCTAAGCATTAGTTTAGCATTCTATGAAAATGGAAATTAGCACTATCCATTATTTATGCACAGAGCTTTTCTTTGAAACAAGAATAGTAAAGACTGGGTACTCAGTAAATGTTGATCTCACCTGAATTATCTGAATTACCTGCCTTTTTATAACCTTGGGGACGAGAATAAGGAAGTTTGTGATAGAGATAAAAGAGGCACCGAACCAGAGAAGGAACAGCTAAAAGGCTAATATGGCTTCCTTGCTGACTGTAGAAGAGGATATAAAAAGGCATACTATGCTTTATAGACTGCTGAATAGACTTTGGCTTCTAGTCAGATGGGGAATAACTACTTGGCTTTATGTAGAAGATGGACACAATGTTTTTGTTTTGAAATAATACTGGCAATTATGCAAAGGATGGCAAAAGCACAAGCAAGTGTAAGGTACTGAGCTCAACACAGTCAAATATATATATATATATGAAAAAATTTAATATATATATTTTATATATACTTAAATACACACACAAATACATATATTTAATTTTATTGCTCAGTGCCCATATCTGCAATCCTTGGTACTCTAGAGGTTGAGGCAGGAGATCCTTTATCAAAAATAACCAGTAAATAACAGAGCTAGAGGAATAACTCAAGTGGTAGAGCTCCAGCTTAGCAACTGAGAGGCCTTGAGTTCAAACTCTAGTATCATCTTCACTTCAAATACAGAAATGATGGTGGCTTTGACTACAGCTAAGTAATACAACTAAACTAGTTCAATTTTGCTTTTAAACCAGATAACAACAGGGATTACTAGTAAGACTGTTTAGTGTATCAAAGGGAGGAGCCAAGGATGACCAAGACTGTTAGCCATTGAAACTACAGGGACCGCACTATCTTTTACCTACTTAGGAAATGCTGGAATAGTAATTTGGGGGAAAACACCAAGAATTCAAAAATTTAAGCACCAATCTAGATTATAAGAGAAAGGTCCAAGGTCTAAGGACATAAAAACATGGGAATCCTTAGGAAATAGATACTTCGAACTATGAGACTCAATGAGTTTGCCTAGCTGCCTACAAATCTATACTGTGGCCTCTTTCCCACTCCAGTCTAGTTTTACAACAGCGAAAGAGATCCTAATAAAGACATAGCTGTTTTGCTAAAATCTGCCATCTCTCTAAAGGGCCAAATTATTATAATGAAGTAAATGTCCTATGCCATCAGGTCACTGTTACCACTAAAGCTTTATCTCCTGCTAACCCCTTGCTTATGAGACCCAATCATATCAACCTCCTTCTGTTCCTCAGACCTATATGATACAATCTCTTTGTACATTCTTTTCTTCTGCTTAGAACCTCTAAATATCCATGTTTTTTCAGCCTTTGACCCTTACTTAAATATTACTTTGTAGAAAGGCCTTTACTGATCTTAAAAAAATACTACCTGCTCTTCCTATGTATGACACATTCTATTTGCCTCCCTTGCTTTACTTTTGCTTTCCTTAAGGCCTATCAGCATGTGAGATAACTTAGATGTGTCTTGATTAGTCTTTCTTCCCCCAAAACATATAAGTGCTATGGAGGCAAAGTACTGTTGCCTGTTTGTTTGCTGCTGTGGCCCTGGGTCTACAACAATGTCTGATACAGGCTGATACTCAATGAATACTTCTTGAACTAAAAGAAAAATTTAGCAGTTAAAGAAAATGAAAATAAAAAGGTAACTCGAAAGAAATCTTGATATAACATTATGGTAAAGTTGATCTTAGGTAATATGAATCAATATAGATCCTCTAATCACCAATAGGATGGATGTAAGTGGTCTAACTCAAACACACTAATCCTGCACATGAATATAGAGTGGACTTCTAAAGCACAAGGACTAGTACAAAAAGGAGTGAATTAGAAGGAAGTTCTTGTTCACAAGCTTCAAGGAGGTGCTCTTCATATAGATCCCTTGTTTTTGAGGAAAACAATTTTATGAAAAAGATCTGAACTCTCTAGAAGGGCAAAGAATCACTAAACTTGGAAGAAAGCAGATATTGTGATAAGCTAGATAGGAAGAATGACACTGAAGGGCACAAATAGACAAATCATATATAGTTGTTGATGTTAGAATTAAGAAGATAACATTAGTTTTACAGAGTGAAAGACTCACAAAAATAATAGGGAAGGGATCTTCCCTAAAACTAAAACTAATCTCTTAAGTCAGGGTGAAAATTGAGACTGAAATGAAGATTAGATTTATATGAGGAAATGCGCTCTTCCAGGATAAGTATAGATTAAAATCAGAGAGGGCCAAGGACAGAGCCTTAAAATACAAGAGAAGAAATGTCAGAGAAAAGATGTGCAAGACAGTAGAAAACTGAGAAAAGAATTTCACAAAAAGCAAACAGACTCAAAAGGTGAGTGCTAACAAACAGGTATGGAGCAGGAAACACAAAGGTAGAGCCTGGGTATGAAAACATTCAGAGAAAATCAACATCAGTGAAGTGTACATGTAGAAAAGTACATTTAATTTTTTAGAATTCAATTATTTAGAATTCAATTCATGAATAAAAAATGTATGGTTTAAAATTTTTCTTTAGAGTCACAGATCTAATTTAAGTGGAGATATATCCTTCTGTTAAGTCTTTCTCAAGCTAAAAGTTACTTTCTCACAATATATTATGGTACTTGCTTTTCCTTCAATTAATTGTCCTTTATTGCTAAAGACAAGAATATTTAGAAAGTGATAACTAAACTCTATAGTAACAAAGGTTTTATCAAGAACACAATGTCAAACACAAGAGGAAGAAGACGTACGTTTAGATCACATGATGTTAACTTCAGTTAGCTCTAACAACAACAAATCAAAGCATTTAACGGTGAAGTTAAAAAGAAACTAAAAGGAAAAGCATACAAAGAAAAGGCTGATCTAGTAGAAGTTTTTAATACAGAGGACACTCAAACACACTGAAGAAAAAGTAATGCTAGAATAACTGATACTAGAACTAGAAGCCAGGTGTACGATCAGTTGATTTTTGCTTATGAGTCAAGTTAAACTGTGTTCACCTCACAGTGAAAAAGTATCTGACATTTAATCCAATGTACTTCAAGTGCCTCCATGTGGTCAGAAATAGTAAAACAAGCAAACAATTTAAAATTAGAGCAGGAAATTCAAGTTTTGTAGCATTTACCACATCAACAGTTTTAAATGTTCATCCAAAGGCATATTTAAGAAGAATGTTATTAGTAAACTATATTTGGGCACCATATAATCTGTTTTTATGATTATTCATTATTCATTCAGGTAAGTATTAATGTAACATCCTATGATAATCCATAATCATCTGAGTTATAAATAGGGAAAAAGTTTATATTCTTTCTGTTAAGAGCAAGTCACAGGCTGGATTATGAGATGTCTGAAAAAAGAGTGTACTTGCCTCTGGAAGGCAGAAAATGAATTAAAACTATAAGTGTGGCCTAAGTTGCAAGAGAAATATACACACCAGAAATGTGTAATGATGAAGGACACTCAAGAAAATTTTTGTATTTAAACAATCAGATAAACACAGTACATTGAGTATCCTCTAAAACTTTATCTAAAGGAATGAAAACAAAATAGCTTACCTGTACTGTTTCAATTAGGCTTGCTGAATAAAAAGGCATTGCCACTATGTAAGTTAGGCTGTAGAAATTAAAAAGAATTAATCAGTACATTGAAACAAGTCAATTACTTAAATTAAATTTGCAAATATTGCTTTAATGTATCAACATAATTTATGCTTAAGATAGAATGATCTTTTCAAAGTTTTTAACTATTGTTTGTTGCTTTATAGATATTAACCTCAAAAACCTGTAACATAGGATGCTTTATTAAATAGAGGTTAAAAAACTCAATAACACAGGGAAACTCTGCAAAGAAATAGATTTTATTTTCAACCAATATAATGTAGGATTATTGGACTCAATGTTTAGACATCTACTGGTATATAGGTAATGCAAGCCTATATATTTGATTCTTAAAATTTAGGATCTTAGGATCTTATACTCCACAGCCTGCCTTTTAGCCATGTTTGACTATGTATACTTTCTGTTCTAATCGTCATCATTGTCTTTTCCTAGACATCCTATTAGCCACCTTTAATGAAAGTAAAGTCCCCTTTTATTATTAAAAAAACAATATTGTACAGTTTTGCAAAGTTGTTTTCCATCACCATTACTAAGTTATAATAATATTGCAACTTTGCAAGCTTGTAAAATACAGTCACTTGAAATGATACCAAGGTGGGACTTACCTAACCCTTATGGGCCAGACCATGGTTAAGTAGTGATTTTCAAGGTGAATGGAGCATTACCAAGTAATAATGTGCTGGAATGCCCCATAAAAGGAGCCAGCAAGCTGGGGGATTTTCAATTCAAAATCTTAAAAAAAAATTTAAAAGGAGTAAGATTCTAGTCTATAAAGAAGGTAACTGTTGTAAAAAAAAAAATCACTAAATGCCTTTAGGGTTACATTTTTTTTTTTTTTTGGTCGGTCGTGGGGGCTGAACTCTGGGTCTGGGCGCTATCCCTCAGCTCTTCAGCTCAAGGCTAGCACTCCACCACTTGAGCCACAATGCTACTTTTCTGGCTTTTTTTTTCCTGCTTATGTGATGCTGAGGAATCAAACCCAGGGCCTCATGCATGCGCGGCAAGCACTCTACCATTGAGCCAAACTTCCCAGCCCAGGGTTACATTTTTCATGTCATTATAGGTATGTGTTCCCTTGCCAATAAACAAATACCACATACAAATACATCTCTGCTTAAGAATAAAATACACATTGAATACCCCTTGTCAAACTTTTTAGGATCATATGTATTTCAGACTTTGCATTTATTTTCAAAATTTTATATTCTTGCATGCACATAATAAAGATAACTGGGGTGGGGACCAAGTCTAGACATACATGAATCTATATTTTATATACAATTTACAAACATAGCCTGAAAATAGTTTGCACTTATATTTTTGTGCACCTGCCTTTTGACTCTGGTCTGTCATATGGGCCAGGTATTGTAAAATCATGACAACTGTGGTATCATGATGGTTCTCAAAAATTAAAAATTTTGAAGCATTTCAGATTTTAGGTTTGGGATATTCAACCTGTAATAATAACATTCTTGGAAAAATTTGGGCTAAATGAACTGAAAACTTTTTAAAATTTCTACCAAACAAAGGATAATATGTGTGAGTCTCACAAAGTCAAACTAATGAAAATTATTTTACAAACCACAGTATTTCAGGATTGAATTCCTAAACTGTTACTTATCCTTTGAAGATTTATTCCCATAAATATTTCATTGTTCTAAGTTCACTGTTCATTAATAAGACTTGTTTCAGCACTAACACTATAAAATTAATAGAAACGCAATAAAAATGCTACCTTTGATACTTACGATTTCAGTAAAAGATGTTCACATATTTGTTTAGGATTCCATTTATGTGCAATCTCCCTAAAATTTAAGAATAAAATTAAATAAATACAACATCCATGTTATTTAAAATATTCTTAAACTAGCTTAACTTAAAAAATAATTAATTTTTATTTTTTAATATGTAGAATTTAATTTTTAATTTTTTGGGGGGCGGGGCTTGAACTCTGGGCTTGGGCACTTTCACTGTGCTCTTCAGCTCAAGGTGAGTGCTCTACTGCTTGAGCTACAGCACCACTTCTGGTTTTTCTAGTGGTTTAACTGGAGATAATACTTTCGTCCGCAGGGTTTGAACTGTGATCCTTAGATTTTTAGCTGCCTGAGTAGCTAGGCATGAGCCACCAACACCTGGCTTAATTTTTACTTCTTATTTTTTGGAGGTATTGAAGTTTGCTAGGCAGGTGCTCCAATTGAGCTACATTCCTAGTCCTTTTGAGAAACATTTTCTAATAGTGATGACTGTCCTTTCTGGAATATATTTCAGAAAACTGCTGTGGTTCAAAAGAAAAGGTGTTTCTGTATGTGCTAATAAAAGAAGTTATAAATGAAGAAAAAGTTGTAACTGACTATAAGAACCAACTGGAAGTGAAATTAAGGGAAGAAATATAAAAGTTTAGAAAAGCACAAATGGGAGAATGAAAAAGGAAAACAGGATTAGGAGAAAATAGGGAACAAAAGATTTAAGCATGAGAATATAAAAACAAGAAATTGTAAGTCTGTCTTACCACAGATTTAATATGCACACAAAATTTTTTTAATAAAAAGAAATTTCTAAGAGAAAAATTATAACTATTAGTGTATTATAAAGATTAGTTGACTGGGAGAAGCTATCAGCCACTTCTGTATTATGGTCAGTGTTGTTTGATCTGAAGAATGTTTTTTTCTCCTAAGGCAAATGGTATCCCTAAAACAAAGCAAAAATTATGGTAATATACTAAAAAGCGCACCGAAAAGTGCTTAAGAGATCCAGTAAGAGATTTCAGATTTGCAGAAAGCTGGCAGGTCTTTAATGGAAGTTGAGTTGCATCAGGGGAAAAATAAACTGAGTATAGCACTAAATTCTGTGCAAAATCTGCTAGGAACCATATACTCATAGATACTAAGGATCTACTGTAACCATAATGGAAAATAACACATTCTTTTGTATTACTGATAATTTCCAAAGCACCTTTACTTTTAACAGTGATATTAATTTTGTGATTATGTTAAATCCTACTGTTTGGGTTTTTTTTTTTGAGCACCTAATAAATAACAGACTCTGCAAGGTATTTCATATGAATGATTTGTAATTGTCATCATGACTCTCTCATTCTTGTACAAGGATCAGAAAGGGTCCATAATTTGCAGGTTCGGATTTCTGGTAGCTTTTGGAATGCAAGTAAACTATTCCCTGGACTCTGAAACAGGTTTAATTGAAACACAAATCACATAATGTATTATAACCAAATAGCCTATATGACAAATAGAAATAGCTCACATACTCCTATTTATTCCTTAGCTAGCAGTAAGCTATCATATGGCAGGAACTGAAACATGGATGTCAATACATATTACAAGAATCATTTTTCTCAATTACATAGTATTCAACAAGGTATTTTCAGAAGGTATGGAATCTTACAAAAATGAAATGTTAAGAAAATGACAAAATAAAAGTACCTTGGCAAAGATGTAAATTCACTAATTAAACCTTCTGCTCCAAGTGTGACACCCTGGACAATAAACGTACTTCCCATTCCTTTCCATAGGGATCTTGGTCCCTGAAATTAAAAAAAAAATTATCATTATACCTGTTAATTTCTAAATATGAAACAAGGAAGGATGTGCAATAATTTTTTTGTCTTGTCTGTCATGGGGCTTAAACTCTGGGCATGGGTGCTGTCCCTGCGTTCTTCAGCACAAGGCTAGCGCTCTCCCACTTGATCCACAGTGCCACTTCCAGTTTTCTGGTGGTTAATTGGAGGTAAGAGTCTCATGGGCTTTTCTGCCCAGGCAGGCTTTGAACCACAATCCTCAGATCTCAGGCTCCTGAGTAGCTAGCATTACAGGCATGAGCCACTGGCTCCCGGCTATGCAATAAAATTTAATATTGTATTTATACTTTCTAGTGTTTTTCTGATGGAAATCTAATAAATTTTTCTTATAAGAATCATATTGTAGCCTATCACTAAACGTTTTAATGGTAGGTGGACTATACTTAAGCCAAGATAAACACTCCAAGCTGGGTGCTGGTGTCGCACTCTTATAATCCTAGTTATTAAGGAGCTAAGAGTTGAGGATCACGGTTCAAAGCCAGTCCAGGATGAAAAGTTCATCTCCAATTAATCACCAGAAAATCAAAAGCACCACTGTGGTCAAAGTGGTGGAGCGCTAGCCTTGAGCAAAAAGAGCTCAGGGATACTGCCCAGGCCTGTGTTCAAGACCCACAACTAACAACCCCTCAAATACATGAACACTCCAATTAATTAAATGTCCCCAATGATTGATTTACTAAATACCTCATATATTACATAACATGTAATAGGGACTAATCGGGAGTGCTGAATATATATGGTTATATATTTATGTAAAATGTATGTATTATATATAACATACAGAATATAAATATAATTTACTGTATATTAATTATATATATTTTCAACATTCCCTATTAGGCTAGCTGCTACACCGGTACTTCAAAATTCACGTATCTATGACTTATCTCAATCATAGCCATTCACCACAAGTCTTTTCTTCTCTGCTGCACTGCTGATCTTCCTAGATAGCAGCTACATCATCCTAGTATCTAAATCATATATATCCACATAACACTTGTCTCACTTTTCCTATCTAATCCAATTACCAAGTCCTATAAATTCTGCCAAGTCTTTCACAAATATTTTTATTTTTCCGCCATTCCTGAAGTATTATGTCTATAAATATTACATCCATTTCATTGTTTTTTAAAAAAATTCATTATTTCTTATCCTGAGACTTTCCACAATACCATTATTGACAATAATACTTATCTACAAATTAGTAAAAACTGTATCAACATATTGCAATTAAATAGTATTAGAAGTTTAATTTCTTTTGATCACAGCCCCGTAGCAGAATTTATTTACTCTGTGCATGTATGAAAATACAGAATGTTCTTGATTCATTTTGTTCATTTTAATAGGAAAAAAAGAACCTCAGATTATACGATGTCAGTACATACAAACAACTTTTTTATTTTTAAAAGCTACATGGAGCAAGAAAAGGAGGTATATATACACAATGGAATTCTATGCTTCCATCAGAATGAATGACATTACCCCATTAGTAAGGGAATGGAAAGACAGAATAAATCATAGTAAGTGAAGTAAGCCAGACCCAAAGAAACATAGGTCCCATAGTTTCCCTCATTTATAATTAGTATATGTCTAGGATAACCCCAGCAGATGAACAGAATAGTTCAATAGCTATGTACATATGATTATATAAGATGATGCTAAATGAAATGAACTCCAAGACTTGGACACAAGAGGTTTTTCTTCCTTGTTCTTGTTTTTAATGTACAATGTGATATCATTTTTCTTTTGTATTTTTTTTCCCTATGGTTTATCCCCTGTTGTCCCTGTATTTGATTTTGGTACCCTGGATATTGTATATAGGTTTATGTGAATTAGGTAAAGGGAACAACAAAATGGTGAGACAAAGGACAAAGGGAGAACCAATGCAACAGTGATACTCACAAGACAATATGTTGGAAATGATCTGTACAACTTACGTTGGAGAGGAGTTGGGAGGGAGGGAAAGTGGGAGAAAAATGAGGGAGGGAGTAACAAGTTCGACAAGTAATATACTCACTACCGTACTTATGTAAGTGTAACCCCTCTGTATGTACATCACCTTGACAATAAAATTTTTTTTAAAGTTACATGATATACCACCATGTAAACATAATGCAGTTACTTTACTGGCCTGTTGATATATCTGTCATAATTTCCTCTTATTATTATGTACACATAATGACATCTTTGCACACACATTTTAAAACATCTGTATGTACCTTTATGTGAAAAAAGTTCCAAGAGAAATGAATAAATCAAAAGTGTACACACTAAAAATTTTGAATGGATACTGCCCCACAATCTTGTTTGTTCAAAATATTCTAGTCATTGCTTAAAAAAATGTAACTTTAACAATCAAGTGTGGTTAGTTACAGGATTCTCCTTACTTTTCTAGCACCTTCTTCATTTTTGTTCGAAGTTCCTATTGTATTGCCAATAATTCCAATCCAAAACATTACAACCTCTCCTTTTCTTTTGCCTTTAAATGATGAAATCACTCTCCCTGTGTAACTAATGTATGTTTTAAGGGGAAAAAAAAGCATTTGAAGACTTCTTGATAATAGTTATACAACTTGGTATACTTCCCCAAAGTTTTCCTGAATCATACCCTGAATTAGACTCTAGTTTGGATAAAATATTTCTCTTCTATATTCTGACAGCATTTTGCACTTCTAATATTGCATCTCACTGTATCATCATCTCAACTGTTTGTTACTATCAATGTTACATGTCCCTTGAAAGTGAAAATGTATTGCTAAGTTTGAGCAAGCTTTGTATTTCTGCTGAGTTAATTAAGTGAAAATTTGGAACATTCATACTGATAACATTATGAATTTTACCATTGTGTTACCAAATTAAAAGCCATTGACCATCAAGCCCAAATATACAGTTTTTGTTGTTCTTGTTTGGGCAGTGTGTGGGTTTGAATTAAAGGTCTTGCGTTTATTTCTTTGCTCAGCTAGTACTCCACCACTTCAACAACATCTCAAACCAAGTGTTTTGGATAGTTTTGGGAACTTTTCTGCCAGTGTTGCCTTTAAGCAGTAATCATCTAGACTTCAGTCACTTGAGGAACTAAGGTTACAGGTATGCACCATCAGCATCTGGTACAAATACATAAGATGAAGTCTTAATAGGATCCATAGACTAATTCTCACCTGAGTTTTGTTGAAGTTGTACATAATGTTGACGATTGTAAATGGAGTGAGATGGTAATGATCAGCATGGTAATTAACCTGTAAAAAAAGATTTTACATTTTTTTTCCTGTTTGTTAAGAAAGAAAAAGTCCATGAAAAATATGAAGTGGAATTACAGCATAAACAGAAATTAAGTTTAAAACCCAAATAAAGTATATATAAACAAAATTACTTCAGAAAGTATTTAAATGACACATTAAGTGTAGCATATCTGGTAATATGAATACAATACTACTGCACAACGTACATAGTAATGTAGACTATATAATAGAGCTTTATTTAGACATTTGAATTTTTAACACTAGAAATACATCCTCTACTCATATGCATTTGGGGTAAGCATTTTCAAACTATAAATTGCAAGTAAGGGCTAAGACAAAAATTATGTAAGGGATCAGAATGATGTACACTGGACTATGTAATATCAGCACAATGTATAATATGCACATCAATGCAAACCTCTTCTGGGACACATATACTTACCATTGGTGTTTTACTGCTCATTTTTCTATACATACTTATTTTTCACTACTAAATGTAAATTAATTTATATTTTAATTTATACTTACCTATATTTTTCAAACCCTAAGAGCGAACAATTATAAACAAAATCAATTTTTAAAGAACGTAAGTTACATATGACACCATCATTTGAAATTCCCCACAGCATGGGCCACTAACCTTCAATGGATTAATGACCTGAATGGAAGATTATTTAACAAGTTCAAAATTATTTTCTTAATAATATCAAGGATCCATTTGCTTTTTCACTGTACTGAGATTCCCTAGTGGTACAAAAGCAGGTATGATTCGAACCATTGACTCTTCATCTTGAATTGAGGCAGTAGTAATCAGTTATGTTTTAAGTCTCCTATATTCTCCAATCCACATAATCACAGAAAGGAGAACCAATGGTTGCTTAAGAATGTCCTTGGTGATGGGCACATAGGCTGATTTTGTGTTTTTGTTATTGTAAATAGGGCTGCTTTCAGTGTGGGTGTGCACCTTTCAAATGCATGTGGACTTGCACTCCTTTGGATACATAAACTGATTGATGGACAAATAAAATTTGGTACAAATACACAATGGATTACTTCTCAAACACAAAAATAAAATTATGTTGTTTGCAAGAAAACAGATGGAACTGGCAATTATTATAAAATAAGCTAGACTGAAAAAGATATGTTCACAAGTCTCTCATATGTGAAATCTAGCCCTTAAAAATGAATAACAAAAATATAAAATAAGTTCTATTTGGGTAAATAGCAGTGGGAGGTAGGAAAGCAAAAAGAGAACATATAAGAGGCGATGAATATAATTGAAGTAAGATATCTCTATCTATCTATCCATCTATCTATCTGCATGAAAACATTAATGATGAAACTTATTCCCACTGAAATTGTTTCAAAAGACAGAAGGGGATGAAGGGGAATAAAATGGAATGACTTTGATTAGGGGTAACTGTGTGCATATATGGACAAATCACAAAGAAACTTCTTTGTACAATGAATATATGCAAATTTAAAAATAAAATTGAAAAGAATATCCTTGAAGAAGTTAAATATGTTTATTTTATGAAGTTTTGACCCTTGAATACTTATATTCCTGACTGATATTCTGTATGTTCCTTAAGAAACATGATGGTATGAGGGATATCATTTAGATGATGGAATTGCAAGCTGCACTGGATGCATTGTTCATTGACCACCATTTCTCCTGGAAAAACTCCTCTGGCAAACTATAGTTACTATATTTGGGACAGATATGTCCTTGAATATGATTTACAAAATGATTTATAAAAAAGCAGGCTGGGGCTGGGAAGGTGGCTCAGTAGTAGAGCACTTGCCTTGCATTCATGAGGCCCTGGGTTCGATTCCTCAGCACCACATAAGCAGAAAAAAAAAGCCAGAAGTGGCGCTGTGGCTCAAGTGATAGAGTGCTAGCCTTGAGCTGAAGAGCTGAGGGACAGCGCCCAGGCCCAGAGTTCAGGCCCCACGACCAGATGCAAAAAACAAAACAACAACAACAAAAAAAACCAAGCTTGATGACTAAAAAACTCCTAATTAAAACAATCCTGACAGTATTTTCTCAATAAAAATGGATTTCCAATCTTAGCTACCAAAGGAGGCTAAGCTCTGAGGATTGTTGTTTGAAGCCAGCCTGGATCAGAAAGCCTCTGAGAACTTTGCCTCCAATCAGTCACCAAAAAGTCAGAAGGTGGGCTGTGGATCAAGTGGTAGGACACTAGTCTTAGCACAAAAGCTTAGGGTCAGTGCCTAGGCACCAAGTTCAAGTCCCAAGATCTATATACACATACATATACACAAATCTACACACACAATGGATTTCCAAGTAAAAGAATTAAAAAGACTTCTGCTGAGATCAGCTGCATTTATAAGAATTCTTTTATATCAATATTATTTTATGTTAATTTTTATGTTAATATTCAAATAACCATGTGTGATAATAAGAAATTGCACATGGGTAAAAGTAGTAATTCAAGAAGCACTGAAAGCTGGTACCGAGCCTTGTAATCCTAGCTACTCAGAAGGCTGAGAGCTGAGGATCATGGTTCGAGGCCAGCTGGGGCAGAAAAGTCCACAAGACTCTTATCTCAAAAACCAGATGTGGCTCTGTGGCTCTAAGTGGTAGAGTGCTAGTTTAAAAAAAAAAAAAAAAAGAGCTCAGGGACAGCACCCAGGCCCTGAATTCAAGCCCCATCACTGACAAAAAAAGAGAAAAAAAAGCACTGAGAATCAACTGGGGGTAGATTTTTATGTAACAAAGTATGAAAAGTTTATGTGGTTTCAGATTTCACATTGCAAAATTACCTGTAAGAAATCATCATTTATTGAGTCTTGGTAAAATCCAAAAAACACAATTACTTGAAAAGAATATAAAATACTCCTGTTTTCAACTATTAAATGTGCACAAAGCTGTATTCTCCTTTCTTTTAAAATGTAACACATGGAAGTAGAATTGTGGTTCAAAATGGTAGAGTACAAGTCTTGACAGAAAAAGTTCAGGGACAGCACCAAGATCCTGGGTTCAAATCAAGCTCTGAGACCCATAAAAATAAATAAATGAATACATAATTTTAAAAACAAAACATACTATAAGACACTAGAGATATACATGAGATTAGCTGTTAACTCCTATAATGAAGACATTTACAAAAATGTAGAAGTTATTTTTCATAAATGAGTTACTTATGGAGTATCTAATGATTTTTATTGGTTTAATGAAAAATAGACATTAAAATTTTCCACTTTTAAATTCTAAATTAACAGGTATAATCCAGATAAACCAATGTTCTTTGGGATTCTGAATAGTTTTTAATGTTTTAAAGAAATTTTGAGACTAAAATGTCTTCTATTAGATTTTGCAACATTCCACATAGAATAACAGTTGTAAGTTTTTATTTCATGTATTTGAGTTCTGCACTTCCAATCATGGTTAGGATTATCTTAGGAGGTAACAGAAATAACACTTACCTGACATTGGCGGCGTAGAACAATGCAAGGATGGGCCAGTACATTTTCTGTAAAGAGACTATATAAAAACAATTTATGCATATTTGACTATACATAAATTTTATTTATAACATATATGTCTGAAACCAATTCTTGTCTGAAGCCTCATGCATTATTTCAAGGGATTTAAAAAAATTCAATGCTTACAAATAACTCAACCAATAACAAAATTCAATATAAAAATGAAAATTACACCTTAAATTGGTAAAGATAACCCCATATAATATCTTTAAAGACAAAAATAGAATTCTATGAATTTATGAGAAATGCCACATCATTTAGCTTGCTATACCATTTCTTTCAGAAAATGTCCTATAAACAAAATCTATTAGCCAAACCATCTGTTCTTTGTGATCCTCATTGTAAAAGCTTTAATATGACATAAATGACATACTTATATTCAAAATGTAGATTAGTTATTATATAAAATGAATGCTTTAAGCACAGAGAAGCTAAAAAGATTAGTAGAATGGAGCATACATATTTTATGTATATTGATACTAGCATCCTCAGGCTTATTTAGACAAATAAGGTCTTTTCCTTTGGTTAAAATGTTTAAAATAATGAAAGGCATTCAGGTATAAAATGCAAGTCTTATAAAAGCCTAATATGTATAAAACTGCTAATCAATGAAGATCACATAAGTAAGAGGACTACTCTTAAACCGGTCATTAGCTGAGCTCTGGTGGCTCATACTCCTAATCCTAGCGATTTAGGAGGCTGAGATCTGAAGACTGTGATTCAAAGCCAGCCCAAGTAGAAAAGTCTGTGAGACTCTTATCTCCAGTAAACTACCCCCCAAAAAGCCTTTTGGTGTTATAGCTCTAGTGGTAGAATGCTAGTCTTGAGCAAAAAGAAGCTCAGGGTTCAATTCCCAGGACTGGCACAAAAATAAAATAAATGAAATGATCATTATGAACAAAAAAAAATTGAAGCTGTTCACTATGTGCTAGTTAATTAATGACAGAAAATCTACATTCTAAGGTACAAAGTATCTTGGTAGCATCCAAAAATTCAGAGAAGGTTCAAGGCATAATTACTGTTCTTGATGAGGAAGGAGGTAAGACTATATTTGAGTTTATTCTATCAGATACCACAACATGCATGATAAAAATAACTCTGAATTTATGAAACTAAAGTTTCTATCCTTAGATTTTAAATGAATTTTTGCAACATATTATTTAATATTTAGTCTGCTACTCCAAATAAAAAGCTAAAGGAGGAAATACCAATCATTAATAACAAATTAGAGACAAAACAATAAAAACTTAATCTTTAAAGATTACCTTGCAAGTCCAATGCCAAATCCAGCAAATCTATTTAACTGCTCTAAAATAAAAGGAGTAAGATTACTTATAACCAATATTAGACTTACTATACAAACAAAACCTTTTTTTCTTATATTAACATGCTAATCATTTAAAACTTAACATCAAACTCTGCTAAGGCTAAGAAGGTAATTTGAATGTATGAAGGCTTCTGAGACTTGGGCTTTATAGCAATTTGCCAGACGTTCTTAAAAGTGTAACTATTCATTAGCTCCAAATGACTGTCATCACATAAGGCGGGCCACGGGTTACTAAGCTGTGACTTTTTAAAAAAGGCTTATGTTTAAAACACGTTTCAATATTAATAACTTTTTGAAAAATGGTAAAAAAAAAACCCAACACTGTAGGGGCTACATCAAATGAGTATGCACAGGGCTAAGGACTATCCCTTTTCATCTTCTGACTGAAACCAAACTTCTTTTTTTCCATAGAGATCCCTGACTGATAATCCTGACTTAATAAACACTTTATTAATCCCAGTTACATGTAAAGCATCTCAAAATAGAAGTCTTCTAAATGGGCAAATACAAATCTCTTCTTCCCTATTACCTCCAGTTTAAGAGTTGACATTTAATTCAACTCTATTACTAATAGTGTATCTTGATATTACTGGAAAAGTTAACAGCTTGAAAAAGTCTCATATGTGTCATAAGAGCCTTTCTCTTTTTTTTTTTTTTTTTTTTTTGATTCCGGTCATGGGGCCTGAACCCGGGGCCTGGGCGCTGTCCCTCAGCCACAGCGCCACTTCCGGCTTTTTTTACTTTTTGCTTATGTGGTGCTGAGGAATCGAACCCAGGGCCTCATGCATGCAAGGCAAGCATTCTACCACTGAGCCACCTTCCCAGCCCAAGAGCCTTTCTCTTAAGAACATAAAATCTTAATGGTGAGCTAAACAGGAGGCTAGATATTAAATATCAGTGTTCACAAGAGTCGAGTCCCAAACCTTCAAATGAAGCAATGCTCATATTTTCCGTGAGAATGGGGTATGTAAACATGTTCCTTGGGAGACTGTGTGCTTCATGAAAGATGTACAAAAAGCTTCTTTTGCCATATTAAGGTTCGGTTCATCTTTTACCTTCTCTATCCTTTTTGTGTGCATAATCCTTTTCAAATGTCAACGAAAAATCCATTCATATTTCCTGGAAAGTGTTAAGAAGGCTCTCTTAACCTTGAATGTTTCTCACCTGCCTATCCTTGTACAGTCAGTAGGTAATATCTCCAAAAAAAACCCCTAGTTTTGTTAATAAGCTTCTCATTATAACCATCAAAACGTAATTTAGGTATCTAAGACTGAGTAAGAATGTGCGTAGGCAGCAACTACACATGCACTTTGAATGAATTCATAACTTGTAAGAAATTTTCAGTATTCTCCTGGAATCACTATGACTCAAGGAAGAGAAAACTAGTTAGCTGTCAAAAAGCTAATTGTATGACACTAGACAAAAAAAAAAATCTTAAAAACGGATACAATAGCCAAGATGAAAAGAGTAAAGGAGACGGATACTTTTGTTTACCCACGTATCCTACACGGTGCACTTAGCGCTAGCACAATTTTAACACCTGTAAAAACTCTTAGCAGTCATTCTACAACGAAGTCAAGAAAACGACGGCTCACAGGTAAAGAAAATGTTTCAGCCCAAGTTCGGCCCTTCCTGTATCACAAGCTCCTCTTCAGAACACACAGCTAAGGAAGGATCAAACTGGAGCAAACAGACGCCCAAATGAATCAGACAACAGTAAATAACTCAATCTCCTCCTATCTGGATTCAGGCCAAGGGGGTGGGTGGGGGGCTGGAGGTAACACCCCTGAAAACACTCGCTCTAAGACACCCTTACAGCTAAGATGTCTTTTGTTTTGTCTCTTGGAGGCGATCCCCCGAGAAGACGCGAGCGTGGGGAAGACGCAGGAGGAGGCGCTCCCGGGGACAGAGGACGAAAGGAGGGCAGAGGTGTGGAGCGCCGTGGGCGGAGCAGGGCCCGGGCGGACCTCCCGTGGGCGCGGTTTCCGGGGTCCGCAGGCCCCAGGCCGCGGCGCAGCCCCTCCCACCCGGCCTGGGCCCCGCGTCCCTCACCGCTGCTCTGGCCCCGCGCTCCGCCGCCGCCGCCGCCAGTGCCGGGGCCGCTGCCGGAGAAGGGGTCCTCAGCGGGGCCCTCGTACGGGGTGGAGGTGGAGGGCACGCCGTAGGGCGGGCTCTTCTCGCCCCAGTGCAGGTTGCGGCTCCCCGGGATGTCTGGGGGAGTCGTCACCCAGGGGCCCAGGTCCGACCCTGAGCTGAAGGACCTCGCTGGGAAAGCGCCGCCGAAACCCGGCTCGTCCCTGGCACCGCCCCGGTAGCCCAAGCCATCGAATCCATCCGGGCGCCGCGGATGCATCGCCGCGGGGGCAGGATGAGGCCGGCCCACCCGAAGCCCACCACCCAGCCCACTGCAACCACCACCGCAGGGGCCACGGCCGCTCAGGGGCCGCACCGCTCCTCCACGGCCGCTAGCGCCGCGTCTAAGGGAAGTCTGACAACCGGAAGTCACGATGGGAACCCGGAAGTGGTAGGAGCACGTGACCTCAGTTGCTTCCGGCAGCTTTTCGTGCGCGGTTGCTAAGGAGACGCGGCGGCAGTGGATGGCGGGTCCTTGAAACTGAGAGCCTTGGGGAGGTGAGAAGAGGATTAGGGGATTAACGGGAATACACACTACCAAAAGACGAGTGGCCTGGGTGGAAGAGGTCAAAGGAAGATGTTTCTTCACCGGAGAAAATGCCCCGGTAGATCTGACCCCTTGAGACCCAGGCCTGGTTCGCGGGCCCCACACCCAGGCCCCACACCCAGGCCCCAACATCTACCTTTTCCACTCGAGTGGGGCCCTACCCACCCCGGGGTCCTGGGGGAAGGTAAAGCTGTGTGGTGTTGGTTCCATCTAGTTCTGGCTCCCCCTGTTAGCGTTTTGAGTAGAAATCCCCCTGAGTCCCTAACCCCTCAGTGAACAACACATAGGTACCTTGGACCACCAGAGCTTAACCTTCAGTCAAGTTCAAGTAAAAGATGGGGGAGACAGAAACCCACCCATTGCCCTCTGCGATTCAGGAAAAGTTTCACTTTTTTTTTTTGGAAGCAGCAAGGCTAGTCATAAAGTTTACAGTCTTAACTTTCTTTCCCGATGCATCAAAATAGTGGATGGTATTTAAATTAATCATTGTCAATCAAAATCGTCCCCCTCCCCCCCCCCCCCCCCGAACAACATCCACTAGAACGCCTATGGAGTTCCCTACTACCTGCTTTCGTTAGCTCCATGGACTCTTGAGGGAGAGAGGGTCTCCCCAGGTCTAACTAAGTCTTGCATGGGTTCTTCCTGTGTCTCTTCTTACCGACTGATCACTTAGAATTCCGAGGGCTTCCAGAAAAGAACGCTGACATACTGTTCTCAATCTTCCAGGCCTGAACTTTTATTTAAAGTGATACTCAAGGTTTGAATGCATTGGCATTCTTGGGTTGTGTTGAGTCTTTTGATCTCTTGATAAGTGTGTATAGTGTTACTGGAGTACTTGCAATGCATTATTGGATAGCATATAAAAATAATTAGTGAGTATGACAATAAAAATTATTCTCCGTCCTTTAAGAATCATTGTAGTATAAGGATGGGGTTGGCTTAGTTCCTAAACGTACTTTAGTAAGCTTGTTTGAGTTTTAAGAAGAGGAGGATGAGAAAAGGGGATGGGGAACTCTTAAAACAAAAATATGGAACAAAAATTTCACACCATCAGTGAAGAATTAACTACTTAAAGAAGAACATTTCGGTTTCCAGTTAAGGGAAAGTCACTGTTTTTTTCATTAAATAAGAAATCCAGTACAGCGGTGGATTGGAAGAGTTTCTAGCCTAATAACTTAAGCTAAAAGCCATTTAGGGAATTAGAGCAAGATTACTATTATTTGGACTGTATAAACTTCAGATTTCTGTTTGATAAATGAAAACAATAAAAGCATAGTAATGAAAACAGCAAATTACAAATATGTAGAAACTAGATTTTTAACGGCTAGAATATAAATCAGTATTGAAAATGTACAAATAGGATTTATAATAAATAAAAACAAGTAGAAACATGAAAGAAGTGTATGAAGAGGACATTTAGAAAGGGAGGACAAGAGGAGAGGGTAATGAGGTGACTATGATGAAGTACTCTGTACACAGATATAAAAATAGAATAACTAAACCCATTAAAACTGGAAAATGAGAGGACAAGAAAGAGGGATGAATTAGACAAGATATGTTCTATGCAAGTATGGAAATATCACAGTGAAATTTTGTATAATGTGTTACTAAAATAAAAAGTGATATATTCATACAGAATTTTAATTGAAAAGTGTTTGTTGAATACTTATTTTGTGTTTTAAGAAATGAGAGTAAATAGGCCAGACAAAATCCCTACATTGTTAGAAGTGACATGATAGTTGTAGAAGACAGCAGATTAAAAATATACACTGATGCAAGTTATGAGGCAAACATAATGTACTATCAGATAATGACATAATTCATTTTTAAAGCTGAAAGTAATGAAGTTAGCTTTTCAAAATTAGCTTCTAAAGTTCTCTCTGAAGAAATGACCATTGAAGAGATCCCCAAGGAAGTAGGAGGGTAAGCCATGTTTATCTTGAAAAGTTTTCCAGGTAGAGTGGTACTAAGCCCATGGCCCTATTAACAAGTACAGGTAGCCACAAGCAAGGCCAGAAATGATAGCAAATAGAAGTAGAAAGGAGAATCACACTTAAATCTCAAGGGCAAGATGAATAATGATGGACCACATTTAGGTTTTCTTGAGAGCACTTATATGATGCTATTGATAGTTTAGAAGGAGTAAAGCTGTCTTCTCCATGGGATAAGGGTGGAAACTTTCTTCCTTTAGTAGGTTATTGAAAGCAGCCAAGGAAAAAGACAATAGTATTGATCTAGAGTGGTGAAGACAATATAAGAACTAGAATGTTTTAAAGTTTGTGTTAGGAATGGATATTAAATGACAAAAATATTCATATTTACTGTATGATCTCACCTTTTCATAACAAAATGATAAGATTATGTCAGGCATGGCTCAGCATAATTTTATCTTTATAATTTGTAATTATGCTAAAATGCTAGGTTTTCTTCCTAAGGAAAAATTAAATATAAAATATATTTTACTGTATATAACATTTTAGAAAATTTTAAATTATTAATAATGATAAAATAAAGAAAATTCAATTATAGATAGTATAGTAGTACAGAATACAGTAGAGGATATTTATAGAAACCCAAATTAATCATCACTTAGCAGCCTAATATATATTATTTTTAACATTTTACTACAGTAAATAGATTAGATGCATCAATTTTATTTAAAGATGGTCACATGCAATATTATGTATTCAGTACGATTTAAAGTTTCATGTGCTCAAAGTTTAGTTCTCTTTGTGGCAGTGTTGATAAGTAGTAGAACCTGTTAGCATAATGGAAGGTGGCTGAATTATTAGGAATGCTGTCATAAGAAGGGACACTAGTTAGTTTCTGTGAGAGTGGGCCATTATGAAAGGAGCAAGTTGACCTCTGAATTCCTCTTCTATTTGGCTCCCCATATAAAGTCTTCCTAATGCCATTCACTGTTTCTGTTGTTCTCAAGGAGTTCTCACCAGAGGCATACAGATGGGGCCACCTGACCTTTAACATTGTCACCAAAATACATTATTATGTACCAAGCCTTAGGAGCATTCATTTATTCATTTAGCATATGTGTGCCAGTGCTAGGAAAATCAGGACCTGGCTGTCCCTTAGCTGTTTTGCTTAAGGCTTACACTCTACTATTTGAGCCACAGCTCTACTTCCAGCTTTTTTCTTTTGTTTTTTTTTCTTTTTCTTTTGGTTAACTGGACATAACACCCTCACCAGTTCTTCCGATTGGGTTGGCTTCAAACTGGAATTCTCAGATCTCATACCCCTGAGTATCTAGGATTACAAATTTGAGCTATGAATGCCTGGCTATTTTAAAGTACTCAGCCTTAGATATTTTGTTATAGCCACAAAACCTTAAGAGGAGATAGGAATACTTACAATCCCCAAATAGTTTAATGCATATTTTTAAAACCTCTAGACTTTTTAGTTATTGCTAAACTACAAATAACGAATAGCAGACTATTCATAGTTTTCAAGACTTGATATAGAATTTTATGACTGTCAAAAGTTTAGGTTAAAATTTTACTGAATTTGATACTGAATTAATTCAGCTAACAGGGTTAAGTATAAATTTCCTTCAATTTAGCACAAGAGTTTATGTAATAACCTTTATTAAACAGCTACTGTTTGCAGGTCACTATATTAGGTACTGTACACTATTTTCTATGATGAAATTAATGATATTTAAAATATTTCTAGGATAACATGAAAGGGGAAAATTAGAAAATATTTTTTGTTTGTGCTTATTTGTGGAGAATACATGTAATAATCCACTATAAATTTGATTTACATTATTGGGAATACCATATTGATGTATAAATAGTTAGTCTTACATGTACACAGTAAGTCAGCATAACCAAGGATATAATAGTTGTGAATTATATATACATTTTTCCATTGTAAATTTATTTCCATGTAGTCTGTACCACTTGATGTCAATAAGAAAGTTGTTGGCTGAATTGTTAGACTCAGTTTTTACTTCTCTAAAGTCAACATGTCATGGTATTATGATGGGACAAATGGATTTCTCTTTGATTTGGGCCTTTATCAAATGATATTCTTTGCCAAAGGGATTTTAGTGGATGTAATCCACACATAGGTTTTTCCTCAGTTGCTCTGCCCTCTTGGGCTCCTGCCATCACATGAGAGTATATCCCAAGGCATCTTTGCTCCTTCACTGGCTTCAGAATAAAATATATGGAGCAGTTTTGAACTCAGCTGGTACCGTAGTGGCAATTTCAGGTGGCCCCATGCAACACTACAAACTCCAGAGTGCAGACTAGTGAGCAAAAGAAAATTACATTTTAAACCAGCAGAATATTCTGGCAGTAGCTATCTAACATATTAATGTGCCATTAAAAAAAAAAAAACAGTGGTCAATATAGTGATTTGGGGCTTTTAAATTTAATTGTGCCTTATTCTTGAAAACATGCCCTGTTATCTTCCGTATAGCTAGCTTTTCTCTAAATTCTCTGTAGATTCAACTAATTTCTGCAGCAGAGAGAATTTTTAACCAAACTTTTTATTCACTTGTGAGTAACGTGCTTAACACTTTGCTTGTTTGTTTTATGTTTTTTAATACTTTCCCTAGATACCTTGAAATTAATGTATTTGACACCATCCCCTCACTCCCACTCCGCACCTCTTGTAAGCATCTCAGTCTTCCCACATTCATTTTATTGGAATTTAACAAACACTAGGCTATCCCTGGTCTCTTTTATGGAAGGTGGGAATCAAAAACTTTCTTCTATACTAATCCTTTGACCCTGTTTATTTAGTCTTTGCTCTCTCTTTCTGAAAAACAACCAATACAGGTTGGTTTTCTACAGTCTACTCTCTAAGCTATATCTCTTACAGTCTTTCTCAATTTCAGTTTTCTTATTACCCTAGTTGCTCTGACTAATAGGATGAATATTTTCCAGAAAACCTGGGATCAAACATTGATATTACAATGTACTAAAAAGCATAATGAAACAAAATGTAGTTGGTGCTCCTTCTGAATAAGAAATTAACTCAAGTCTGGTATATTTCCAGTTCTTAGCACATAAAAATGCTTGAAATTCTTACTTGTTTGACACAATTTATTTCTTGAGACAATCTTTGTATGTTAACTTTGAATTTAACCAAAAAATGTTCTTACTTAATCTTCATACAGTAAAATATGAAGGGCTGCCATAGGAAGTTATAATAAGAATTTACATTAGTCTATTTTGGCAGGGTTTTCAGATTTTTTCATTCTTTTGAGTTTAAAATTGCCCTCTTGTGGTTAGCAAGTAGCAGAACACTCTTACTGCTTTGTTGACTGGTGAAAGGACTCCTGCTCCAGGTTTTTAATATGAAAGGAATTTACAAACAGCAATTTGATTCAAAGACTTGGCTATCTTTGTACTGAAAGCACATTGTTCTTCTTTTTACATTTATAATTTTGGAAAGGAGGGGACAGTTTTTGGAGAGCCAGGCTGCTACAAAGTACAGTCAGTACCAATACTGGCTTTCACAGACATCATCTAGAGTTTTGAAACTCAAACCCAAAGGAGGAGGTCAGAAGGACAGGTGGCATAAAACAATGCACTTGTAAGTCCTGATTGGATAAACCCTGGTCTTAAGCCAGCTAAAACACCAGGGCTGGCCCCAAAAGACACTTGCACAGTGTCTTTAGCAACCAGCCCTGATTCCCAGGTGCCTGGAGCTAGGGTTAGTAACTCATAAGCCCTAATTCTCAGGACCTTAGGCTGTTGCCACATTACCAAACCACTGTGACCAAGACCCATAAACACCTACCTGTGGAAGCCCCAAGTCTCCTTTCTTACTTCTGCCCATTAAAAGAAACAACTCCTGTGCCCCAGACAGCAAGAAAGGCAGCTTTCCTCTGAGATTAGTTAGAATTTCTAGTTATAAAGAGCACTGTAAAAATAGTATTATAGTAGTATAAAAATTATAATTATATATAAATATAATTTTATAAAATTTATTATAAAGATAGTATAAAAATAGGACATTGCCTCTACAAATTCAATTAAAATTGCTTTAATAAAGTAGATGAAAAAATGAGTATTAGGTAGACAGCTAGCAATTAGCTGTCATAAGAAGTGAAGATCATGATACAGGAATTACTGTAAGTAAAAAATAATAGTTTATTTGTAAGTAAAAGTTTATACAGATTTTCTGATTTAAAACACAATGAGTAATTTTTACCTAGTATCCCTAGAAAACAATCCATTTATATTGACTTTAATTGCACTGATAGAAATATGTAATGGACATCTTAACAAATTGAATATATGACCTCTCTTGACCTGTATTTAACCTGTTTCTAGTGGAATGGTCAATATCCAATAAACACATATCCACTTCCATATCCTACAAGAAAGACCTCTACAATCTGAATAAGCCTGTATCAATAAAGAAACAATAAATGAGTAATAACCTTCCAAAGCAGAAAGTACCAGGCCCAAATGAATTCACCTGGATAGTCTAAGCATTAAAGAAAGAATTGAAACCAACTTGCTACAATTTCCTTCAGAAAGAATACTTTCTAACTCATGAGGCCAACATCATAATACCAAAATCAGACACACATTATAAGAAAATTAAATATTTTGTAAATCTCAAAATTCAAAACAAAAATGAGCAAAGTGAACTTGAGAATATCTAAAATGGATTCAAAGCTAGCTCTAGTGACTCATTCCTTTAATCCTAGCTAATCAGAAGGCCTCTATCTAAAGGACTGTGGTTTGAGGTCATCCTAGTTATAAAAGTTACATAGATTCTTATCTCCAAATATCAGGTGCAGCCTCCAGGATACCTGCCACTGATATTTGCCTCCTTTCACACAGTTTTGTAGTTTCTACTGATACTGAATTATAGCCACCATTAATGTGAGGTTCAGGGAAATAATGATAGAAGCCTTACCAGGGTAAGTATAAAAGTTCTTAATTTGGTGAGTTGGATTGTTCTGCCTGGGATAACCACCTTCGATAAAGAGACAACACTGAGAAGACTATCAGAAGAGGGACTTGGGGCCTGTTCCCTGTACCAGTATGTTAGTGGACCACTTTGAAAGAGGACTTTCAAAATTCCATTCAAATCTGAGATGACGGGAACCCTTCTCCCAGACTGAAGCTGCACCTGCCACTGGACTGCAAGCTCATGAGGAAGCCTGGGCCAGATCTGCCCAACCAAGCCAAGAGTGTATTCTCAATGCAGAGCAGCCATAAAAAAGCAAATGAGCATTATTGTTTTGTAATGGTTTGTCATACTAATTAAATTGCTAAGAGATAGCCCAGCTTATTGTGAGATTATTTTCCGAAGGATTTGTGGGGATTCTCATGAGAAGAAGAAATCGCTTCACAAAAGCTTCCATTTCTGCCTACTCAGCCTATCTTGGACTTCCACCATGCCTCCAGTCATCCCCAGTTCCTGAAAGGGAATGGCAGCTCAGTTTTCTCTGCTTCAATGTGGCACGCTTTTCCAAAGCCACCTTGGAATTTTGGTGGGTAAAATAGTATTTTCTTTCATAAATATTTCTGTAAGCATTATGCCCGCCTTTGGTCCTCAGCTCCACCCAGATCTGAGCTCCTCCTCCCCTGCCCTGGAGTTCCCACCATACAGCTAGCCCCTCCCTCTCTCCACCCAGAGCCACCTAAACTCCCATCTACCTCACTTCTTACCCTCAGACCCTGTTGCTACCTAGATTGTGGAGGCCGCCATGTGCTCTCTCTCCGGGGTAAATATGGCTCCTCTAATAAATCTTACGATAATCTTTCTCCTGTGCCTGCCTGCCTCTGCGTGGTCCCCTGGGATGGATGTGAGGGATCCTTTTAATTTCTTTTTCAAAGCTCCCATTATATAAAAGACAGATAAATATAGAGCAGCATTGCTTGAACAGACTGGGAAAGCAAACTCCTTTTCAGATACTAACAGATACACATTACATTCTACAGGAGCACATACAGTACACAGACTGCAATAGCCTACAAATGTCTGTGGAACATAGTCATAGCCTACAAATCTCTGAACTATAGTTTGAAGTTTAAAATTTACTGTATTTCTAGGTGAGAGAGAGCTTTGCTATGGTTATTTATTTACTGTACCCTATTGTGAACTCAGGGCTTCACAGTTATTAAGCAGGCATTCTGCCACTTGAGCCACACACCCAACCCTTTGCCTTTTTTGAACTGGGTTTTGTGCGTTTGCCAAGAACTAGTCTTGGGACATTGTTTTCTACCTAAGCTTCCCCTCAGTGGTCAGGTCTGAGATCACAGATAAACACTCCCACACCTAGCTTATTTATTTATTTATTCATTTATTTATTTGTCCATCATGGGGCCTGAACTCTGGGCCTGGGCACTGTCCCTCAGCTCTTTAGCTCAAGGGTAGCGCTCTACACTAGAGCCACAGTGCCACTTCTGGCTTTTTCTGCTTATGTGGTGCTGAGAAATTCAACCCAGGGCCTCATGCATGCAAGGCAAGCACTCTACCACTGCGAGCAACCTTCCCAGCCCCCTAGCTTATTTATTGAGATAGGGTCTCATTATCTTTTCCCTCCAACATAGCTGAGGTTGCAGGTTTATACTCTTATCCTTGACTTGTTCATTGAGATAGAGTCTCCAAATTTTGGGAGGATCTAGATTTATTGATTTGATCAGGTTTATTTATTTGTTTTTATGCCAGTACTAGGGTTTTAACTCAGTGCATTAGGTTCTCCCTTGGCTGTATTTTGTTGCTTAAGACTGGTAATCTACTGAGCCACACCTCCACTTCTGGCTTTTGGTGGTTAATTGGAGATGAGAGTCTCAAGGACTTCCCTACCTTGGCTGGCTTCAAAACACAATCCTCAAATTTCATCCTCCAGATGAGTTAGAATTACAAATATGAACCACCACTGCCCAGAGATTGATGTCTACCACCTAATTCAAGATAATTTCAGGCTTGGCTATGTTATGGGTATCTTAGGTGGAATATATTCCTCCTGGTTATTTACTTACTGTACCCAATGGTGAACTCAGGGCTACACATACAAAGTTTCTCTCTGAACTAGGGAATATGTTTGGCAGCTCTAGGCCCTGGGTTTCCAGAGCTAGATGTTTCCTACCACGTTTTGTCCCTGGTGGTTAGAACCACTTTTAAAAACAAAACAAAAAAATATTGCTGCAGCAGCCTGAGTATTAGACAAGTGAATGCAAGAATATTTTATTAGTGTCATACAAAATGGATTATTGCTCATTATAATATGTATTTATATTGAGCATAAAAGATTGCCTCAAGAAGTGCTTTACTGTTCATACCTTGAGAAGATTATTCACTACATTATAGTTTCTTTCTTTAAAATGGCTTTGGGGGACATGTCTTCTCACTTTATCAGGAATACACACTTCTCCTGCAACTTACTTGTTTATGAGTTCATAAATATGGTGAACTGTGTCTTTGAGCACTATTTTAGGACAAATTTGTAGCATAACTCTGGCCAGCTAGTAAGCATTATTTTATAGCCTAAATTTGTACATTAATCTTGCCCCATCTCTACCTTCTTTTCTTACTTTATTTTATTTCAGCCTTTTTTGCCAGTTTAATATTTAATTTTCCCTTTAGTTTTGAAACTCATCCTAAAAACTTTTATCCATGAGGATGAAGCAGCAATTGATCCTGCAACAATGTGGACTTAGCTGTTGATGGTATGGAGGATAGCACTGCACAAAGCACTGAGTCTTGATTCTCTTGCAAAAAATCTGTTGTTTCATTTGATGGGATTTGAATAAATAAGTTGGAAGAACTATTAATTACATTAGTTTGGCTTCTTATATAACAAGTGGCAAATGAAAGATCATTACTAACATAAATTTAGATACTTCTTAATTCTAGGAAACATACAGTAAAACTTTAAACACATAGCAAATAATCATACCTTGCGTTTTTTTTAATAGCATTTAGGCAAGAGGACATTACATTTGCTATCCTGTTCACTAGGTGAGATTTGAGCACTTTATAATAGATAGGAACATAATTGCCCAGAAATGAGTCAGTGCTTTGAGAACTTGCCTTTAAGATGTCATTTTTCAGTACTGTGGCCCATTATTACAGACTTCTGAGCAATTTCTCTTTAATGTAGTAAATGGATATGGACTCTTAATCACTGTTCATAATCAGCATCATCACTTTGCTCTATGTCTCCATCACTGAACCACAGAAGAGTAATTGCTTTATTGTTAAATGGAAAACCTTTTTGAAATGTCTGTTCGGTGTTTATGTTTGTGGCTGCTGATGAAGTTGTAATGGTTTTATTGTCAAATAAGAAAAAAAATATGTTTACTATACAAAGGGGTTACAATCCAACATGTCAGTTGATTAATATAATATATCTTAATTAGTATAATCCCTTTTATCATTCTCCCTCATCTCTCCCAATCCCACTGATAAATGAGAGACATTTTTATTATTGTAAAGATTCTATACAGAGGGGTTACAGTTACAAAAGTAAGGCAATGAGCACATTTCTTGTCAAGCATTGTTACCACCTCCCTTATTCTCTGACTAGTCCTTCCCTCCCCAACTTCCCTCACTCCCTCACCCCCCCCCCAGGTTGTAAAGTTCATTTCATTGTGGGTTGGAAGAATAACTATTAATTACACTAGTTTGCCTTCTTATATAACAAGTGGCAAATGAAATAGATCACTACTGACATAAATTTAGATAATTCTTAGTTCTAAGAAGCAAATACAGTAAATGATACTCATTGTGGGTATCATTGTTACAGTGGGTCATCCTTTGTCCTTGCTTCAGCGTTTTGTTAGTCCCCTTCCCCTCCCCAAATTAGATAGATGTATATACAAGATGCAGGGTACCAAAATCAAGTACAGTGACAGCAGAGGATTTATCATAGGAGGAAGAACATACAAAGGAAACAAAAAATCACATAGTACATTAAAAACAACAACAACAAAGAAAGACCTCTTGTGTCCATATCTTGGGGTTTATTTCACAAAAAATGTGGAACGCTTCACAAATTTGTGCATCATCCTTGTGCAGGGGCCATGCTAATCTTCTCTGTATCATTCTAATTTTAGTATATGTGCTGCTGAAGCAAGCATGAGAGAAATTTTTTCTTTGTTTTTGTTTTTGTCAGTCATGGATCTTGAACTCAAGGCCTGAACACTGTCCTGAGCTTTTTTGCTCAAGGCTAGCACTCTCCCACTTGAACCACAAGTGCTACCTCTGGCAATTTTCTGTGTATATGATACTGAGGAATAGAACCCAGGGCTTCATGCATGCTAGGTGAGCACTCTACTGCTGAGCCACATTCCCAGCCGAGAGAAATTTTTTAAGACTGTTTTTCTTTTGGGTCAATAAACTTGTAACTTGAAAAAAAAAAGAGGTTTGATATGTGATTTTCCTCATACATGGTGCTGAAATACATTTTAAGATATTACCAGAGGCTAAAATACTGCGCCAACCAATTATTACTGCTAACTAATCAGTACAGGTCCAAGCAAGCATTAATAATTAGGTAAATATCATGAAGATTGAACTTTTAGGATCTTCTCAGATTCTTGGTCCTCTGTTAACTTAAGTCTATGCACAGACAGAAAAAGTGTATACTTTTACTTGTAGAGCATAAAATTTCAAGGTCACATAGCTTTGTCACTGAAATTATGCTGAATGTGTGCATAGGGGTGTGAGGAAATGAACAGCTGACAACATTTTTTTCTACAAGTAGTCCAAGAAAGGATCAGTTAATTCAATATTTTTCTTCTACTCTAGATTGCCTCTGACCGCAACAGGAATTGGTCATTGAACTAGTAATGAAGTATTGCTATGGTTATTTATACTCTTGCTTTGCAATATGGAGACAAGTGGATTATTTTGGAATTACTCTGAAATTTATCCTCTAACTTTGGTGCCCTCCACTAATCCAACCAGTACTAAGTGTCTTTGAAACTTGTGGGTTTCCTTTCCTGAGTGGTGGTAGTGTTAAAACTGTACAAAGTTTATCAGGTTTAGGATAAACCTGATAAACAAGATTCATCAATGTACTTGTCAGGAGAATTTTTCTTCATAAAAATAGTCAGACTTTTTATAATAAGAAGCTTCTTTTAGAAGTGGCACTGTAGCTCAAAATGGTAGAGTGCTAGCCTTGAGAAAAAAGAAAAATCTCAGGAATAGTGTCCAGACCCTGAGTTCAAGTCCCACAACTGACAAAAAACGCTTCTTTTGAATATTCACTGATTGTAGAGAGCCACATATCAGTCATTGCTGATATTCAGACAAATATATTAGTTCTTATTTGTCATTGATTATCTGCATTTACTCTTCACATTTTGCATGTTTTCCTTTGTCCTTTGAAATTAAGAATGGATGTATTTGCAGTTCAGTGAAATCTTTCACTATTTCTTCCATTACTATCTTTTCTCTAATATACCCTCTGCCTTTTCAGGAATGAGTTGAAGACTTTTATTTAGGCATGATTCAATTATAAATACAAAAACATCTAAAGACTCATATTATTAGATGAGTTTCTTCAGAAATAATTCTGTTGTTTATACTTTAACATTTTAGATACATGGTTCATTAGGTAATGATACTTACATTTGTTGAACTCAGGGCCAAAATACACAACAGAAAGAGAAATGAAATGTATCTCATTAAATTTAAATTTAACTATGCTCTAGCTCTCGACACACTTTTTGCAGAATAGGGCAGTGTTCAAGTTTTCTCTCAGGCAAAGTCATGTGCAGTCTTCTCAGGGAATTCAAAATCTTCAAGTGTGACAATGTTTTTTTACAGATTATAATTTCATTATAGATTACAATTTCTTAAGGGAAGGCACCACATTTTAATTTATGTATGTTTCCTTAACTACAGGAATCTGAAACATTAGCATTTTAATTTTTCAAGCAAATTAAATTTCCTAAACAAATACTGCTTAAAATAATGTTTTTGCTGTTTGGTAGTGTTAAATATAAAATGATTGAAATAAGTCTTTCATTTTTGATGTGTGTGTGTGAGAGAGAGAGAGAGAGAGAGAGAGAAAGATAGGAAGAGGGAAAGGGAGATAAGAGAGAGGCACTTTATTGAATATTGAAGGCTACAAATAAATAAAAATGACTGACATACAACATAAGCCCAATATAAGAAGTCACAAGTAATTACATCCACTTTTGAATTTCTCCACAAGACATTCATCATATTAGCAGTATGCATGAAGGCCAAATGACTTCCTGTGGTGTGTAAAATAGATTAAGATATTTAACTAAGTATGTTAGAACAGTATTTTATTATTTTAGAATCAGCCCATTGCAATTTTCCTGAGTAAAAGTGTAAGCAAGTGATAGGAAATAAATGGAAATAAATCTTAATAATGCTTTTAAATTTATATTCTTTGTTAAGATTTCCCAAATCACCTGTGAATACTTTAAACACAACAGTATTTTGGTTGTTTCTATTTACTATTATTAATTACATTTCTATTTAACATTTCTGGGAAAATATCAGTTATTTTATGCAGTACCTTAATGTATGTAGTATGCTAGAAATCATATACATGTAATAGTTATAAGCTATAAATCATAGCTGATGGACTTGTGTGTAACAGAAACAATTAGCTTGTCCATGTGTTCTTCAAGCCTTTATTAAATATTTACTCCTAATATTTACCAGACTTCCTATGACCTATGGGTGCACAAAGGACCTGGGCATGGTTGAGTTTTCACTCAACAGCAAAGGACTGGAGAGGCCTCTGAGTCACTGTCTTATATATGGTTCCTGTCATTCAGTACAGCTCTTCTGGGCAAAATGTAGATCAGATGAGAACAAATTTGCATGCCATAAGGTCTAGTTTTCCTAATTTCTTCTGAGGTATTGTCCTCCCAGGAGAAGGCTAATGCAACAGAGGAGATTGCTCTGGATGACCTATGCTACCTTCCAGCTGGTAATGGAACCTACTTACAAATCCTGAAATTTTCATTCTTCCATACAGTCACTCAGGGTTATATCTTTGGGAAGTCTGGTTTTTATTTAATTTTTTAAAGTTTTTTATATAAATGATGCAAGCAACTTTCAGCTTTGTACTTTGGATAAACTTGAATAAAAAAGGTTGAATGCATTCATTTATCAGTGTACCTATTGTTACTGTATTTTTGTATCTAGTTATTTATTAAAGGAAAAATTTCTCCTTGCCATCTGTTGTAGAGAGAATTTAGTTTTGTATAAGTTGAAGACAAATGTGAAAGACAAACTATTAAACATTATATACACAGATACACAATTTATATTACATATACCCAATTATAACATTTTGTAACAGAATAGAAACATGCAAAGCATGAATGAACATACAAGCATCAATGAAACTTCACTGTCCTTTTTTCTCTTCTATAAGTTAGAAAGTTTTAGACTTTTAACTGTTCCTGAAAGGCTCTGTTTTTTATGTTGTTTCACTTTTTATATCATACTACTGTTATAAAAGAGTTTCCGGTTTTGCATTTAATGTCAGTGTAGGACTCCAAAATAGGTGGGATAATCCGGTTTCTAACTTTTTTTTTTTTTTTTCCGGTCGTGGGGCTTGAACTCTAGGCTTGGGTGCTGTCCCTGCGCTCTTCAGCTCAAGGCAAGCGCTCTACCTCTTGAGCCACACTGCTACTTCCAGTTTTGTAGGGGTTTATTGGAGATAAGAGTCTCACAGACTTTCCTGCCCAGGCTGGCTTTGAACCATGATCTTCATATCTCAGCCTCCTCAGTAGCTAGGGTTACAGGCGTGAGCCACTGGTGCCAGCTGTTTCTAACATTTTTTCACAAAATGTTTGTGATGAAAAATTTTAACAGATATATAGAAGTTAATTGACAGAATTGTTAGTTATTTTTTAAAATAAATATAAACTATGTATTTAAATATATGCTCCAGTAATCTGGATAGGATAGTACTTGCTCTGAGTTTGTGGTTTTTTTTTTGTGAGTACCAGGGCTTGAATTTAGTGCTTGAGTTCTCCCTCAGCTTGCTTGCTCACAGCTAGTACTTTCCCAAATGGAGCCAGAACTCCTGTTAGGAATTTCTGCCTGGGTTGGCTTCAAATTATGATCCTCTAGGTTTTAGCCTCCTGAGTAACTAAGATTATAGTTGAGACACTGACACCAGGACTCTAAATTTGTATTTTACGTTTTTGACAATGGAAATGTATTAAAAGGTCTGTGCCAAAAAGATAATTTTGGAATAGGAGTGAAATGATTAGGAGATTTGTGTTTGGTAAAGTTACTTTGACAGTCACATAACAGATGAGACTAGAGATAGAGGAGTCAGAAACAGACTTAAAAACAAGAAGCTACTGTTTCTATCTAGGACAAGCATAATGGCATCCAAATTTAGGAGGATAGCAGAAGGGTAGAAAAGGAAACTTGATCAACAGTGCTCCTTTGAAGACAGAGATCAATAGCACAAGGGCACCAATACTGTTCCCTTGCGATTGAAGGCTACATGAGCCTGCGAACAACCTGAAGAGTTAGGTGCCTGTGGAGCTGCCAAGAGACTACATTGCGTAGTAAGGGACATTTTGTTTTTACATCTAAGGAAAATACTTTCGGATCTTATTTGAATCGTTGTCAATTTTATTTCTATTAAATGTCACTATTGAGATAGAATTGGCTTATAGTGGAATGCAAAAGTTCACATGACTAAAGCCTCAATTGATATCTGATAGAAACCACCACTGGAAAGACCTCAAGATGTGACTTATCTAGCAAAGCATGGTCAAGTCCAGAATCATGAGAGTTAATTTAAACAAAAAATTTTAAGCCATCTAGTTCACTGTTTTATAGTGGTTTGCCAACAGGTAGAGATATCCAGAACCCTTAACTGTATAACAAAAACTTTTGCATTTCATTGTACATGGTTCTTCATGCCACTCTAGCCTCTCACACCATGGTGGCAGGATTTAGAGAGAGATCCTAAGAGACCCAGAAGGAAACTGTTCTACTATGGCACTTTTTCCCATAGCCTGAGCTAAGTTATTCATGTTAACTTCCAATTCATGGGGAGCAAAATTAAACACCATTGGTTGGGATGGAAGATATAGAACAATATGCAGTGTAGGTCAGCTTTGAAAAAAATGCAATCTATGGAAGGAGTTGTGAGATGCACACACACACACACACACACACACATACACACACACATCCATGTTACTATCCATATTTTGTAACATTTTCCTCAAGCCCCCTTCCATTCAGTTTCTCTTTCAGCTCCATCTCATCCTCCTGCAGACCAACAGCATGCAATAACATTGGCTTTTCTAACTTCATTTCTACAGAATCATTTAGTATGCACCCTTCTGACAACTAGACTAATTTTGAGCTTTGTGTATGTCACAGCATGTAGCAGTAGTTTATTCTTCATTATCACTTGAGAAGAACACTCGTATATAAACTTACTGCTTTTTTTTTTTTTTTTTTACATTCTGCTGTGTGTTTATTCATTCACTGAGGACAGAGCCCAGGCCCAGAGTTCAAGACCCATGACCAGCCAAAAAAAATACTATATTCAATATTATCCATTCTAGTTATTGGTCTCATTTAATTTTATATTTCCATTTTAAATTTCTGAAGGTTACAGGATACCAGGAGATACGTTTAAACTTTACAAAAGGAAACTTTTTTATACTGTTGGTAGTAATATAAATTAGTACATCAACATAGAAAATAGAATTCAAATTAGATAGGCTGGAGATGTGGCTCATCAGTATCACACTAGCTTCCCAAGTGCCAAGGCTCTGAGTTCAAACCCTCCAAAAGAATTCTAAATAAAACTACTATATGTTCACGCAATCCCACTTCTGAGTGTATTTTAAAAAGAAATCATTATGTGAAGGAGTTATTTGCCCTCCCATATCCATTTCATCTTTATTAAAAATGGCCAATATATATAGAATTGATATTGGTTGATAAATATGTGGCTACAGCAAAAGGATGTATAAACTTATACTGGAATGTTTGGCTTTAATCAGAAGAAATCCTGTCCATTGTGCAAAAATAGATGAAACTGGAGGACATTATACTTGGAAATTTCACTTATGTGTAAAGTCTTAAAAAGTCAAGGTCTATTTATCCAAATAAACTCCAGGAAATAAAAACAAACTTTTTTTGCTGTTTTAGTTTTCTTTTCATTTTGTTCTGTTTGTGCATTTATACTTGTTTGGGAGTATAAGGGAAGGCACAGAAATGGAGGGACAAAGGGTAAACAAATGCAGCAGTGGCACTCATTGGACACTACGTCGAAAATGTACTATATACTTTGTGACTGGGGATGGGAAAGAAAAATTGGGAGAGTGAGAGAAGGGGTGACATTGTCCAAAAAGATATGTACTCTTTGCCTCATTTATGTAACTGTAACCCCTCAGTATGTCACTTTTATAATAACAATAATTTTTTTAAGTCATGGTCAAAGGAGCAGAGGATAGCATTCTGGTTGTAAGGGAGGGACTGTGGTAGTTGTGGAGATGGGAGCTCTTAGCTACATAAAGTTAGGGAGGGTCGCATTTAAGTTAGGGTCAGAAAGTTCTTCGTATCTCATGCAGCCTAATGACTACAGTTAAAAAAAATGTATGCCTGAAAACTGCTAAGAGGATTAATATTACATGTCATCACCATAAACATCAAAGTTGTTTGAGTGATGAGTATTTTAGGTAACTTGATTATACTTAATCACTGTACAATATACACAATACACACATAGAAACATCACATATTGTATATATTTATTTTTTGTCAATTATTTCTCAATGGGGCTGGCTCTGACTGAGTGGTTTGGTAATGAATATAATTCTAAGTATGTTCACATGGTTGACAGAATTCAGACAGATCCCATGAGGCTGTAGGATTGTTTATTGTTTTCACTTTTCCTTTATTATTGTTTCTGGATCTTGGGTGATTATTTCTAGCTTTTAAAGGCATTCTGGTGTAAATTATAGATAAGCACTATATTGCAAAATATTACCTGTCATTTTAACTTGTACTTAATGCAAGTTAAATTTGACAACTTTTAAGATTATTCACCATCTCCACTCAGAGCTCAGAGCTAAATGGTCCTTTTGCTTATAGGTAGGATTGTACTATGAGTACAGTAATTCTCTCTTTAGTTTTCAAATTGCGATTGAGTAAAGCAATTACCATTATTAGCAATTTCCATTACTGGGAATGTGTACATTAATTAAGTTTTAATGAAAAGTGGTTTATTAGATTTATTTGTTCTATAAGTTCATTCCCTTATTTTCAACTAGTAATGAATATATTGAAGTGTGGTGTGCTGGGGAAAAAAACTGTGTGAACTAATGTCTGTTGTAGAATCAACCAACATTTATGGGAGAACATTCTTGGTGCACCTTGACTATTGTTTTGAAAACTGCATACATTTAACAATTTTTAACATTAAAAAGTGCTATATCATGAAAAACTATAAGAAATAACATTTCCTTTGTTGGCTGTTCAGTCAAATACATTCTTTAAAAAGTCCTTTAGGTGGTGTGTGTGTGTGTGTGTGTGTGTGTGTGTGTGTGTGTGTGTGTGTGTGTGTGTGTGTGTGTGTGTGTGTGTGTGCATGTGCGTGTGTGTGCATGTGAGCATGCATGTGCGACACATTTGAACTCTGAGCCTGAGTGCTGTCCCTGAATTTTTTGCTCAAGGCTACTACAACTCTACTACTTAAGGCACAGGTACATTTCTAGCTTTTTTTTTTTTTTTTTTTTTAATATAAGTCTCATGGAGTTTGCTGCTGAGGCTGCTTCAAACCATGATCTTCAGATCTCAGCTTCCTGAGTAGCTAGGACTATAGGTTTGAGCTAACAGTATCCAGCCTTCTTTAGTTTTAAATTTACTTCTTTATGTTTTACACCAATGGTATTTATTATACCAATGATATTTATTACAATGATATTTATTAATGATATTTATTACTTTGCTAGCTGAGAGCATATTCAGAAAGAACATAGTTTTGTTTTAGCAACTCAAAAAGAATCAAACAGGATGTGATATACCTATAAAAGAAATTATTATTTGGGGTTTCTTAATTTAAAAAAATATTCAAACTATCACTATTTGGTTTAATATTGTTGCCACACTCACCAAAAGCTTTGATTTTTCTTAGGGAAAAATGTCTCCTAAAGCTTGCTTTGTGTTTTGTCATGTATAAGTTACAATACATTTATTAAAATCATGAAAAAATTGATTACTTAGCTAACTATATTAAGAATAAAGACAAGGGCTGGGGATGTGGCTTAGTGGTAGAGTGCTTGCCTAGAATGCGTGAAGCCCTGGGTTTGATTCCTCAGTACCACATACATAGAAAAAGCCATAAATGGCATTGTGGCTCAAGTGTTAGAATGCTATCCTTGAGCAAAAGGAGCTCTGGGACAGTGCCCAGGCCCTAAGTTCAAGTCCCAGAACTGGCAAAAAAAAAAAAGGACAAGATTTGAAACAGAGTAGGATAATTATAAAGCAAAATATTAAAAATAAATATGTTTTCCAAGATTTTTAAATTTTCTCCAGTTTATGCTAGAGTTACAAAATGAATTATAAAGCACCATATAATGTAATCAGAGAGTCACATAGCTGGTGAAGTCAACTGAGTATTAGAAGCAGATGTATCATCAGCAATAGATAATTATGACTCATTTTTGTACTGGATATTTTCCCATTGCCTTTCACATGTGCTTGCCATCCTTCCCATTGCCCTGTGCCTTCTGCTGCTAGTTTGGTTCACTTAATGGGAAGCAATATAGGCACATGAATGGCTTGGTGCATGGATGGAGAAGGAGGCAGAGTTGATACAGCTTCCTATTAGAAGGCAGATTCAGATTGGTTGTATTTCTGCACATAAAGAACAAAGCTTTTTCCTCAACACTACTCTCTAGACTGGTGGTGTAGCCCAAGTGGTTGAGTACAAGCCATGAGCAAGAATGCTAATTAAAGTTGAAGGACCTAAAGTCAAGCCCTAGTCCTGGAAAACAAACAAACAAACAAACAAACAAATAAATACAAAATACTTGTAGTTTCTCTTCCTCTTCTATTGTAAAGGTGCAAGCAGTTCTCTGCCTTGGTAGTCTCTGAGAACTGAAGTCTTTGGAAAGAATTTCTTCTTTTTGTTACCCCATTTCAGTGTACCCGATATTTCATTCCAAAATATTCATAGATATAGATGATAAGTTTTTAAATTTTGCTATCATAAAAATGAGATGCACATGATTTAGTGTAAATATGACTACATAATCATGGCCTTGGTGATTAAATATTTTGCAAAAGATAAATGGTATGTCTTAGTTTTAGTCAAGTATTCCTCAAAAGAAAAATTGGTATGAATGTGAGACTATGCTGGTAAGGCACAATCTATATGACAAAAGGTTAAGAGACAGAAAAAAGAAAAAAATTATCTTAGTAATTCAGAAGCATTTATGCCAGGCTCTATTCCAAATAAACTACATGTGCTGAACTGTTTATTTCTCACAGGTATTTTGTGGCCATTTTACAGATGTGAAAACTGAAGCACAGAACATTTTGGTAGACCTGTTGGTCTGATTGTAAGACTACTTTTAGTTTTGCTAATACAAGTGCTAAGTTATAACAAGTATGTTATATGACTGGACAAGCTTATAATAGCAGCATAATAGAGGCCATATGAATTTTGTTGATAAATTGCATTTGATCAAATATGTGAGTTTAAATTCAAATTGTTCCTAATAAGCTGTTCTTAAGCTTGATTTTCCACATATCATAAATTTGCATAATGTCTATTGTGTACTGTTAGTGAATTTGTATTTTAATCAATTTTTTCTAATATAAATTTAATGTTTTTCTTTAGGCTGATGGCTTTTAGCAAGTCACCTAGGGTTCATAAAATTGGAGCCATGTCTTCCACTTATCAAGAAGAACTTTTACAATTTCACTTAGAAAATCTGAAAGGAAAACAGAGCCAAAAACTAAGGTAAATTAGAAAACAATGTATTATTAGAGTATGGATCATATGCATTATGGAAAATTTAGAAAACTCAGAAAATCATGAAAAACTAAAAAAAAAAATGACATATTGTTTGGCCAAAGGTAAAGTGTTAAATATTACTATTTTTCAAATAGCTTCACTTATTTAATGGTCATAATTATTTTGGCTATTTTTAATTTTATGAATTTTATCTGGACTTTTGAATTATATACTTTTATTTGATATGAAAATTATATATATGTATTTTAATTTGTCATGGCAATAAATAATATGTTTAAGATAAAGTCTTTAATAGCCTCTACATTGTAAATCTCTGTAGTTATTTCTTAGTCTTTTGTTGTTTTATATTTAGCCACAATAAAATGTTTTTTTCTTTATTTGAAGTTATTTTCTTCGGATAAAATTTCTAAAGGGAGTGCAACTTAAAATAACTCACAAAAATTTTACTATTTTATTTACATATTTTATTTATATATACTATTTTACTATTCTCAAGGAATGTGTTTTCCTTAGTTATCTTTTGTGTCCTTTTTCTAATACCACAGTAATACATGTATAAAGGAGCAGGAAAAGTCATTACATATCAAGAGCCCTAACATGGAGAACATGAAATTCATATTACACCGTCCAAAATTGTGAGTGGTTTTGCTGTAATTTATGTAAACATATATGTAACATAAACATACTACATTGGTGCCTCTAAATCCTCAGGGATGCTAGAAATAAAAAGCAGCAGGACCTAATTAAACATTGACTAGACAATTGTCTAATAGAAAAATGATAAGTAGAGGAAAAATAATTAGTACAAAACTGTTTGCAGCAATAGTATTGATTGTGTGGCTCAGTCAGTGAAAGGCTTGCCTAGTAAGCATGAGGTACTGAGTCAAACCCCAGAACCACCAGAAAAAAAAAAAGATCACAGAAAGATTAATTACATTTAAATTTTCAAATAGCTTAAATACCTAATATAGAGTGGCCTAGAAACTGAAGTACATCTATATAGGGGAATGTGTTGGAAATGCTTATAAGAAGAAAATGGAAATTTTAAAACATATTATTCATGCAATAATAAAGTGATTATAGCAAATGTAGATTCCACAATTCATAAGGAATGAGTATAGAAAGTTAATCTCTTCATGAAATAAATTTAAAGAAGATATTAATAGATATCTGGAGGAGGATAGATTCTTCATCCAAACTCATCTGAAAAGTACTGAGGAAGTAAAAGTTTTCTTCATTTCAAGAGTTCTTAGATTTTAATACGCTAACATGCAATGTCTATGTACATTAAGAGGACAAAATGGCAGAGTTCCTGCTATTTATACAGCCCTTTCCAACAAAATGAACCCATGGAACATACTATAGGGAGTATTCATTTACATTGAATGTGCATTAGTTCCCCCCCCCCCTACTGGAAAAAGGTCATGCCACAAAGTGTAAACATATATATTACTTTTTAATTTTTGATCCATAAAAACACTGAGGAGGGGCTGGGAAGGTGGCTCAGTGGTAGAGCGCTTGCATGCCTGAGGCCCTGGGTTCAATTCCCCAGCACCACATAAGCAAAAAGAAAAAAGCCGGAAGTGGAGCTATGGCTCAAGTGGTAGAGCGCTAGCCTTGAGCTGAAGAGCTGAGGGACAGCGCCCAGGCCCAGAGTTCAAGCCCCACGACCGGACCCAAAAAAAAAAAAACACACAAAAAAAACCACTGAGGATATTTTCTAAATATGTTTAGCTTTTTTTATATTGTATTTTGAAGGTGTATTTAAATAGGATTACACTTAACACTTTTATCTGTGACTTGACGTTTATTTATTTTTTTGGTCGGTCTTGGGGCTTGAACTCTGGGCCTGGACGCTGTCCCTCAGCTCTTCAGCTCAAGGCAAGCACTCAACCACTTGAGTCACAGTGCCACTTCCGGTTTTTCCTGCCCAGGTTGGCTTTGAACCATAATCCTCAGCTCTCAGCCTCCTGAGTAGCTAGGATTACAGGCGTGAGCCACCAGTGCGGGCTTGACTTGACTTTTTAAAAAGCAGGTTGCAAGAACTATGTCTCTCAGTAGACCACAGAACATAGAAATTAGTATGGGTTATCCACTTCCTCCACTCCCTCCAGTCTACTATTTCCCTTAGTCAGGATTTATCTGATAGGTGCTAGCCAACAAACATTTCCATGTTACTTTGCCTGGTTCCTAGCTATTTAATGTATGGAAGGAGAAAGGAGGAAGCTCAGCATCTGGGTAATAAAAGTCAAAAACACCTTGAGGAACTCTTAAGAATCTGCACAACATTTATGTCTAATGTAGGCACTGATCAGTAAGACCCTCCAAAGTGCCGTACCCTCTCATTTTCGAGAATATTTCCATGTATCAGGATTTTATTATTCTTAAATTCAACTGAGTTTCATTGATCTCATAGCCTACTATAGGAGAAAAGTAGAGCCACAGGTGACCTATATCATCTATTCATTTTTCTAAAAGTGTTTCAAATGTCCTGGAAACGTATTTACACAGCTATTCCTCTATGCTTCAAAAATTATTCAGATCTCAGAATCGTCATGTAATTTGACCCGAACACAAATCTGTTTCTTGCCATGTTCCATGCCCAATGCATTGTTCAAATCGTTAAACTTTTATTAGTCATGGAAGCTAAAACATCATATCCCTAATATTACCCATTGTGTCCCCAAAAAAAGTGTTTGGCTAATGAAATATGAGTCTTTTCCCCCATGGTCTGGCATTTGACCCAAAAGGAGTATCATAGAAAGTTAGTCCTATGTTGTAGAAATGATAACCTAAGAAATCAGTCAATCGTGAGGGCACTTTGTGCTTCCCTCACACAGTTTAGGGTAAACTGTGGTCACTATGGTAGAGACTGATAATTATCCCTCTTGCATAGCCATACGCTATTTCTCCATACTAATGTAATTTTTAAGCCAATATTTTTATGTTCTCTCTCTTTTCAGAGGTTTTCTTTTGAGGGGAGGGGTCTGTTTTTGTTATTTTATTCTGAACCAATAAAGGTTGTCTGATTTGGAGGCTTTAGTTCAGTGGGAAAGAACTTCTCAGAAACTTAGCTAAGGTCCCCTACATAGAAAAATAGAGTAAAAGTTGTGACTGTTCTTATTCGGGCTTCCTGAGTCAGCCTCCTATCCTTCCAGATATCAGACATTCTCCACTTAGCCTGTGGCATCTCTTGTAATCTCCCAGCCAGCTTACAGTCTGTCTTCTAAATAACCATAATTCAGTTCCTCAGTCAGAGGCTACAGTGCTCTCTCTCTCTCTCTCTCTCTCTCTCTCTCTCTCTCTCTCTCTCTCTCTCTCTCTCTCTCTCTCTCTCTATATATATATATATATATATATATATATATAGTGTATTGAGTGGGTATCAGAAAATCAGGGGATTTTGGTGTATCTTAATTTGCATCATCTTCTTTAAGAAGCAAATATTCAACAGGCCTCTACTTCCATTCATAAATTCCATTATGTCTATCTTTGTGAATTTTTTGATATTTTGAAGAAATTTGAGTATTGTGAAGCTAAAGTATATTTTATTTTCACATGTCTTTATTTAATTTTTAAGGTTCTCATTTACTTATTATGTATTGTATATATCACTAAATAAAAGTTTCTTTGTTTACCAAATACCATTTGTGATTGAGAAGAAATGATTAAATTGCTATATTTATTTCCCATTAAATATTTATTAACATGAGCTGTAGGAGACCAATTAAGTCATTCAACATGCACACAAAGCAGGAAGTGACTAGCTCTCCATATTTCCAATGATGTGCTACAGATAATACAATCCATATTGAACAACTGGCACATAAAATTATGTGTTACATTAATTCTAAGCATATAAATTGAAATAGATACTATTTTCAACCAAAGTTATGTTGTGCAGTAGAAATAAATGCACAACTGTGTTTTCTTTAAAGCCTATGAAAATGAAAAAAATATCTAATTTCACAAAATATACTTTGTGTTTGAAACCTAGGCAATGTGTTCATGGATATGTGAGGGTGCTTTGTTGTTGTGGAGTATATCTGTTTGATATTTTATTAAGAAGGTGCATAAATTACATGCTCATTTTATAAATGGTTATGAGGAGTCAGAGAAAAGAGCTAATAGCAAAGATTTTGTGTTAGACTTTATTTTAAATAATTGCTTTTTCACATTTAGAAGGAAAACATTCAGCATGATATATTATCTTCCTGAGTCTCCTTTCCTTTGCATAAAACAAAGTATGTTCTGCATATGTAATATTCTATATATAAAGCAAACACCAGATGTTCACGAAGCAAATTGTATATGCAACAATAAAGGAAACTAAAAACTCAAGCCACCACTGCAAGAAATGTTAGACAACTTTATTAATGTTAAGTTATAGAGTATATATTTGCAGCCTTTACAGTTAGACTTGAAATGACTTCTTAGTCTTTTGTAATTATGTGATTTTAAGCATAATTTCTGTTTTTCTTCTCCCTTCCTCTCTATCGCTTCCCACTTTCCCATTGCCTTCTTTTCCTCATACTTTCCCTTCTTCCCTCCCTCCCTTCCTTCATTCTTTCTCTTTCCTTTTTTTCTTGCTTTCTTTTCCTCCCACCCTCCCTCCTCCCTCCTTCCTTCCTTCCTTTCTCTTCCTTCCTTCCTTCCTTTCTTCCTTCCTTCCTTCCTTCCTTTCTTTCTTTCTTTCTTTCTTTCTTTCTTTCTTTCTTTCTTTCTTTCTTTCTTTCTTTCTTTCTTTCCCTTTCTTTCTTTCCCTTTCTTTCTTTCCCTTTCTTTCTTTCTTTCTTTCTTTCTTTCTTTCTTTCTTTCTTTCTTTCTTTCCCTCTTTCTTTCCCTCTTTCTTTCCCTCTTTCTTTCCCTCTTTCTTTCTTTCCCTCTTTCTTTCTTTCCCTTTCTTTCTTTCTTTCTTTCTTTCTTTCTTTCTTTCTTTCTTTCTTTCTTTCTTTCTTTCTTTCTTTCTTTCTTTCTTTCTTTCTTTCTTTTTCTTTCTTTCTTTCTTTCTTTTTCTTTCTTTCTTTCTTTCTCTCTTTCTCTCTTTCTCTCTTTTTCTCTCTTTGTTTCTTGCTTTTCCCTCCCTCCCTCCCTTCTTTCCTTCCTCCCTTCCTCCATGACTCCCTCCAAATACTTGTAGTTTGAACCTGTAGGTATGCATGCACTCTGTCACTTAAGCCATGTCTCCATGGTGAGTTTAAAGTATATTTCACACAGCCCCTTTGATTAGACTCCTACTTTTCCACAATTTCAACAGTAGAGTCCCAATAGAACAAAATATAAATGACAATTTATGGGAAGAAATTTAGGAATCTATTTGCAAATTATGTATATGAGGGAGTTCTCAGCACAGCACTGGAGAGATGCTGTTAAAATTTCTGTCAAGTCATGCTGCTCCTCTTGTCCAAATCCTGCAACAGTCCCCACTCTTGGAGATGTAATACTGTCATACTGCCATCTGTTTCCTATCTGACCTTATGTCACATGTCCTCTTTCTCTATTTCTCTCTCTTTTTGCAATGGTACTGGGGCTTGAACTCAAGTCCTGAGCACTGTACCTGAGCTTCTTTTGCTCAAGGCTAGCACTATACCACTGGCTCCACAGCCCCATTTCTAGCTTGTTGGTGGTCTCACAGACGTGTCTGCCTGGGCTGGCTTCGAACTGCAATTCTCAGATCTCAGACTCTGAAATAGCTAGGATTACAGGCATAAGCTACTAGCACTTGGCTTCCTCTCTCTTGGTCCCATCACTGCAGACACCAATGTATGGATTCCATGCACATGGAAGAAATAGGATTTAGCTTACAGTGAACTAATGCTGATTTAAATGAAGAGAAATTCATCCGTCATTGTATCTGAAGTTGTGCTAGATTTTACCTGTGACAAAAGCATATGCCAAAATGTACTGGCAGCCATCTCTAGAATATTTTGTCAGAGGCCAAAAGGTTGTTGACAGTGTTCCTCAATCTAAGACTGTGGTAAGATCAATCTAGGAATCATATATATGCATGTATACATATGTATAGTTTTTCTGGTCTTCTTTGTGTGTGTAAAGCATTCTTATTAACAATAATCTTTTTCGAGAAAATTATGATACTTCTAGTGATACCACTAGAAGCTGATTAATTAAAAATTGAAAATTATTTTTTGTTTAGGCCATCTTTTACAGTTACAAAAGAGTTCATCTTGAAATTTAATCGAGCACGGGATTTGGTGAACAAGGAAAAATTATTGGAACAAGCTAGAAAATATATTCTCAGATGTAAGGTAATTATACACTGTTGGTTACCTAGTTGAAATTACTTTTCTATTTGATACATGAGGACGTATTTTAAAGTACTGAAATACTGAAATAAAATAGCCTTAAATTGAGTTATACTTATGTTTTATTAGTTATAAAATATAGTTATACTATAAAATAAATATATTTATTAATAAATCTATAAATATAATTATATTTTATTACTTATAGCTAAAATATTAATAGAAATTAAATTTAAAGCTTATGACTAGAGAATTCAATATCATGTGGTTTCTTATGTGAGGTGCTCCATAAATTATTAGGAAATGTAGCTGATAGCTACAAGACCTGAGAGAAAAATGTCAAAATCTAGCAAATAATAGTTAGTAATTGAAATTCTATTTTTTTCTTTGAAAGCTTAGTTGAGTATAACAATTCACAAAGAACAAAGATGATCTTCCTATATATACACTGTAGAGGCATTAAGTAGTGAATTCTTTTAAATAAACTATTCCTTACTCAGATTGCTAAACGTGCATTTTTGATTAGTTATGATACTAATTCTCAGTTTTCAATTAGATATAGAGACTGAACAGGAAGCAAATTCCTTATTTTTCCATTTCTAAATTTAATTCACTATAAACCTGACAGAGAAATAATCTGTATATATGATATTTCTTTGTTACCAAATAATTCATGAAATAAAAGCAGCACAAGACTGAAGCTTATTGTAAGCTGTCTTTTTTTATGATGGTGGCTATTTTTGAGGTCCTGACCGTTCATATATATGTATGCTGTATCAGAAAATAATCCATTTAAAACATTTGACTTGAAATGCAGTATTCTTCTGAAAAGTGTGCATGGTAAAGGTGCCAGGAGGTACAGGCAGCAGTAGGCTTGGCTGTAATTGGCTATGAGCTTTAGAGACAGCCTCAGGAGTGGGTACTGCAATAGGGAATTTGGGTAGCCCTGACCATCTCTTTTTCCTTACTGTTGAAACTCAAAGACCAACATTTAACATACATCCTACTTTTCTCTTACCTCTATTTCCTTCAGCTGCTCAGTTCTGAAATACCTAGACTTTCCCGGCAAACAGGCATCAATTGATTTCTTCAATAGTTTTGCTTCTCCAATCAGAGATACATTCTCTCAGAAAGATAGTAATCCCTAGAAATCAGAGTGAGAGTCATTTTAACAAATAATTCATGTCATTATTTTGATCATTAATGTAACACTAATATACTTTGCAAAAATATAAAAATATAATTAAAAATCAAACTATAAAGCTCATGGAATGATTTTAGAATATACATAATTAAGAGGTAGTACAATAGGCACCTGAATGAGAAGATGCTTATTTTGTTTGACTAATTTTATGTTTCCTCATGGCAGAGAAAATTGGGTCTGAAAACTCTGGGCTCTGGGAAGCATGTGCATCTACCTTCTGCATGGATTGAAGTGACATATCTGGCTCAGTGCAAAGGAGAAATCCAAGATGGTATGTACTTTGAATTCTTCCTAAGAGTCCAGAGTGCTTTCTGGATTTGGAGTTAATATATAATTTGAGAATTTGAATATTTAGAAATATTCAGAAGACCAGAAATTTTCTATTCTCTGTTAAAATGTCTCATACTGTTTCATTGTGGAAATTCCTTCTGTAATTTTGAATTTATGAATTGGATTACTCTATGTTTTAATTACAAAATTATTTTAAAACTTTTACTCAGCATAGTCTTCATTGCTTTTCCTTAAGTTGGTAACTACCTAAAAAGTGATATACACTTTCATTTAGTGTTTTTCAGTTACAATAGGCACAGTGCTTTCAAGGAACTTGTTTCTACATTTTATAATTTAAACTCATAAAAAGTTAATCTCATGGTTGTCCTTTTTACTTATTTTAAACAGCAAGCTTTCCTGATTACCTTTTCATTGATCACTTCTCATTTATACTCCTCTAACTGATCTGAAAAAAGAAAGTAAATAACACTGTTTTAAGGGGATAAAATTCCTTATCATTATCCTAAATGTTATATGTGTAACTTTGAAGATGAGTTTTAGGATGTTAGCCGCATGAAGGTCAGAGAATATTTCCCCATGTAAATTGGGATGTGTAATAATGTCTGGGAGTTTTAAGCAGTAGGAGGAGGAAGAACTATTTTGTACTTAACTTGCCTTTATGAGCCTTCATCACAGTACCGTCTACAGCCTGATCTCTATTAAATGTTTAAATGACATTGAAGTAAGCTGAGCACTTTCAGTTTACTACCAACCAGGAATCGCTTGCTCTCCACTGCCAACTAAACTTCAGTTTTGTTCATGTCCTGCTGTCATGTGATTCATTGGGAGGGGATCCCTTGATCCAGCCCCAGAGGGTTTACTCAGTTAATCACAGGAATTCCCATTAACTTGCCACAGTAGGATTAGAAGTAGTCATGGGACCTGGTTCTCCTGAAAGTCATGCAAAGATAGGTCTGTTTAGAACAGTTTTTTTTTTTTTTTTGGTTTGTATGGGTCTTGAATTCCTTGCCTGGGTGCTATCCCTCAGCTTTTCAGCTCAATGCAAGTGCTCTACCACTTGAGCCACAGTGTAACTTCTGGTTTTCTGGTGGTTAATTGGAGATAAGAGTCTCACAGACTTTTCTGCCCCTGCTGGCTTTGAACTGTGATTCTCAGATCTCAGATTCCTGAGTAGCTAGGATTACAGGCGTGAGCCACCAGCGCTTGGTCAGAACACTTTTTATTGGCATATTTTTGAGAACTACGTGGTTGGGAAGAAAGTATTCCTTTTCTGGTCATATCCTTCATTATTCCTCTAGTTCAACTGTGAGAATGTGATTTCTGAAGCTGATGCCACTAGCTCAGACACCATGTATGCCAGGGAAATGGGAAGACAGAGAAATGTGTGTACAGATAGCAGTCAGGCCAGCCATGCTGCCTGCAGTTGCTCCAATTCTGATCTGAAATGCTATACATGGTTATTTTGAACTCAACACCGTTTTGTTGAGTTTAATGTTACACAGAATCAAAAGCTTTTTTCTCCTTCCTTCTTTCTTTCCTTCCTTCCTTCCTTCCTTCCTTCCTTCCTTCCTTCCTTCCTTCCTTCCTTCCTTCCTTCCTTCTTTCTTGCTTTCCTTTCTCTCTTTCTCTCTCTTTCTCTTTCTCTTTCTTTCTTTCTTTCTTTCTGTCTTTCTGTCTTTCTTTCTGTCTTTCTTTCTGTCTTTCTTTCTGTCTTTCTTTCTGTCTTCCTTCCTTCCTTCCTTCCTTCCTTCCTTCCTTCCTTCCTTTCTTCCTTTCTTTCTTCCTTTCTTCCTTCCTTTCTTCCTTCCTTTCTTCCTTCCTTTCTTCCTTCCTTTCTTCCTTCCTTTCTTCCTTCCTTCCTTCCTTCCTTCCTTCCTTCCTTCCTTCCTTCCTTCCTTCCTTCCTTCCTTCCTTTCTTCCTTCCTTCCTTTCTTCCTTCCTTTCTTTCTTCCTTCCTTTCTTTCTTCCTTCCTTCCTTTCTTTCTTTCTTTCTTTCTTTCTTTCTTTCTTTCTTTCTTTCTTTCTTTCTTTCTTTCTTTCTTTCTTTCTTTCTTTCTTTCTTTCTTTCTTTCTTTCTTTCTTTCTTTCATCATGGGACTTTAACTCTGGCCCTGGGCGCTGTTCCTCAGCTCTTCAGCTCAAGGCTAGTGCTCTACCACTTGAGCCACAGTGCCACTTCCGGTTTTCTGGTGGTTTATTGCACGATCCTCAGATTTCAGCCTCCTGAGTAGCTAGGATTACTGGTATGAGCCACCAGCACCTTGCTTAAAAGCATTTTAATTCATTTAGATATCGAACTCCTACGATGTTCTAAGTAAATTTACTAACACAATCTCCACAACTGAAGTAAACCTCAGAAGAGGAGGCCTACCTCTACTCTGCTGTGTTACTCATTCTGTTGTTCATTCTGTACCACCATAGGCCAGTTGACAGCTTAAACAATTTCCAGAGGCATCTTATTTCACTTAAAATGTGGCCCAATACCATATCATGGCCTGCAATGACTCTATAGGACATGGCTCCTGGCTACTATTCTACATATTCATTATGCTGCAGACATACTGGCTCCCTTTCTGACCCTTTCTGACCATCATTATGTTTTTCCTGTCTGAAGTTGTATTTGTTGTTCTTCCTAAAATATTTACACAGCAGTTTCTTAAAACCTTTAGAACGACTCAAGTTGCCATTTCTTTGTAGGCACCTAGCTTTATATTCATCCTCCAGCATCACATCTAACTTCTTTTGTCTCATTTTTTATGGTTTTTGTTCTTGTCTTTTATAGCATTTATCTTTGGCCATTCTTTCATCAATGAGCTCTGTTATATTTCTCTATCACTCTGAATATGATCTCGTGATCAATATATAATGTTGGCTGAAAAAGCTAGAGCTCCCTGAGCATTTCTCTCCCTCTCTTTTAAGTAGTCTCTCGACTTGATGATTCTGAGTCCAGCTTTGTTAGTTGGACTTTCTACATTGGAGCTCAGGATTCCAAAGCTAGTTCTGATTGGGGACAGGGGATATTCAGGTAGAAACTAAATTTACCTTGCCTGTTTTGATCTAGCCTCTGAAGTTATCTGGTGCTACTTGTTATGCATTTTACTGATTAAAGCAGCCACATGGCCTGCTCAGGTTTAAATGGAAAGGAGCTTGGAGAATTCACCTTTTGATGGGAAAAATGGCAAGGAATTTGTGAACACTTAGAAGTTGATGAGCAAATAGTTATCTGCAAAAATTAATTGTAGCATGTAGAAAACCAAGATGATGTTTAAATGACAAAATTTCTTCTTTATGAAATTTCAGAAGCTTTAAGCATCCTCTATGCTTCTCTGGATCATGCTTCCTTCACTTATGACCAGCTGCCTGCTTTGTTTTTTGTGGCAGAGTCAGTTTTATATAGACTCTGTTGTGATGCATTCAAGAAGGCATTTTTATATTCAGTTGAGATAAAGTTGGCAAAGGTATGTTTTAATTTTTGATGATATTATTATTATTAATTAATGTTAGATTACAATATATGATGACATAGCATCCATTTTTGATCAAAACAAGGTATTTGCTTTTATTATGGATCATTTTCGTATTTGTTAGTTTCATTTCTAACTATGTAGTATGTTACTAATTATGTGGTATACAGTATGAGTAATATGTTATTACTTGGTATCTATGTGGGAAAGTTTAAGAAAATGTAGTTTTACAAACTATGTAAGAAAATATTTGCTTAAAATAAATATGCTTCTTTTTTCTGGGCATATATTGATTTTACTTTTCTTCATTTGAAGGACTGGCTTTTTGTTTTGTTTTGAGTGTGTATCTGTACCAGGGCTTGAACTCAGGCCTCACAATTTCTCTAAGCTTTCTTGCTTGGAGATGGAACTCTCCCTCCATTCTAGCATTTTTCTAGTTGTTTGGAGATGGTACCTTGCAGACGTTTTTCATTCAGGCTGGCCTTGAACCATCATTCCTCAAGTTTCAGCTTCCAAATTGAGCCGCTGGCATCTGAAGGACTTTTAACGTTAGTTCTTATTCTGTTTTAAAATGCTGACAACTAGTTGGGTGCTGGTGGCCCACGCCAGTAATCCCAGGTACTCAGGAGGCTGAGATTTGAGGATTGTGATTTGAAGCCAGCCCTGGCTCTTATGTGCAATTTATCACCAGAAAGCCAAAGTATAGCGATGGCTTGAGTGGTAGAACTCTGGCTTTGAACAAAAAAGCTCAGGAACAGTGCTCAGCCCCTGAGTTTAAGCCCCGCCCCCTGTCATACACAACACACACACACACACACACCCACACACACACACACACACACACACACACACACACACACACACACACACAATGCTGACAACAAATAATCTTTGGATGAAAGATCCTGGTTCTTTCTTTGTTCTACATCATTTTAGAGCTATACATGGGTCATTATTTTATACAGGTTATGTTTCAAAAGACCTCAAACTCATTTGGATTCAATCCTTACAATGGTAGTAGTTTCTGTGACAAAATTTATTCTTAGTCTAGTAAATTTATTTTAACTAATGATTTTTTTTGCAAAGAGTAGCAAGATTTCTTCTTTTTCTTTTCTTTTTGGTGGTTTAGGTTTAAAGTCAAGGCTTTCTTGGCTTGCTTGCCCCGTAATATAATGTCAGTTATTCTTCGACATGTTTGGGAATAAATGACAGAGTTGATGCAGACAGAATGTAAGAGATAATGACCTACACAGAGAAAAGAAACTTTACATGAAGGAGGAGTGAAAGGGAAAAGTTATGTTGTTACTAGTACTTGTCTTAGAATACAAATATTTTTCTTCTTAAAAATTTCCACACTACTCATAATGGAAATAAGTTTATATTTATAATGATATTTAAAATTTTATGAGTTAATTATAAATATGAAATGTGTAAAACCTAAGTATATTCACATTAGTGATAAAAATGAAGTGGAATACAATGGAGGGAACATGGAAAACACAAAGAAAGCTGGATACTCTCTTAATTCCTTCTCATCTTGCTAATGACCTTTCTCCATTTCTTGACTTAAAATTACAGTAGAGAAGCTGGTGGCTCATGCCAGTAATTCTAGCTGATAATCTGAGATCTGAGGATCCTAGTTCAAAGCCAGCCCAAGCAGGAAAGTCTGTGGGACTCTTATCTCCAATTAATCACAGAAAAAGTTGGAAGTAGAGTTGTGGCTCAAGTGGTAGAGCAGTAGCCTTGAGCAAAAGGAGCTTAGAGAAAATGCCCAGGCCCAGGGTTCAAGCCCCAGAAACTGCAAAAAAAAAATGACAGTAGAAGAATAAAGAATCACAAAATATACTTTCAGCCATTAAATATGCTGATTATACATTTTACACCTGCAATCTAATTTTTAAAAATTTTTGAATTTTCTCTCCTGTTCGTACTATATACTTGGTGTGGATTCTTGTAACAGTTGCAAAATCCCCAGTACCAACCTCTGTGCTTTTCTCAATAACAATTTTATGAACAATGTTGTACATAACTTATTATCACAATGAAAGAGATAGTGTTAGTAATATACATTATTTTGCAAGTAAGGAAATTGTGGTATAGAGAGCTTAATTGACCCACTCGACATGAATATGGAGTCAAAAAAGGTTTTGAAAACCTTGGCAGTGTAGGTCAAAGTACAGTGGAATCATCACCAGTGATGCTCACTCACTCCTACTGAGTTCTCACATTCAGTAAGTTTAAAATTTATTCTTTATTGTTTTGCTGATATAAACTACTAGTGGAAATAACTATGACTTACATCTAAAAGTGACTTCCTTGCCTTTGTTGAATGGTGTAACTAATTTCGTTGGAAACTTCTTGCTGTTTTTGAGTACAAAGCTTCATTGAAAAGTATTTCTACACAGGTGAGTGTGACAGATGAGAGAATAAAGGAAGCTGATGCTGGGGGCTGTAGGGAATTCTTTCATATGGGCCAATTTGGGAAGGAATTACTGAAAAGTGGCACATGAGCAGACACCTGCCTGGGTAAAGAAAGCAAGGGCCTAAGTGCATTTGGAAAGAGCAGTATTTTTGCTACTTATATTTTGTTATTTGTGCCAGTATTGAGGCTTGAACCCCTGGACTCACATTCTTACTTGGCTTTTTTTGCTCATGGCTGGTCGTCTGTCAGTTGAGCCACACTTCAATTTCTAGCTTTTTGGTGGTTAATTGGAGATAAGAGTTTCATGGAATTTTTTGCCCCAGGTGGCTTCAAATAGAGATCCTCAGATCTGTCTTCTGAGTAGCTAAGTTTACAGGTAAAAGCCATCAATTCCCAACTTAGACAGTTATTTTAAAAGCTACTTTGAGGTAAGATTTAAATAAATGATCATGAAATGAACATGCTACTGTAAGGATGGAGTTCAATGGCTTTGTCATTGTGTGTACCCTAATTATTCCACTACGAAGTTGTTAACTATCAAACCCCCAAATTGCTTTATGACCCCTTATACTCAGAACTATATATCTGCTCCTGTGTCTGGTTTCTTCTACTTGCATGTTATTTTTGAGAAATATTCTTACATATTGAGACATATTCTTACTGTGTATATCCATAGTCCATTCCTTTACTAATGTCACTCTATTATACAAACACATTAGTATTTGTTTATTCATTCTTTTATTGAAGGTAGTAAGCTGGGTCCACAATTATTTTTATTGTTTTATTATTGTTGTTGTTTTAATATGTGGGTGTATCTTAGAAATGACCAGTATGCCTGGTGCTTTATAAATGCTGTCAACTTACACATACAAAAAAGAAAGGAAAGTAGTTCCATAGGTATCCCATCTCTCTACCTGCACAATTTTGTACCTCCTAGGAGGTACAAATTCAGGATTGGATACAATAAAAAAGATATAATCATATCTTCCAACATTTCATTCCAGGTTTTATATATTCTTTTCTTTCTATTTGCTTCTGAATGTAGAATTGCCTTTGCTATTGAATTTTGCTTGTACAAATGTAGAGAATAATATTAAATGACAACTTAATATACATTGGATAGAAATATTGTCTTTCAGCCTGTTGCTGGTAGCTCATGCCTATAAACCTAAAATGAGTCCTAGGATGAAACCTGAGGCTCACAGTTTGAAGCTAGCAAGACAGGAAAGTCTGTGAGACTCTTATCTCCAATAAACTACTCAGAAAAGCCAAAGGTGGTGCTGTGGCTCAAGTGGTACAGTGCTAGCCTTAAGTACAAAAAAAACTCAAGGGAGGAGGAGGAGGGGGGGAGGAGGAGGGGGAGGAGGAGGGGAGGGGGGACTGTTTTTCAAATCTCCACAGAAGAACACAAAAATGTAACCAACGATGAAACTGCAACTATGATAGAATTTTTATTTCACAAAGGACAAGAAAAAAAGGAAAGGACAGAAAGGATAAAGGAAGGAAAGATGGGAGAGAAGAAGAGAAAGAAATGCAGAAGCAGAGATTCAATAGGAGGCAAAGTTTGAGTTGCTAAAGTACAGGGAACTAGGTACAAAAAATGAAACAACGAAGGGCCTAGGAGTTCTTAGAGATATGAACAGGCAAAGTTTACAATGAAATTTAATCTTCAGAATATCATAGATAAAATCTTTCAAAATAATTTTTCCAAACGTAATTATAACTAAGGATAAGCCTAGGTTAGGTGAAATTCTAGACTGTGAGGTAAAATTTTTGCATTTTCTGCTTTGTAGGATATTAAGTATTGTGTGTCAATATTATTGCTTAAAATATCTATTGATAATATCTTTGAACTCCTATATTATTCCCTTCAACTAAGTTTTTAAAAAATTTATTGTAAAGGTGATATATAGAAGGGGTATAGTTACATAAGTAAGGTAATGAGTACATTTCTTTTTGAACAGTGTCACCCTACCCTTCAGAACACAATTTCTTTTCTTTTCTTTTTTTTCTTGGTTCTGGGGGCTTGAACACAGGGCCTAGACGCTGTCCCAGAGCCTCTTTGTACTCAAGGCTAGGGCTCACCACTTGAGTCACAGCACCATTTCCGCAGCTATGAGTTTTTACTCATGTTTTGTTACTGCTGGAAATGTTGCCTATCATTGTCTTGTATAGAAGATCACAATATTATTTTACATGGTCTATGGACCTTCTTTTTTCATATGTGCATATTTATTGCTTAAATTTTCACTAATGTAGAGAAATATGTAAATACCTGTGAAAATGAACACTAACCCTTTCATAGTGATTGACCTTTTATTTTTATTTTTTAAAAATATTTTATTTTCTTTGTGAACATACTGTACAGAGGGGTTACAATTACATGGGCAGGATAATGCATACATTTCTTTTTTGTTTTTGGTCCAGTAGTGGGGCCTGAACTCTGGGCCTGGGCACTGTCCCTCAGCTCTTCAGCTCAAGGCTAGCGCTCTACCACTTGAGCCACAGCACCACTTCCGGTATTTTTCTTTTTGCTTATGTGGTGCTGAGGAATTGAACCCAGGGCCTCAGGCATGCAAGGCAAGCGCTCTACCACTGAGCCACCTTCCCAGCCCGCATACATTTCTTACCAAGCATTGCAGCCTCCTCCTTTGTTTACCCTTCACCTCCCTTCCCAGCCTCCCCCCTCCACCCCACCCAATCCTTCCCCCCCTCTCCACCCCACCGACATTGTAAACTAAAGCTAGATCCTTATATATCACCCTGCACCAGAATCAACTCCAAATGGATCAAAGACCTCGAAGTCAAAGCAGACACTCTGAAAACATTACAGGATGGAATAGGAGAAACCCTAGGTCTCCTTGGCTCAGGCCGAAATTTTCTGAATAGAGACCTGGAAACACAACAAATCAAAGAAAGGTTGGACAAATGGGATTGCATAAAGTTGCAGAGCTTCTGCATGGCAAAGGACATAGCTAGCAAGATCAATAGAAAGCCCACGGATTGGGAGAAGATCTTTACTAGCCATACAACAGACAAGGGTCTCATATATAAAATATACTTGGAACTCAAAAAATTAAATCCCCCAACAACAAATCCTCAAAGAAACAACTGCCCAATAAATAAGTGGGCGAAAGACTTAAAGAGAAGCTTCTCTGAAGAAGAAAGAAGGATGGCCAATAGACACATGAAGAAATGCTCAACATCCCTAGCCATAAAAGAAATGCAAATCAAAACAACATTGAGATACCACCTCACTCCAGTTAGAATGGACCTTCTTGTCCTACTCATTAAACTCTGTCTTAGAGAAGAAGCACCAGCTATACCTGAGTGGTGTATGTGAAGAGACCCTTAGGGCATGGTTTATAAAAATTTGATTTTTATTTTTAAGTCTAAAAAAGAGTGCATGTTCACAATTAAAAAACATGACTGGATATTGTTTACTCATCTTCAAATTTTTAGTGATCGAAATTTCTGATTTTAAAAAATGCTAGAAAAATTACTGCTATAATGATGTTTATATCTTTGTGAACAATAAGCAGTCTTGGGTTCGAAGACCTGAAATGCCACTTAGTGTTTCCTAATAGTTGGGAAGCATGGAGACTTGGTATGATTCATGTACTTTATTTTGGCACATGTATCTAATAGTACCATTTATTACTGTTAGATGCGGTTTTCGTAGATTTCTCTGTCTCTCTCTCTGGCTCTGTCTTTGTCTCTGTCTCTTTCTCTCTCATATACACAGAAGTCACTGCTAGTATTAGGTTTGTCACTTTGAGTTAGCAACTTTTAAATTTGAATTTATAGTTTGTGTTTTATTTTGATTTTATATGAAATCTTGTATAATGTGTGTTTTGCAGATTTCCAATTTTATGGTATGTTTAAAATACGTATGCACTGGTGTGTATGTTTATAAGATCAATATTTATTGTGTATACAATAAGCTATCTTAAAATTATTTATGAATTTTAAATGCCACAGAAAATGTTCAGTTGAACTTATTATGATATTTTTGTAAGCATATTGGAAACAATGTATGACATGCTATTCAGAGCAGAGTATTTATCAGTGTTGTCTAAAACTACTTTTCTTTGTGATCCAGTATACACATTATGTACATTCACTTATACACTAAAAAAGAATTGAGCAATATATCATAATTTTTTCTCTTCTACTTTATTTAAAAATCCCATGTCAACAATGCTCGATAGGAAATGTACTCATTACCTTACTCATGTAACTGTAACCCCTCTGTACAGTATTTTTACAATAAAAAAGCATTTAAAAATAAAAAATTAAAAAAATAAATAAAAATCCCATGTCAATTGATTTTATGAGTCACAAAAGGAGCATAATATGTGGAATGAAGCAATACTTTTCTAAAGGATTTAGAACAAAACAATGTTCAGCATTGGTCATTCTAGGTAATGTAGAAATGATTTATAAAAGTATTTTTGTGAGCCAGGTGCCAGTGGCTCATGCCTGTAATCCTGGCTATTCAGGAAGCAGAGATCTGAGGATCATGGGTCAAAGCCACCTGAACAGGAAAGTCTGTAAGACTCATCTCCAGTAAACCACTCAGAAAACTGGAAGTGGCACTCTGGCTCAAGTAGAATGCTAGCCTTGAGCTGAAGAGCTGAGGGACAACACCCAGGCCCAGAGTTCAGGCCCAACGACCAGCAAAAAAAAAAAAAAAAAAATGTCTGAACTACTATTTCAATCTTGATATAATGTTTTGAAGATATTTCAGAATGGCATAACATCAATGAAGTTTGAAACTGCTTCATCAAAGTATTTTAAATAATAAAAGTTTATTTTCTATATAGTTTTTGAACATGTGTTGATGCAATACATAAATGCTTTTATTTTTCTGTTTTGACAGATTGGCTATTTGGTCTTCTTACGACTCTTTGTATTTTTCCTGCATGGTCATCTAGAAAGCTTCAAAGAACATTTACTTAGGCTCCGACCATATTTATTTGGTAGAGTATCTTTTTTATACTTAGAAATGCTTAAGTTACATTTTAAGAAACTTGGTCTGCCACTATAAATATCATACGCTGAGTATTAGGATTCATGAAGACAATAGGTGCATTGCTGGCTTCTGAGCTGAATAAATATTCAGCATTTATTTTGAGTACTTATTCAGGTTTGTTTTTCCCTATGTACTTATCAATTATTTTGTAGTGAAAACTTTACAAAACAACCCTCTTCTGAATTTATTAAACAATTTTTTATTTTCATTTATTTTTATTTTCTGCGTGGATACATTGGTCTAGAACTAGGGACCTAAGTGCTGTCCCTTAGCTTTTTTACTCAAATCTGGTACTCTTCTCCTGAGCCACAGCTCCACTTTTAAATGAAAAAGTTTCTTCTCAACACAAAAGAACTTTCATAATCCAAAGAATACCTATGGAATGAAAAAAGAAATTTTGCCAGCTATTTATCACATAAAGGAATAGTATCTAGCATCTATAAAAACCTCTAAAAAGTAAGCATCCAAAGAATAAATAATCCAATTGATAAATGGACAAACGAGCTGAATAATTTTCAAAAGAAATAAAAATGAGTCATAAAACAGGAAGAGATGTTCATATTCTTAGATGTAAATGAAATATAAATCAAAACATGACTGGTAGTCCATCTCATCCTAGTCTTACCAGTCTTCACGCATGCATTGTTAGTCACTGTAGTTTTTCTGTTGGGCCATAGCTCACTACAACTTTCCCCTACCTAACTGAAGTCTTGTACTCCTTGACTAACATCTCCTACTTTCTCTACCCTTCCTTTCCCCACTGCACCCTTTGGTAGCTACTTTGTAAACTACTTTCTACCAGAGTATATGGTGATGTTTGTGACTTAATTTTTCATCTGCAGTACGTCTATCAGACTGCCTTTTAAAAAATGCTAAACTTATAGTTTCTGAAGATAAATCTAGTGGCAGTGTAGCTGTTAGACTGGATAGAAGAGAGTGGCCAAGGGAGGCCTGTTTACTATGGCATGCACAAACAGAACATTTCTTATTATTATCTAAAACAATGTTCTTCTAACAGTTTTGACTGAGACACATCAGAAGAAATAGACCAAGCTTTCTATGGTGAAGAAGCTATTAATGATATTAACTGTTGTAATGAAAGTTGTACATAGTGAGATAGCTCTTTAAATACTTCAATAAAATACTAGATTTGGTGATCAATTTGATCTAGGTTCTATGTAGGAGTGAATGAGAAGTTCAGGAGGAAGTTGAAGTTATATACATATTTAGTAATAGGATACAAACACTGAAAAATGTTGGATGCAGTAAGTTTGAAATTTATGAGACCTGAATATATAGATTTTATAGTTATTCTTATCAATATGACTATTGTAAACACTGGGGGTGGGAAGAAGTTAATTCTAGAAAGAGAATCTCAGGGAACATAGATATTTAATCATATGAAATATAATTATAAGACAAAAATTCAACCTAAAAATGTAAACTATGTCAAAAGTGTAATGCTGTAATATTTATGGCACCATATAATCCTGTCAATGAAAGAACAGAGAAAAGATGAGTATGTTAAATGAAGCCAAGAGGAGACTATAGATGAATTGAATAGGAATTATGTATCATATCATTTTCTTCCTTCCTTCCTTCCTTCCTTCCTTCCTTCCTTCCCTTCCTTCCCTTTCTTTCCTTTCCTTCCTTCACTTCTTTTGTTGATTGTGGCACTCGAACTCTGGGCCTCTGGGCCTGGGCGCTGGGCATGGTTCCTCAACTCTTCAGCTCAAGGCTAGCACTCTACCACTTGAGCTACAGAGCCACTTTCATTTTTTGAGTGGTTTATTGGAGATAAGAGTCTCACAGACTTTCATGCTTGGGCTGGCTTTGAACCCAGATCCTCAGATCTCAGCCTCCTGAGTAGGATTTCAGAAGTGAGCTACCGGTGCCCAGCTTCATATCATTTTCTTTATTTCTTCCATCACTTATATTTCCTTTTCTTATCTCTTTAGTGTCCAGAATAGTGACTATCAAATAATTTATAGAACGAATGGAACTAAGATAGTTCTGTTAAATATCACATAGTCTTTATGTTAAATGAATAATTTCCTCTACAGCATATACTTTAAAACCTACAATAAGCCGGGCGCCGGTGGCTCATGCCTGTAATCCTAGCTCCTCAGGAGGCTGAGATCTGAGAATCGCGGTTCAAAGCCAGCCCGGGCAGGAAAGACCGTGAGACTCCTATCTCCAATAAACCACTAGAAAACCGGAAGTGGCGCTGTAGCTCAAGTGGTAGAGCGCTCGCCTTGAGCTGAAGAGCTGAGGGACAGCACCCAGGCCCAGAGTTCAAGCCCCACGACCGACAAAAAAAAAAACGAAAAACCTACAATAACCTCTTGAGAAAGAATAAGGCTGGAGCATATTGAGTTAAAAGTAATATTGCTTTGTTTGTAGGATTACAATTACAAAGTAGCCATCATGAATGGAAATATCTGTTATAATTTGATTTATATCAGCTTGAAGCTTCCATGCATTGTTGAGCAGTAACAATATTTAATTGGGCATTCAAGCCATTATTCAAGGCATTTTGATTTATATAAACACTTTTTATTTATGACTTACTTGTAATTTATTTTTGCACCACCAGAGGGCATGTATAACATTCTAAATCTTTACTACTTGAGGAAATGTACAGCTGTTTTTGCACCTGAATTTAATATTGAGTTTAATTGCAGTTTTATACAAAAAGAAAAGTGAATTCTAAAAGCTATTAATGAACTATTTCTCACAATTTTTTTACAATAGCACTTTCTTCTTCTGAAATATCCTATTACAAGTATCCAAACATATTTTCAAATGTGCAATTCATCCTGAAAACATCGCAAATTATATATAAAAGAGAACTCATTAAAAAAACTTTCAGCACTGAAGAAAATATGGAAGAATTTGAAAATAATTATTCTAACATGGTAGGTAGTTTCATGTGGTGTCTGTATCCTGTCACAGAATGAGTAGGATTGCTGTGTATAAATAGTCATACTTGTTAATCCATAAATCATTATTGATGCTGAGTTCAACTAGCTTAGGTAGGGAGTGGAGGAGTGAACACAAATTTGACTAGTTTTATGCACATGCGTGCCTCTTTCCTGGATGGTAGATGGTAGATAATTGTACCCATATGTGCTGCTTCTATGTTAGGTGGAATAAGGTCATGACACCTCTTCCTTGTAGTTGCCATCTCAGCTGATTAGTTAACAATCAAAATGTGCCATGCACTGGAGGTTCATGCCTCGTAGCCACTCAGGAGGCTGAGATCTGAGGATCAGGCTTTTAAGCCAACCTGGTCAGGAAAGGCCATGGGACTTTATCTCCAAATTGACTACTGAAAGAGACAGAAGTGGAGTTGTGGCACAAGTCATAGAGTGCTAGCCTTGAGCACAAAAGCTAAGAACAGTGCCTAGGCCCTGAATTCAAGCCCCAGGACTGGCAACAAAAAAGAAAGACTTAGATTTGCCTTAAAATTAACATTTTACTACATTCTTATTAAAAGGAATGCATGTGAGTTTTGAAACAAGTGTTAAACAAGTATTAAAATCTTTGCAGATTCATATATACAATAATATTTAATATATAACTTAAATCAACTGAAAACTTTCAAAAATAACTTAAATTGAGACTCAAAGTAATTTCTTTTATATAAAAATTATTTTACTTTCCTAGTCAGATGCAATCAATTTACAGAAAACTATTCATCATAATTATTTGATTCTCTGGTGTGTTGGCAGTTATGCCAACAATGCCATGCTACAGACAACTGTGGAAATGCCTTGCCCACTGGTGTACCTAAAGCACAAACTGTTAAGGTCTTCATTTTCTTTCCTCATATATCTTCTGAAAGAGGTTTATGAAAACTTGGCAACCTTACTACTTTGATTTTTAGACATATAAATTCATGGTCTTTAGCTTATAAACAGAGCATTTGTTTTTTTTTAAAACTTTTCCCCCGAAAGCATTTGAGGCATAGCTCAGCTGGCACAGTGCCAGCTCTACAGTACAGTGCCACGTACTGTGTTCAAGTCCCAGTTTTGGACCCCCACAGTAAAAGAATTCCCCCAGAAGACATAAGTCGACATAAGCCAAAAACAATAAGGAAATGTAAAGAAAACTATGATCTCATAATTTTCCTGTGCTTCCTTTGGAACTTTTTGACATTATCTATAAATTAAATAAGTAAGATAAAATATTTTATTGTATCTATCTTTAGTCTTTTTTAGGACCATTTTTTGGGCTCCATTAATGATGGAACATTTCTAAAGAAAATGATATTTGCTAAGTAATTTGAAACTTTTGGTTACAATTTCTTTCTTTTAATTGTGAAAATACTGTACAGAGGGGTTACAATTACATGGGCAAGATAATAAGTACATTTCTTATCAAGCATTGTAGCCTCCGGTTACAATTTCTAATAAACTCAAATTGTGTCCTGTAAAAAAAGAATCTTAATAGATATGTTGACTCACTCTTGTAATCCTAGCTACTTGGGAGGCAAATTGGGAGGACCATGGTTCAAAATAACAGACCCTATCTGCACCGGATGCTGTGGTGCAGACCTGTCCTCTCAACTATATAGCAGAAGTTCAAAGTCTGAGGTTGGCTGCAGGCAAAAAATGAGCCCTTATCTCAACAATAAAATAAAGCAAAAAGTTTCTAAGTGTAGTTCAAATGGAAAAGTATCTAATAAGAACAGGCTCTGACTTCAAATCCCAGAATCTAATTTTTCAGATTGAAAAGTATCTTCACAGCAAATATGTTACAGAAGATTCTGAGCAATAAAAGGAACACTGGTCGTTAAGAGAAAAGACCCATGTATGTGTGATCCAGAAGGAGTTTTGTTAATCTCTATAAACCCCCATCTGCTTATCTTTCCAAAGTCCTGGAAATCATCATCTTTGGCATCATTATCATCATCCTATCTACCTGGACTCCCTTACATGGTTACTGTAGAGATCATAGAAACAAACAAACAAAATGTTCCTTGTAAATTAAATGCCATGAGAATGTAAATAATGTTAAGAGGAAAGTACATTTAGGAATCTACTCTAACCTATTCTGTTCAATATAATAATTTTCATCTGCAGGCATGATTATATGCACTCTATGTTTTGCCTTTAAGCAAATGAGATATTGCGAAATCTTAGCAACACGTGCCTTCTGGTGAGGAGCAGATGCTTTTGAGGAACATGTCCATTTTGGTCACTTGCTTCACACTCAGCAAGCGAGTGGAACCTTACTGTTGCACTGCTCTGCCTGCACTGGAAGGCATGAAGTCACCCACATGTGACACAAACATATCTGCTTAGAGTGAGACTTGGCAGTCACAAAGTCTTTCTTGCCGTTTTCTACCTTGTAGAACAAAGGGCTCACATTTACTTGCTCACACATTCTATTTCAGTTCTATCTCTGTGATTCTCTGAGGGGATTATAACGGATTTTGGCCTGTCAGGTTTATTGCCCTTCTTTTCTCCTCCAATTACCTTATAATATAAAGACTGTAAAGGACAGTGTAGCTACCTTGCTACTGAATTATTGCTTTGGCTAATCAGCACTGATCCATGGCTTGATTTACAAGCCTTAAAGTTCCCTGAATTCATGTCATTTTTTCCAGTAGCATAGTCTATCCTGTTTTCGTGAGCATCTATCCATTCAATACTGTCTCATTTGCCTTCTGGAAAAGGAAGTAGGAAAACAGTGAGATAAAAAGTAAAATAGAAAGATATACTAGTAGCCATCTTCTTTGCCTCCTTTATTAATAGTTTATTGTAGTAAAGGATTTGTAAGTTTATTCCCAAAGCTTTCATGCTCAGATAATAATAAAAGGTCTACAGCAGCATGTATTAGCCCTTGCAAAATATTCAATTTTTATGCTCTGTGAATTGGAATAAAAGCCTAATTGCTTAATTTTTTTATCCAACTACTCCTAAAATTGTTTCTAAAACCTGTAGGATTTACACATTACAACACATACAATATGGGTATTGATTCTGTTTAAGAACAGAGGATTTCCTTTCCTTGGCTGCCTGACCTTGTTTCTCCTTTTAAAGTCCTTTTAAGTGATACAGACACAGGGTTTCCATTGGCTTTGACAAATGGCACACTTTAATTAGCATTGTGGATTGCAGAGCCAGATCTTTGGATTGCTGTCTTTTGCTCTCTCACAAAGCTGAGTTTCTGAAGCACAGCTGTCACATGGTAACAATAACGTAGTTTTCAGGGAAGGTAGCTTTAAACTCAGCTAAAACTGGGTAAAGCCTTTTAGTAAATATTCCCCCAAAGTACTATTAGTTCACTGAAAACTAGCAGACTCAGAGTTAACATCCTAATGTGATTAGCAGTCTCTTCATGAAACTTAGAAGTCCTCAGTGACATTCTGTGCTGTGCTGCAGTTGTAAATAAGTACCAGGAATTAGATTTTAATGAGACCCAAGTTCTTTAAAATTAGGAGCATTGTCTTGCAGTTCATGTTCTGTTACCTAGATAAGACATTTTTTGTAGAGAGGTCATTCATAGCACTGTCAACCCTCCCAAACATGATTGAAAACAAGCTCCAAACTCAGAAAGCTGTTCAAGAGATGTCAAAATAGAGCCCACACTTCCAATATCATTTTTATGCTACAAAGAGGGTTTGATTGGAAATCCAAAGCTTGTGTACTTAAATTTTCACAAATGCCAAGGTGATGTGATTATCTGAATTTTCAGCTAACAATAGGTTAATGATACTTTGTAGGTGGGTTTCTCAAGTAGGCATTGTGTAAACTGCAAGGGACAGGCCTAAGACGTGAAAGAGAGGGAGAAAGAAAAGAAGAGAGGGAAGAAGGAAGGGAGAAGAGAAAAAGGAAAGAGAAAGAAAGAAGGAAAGAGAAAGCAGGAATAAGGGATAAAAATGTTTTCTGGGATCTATTGAAAGCTGAGTTTAGTGCTTTTCAAATGACCTGTGGTAAAAGTCATTTCAAATTTCTTTCCTTCTTTCTTTCTTCCCTTCCTTCTTTCTTCCTTCTTTTATTTTTCTCCTTCCATCTCTCCCTTGTTCCCCCCTCTACTAACCTATTTCTTTATTCCTATTCCTACATCATCATAGACTATCTTGTAAGATGTAATAATAATAAATTAATGAAACAATAAAATCAAAATTGTTTTACTAAGCTGAATATGTATATAATAATTTGTTAAATTGTTATAAACATCTCTTAATACCTATTCTTAATTTCTGTTAATAATTTGCAAATGACATTTATCAGCAAGTCATTTGTAGAAAGATTTAATGTAATGACAAAGAGCTGCACACCATGTAAGACCTCTGAGAGCATGTTCCCTCTGTCTACTGCATTGATGCAAATCACCATTAGTATAATAAATCATTCAGTTCTGGCAAATTTATTATTGGTGATGCTAATACCCTTAAGCCAGGGCTCAATGGAAACACATGTGCCACGAGCCAAACTTGTTTTATTCCTTTTTGCAGGGACAGAGAAAGAGATAGGGTAAGAGAGGCAGAAGGGGAGAAGGGAAGGAGAGAGGGAGACAGGGAGAGATGAGAGGTGGATTCTCTTAGCTAGAGGTTGAGTGCTAGAAAACTTCTTTGTAGGAAGTGGACTTTGAGTAATGGAGGGAGGATCTAATAAAGCAGGAGTTCTCTCTAGCTTTGATGCTGTTAGAAACTAGAGCAAGCTGTGACAATGATACATACTCAATGCTAGAAATCCTTCTGGACTATTAGCTTTTGTAAATCGATGTCATTTGTCCAGCAGTTAAGCATATCCACATCATAACAGAAAACTTATGCATACTCCCTTTCAATTTTACTTACATTTATTCATTTATTTAGCATTCACTAATGTACAAAAGGTTCTTTGTGTGGCATTTCTATATGTGTATATGCAGTATGTTAATCAACATCCCCCTCTTTATCACTCTTCCTTGATCATTGAACATGTGTCTCATTTTTCTCTTTCTAAATGTTCAGGTTACATCTTCATAGGTCCTCCATGTCTTCTGGGCTCTCTGCTCTTCTTCCTTCTCCAAAGTAAGGCTGGACTCCGCTTTCTGAACCATGTTCTCAGCACAGCAGTAGATGCTAACACCTTAGCAATCCTCAAACTTTGGCTACCCATAATCAGGTCTTACCCTCTACCATTCTACAAGCTCTGACAAGTACATCAGAAAAACACACAGAGGAAAAAGACTCTTAGATTCATTTGTAATTTCAGACTGATCTGTGTTGTTGCTAAGAAATTCTCCTTTGCCCATCTGCCTCTTGTTCAAGCCCTTCTCTGAACTTACTTTTCTAAAAGCACATCCATCATAATCTTAGATTTCAGTAGCATACACAAAAATAAGATACAAATGAAAACAAGAAAGTAGAGAGACAATTCTAAAACTGGGTACTTTGTGAATGGATCAGTGACTTTGTTTTCTTCAGTGCTTAGAGAAAAACGTTAGGTTGCTTTGTACAGAATGGTGTCTGAGCCCTGTTTTCTGAGGATAATATTTTGCGAGTTTATGTCCAAAAAGGAGATCAGAATGACCAGCTGTGGATATCAGACAAGCCTGTAATAGATGTCAAATCAGCCACAGATATCACAAGCCATGTTTTCAATGATAAGGAAAATGAGAGGCCACTTTCTCAATGAAGAAAGAATAGGAAGAACAGCTTCATGTAAACCTGATATAAAATTTAAATCTTGTTCATTGTCTAATTTTGATCAAAGATGCTGGTGCTTAAGTATGGTAGCACAAGTATATTTTAACCTACCTAGATAGTCTGTGTAGCTATCCAGTATCTATATTAAAAAAGAAAAATTATTGATTGTTTTAAATTAATTAGCCATTCCAAAGCTTCAAAACATATCTACTTCAGTATTATTTGGAATGAGTTTGCAACCTGAGAATTGTCAGACATCTGGCTGGAGACTCTTAGGGCAATTTGAGAAGAAAATTTCATTTCTATGAGTTCCACTTTTTGGATGGGCTCCATCAGAAAGCAGAAAATTAGGTTATGTGTGCATTTACTGAAGTCAGATTGTCTGTCTGATGCCTTATATTATTTTAAAATAGAGGTTTTTCTGTGAAATAATCTAACGTCCCAAACACTGATTTGTTTCTATTTGCTTTTCTAAGTTAAATTTACACAGAGGGAGCAAGCTTGTGAAGACTTTTTCTTACTCATCTTACAGTCAATGACATAAATAAAATCAATACACATCTGTCTTGGACTTAACTAGATGCTAGAAACTGAAAATGTTTGAATTTGTGCATGGATATCTGGCTTTTTTTAAAGAGTGCTCAGCATGAACATTGTTAAATTGTAGTTGTGATATTGTTTTGTAAATAAATAAGCATTATTAAGCCCTTTAGATTCTAATTCATTTTTTCTCTTGAGACAAGTTTTCTCTGTCTAGCCTATGCTAGCCTGGAACTCATGATCATTCTTGAGCTTTCCAGGTATTGGAATTACAGGCATGCACTGCCATGCACACTTTAAAACTTTCTTTTATAACGGCACATAATATCAACTATTCATAAAACAAAGTGTGTTTGAATCTTTGCTATGTCATCATTGTATACTGATGACTTCAGTAGAACAACCAACTAAATCTATGAAACCAGCAGGAAACACCATGAAAAAAAAAACAGATACAGCAGGCTACTTGTTATTTGATTTGTAAATATCTACTTAACAGACATTGGCCATGTGTATTTTCCTCTTCAAAGTTGAACTTCACTTTTTTTTTCTTTTAGTAGCCAGGATTTTGCACTTGCTAGGTAGGTACTTTATCACTTGAGCCATGCTGCCAGCCCTTTTTCACTTTCATTAGTTTTTGCATAGAATCTCACTGTTTTGCCAGGGCCCAGCCTTACACAGTGATCTTATCTATGCTTCCCATATCACTGCAATTGCAGACATGCACCACCATGCCTGATTTATTTGTTAAAATAGAGCCTTGTTAACTTTTTGCCCAGGTTGGCCTTGAACTTCAATCTTCCTGACTTCCCACTTCTGAATAGCTGGGATTTCAGGCATGAGTCACTGTAACTGATATAGAAAATCACATTTAAAAACTTATTTACTATTCAGTCTTTGTTCAGGCTTTCCCCTGGTCCCTACTTGTCAGAGAGAGCTAAGTCACACAGCAGTTGAGAAACATGATTTTATCTAATAGTTGTTCCTTCAAATTCACAGGGTTTTTGTCATTTTGTAGAACTGATGTCATTGAACACAATAGTCCCATGTGAAAATATGTGCATTCGATTCAGATGAAGGTTATACACCTACAAAAATATACTTACGCATATTATTCCACTTGGTGAGATAGGAACTCTAAGAGAATATGCATTTTAATTTGTATATTTAAAATTTATTTTTATGTTTGTTCAAGTGGAAGAATTGTTTCCCAGATATACTTTTACATTTTAATTCCAGGACCATTTGCAATTTAATCAGGGAGGATATAAAGTTAACCACCTGCTCTGGCATTGTGTTGCCGCTTGGTCTTGTGTTCAGAATAATAGTCTTCAGCTGAATAATGTGCTGGAGCATCTCATCTCCCATAAAACACAGCTTCAGAAGAAATGCTGGTAAGATGATCCTATAAATTCAGAGAAACCTTTGTGTTTAAATGTTAATCACACCTTGGTTGACTATGAAAAGAACTTATAATCTCACTTCTAAAGACAAGGGCAATTTATGTATTTTGTATTAATTCATATTATCGATAAATTGTTTTTATCTCTTTGGTTTTGCTTTGCTGGATATGCACGCACACATTTCATAGTTTGTCTTTATTAAATGAGATTTGTGGTTGATAAGAAGTTTGTTTCTTTTTGTAAAAACATCTTTTATTTTCCACGATGCTAAATCATAACAATGAAGCAATTTATTATCATTAGAAGAAATATTCTAATATTTTATTTCTTTGTGCCTTATATACCAAAAGTGAATTTCAACTGGTAAATGTTAGTTTCCTCTAGCATATGTGCTTTTAAGAAAGTAAATAGAGCTGGGTGCTGGTGGCTCACACCTGTAATCCTTTCTACTTATAAGGCTTAGATCTGAGGATCACAGTTCAAAGCCATCCCAGGCAGGAAAGTCTGTGAGACTATTATCTCCAATTAACCATGAGAAAACGGGATATGAAGCTACAGCTCAAAGTGGTAAGAGTGCTAGTTTTGGGTGAAAAAAACTCAGTGACAGCACCCAGGCTCTGAGTTCAAGTCCCAGGACTGACAAAAAAAAGAAGGAAGGAAAGAAAGAAAGTAGAAGTCTCAGAGTATTACAAGGGAGAGCATTGGTTTAAAGAAATAACTATTGTTGTATGTATATGCCAGTCCTGGGGCTTGGTCTCAGACCCTGGGCACTGTCTTGTGCTTTTGGGCTCTAGGCTAGCATTCTACCATGTGAGCCACAGCTCCACTTCCAGATTTTGGTGTTTAATTGGAAATAAGAGTCTCATGGACTTTCCTGCTCCAGCTGGCTTTCAACTATGATCCTAAGATCTCAGCCTTCTGAGTAGCTAACATTACAGGCATGATCCACCTGTGCCAGCTAGGAATAAGGATTTTTAATTGGAGATTAATAATCACATATATCTTATGGAGTACAGTGTGATATTATGATCTATGTATATCTTGGAGAATGATTAGATCAAACTAATTAACATAAACATTACTTCACATAGTTATTTCTTTGCAATGAGAACACTTAAATCCACCCCCAGCGAGGGTAGATTCAGTAACACACCAGAAAGTACAGGAGACTATCAGAATTTAGTCCTGTCTATCTGAAACTAACATCTCCTCTCCTTCTTTTCTGTGGCACCTCTCCAAGCTATACTCTCTACCTCTAAGTGCTTGAATATTTTAGATTTCACATATAAGTGAAATTTCATATTTTTCTTTCTGTGTCTATTTCATTTCTCTAAGTATAAAGTCCCCCAGTCACTTATACTCTCACTCAGAGGAAGATTTTCTTTTTTAAAAGTTGAATTGTTCTCCATCATAAATGTATGTATGTATGTACATATCAACTGATGTGATAGTTGACAATAACCAACAATAATAACAATATTCTGATATCATTTCTTTTGGAGATAACCATAAACAAACCACTCTACCTGGTACATTGATTAATTTTTTTTAAATGTCACTTTTGGAGAGTCCATATTAGTGTACAGATATGCTATTACATTTTTATGTTGATTTATTAGTTGTAAGTAGTTTTTTTAGGTAGACTGCTCATGGTTTTGTGCATGTAAGATTATTTTGAGTTGGCAAGCAGAGAAAAAACTTTTTCCTCTCTTTTTTAGATGACTTTTATTTCTTTTTTTCTTGCCAAAATATTCTGGTTAGGACTGTTAATACTGTCTTAAATAAAAATTATGAGAATGGATATCATTTTATTTCTAACTTTACATCACAAACTTTCAAATTTTTACCATTAGATGGTGCTGGTTTTGGACATGTCGCACACCTGATGTTTACTTGTTAAAAATCTTTAAAATATTATTTTGAACAAATAGATGAAAAGTTATTCCTTTCTAATATTTGTGGAAGATCAGTTTTGAATTATTTTTTCCATGATGATGCTGTTTAACAATAAGACAATAATAATCTATCATGTCATTACAAATTGAAAATTCAATTATGTTTTTAACAAATATAATTTTTTAAAGCTCCTATTAGCTCATTTGGCATCAAACTCCATTGTATATGTAAATTCTGACTTTCTCAGAATCAATTGTAGATCCTAACAAGAATCTGGACTACTTTTGTTTTGAGAAGCATTTTCTGGCTTCTGGGATCCTGGATGAAGTAAAGATTCTCCTAGAAATAGTCTACGGTAGAACTCACTCTCATATCCTGAGGGGAGAAGCCCACTCAATATGGCAGTTAAAAGACTGTGACTCTTCTACAGTTTGTAACCAGGGAAAGTATCTAAAATTAGGAAAATAAAATTTCAAAGTAATAGAGCACATTTATTATAATAAACATAAACAATATAATAAACCTAAATAAATAAAAATAAGATTACGTTATTATAATATAGAAGTCCTAAATGTATTAAAAATTAGAAGATCTATTTCATTTAAATTAGGCTGTTGTGGCAACAGTAATGGTCATTTCTTAGGCCATTCCAAATTATACAATGTAAGTTATAAGAGATTAAAATATATGATTAAATTTCAATGGAAAATAATTAGAACTATGTCAATCCTTAGAAAACTTTAAGTCTTTATCCCATTTATTATTTGGGTTGTTTTTCTTTGAGGGTTTATTTTGTGTAGGGGGGTTATTTTTTTTGAGATCTAAGCATATTTTAGATATGAGACCCTTGTCTGATACATAGTAGTAAAAATCTTCTACTGTGTGTGCTTTCTATTTATCTTGTTAGCTATGTCCTTTGCCATACAGACACTCTTCAGTCTGATGCAGTCCCATTTATCTAGGGTTTCTTTGATTTACTGTGATTCTGGATCTTAGGAAATTTCTACTTGTGTCTAGGAGCTCTAGTGTTTATCCAACCCCTTCCTGTAATATTTTCATGATATCTGGCCTTACTTGAGGTCTTTGATCCATTTGGAATTGATTCAGCTGCAAAGTGATATATAAGGATCTAGCTTCAGTTTTCTGCACATGTATAGCCAATTCTACCAGCACTATTTGTTGAAGGGGCTTTCTTCCAACCTGTGCTTTTGGCTCTTTTATTAAATATTAGGTGGGTATAGGTATGTGGGTTCATTTCTGGGTCTTCTATCCTGTTCCAGTGGTCCTCAGGCCTATATTTGTGCCAAACAAATGAGTTATCACTTTGAAATCCTCACTTGAGAATATCATCCTTTAATGTTTTTGTATGTATGCATATGATCCTGTATATGCTTACATATTAATGAATACATTAGGTCTAACTTCCACATATGAGAGAAAATACATGTCCTTATCTTTCTGAGCTTGACTTACTTAATCTTTATGGGTCCATTTATTTCCCTGAAAATGACATAATATTCTTCTTCTTTATAGATGAGCAAAACTTCATTATATATATATATATATATAATACATATATGCATACATAATATATTTACATAATATATATCACATTTTCTTGATCGATTTGTAAATTGTAATTCATCTGGGCTGTATCCAATACTTAACTAGAGTGAATAGTGAAGCAATGAACATAGGTGTTTAAATGTCTTTGATATATATCCTGACTTGTAACATTCTGCATAAATGTCCAAGAGTAGTATGGCTGAATCATAGGAGAGATCTATTTTTAGTTTAGTTGGTTTTTTTTTAAGGAATCTCCAAACTACCTTCCATAGTTGTTGCCTTAATCTTTCCCCCTCAAAATGTGCACATACACTCTGCTGCCAGGATCATAACATGAGTATCAATTTGCTCCTTTCTAGCTTAAAATTATTTAACATTTTTACACAACACAGAAGTTGCAGCTTCAGTACTGGCAACAAAAGAACTGCATTTCTTGATTATATGTTTCTTTTGGTTGCTTCATTATAGCAGTAGGCCTAAGTTTTACAACATTTCCTCAAAATTATGGTAGAACTTTCACGATTGCCCTCTTCCAAGTGGCAGTCCTGTAGTTCACTTTCTGTACTATGGAACTTAATTTCATTTTGTAATTTTAATTCCCTTGCAGTCTTTTTTGTACTTCATTATTTCATCTCAATATCAAGGCTTTGATCAGATTCTCTTTAGGAAGAAGGGAAAATCTCTTCTTGCTGAACTTTATAAAAGATATTGAAAAGCTTTTTGAAGGTATCTGTGGTTCCTATAAGAAATCTTTTTGGAGTTATGATCTTCTTTGAGTATTGACACTGATATTCTTTCATCTTTGCCATAATATATATTTTCATTTATTCTGGAGATGTCATCTTCAACTTTTCATTTTACTAATTCAGAAGTCAAGGAAATACATTAAAAACTTGATCTTTTTAAATGAGCTTGTGTTCACAGAAGTTAAAACTCTCAATTTTTGTTCATTTTATTTTTTAAGTTCTATTTTACTTTTCTTTCTTTCTTTTTTTAGACTTTGTTATATTTCACAGGTTGAATTGGAATTCACTCTATTCCTGCCTCACTATACTGATGCTGGGATTACAGATGCGACCACAATATTTGGCTTTCTTTCTTTTTTTTTTTTTTTTCCAGGGCTGAGGACTGAACCCAGGGCCTTGCGCACAGCGGGTGGGCGTCCTTCCGCTGGGCTAAACCCCCAGCCCCTGGCTTTCATTTTTTTAAACAAAGCACTTTTAAGTTTTAAAAAATTATAAGAGTAGCATGTACAATTATTATAGAGCCTCTATTCTTCTTATTCATTAGTAGTTTACTCATGATGACAAAATGTACCTCTGTGTTCCAATTCTGTAGCTTCTTTTTGCTCCTTCCTCATCCCTTATAAGCACTATTTTCTATACTTTTTAATACTTGGATGTATCACCTCAGAAGACATATGGAGAGACAAAGATGAAAAGAATGATTAATACTCTAATACATTAAAATCAATATCTCAAGGCAAATGATTGGCTGTACTCTTTCTGATTCTATGAACCATGATATTACTTTTCTCTAAATGTTTTCACTTTACTTTCTTTCGGGAAACAAGATTGTTGTATCTCAGGATGTTTCAGGTGGTATGCCATTTTGATTCTCTTCAGCTCTATTGACTTTGTGGTTTTGTGAATATAAGTGGTGTCTCAGTAACCTCTTTTTTTATTGTTAGTTTTCAAGATTGTGATTTTAAAAATGTTGTGTTTTCTAAAATACTCATTGTTAAGAATTGAATAAGGTGTGTAAGGTTAGAGAGAGATATTTTAATTCCATATTTTTAAAATGACAATCAGTTCATTGAAGATATTTATAGAGGAGTAAAGATAACCAATAAAGGCCTTTCGATGATTATATTCCTTTTATAAGTGTGTGTCTAATAGGTATTATTGTTAACCATTTTTGTATTTTTTCAGTTATGGGATATATTTACATATATACATTAAATATACTTATATTTAATGTATGTATACATATATACGCATGTATACACATATATATGTATATATGTATATATATGTAGCATTTTAAATTTCATGGCATTGTTAAACCAAGTCAATGTAGTGATTATTGAGATTTCTGTATTATAATAGTGAGTTCTAAAAGAAAGGTAGTGCTGCATTAAAACTTCTGTCCTAATCCCACTTGATTTCTTTTTTTTCTATGTACATTGATTTCCCCTTTGATTTTTACCAAACTCAAATTTAGAGTTATGCTTCTATTCTATTTTTGGCAGAAGCATTTTCACTTAGAGGAAATTTTGCAGTCAGCAACATTGATTTAAAATAGTGTATGTCTAGTGATGCAGTTTTTCAGAAGGCTGATACTGATGTTATTTTTTAGTCCATAGTTAGGTGAGCATACTCCAGGTTAGATAGAGCTGCCTAGACATAACAGAAAAGAAGAACCAGAAATATTATAATGATGAAGAAAGGCAGTATGATGAGTTCTTTGACTATATCCTCTTCCACATGTCCAATATCGTGAAGAACATATGCACTATATTGGGAATCACTGTCCCTCTTGGAGGTCCTCCCTTCTGTCAGCCATCCTGAAACATTATAGGGAAAGTTACTAAAACCTGTTTTTTTTTTTAAGTTTGAAGAAACAGTAATTTGATTCAGTTCAACATTTTGAGCCTAGTCATTTTATTAAAATATTTTATTTATATGTCACAATAACCTCTGGGAAAAGTACATTTTGCTTTAGTTGCTTTATATAAATTAATTAATAGTGAGATAATTTATCCTACCTAATAGTGGAAAAGTAGGATCTTGTTGGGATTTTTCTGACTCTAAAGTTCATGCTGATTAGCATCATGTTAGATGTATCAGTTAGGATTTGGTCTTCTGCATATGACAGAAATCTGACACATTTGCACCACCAAATATGGCTTTACTTATTGCCCATGACAAGTTGTGCTATGCATATGCAGATTGTTAATGAAATCCTCAGGACTGAAGCTCCTTCTTGCATTCTTTCTTGCCATCTCTAGCCTGTGACTTTCAGTATCATTGCTGAATGATGGAAGTTATGCCTTCTGTTTTCAAGTGATCATTCCAAGCACGCAAAAAAGGATGGCCAAAGGAGGAATAATATGATATCCAAATTTAATTATTCTTCTACAGTTACCTAGTGCCTTTCATAATATTCTTCTATTTGTATTTCATTGATTAAATCTATATCACATGGTGCTTCCAAGTTTAAAATAATTAATTTTCAATCACATTACTGAAATATAATTTAGATGCAATAATATAAACATCTTTTCTTTGCCTTGAAGTACTGTGGAAATCAGGGCCTTCTGTGATCTATCACTTGCACCACCCCTACCAAATTTGTGTTTTTAGTTTGTTTTTCAGCTAGGATCTGACACTTTTGCCCAAACTGTCCCCAGGCTGTAATCAGCTTCTCTATCTCCCAAGAAATTGTGATTACAGGCATATCTTAGGAAGCTAAGCTCAGCATTGACATTCTTTATATACGTAGGTGTATGACTTTTGACAAATGCTACATTCATCTAATCACTACTCCACTCAACATAGAACATTCTATTTTGAGGTAGTAACCTGAACTGAGTGTTTCGTTATCTTGGAAAAAAATCAAATTAAGCGAAATGAACCCCACAATAGGGACACAAGTGATTTTTTCTTCCTTGCTATTGTTTCTAACTTATTTATAAGGTACCAGGTGATTTTTTTTGTTGCTTTGTATGCCCCTCCCTCACTGTATAACCCCTGTTTTCACTGTATTTGATGTTGGTATAATTTGGGGAGGGGAAGGGAAAAAGCAAATTGTTTAAATAGGGATACAGATTGACCCATTGCAACAATGAGATGTACAAGATGCATGTTAAAAACCGAACTTTACAATTTATGCAAGTTGGGGGTGGGGGTGGGTGGGGGGGGTGTAGCTGAGAAGATGGGAGGGAAGGGATGGTAGGGGAAAACAAAGGAGGAGGAATGTACTCATAACCCTTCTGTACAGTATTTTCACAATAAAAAACAATTAAAATCAAATTGTATAGGTAGACAATAGTCAGAACATGCTGCACTAAATTTTAGTATTGAAGTATTTAAATAATAGAAAAGGATTAGAAAACATGAAATAACCATATATTAGGAAAGCCATCAGTTACAGAAAACCAGACAGCTTGTACTAGTTTCACAGACTTATTATGTCTCCATTTCTTTTTTTATTGTCAAGGTGATATATAGAAGGGTTACAGTTACATAAGTAAAGGAATAAGTACATTTCTTGTCAAACTTGTTACCCCTTCTCTCATTTTTCTCCCATTTTTCCCTCCTCTCAACTCCCTCTCCCCCTGCAAGTTGTACAGATCATTTCCAACATATTGTTTTGTGTATATTGCTGTTACATTGGTTCCCCCCTTGCCCTTTGTCTCACCATTCTGTTGTTCCCCTTCCCTTCCCTAATTCAAATAAACATATGTCCAATACTAGGGTACCAAAATCAAATACAGTGACAACAGGGGATATACCATAGGGGGAAGAACATACAAAAGAAACAAAAAATCACATAGTACATTAAAAAAACAACAACAAAGAAAAACATCTTGTGTTCATGTCTTGGTGTTCATTTCACTTAGCATCATCTTATATGGTCATATTGAGGTATTTGTTCATCTGCTAAGATTATCCTAGACATATAAAGGAAACCATGGGACCTATTTTTCTTTTTTTTTTCTTTTTGCTTATGTGGTGCTGAGGAATCGAACCCAGGGCCTCAGGCATGCAAGGCAAGCGCTCTACCACTGAGCCACCTTCCCAGCCCCAGGACCTATGTTTCTTTGGGTCTGGCTTACTTCACTTAAATGATTTTTTCTAAGTCTTTCCATTTCCTAAGAAGTGGGGCGGTGCCATTCTTTCTGATGGAAGCATAGAATTCCATTATATATGTAATATATATAATATATCATATATACATTTTATATATAATGTATATACGTGTCTATATACATAGATACATATAAGCATATATATATATATACACATATATGCATATAGATAGATAGATAGATATATAGACAGACATAATTCGATAAACATAGTTGTTCTGGTAGCTTTAGTATGGCCTTGTTTGTGGTCATTTGGGTAAATGCCCCAAATGGGATTGTTGGGTCATAGGGGAGCTCTATGTGGAGTCTTTTGAGGAACCTCCATACTGCTTTCCAAAATGGTTGAACAAGTTTACACTCCCACCAACAATGCAGTAAGGTTCCCTTCTGGCCACATCCCCTCCAGCATCTGTTGTTGTTAGAGTTCTTGATTATAGCCATTCTAACTGGGGTGAGGTGGTATCTCAATGTAGTTTTGATTTGCATTTCTTTTATGGCTAGAGATGTTGAGCACTTCTTCATGTGTCTATTGGCTATTCTTATTTCCCCTTCAGAGAAGTTTCTCTTTAAGTCTTTAGCTCACTTATTTAACGGGCAGTTGTTTCTTTTAGGATTTGTTGTTGGGGATTTAATTTCTTTTTTTAACCAGTGCCTATTAATCTTTACTGAAAAAAGACATACATGGGCTAAGCATTTATTTCCTCTGTTCTAATATGTTCTTTCACTAAAGTTTAATTATTGTTATTTCCATTCATGTGTTTACCATTTGCTTATCATCCAGGCTAGATACAGTACTGGCTTTGCTTGTCCTTGGGGAGGCTGCCAAATTGAACATGGCCTGCTTGAAGACTTTAATGGACCTAATGAAAGACTTTCTTTCAAGCATTTTGTCTACTCAAAGTCAGGTAACCTATGGCTAATTTAGTTGAGGAACAGAATTATATTTCATTTGTGCCATTATTTAAATTGTATTTCATAGTAGGATATACAATATGTACAACTTTGTAATCATAGCTTTAATGTGCATATACTATAACAATATACATTATTATAGTTTTATTGTCATTATATATTATTAAAATTTCTATTTTACTGACATTAATATTCTTCTTTGTCATTACATTTGATTAAAATTTGTATTTTAGTGGAAGTGATATTTAACTCTTTACTATTTAACATTAACTTTGTTCCTAATTGTTCACAGATAACAAAAAATTATGTTTTGTTTTGGCAGTGTTGGGTTTCAAATTCAGGATCTCACACTTGCCAGGCAGGTGCTCTACCACTTGAACCTTAGCCCATGATGGAGAGTAGTGTTCACAGGGCATTTTTAAACATAAAATTTTATCTGCATGTATTATGAGTTTTTGGATTAAATAAAGTCAAAATACTGAAAGACTATAAACATTTGTTAAAGATTTTTGGGTAGAGAGTGTAACAGACATTAAGCTGATAAATCCAGATACAATACTTGATCTTTTTTAAAAAAATTTATTGTCAAGGTGATGTACAGAGGGATTACAGTTATATAAGTAAGGTAGTGATTAAATTTCTTGTCTAACTTGTTACCCCTTCCCTTATTTTTCTCCCTCTTTCTCCCCCCAACCCCTCCAAGTTGTACAGATCATTTCCAACATATTGTCTTGTGAGTATCGCTGTTGCATAGGTTCCCTCTTTGTCCTTTGTCTTACCATTTTTTTTGTTTCCCTTCCCATCCTAGATAATACTTGATTTTAACCAGTCGTAGCTGAGACCTCTTTGTCCTTTGTCTTACCATTTTTTTTGTTTCCCTTCCCATCCTAGATAATACTTGATTTTAACCAATCGTAGCTGAGATCTTTTGTAACAGATGCTCAAATTCTTCTCCAAAAGATGTCATTATTTTGTTTTCCTATGAAATACATATTAAACTAGTAAATAGTAGAAAAGATTATTTTCTAATGTGCTATAGAAAGGAACATTTTATTTGATTAGTTTATATTCCATTGATTGAAAAGTTCTTTTTTTTAAAAAAAAAAACAACAACTGTTTGACTAGGGTTTGAACTCAGATTCTAGTTCAGGCTAAATCTGTGCTCTAGCATTTCAGCCATAGTTCAGCATCTGTTTGTTTCAGTTTTTACAGATTAAGTTTCTTGCTTTTTTTTTTACTAGCCTATCTCTGACTATGGTCCTCTGACTTTTCTTCCGTGGGGCTTGAACTCTGGGCCTGGGCGCTGTCCCTGTGCTCTTCAGCTCAAGGCAAGCGCTCTACTGCTTGAGCCACAGCGCTACTTCCGGTTTTCTGGTGGTTTGTTGGAGCTAAGAGTCGCTAGGACTTTCCTGCCCGGGCTGGCTTTGAACTGTATCCTGAGATCTCAGCCTGTTGAGTGGCTAGGATTATAGGCGTGAGCCACCGGCGCCTGGATGATAACATTTTTTGTTTTAAATATAATGTATATAGGATTTAATCATAATAGGATATATTTTTCTTACTTAATATTTTTTCTTATTTCAGGAAGAACGCTATGAGAAAGATTGTCTTTCTTGGGCCTGGAATATAGTCTATATATACACAACGATTATTGCAGAAATCTGCTTGTATGCAGCTACTTCTGATTTGCGAAAAACTGCTTTAATTGGGTTCTGTTACTGTAAGAGTGCACAAAAATCTTATTTCCCAATGGAAAAATCAGAACACCCAGAATTACGGGAAACAAGTATTTTAAGTCTTTTGGAGTATTTCTCTTCAAAACTGTCAGATAATTGTAAGTAAGTTACTTTTCACCTCAATAAGTAATATTTTCTAAGTGTCCCTGTCCACATATAATACTAAACTTTCATCTAGAAGTGAGAAATAACCTCAAATCCAGTAGGACATCCTAGAGGCAATATTTTATAAAGTGGAAATTTTTTACCAATAATTTTGAAATAACTGAAGTATAGGCTAGACTTGGTTGATTTATGATTCAAATAATATAATTTGAAAAGAAAAGGTATCTTCAGGAATCGTGATGGGTATGTAAGTTAATTTTCCAGGTTTGTTCTTTTCCCCTAAGGATTTTGTTCCTTCCCCATATTCTCAAATCACCCACTGTTTCTTGTCCTTCCCTTGGAGGATTTCTCTTCCATCCTCACTCAAATACTGTCATACATTCTCCACCCCATATTCTAGTGCTCAGTCACCTATGTTGCAAGTGGTTTTTTAGTAAACTGCAGCAGATATTAATTTTACTCTTAAAACCTTGTTCATACATCTAACATTACTATCTATGCTTTTGATTTTATTAACAGACAAACAGTTACTATTCCATCCTATATTGCTGTAATTCTTAAATTTTATTGTCAAAGTGATGTACGGGGGGGGGGGTTACAGTTATGTAAGTAATGAGTACGTTTCTTGTCGAACTTGTTACTCCCTCCCTAATTTATCTCCCACTTTCCCTTCCCCCATTTCCCCCCCCCCCAGTTATACAGATCATTAGTTGTACCGATCATTTCCAAAATATTTCCTTGTGAGCATCACTGTTGCATTGGTTCCCCCTTTGTTATTGTTATTCACCTTTCCTTCCCTCATTCAGATAAATGTATATATAATACCCATGGTACCATAATCAAATACAGTGACAACAGGAAATAAACCATAGGGAGGAAAATAGAAAAGAAACAAGAAATCACATAATACATTAAAAACAACAACAATAAAGAAAAAACCTCTTGTGTCCATATCTTGGAGTTCATTAAGGGACTTTTTTTTTTTTCAAAGTCTACCTAGGTTTCTTTTTCTTTTTTTTTTAATTTTAATTTTAATTTTTTGTGAACATACTGTACAGAGGGTTACAATTACACACGGGCAAGATAATGAGTACATTTCTTATCAAGCATTGCAGCCTCCTCCTTTGTTTACCCTTCACATCCCTTAAGGGACTTTTTTTTTGGCGGGGGAGGGGGAGGGTGCTGGCCCTGGGGAATTAAACTCAGGACCTGGGAGCTGTGCCTGAGCACAGCTCCACTTTTGGTGTGTGTGTGTGTGTGTGTGTGTGTGTGTGTTTAATTGGAGATAAGAGTTTCATAGACTTTCCTGCCTGAGCTAGCTTCCAAATTCAATCCTTAGATCTCAGCCCCCTGACTAGCTAGGATTATAGGTGTGAGCGATTGACAACCAGTTTAACACATGATTTTTTAAAAGTTTTTTCCTTCCTTCCTTCCTTCTTTCCTTCCTTCTTTCCTTCCTTCTGGATCTTCTTATGTAGCCTATGCTAGTTTTGAACTCATTTCCTCCTGCTGCATAGTACCATACTCAGTTAAAATCACTTTACTAAGATGGACCGTATTAAAAATTTTATTTCTATCACAGACTTTTTTTTGGGAAAAGGCATTAAAATATCTAAAAACTTAGAAAAATACTTGGTACATAGTAAAGACTAAACTGTTAGTATGTGTTATGGTTATTTGCTTAATTTTAGCCCCATTTCGTTAATGATTATGATGTTAAAGCATCAATATAGATGGATTTTTCCTAACAATTATTTTTGTGTACTTGGAGATTATTATTTATACATTAAGATATAAATGACAGTGATAAATACCTTATATATGATATATGACTTTTTTCTTTTATTTGGTCGGTCGTGGGGCTTGAACTCTGGGCCTGAGTGCTGTCCTTGAGCTCGTCAGCTCAAGGCTAGCACTCTCCCATTTGATTCACAGTGTCACTTCGGTTTTCTGATGGTTTATGGGAGAAAAGAATCTCACAAACTTTCCTGCTCAGGGTGGCTTTGAACCTTGATCTTCAGATCTCAGCCTCCTGAGTAACTAGGATTACAGGAATGAGCCACCTGAGCCAAGTTATAACTTTTTAATGAAGATATCAATCAGTGCTTTTCAGAATCATTTTTATGTAAAATCTTCATTGGAAAAAATAATTTTAGCCATAGTTCTGTGAAAGAATTGTTACAAGAGACTAATGATTTCCTTGAAGATAATTTTCAGGTGATCTTATCTGATGTAGCAGCATAACCCCAAACATTCAGGGGGATGAATGGACATACTTAACATGTCTATTTTCCACTCAGAGATTATGTATCAGGCTAGATTTTTACATAAAATCAGATGTTTATTAACAATAATTCAATATTAATATTAATTCAAGTAAAGTTTCTGGCCAGTAACCGAAGTGCTGTGTTTCAATTTTTTCTAAATTATTATCTTTTTAAACTTTATTGTGAAGATGTACAGAGGAGTTACAGTTACATGAGTAAGGCAATGAGTACATTACTTGAACATTTTTACCCCTTTGTTGTTCTCTCACTATCCCTTCCTTCCCCCACTCCACCTCCCCTGCCCCTCCCCCCCCAAGTTGTAACGTTCATTTCCAATATACTGCCTTGTGGGTATAATTTTTGCCATGGGTCATCCTGTGTCCTTGTTTCACCATTTTGTTATTCCCCTTCCCCTCCTCAGATTAGACAGATGTATATACAAGATGCACTGTACCAAAATCACGTACAGTGACAACAGGGGATATGCCATAGGGGAAAGAACATACAAAGGAAACAAAAAAAAAATCATGTAGCACACTTAAAACAACAACAACAACAAAGACAGACCTCTTGTGTCCATATCTTGGGTTTCATTTCATGTAGCATCATCTTATATGATTGTATGTACATAGTGTTTGAGATTTTCAGCTCATCTGATAAGATTATCTTATACGTATACTAACTATTGCAAAAAAGGGAAACCTAAATGGGACTTAAATTTCTTTGGGACTGGACTAGCTTACTTCACTTAATATGATTTTTTTCCCAAGTCTTTCCATTACCTAACAAGTGGGGTGGTGTCATTCTTTCTGATGGAAGCATAGAATTCCATTATATATATATTATATATGTATATACATATATACATCTCACATTTATTTGATTAATTAATTGATTTTTTTGCTGGTATTAGTTTTTGGGTTTTGAACTCAAGATCTTGTATTCTCTAGACAGGTCCAATGTCAGGGCTTGAATTATGAGCCTCATGCTCTTCTTTCTCACATCTGGTATTCTACCACTTGAACCATGCCCCATCTTTGTTTATTTTTGTTTATCTGATTTATTTTTTTGTGTGCCAGCCCTTGGACTTGAACTCAGGGACTGGGTGCTGTCCTTGAGCTTTTTTGTTCAAAGTTATCACTCTACTACTTGAGCCATAGCTTCATTTCTGGCTTTTTGATGGTTCATTGAAGATAAGAGTCTCATGGGCTTTCTTGCCTGGGCTAGCATTGGACTGTGATTCTCAGATCACAGCCTCCTGAGTAGCTATGATAACAGGTGTGAGCCACTGATAGCAAGCTCCCCATCTCTGTTTATTTTGAAACTCACAGACTTCTCTGCCTGGACTGGCCTCAAACCACAATCCTCCTGGTTTCGTCTTTCTGAATAGTTAGTTGACATATGTCACTAGTGCCTGGCCCGACTCATTTTGTTCCTGGTTATTTTTTCAGATACGGTCTCAATTTTTACGTAGGTGCACAGTGGATTATGTGCTTTTCCACATAGTTGATGGAAACAGTTGCATGTCACCATATTCAGCTTCTTCAATGAAATTGAGTCTCATGGACTTTTTATTTACCTGTGACCTCTCAGTCTCAATCTTTCACCTAGCTGGGATAGCAGGCATAAGCCGCCAGTGTTAAGCTTCAGTGATTTATTTAATATAAATTTCTATTTATGTGAATTACTACCACATATGCATTTAACCTTTGGTTGAGACTCAGAACCTGATTTCATTATTCTTTTTATGAAGTGCCATCCCACGTACCTTTCAGTGTAGTTGGGCTGTAGGCAGGTTTGAATATTTGGAATTACCTGAAAAGATCCTGATTTGAAATTGAAATTGTGGCAGCATGGTCCACAGAGGAGATTATTTTGAGCTTCAAATATATGAGGGAAGGTGATAAAAATTTTATTTAAGCACACAGAACTTTTGCTTGATCCTTTTGAGATTCCAATTTTGAGAAATAGTTTGTCTTCCTGTATTATAGAAGATAATTCCAATGAACTTTTATTGAGTTCTAACTATGCACTTTCGAGGCATTTAACTTATATCACATAACTCGTAAGTCATTATAACAAGACTATAACATAGCCATATCTCCATTTATAGATGAGAAAACTGAGACACTAGAGTATTGCAATTAGTCAGTGACACATTTGAGACATAGCATAGGAAATCTGGTTTCAGAATACATGCTGATATCTACCTCACTATACTAAGCTAAAGAGGAGAGTTAAAAATTTCAATTTTCTTAAATTGCCCATCTGTGTATTTTAAAATTCAAAACAAGTGAGAAATTCTGTCCCCTACAGCACTGTTGGTGACTGCTTCTACAGACTGTCATGAGGGGTCCTTCTTCCCAATGCACACTCTGGGGTCTGGTTCTAGAGTTTTGGATTAGTTGTTTTCCAGGATTTTCATCATTGAACAAGTTCCACATGATAGCTTGTTAAAACTTCTAACTTTTTTTGTTTATAATGATGATTAAATGCATTCATTACAGAAGAAACATGTCTTACTACAGGCCTGTATGAAGGTTACCAGTCAATATTACTTATAATATTACTTACAATATTACTTATAATGATATCTTTAAAACACAAAACACAATCTTCCTGTATTCCTATTTTGTGGTAACAATGCTAAGTGATAGACTTCAGAATCTGTGATAACAAAACTTGGAAATTATATATTCTGTAGGGAACCAGCGGACACTGATTTTAGTGTCTTTTGTATGAGAAAGTTAAATGTTTAACAATAGATAATGAATCGCAGAACCAAAAATACCTTAGAGTAGTAAACCTATTTTCAATCATGTAGTACTAATTTAATGTGCAAATCTCTTCTAGATCATTGTCCAAGAGTGAACAGTTCAATTTCCTTGAACAAGCAACAAAAATGTGAAAGTCTTCATTTCCCAAAGCAGGTCATTCCATTTTGGGACCCTGAAAAATGCTTCATTATATTACCTTTAAATCTTTCTTTCAAAATCTCCAAACCAGTTTAAATTTTGCCTAGAGGCAATTTAAAACTCTCTTTTTTTTTCTCCATGGAGACTTTCAAATTTTTGAAGACAATTACTTTGGCTCCCTCTCCTCATCTTCACCTTGCCATTATCTCCCAACTTTGTGCTTACTGACAATTTCCTGGTGGTATTTTTTTTGTAGCACATGAGACACATATTTTCAGCATGATTTAGAATTAATTTCTTAAATTTGTAATATTGGCATCTGTCTGAGTTTACAATAATTTATGCCACTTTTATGAAGCCACGTGGAGACATGAGTGGGACCCAATTACATTTTCATTCAATGTTGCCTCTGAATGGGAAAAGTAAATATGACATTCTCCCTCTCATTTGTTTGAGAGAGTTTTTTCCTTCAACTGGTTCTCCAGTGATAGCAGTGAAGGAAATATATGTCATGTTTATAAAAATAACTGCATACTTCATTCTTATTCAATTTACCTTAGGAAAAAATCATTAGCACAGAGGAATGATTCCTTTTTCAAAAAATAAACGAAAATGAACTAGAATCTTAGAAAAATTAAAACTTTTAATGATACTTTAAATCTTTCATATACCTTACTTTGCTGAAGATTATTCAGGGAAATATCTAGCAATGAGATGTGTTTCTTACACATGGGTAATACATAAATCCTATAAAAATCCATATGCATGTTAGCAACAGATCAAAGCAATGTCATATGTCACAATGCTGTGTGCTGACTGGCATTTTTGTATTTCCATGTAGTATTTTACAGCCTGGCTGAATTCTATTGTTAGATTCCAAAAGATTTTTATTAGTGCATTAGGATTTTATTTTTTTGATAGTAATATTTATTTTTCATATTTTTATTGTCAAGGTTACAATTATGGGGTTACAATTGCATGTGTAAGGTAATAAGTACATTTCTTGTCAAACTTGTTACCCCTTCCCTCATTCTTCTCCTACTTTTTCTCCTCCACAACCCCCCCTCATACTTTGTCTCACTACCGTGTTGTTCCCCTTCCCTTCCCTAATTCAAATAAATGTACGTACAACACCAGGGTACCAAAATCAAATACAGTGACAACAGAGGATATGCTGTAGGGGGAAGAACATACAAAAGAAACAAGAAAAATCACATAGTACATTAAAAACAACATATTAAAGATCATGACAACTTCAGGCAGAGAGGTGTACTTATTATTTCTTTGATAATTTTCTTTATTGAGTCCATGTATCATGTTGAAAAGAAATGGTGAAAGCAGTCATCCTTAGAGGAAACCTTTCAGGTTTTTTTTTTACTAGTAAGTAAAGTTACCTGTGAATTCTTCATAGACAGCTTCCATTGTTGTTGAGGGATTTTCTTCCATTACTAATTTTGAGTGTTTTATCATGAGCTACTGAATCTTGTCAAATACTTCTTTTGCATATATTTAGAGAAATATGTGGTTTGGGGTTTTCATTCTGTCAGTGAGCTTGTGGATCAGATCTTGCTTTTCAACTCCACAATTTCTATATTTCTCATTTAATTTTCCATAATTATATCACATGATCATTGGCAATAGGAATGGAATCATTATGTTTGATTGACAATTCAAGATTTATCTCCAGAGCTATACTGAAATTTGTACACATCTAGAATTTAAATAAGATTGAGATTTTGCTATCAAGGATAAAAAGAAAGAAAAAATTATGAATAGATTGTAGATTTTAAAATACATATTCAACTTAAACTATATTATTAATTATTTAATTTATATGGAAATAATTTAGGGTACATTTGGAATTTCAGCATTGCAAGCATAGTGTTATCAGTCTCTATGGGAATTTTCAATCAGTGTAATTATATATATATATATATACATATACATATATATATATATATATATAACTGGTATTTAAAAAACCATAGATATTTATATCAGTATATGACACAATAAATTTCTTTGTCTATACTTGTTTACTAGATGTAGTAACTAGAAATTAAAAACTAGTTTGCAAAATACCTAATGAAATTTCACTTTTGTGTTATGAAATCTCAAGAAAGCAGCTATAAAAACACTCATTTTGTTCTGCAGTTTTCATCTTTCACTTGCTTTGTGATCACTTGTATTATTTTTAAAGTGCTCAATTGGGAAGTAGTTGAAGAATTCAGATATGTTATGTCTTGTTCTAGTCCATGACTTCTAGAGAACTTCGTGTTTTTTGTTTTTTGGTTTTTTTTTGTCGGTCATAGGGCTTGAACTCTCAGCCTGGGCATTGTTCCTGAGCTCTTCAGCTCAAGATGAGCACCCTACTGCTTGAGCCACAGCACCACTTCTGGTTTTCTGGTGGTTAATTGGAGATAAGAGTCTCACAGACTTTCCTGCCTGGGCTGGCTTTGAATCTTGTTCCTCAGATCTCAGCCTCCCGAGTAACTAGGATTATAAGCGCTCGGCAAAACTTCGTATTTTTAAAATGAAGAATACATAGACTATGAATCCAATTATTTCACTCGGTTGTCCTGCTTCGTTTTGGGTGTGCTTGTGGGTCTACAACTCATCTTCTCTCTGATGTGTTTGTGGGTTTATAACTCATTTTTCTTTGTCATCCTTTTAGAGAAAAAAATCTATAATTAAAATACCATTGATGTCATTTTCCTTTTATTCCTTTCATATTTAAAATAACATACTATACACAAGATTCAATAAGAAGCCATAAAAATGTTCTCTACAGCCATATTCTGTTAGAAATTATTAAGTACATTAAAAGCAAACTATGGCTCTACATTTTAGTGAACTCAGAAAACTAGTAAGCAAACCAAAAATAAAACAAAATAAGTGTGACTAAATTTCTGAACAATGAGCCATACTACAAAATATATAGTAAGTTGATCTTTTTAAAGGGATTCCAGTGACATACTTTATCCAGATAAAATTAAGCTTCCTGCTGAAAATTCACACATAGCCAAGTTCAGGGGAAAATCCTAGACTCTAATAAAATGTTACATTTCAGTAAATATCCTGTCAACTTAGTAAATGGCAAAATGAAAATATATACAAATAATAGTTTGACATGTTGTCCTCACATAGCAGAAGAGTATTGTATTCCATCAGATGAACCATTATTCCTCAATTTAAGAATTCCTCAATTTAAGAATCCTCTCTTGAAGACAATACTAAATTGTCTTCATTGCTCACATTCACTGTGCTGCAACTTGGGACACCTGAGCTCCACACAGTGCCTTGTCTTTACTAACAACAGGACAACTCTCCTCTATAGCCTTTGAAACTCCAGCTTCGGTATTCTCTTGGGTCTTTTGTATCATAGAATTTGGAGCTAGCATTGATACATTTTAACCCTTATCTAAAGCTTTATTGGTCATTATATGTAAGGGTGAGGATTTTATGATTTATTTGGTGAATAGTCAATCATCCTTCTAATTATATTTATTATATAACACTAAAATTCTGTAATAGTTCAATGTCTAGCATTTGTCTCATAATATTATTTCTTCCTTATCCTTCCAATATGTGCATCAACTAGAGTAAATATCACACAAATCAAGATACAAACTAGAGTTTTATTACATTACTTAAAGGGTAATTAAGAGGATGTTTAGTTATTTATGGATCTGCCAACGTCCTATATCCTTACAATGTTTTGCTCTGACTTCTCTGCTGGATTTTCATTTCTATACCTGTGGTCTCATTGTGAAAAGGTTTTTTTGTTTTGTTTTGTTTTTTTGGTTCCAGAATTCACAGACTCACACAGCACTGCAAGGCAGGGAAAAAGAGAAGCAATAGTACTGGTTCTCTTCTTGAATTTTAGCATAGAAGAAAAGATTTCCCAGCTGCAGCCCAGAAGATGATCCTTTGTGTAAAACTGATAGGATTTGTCACACAGTCTGTAAGGAAGCCTGGGAAAGTAATGTTTAAGGAAAAGAAATGCATTTGTTATTACCCATAAGAATTTATTCTCAGGATCTAAGTAAAAACAAATTTTATTTAGAAAATGAGGCTGGTGACATGCAGAAAACTATAGTAATGACTTCCTTTGACAATAGAAAATAGGTTTTATTATCTATAAGATTTGACAGTCATAGTATTAATGATTAGGATAATTACAATATCTACCCATTTGGAGTTTACCATCTCAAATAACAACAAATATCAGAGGGCCTTGTGGAAGTTTAACAATTTCATTCACAACATCAGTCAAATTACATAATTTTATTTCCATATATACCTTATGACTTCTATGCCATTTTAACATCTCGGACACAAGTTCTGTAGAGTCCAATTTGGGCTGAGTTGATCAAATCTGCAAAACAATACTTTCTGCTTTCTTGTTTATGCTAGAATGTTAAGTTTGGGTGAGAAAGGCCTGGCATAGAATGTGCCAGGGATCTCAGAGCAACAAGGAGCTGATTGAGGGACGAATATAGGCTCTTTTTTTCTTGTCCATTTATTGCAACTTTAGGCTGAATAGAGCCCTAGGAACTGTGAAAAGGGCAGAGAAGAATGGTGTCAGAATATTTGACAATGGGTGGGATTTTTAGATATGATGTATAGGAAGATGAGTCCCTGTGGCTAGATACATGTCTGCTTGCTCTTCCATTTTCCACACCTTGAACAAGGGCTGTATATTGTGGTTCAAGATTGCATTATATTTAGCACACCTGACTAAAAACTCCTTTGTCAACATTGCCTCCTCGATCAATGCTAAATGTGCTGGAGAAAGGGTGGTTAATAGGAATGTTATTAACTATAAAGGTGAGATCTTTCCTCTAAATTTGCCTGAGGATCACCATAAAGTACAAAATAACCAGCACAGAGCATTGCCATATCTTTTTAAAGTTTAACAAAGTTTATTTAGTAAGTCAGGGCCAAGCAAGGAAGGGGATAAAGGAGCACCCACCAATACACAATGGGTTGAACAAAGGCCTGCAAATAGTACTCCTTGTGCTGGATACATTTATGTCTACTAAGGGGAGAAATTCCATCTAGGTAGGTGGTCGTGGCACTTAGCAACCTTCAATCCAAAATAGGAGACAATGAATTTAGGATAGCTCTATAATTGTATTTGGATGTTACTTACCCAAACTTGGAGACAATGGATTTAGGTGGCTCAAAACTTGTAAGGTTTTGTGTCATGGATGTCTGCTTCTTAGTACCTCCAGAGAGAAATCAGACCTCAGTGATGAAGATGTTGGCTGCTAAATAATCTTTGATGTAGAGCAGTAAAATTAGATTAACCTTTGGAAAGTATATGCATCTACCACATCCCTTTCTTTAGATGCCCAATGAGTTTCAGTTTCCCCAGATGAATCACTTTGTTCAGTGAATAAAAGGTAATTCTCTGAGCAGAAAGGAGTGCTGAAGGTAATTATTTTTGTAAGGTCTAAAATATTCTTACTCTTCCCAAGAAGTTTTCCTGTCGTTCCTGTGAAAGAAACAATCTAGCTCTGTATAAATGAAAGCTAAAGAGACCCTCTCCTTCTCTTGTTTCATTTATTTCCTAGCATGTTATTATTATTTCGTTTATAGGAATAGGCTGAAATAGCATGCTGGACTTCAAATTTATCTATTTTCTGTGTGTGAAAGTATACTTTCTACCCACATCAATACACTTTGACTTTACTGCTCAAGAATGCTATGAGAATATTCCTTACATTTGTGAAGCAAAAACAATACCAAGTATCCCATTTGATTCAATTATTTGAAATCCATCTAAAACTAAACATAGAGTAAAAAGACCGATGAAACTAGAAATAAATGCAATATCTCTAAAGTACATTCCAACATGCTATTTTGTAAAAATACATTTTTTCCAGAGCAAAAGGATATATTTAGATTTCCTATCCAAATTAATTAAGAAGCTGATATATCTACATTTATAAAAATAACTCACCTGGTACTTGTAGCTTCCTATTTTACATGAGCCAGAATTATATTAAAATCCTCCAGTGTGCTTCTGAGTAATTTTTTTCTCACATTTAATCTGATCTAGAAATAACTATTAATACTGTAGTGTTACTTTCCTCATTATCCTGGCTATTCATCAGGGATAATTTGATAATATGTTCAGAGGTAGAGAAATCACTAATTTAGTCTAACATATCTACTGTGCACATTATTTGATACTGATATTTCTTAAGATTTTATTGAATACTTATTTCAATATTTTTGTGTGGTTAATATTAAGTTTTAATATTATTTAAATTAGATGAGACATACACACGCATGTAAGATTTCATATTACATATTGTGCCCATATTTCATATCATTCATTCTTTATTTAGTACTCATTACATTATTTTTTATTGGGGGGCTGAGAGGGAAACACTGGGAGAAAACAAGTGATGAGGTGACATTGTACCAAAAGAAATGTACTCATTACTTCATTTTTGTAACAGTAATTCCTCTGTACATCACCTTTATAATAACAACAAAAAATAAAAATAAATTTAAAAAAGGAAATATTTTAGGAAAAAAAGACATTGCCAGATACACATTAGACACCCTGATTTTTGGGCATCCTCACAGGCCTGAAACATAACATAACGTGCACGCCTGCAGGGAGAAGTAGGTGATGTAGAAGGCATCAGAGGGCAATCGTAAACAGTTGACAGAGACCTGGAGAAGTTCAGAATTACTGAACTTTAGATCTGCAAGAGAAACAATGGACCCTAACATTAGGCTCTTATCAGAAGGGTACAGAAGGTGGAAAATTTCCCACAGTTGGACTTTAAGCAAGGGAGAAGGAAAGTCTCCACGAGTTCTACTGACTTACAATCTGTCATTCTGCAAAAATACAGATTGATATGAGTTTTATGGTATGGGCAGTACGGGGCCCCTGCATTTCCTAGCTTGCTCACTGATGCTATGGTAGAGAATCGTCTTACGAGAGGTTCTTATAATCAAACCTATCAGTTTAAGAGTAGAAACCTCTGCATTTTCCTGTCTCCAAGCCCCAAAGACCACCCATCTCCATTGGCTAAAAGAGCAACAGCCCTATTGATCAGTTTGGGTCAAGAAACTGGTTTAGGGGTTCCCGGACATAGAACTACATCGTGGGAAATTGCAGAGGGAATCTGAAAACACTGTTGAAAACAGCAGCCCAAATCACAAGACCAGCTGTGTGTGAATATGAGAAGAGATCTGAGACAGAGACCAGTGTACAGGGCATGTGGGACCGACCATTTAGTGCCCAGGAAGGACAACTTGCTTTGGTCTGATTGGTTTTTCCCCACTTGTAAGAGCCCCAGAGAACTTTGGTAAGAACACAGCTGCTACACAGGCATTTCTGATGTCCACATGCACACAGGCAGAGGGAGTGTTTCTGGTGCAAAGGACATCTCTTTTTGTAGATGATATGATTCTATAATTAAAAGTTCTGAAACATACCACCAGAAGTCTGGTAGATCTGACACTTTGCAAAGCAGCAGAATACAAAATCAATATATAAAATCTATAGATAGCAGATAAATATCACAAATGTTCAGGCAATTCTTCCTTCCCAATAAACATAGTGCCCCAAAGGCAGGGATTATGGAGCAAGGGTGCTTTTCCCTTTGCTACTAGTCATGCCGTGGCTAGACTCACTGTGCCAGATGCCTTAAAACTATTTCGAGTGTTTCTCCCAATAGAAATTATTCCTTTAAAGATTTTGGACTATCCATAGAGTGAGGGAGTCTAGTGTTCCCTTTTCTGGACATCCTGCCCATGTCACCAATCTTTCACATTTTCAAAAGCATCTCAAAGTAGCTACTTTTTGGGAGCAATAATAAAAGCCATAAACAGGATAATGGATGAGAGATTTAGTTAAGGACATGAGAGAAAATAACACCAAAATGGCACCAAGGGAGGCAGGTGTAAGCAAAGAAATGTCCACGGGACTAGACATAGTGTTAGAAATTTTGGATACAAGTAACAAAACACAAAGTGACACAGCTGAGCTATCACATTCTGGATCACTTAGGCAACTTGTCTATCAGAAAGAATGTGAGTGTCTTAAAGCCTGTGGGATTTCAAAGAGGTTTTTTTTTTTTTTTGCACATACTTACAAATATAAAATTATTATTTCCTTTTTTTCCCAAGATAATCTTTGCTAAATTCTCCTCTTTTCCTTCATTTTGTCTTGTAATAAAAATAAACTGTGGAAATTAGTTACTGCCATTGAGATAATCCATATCTTTTCATAGTATGAATTTAGTAAAATTTAAAATAAACCCAGAAATCAGAAGTCTGGTATTTCTTTAGCTTATTTATAAGAATCACAGTTGGTCCTAAAGAGAAAATGAGCTGCTTTCATCTTCGATTCTGTTATATTTCCAGAAAATAATTATTTTTAATTAACAAATTTCCATAATTGACTGTTGGAGAAGATTATGAAACTTAAGCAAGGCAAATTCTACCCAAATCCTTAATTATTCATGAACATTTTGGCATCCTGCTTGGCATCCAATTTCAGTCAACTACCACATTCTAATAAAATAATCAGATGTCTTCTGTCTTTGGTTTTCAATAATACCTGCAAAAATGTGAGCAATTAGTAATTATCTTCAAGTTATTCTGCTGAACATTTATGTAATATGTGTAGTGATTAAGTGTGATTATATATGCAACTAACTTGTATGAATACTTATAGGGTTATGGATTGAGTGGTAGAAAGCATGCATATGACCATGGGTTTGATTCAGTCCTCCATTTTTTCTGCACCTATCTCTATGTCCTCTGGAGCTTGAGCATCTTCAAAAATACTATCTTTTGACAGTAATTTTAAGTTTGAGAATATTTAGAACCATCTTCCTTTCTGATACTCATTGCAAATCTGAGCATCCCTGAGAAGGACCCACAGAATTGACAATCCCAATCCTGAGTATGAGTTATGACTGTGAAAAAGGAACATACTAAGTACGAAGCTTCCTGTTGTTCTCTGCCAGTGGATTGTGGAAACAACATCTTTTTCTAGTACTATGTGTGATAACAAGAGAATAGAGAATAAACAAGTATGGAAGCTCTCCAAAGCTTTGGTATCTGTAATTTTATCTGGGACACAATTACACATTTATTTGACTATCTGCTGCATGGCTGATCCTAGATTTGGCCCTTGCAGAGGTTAAGCTGATTCTATGTGGACCAAGTCATGGTGGCAAAAATCACATTTTTTATTGCTGTCTATCTAACATGGCTGAAAGACCCCAGGTAAACAAAAGTGTTTGTAGTGGAAAAGACATTCCAAGTCCTATGAAGGGACAAGCAAGAGGAAAGGCCAATCCTCTCCTTAATTCTATAGGTCAGATATCTCAAATCCAAGCCATACTCATTTTGCTTCTAGATTATTTCTAAGAGTAAAGCATATCCCTGTTTTCTTTTTATATAACCTAAAAATTTCACCTAAAAGTCAGAAAGATAAAGTGGGTCAGATTCCCTCCTTATTCAAAATACTCAAAATATGATGACTCACAGTAGCAGACATAAAGGATGAATATGTGTGGAGATTATATGAGGATTGTATGTAATAAAAATAAGTAATAAAGTCATAAGTAATAATTATCATATGTGGGATTAAAAACTTTAACTGTTGAAATATTATGATGAAGAAGAAATAAGAGGTTAACTAATGTTTAATAAACATCCTGGGCTTTGAGTTAGTAAAATCAATTTTTATTAAGAATATTTAAACTTATTTTCCAGTCTAGAAATTGAGCATGATCTTTCATGTATACCTAAAAGACATACTTCTCTGACATAATCTTTTCTGGGGAGCCCCAGGTATTCATACTTTATCTATCCTGACCTCTTTGCTCTTTCTCTTGACTTTCAAGCTACTTCTGGAACAAAGCCTTTGCATTTTCCCATCCCTCTGTTGGGAACATTTTTCTCCAGTTCCTTAGATTGTTAATTTTTCCTCTTCCCTCAAAACTTAGCTTGACTATTACCTTTTCCTGGGAGCCTCATTGTCACTATGTCTGCAGTAGTTTTCCCTTTGTAGTTATTGTTGGTCATATTACCATCTATTGTTCCCATAAGCCATTTTAACTGACAATTTCACTTATTTACTTACTGTCTATTATTCTCATAAACCCATTTTAACTGACTTTTATTTACTTACTTACTAGCTGTCTTTTGCGGTCAGAATTAAGTACCTTGAAGGCATATATATATATATATATATATATATATATATATATATATATATATATATATATTCCCCCCTCCCATTGGTATATAGAACAGTGTTTAGCACCTAGCATTCACTCAAAATGTTAAACACCCAGCTGACTGGCTGGTGCTTATCCAACCATAAGTTTTTGTATTGATCTGGTTCCTTTCCCCCTGCATGGCATTTCAGAAGACAGTGTTTTGAACCACATCTTTCATTCAAGTTACCTTTCAGTCAGATCTTGCACAATAATACATTATTGTGAAATAATCTATATATCTAGAGTGGCAAAGGCTTATAAGGAGTCCAAACACTCAAACGAAGCATTGATACAAAGAAAGGCTCATACTAGTTTTTTGAAATGTCAGGCTTTCTTAATATATTCTAAGAATTTATTGTTTTGGTTCAGCCTTTTCCCCCCTTGGGATGCTGTCTGCTTAGCTGCAGACACAGAAGCTGTTTCTCTCCAAGTATTTAAAGTGACATATTTGATAGCTGCCACAGGGTCACCGAAAGCAGAACAGAAGAGAGCCTTATGCTGCAGCTTGGTCCCTGGATGAAGTGCTTCTCAGCAAATGTCTGGATATGCAGACGAGAATGCAGTCTACTTTTATGACAGTTGTAACACACACCATCTGTCTTTCTGAGGATTTCTTTTTTCTTCATTAACTGTCGATCCATTAGATGTAATACATTCTCCTGCCAATATTTTTCACCAGCAATACTTTACTGGCGTTTAAATTAACAGGTGCTCAGCTCACTTTTAAAAGAAATCTGAGAAGGACTTGGGAATTTGGAAACATGTTTACTGGAATATATTTCATAGGTTTAATATCAATTTTGTACATGAATCAGACTCCGTTTATAAAATATTGTTCAATAAATAATTTAAAATATACATAGAAAGGTACTTTATATGTACAATTACATGGGCAAGATAATGAGTACATTTCTTATCAAGCATTATAGCCTCCTCCTTTGTTTCCCCTTCCCATCCCTTCCCATCCTCCCCCCCCACCCATTCCTGCTTGCTCCCCTACATCCCCCACCCCCCACCCCCCACCCCTGCACCAAAGTTGTAAAGTTCGTTTTCGACATATCATCAGTTATTCTTATTAATGTAAAGAAGTTAGAAACTGTGTGTCATAGCTCCAGCTACTTAGGACAAAGGATCAAAAGTTTGAGGTCAACTTCTGTGACTTAGAGAGGCTTGTCCCAAACTTGTAAAAGGAACAGGAGGTGTGCTTAGTGATGGAAGTACTTGATGATCATGTAAAAAGCCTTAAGTTTAATATCTAATATCACCACCCCAAAAGTTGAGAGCATATAAAAAATAAGAAACAAGTGAAATTCCACAGGTTTATTTGTAATATTATTCAGAGCCTTTATTCCTATGATGCTTGAAAATTTGAAAATATTAATTTAACAATTCAAAAGTGCTCCTTATACATAATAAATTCAAAGAACATCTTAATGCAAATAATTCACACAACACTAACCTGACTTTTGGTGTTAACTTTCATTTTAGCCCTATGATACTGAAAGTTGGGCTTCATGTATATCATTCTGTTTTTTACAGCTAATATTTGCCTACTTTCTCCAAAACAACTTCCTTGACATAATCTCATTTTTTGCAAGTCGTTTCAATATTGTTCAAAATGTCCTTTATGGCTGTTCCTTCCCTTCTCCTTTGGAGCTGAAGAGACTTATTAGATCTTCATGGCAACTTAGGTTTGTCCCTTCCCCTCCAATCTCCTGCTGCCCATCTTAGTAAAGACCTATACTGTCTCATAAAATGTCCATCTAGGTTTCCCTGTTTATTTCCAGAATAGACATAATATTATACTGAATAGACATAATATTATACCGAATAGACCTTATGCCTTTGTTCAAACAGCTACAATTTAGTCTAACCCTATTTATTGCTAGTTTTTTTCACTATCCCATTTTAACATGAACTCTGTACCTCATTTTAAGTTGAGATCTTTATTATCCTCTCTCCTTTCTCCTATCCCTCTGCTAGTAGTCCTATTATTTTTTCTAGATATCCTGATTTGCTTCGCACTGTTCTGTTTTTCTTTTCCTTGAAAGTTTTGTGCTTTAAGACACTATTCAGATACAAGCAAATTGAGATCGTTCTTCACATTACCGGCTTTCCTTATTCAATGTATATAATAAGTATATATATTATACTTATACATATCCATATATAAAATTCACATGTGTATTGTAGGTACTGTGGTAATGGTATCAATGCAATCCTTTGTGCCATTTTGCTTTAAGGAGATACACTGATTATCTTAGAGGCAAGAAGTCCAAAATCAAGTGGTTGAAAAGGTAGGTTCTTTCTAAAATTTGTTAGGAAAAAATCTACTCATTGCCTTCTTTTAGCTTCTGGAGATTTTCTGGACCTCTTTGTCATTCCTTGACTTGCAGACTCTGCCTCCATCTTCACTTGACAGTCTACACAGCAGGACTGTGGTGAGGTCTAGTTTTAGGAAACATAAAAGATGTTCTTATGTACCCTATTTATTGACTTGCATTATAAGGAGATCAAATTATGGAAAGTTGGAAAAACTAACTTTTCATATTTAGCTTTTTATCAGCATATATTAGGTACACAAAAGCTTTTCATTGTGATATGCCTTTACATTTATATAATGTACATTGATCATATTTATTCCTTCTGCTTCTTTTTCTAAAATGACATAAAGATGGAGTATTGAATTTGTATTTCCTTTATGGCTAAGGATGTTGAACATTTTCTCATGTATTTAGCAATTTGTACTTCTTTTGAAAATTCTCTTCAATTCATTTTTCCCATTTATTATTTATTTGTTCTGTTGGTAATTAATTCTTGTGTTCCTTCTATATTCTGTATAAAAAACTTTTGTCTGATGAGTGCCTCTCTTCATTTTGGTAATTTTTTTCTTCTATGTACAGAAGCATTTTAATTCTATATAATCCTTCCTGACGATTTTTTTCTTTTTTTTTTCTTTTTTTTCAGGCAGGAAAAGAAGTTTGTTTACCAAACTGCTGCCCCTGCCATGCATGGTGGAGAAGCATGGCTGAAAAGGAAAGGGGGAGGGAGGAAGAGGGGTGCCCCACCTCTGGGCCAGGACTTATCTAGGCCAGGGACAGGAAGAGGTGTGACCAGGTGGGGGAAAGGTGTGGCCACACTGGATCTGGATGTGACCTCAGGGTCACATAGGAGGCATGTGATCAGAGGTGGCCCAGGATGTGACCTAGCAGGAGGGGAAGGTGACTGCTTCCAGGTGTGCCAGTTACCTAGGTAACAGATACTGGGCAGAAACTTAGCCAAGAGGGAGGGAGGTGTCCCTGTGCAGACCTTACATTCCAGCCTTTTGATAATTATGAAAAAGGGTGAAGATTCTCTCTGGCTACTTCCTGCTGGCAAGGGACATCGACAGTAGGGGTAAAAGGCTGAGATGTGGTCCCCTCTGGGAGAAAGCAGCATTTGGTAGGTGTGAATCCTTAGATGAAGTCTGGAGGAGGCAGGTCTCTTGGATGAAATCTGGAGAAGTCTCATGTGGCATTGAGGGACTGAAAAAAAAATACTAGAGAGCAAATAAATGGCAAGAGGAAGGATTTGGGGCTGAAAAATGTTGGTAGAAATGTCCCTAGCTACTTCTGATGTCTGGCAACTAGATAGAGGAGAAGTCAGGTAACAAAGGCAAGAATATAAATTGCTGTCCAGTTAATAGGTAGACAGGTAAGGACAGTAGATGGGCAGGCTTCTTACTTCTATTGACCTCCTGGCTCTGGTTAATTTTGAAAGGGCAAGTGCAAAGTTGCTGATGTGACGTCATCTCCTCTTACTCCTCTCCATGTTCCCTTGTTCTCCAGACTGGCTGAGTCTAGGTGCTCATTGCTGGGATGGCTGGTCCCAGTTTGTATTCAAGGAGGTTTGAATTCAAGTCCTGGGCACTGTTCCTGAGCACTTCTGCTCAAGGCTAGTGCTCTACCACGTTGAGTTACAATACCACTTCCAGTGTTTGGCTGGTTCAAGATAAGAGTCTTGAGCCATGCTTTCAGCCTGGTTCTTTGCAGGTTAGTTGGGAGATGGAGTCTTAGGGATTTGCAGCCTGGGCTGGCTTTGAACTGCAATCTTTGCCACAAAAGCCCTTTATTATTTCCAATTAAAGGAGATCAAGTAGAATAGTAGAGTTTACCTGGTTCTTAGCAAGAATTGACCAACCAATATTCTGAAATGACAAATTTTGTTACTGTTAGGGAGATACATTTATTATCTCACAGTCCTGGAGGCTAGAAGATCAAAATCAAGTTGTTGTAAGAGAGGGTTCCTTCTGAGGTTTGCTATAAATCCTGTTCCATGCCTTCTCTTTTTTTTTTCTTCTGCTTATGTGGTGCTGAGGAATCGAACCCAGGGCCTCAAGCATGCAAGGCAAGTGCTCTACCACTGAGCCACCTTCCCAGCCCCAATCCATGCCTTCTCTTAGCTTCTGGTAGTTTCTGTCCTTCAGTATTCCTTGGCTTGCAAACTCTGCCTTCATCTTCACATGATAGTCTCTCATGGATACTTCCACATTTTCCATTTAATGAGTACAGCCCTCCTCAGGGTCCCATGTGCTCCAGTATGATTCTTAGTAAATTACATCTCCAATACTCCTTTTTTCCAAATGATATCACATTCCAAGGTGTTGGAGCTTGGCAGTTCATTTAGTATCTTGAGGCAGTCACAGCTTTTTTTCCCAAATGGCACTCCAGATCATTTATACCAAATTGCTATTACTCTATCTTCTGGTATAGGCTAGGGGCAAGAAGAAGGATGGGGTTTCTACATATTCACAAACAGGCAGAATGATATAAATTCATCCCAAACTCCAAAGTTCATTTATCCTATATGAAAAGGGAGAACTGAAGAGAGATACAATAAAAAATTCAAACAGAAAGTAAATATTTCCTCAAAGGCACAAATTTTGCAAAAGTGGACGCTTGAGAAACACGGGTTGAGTTTTATGAAATCATGGGTAATTCTCAAGACACCACACAACTTTCTCAAAAATTATAAATGAGAAGTGGTGCTGTGGCTTAAGTGGTAGGGTGCAAGCCTTGAGCTGAAATGTTGAGGGACAGTGCTCAGGCCCAGAGTTCAGGCCCCATGACAGACCAAAAAAAAAATTCAAAAATTATAATGATGGATTTGAAATGAACTTGTTACTGTATGGTTTTCAAGGCCTATGGTGACTCATGAGCAGCAAGTCTCTTCTAATTAAAACACTTTCCACACAGGGAAACAGAAGTAGAAATATTTAAAAATGGTAATGCAAGAAATAGATTTCTGAGCAACCTGAAACCTGAACATTGTAGTTTTCCTAATACTATAAAAGCTGGGACAATCCTGTGGCTCATGTGGGAATAAGAGTCTAAGATTAAATGCCAAAGTAAAATCTTTTCGCCTTTGCCATACTTAGAAATTTTCATGGTCTGTTGAGAAGAATGTATATTTTGCAGACATTGGATCAGAATATTTGGTAAGGGCATGCTACGTCCATTTGTTGTATAAAGTGTCTAATTCTGAATTTTCCTTCTTGATTTTTTTCTTTTTTGTCTAGATGGTCTAGTGTTTGGTGACAGTGGAGTACTAAAGTCAGTACTACTGTGTATCTATCTGTGTCTTAATGTTTTATAGTGTTTGTTTCACAAAATGGGATCCATCAACATTCAGTATATATGTATGGTAATAACATAAAGCAGTGATTGTATCTTTATTCCACAAGAACATTGTTGATTTCTACTGTTATATGAGTTAGCACTAGGGCAGTAAGAAAAAGTGATATGTAGAATTTGATGAACTTTGGAACACTTCTATATTTCTTTTTGAGCCTTTTTTCCTCTTATTGTTCTTAGCAGTTTCTTATAGGGCCAATGTTTTCATATTGATCTTGGATGAATTTATCTTTCCTTTGAGGACTGTATTATGTTAGCTCTCAAATTTGTTTATTTTACCTAATCATAAATCAGAATTAAACTTTCCTGAAAATGACTACATAGAAATATGCCATAATTAGGTTAAAAATAGAGGGGAAATTGCTTCTTCTTTTCTGTAAGGGAAATAGATATTTAAAAGTAAGTTTGGTGCTGTATATTTAAATTGCTAATTTCTGTATTACTTTTTGAGGAAAAATGAATTAGATTTTAATCACCTTTTTATTAAATACTATTTTTATATTTGTTTCATGTCCTTACTATTAAACTAAAATGTGTAGTTCATAATTTTGTAAAAGTTTTTTTTGCCTGCCTTTTACATTGTTTAGAAGTTTTTTTTAATAGTTGATGGACTATGTTTTAAGTAGTAGCTAATGATTTTTCTCTTATATCTCTTATTAAAAATCATAATTGTAATCTAAGTGTTGATATTAATTCAAACAAATTCCTCTTTGCATAAATACTAATTTGCTTTTGTAGTGTGCTTTATGGCTTAACCATTCACGTAAGTTTAAGAGGTGTATTAGGAGCAGGTTGTTTTTTCATGCGGTAAACAATGTCCAGATAATCTTCTCAAATCAAGGAATTAAATGGGCACATAGTTCACATGCTAGAATTTCATATTTTAAATATTATTATGGATTTTGGTAATAAGATGATGACTGTTCCTTTTTATGCAGGTGATCAAGTAGTCTGGATTGGATACTATGGCTTAGTGTATAATATGGTGAAAATGTCCTGGGAACTTCGGGGTGATGAGGAACAGGATGGATTTAGAAATGTGATATGGGAAATATTACAAAAAACAAAGGAAAATGAAAAAGACACACGGATCCAAAGTGCAATAACAGTAGCCCAGGTGAGTTGAGACATTACTCAATAAATTGGTACATTTATCAGTAAGAATCATGTTTGTCAATTCTCTATAGAAAGCAAATGCCAGAATATTACTGGCCTACTTTTGTATGGATTTTTAATATTTTTTTGCCTTTTCTTTTTCTGCTGGGGATGAAACCCAGGATGTCTTACTTAATAACAAGTGCTGTGCCACTGAGCCATGTCCCAGCTCTACTGGCCTATTTTTCTTGAAAGATAAGAAGACTAAGCTCAAGAAGATAGCATTACAACTGAACTCCTAAACCTACCATAAAAATGGAATTAAATAAATGCAACAAACTTGAGGAAAATATATTCCAGCTTGGTATGATCCAACCATAGAACTTGAATATAGTGAAAAATGGTGATTGAAATGGCTAGGTACATCAGATTGATGAATGACATTGAGCTCTGGTGAAAAAGCTTGGAAAATAATAGATACTTTAAGAAGCATAACACATACTTCTATTTGAGGGCTGTTTCTAGGAGGCCCAGTGGCTGAAATGCATGGAAGTGTTTTGACTTTTTCCTGCTAAGAGCTGTCAAAAGAGGTTGGTTGTGGTTAGGATTCAGAAAACTGGAGAGATAAGGTGCTTCTCTGTGGTTTGGTCTTTTGTGAGTTTGAAGAATCCAGATACCTCTGCTTACAATTGAATGTTTCATTATTCTCTAGTTGAGTGGACAAAAATACAATAAAGAAGTCTGAACATGGCCATATTATGATACAAGAGTAGAGAGAGAAAAAAGTTGGCCCTAACTTCAATTATCTCAATAAACACAGAAAATTAATGGGTACAGGAAAATGTTACTTTAAGGGTTGCCTCCTAGTCCTAGGATTTTTCCTCTTAGCCTGTTTGACAATTGCATTTGTAAACCAAACTTAAGTCTCTTCTAGATTGAAAGTTGAAAACACATAGAACATTGTTTAGTGAGAAAGCACAAACGTATACAACTATTGTAATATTGGACTAGTATACTAAAGAGCTGTCTTAGAAAAGGAAGTACAGATAAAACTTTTTTTTTTTTTTTTTGTTGGTTGTGGGGCTTGAACTCTGGACCTGGGCGCTGTCCCTCAGCTCTTCAGCTTAAGGCTAGTGCTCTCCAACTTGAACCACAGTGCCACTTCTGGTTTTCTGAGTGGTTTATTGGAGATAAAAGTCTCACAGACTTTCTTGCCCAGGCTGGCTTTGAACCATGATCCTCAGATCTCAGCCTCCTGAGTAGCTAGATTACAGGTATGAGCCACTGGAGCCTGTCTTAATTAAATCAGAATTTTAAAATGTTAAGTGATTTATAAAAACATCACAATACATGAGAGAAGGTGTAATGTGTTAATACATATGTACATATACATATATAATGGTATCCATATAATATATCTAAAGGCACTGGGTAATATTTAAACCATGGTAAACCTATCCTTTATTTTATTTTATTTTATTTTTTATTGTGAAAATGCTGTACAGAGGGGTTACAATTACATGGGCAAGATAATGAGTACATTTCTTATCAAGCATTGTAGCCTCTTCCTTTGTTTCCCCTTCCCATCCCTTCCCATCCTCCCCCTGTTCCCCCACCCAATCCTCCCCCCCACCTCCCCAGCCCGGCACCAAAGTTTTAAAGTTCGTTTTCGACATAAGGACATGTACATCTCATTGTTGCAATGAGTCCACCTGTATCCCTATTTAAACGATTCGTTTTTCCCCTTCCCCTCCACAAATTATACCGACATGAAACACAGTGAAAGCAGAGGTTATACTGTGGGGGAGGGACATACAAAGCAACAAAGAAATAATCTTATAAATGTGTTAGAAACAATCGCATGAAAGAAAAAAAACATTTGAATACATATCTAGACATTTTCTACTTCTTGTGGTATAAAGCCTTCCTTGTAGCTCTTTGAATTATACTTCTAGCTCTTTTAACTATGTTGTTGCCTATATTTACCCTATCATGTCATAGTATACTATACCAGAACTTCTTGCTCTTGCCTTACTGTAACTTATACCCATTGATCAATCTTTCCATATCCCTTCCCAGATGCAGCATTAGTTTTTATCAATACTAAATATCAATATATATTGATGTTCTATATATGTTTACTGATTGTAAAATAGTTAACTTTGAAAATTCAAAGAAACCTTAAGATCATATTTGGTTATTAAGTTACATTTAATATTTCTTAAAATAACTTTTAAGTTTTTAAAGTAATAAAATTATGAGTAAAATGTAGAAATAACTTGGAAATTAAAGAAATCCTTGATTAAATAGTTATTATTACCAGGAAGAAATTAATCAATTTGTGAGCAGTAGCCATGGTTTGGGGTACTGGCAATCTGCAAGGAACAAAGTACAAATTCTTTCAATTATAACATTTGTTTCAGGAAGGCTGACAAATATGTAACCTAACAAAATAAAACATTATTGAATGGTGATAGTTAGTTACTATAAGGAAATAGAGAAAGTTCTTGGAATGTGCTGGATGAGGAGGGAGAGTTCAAAGAAGGCTCCCAAGGTTACAGCATCAGAAAGAAAAACTGTGTACTGAAAGAGAAGTGACCACTAAAACAAGACTCTCGAGAGTAGATTGCAAGGGCTGAAGACAAAAATTATTTTGTTGTGTTAAGAGAGCTGGCAGGTCAATGTGTGTAGGCTTTGGTAACAGAGAGAGGAGGAAGAGATAATGATGAATGGGAAGAAATATTTTAATATGGCTCACATTAGCAAGAAGCATGAGCTTTTTAATTGAGAACATATTGAGTGGAAAATATTAAGAAAAATAAAAGCAATAATAAATGACAGAATAAAGTTATAAAATTGATAAATCCTGAAATTATTTCAGCAAAACAAAAATAGTACACGAACTATTAGTAGAATAGGTTGTAAATGGAAAAATGGAGAAACAAAGTTTACAAAAGTAAAAATGAAGGACATTGTATAAAATAATTTTAATTATGAAAAGATTGATTTATCACTTTATGTTAATATATGTTGATACAATATTTTCCTAAGAAAATGGAAGTTACAGAAAACCAAGATTCATTCATTGTCATGGCCATTGTTTTTAATGTTGTTTTTGACATTCTAGGCTGATGTACTTATATGTGGAAAATAACTGAATATACATTGGTCAATGTGGAAGTATAGTCATGTTTGTCACACTATAGTATTAGAGTAGTAAAACACTTGGGAAAAAAGACAAAATAATAGTTTAAATTCCAGTTTCTCACAATCAATTTGGATCTGGAACAAATTATCTCTTGCAACTTTCATTTTCTTACTTTTGAAAGATGGCTGGTGAGGATTATTGGAACTACTTATGGACAGGAATGGGTTACTGAAGACCACTCAAGAGACAGCTAGGTGATGGCAGCACAGAACCTAGAGTCCACTTGTCTGGGTACAATGGACATATCTACCACAGAGTAACTAAGTGGCCTTCATATATTCGTATTTCCATTTCCTTCTCTGAAAACAAAGCTAATATATAACCCACAGGCTTTTTGAAATGACTGAGTTATCTAATAAGCACAGAATAAACTGTAAAATATTCTGAGAAAGTAGAGGATAAATAGATACAAAATATGAAATTCTTAAAAATTATTTTTGGAGTAGTTTCTTCCTGGTACTGCTAACTGGGAAGTCTTCAATTCTTCCTTAAATTATGGAACATAAACTTGAAAAAACGGATGTACTATCCATGATTTGGAGATTAAGTACCTGTCTGCAAAATTAGGTAGGAAAAACCTAGTTGGTATTGTTAGCTGCTGAGTTACCATCAGTTTGGCATATAAATGTGGTTGAAATGCTGTGTGGAAAAATGAATCTTATGGTCCTTCATATTTTTATCTGTAGGGAATGAGTAGGCAACTGAGATTTGTAGGACCAACACTCAGCACTGTCTGACTTAAGGGTTGGGTTGGTGTGTGGGGAGTCATTGCTCTGCTTTGGTATAGTTCACACTCTCTAGAGTTATGCCTCCAGAATTTAGTAACATTCTTACTAGCAGTAAATTAATTCACTTTCACATGCATCTTAATTTTTATAGTAAGATGTTTTATGTCTCACTTATAAATTTTGATTTTAAGCAATGACAATGTAAATTACACAGTAAAGTATCTTTCCTTAAATTAAAAATATAATCAATAATAGCCTCTTGTTTTTTCTGATTAAATGGCTGTATGTATGTAGTCATTTAATGTCATTGATATTATATATGTACATATACATACACACACATACATCCATATGACATCTTGTGAGTTTCCAAATGTCATTCTCTTTGACTTCTTTACATCTTATTTTGAAGGAGGTTGATTTGTTGTTAGATGACATATACTTTTTGCAACTTAAATTTTATCTTTTTTATATTATTATTGTGAAAATACCATGCAGAGGGGTTACAATTACATGGGCAAGATAGTGGGTACATTTCTTATCAAGCATTGTTGCCTCCTCCTTTGTTTCCTCATACCATCCCTTAAGTTCTATCTTTATAGTAGTCACAATTTAATTATCTAAATATTCTTAGGGGCTAGCTTTCTAACCATTTCCTTCCTAATAGGTAGGAAGGCAATTGATGAATTCACTCTAACCAATGCATTGCTGAAGCAACTGGATGGGAAATTATTGACAATACTTTGTCTGTACTCTAGCTCTTATAGGAAATGAAAACAAACTTTTTCCTTTTTAATCATAGTAGGATTTGGAGAAGTCTTGTAAAAGAGCTTTCTAAAATCAAGCAGTCCATCATTTTCTCTAGCTATTCTAAATTTTTTTCTTTGGAAGGGGACAATGAAAGAGCTGCCCACTTGAGCTAAAGTGTTTTGAATTTTATTAGCTTGCTTTTATGTAAGTCTTAAGTTTCATCGTTAGTTTTGAATAGAGAACTCAAAAAGAGAAAAACAAAGAAAATGATTAGATCCATTGTAAAGATGATCATTATATCATCTGACATTGGTTTTACTTACTCCCTACTGATTTTTTTAAATAAACTACTTGCTAGAATTTAAAAAAATGAGACTCAAATTTCTGGACAAGAGCTAACAGATATAAAATAATGATGTGGATTTATCTCGCAAAGGTTTATTATTTTCTCTTTTCACTTGGTTCTGTGATTATTTCATTTACTTGTATTATTCATGGGTCTTATATCTACTTATCTTTATATGTCATTTCAAATCTCAAATGGATGATACTGTAACTAAATAAGCTAACTCAAATTTGTCATTTCCATAATTAGAATTCTATTTATATACCTAATTCCAGGGCCAATCATTTGGTATAAAATTTTCTCTTTTTTTGAGATTTTAGTAAATATCTATAGATAATTACATTTGAATTTCATAAGTCAATCAGACATAGAAGTACATTTTAGATGCAAATACCTCATTACTCAAGCAGTCATCCTTGAAAATAAAGGAATAAACAAAAGATCGACTTCATGTGCTTATTAGCTTTCAATACTTACTCCCTAGTGTTTTCCTTCATCTTAATAGTAAACAGATTGGGAAAGCAAGTATTCTGTAGCAAAAAAACCTAAATTAGAAATTTGGAAAAGCAGTTATATTAATTTAGGTATTGTACACAGTATCAGAAATAAGCTTACATAAGATAGACCAAAAGACAAATATTTTATGTTGTTGTTGTTGTTGTTGTTGTGGGGCCTGAACTTTGGGCCTGGGTGCTGTCCCTCAGCTCTTCAGCTCAAGGCTAGTGCTCTACCACTTGAGTCACAGCGCCACTTCTGGCTTTTCTGCTTATGGGGTGCTGAAGGATCGAACCCAGAGCCTCATGCATGCAAGGCAAGCACTCTACTACTGAGCCACCTTCCCAGCCCAAGACGAATCTTTTATATCAAAATAAATTGGAGTTAGAATCAGTCAGATTACCAAGTGATAAAAAATATGATTTAGATATAAACGAAAATGTCCAACAGATGACTTTGAAGTGCTATGTAAATTAGCTTTTGTTTTCTTACTTAATATTAAGGTATTATCAATATATAAGGCAAGGAATATTATACAAGTTTTCACTAAAATACTGACATAAAAAAATAACTGTTTAGGGGGCTGGGAAGGTGGCTCAGTGGTAGAGCGCTTGCCTTGCATGCCTGAGGCCCTGGGTTCGATTCCTCAGCACCACATAAGCAAAAAGTAAAAAGCCGAAGTGGCGCTGTGGCTCAAGTGGTAGAGCGCTAGCCTTGAGCTGAAGAGCTGAGGGACAGCACCCACGCCCAGAGTTCAAGCCCCACAACCGGACCCCACAAAAAAACAACTGTTTATTGAGTACTTAGTAGGTCTATCCAACTTTGTTTCATTCTATATAATATGAGAATACCAGATGAATTGTTGTGTTGTTCCTGGTCCAAATTGTTTTCCTGTGGAACTATGAGTTAATAAATGCTTGTGTTGAGCTATTCACTTCCAAGGTAACATGTTTATGTTTCATGTTTCTTGAGCTGTACATATAGAATTTAAGTTATTTTGAAAGTTTTTCTAATATTTATTATTTATAAAAGCTTTTACTGTATCATGTTAAGCTCTTTATATGAATTTTTTGATTTTATGAATTTGACTTTGCAGATTTTGAAACTGAAAATGTAAGTGAAGATTGTTTTATTGCAAGTGAAGTAACTTAGCTAGTAAGTACTACTTAACCATGGCAATAGTACTTACTATGGCTAAACTACTTCCGCTAGAAGGCAATAGTACTGCTTGAATTCAAACCATAGATGATAATTCTTCACAATGGATATTTTTCTCTAGTCTTACTTCTTGAGTTATTTGAGTAAAATCTATAAGAACGAAAAATGTGAATACTGATGTTTGAAAGTAGATTAAAAGTATCCCTAATCTTTAATATACAACTCAATACATATGTGCTTCTGATTTTACACTATTCATTGTTTCTTTGTTTAGACTCTTCATTCATATTTTATTTTGCTACCAGAAATGGTATTCTGTAATATTTAAAACTTTTCAAATGAGATGACAAAAACAACCCAAAATAAAACAATAAGTGGTTAACACTGGTATTATAATCCGTTGTGAAAATATAAGAAACCCCAAAGCATGAAACTGTTAGTCAAACCCATTATGCTGAGCTAAGGCTGGACAGCATAGAGCCTAACTAACATAGAATTTCTTTTTTCAAAGATTGCTAGATAGCCAATCTCATTGGAGTTCTGGGATAGCTCTCAGCTTAAATTTGTGTTTCTTCATCAATATAAGTATTTTGAGTGTCATTTCACCTTTTTACACTATTTGCATTTCCTCTTTTGTTGCCTGGAAATTCAAAGACATCATTCTTTTCTCTTGAGTTGACTGTCACATTGATTGTTAGGAGATCTCAGTAACTCTAGATGTAACTTATTATTCCCACTGTGTCTCTTTGGAGCTATTTCAGTTTATTCATATACCCCAATATTTATGTTCTTTTATTTTTCTCCAATTTCCCTCTTTATTTCTTCATTTTGTAGCACTTTCTTATTTTCTGCAAACATAAGATAGCATTGTATATCTTCTCCACATTTTGCTTTCCAATATCCCATACCTTATATTTTCCCCAGCTCTTTTGTGTATTGTTACTGGGTCTTAAATTCAGGATCTTGTTTCTCTCCAAGACTACCACTTTACCACTTGAGTCATTCCCTCACTTTTAGCTTTTTGGTGATTAATTGGAATTAATAGTCTTTTACATTTGTCTGCATAGGCTTGCTTCAAAACTCAATCCTCAATTCTCAGCCTTGTGAGTTAGAATTATAGGCATGAGCCACCAGCACCCAGTTTATTTGGTCCTGATTTTATTAAAATACAAATATGTAAATAAAAGAAATTACAAATGTATAGCTCTGAGTTATCAGTAGTAGGCATTTATAGCAAAGAATATTTTAAACACTTAAGCATCTTCCTTGTATACTCTAATCTCTATGTTCTTCTCCCTAAAGCTAACAATATTTCCTGACATCTGATTGATGTTTTGTTCATATAAGTGTACTCATACATTATGTAGTATTTTTCTGTCTAGTTTCAATTGACTCGGTAGATTATCAATAATGTATGAAATACTTTGACACGTACCATTTCATTATATTAATATATCATAATTTTCTATTTGTGAATGATAACGTGTGTTTAGAGTCACTGTCATTATTGTTGTTATAGACAATTAATATTCTTTAGGCTTACCATTTGTGAATACTTTTCTCCCCTTACATTAACTTCTTAAATCTCTAGCTTCTGTATGGCATTATTTTTCTTAATATTTGAGGAAAATCCTTTCAAAGCCTATTGTGATATTCTGCTAGTGGCGAATTTTGTCACTTTTCATTCAAAAGGTTTTTAAAATTCAATTTATGCATATTATCTATATTAATTCAATTTATGTATATTTAACTCAGGGCCAGGGTGCTGTCCCTAAGCTTCTTTTGCCCACTAGCACTGTATCACTTGAGCCATAGCTCTGCTTCTGGAGTTTTGGTAATTTATTGGATATAGGAGTCTCATGGACTTTCCTGCCCAGGCTGGTTTTAAATTGTGATCCTTAGATCTCAGTCTCCTGAATAGCTAGTTATTACAGCCATGAGCCACTAGAACCTAGCTTCAACTTAGTTTTTAAAAATTTTTTTGGAGGGTCCAGTCGTGGGGCCTGAACTCTGGGCCTGGGCTCTGTCCCTCAACTCTTCAGCTCAAGGCTAGCGCTCTACAACCTGAGCCACAGCACCACTTCCGTCTTTTTTCTTTTTGCTTATATGGTGCTGAGGAATCGAACCCAGGGCCTCAGGCATGCAAGGCAAGCACTCTACCACTGAGCCACCTTCCCAGCCCTTAAAAATATTTTTATTGGTTCAGGCTTGTCTATTGACAAAGATACAAATTTAAGTGTCTAATCAATTGCTCTGTTCATTCTACTCCTAGACAATGTTTTTCCTTATATTATATTTAGGCTTTGGATCACTAAAGTTCCTCTCAGTTTATAACTAAATGACATATATCTAGTGCCAAATAGTGTGTTTAACATATATATATGAGTTTAAATATCATAATGTGTAACTAACTTCCTTCAGTTCTCCATACCTAATTATTAAAGTGGCATGCCAAAGTCACATACATGGCTTTGAGCAGGTGTCAGTTTTCCTCTTTCTCTTTCCTGTACTTGTGACTACTAGGGGACTGTGTTATTTAAATTTCTTGAATTTCCCCAGATAAAACTCCTCCCCTCCCACGCCTCATTTCTCCAAGTGAAAACATATATACTTATCACTTGAAAAGCTGTCTTTTGAATGAGTTAATATGCTAGCAAGTATTAATTTGATATTTTGGAGTTTAGAACAAATTAAACAACCAAATAAGACAAACCAAAAGAATGAACTTTTTTTAAAAATCTGTAAGTATAATGTTTTAGATAAGAATATTTGGCTCTATTAAAAGTTATGTTTTCATTCCTGGAGGTCAGAATACTTTGTACACATTTTCTTTACAGTTGTAATTCATTTTACAGTAAAATATGGGCATTAAAAAAAACCCTAAATGTTATGTTAGGCACCAGTGGTTCATGCCTATAATCATAGCTACTCAGGAGGCTGAGATCTGAGGATTGAGGTTCAAAGCCAGCCTGAATAGAAAAGTCAGTGAGACCCTTATTTTCAATTAACCACCAAAAGGCCAGAAGTGGAACTGTGCCGACCACTAGCTTTTAACAAAAAAGCTCCGGGATAATGCCCAGGCCATGAGTTCAAGCCCCAGGACAGATACAAAACAAAACAAAAACTTTTGTTTCTTCTTTCTTGTGGATCTATTATGCTAACACTTATTTCCAATGATTAAGCTCCAAAGGATACTTATTCTTACACTTTCTGATATTTCTTTAATAATTTGTTTATTCTTAAATTCCATGGGATCAACAGACATTGTTTTTCTTTCATACCTCTTTGAATAAGGTTTAACTGGCAAGAAGACATCTTTTACAAGTGTTAAAAATTGTCAATGTAAGCAGTATGGAGGTTCCTCAAAAGACTCCACATAGAGCCTCCCCTATGACCCAGCAATCCCACTTTTGGGCATTTACCCAAATGATCACAAACAAGACCACACTAAAGCTATCAGCACGATTATGTTTATTGCAGCATTATTTACCATAGCTAAGATATGGAACCAACCCAGATACCCCTCAGTAGATGAATGGATCAAGAAAATGTGGTATATATACACAATGGAATTCTATGCCTCCATCAGAAAGAATGACATTGCCCCATTTGTTAGGAAATGGAAAGACTTGGAAAAAATTGTATTAATGAAGTAAGCCAGGCCCAAAGAAACATAGGTCCCATGGTTTTCCTTATTTGCAATAACTAGTCTGAGTCAAGTAGAAAGGTCAGATAAGTTGGTGTTAGGGGAATGAACCCCAAGATAAGTATTCAAATACTTTTTTTCTTTCATGCAATTGTTTCTAATATATTTATGAGATGATTTCTATGTTGCTTTGTATGTCCCTCCCCCACGGTATAATCCATGCTTTCACTGTATTTGATGTTGGTATAATTTGTAGAGGGGAAGGGAAAAACAAATAATTTAACTAGGAATTCAGGTGAACCCATTGCAACAATGAGATGTACAAGTCGTTATGTCGAAAAACGAACTTTACAACTTTGGTGGAAGGTGGGGGGAAGATTGGGTGGGGGGAGCGGGGAGTATGGGAAGGGATGGGAAGGGGAAACAAAGAGGAAGCAACAATTCTTTATAAGAAATATTCTCATTATCTTGCCCATGTAATTGTAACTCCTCTGTACGGTATTCTCACAATAAAAAAAAACACACACACACACAAAAACTGTCAATTTTTAGTTCCGTTAGGACACGTCTTGTGCCTGAGACAGTCTAGTCTAATATAAATTGTATAGTCCACTATTATTTCAATGATTACAAATGACAATGCTTAGAAAACAACCTTTGCTCTCTCTTTTCCTAATTCCTTGAACCTCAAAACATCTTAGTGTGTAGAAGGTAATATTGTTGCCATATAACCTACAGTGCAAAATGTAACTTAATTTATAAACTATTTAACATTACCAAAGGAAGGACTTAATAATTAACAACACTCTGATGTTTATTGGGTTGAAATTTTCACATTTTGTGCTTTAAAAATAAACATGCAATTTTATGATTAACTTGTGAATTTGATGTATACAAGTTTATATTTAAACCTTCAATTTATCTACAAAACAGGAAGATCCTTTACTAACTATATTATGTCTTTTCATTTCTTGTATTTTTGATCCATTAGAACATTCTATATTCTGTGATTCTTATTTTAATCAGGTTATAAAGTTTGAAGTTTGTGGAAGCTGGAGGAAAGGTGACATATTTAATAGTATATTTAAAATGAAAAGCACTTCTGAAGAGATCCCTATACACAAGTTCTTCCTGTGTCAAATTTAATATAAACCTAACTGTTGCCTTGTATGTGTGAAGAAAAGAAAGAACTGTGGCAAACTCACAGTGGTATAATAAACAAATGTTAATTGATGTGCTTTGTTTGAAATACTTCCAGGGAGACTTGCAATGAGCAAGGTTTCTCTGTATTGGCAATTCAGTAGCATATGTTGGCACATCTAGAAAAAGTCATCATGGATAAGTGCTTTTTGCCATCTGGTATATGACCCAAAATAGCAAAAATGGAAGATGTACAGTTAAAATGAGGATTTGACTTTATTCAGAGTACCTTTGATACATCAGGTAAAGTACTTTGAGGTTCACATTTCATGGTGAGATTGCTCAAATAAAATTTGTTTTTATTCTTAATGATATATCCATGCTTCTAATGTACTCCATACAACAGAAGATTAGAGAAAAAGCTAACACAATTAGTCTATATTTTCTCAGTGCCTGCCTCTTTCTTCCTTCACATATGGTTTTTATTTTAATAATAGTAGAACCTGAGAGTGAAAAAGAACATGTATTTTTGGATAAGTATGGCCCATTAGACAATCCTGAACTGAATAGTAAGTTTGTATTGTTTTAAGAGGGCAAGGAGACTATTTGTGAAGCATTTACCATGTGCCATACACTGTGTTGTCTATAATATAAATATATTTTTTTCTCCAGCCCTGGAGGGAAAAAAGAGGCTGATTACCTTGTGCAAGATCATCCAAGAGCGAGTGGGAAAACATTGTTTCCATTGAAGACATTTTAAATTTATTACAGCAAACTTTCTTAAAACTTAATGTACCTATAAGCAGAAGGCCTGAGGTCCTCCATTTATAGCATGCTCCCAAATAAAGAACAGGATGGCCTGATAAAATGTTAAGGAATGTTTTCCTTGGAGTTACTTATCTCTTAGATTCCTTAAGAAGAGATAGGGACATCTTAAGAAAAGATAGAAACTGAGAGAAGGGGAAAAAGTTGCTGCAGACTCTAATGTAGTGACTTGATATGCTACTTCTTCCTTCTTTTGTCTCTCATGTCAAGAATGATGTGAGTTAGCTCAAAATTTTGCATTTGCTACATTTTCCTAATTATTGGTGGAAAATTCAGTACTCTGGAGAAACTTTCTTCCTTTATTTTGTATTGCTTTTACATCCTAATTCCTGGGAGAATTTTTCCTTGTGCTGATTTATCTATCTTCTTTCTACTAGCTTGTACCAATGTTGGAATTTGCCATGTTGTCTCTCTTACAAAGGTAAAGTTAGCATCTGTTCCTGCCGGTGGTTTGAATATGTAAAAAAATATTGTTCAAGAATATTACTTTTCTCATTTTAATACTAACTCTATAAAATTAAAAGTTATTAAAATTGTCATTTGGTTATTAATAAAAAGTAAATATCATGCTTTAATAATGCAGTACATAAATAAAGCCATGAATCAAGGTGGACTACATAGTCTTTACTATAAAGCAATAATAAAATTCATGATGAGACTAGAAATATTAGTCCGTGCCAGTAAGCCTCCCTACTCAGAAGACTGAGCTCTGAATATCACAGTTCAAAGCCAATGTGAGAAGGAAAGCCAAGTCTGTAAGACTCTTATCTCCAATTAATTACCAGAAAATCAGAAATGGAACTGTGTCTCAAAGTGGTAGAGCACTAGCCTTGAGCAAAAGAGCTTAGGGACAGATGCCCAGGCCCTAAAGCAGGTTGCATGATTTCCCTTATTTGTAAGAACTAGAATATGTATATGATATTCTTAACAGGGGATCTCAATAACTCAAGTGCTTAGTCCAAAAGACTATATATAATGAAACATATTAACATGAACTCCACCTTATGGAAACAAGAAGTTCTCATTTGACCCTGTATATAGTTCTCTTTTTTACCTCTAGTTTTTCCTTTTTTCATTCCTCTTAGTTTTTGTACCTCATGTTTTGCATAATAAACAATGCAATATGTGAAAAGGAAAGGGAATCACAGAAACAGCAGAACAACGGATGAACCACAGCAACATTGATACTCAATTGACATTGTGTTAGATATGAACATTACAACTTGGGGGAGGGATAGAGAGGCGTAAGTGGGAGATAAAGAGGATGGGGTAACAAAGATTAAAAATAAATGTACTTATTGCCTTACTATGTAACTGTAACTCCCCAGCTCATCTTTTCAATAAAAAATATTAAAAATTACATAAATAAAAAAGTAAATACTTAAGTTTATATGAAGGTGACATGTAAGAGTGAATTGTAACATGTTAGAATAATAGTTGTCAAAAAAGGAAAATGACTATAGAAATAGAAATGACTATAGAAATATAGTTAATGATCTTACTTGATCATTTTTAATAAAAAAGTAATTCTGTGATAAATTGTTTTTGGATGGCAGTAGTCATGCAATGATTAGGCACTAGTTTGCCATTGTAGCCAAGCCCTGAAAGCAGCCAATGTCAGCTGTTTCTTAGTCTGTGAGAGCAGTCATCCTGTGTGATCACAGGTAACTCTCACAAAACCCTGAAAGGTAGACATTATTACCTTCAGAATATAATGAGTCAAAACAAAATTGAACACAAAACAGACCTACACTGAAAACATTTTCAGTCTTATTTCTACCAAGTGGAAGAACTAGACCTGATTTCAGATTTTTCATACTACAGAACTGATATTTCTTCCAGACTATTTTCTGTAGGAAAATAAATAGGAATTATTTATAGATAAGGAAGATATTTCATTTGACTAAGATTTGAGACTACATTTTTATAAGTTGAAGATCTTAGACATAAATGAGGAATGGAAATTTACTTGTACTTCCAACGAGGAAACCGTAGTGAAAGATGTGACAAAGGCTTTATATTGCTGAGAGAACAGGCCTGGATCTATAGCCATGCCTGTCTTGGAGGGAGGAGAGCAAGAGGCAGTCATGTGAGATAAAAAAGAACATCAATACTCTATGATACCAAGTGATGCCATCTATAATAACATAGTTTAAAGATAGTTAGTTATTCCTGTATCACATTCTTAGGGATTGTGTTTATTGCATTGTAATATATGTGTGCTACACTGCATTATAATATTTCAAAGTGATTTTTCTATGGAAAGTTAAGCAAGAGAAAGTAATTAGAAGACACTATACAGGTGTTATAACCATTTTACAGATGAAACTTCAGATTCAAACTCAAAACTACAGTCAGAGACCTGGTTAGAACTGCTTCAAACTGAATACTCTGTCCATAATTTCTGCCTGGATAATATGCAGAACAATCTGCTTACTTGGAAATGTTATAAACATAATTATATGTTTATACATACAATTCTCCAACATCCAGAGAAAAGAGAAATGATAGTTATTTTAAAAGTGGATACATTTCAATGAAGACTAGTAGTAAAGTTCTTATTTTTCTGGAATAATACTGAACTAATATAAACATAGTTTCTCATTTTTTATGGTATTACTTTAAGTTGAAAAATTTGTATATATTTACAAATATATTTATATTTGGAACATATGTATATATAATAATAGAGTCATCAAATCAAGGAAATTGACATATCTTTTACTACATACATGGTTATCATTTTCATTACAGAACACTTAAACTACTCAGCATTTTCAAAAATATGTATCTATTAAATATAGTTAATATGCTGTAAGTCCTCAAGTTTGTTCCTCCTATCCAACTCAGACTTTGTGTTTTTTACTAACATCTCAATCATCCACTCTTCAGCCAGAAGTAACTACCATTCTGCTTTCTTTTCCCCCCACTTTATGTAGTTAGAATATTCTTAGGCTCTATATGCAATTGACAGCATGCAGTATTTGTCTTTTTTTGCCTGACATATTTCAGTTAATATCCTCTAGGTTCATACATGTTGTTTCAAATAGCATGCTTCTCTTCTTTTCAAAGGGTGAGTAGTATTCCATTCTGATAAGCACCAAATTTTCTTTATTCAGTCATTTGTTCATGAACATATAGGTTGAGACTACCACCATTACTATTATATGAAGATTTGTTCTCCCTTTGATATGTGATTTAGTTTTCTTTGGGTAACAAATAGGAGGACATTGCTGAATTATATGCCTACCTACTTGCCTGATTTTCACTTTATTCCTTTAAATTTTTTGCATGATATTTTTCTTACCCTCAATGAATTATATAGTAATTCATGCTTGCTTACTTAACTTCTGTTATTTTCCTCAAGATTTTAACTCTTTTTATACCCATATCTACCATGAGACTGTAGTACGCCTATTTTTCCATTTTATTTTTGTCTAGATTATTAAATAATACTAGAACAAGAATTTAATTGAGCCAAGTGTAATCTGGGAATCAGACCAAAGCTAAAGAAGTTAAGTTGGATGTTCATATGCAGATCCTTTCCCATTCCTATATTTTCGGTAACAGGATTTACAGGCATCTAAGATGAATCCCAAGTGACTGTTTATGAGCTAAATGAAGACAGATAATACTCAATGAAATACTTACAAACTAAAATGTAAATAGACAGCAGCCAGCTCAAATTACAATGAAATTGTGTGAAAATATAGTAAACATTAAGGAATCAAAACATATGACATTTTATTTACATCTTCTTGCATTATTACTGATTTTAGAAAAGGAAAATATTCTTCTAGCCATTTCAGAAAAATGTATTGAAAATCAGTCTTGAATATTATTAAACATGAAAAGGAAATCTGTTCCTTCTTAAGTCACTTTTATTTAAATAGTCTAAGTTTTATTTTCCCTTTTCCTGGTATTCAAGAACATTCACTTTTATCAAAAGCTCCATGTATCAAATCATAATGTATAATTTTCATGATTTCTTGTCAGTTAAAAATAAACTTTCAAAGATTTAAAGTCTCACTCCTGAAAGGTTTTAAATTCTAGCGAAAGAAGCCCTTGTCCTATAAAATTTTTGTTCTATAAAAATGCTCCAATGGGCTAGGAAGTTGGCTTGGTGGTAGAGCACTTGCCTTGCATACATGAGACCCTGGGTTCGATTCCTCAGCACCACACAAGCAGAAAAAAAAAGCCGGAAGTGGCGCTGTGGCACAAGTGGTAGAGCGCTAGCCTTGAGCTGAAGAGCTGAGGGACAGCTCCCAGGCCCAGAGTTCAGGCCCCACGACCGGAACCCCTCCTCCCCCCGCCAAAAAAAATGCTCTAAAAGGGATTGGGAAGGTGGCTCAGTGGTAGAGCGCTTGCCTTGCATCATGAGGTCTTTGGTTTGATTCCTCAGCACCACATAATCAGAAAAAGCCGGAAGTGGTGCTCAAGTGGTAGAGCACTGACCTTGAGCTGAAGAGCTGAGGGACAGCGCCCAGTTCCTGAGTTCAGGCTCTACAACCAATAAAAATAAAAATAAAAAATGCTCCACAATAGGGACACAAGAGATTTTATCTTTGTTGCTGTTGTTTTTAATATACTAGGTTGTTTTTTTGTTTCTTTTGTATGTTCTTCCCCCCTGGTATAACCCCTGTTGTCACTGTATTTGATTCCGGTGCCCTGCATCTTGTATATACACTTTTCTAATTTGGGGAGGGGAAAGGAAATAACATAATGCTGAAATAAGGAAACAGGTTGACCTATTGTAACAATGAGATGTGCAAGATACAATGTTGAAAATGAACTTTACAACTTGGGGGGAGGGAGAAGGGAGGAGTTGGGAGAGTGGGGAGGGAAGGGGATGGTAGGGGGAAAACAAAGGAGGGGATAGGAAATGTACTCTACCTTACTCATGTAACTGTAACCCCTCTGTACAGTATCTTTACAATAAAATATATTTTAAAAAATAAAGGGAACAGAGAACAATATTCAAATTTTGGAAGTGTATCTCAATACCAAGACATTATCAATTTTGCTTTTCTAGTGTATGTTAAAATAAAGATCAGAAATTTCCAAAAAGAAAAAAAAAAAGCTCCGTTCAAGTCCTGGCTGGTGATTCACACCTGTAATCCTCGTTATTCAGAGGCTGTGATCTGAGGATCATTGTTTAAAGCCAGCCCAGGCAGGAAAATCCAAGAGACTTTTATCATCAATTAACTAACAAAAGAATCAGAAGAGGAGCTGTGGCTCAAAGTGGTACAGTGCTAGCCTTGAGCAAACACAGTTCAAGGATAGCACCTAGGATCTGAGTTCAAGTTCCACAACTCACAACAACAAAATGCTCTATTCATTTTAATACAAGCATAGCTGTGTGCTAGAAATAAACAAAATCTGATTCAATAGAATATATACTATCTTGACTGATTACTTGATTTCTCTTTCTTTCTTTCTTCTTTTTTTTTTTTTTAATTGACCGTGGGGCTTGAACTCTGGGCCTGGGTGCAGTCCCTGAGCTGTTTAGCTCAAAGTAAGCTCTCTACCAGTTAAGCCACAGTGCCACTTCTTGACTATGTGATTTCTCAAGTAACAATTTAAATGTTTATGAAATTATTGTGCAATAAATATATGAATTTTAAAATGCAAATTTCTCATATTTTCAAAAATCTAAGACTAGATATCCTCTAATATATGTTTTTCTTATTGAAATTTCTTGTAATGATTTTTAAAATTTGAAGTAAACTAAATTTTTTCAAATAAGTTATTTTATTTTTTATTTTTTATTATTTTTTGCATGTGTGCTACTCCTGGGCTTTGAATTCAGAGCCTGGGTGCTAGCCCTAAGCTTTTTAGCTGAAGGATAAGTACTGTCCCTCTTGAGCCACAGTTCTACTGCCAGCTATTTTTGGTGTTTAATTGAAGATAAGAATCTCATGGAATTTCTTACCCAAGCTGGTTTCAAACCAGGATCCTCAGATCTTAGCCTTCTGAGTAGTTAGGATTATAAGCATGAGTCTCCACCTGGGTAAAACTTATTTTTATTTAGCAGAAAGATTATAATATCAGTCAATAAAAACTGGACATATACATATAATATTATCAGTCATGGGGCTTGAACTCTGGTCCTGGGTGGTGTCCCTGAGCTCTTCAGCTCAAGTTGAGTGCTCTACCACTTGTGCCACAGTGCCACTTCTGGTTTTCTGGTGGTTAATTGGAGATAAGAGTCTCCAGGACTTTCCTGCCTGGGCTGGCTTTGAACCCCAGCCTCCTGAGTAGCTACGATTACAGGCGTGAACCACCAATGCCAGGCTATTTTGTTTTTTATTAATAGAATTTTCCCTTGTGTAAATATATTACAAGTTCTTCCTTTTTCTTTCAACAGGCTGAATTAAATGACCAGACGGATCCTTTCACTAGAGACAATATAAAAGTTTCAGTAAGTGCAGGGGAAGAAGTTTTTGCTAAGTACATTGGATGGAGAATTGCCAACACACTTTCCAAACTATTCTTTCCTTGTCCTGATTACGACATCCTTCCTTTGAAGAAACCAGTCATAAAACGCCATCAAATAAATATCAAATATCCAAGTAAAAAACAGGAGCCCATGAAAAGGAGAGTTATACAGTTTTCTATCAGGTAAGTGAAGCCTGGTTAGTTCTTTTTTCCCAATACAAATTATTTTAAATTCATAAAGTTATAAACATTTTACATTATTTAATTCCACTTGTCTTCTTCAATTCAGATCTTAGCTTTACCACTTCCTAAATATTCTGCCATGAGCAAATCACCCTTGAGCTCCTACTTTCCTTCATATTTCTTCATCTTTATAATAGGTGGTTTCATAGAATACAAATTAATGTAATTCTTGTGTGAGATATATGTCTGATTAAAAATGAAAATTCTAAGACTTCATTTTAAGTATATTTGTATACCAACATTAATGTGTACAGATTTAATGTGCATTAAATATATTTTAGTATTCAATGAGTCAAGGTATGAGAATAATAATTCTATTGTTTGTTTCAAACTGGTACAAATGTTCTTCAGGGACCTTGGACTTGAACAGTTGAGTGATCCACTTTCAAATATATTTATTCTCCCTTCAGCAGTATATTTCTTTCTGATTCTTAGTTAACTTATCACATTTTAATGCTTTCCATACTATCACACTCCCCTGTTATTGTTGTTTTGTTTTGTGGTTCTGGTGTTTAAACTCAAGGCTTTTCCTTCTCAGCTTGCTTGGGGCACATTTCTGGTTCTGCTTTTTTGCTGTTTTTGTTTTGGAGATGGAGTCTCCTAAACGTTTATGCCAGGACTAGTACTCCAGACTTCAACCTTCTGAATAACTAGGATTGGAGATACACTATTTTGAAGTATTAAAAACATAGATGAAGAATCACTTTACGTAATATTTACATAGGATGGTTCTACTTTACATTTTTAGAACATTCAGGAAAGCTTTAATCAAACACAAAAGTTTTTATAACTTTTAACCCATTAGTATAAAGTATGTAATATTTTCAATTAACTTTGAAAAAAACATGACCATAAATTCAGCTCTCCTTTTTTTTCCAGCTAGTCTTTTGTGATAGATTTGATACTTTGTGGTATATTGTGATTGGTAGTTGTTGGACTCTACTTTGATTTTACCATTCTTTATTGTCTTATTGATCGTGTTTGCTGTATCTTGTTAATGTTTTAGAAATTGGAGTTGATTTGCTTTGCCTTGGCATCTATTCACCATTTAATCTGAGTCTTTTATTCTTGGCCTAGAGGAACTAAATTCAGTAAATAAACTTGACCTAATTTGATGATGATGATGTATTTTAAATTGAGAATTAGACATTTTATTCCCATTACTGAATATATATTTTAAGTGATTTGTGTTTTTTTCATTGACTAAAGTATTATTGGCTTTTAATGTGTACTGAATATTCTAAACTACATTGTATTACCTCCAAAAATGAGAAGTAAGGTGAATAAATGTAATTTTTTAAAATTAAAAATTGCTTACTCCTTATAACTATCACCATTATATTTTATTGTTTATTTGTTTGCTTTTTGTCAGTTGTAGAGCTTGAACTTGGAGCCTGGGCACTATCCATGAGCTCTTTTGCTCAAGGCTGGTGTTCTACCTCTTTCAGTCAAAGTGCCACTTCTGGTGATTAATTGAAGATAAAAATCTGATAGAAGGGGCTGGGAAGGTGGCTCAGTGGTAGAGTGCTTGCCTTGCATGCATGAGGCCCTGGGTTCGATTCCTCAGCACCACATAAGCAAAAAGAAAAAAAGCCGGAAGTGGCACTGTGGCGCAAGTGGTAGAGCGCTAGCCTTGAGCTGAAGAGCTGAGGGACAGTGCCCAGGCCCAGAGTTCAGGACCCATGACTGGACCCCCCGCAAAAAAAAAATTCTGATAGAATTTGCTCCTGGGGCTGACTTTGAACCATGATCCTCAGATCTCAGCCTCCTGAGTGGCTAGGATTAAAGGTGTGAGCCACCGGTGCTTATCTAATTGTACTTGAAAAATATGGTATGTTGTGTGACTTTTTTTAGAATCCTCTAAGATATCATTCTGTTGGTCTAAGAAAATTTGTAGCATACTCTCTCTGAATCTCTATCGTGACAAATGATGTAGAATTCTATACTGAGTATGAAGTGAGAGTTTCCATTTATAACTACACTTCATTTCTTTCTTTTTTTGTTTTTGTTTTTTTTGGTCGGCAGTGGGGCTTGAACTCTGGGCCTGGGCACTGTCCCTCAGCTCTTCAGCTCAAGGCGAGCGCTCTACCACTTGAGCCACAGCGCCACTTCCGGTTTCCGGTGGTTTATTGGAGATAGGAGTCTCATGGTCTTTCCTGCCCGGGCTGGCTTTGAACCGCAATCCTCAGATCTCAGCCTCCTGAGTAGCTAGGATTACAGGCGTGAGCCACCAGCGCCCGGCTTACACTTCATTTCTTGTGCCTCCTTTCCTTCCTGTCCTAACGAATGATATCATAACTGCTCAGTATCTTTTCAAGTTTCACAAAATGCATATATAAGCAAATAAAAACATTTTAAAGTATTTCAATTTTCACAAGGAAATATGTATATTATTTGACACCATTTTTATGTTAAGTGTATTTTTAATATACCATTTTATGTTATGTATATTTTTTATTGAAAAGATACTGTACAGAGGGGTTACAGTTACATGAGTAATGTAATGAGTACATTTCCTATAGAGCATTGTTACCCCTTCCTTTGTTTTTCCCCAACATCCCTTCCGTCCCCACCTTCCCAACTCCTCCCTCCCACCCCCCCACCCCCGAAGTTGTAAAGTTCATTTTCAACATAGTGTCTTGAACATCTCATTGTTACAATGGGTCAACCTGTATCCTTATTTCAGCATTTTGTTATGTCCCTTCCCCTCCCCAAATTAGAAAAATGTATATACATGATGTATGGTACTGGAACCAAATACAGTAAAAACAGGGGTTATACCATGGGGGAAGAACGTACAAAAGACAAAAAAGTCACATAGTGCATTATAAGTACATTAAAAACAACAGCAAGAAAGATAAAACCTCTTGTGTCCATATATTGGGGTTCATTTCAATTAGAAATCTTATCTTATATGGTCACATGAACATAGCTTTTGACCTTTTCTGCTTGCCCTAGACTTATACTAGTTATTTCAGATAAGGGAAACCATGGGACCTTTGTTTCTTTGGGCCTAGATTACTTCACTTAATATAATTTTTCCAAGTCTTTCCATTTCCTAACAAATGGGGCAGTGTCATGATGTCATTCTTTCTTGTGGAGGCATAGAATTCCATTTTATATATATACACATATATACATATATACATGTATATGTATATATGTGTGTATATATATGTATATATAACACATTTTCTTGTCCCATTCATCTATTGAGGGGCATCTGGGTTGATTCCATATCTTAGCTATGGTGAATAATGCTGCAATAAACATAGTTGTGCTGGTAACTTTAGTATGGCCTTGTTTGTAATCATTTGGGTAAATGCCCAAAAGTGGGATTGCTGGGTCATAGGGAAGCTCTATGTGGTGTCTTTTGAGGAACCTCCATACTACTGTCCAAAGTGGTTGAACAAGTTTACACTCCCACCAACAATGTGGTAGGATTCTCTTTTGGCCACAATCCCCTCCAGCATCTGTTGTTATTAGAGTTCTTGATTTTTGCCATTCTAACTGGAGTGAGGTGGTATCTCAATGTTGTCTTTATTGGCATTTCTTTTATGGCTATAGAAATTGAGCATTCCTTCATGTTTCTATTGGCCATTCTTATTTCCTCTTCAGAGAAGTGTCTCTTTAAGTCTTTAGCCCACTTATTTATTGGGTAGTTGTTTCTTTGAGGATTTGCTGTTGGTGGATTAAAGTTTTGAGTTCTAAGTTTATTTTAGATTTGAGACCCTTGTCTGTTGTATGGCTAGTGAAGATCTTCCAATCTGTGGGCTTGCTTTGATCTTGCTAGCTATGTCTTTTGCCATGCAGAAGCTCTGCAGTTTCATGCTATCCCATTTGTCCAAACTTTCTTTGATTGGTTGTGTTCCTAGGATTTTATTAAGAAAATTTCAGCCTGTGTCAAGGAGCTCTAGAGTTTCTCCCATTCCTTCCTGTAAACTTTTCAGGGTATCTGCTTTGACTTCAAGGTCTTTGATCAATTTTGAGTTGATTCTGGTACAGGATAATATATAAGGATCTAGCTTTAGTTTTCTACAAGGTATACCACGTATTTTTTTATTCAACCTTATTTGTAGAAATCTTTTGTTCCAATACACAGGCAATGTTCTTATTATTACTTTTTAATCCAATATAAAGTTTTTCTCTATGGATGTGCCATAATTTATTTATCCAGTTTTTTATTTACTGGAATTTGGGTTATTCTGAATGTCTTCTACTATAGACAGGATCACAAAAAATAATATTTTATTTGTATTTGAGGAAGCATATCTTCAGGGTACTTTCTCAGAAATGTGATTTGGGTGCCAAAGTGTTTATGCCTTAATAAAGGTAGAAGTATTTCTCAATTGCCTTTCAGGCATTGTAGAGATAAGGCATATGAGAGATCTGCAAAAATCCAAGGTTTAACAATCTGAGTCAGAAAATATAGCTTCTTTTTTTGTTTTGTTTTTAAGTGATAATTTATTTTTTATTGTCAAGGTGATGTGCTGAGGGATTTCAGTAAGATGATGAGTACAATTTTTATCAATCTTGTTACCCTTTCCCTCAATTTTCTCCTATCTTCCTTTCTTGCAACCCCTCCAACTTATACAGATTATTTCCAACATATTGTCTTGTGTATATCACTGTTGCATTGGTTCTCACCTTGTCCTTTGTCTCACCATTCTGTTGTTCCCCTCCCCTTCCCTCATTCAAATAAACATATATGCAATACCACTGTACCAAAATCAAATACAGTGACAACAGAGGATATATCATAGGGGGGAGAACTTACAAAAGAAACAAAAAAATCATATAGTACATTAAAAACAACAACAACAAAGAAAAATTTCTTGTGTCCATGTCTTGGAGTTCATTTCATTTAGCGTCATCTTATATGGTCATATGTACATAGCTATTGAGATATTTTGTTTATCTGCTAAGATTATCCTAGAGGTATATACTAAGTATTGCAAATAAGGGAAACCATGGGACCTATATTTCTTATGACCACAAACAAGGCCATACTAAAGCTACCAGCACAACTATGTTTATTGCAGCATTATTTACCATAGCTAAGACATGGAACCAATCCAGATGCCCCTCAGTAGATAAATGGATCAAGAAAATGTGGTATATATATACAATGGAATTCTATGCTTCCATTAGAAAGAATGATACCACCCGATGTGTAAGGAAATGGAAAGACTTGGAAAATATAGCTTCTGAATTCACTTTAATGTTCTTTTAAAAATGAGTCATTTGAACACATTTCATCTATTAAGAACCTTTTTATATTTCTTTGGAAGTTAAATCTATTTCTTTTGGACTTTTTATTATAGTTTTGTGTTTTTCATAAAACTTTTTTTGCAGGTACCATTTCTCTTGTAATGTACATTTTTCTTGATAGATAGCAAGAGCTACAGCTATCTCTCCCTTGTTACTTACTTTTACTTTTACTTTCACTTATAGCATTTTTGTTGTAAAATCTTATCTAAAGAGATGATGATTTTGCTCCATGTTTATGTAGTTTTTGTATTTTGCTATTTGATGGATTTAGAAAAATTCTTTTCACTGTAAGACAAAATCTTATCACAATATTTTCTTACATTTTTAAGGACTTACTTTGTATATTTTAATCACTGGTTCATTAAAAATGTTCTTTGGTATACTATTGATGTGAGGTGTAGATACAAATGAAGTATTAAATCATCAATAATTATTGAGTCATCCATCTCCAAAATGTGTTCCGAATTTAAAGATTCTTACCAACTATTATATTTCTATTTGTTTATGTCTATTTTTTAAAATTAATTAATTTTTTTTTTTGTTGTTGTTGGTCAGGGCCTGGGTGCTCTCCCTGAGCATTTTTGCTTGAGGCTAGTGCTCTAGCACTTTGAGCCATTGCACTACTTCTGGTTTTCCAGAGGCTAATTGGAGATAAGAGGCTCATGGACTTTGCTGCTCAGTTTGGCTTTGAAGCATGATCTTCAGATTTCAGCCTTCTGAGTATCTAGGATTAGAGATGTGAGCTACTGATGCCTGGCTATGTATTTATTTTTAGATTGGATTTTCAATTCTGTTTTCCTATTTTAACTTATTCTCAAGATTGGCCCAGATTGTAATTTTATGATGCATTTAAATAGGTGATTTTTAATTTATTTTAAAATATATTTTCAGGTAGATTGAGCTGTTTTACTATTTTTAATTTCTTTTCATATTTTCCCATGCTATTTTTCTCACTCATTTGTCCATATCAACTTTAAGGTGTAGCTTACTTGATTCTTACAACTTACTTATATGCTCATGTTCCTTTAAACTTTACAATTAACTTCAGAACACGTGGGTAACATTTCCATCACACTGAAGATTAGCACCTCTAACAATATGGACTTAGTTTCCATTGATTCAGAATTTCCCTTTTCTTTTTCAGTAGTGTTTGCTTTCATGAATATGCTTTCATGTATATGTATATTGCTGGGTGATCTTTCTGCATTGTTGCTAATAATGTTTTGTCCAATTTGACCTCTCTTGGTTTCTTCCTTATGTGTGCTAGTCCATTCTTACATTACTTTTGAGCCTTAGTAATTTCACTTGGCTTTGGTAATTTGACTTATTGAATTATTGTCTAGTTTCACAATTTTATGATACATGTGTTTTTCCTTTCTTGATTTACATACTTTTATTTTCTTTCTCTTATAAATTTTATTTTCTCTGTATGCTGAAAAAAATGACAGTAAATAGTGAGCATACACATTTTTCTCTGTGTTTTTTTACTCAGAAAGCATTTAGCATTTTTCCATTAAACCATTAACGTGGCTTTAGGATATCATTTTCTCATGCTCATTGAGTATTTTTATTTCAAAACTTTGGGCTATCATTTTAGATTTAAAGATGGTTGAAGGAATGGAAAAAGATATTCCATGCAAACAACAACCCCAAAGAATGAAAAAGTAGCTATATTTGTTTTAAGTAAAGTAGACAGTAAGTAAAAATCTGTCACAAAAGACCTAGGCCAGTATGTAATAATATAAAGATCAGCCCACTAGGAAAATATAACAATTACATGTGTACTCAATAACAGAGCATCTAATTATGTAAAGCAAAGATTGGTGGAATTGAAATGACGAAGAAAGGCAACATGATAACAATAGAAAAGTTCAATATCCAGCATTCAATAATGGATAGAATAGAATATAGTGAACCAATTTGATAGACCTAACAGAAAAAAATAAAGAAGAGTTCACCTAAAACCATCAGAATATGTGTTCTTTTCAAGTGCCATGAAATTTTCTTTTGAGTAGATCACATTAGATTACAAACAAGTGTTAACAAATCCAAGATTTGAAATCATCCCGTTTCTTTCTGACCACAATGCAATGAAACCAGAAGTGAAAAGAAGAAAAACTGGAAATTTAGTAAGTATTTGTAACTTGAAAAAATATTGTTTTATTTGTACCATTTGATTTTATTTGTTGTTTTTGTTGTTTACTTTGTATGTTCTTTCTACAATGGCATATGCCCTGTTGCCACTGTACTTGATTTTGGTACCCACATCTTGTATATACATTTGGCTAATCTGGGGAGGGGAAGGAGAATAACAAAAGGCTAAAACAAGGACACAGGATGACCTATTGCAAACAAGGATAACCACAGGACAGTATATTGGAAATGAACTTTAAAACTTCCGGGGGGGGGTAGTTTTGGGGGAAAAAGGGGAGGGGAGGAAGGGATAGTGGGACAACAACAAAGAAGGGAAGAAGTAACAATGATCAACAAGCAGTGTACTTATTGCCTTACTCATGTAACTGTAACCCCTTGGTACAGCATCTTTACAATAAAATAAAAAAATGTAAAAACATATATTTCTGAATAACCATATGTTTCTGAATAACCATCGGTTAAAACATAAATCAAAATGGAAATTAGAAAGCATCTGACACTAACAAAAATGAAATACAGAATACTAAAACTTATGAATGCAACTTTCAAAGAGTCATTTTTTGATAAGTGCCTGAATTAGAAAGGAAGATCTCAAATAAATAATAGAAATTTGCACCTCAAGAAAATAGAAAAATAAGAAAACATTAAGCCCAAAGTTAGCAGAATTAAAAAATAAAAAATAGAAAATAATATAAAAGGTCAATGTTTAACTGAGTTTTTGTAAAAATATAAATAAAATGGGTAAGATTTTAGTATAATATCTTTAAAAGGACAGATGACCTAATAAATAAGATCAGAAATGAAAAAAGAGACATTTCAATTGTTGTAAAGAAATATAAAGTATTCTAATAAATATTTATGAGCAATAACAATGCAACCAATTGAATAGCCTAGAGTACATTGATTGATTTCCAGACAATCATAACATACCAAGATGAAACCATGAAAAATTACAAACCTAGAACTAGTATGGGGGGGGGCTTAATCAACATTCAAAAACCTCCTAACAGTAAAAAGCACTGAATAAGATTATTTTTCTGGTTTATTCTGCCAAATACTTAAAAAAAATAATGCCAATGTTTCTCAAACTTAAAAGTTGAAAAGGAAGGAATACTTTTTTTTAAAATTTTATTTGTGAACATACTGTACAGAGGGGTTACAATTACATGGGCAGGATAATGCCTACATTTCTTACCAAGCATTGCAGCCTCCTCCTTTGTTTACCCTTCACATCCCTTCCCAGCCTCCCCCCCCCCAGCAATCCCAATCCTTCTCCTCCACCCCCCCATCCCCCCCCCCCCCCCCCCCGCACCGACGTTGTAAAGCTCGTTTTCATCATGACAACTTGTACTTCTCATTGTTGCAACAGGTCCACCTGTATCCTTAAACGACTTGTTTTTCCCCATCTCCTCCACAAGTTATACTGACATCAAATATAGTGAAAGCAGGGGTTATACTGTGGGGGAGGGACATACAAAAAAACAAAGAAATAATCTTATAAATGCGTTAGAAACACATGCATGAAAGAAAAAACATTAAAATACATATCTAAAGGTTCATTTTCCTAACATCACATTATCTGACCTTTTCCGCTTGACTCATACATATACTAGATATTACAAATAAGGGAAACCATGGGACCTATGTTTCTTTGGGCCTGGCTTACTTCACTTAATACAATTTTTTCCAAGTTTTTCCATTTCCTAACAAATGGGGCAATGTCATTCTTTCTGATGGAGGCATAGAATTCCATTGTGTATATATACCACATTTTCTTGATCCATTCATCTACTGAGGGGCATCTGGGTTGGTTCCATATCTTAGCTATGGTAAATAATGCTGCAATAAACATAGTTGTGCTGGTAGCTTTAGTGTGGTCTTGTTTGTAAACATTTGGGTAAATGCCCAAAAGTGGGATTGCTGGGTCATAGGAGAGTTCTATGTGAAATCTTTTGAGGAACCTCCATACTGCTTTCCAAAGTGGTTGAACAAGTTTACATTCCCACCAACAATGAAGTAAGGTTCCCTTCTGTCCACATCCCCTCTAGCATCTGTTGTTGTTAGAGTTCTTGATTTTTGCCATTCTAACTGGAGTGAGGTGGTATCTCAATGTTGTTTTGATTTGCATTTCTTTTATGGCTAGAGATGTTGAGCATTTCTTAGGAAGGAATACTTTCATATTCATTGTAAAAGACCAACCTTGCAGTGCTAGGCAAAGCTAATCGATGATACCACAAGAAAAGACAACCATAAAACAATAATCCTGGTAAATGCAGATAAAAAAAAAAAAAACTTAGTGAGATGTTAGGAAGCGTAATCCAGCAGCAGATTGGAAGAAAAATATATCATGACCAACTTGATTTTCTTCCTGGGATGCAAGGATGACTAGGTATGAAAAATCAACAAATATGAATCACAATTACAGAAAAAGGATTAAAATTTATGATATTTGAAAAATTTAGCACCACTTCATTTAAACACTGTTGACAAATTTAGTAATGAAAGGAATATTCTTTTAGATAATAAAGACTATCTATGAAAAGTCAATGTTGAAAAACTGAAAGCTTTTCATCTAAGGGCCAGAACACACATCCTATTTCTACTTCTTTTCAACAAAAATAAGTCCTAGCCAGTGTAATTACATAATAAGAAAAATAAAAGACATCAATATCAGGAAGTAAGATAGAATTAAGCAGTTCATAAATGATATGATCTTATACATAGATGACCCTAAAAATCCCATCAAAATTCTTAGAAATAGCGAATTATTTCAGTAAAATCACATAATGCTAAACATTCAAAAATTTACTAACAACTAACAAATAATTTACTAACAGCTAACAACAATAAAATATACTAACAACAAACTATCTGAATGAAGATTTAGAAAAACAATAATATTTACAAGTGACTAAAAGACTAAAAGAGTCAGTAATAAATTTAACTAGAGGAATTCAAAAGCTTGTAAACTAAAACCCCCAAAACACTGATGAAAGAAATGAGAGAAAAATGAATAAGGTCTCTTCCTGTATTCATGCACTATGACTTATTATTGCTAAACATTATTATTATCAATAGGAACCATAATAAACTATAGACTCACTATGGTTTCTATCAAAATTCCAGTGACATTTTAAGGAAATAAAAAGAAAGTCTAAAATTCATGTAGAACCACAAAAGATTATAAATAGACAAACCTATCTTTAAACAGACAATTTCCTGGTTAAAGGTATATGTAAAAAGCATAGTAACCAACAACAGTATAATATTGGCATAAAGACAGAGAAATAGACTAATGGAACAGAATAGATCTCAGAAATAAACCCATGCACATATGGTGAACTAAACTTTATTATGGCTGTCAAGAATATACCCTTGGGGAAATAAGCTCATAAATAAGTAGAGCTGGAGCCATGTGCCTATTATTCTGGTAATGTAGGAGGCTCAAATCTGAGGATTACAGTTCAAACCTGGCTCCAATTAACCACCAAAAAGCAGAATGTGGAGTTGTGCCTCAAGTGGTAGAATGCTAGCCTTAAGCAAAAAGCTCTGGGGCAGGCCCTGAGTGCAAGCCCCAAGACCAGCACCACACACACACACACACACACACACACACACACACACACACACACACACACACACACACACACGCACACACACACACACACACACACACACACACACACACACACACACACACACTCTGGGGCAGGCCCTGAGTGCAAGCTCCAAGACCAGCACCATACACACACACACACACACACACACACACACACACACACACACACACACACACACACACACACACACACACACACACACACACACACACGAACAAATAAGGCTGGAAAACTGAATATCCAAGGAATGAAATTTAACCTTAATCCTACACTAAATCTAAAATCAACTCAAATGGATTAAAATTTTAATTGTAGGATTCAAACTATATTAGCCCTAGATGATGATATGAGGAAAGCTTTATAACTCTGGGCTTGACAATTATTTCTTAGATATGCCACTGAAAGACATCAAAAACGAAAATATATGAGACTGTGACAAACTTAAGAGCTTTTACAACACAAAGAAAATAATCAAGAGCGAAATGCTGTTCCATAGAATGGGAGAAAGTGTTTCCAAACCTTAAATAAAATAAAAGGTTCATCTTTAAAAATTACCCAATTACAAAACCAAAATGAAACAACCCAAAATTCCAAAACTAATAACTCCAGTTTAAAAATAGACTGATAATGTTGAATAGACATAGACCTAAAAATGATACATAATTGAAAATGTTCAACATTGCTAGTTTTATGGTATTCGATAGAAGAGAATTTTAGTGAGGATGGAAGATCACATCCTGAGAACAGCCATGTGGAAGATATCAATGTTCCATCACTGTGGGCAGAAAACAAGGAGGCCTTCAACATTTTGGAAGCCATCTTGGACCTTTGAGTCCAACTTCATTGCCAGCTGGATATACTGGGTGAATGCATTCAGCCAAGTACCACAATGTGAATAAACCAACTGTTCTCCAGGAACCCTACAAAATTTCTGATCCAGAGAATTGGGAGACTAAGTATTAGTTGTTTTCTAGTTACTATATTTTGGGATGGGTTCTTGAGCAGACACATGATAAAAACTGTTCTCATTCTTGAATAATATAATAGTATGCTATTAGATATGCTTGTTAATGACAGACCGAGCATTTTTACACCAATAATCTTGTGAGAATTTTTATGATCATTCACTTCAAATTATTCTTAAAAAGTTACCTATTTCAGTGCTTAAGAATATTTTCTTACAGGTTGACCCATATATCAATGAGATGTCCAAGACGGTATGTTGAAAACGAACTTTACAATTTCTGGGTGGGGGAAGGGAGGAGTTAGGGAGGTGGGGATGGTAGGGGAGAAACAAAGGAGGAGGTAACAATGCTCAATAGGAAATGTGCTCATTACCTTACTCATATAACTGTAACCCCTCTGTACAGTATTTTTACAATAAAAAACATAAAAAGAATATTTTCTCTAATTCCAAAAGATCCTTTTTTCCTAAACTGTAGCACATTTCTCTCTTAAATCATCAGTACCTTATACTTCTTCAAAAGTGTTCCTCTGGCAATTTTTTTTTATTTTCTATAGTTTAAGCAAACATGATTTTGAGTGAGAACACATATATTTAGGTAGTTTTAGTCCTAATTGTTTGAAGTCATAAAAGTAACTGGAGTATTAGTCCTGATAATAAGTCCTTTTAGAGCTTTCCCTTTCTTTTGAAGTCAATTTTGGCGAATCATATTTTCTTTGCATATTACCTATTTAATTTTTAGAATTTATCTGACCCTAATTGAACAAAGTCATCTTATTCCTATAATTTACTCTGTCTCTGTGGCTATTTCTCCTTTAACCAGTTCTTTGTGTATTTTCCTTTTATTTCCTTGATTTATCAAGTATTTTGCCTATTTGATATTATTTTTCCAATTATCTTCCTTTTTGTTTATTTTCTAATTTCTTGAAAAAAAATGTGTTGAATGCCTTAGAAGTTTTTATGCCATGGGAAAGTTGGAAATGATTATTTAAGTTCTAAAATCATAGGTGCATTGCTGTAGGAGATGCATGCTACTACAGTGTAGCAGCTGGGCAATAGTGGTCATCAGGAAGACTTTACTTTTATCTACACAAATGGTTAGCAGAAAATACTTCAGAGTGTTTGCAAGAGTGTAAACATTTTCCAAGGATAAGAAAGTAAACAAAAAGATATGTAGGTTTGGGTTTAAGGACCAAACAGTCTGGACATTATAGTCTAACGTGCAGAAAAATATACTATTATATATATATATTTTACATACAAATATATATACACATATATACATATATATGTCTCAGAAAGACAAGTAGTGCCTGTTTTCTCTTGTTTGTGGAAAACACATAAACAAAGGAAAATAGAACAAAATGAAAGGCCAGCCTTTCAGTGTGGTAGAAAGAGAAAATGAAGAGGGGCAAGAATAATATGAAAGAGTAAGAGAAGTTATTGATATAATCAAAGTGCATTATATGCATATATGAAAATTTTATTATGAACCCTATTACTATGTACAATTTAATATATGTACATTTAAAATGAATGAGAATACAAACTATTTCAGCATATCTGTTGCATTTCTGTCAAATCCTAGCACAATGTATACTGATAATGGCAACTTCAAATGTCATAGGTATTGGGATTTATTTTAGGATCCCTAAGTATAGCTTTTGTATTCCAAAGGCAGCAATGAAAGACAGTTATTCTGGAGTCACAAAGAGGACAGTAAGAAACTACATTTCAGTAGTAAGGAATAGGTAGTAAGAAAGATATTGGAAATACAGAAGGTAGATATTAAAAGCTGGTTAAAGAAGGAGCAGAAAAAAGGGCAAATAGATGTTAAGGAGGCAGATAGAAAGGAATAGTGCCTGGAAGACAGAGAGTAAAATGGAGAGAGAGATAAAGGAGATATACAGGAGATGTTGTAGGGAAAATGTACACAGATATGGAAATACAAGTCCAGGTCGGGGCATGTGTCTCAATGTTAGAGCATTTGCCTGGAATGTGCAAGGGCCATTGTTCAAACCTTAGCATTACCTGAAGGAAAAGAGATGAGAAGGAAGACAAAGCAAGGAAGAGAATGAGGGAAAGAAGAGAGTAAGATGAAAGAGATCCAAAGGAAAGGGAAAAGATTGAAGACAGAGGAGGAACACATTGAGAATGACATCACACATAGAGAAATATGGAGAGAGGAAAAACATTTGGAAAGAAGATTGAGAAAGAGATAGAATGAGGTTAAGACCACAAAAGTCCTACAGATTTTTAAAGATTAGTAAATTAAGCTTCTAATCAGAGCTACAGTTCATTAAGTAAATGACAATCATTCATCACTAGCCTTTGAAAAAAATGTATCTGCTTATCCATTTTTTCCAGCTCATTACAGGCTCTGGCAATTAAATTCAGTGTGTTTCTGCTGCAAATGAGAAGCCTCAGCAGTACAACAGGCTGAAAATCCCATTATAAAAGCAGGAATACCTCAATGTTACCCAGCTCCATGGGGCAGCCGGTTACTAAGCACCACTCATATTGTAGTCTGTAAAAATCATCCCCTGGAGTTATGCATCTTAGCAGCTCACTAGTGAGACTGACAAGGACCAGCTACTGAGTATGATAGAGGTGAGCAGAATAGAGCCATGGTTTGGGGACTTCAAGACAAAGGCTAGATCAGACCTAACTGAACAGTCTCTACTATAGGTTAGAGTATGATATATACCTGCTTTCTTATTGGTTGTTGAAAGGTAAATTTACATCTAAATTATGTAGTGAAATGTGTCTCTGGCTCAATAAATGTTAACTACAAAAAAGTTTAATTTTTCCATTTGTTTGGTTATTGAGTCAATAATCTTATAGGTAGCTCTTTCTTTAGTGGTTATTAAGTCAACAATACCACAGGTAGCTCTTTTTGTTAGCTCTTCACCTCTTTCCCCTTCTAGATCCCAAAGTAAAATGAATGGAGCAGCATAGCATGCTGAAGCCCCACTGATGTAAGTTCAATGAGATAGTTTAATGCCCCAGAGCGTTCAGATTTTTCATCTCTTAGCATCCTTTATTCACATGGTCACATCACCAGTTCCTCATCTTGTATGCTTAGAAATTTCCAGATTGTGTTTCAATAAGTAAAAAATGTGAAAGACATCAAAAAGGCTACATGTCAGATTCCTGTAGAAGATGAAGCACAGGTAAAACAGCCGGAGGACAGGACACTTAAAGTAATATATTTCTTTATTGCACCCGAATGCCTTCTCATTTCAGTGTGAAAATTCAGTGGGATAGAGGAAATTGGGACCTTCCTTATTGATGAATCAATCGCCTGTATATTTTATGATCTATAATTTTTTACAAAAATACTTTCCTGATGAATTTAGCCTATAAATTATTTTCAAAGAACAACTGTGTTTTGAACTCAAAGATTAAAAAAATCATTTTAAAAAGGAATAGTATACATCTTTATAAAAATATAGTTTAGGCCAGGCGCCCAGTAGCTCACTGACTATAATTCTACTCAGGAGGCTGAGATGTAAGGATTGCTGTTTGAAGTAAACGTAAGCAAGAGAGTCTGTGAGATTCCTTTTTCCAATTAAAACCAAAAGCCAGAGTGGTACTGTGGCTCAAGTGGTAGAGCATTAGTCTTGAGCAAATACAGTTAAGGGACGGCATGCCGACCCCAAATTCAAGCCTCGAGACTTGTAAAAACATAAAACAAAACAAAAAATATAATTGCTCTCTTGAATAACTTACAGGTTTAACATTTTAAGATATATTTTATTTATTTATTTATATTTATTTTCTTTAATCAGTTGTATAAAGGAGTTGCCATTCAACAGTGCAGTTTATGAATATTGTGCTTCTTGATCAGTGTCCCCCTTTTAACATTCTTACCCACCCTTCCCACCCCACTCCTTCCCTCACTTTTCTTAATTTTTAGGTTATATATTGAATTTTTGCCATTTAACAGAGCAACTTATGTACACAGTGCAACTTGATCTATGTCATCCCTTCAACATCTCCCGCCCATACAATGTCCATCCATCCTTTCCCCTATTGGTCATTTCCTAGTATTCATTTTGTTGGGCTTTGACTTAGTCTTTCTAAAATATTTTGCTATTTGTGTTCTCCATGGATTCTATTATACTTCAGTTAATTCATTTATAACCACTTGGGTACCAGCCAGTCAGTGTGCTTATGTCTAGATTTATAGGCACATTCTAGTTCACACTGACTGAAACCATGAAACCTGTGCTGCTCTGGGGCTGACTTACTTCACAACATAATCCTCTTCATGTCCTTCATTTCCTTATGAATAGTTCAATGTCATTCTTTCTGATGGATGAGTAGAATTCCATTGTGTATATATACCACATTTTCTTGACCCATTCATCCATTGAAGGACATTTGGGCTGATTCTATATCTTGGCTATAGTAAATAAAGCTACAATAAACACGATTGAGGTGGTGAGTAACTTTTTTAGTGCATTTTAAAGTAAATTGATCATTCTAAGTCTGTATGTGAACTTTTCTTTTGCTTTAAGTCTGCCAGACACAAGATTTATAATGCTTCTACCTCAAAGCTTTTGCATTTTCTCTTAAGGGTGAGAATTTAGAAGTCTGAAGACAAAATTTTCTTTTTTTAAAAAATTTTATTTATTTTTATTTTTTTATTGTTAAAATACCATACAGAGGGGTTACAATTACAAGGACAAGATAATGAGTACATTTCTTATCAAGCATTGTTGGCTCCTCCTTTGTTTCTCCTTCCCATCCCTTCCCATAACCTCCCCCTCCCCCGCCAAAGTTGTAAAGTTCGTTTTTCTACATAACATCTTGTACATCTCATTGCTGCAATGGGTCCTACTGTATCCCTATTTAAACAATTTGTTTTTTCCCTTCCCCTCCACAAATTATACCAACATCAAATACAGTGAAAACAGCGGTTATACTGTGGGGGAGGGACATACAAAGCAACAAAGAAATCATCTTATAAATATTGGAAGTGGTGCTGTGGGTCAAGTGGTAGAGTGCTAGCCTTGAGCTGAAGAGCTGAGGGACAGCGCCCAAGCCCAGAGTTCAAGCCCCACAACCGACAAAAACAAACAAACAAAAAAAAAGAATTCTATAGACAAAATTTTCTAAAACCAACTTTCACATCAAAATGAACCCCAAGATAGGGACACAAGTGGTTTTATCTTTCGTGCTGTTGTTTTTAATGTATTTATAATGTACCATGTGATTTTTTTGTTTCTTTTGTGTGTTCTTCCCCCGTGGTATAACCCCTGTCTACTGTATTTGATTCCGGTGCCCTGCATCTTGTATATATATTTTTCTAATTTTGAAAGGGGAAAGGAAATAATAAAATGCTTAAATAAGGATACAGGTTGACTCATTGAAACAATGAGATGTACAAGATACTATGCGAAATCGAACTTTACAACTTCCAGGGAAGGGAGGGAGGAGTGGGGGAGGTGGGAGGGAAGGGATGGTAGGGGAAAAACAAAGGAGGAGGTAACAATGCTTGGTAGGAAATGTACTCATTACCTTACTCATGTAACTGTAACCCCTCTGTATGGTATTTTTACAATAAAATATATACAAAAAACTTCTAAATTTCTTACAAGTACATTTTCTAAGCTTACATCTCAAATCTCTAAAAGTAACTAGTAATTTACATATCTATATATACAACTATTAGTACAACACTACCTTAAAGCTTCATCTTTAATCATGCTTAGTTTGCACAAACTTTATTAGAAGATTTCATTTGTCTAGAAGTAAGCCCAGGAAAACCAACAACACTGGGCTATTGTTATTTAGGCATATTTTGCATAGCTGTAATAGATAGGGTGGCAATACATAAGTTTCATGCCTTCATCCTGAACTGCTTTTAAAAGAGAGCTTAGCTTTGGGGTAGTAGAACAAGGGGGTGGGGTAATATTTACTAAGTGATGTTGATGGTAGGGTGTGAAAAGTAAACCTGTATTGTCTCATGAGACAGGTAAAGGCATAAGCTTATTGAAGAGACATAGAAACCAATGGTGACCCAAATGCAGTACAGTTTCCATTTCTCATCATCTCACTGATGGGGATGTCAGAGCCTTGGGAAACATTTGTACATTCCCTGGGGTTGTGTTTTCAGGAAAATGACACTATCTGGCCTTCCTGTTAAGTGGGAAACACTTCTCAGTGGAGAAATAAATGTTCATGGCTCATTGGCAACTCTCTTGGTAGAAAAGGCTGGTCTCAAACTCAGCCCTAGCCTCTGGAGTGCTGGGATCAGAGGTGTGTGACACCGTGCCCAGGTACCTAAGGTCAGGTATCAACTGTGTTGAGGACAGCGGGAATGCCAATATCTCAGAGTCAGGAGCATTTAGAAAAGGATGGGAATGTGGGAACTTTGGCAAATTCTGATTAGAAGAAACTTCACCTGGTGAGAAACTCTTAGGACCTTTAGTTGTAGATAATAAGTTGCTGTCTAGAAGAATTTTTTTTTTTTTTTTTTTTTGGTACAGCCATTCTGACTGGTCTGAGATATTTCATTTTGGTTTTGCTTTGCATCTCCTTAATGGGTAATTACATTAAGTATGTTTTCATATACATGTTATCCATTTATATTTCTTCTTCTTCTTTTTTTTTTTGGGGGGGGGGTCTGGTCATGGGGCTTGAACTCTGGGCCTGGGCGCTGTCCCTCAGCTCTTCAGCTCAAGGCTAGCGCTCTACAACTTGAGCCACAGCGCCACTTCTGGCTTTTTTTCTTTTTGCTTATGTGGTGCTGGGAAATCAAACCCAGGGCCTCATGCATGCAAGGCAAGCACTCTACCACTGAACCACCTTCCAGCCCTTATATTTCTTCTTTTAAGAAGCATCTTTTCCATTCTAATTAGGTTAATTAATTTTGTTAAGAATTTTCTGTTTTTTTATATATTTCTGGATATTAATTCTCTATGAGGTGAATAGCTTGCAGATATTTTCTTTCGTTCTGTGGTTTTTCTCTTCTCTTTTTAAATTGCTTTCCCTGCATTTAGAGCGTTAAGTTCAATTTGTGATTTTGGTGTTATATAAAAAAATATTTTCTATAGCAATAGTCTTAAAGTGTTTCTCCTTTTTTTCTAGCAGTTTCATAGTTTTAGGTAACTCATTTAGGTCTTTAATACACTGAATTTTCTTATATACAGGATGACTAAAATTTCAGTCTTCTGCATTTGGATATTTAGTTTTGTAGTATCCATTTTGGAAGAGCCTATACTTTCCTCAATGTATATATTTAGTATTGTCACAAATCAGCTTTCTGTAGATGGATGTGTTTACTTCTGGAATCTCTATTTTATTCCTATGGTCTTTTTGTCCTGTTTTTGCTAGTATTACAATTTGAACTCAGGACCTTACATTTGAGTTGTGCAGGATCTTACGGACTTTTCTGTTCTGGCTGGTTTCAAATTATGATCCTACATATCTTAACCTCCAGAGTAAGTACAATTGCAGGTATGAACAATCAGCACTCAGTTTTTGTGTCTATACCATCTTGTTTGAGGTAAAATACTAAATGTAGCATAAAAACCAAAGTGAAAAAAAACTAGAAATACCTACAACCCTAGATAATACAGAGCATTAAATGTACTATTTTCTCTATTGCATATATTCATTCCATGGAATTTTAATTTGCAAATTAGGTAGTATAAGTGATTAGCAACAATAATTAATAGCAAAATGAGTATAACCATTTGATAACTATTTATAATTCTAACTTCTTCAAATAATATAAAATATGTTTATCTTACAGTTCTTACTATTTTTCTCTTACTATAAGTTACTTAACTTCTCTGAGCCTTAACTGTTTAATCTTTAATAATTTAAAAAGCTATACAATGTTCCCAGGCTTCTCAGGAGGATAGAAGGGAAAAAAAATATATAAAGGAACTGGAATGTTCATTGCTTATCCTTTTGTTTTGTAATTTAGTACATTTAGTTAAATCCTTTTTTTGGAATGCAAACTTAATTTTTATTTTGGCAAGATTTTGATAAACAATAAGCAGAAAGCAGCATATTATTTTGTGCCTACACTTTTTAAATGTGGGAATTGTTACTAGTAATTTTTGAAGAGAACATAGAGTTTCATAGTGATTACATTTCCTCTTATGTATTTCTTTCCTCTTGCTCCTAGCTATTTAGTTTAAAAGCCATGCATATATACATTCAAAAGTAATGGTGATGAGACTTCCCATGGCAGAGTAAAGTTAATAATGTCAATTAGTCAGTATTGCTAATCACAGTTACTAGCTGGAGAGAGTTAAAAAAAATCAATGGATCTCAGCACTAGTTCCTAGCTTTTCAGAAGGTTAAGATTAGGAAGATCACAACTCAATATCAACCTGGGCAAAAATGTTCTCTAAGCTACATCTCCAAAATAACTAGCAAAATGGGCTAGAGGTGTGGAAGAATTGGGAGAGCAGGCTAAGCAAGTAAAATTCCCTGAGTTTAGACCCTAGTACTGACATACAAAGAAGTAAATAAGATAGATATATAAATAAAATTCTGTGATTCTTTAGAGATGAGTTCTTGTTTCTAGAGGCCCTGTAAAATATGTGAATATTGACAAATCTGTTAGGTTATTAACTCAAGTCAAACATATAAAACATTAAAGCTTCTAGACTGGGAACAAATATATATTCAACAAGTAGATATTTTTATACTTCTTTTACTAGCATATATTAGTTATACAAGATAGAAGGTTTTATTATAACCTTTTCATATATATATGTATATATATATATATATATATATATATATATATATATATATATATATATCTATCACACTTTGGTACTGTTTATCCACCCCTATTGTCCTTTTCTCCTCCTAGATCCCGATGGTCCAATCCTTTCCAAAGAGTCCCCATTCTAATTTTTTGTCTGTGTTTTTTTTTAATTTACATTCCCGATAGAGAAAATATGCAATATTAGTCTTTGTGAGTCTGACTTGTTTTGTTTAAAATGATGATTGGCACAATGATGTATTCCAATTGGATATATAACTAAAAGGTGTGGTTGCTAGATCATGTCCTAGTTCCATTTTTCATATTTGAGGAATGTCACCATATACCAGTGGCTCACACCAATAAGCCTAGCTACTCAGGATGCTGAGAGCTGAGGGTCATGTTTGAAAGTCAAATTAGGTAGGAAAGTCTATGAGACTTTTATCCAATTATCCACCAAAAAGCAGAAACAAGCTTTTTCTCAAGTGTTAGAGCACCAACTTTGAGTGAAAGAAACTAAGGGATAGTGCCCAGAAATCTGAATTGAAGCCCCAGTACCCACAATTTCACCGATATGTATTGTCCGGCATTTTGATAGTAGCCATCCTTGCAGTTCTGAGTTTATTTGGTATCGTGGGTCTGATCTGCATTTTCCTATTCAGTAATGCTGAGAACTTTATACTTAACCTTTTGGCCTTTTGGATGACTTTAGGAAAATGTGTGATTAGTTCATTTGCCAATAAGCAAGCCATTTGGTGTTTTTAACTTTGTAAAATAAGAGTTGATACAGAGTTGTATTAAGTTCCTCACATGTTTTAGATATTAAGCCCATATTACAGATATAATTTGTGAAATATTTCTCCCATTGCACTGGCTTGCAATTCACTTTGTTGTTTGGCCTATTCCCTGTGGCAGACTTTTTCAGTTTGATGTAGTTCCATTTCTTTTCTTTTACTTTTGTTGGGACTGAGTACAATTGGAAGCTCAGTGGTGAAATTCAATTGCCAGTGACAGAACTGTGCTTCAAATATCTACTTCCAGTATGTGTCCCAGTTTATTGCAATCTAGGTTTAGAGATAAGTCATGCCCCATCTTTGTGGGACATCTCCTATTCTTTCATTCCTTCCCATTCCCCAAAGGGAAGAGCTTTGATCTTAACAGGAACTTTCCATCAGTGGGCTCAGAGCCTTATTTCTGTCTTCAATATCATCATAACCCTAGAAATTTTTATTTACAATGACACAATCTGTTATAGAAATATTTTAAATGACACAGGCATTAAAATAATCTTTGTACAGTAAAAGAATTTTATATTTCAAATACAGATTAACTAAAATAAAAATGACAGCCCTGTGGGAACATAACAGTAATATAACAAAGAAAAAGAAAAATCTACATGTTTTTGTTTTGTGTGTCATTTTTCATGTGCTCTTTGCTCTTTTGAAGAAAAAGGCAGTTCAGCTTATGATGGAGTATATTCAATAGTTGACAAACATACTGCATGCTGAAACAGAATGTAAATGTGGATATGACATTACTTAAATTGGTATAACTGTCCTACTCTCAGGAAATATGAATCAGTTGGTTAAAGGACTCATTCTTCCCCAACTTCCAAATATCATTTTCATGAGCTCAGGCATATGAACTCTGTAAAACCTTAGCATTCAATTGCAAGTACTCTCATGTATCTGTCTTCCTGTTAGGGCAAATGTTCTTTCCAAATAAGCTAGCCCTCCTATGGAGATCCCTTGGTAGAGACTTAAATGTTAAGCAAAAAGCAGAAGTTGTGTATTCTTTTAGAAAGCATTAGTTAATGTTTTTGTGTGTAGGCACTGGGAATATAAAGCAAAATAAACCAGTCTCATGGATAGTTTCTGATATTGAGAATTATGGCTCATGACACTAAACATATATGTCCAGCAAAAGACATTTGTAACTTCGGCACTCCAATATTTGTTTTCATATCCTCATTTATTTATTTGACTATCATCTGTTGATTATCTCAGATAAAATACTTAACAAAAATAGTTGTAGTTATTTCCCACTGTAACTTGCAATCAAAGTTAGAAGATAGCCTTTATTTATACATGCAAAAATCTCATATATGTGTTAAATCAGGAAAGATTAGTGTGAAGAAAGAGAGTTTCATGGCACTATCAATAGTGAGAAGTGTCCTGAGGGGAGGATAAGGTCATGTACATGTCATTTGAGAGTAGAGAGATTTGGAATGGGACACACAAAGCTGGGCACTGGTGGCTCACTCCTTGTCATTCTAGTTACTCAGAGACAGTTGTGGGTATATTGAATTTGAGTTCTGTCAGGGGAAATATCAAGTAGACTGATTTTCACAGCTTTGTAGTTCAGAAAGAAAATGTGGTCTGTGAGTCATTGGGATGACTTTCAGGGCCAAAGTATGGGGCACAAACGTGTGCTTGGTGAGGTGCAAAGAGTGAGATGAGGGAAGGGGGGGAGGGGCGGTGGAACTTTGAGGAATGCCACCATCAATGATTTGAAGAAAAGAGGAATGATAAAAGTCTTATGACAAAGAAGACCTTAGGAACACTGAACGGGCAAGAAGAACTCCTTGAGGATTTAGTGAGGAGCTAGAGTTAGTTTTTAAACTTATAAGTAAATATGTTAGGTGGCATGGAAGTATATACATATGTATTAACTGAACCAGTGTAGACTCAATGGAGAATTCAACGTACTTCCTTAGAAAGGCAAAGTCAGAGCTCAAGAAAATGAACACCAGGGAAAGAGTGCTTGAAAGGGGTGGGGGTAGAGTAAAGAGGAAAGGAGTAGATGAACAGGACAGGAGGGGGAGAATGCAGTCAAGAAATCAATAAAGGTAGGGGATGTGTAGGGAAGGGATGATGAGAACGTTGAAAGGGGTGACATTGATCAAAAATTATTTTGTTAAATGACAAGAAGTTAATTTTTTGTCAGTCCTGGGGCTTGAACTCAGGGCTTAGGTGCCTTCCCTGAGCTTTTTTTTTTTTTTTTTGCTGAAGGCTAGCATTCTAACACTTGAATCACAGCACCACTTCCAGCTTTTTCTGTTTATATGGTAAAGGAATCTAACTCACGGCTTCCTGCATGCTAGGTGAGCACTTTACCATTAGGCCACATTCTCAGCCCTTAAAATTAATTTAATAAAAAAACTATATACATATATATGTATGTATGTATATCTTTCTGGGCACTGACAGCTCATGCCAAAATCCTAACTACTCAGGTGGATGAGATCTGTGGGGGAAGTTTGAAGCTAGTCTGGGCAGGAAAGTCCATGGGACTTTTAGCTCCGATTAAACACGAACATCTGGAAGTAGAACTCTGGCTCAAATAATAGAGTCCTAACCAGGGACATTGCCCAGGCCCTGTGTTCAAGCCCTAGGCCTGGCATAAAAAATCTTGGAAATATAAACATTTGTAGAAAGCTATGAAAACCTAAAATTACAATAGTGCTTTTCTAAAAGTTAAGTATATAGAGATGATTTTGAGAATAGATAAGCAATACTGTTCTGAGTAACCTGCAAGACAGCAGTAGAATCTCACTCTTTGAGTATCTCTGTACAGAAAATCTGCTGAATGCGTGTAGGTGACATCAAGGAGTCACTCTTGCAGAACTTAAAGTTTCAGATTCATGAAAAAAATCAATAAAACAAGGACAGATAACCTTAATTCTTCCCAGGACCATTTGTATATTTATAATAACATTTATGAGTCATACACAATTATCAACACAGGCAGACAGGCTGCAGGCAGCTGACAAGAAGAAAATATATGTGTTCTGTCGTGCACCAAATGATTTCAGCAGCTTTATACAACCTGACAGGGGAACAAAATTTAATGAATCATTTAGTGCAAAACCAGTGATGAACTTTTAGTTTGTAGGCAAGATCCATCAGTTGGGAAGAACAATAATATAGTGTATTGTACAAGTGGCAGAGTGCTTGTCTAACAATCAAGAAGTCCTGGATTCACTTCCAAGAGTACCAAAAAAAGAATGGAAGGAAAGAAGGAAGAAAAGAGAATGGAATTATGTCATTTGTGGGTAAATAGTTGGAACTGGAGATCATCATATTGAATGAAATAAGCCAAGGTCAAAAATACAGGTATCATGTATTATTTCATTCATATGTGGAATCTAGAACTAGTGATAAGAGTGTAAAGGGAGACTAGGGAATTAGTGGGAGGAGGGAAGGAGAAAGGAGTAGAAGTAAAGAGGATGGAAGGATAATGAAACCCAGAATGATTTTTTGACAGGCAAGGGAGAAGGGAGAGAGCTTAAGGGAAAACTGTAGAAGTGAATTTTTGAATTAAACGTCATACATATCTATGAAATTATTGAAACACCCTTTCACTATTCATGCATGATAAAGAAATGGGAAAATATGATTTGTTAACAGTATATACCATTACAGTGGTATAGATTATCCAACAAAACAGTCACAGAGATGTGCATTTAGGGGATTACTTTCTTTCCATTACACTTTTAACCGCTCCACTCTATTTTTATTTGAGGAAGGGGAAAATGCACAGAAATTAAACAGAATTTCTGTTAAAATGCTCCAGCTAAGGAATGCAGTGAAACTAGAGGTGTTCAGATGCTTTGTAGCACAGTCATGAAGAGGGAAGGCTAATGAACAGAAGAGGAGGCAAACAGAAATCTAGCAAGAGAATTGTAGATGAAGCCGGAAATATATGAACACTGTTTTGTGCATGTCTTCATTTTCCCCAGCGAGGTGGCTTATAAATTTCCAAAATTTCTCCATTAAATAGATTTAATATGCTGCAGATAGCGCTTTTTTCTCCACACTTTAATTCTCATATTCTAAATTTCCTTTTTATTAGTTTTTTGTTTTGTTTGATTCTCCTATTCCTTTTAAAAAGAATGCATCCCTAGCCAACACCAATCATGCCTTCTATCTTTAATAAATTGCCATATCCATTTATCATTCTGAATGGGTTCCACTTTCAATGCCAAGTCTGTCAGTGCAATATAAGATCAGTAATTGCCGAACATCCATCATCTCTGAAGTGATATGTCACTAAATTCTTGGCTGTTCACAATAGTTCACTAACCTGAGTCTTGTTGAGCCAGAACTAATGTCAAGTGGTTTTCTTTCTTTTTTTTTCTATTTAAAATTACTTAAAAGAAAAAACTTATCTTGAGAACTGAAATTTGACTAAACCATTTATGTAAGCAAACCAACACTACCACACAGAATTCTTAGCTCAGCTGGCTGACAAATCAACCATGTATTAGCATACATCAAGAAGGAGAGATTATGATAAGTGAATCATTAGGGGGAAAGTCATGTATGATAGATTTGCTAGCTTTTTTTTCTGTTGGACTAAAAATAACATAGGATGCAGGCAGCAATGTTTTATTTTTAAGTCTCTTCCTACAGGCTATGTATTAAACAATATCCAACATCCACACACTCACAATTTCCAAATGCCTATCTTTATTCTAATCATGTTTGCTTCATATCCATGCACAAAGGATAAGAAACAGAAAACTCAACTTAACCCATATACAACTCTGTCATACAACCTGTTTGGCAAAGAGAGAAAAAGCTACTGAATAATCATAGTGTCACAGCCTCTTAGCCTGGGCAGGACAACCCCATTCTGAGAACCTGGGCCATCTCTGAGGCATTCTAGTCAAATGTGAATATGTTCAATCTAGACTAAAGAATTTCAAGAATTTGCATCAGCCTGTTAGGTACTGTAGCAGCGAAGGTGAGATGTCAGAGGTGGAGGTAGCCATAGAAATGGAGGTAACAAACAGCAACTTTCTAAATCTACTGGCAAAATCTTCTGCCTCATTGTGGAAGCACTTCTAAGATCTCTGCATTCCACCTATATGTTTTCATGGCCCTGACTGTGTTGCAGAATTCCAAACATGTTGGGCCAAAACATTAACCACAAATTAAGGATATATTTGGAAAGCCAGGAGAGGATGTGACAAGTGTATTCATATCTGAAAAGATTTTTTAAAATCCACATAAAATAACTTAAAAACTTCCTTTCCTCTATTTTCACTTCTATGTAATAATCCATTCTTTACCCCAATGTTGTGAAAGTCTTTAAATTCTGGGTGCCAGGAATCCCTTCATACTACATATAAACCAGGATGGGACATGTGAGAGGTATTGCTGTAAATTTCTCTATTCCTAGCATGAAAGCAGTAACACTAACTATAATGCTAATCTCTTAATTCACTTTTATTATTACCTTGTCAGATATATTCAGAAGTCTGTTGACGTAATAAACTCAAAATAGTGGTCATTTGGCTGGTGGATATGAAAACAAACCATACAATTTCTTTTTTAAAGGAAATAGAGGCAGAATGTTATGCACTGGAAAAGAGTACACCTATATAAATGGAAGCCCTCAAAAGAATCCTCCAGAAGACTTTTTCTCTTTCTTTACCACAGTCAGAGATGTGTGTAATCCAACCTAGATACAATGGGGTTTCTAGTCATCAGAAATGGAAATGACTCAGTGACTTTGTGTTCTGTGGCTGAACAAGTCGCGTACCAGAAAACAGGGTTTGTTTCACTTTTAATTGCAGCATTATGTTACCCTATGAGTGAGAGTTGGAAAAGATAGCAGTTAATTGATGGATGTAGACAGAGAACGTGAGTAATTCAGACCCCTCCAGGCCCCTTTAGGATTTGTCTTTTCTTGGCAAGCCACAAGAGTGGGATAATTGTCATATTTCAACCCAGTAGGTAGACAGCTGATTCCAATATTGTTTATCCAGGTGATTTGAATTTAGATATTGTTCAGAAGTAAAATATTAAGGAGAAAATTGTCCACAAATGTATTAATTTGTATGTATATATATATGTATATATACTACCACTGAGCTACATCTCCAGCCTCAAATTTAATCATATTTTGAAAATAACAAGACTTAGAGAGACAATCATTTTTTAAACACATTCATCCATGAAACATACACAAGTATAAAAATGTCAACAAAAATAAAATTGTAAAGCTGGTGGAAAGAGCAGCCTATTTCTTTGTATTTAAATTCTTCTATAACTTTTAATTAGTATACCTTGATAATGCAATGAGGCTTAATTCTGACATATCTATACATTCATACAATGTCTCCTGATTAAATTCACCCCCTTACTCACTCTCTGTCATTCCCTCTTCTGTTTTGTTCCAACAGTTCCAACAGGTGTCATAGTTCTGTTGTCATACATGTACATGGAGTACTTCGACCATATTTATCTCCTTCATTCTTTTTATTTTTCCATTGGTCATGGGGCCTGAACTCTGGGCCTGGGCACTGTTCCTCAGCTCTGCAGCTCAAGGCTAGTGCTCTACCACAGCACCACTTCCAGCTTTTTCTGCTTATGTGGTGCTGAGGAATTGAACACAGGGCCTAATGCATACAAGGCAAGCACTCTACTACTGAGCCACCTTCCCAGCCCCACTCCTTCACTCTTTCTTTGTTCACTGTCTCCCTCTCTTTGGCATCATCCTCCCAACAAAACCTGTTATATATCCTTATCATTCATTCACTTTAAGTGTATTCTAATTATACAAAGAGGATTGCCATGACACTTTATACATACACATACTTTAGATAGATTACTCCCCTTTATTGGTATCCACATGCCTCTTTGCCCTTTTATTATGCAATGGCTTTTGATTTTTCCTTATGTGATCTCTGTGCATAGGCCCCAAGTATTTCAAAATTATTCACCTTCCAACATTTTTATGCCCTACTCCTTCTTCTATAGCTCAACCATCCCACATTTTAAATCATATTGTGTATACACATACAAAATGTATTACATATGTATGTATATATGCATATGCTTGTATTTTAGGACTATATTCTGCATATAAGAGAAAAATACCACTCAATTTAACATCTTTTGCATACCTGAGACTGCAGATGATTAACATGGCTAGTATAGTTTTGAAGGGAAACAAATTACTATCAGGGAATCATTGAAGCAATGACTCAGAACAATCTATCTTCTATTAATGATAAAAAAAATCAAGAATTAGATGTGTAACTCTGAGTTAGGCATAAAAGTAAGAAGCACTAACTCCTTTCACATCTCAAACTTCCCACCATAACTACTGCCTTCTCCATGCCCAAACTTTTGGTAAAACCTTGAATAATATCACAAAAAAGGAAAAGAAAAGGGCTGGGAAGTTGGCTCAGTGGTAGAGCGCTTGCCTTGCATGCCTGAGGCCCTGGGTTCGATTCCTCAGCACCACATAAGCAAAAAGAAAAAAGCCGGAAGTGGCGCTGTGGCTCAAGTGGTAGAGCACTGGCCTTGAGCTGAAGAGCTGAGGGACAGTGCTCAGGCCCAGAGTTCAGGCCCCACAACCGGACCAAAAAAAAAAAAAAAAAAAGGAAAAGAAAAGAGATAAAAGAAAGGCTGAGATAGAGAGAACAAGCTGACAGAGAGCAAAAAGAGGACAGACTTATAGGTAAAGGAAGAAAGGAAAAGAAAGCAAGAAAGCAAGGAAGGAAGGAAGGAAGGAAGGAAGGAAGGAAGGAAGGAAGGAAGGAAGGAAGGAAGGAAGGAAGGAAGGAAGGAAAGAAGGAAAGAAAAGACGAAAGATAAAGAAAGAAGAACAGAGGACTGGTTAGCTTTGCAAAAACATAGCATGCCTATTTAGGTCAACTTGGATACTACAGACCTTATGTAATACCTGGAATCAGTGTGAGCAACTCAGGTTAGTAGTGTTTCTTTGTTTTTCTACTTTATTACCATCATAATCACTGAAAGGACTTGGGTGAAGGCTAAAAACTAGGAGTTTATTTCTACCGAAGAGACCAAACCATTAGATCAGAAGAAAAGAGATCTTTACTAGTTTCAAGAGCTAGTTCCATGAAATAATGATACAGCTGTTTGGGCCCACGTTCTTGTGTTTAAAGAGCTTAAGATTTCAAAAGGTAACTAACCCGTCCAGGGTCAGAAGTAAGACAGTGGATACAGGATTAGAACCCAAGAGATCCTCATTTCCAATGTGATTTTGGGAAACTTCTATAACTTTATGGAGTTATAGCAGTATTCTAAGGGTTAACATAGACTCTCTGAGGACAACTAGTATAGAAGAATAAGAACTCACCTGAGCTGATGTGGTGTTGCACAAGAGGCAGAGACAGATTATGAGTTGAACGCCAGTTTAGGATACATAATGAGACCCTGTCCTAAAAATCAGTGATTAAAAAAGTACTAATCTTTTACTGGAGTCTGAATACAGGCCTGTACACTTGCTAGGTAGGTGTTTTACTAGTTGAGCAATACTACCAGTGTTGTACCCCCACTTGTTTTGCTTAGGTACTTTTTGAGATGTAGTGTCCCCTCTCTCTTCAACCTGAAATGGCCTGAACTACAATCTATTGCTGTTTCCTCCTGTAGCTGGGATAACAGACACATGCCACAAGGCCCAGCTTTTTCTGTTAAGATGAGGTCGGTCTCATAGGCATATGCCAAGGTTTCCTGAAATTGTAGTATTTCCAGTTTCAGCCTCTCAAGTAACTAGGACTGCAGATATAAGCCACTACATCCAGCTGTAATCTACATTTTGTTGAATCTTTTTGAGCTAATGTCTTCAGAGATTTCTGTATGAAAATAAGCTTCTAATCATGTTAACATGCAATAAAATTGCTCATTTTATGTGTCAGTTTACTGGGGCCATAGGATATCTAAATATTTGATCAAGCATTATTGAGTATGTGTCTACAAGTCTACTATTGGATGAGATTCACATTTAAATCAATAGTCTGGGTAAAGTGGAATGCCTTCTGGTCTGGGGGCTCTCATCCAATCAGCCCAAGGCTAATATAGGAAATAAACACTACTGCAGGTAAGGGAAAACTGATCCTACCTGACTTCTTGAGCTAGAACTTCAATCTCTTCTGAGATTTGTACTAACATTGAAACTTCTTGGGACTGGGCCTGCAGGCTGACATATTGGAACTTATACAGATAGCTATCCTGGTTCTCATTCTTCTGCACTAAAATTAGAACTCTACACGACCCTACCTGCATCTCCAGCTTTCCAACTGCACATCAATGGGACTTGTCAGCCTCTATAACTACTTGAACTGATTCCTCATTTTATAAACACACATGCTCACACATTGTATCAGTTTGTTTTTCATTGGAACTCTGATTTATACAGAGGTTATTTTGCTAATATCTTCAATGCTTCACTTCTTCCCTCTTCTATACTACCATTAGCATCTCACATAGAAAGTTCAATATTTATGATTTACAGGGATCCTACTTTCCTCTACCCAAGCACCTATGTTAAATTTTTCCCTCATTTTTAGATTGGTGTTCTATAACTCTACATCTTTCAGATTGCCTGATTTAGTCCGGTCAATAAGTTTTCAAGATATTTCAAGGGATATACTATTTGACTTGTAAACAACAAGAGAGGAATAAAGAAAAAGAGAGACATGTAAAAATGAATTATCACATGTTCTTAGATTATGCTAAGGGCTATAGACTTGGGTACAAAGAAGTGAAGGACATTATTTATCTCTAATAAAAGATATATAGCTCCATTTGGCACATATTTAGATTAGGGTATTTAAAACAAAAAATAAAATAAAGGAGAAATGTTTGTTATGAATTCAGCAGTAAAATTTAAGGCCTGGTTTTGTATTTCAGAGCTATGATACATAAATTTATGAAGAACAAAGACTGTGATCAAATTGGCAATAGAATTTCATCCTAAGAAAACTGGAGTGATATGGGCTCTAGATATGCATTGCAGAAACATCTAGATGAAGAACAAAGTAAATTATCCCATTAATCCAGTTAGCATGGTTTATAATGATACATGTGTATATGTTGGTTTCTAGTTGTCCTTGATTTTTCCCTTCCATACTGTACTCAGGTATGTAATTACCAGCATACTTATTTTTATTTAGATGGACACACAGATACTTCAAATTTAACATATAACTATTGAAATAATCTTTGATTATATTATTCCTATCCCATGCACAATCAGTCAGATAATCTAGCGGTCTACTTCTACATAGTGTTAAAATCCAACCACTTCTCACTGCTGCTGCTGTTTCCACGGTTCAAAAAAAAAGAAAAAAAGAAAAAGAAGAAGGAAATAGCCAGGTGCTGGTGGTTCACGCCTGTAATCTTAGCTACTCAGGAGGCTGAGATCTGAGGATCATAGTTCAAAGCCAGCCCATGATACTCTTATCTTCAATAAACTACCAGAAAGCCAGAAGTGACACTGTGGCTCAAGTGATAGAGCACTAACTAGCCCTGAGCTGAAGAGCTGAGGGACAGAGCTCAGGACCAGAGTTTAAGCCCCATGAATGGAAAAAAAAAAAAGAAGGAAATAAATTTAACATTGAGACAGAAAAGTCTACTTCTGTCAAACCTTTGAATAATTGTCACAATAATAGAAATCTCAGCAAAACTGAAGTCATTGTAGACCATGTACTCTCCAAAATGTTAGAGACAAAGGTGACCAACTTTGTGTAGTTCTTAACACTGTGTCAAATTTAACATAGTTTAGAATCAAAGATAGATGACTGCTAAGTTTTTAGGCAAATAAAATAATTGGAGATTGACTTCAATCTCACCAGTGAAATTAACTCTGTGATAATAATCTGAAAATAATTGGAAAATTCTACTTCAGATAACCAAAAAAGTCTCTTTGAGGAAGTGACTTAAGATGGAGACCTACAGGAAAAGAATAAGCCTGCAGTAAAACTAGAACTCTACATGGGTCCACCTGCATCTCCAGCTCGCAGTAGATATAGAGTAAGGTAACAGGCAAAGTACAAGGTGTGCAAGGCTCACCAAGTTTGGTCAATAAAAGGGTGCTCAGTGTACCTACTGGGAATGGGGAGAGAAAAGAAGAGAAGGTTGACAGTGAAGCTAGACCAGCCAGGATCTTTATTTACAAAGCAAGAGTTCCTAATAAGTGCAAAGCAAAGTCCTTGGAAGGCTTTATTCATTTGTTTGTCTGGTTTATTTTGCTGGTTGGTACCAGGGCTTGAACTCAAGGCCTTGTGCTAATATAGCTTTCATGCCCAAGACTGGCACTCTACTACTTAAGCCACACCTCCAGTTAGGCTATTTGCTAATTAATTAGAGATTAAAGTCTCTGGGAGGATTTTCTCCAGGCTGGCTTTATATCTCAGCCTCTGGAGTAGCTAGGATTACAGACAGAAATGACTATCTGTACACAGCTCAGGGGATAGCTTTAATCAGGGGAGTGACAACAGCCAATTTACCTTTCAAAGAGAAAGAATATAGTCTGAAGTGATTAACATATACCTCATGTGTTCTGATTCCTTTGCAAAATTCAAAACTGGTCTGGAAAATGTCCTGCCCAACCAGTGGCAGGAATTTGCATGTGTTTCTACAGCTGTTTGATTTGGAAATCATTTCAGCCCTGGCATCATTGCTAACCATTTCTGTCCTGATGGGGGCAACATCTGACCAATTCATAGGAATAATAAGAAAAACAGAGTATTAACAAAATGATGTCAATATTTTGAAATTATAATAATCCTAAAAGGTCAGATGGTTGAAGTTGGTCTTTAATTTTAGGTATTTTCTTTGATGTAAGTATTATCATATATTTAATTTGTTTTGAAAAATCACACACACAGAAGCAAAGATTTTTATAACAAAACAAAAATCACAAAAACTGCCAACAATCAGAAAAAATAAACTGTAGTAATTATGTTTTACAATTATGATATTTACTATATTAAAGATAATAATAGATTGAAACATTTCTGTTGTATACATTTTTATTATTATCACTAAATTTCCGACAGTTAGCAAATACAATATCTATTTTAATGTCTACTTAAATGCTGAACTCATTTTCCATTGCTTGCCCTTTTTACTTTGGGATCTCAGATAACCCTACTAGTTGCAGAATGATTTAATACAGCTCTATTAAAAGTTCAGTGAAACTGAATAAATATTTCCTGTATAATTTTTTTTTTTTTTTACTAATACAAGGGTTTGAATTCAAAGCTTCAAACTTGCTCAGCTGGTGGTCTACCACTTGAATCACACCTCTAGCCCTGCTTTTTTGCTGGTTGTTATTGGAAATAGAGTCTCATGGACTTTTCTTCATGGGCTGGCTTTGAACTTTGATCCTCTTGATCACAGCCTCCTGTGTAGCTAGGAATATAGGTATGAGCCACCAGTACTTGGACCCTATTTCATTCTTAAAGCAGATTATAAGACAAATGTTGATTAAAGGAAGAGGAGTTCTACGTTTAGAATGGTGCTTATTCTCCACAAAACAGCTTTTTAACTCTTTACTGGATTCAGCAGAGAGTTTTTGAGTTCTTTCAACAGTTAACATTTTTTGTCAAAATACATTTTTATTTACATACTTTTCCTTTTATGCATTGTTCGTTGACATTATAAAGGTGATATACAGACAGGTTACTGTTACATAAGTCATATAAGAGTACATTTCTTTTTGGACAACATCATCCCTTCTCTCACTCCCAGTTTTCCCCTCCCAATTCCACCCACAAGCTGTATAGTTAATTTTTAACATAGTGTCTAGCATCACTGCTGCATCTGTTCACCCTTTTCCCACCATTTCTATGCCTCCCCTTACCCTCATATAATCAGATAAATGAGCAAACAAGACAAAGGAAACAAAATCAGCAACAAAAGAAAACTTTGTTTCCATTCCTGAAGTTCATTGTGATAAATTTCTTTTCTGGAAAATTGTTTAATTTTTTAATTTTTAAAATTGTATTGTTAAAGTGATGCACAGAGGGGTTACAGTTACATAAGTCAAGTAACTAGTGTCACCCCCTCCCTCATTCTCTACAGTGTTTCCCTTCCTGACTTCCTTGAGTGGTATAGTTCATTTCCAACATAATGTCTAGTATTATTTTATATGATTAGTTGCACATAGGTATTGCACCTTTGTGTTTCCTTCCTAAGAATATACTCCTTTGTTCTCACTGTGTGTGGATGCCTAGAGACCTCAACAGATAAATTTTTGAGAAAGACCCTTGATGGCTCATAAGCTAGTGATCCAGTAAAATGGAATTCTGTGGGTATAGCTAAGTTTAGGTTCATCAAGTTCTTTCTCCTTCCTTTAAATTATATATATATATATATATATATATATATATATATATATATATATATGTGTGTGTGTGTATATACACATATATAATAATATGTAATATATAATACATATATATATAATATATAATACATAATATATATTATACATATATAATATATATATATAATACAGTCGTGAACTCTGGGCCTAGGCACTGTCCCTGAGCTCTTCAGCTCAAGGCAAGCACTCTACCATTTGAACCACAATGTTACTTCTGGTTTTCTGGTGGTTAATAGGAAATAATACTGCCGGGGCTAATTTAGACCTGTAATCCTCAGATCTCAGCCTCCTTAGTAGCTAGGATTATAGATGTGAGCCACCAGAGCCAAATTATATTCTTAAAATGGTCACTTATGCTGCATTGCATTTAAGTCTATACTCTTGAAATACATTTTTCTTACCAAGCTATCCAGTAACTTTTCAATGTATGCACTCAAAAGTTTTAATCCTTGATTACACTATAATTGCCATTACAATTCCCTCTTAAGGGTTCTATAACATTATCACAAGGATAAAGTATAATGACTAATTATAATAAGACTAATTAGTATTTACATTCTACTTTCTGTTTGTAATTATTTTATAACCAGAAGCTAATTAATATCTAGATTAGATGCCAATATTTTGTATTCAAAGATTTTTATGCATTAGTTAATGGTTTATTTTTAGTTCAAGTGCTTCTTCAGCATTTCTATTTGATGCACATTGATACAAAAGAGGGCAGATTCTTTCTCTGCCCTGTGTCATCTGCAGTAGTTGTTGCTAATAGTCTAGTGTTACTACATTGTTTTTCTTCAAGGAGCCCTGCAAACAATGGGAAGGTGTCACTTTCTTTAGTCAAAACATTTTCGTAAGATATTGTAGAATCCTGGCTCCTACAAATATATTTCCTGCAAATATATCTGCCAAATAAAAATGGCAAGGAGTCTTTATTAGCTGCGGTGACTGTGCCCCATGTTCTCTCACATCGTGACTTTTATAGCAAAGAAGCCATGCACAGGTGGCAGTGCACAGAAAGGGCCGCATGCAGGTGGCCAGTGTATGTGACAAATAGCAATTTCCAATAAAACACAAAACAAAACAACCCACAACATCCTATTTACTATAACACCTTTCACACCTCCTTAGTTTCTTATCTACTATAATACCTTTCACACCTCCCAAGTTCCCTATTTACCAAGTCTAAGGCTAACCTACCTTCTGCCTTTCTGGGCTTTTCCTGAATTCTGCTACATTTCAGTAACCTGCTGTTTAACTTGTTTATTATTTCTTTTTTTTTTTTTACTTTGGGTCTTTACCTCTAGAATTTCCCTTTAATGCCTTGCTCTATTTTTAATAATTAGTAATTTTGTTCTATCTCTGATTTCAGATATTACAATATTATTAATAAATTTACTCCACAAAAAACTCACCATTTCTCTTAAAAACAAAGATAAATTATGCTTGTAAATTTTGTGGAAACCCCACACAATTTTGTATCTAGTACATGGACTAATTCAAAAAGATGTTAAGAAGATGTAGAAGAACTCATTATATGTATAGGTGGGAAATAAATACTTCGTACTTTTGTAATAAAAATTTATCATTTCCACTCCCGATTGGACATTCAAGCCCCATGATGCTATTAAAAGTCTGCTGTCCTCAACATTATGGATTATGCTAGCCTAGCTCTTTGACTTCCAAAGCGTTTTTTTTGTTGTTGTTGTTGTTGGTAATGGTGGTTTTTGTGTGTGTGACTAGTGATTTGCTCTCACTATCCCATAGTGATTTTTTGTTTTATTCTTTTATTGTATATATTCATTTTTCTTCTTTGTACCTGAGTACATACTGTCATTCTCTCTGCCTACTCTCCCTGCTCCTCCCATTTAACCGGGGATTTAGCTTGTTGAATTTGTTTTACAATTTTATTTCCATAATTTTATTGCCACCCTTAAGTCAACATCTTTTACCTACCACTATGTAAGTAGAATTAAAACATATATTAAATATATAAAAACATATAAAACATATATTAAATATCAAGAAGATTAAATATTAAGAATTAGTGTTAATTAATATTAATTAATATTAACATATTAATTAGTATATTAATTAATTAATATTAATAATAGAATTAATATTAAATATTAAGAAGAATTAGTGTCATGCAATACCAGGCAATTAAGATATAAAGCCCTAATAGTTAAAGTAAACTGAAATGAGTATAACGGATCACCAAAAATTATTTCAGAATTAAATATATATACATATATATACTAAAATATCCACATACATATATATACATAAACACACACACGGATACACACACACATGGATCCATACACACACACACATATATATGTATATATGTATATATATGTATAACACATATATATGTATAACACTGTATATATGGAATTTGTTATAAAATAAAGAAAAATCAGACAATGATTTTCCAAAAAAAAGAGAGACTGTCAGAAATCAACGACTGGATTGCTGATTTAAAAACTTTTTCTATGACATAATACGTTCTCTAAAAAAAAATCCTCTAAGCATAAGCTGTGAAATATTGTACTTCGATTACAATTTCCTTAACCCCTGTGATTTTATCTTTGATACTGGAGGAATCTTATGGCTATCATTTAGTTTATAACATTTAATTCCATTCTTTACATTTAATTTTTTTTGTAAAGGTGATGTACAGACAGGTTTCAGTTACATGATTCAAGTAATGAGTACATTTCTTTTTTTGTACGTTTTTTTATTGTAAAAATGCTGTTCAGAGGGGTTACAGTTACATGAGCAAGGTAATGAGCACATTTTCTTTTTTTTTCTTTTTTTTATTTGTTCTCTACCTCATTTATTTACATATTCAAACACATGTATGTTATGAACAGTATTTTCACACAAAGTTATAGAGATAAAATATATACAACACATATTTTTGTTTTATAATATTTCAGTAATGGTTGTCATATGGCACATTACCCTTTATGCAAATAATTAGCATACCTTGGTACAATGACTTGCAATTTGAGTTTGAACCTGCTTTGGCCAAAGGTACATCAGTACTGATGATATAAACACAGATTGAGAAGTCCCTCACTTTCCTAAGTAGTCATATTAAGAATCATGTCCATTCTGCTGGAGATACAGGGCCTAATAAAGATGCAACATAAAATGCTGGTCAGAGGAGTGACAAAATCCCAGTCAACCATCCCCAGCCAAGGCACCAGTAGATTGAAGTCTTATGTGTTACTAAACAATCTTAACAGAAAATACACCCCAAAATGTACATCCATCAAAATTAAAACCAACAAATTATATCACAATGTCCTTTTGCTTGTACTTATTGGTTGATTACACAGGATATTCTGTTATCGAGTATTGATGTAGTTTCTACAATTACATAGAATGGTAATGCTATTGAGCATTGTTGCCTCCTCCTTTGTTTCCCCCCTACCATCCCTTCCCTCCCACCTCCACAACTACCCCACCGAAGTTGTAAAGTTCATTTTCAACATAGTGTTGTTACAATGGGTCAACCTGTATCCTTATTTAAACGTTTTGTTTTTTCCCTTCCCCTCCTCAAATTAGAGAAGTGTATATACAAGATGCAGGGCACGGACATCAAATAGAGTGAAAACAGGGGTTATACCGTGGGGGAGGAACATACAAAGCAGCAAAAAAACCTCAAGGTACATTATAAATACGTTAGAAACAATAGCAAGCAAGCAAGAAAAAAATATTTGTATCCCTATATTTCCTTTTGAACAGTGTCACCTCCTCCCTCATTCTCTCCCAGGTTTTCCCCTCCTGACTTCCCTCTCCCAAGCAGTATAGTTCATTTCCAATACGGTGTCTAGTGGGTTTCACTGATGAATTGGGCTACCCTTTGTTACTATGCTTTCCCCTTTCCCTCTTCAAACCAGATAAATTTATATATAAGACAATGGTACAGAATTCAAAAACAGTGGGAAAAAAGGGAAAACTTTCTCAAACCTCAATTTTTAAAAATTTAATGGCATTTTTCAATGGTCTAGTATTTGATCTATATTGATAAATGCTTGAGGAACTCATGAAAAGACAATGTGCTCTACAGGATACATGGACTTTATATGCCAAATTAGGTCAATGTGGGTGAAAATATTAGAGTATTTCCTGCCTTTTCAAATTTTTAGTTCTATCTCTTATTTGGAGTGAAACATAAAAATTCCCATCGGCAATCAGACTTGACTATATCTTTTTGTCTTCTTTTGCTTTCTGCTCATTGAACCTTTTCTATTAAATCCATACACATTTATTATTTTAATGCTTCCTGGGGAATTTATCTATTTATATTGTAAAACATAAAAATCTATATGAAGAAGTTTAAATTTCAATTTGTTTCCCGTGCATTTCATTTTCCTCATCTCTACTATTCTTTGTCCAATTTTTGGTTAATGAATATTTTGGTCTTTTAGTTTACTATATACTTTCATCTCATATAAACTAACATTTAGACATTCTGGATTCTGATAACTTCCTGTAGAGTTTTTGTTGTAGATAAGAATGTGATTGCTGGTTAATTATCTTGAACTTGTGAACATTTGGTTTTCACTTAATTGAGTCTGTGTTTTGCTTTAGTGTTATTACTTTTAGAGAAAATCTTAGTTTTGGAAATTAGGTTTTACTTTTCAGGTGTGGTCTTTGTGAGTTAATGGTGAGCTAACAATTTCTGAAAAAGTCCTCAGATTTACAGTAAGTAAATTGTAAACTCTTTCTCAAAGTCCTCAAGAGCTTCAATTTCTGCTCTGATATTCAACATTTCAGCTGTCTCTTCTGGCTCTGCCTGTTAGAGCCTTTTTCCACATAGGCCCAGTTCTCAGAACTCCTAAGGACTTGACTTTATACACAATTTATTGTGGTTTCAGTCTCTATGGTGCCTAGCTTTCTGGGATTTTTCTATTAATTTCTATTCACTCTGAAAGACTTACATTTTTGACACTTAAATGAATAAGTCTGCAAGTTTTGCTTGAGTATTAGCCATTCTGCATATGGGAAGATCTAACATTCCCTCCAGAAAAGGAACAATTATAGGAACAATTATATCACCCAGGTGCATTCCCATTCTTTTAAAAGTTTGGCACTCTCCAATCTCTGTTTGCTTTTGGTTGCTCTCCAGGGCCATAAATAATTGGTTCTTATATTTTAGCCAGAGCTCATGATTGTCACCTCTGGGAGAGTATTTCAAATTAAGCTGATCTGTCATTGCAAGAATTGAAACTGAGAGAATGATTATTTTCTTATAATCCCTTGTGAAAATAGCTGATTCACAGACAGATAGGGCATAGCAAATTATATAATATAGAAATGCACAGCCTGTATTCAAGGGAATAATTAGTTTATTTTTATTTTTTAAATAAATTCCATCATCAGCTTCTTTATTTTTACCTTGAATTAAATGGTGTTGCTACAGACAAAAATGGGTTGAGTAAATCAGACATTACTGTTTTCTTCTTGCTTTAATATGAAGTTTGTATTATAATATTATCATATTATGATATGATAATATTAGGCCATATATAATATTATAATATATACATTAATACAATGTATATATTATAATTACAATATAATATAATTATGATATTATAATAATATAATTTGGGATCATTTGTTTTGCGATTACTCTACAATTGCCTATTTTATATTTCAAGAGTGAACCTTAGATTTTATAAAGTAGATGCATTTAAACTGTGAGGCATTAAAAGTATCTACTTTATTTTCCTTCCTTCCTTCCTTCCTTTCTTCCTTTTTTCCTTCCTTCCTTCCTTCCTTCCTTCCTTCCTTCCTTCCTTCCTTCCTTCCTTCCTTTCCTTCCCTTCTTCTTTCTTTCTCTCTCTTATTCTTTCTTTTGTGTTGATCCTAGGCTTAAACTCAGGGCCTGGGCACTGTCCCTAAGCATTTTTTCTCAAGGCTAATATAATATTTGAAATATTGTTCCATTTCTGGCTTTTTGGTGGTTAATTGGAGATAAGACTCTCATAGACTTTCCTGTCTGAGTTGCCTTTGAACTGCAATCCTCAGCCTCCTGTGTAGCTAAGATTACAGTCATGGATCTTTATTTTTAAATTTATAAATAACATAGCATTGAAGTTTCTTATCATGTACAACATGACTTTTGAAATAAAGCTACATATGCATTTTTATACACTTTGTGGAATGGTTAAATCTTGCTAAATAACATAAAATCTTGCATTAGTTCACATAGTTATCATTTTGTGCTGAGAAAACAAAATATCCACTTTTTCCCATTTATCAGAAATAAAAGATATCATTATTAAGTATATTCACCTACTATACAATAGATCTTCTGAAATGCATTCCACCTACCTGTAAGTATGTAAATTCTAATTAATACCACCACTGCCTCCTTAAATTTATCCTCCCCAAGCATCTAGGTTTTCTTCATATTTCTATAGATGAATGAAGTCATGTAGATTTAATCTTTTTGTTTGGCTTATCTCATATAACTTAAAGTCTTCCTTTGTCATCCATGTTGTTTTACATTGCATTATTTCAGTCTTTATTGATGAGTAGAATTCCATTATATATCTCTTCTTTGTTCATTCATTTGTTGACAGACACTTAAATTGTTCAATTTTTGAGTTATTATGTATAGTGATGACATGAACATTGGAGGGCAGGTATCTCTTTGAATTAAGACATGGCCCTGAGTTCGAACCTCAGTACTGAAAATTCAATCAATAAATTGATAGAATAATTCAAATTTACCCCAGTCCTGTTTTAATGCTCAATTCACTTTTTATGTGCTCACAAAGCTTCTAGACTCCATTTCTGGATATATGGCCTAAAGAATATATGATCACTTTTCGCTTTTGTACATTGTGAATCATGCTTCAGTTCCCACTGTCTTTTCTTTATCTCTCACACAGGTTTCACTAATTTTATATTGATCTATGATTGATATTAATTATGATTTTTTTAAGACTCAGAAAAAGTAAAACTATAGAAAGCTGATTGATTTAGGGGAGTCTAGATACATTTTAAGGCCTATGCAATTAATTGGCCTTCTATTGCCCAATTATGAAGTCAATAGTCATTTACAATGAATTTAATCTATTTTTCTGTCCATCATGGACACAGTATTTAGTAGATTCAGAATAGTGTAATTTTCCATTTAATAGCAAAGTGTGAATTTATCTGTTTCTTCTACTATAGTCTCCCTTCATCTTAGTTGTGGCATTAGATTTTTTTTTTTTTTTTTTTGTCGGCCGTGGGGCTTGAACTCTGGGCCTGGGCGCTGTCCCTCAGCTCTTCAGCTCAAGGCGAGCGCTCTACCACTTGAGCTACAGCGCCACTTCCTGGCATTAGATTTTTTATATTTTATTTTTATTTTTTTTAATTAGAGTCTTTAAAGTCAAGGAAATCAAGTAAAATATCTTTCCCTCGGAATTGGGTATATCTAATGTCTCCATTTAATCATTTAATTTCGTATAATCATCAAGGAAAGCCCAAAACTGATAATTTTACTGCCTAATCTCACCTAGGATTTAAAGAATGAAAACAAATTCTTGTCAACCCCTCCTAAAAATAATTGAAGAGAGCTGGGCACCAGTGGCTCATGCCTGTAATCCTACCTACTCAGGAAGCTGAGATCTGAGGATCACAGTTCAAAGCCAGCCCAGCTAGGAAAGTTTTTGAGACTCTTATCGCCAATAAACCATCAGAAAATCAGAAGTGGTGATGTGGCTCAAGTGGTAGAGCACTTGCCTTGAGCTGAAGAGCTGAAAGACAGAGCCTAGGCACAGAGTTCAAGCCCCACAATTGACAAAAAAAATTGAAGAGGACTTTTCCAAATTATTCTTCAAGATCATTATTACTCCAGTACCAAAGCCAGAAACAATACACAAAACAGTAAAAATAAAACAGTAACAATCTAATATCCTTAATGAACATACATGTAAAATTTCTTACACAATACCAGCAAATTGAACCAACCAAGAAGCATATTAAAAAGATTATCAACACAAATCAAGTTTTAGTCATCTCAAGCATGGAAAGACTTTCCAAAATATGGCATCAATAAATGTGATTCATCACTTTACCAGAATGAAGAAAAAAATATGCCCATAAGAGATTTATAAGAAGTACTCAGTAAAATTCAATATTCTTTTATGCTTAAAGTGCTCGATGAATTAGGCATCGAATGAGTATACCTCAACACAATAAAGGTAGAATAATATATCCTTACATGTAACATCATATTGAGTGAGGAAAAGTTGATAGCATTTTTATAAGTTAGGAAAGGACAAGAATGACCTTTCTAATTCTATTTAAGATAGATCTGCAAATCCTAGCCAGAACAATTAGACAAGAAACAGGAATGAAGGGTAGCTAAATTGTAAGTTAAAGTGTCCCTATTTTTAAGATCTATATCTGAGAGCTGGGCAGTGGTGGTTCAAGCCTGTAACTAGCTACTCAGAAAGCTGAGATGGAGGATCAAAATGCAAAGCCATCCTGGGCAGATAACTCTGTTAGACTTTGATCTCCAATTAACTGCCAGAAAAAAAAAAAAACACAGAAATGGCACTGTGGATCAAGGTAACAGAGCACTAGTCTTGAGCAAAAGCACACAGGGACACAAGGACAGCACCCAGACCCTGAGTTCAAGCCCCATGACTGATAAAAAAAAAAGAAAAAGATCTTAATCTGCAATGTAAACATGCATAACTGAAAGAATACTTTTAGAAATTTGAAGAAAACTTTACCATACAAAACCATTAATATTTCTATGTATACTAACACTGAATTATATGAAGAAAAGAAAATCCCATTAGAATAACTATAAAAATAATGGATAGTATATTTTGGAATAAATTTAATCAAGATGAAAAGATGTCTAAGATGAAATTTTCACTAATCTTCTATGTGTCCTTTATCATCATTTTCTCCACCTTGGCTTATCTGGCTAAGTATCCAGGGCTTGTATTCTAATTAATGCTGTTAGGTATAGAACAATAAATCTGTGAAATGGACTAGCTTGGGGAAACATTAGAAAGTTTAGAGAATGAGCTAGTTTGAAGAATACATTATATATTATGCAAAGAGTCAGTCTCACTAGCTTTGATCAGTTAGTGATCTATGGTTTGATGTTGCCAAACCTACTCTTTCAAGAAAAGCTAAAATAAGATGAATTTTACTATTATTATTATTATTATTATTGTATTTTTATGTAATTGCACCGAAGAGTTACAATTCCATAAGTCTAATGTACATTGAATACAATGCCTGCTCCATTCCCATGCTGCCCTTTTTATCCCCCCACAAAAAAAAAAACCCAAACCATGTTTCCAGTTCCTTGTATTCATTTTGATAAACAGTGCTTTAGTTGTTCAGAAGAGTTATGCTTTTGGATTTCTCCCCTAAGTATACCCTCCTTTAGTCGCTTGGTTTATGTCTAAATGCATTGAGCCCTGTATATGTTATTATGCTTAGATTGTATTTTAGATCTAGCTTCTACATATGAGAGAAAATATGCGCTGTTTCTCTCCCTGAGCCTGGCTTACTTCCCCTAACATGATTTATTCTAAGTTTATCCATTTCCCTACAAATGACATAAAATTCTTTCTAATGGATGAGTAAAATTCCATTGTACATATGCACCACAGTTTCTTGATCCACTCATCTGTTATAGGGTACCTGACTATTTTCAAAACTTGGCTATTGTGAATAGTGCAGGAATGAACATAGATGTGCAATTGTCTTTGTGGTATCCTGGGTAGATAGATGCCCAAGAGAGGTACAGCTAGATCACATGGTAGTTTAATGTTTAATTTGTTGAGGAATCTCCAAACCATCTTCCAGAGTGTACTAATTTACATTTGTACTAATTGGACTAATTTACATTTCTACCAACAGTGTAATAGAATTCCCATTTCCCCATATCCCTACTAGAATTTATTGCTCAAATTCTTTATGCTGGCCAATTTTACTGGACTGAAATAGGATCTCAATGTTGTTTTGACTTGCATTTTCTTTATGGCCAGGTATATTAAGCATTTCTTCATGTTTAGTGGCCATTCTTGTATCTTCTTCTGAGAAGTATTCATTTAACTGCTTTGCCCATTTATTGGTGGAGTTATTAATTGGAGAGGGGTAGTTTCTTGAGCCTCTTGTATGTTTTGGATATTAGGTCCTTATTGGATATATAGCTGGTAAAAAGGTAGAGTTTTGTGTGACATTTTCCTTGCTATTAGAATATCCTTGAAGACATATCAAACATGTCAGACTACTGCAGAGAGCTCTTGCCTATTTATTATTTCCACTGCTGGCTCTTCCATTGTGTATTTTCACTCACACACTTAATGTTCTTTCAAAGCTATGGTTGCTGATGCCTATAATACCAGCCACTGGGATTCCAGAAATTTGATTGTAGATGTCTATTTACCTAATGATTCTTGAAAACAAGAATGTGTTATAGTTAAGAAAGAAATGTTTGTCTCCACTAATCTGAACCATCCTGTCTCTCATAAATTCTCATAGAGAACTAAATTATGTTAAAAGAAAATTGTGAAAAGAGATATAAATTTCCTGTTAAGTATGCACTGGCTATTGCATTATAATTATTATACCACATGATAGCATCCTAAATTAATGTCTTAGAATGCAACAGTGAAGTAAAAACATAGTTGTTACATATATAAAAGTCATGTCTTCTGGTCCAAACTTCTTGACCAGAAGTTGTGAACTCCAAGTTATTAAAGTCATTTCTAGCTCCTCAATTTAAGGTCTAATATGAAAAAGTTAGCTATTTTTATGAAACAAAGCTACTCATGATCATTTTCAATTGTTGAAAAACTTAGACATTGCATAAGTAAATTTAATATGCCTAATTTTAGCCTATAAAAATGAATATCTTTAAAAACCAAACCTATTGATTAGCCTTAAAACATTTAGTTGTAAATTTGCAAGAATACTTTGTGGTGGTAATTTTTGTGATCTGAATACAACTTTCCTAACAAATCTCAACATTAAATTATACATTAATATTTCTAATTCAAAAAATACAAAAAGGACACTGACTTCTCTATTGGAAAGGCATATTTATAATTATCTTGATATTTTTTCTGAGTGGTTCTGCTCTAAGGGAAGCAGAGGTGTTATCTTCTTTTTAAATTTTTTTAATTTTTATTTATTTTTATTCTTATTGTGGAGTTGATATACATAGGGGTTATGGTTACATGAATCAGGTAATGAGTAATGAGTACAATTCCATGTCTCTCCTCCCATCTCTCACTCCTGGTTTTCCCCTCCAATCCCCACCAACAAGAAATACAGTTCATTTTCCATATAGTATACCACTCTTATGTTTATTCCCCTTTGTTCCCCCTTTTCTGAGTCCTCCCTGACCCTCCCAAATACAAACATTCTAAACAGATGCTGGCCTTTTCCTGTTGATATTTAATGCAGAGTCTCCACTTGATCAAAAGGACTAGACCAGCCAGGCTCCTGTAATCTAGAGCCTGTAATCTTAACAGCTCTGAGATTAGATAATGATAAAGGTATGAAATCAGACTGAGCAGTCTTCCAGATTCTACCTCCAATTAAACAACAAAAAACTGGGTTGTAATCATGGCTCAAGTAGTAGATAATCACCTTAAGTGATTAAGATGAATGAGAGAGTGAGGTATTGAGTAAAAGTCATATGCTGGTAAAACATCTTTTATGTTCTAGAAATGTAAAGGGAATAAATGTGCCATTAAGTTATTTGCTTTTATTCTGTTTATTCTCGAACTAGACCACCAGAATCTGTATTTGTTTCCTGGACTCAAATAGAATGCTCTATTAAATTTTAGATTACATTTATTACTACAGTCACTTTCATAATATGTTTTCTTGCCTCATCTATGTGTTTGGACTGGAAAGTCATAATTTTCATATCTGAAAAAAATCTCACACTTCTCTTCCAACATTCCTTTATTACAAAATAGGACATTTGAGCTAAATGCAATGTGCTATTTAATCAATATGTACATTTACATTTTGTGCTTTCTACCAAGTGAGATAGTCTCTGAGATATGATTATTTTAGACTGGATCTTTAAATATTGCACTTTGTTCTGAGTTAGAATTACTTAGGAAAATGTTACAGACTCTGATGTCAAGGCCCAGGCAAGCTGAATCAGACACAGTGGAAGTAAAATTGAGACATTATTTCAAAACTCCTTGGAAATTTCAGTGTCAACCCACATTTGGGAATAGCTAAAAGAAATTAAAGAAGAATGTTACATAAAAGGGTAAAAATCTATTACATTTAAAATTATTATTATTATAATTATTTATTTATTTATTTGCCAGTCATGGGGGCCAGAACTCTGGGCCTGGGCACTATCTCAGCTCTTCAGCTCCAAGCTAGTTCTCTACCGCTTGCGCCACAACACCACTTCTGGCTTTTTCTGCTTATGTGGTGCTGAGGAATCGAACCCAGAGCCTCATGCATGCAAGGCAAGCACTTTACCACTGAGCCACCTTCTCAGCCCCTATTATTATATTATTGAGAAAGGTGTCTCATTATGTTAGTTAGGCTGGCCTCAAGTTTCTGATCTCAAGTGGCTCTCCTGTTCAGACTCCCAAGCAGTAGAGATTATAGGCTTGCCTAAATATACTCAGCTAAAGAATTTATTTTAATCATACAATTTTAGCGTATGGTTTTTGAGAGGAGATTTTATATGGTAATTGATAATGCTCAGTGATCAAGTCAGTATAGTAAACATTTCCATTTTGTTAAACAATTTGTTTAGCATTTTTTCTTAACATGTACTGTTACCTTATGTTTGGAGACTCTAAGTGCCTTTCTCCTATTACTCATAAAATGTAAATAAACCACTGTGAACTTCAGTCCCTACACTGTTCTATACAACAGTACATGCTTCTGCTTCTGTCAATGGTGTTTGGCTGTTATCACCTCACTCATCCTGGTTCTCTCTGTCCCCTCTCTTCTCTCTGTCCTTTCTGGCCTCGTGGAGTCACTATTACATATCCCAATCATGAGAGAGAATATGTGAAATTTCCTTTCTCTAATTATTTCACCTAATATAATGTCCTTCAGTACTATCCATTCTACTGCAAATAATATGATATCTTTCATTTTAGTAGTAATACTTCATTGCCCATATATCAACTATTGTGAATAGTGCAGCAATCAACATCTCTTTGATATGCTCATATAATTTTATTTGGATATCCATATAGAGGTATTGTTGGGCCATCTGGCATTTCTGATTTGAATTTCTTGAGGAACCAGTACACTCCTCTCTCTATTTGCTGTATTCATTTGCCTTGCTACCAAAAATGTAGGATAATTTCATTTCTCCATATCCATGCCAGCATTCTCTTTTCTGTCTTTATACTAAAGGACTAAAAAAAAACCTAGGAGAAATGTTTTACAACATAAGAATGGCAAGGATTTTTCTAGAAAAGACACCAAAAGCACAAAAAATAGTAAAAATAGACAATTGGGATTGCATCTAAATGAAAAGCTTCAGCCCTGTGCAATAGCACAGGTCTGTAAACTTACCTCCTCATAAGGCACAGACTGGGAGAATTGCAGTTTGAGGCCAGCTTAGGTAAAAAGCTAGCAAGACCCCCATCTCAACCACATAGTTGACTGTTGGGGTTCAAACCTGTAACCATAGTTGCAAAGGAGGTATGGGTAGGAGGACTGCTGTCTAAGGTTGCCCTCAGGCAAAAACAACCTGAGACACTCTAAAAAAACCAATTCAATAAAAAAAAAGTGCTGGCTTGTATATTAAATAATAGAGTGCTTACTTGGAAAATACTAGGCCTTGAGTTTAAACCTGAGAACCTCGGGGAGAAATTTGAAAAGCTTCTATGCAGTAAAATGAACAGAAAACAAAGTAATGAGAAATCTACATAATGTGAGAAAATATGTATAATCTGTACATTTGATGAAATAATTATAATACATAAGAAACCCCAAAAACTAACAAGCAAAAAAAATAACTGAAAAATGAACAATAGAGTGAGTCATGATGACACATTCCACAGACTGGATCAGGAAGAGTTCGTGTCTACCCTAGGCTGTAGAGCAGTATGCTGTATCATTAAAACAAATAAAAAGGGTTGAACTTGGGGCTGGGAAGTTGGCTCAGTGGTAGAGCGCTTGTCTTGCATGCCTGAGGCCCTGGGTTCGATTCCTCAGCACCACATAAGCAAAAAGAAAAAAAGCCGGAAGTGGAGCTGTGGCTCAAGTGGTAGGGCACTAGTCTTGAGCTGAAGAGCTGAGGGACAGTGCTCAGGCCCAGAGTTCAGGCCCCACAACCGGACCAAAAAAAAAAAAAAAAGGGTTGAACTTAACAATTACTTGTGAAGCCCTGGAGGAAAGTGAACCCTTGCATACTGTTGGCAGGACTGTAAATTGACACTACCAATATCGAAAACAGTATGGAGGTTACACAAAACATTAAAATGATAACTGCTATGAGGGTTGCCTTCTTCTCACTACTGGTGTGTAGACAAAGAATGAAATCACTCTGTTGAAGATATCTCTGCATTTTTATTACCATAGGCACTAAACAGAAACAACCTGTGTTCATCAGCTAAAGAATGTGTGCCAAACAGAAGGAAATATTATTAAGCCGTAAAAAAGAAATTATGCTATTCATGGCAATGTAGATAGAACAAAACATCATTACATTAAACGAAATCAGGCACAAAAAGACCTTGTGCCAGTTGGTGATTTATTAGGGCTGGAGAAAAGATGAAGGGCAGAAGCATGGGAAAAGATTAATCAAAACTAAATAACAGTTATATAGGAACAAGGAGCTGTGTTGGGCTGTTGTCTGGCGATTATAGACATAATACTAATGTATGATATATTTTAAAAATCAGGAAGAAAGGATTTTCAGTCTATACCATAAACAATGGCATAACAAATATTTGAACAGATAAGTATGTTTAAACTGATTTATACATTAGCCCATGCATATATGATATATGTACCAAAGATCATATTTTACTACCTTAGTGTGTATATTTTTTTGTTTTTATATGAGTTAAAAATAATAAAACTAAATATGATAAAAAATTAATTGCATTACATTTATCAATCATTTGGGGGATGTCGGCTCATATATAGCGTTAAATTTTTGTGTCTCAGAACAGGTATAACTTTTTGTTTAATTATAGGTATTATAAAAGTTTTAGAATTTTCTCTATTAAAATTAGTTCACAAACCTGAAAAAGGAAATTAAGGAGAACTAAGGAAATGGAAAAATCTCCCATGATGCTGGATTGGGAGGATTAATATTGTAAAAATGGCAATACTGCCAAAAGCTATCTACAAATTCAATGTGATACCTATCAATATCCCAACCTCATTTTGCAGTGAAATAGAAGCAACCCAAAAATTCATATGGAACAATAAAAGACCCCAAATAGCAAAAATAATCCTTAGCAGAAAGAACAGTGCTGGAGGAATATCAATACTAAATTTCAAACTCTACTACAAAGCCATAGTAATCAAAACAGTGTGGTATTGGCACAAGAACACACCTGAGGACCAATGAAATAGAACTGAAGACCCAGAGATGAACCCACAGCCTTGTAGTGACCAAATCTTCAATAAGTGAGCTAAAAAAAAAATAGAATGGAAAAAAAGACAGCCTCTTCAGTAAATGGTGCTGCCAAAATTGGTTAAACACCTGTAGAAAACTAAAGCTAGATCCGTATATATCACTCTACACCAAAATCAACTTCAAACAGATCAAAGACCTTGAAGTAAAATCAGAAACTCTGAAAACATTACAAGAAGGAATAGGAGAAACTCTAGGCCTCCTTGGCACAGACTGGACCTTTCTTATTAGAGACCCAGAAACACAACAATAAAAGAAAGTTTGGACAAATGGGATTTCATGAAACTGTAGAGTTTCTGCATGGCAAATAACATAGCTAGCACGATCAAAAGAAAGCCCACAGATTGGGAGAAGATCTTCACTAGCCATACACTGGACAAGGGTCTCATATCTAAAATATATTTAGAAATCAAAAAGTAACTCCCTGCAAAACAAATCTTCGAAGAAACAACCCCCCCATTAATAAGTGGGCTAAAGACTTAAAAAGAGGCTTCTCTGAAGAGGAAATAAGAATGGCTAATAGACACATGAAGAAATGCTCAACTTCTCTGCTCATAAAAGAAATGCAAATCAAAACAACATTGATATTCCACCTCACCCCAGTTAGAATGGCTATAATCAAGAAATCTAATTACAACAGAGGCTGGAGGGGCTGTGGCCTAAAGGGAATCCTACCACATTGTTGACGGGAGTGTAAACTTGTTCAACCACTTTGGAAAGCAGTATGGAGGTTCATCAATAGACTCCACATAGAGCTCCCCTATGACCCAGCAATCCCACTTTTGGACATTCACCCAAATGATCACAAACAAGACTATACTAAAGCTACCAGCACAGCTACATTTATCGAAGCATTATTCTCCATATCTAAGAATTGGAACCAACCCAGATGCCCCTCAGTAGATGAATAGATCAAGAAAATGTGATACAGACACGTGCGCACGAGCACGCGCGCACGCATCCACACCCCCACACACATGCACACAATGGAGTTCTTTGCCTCCATCAGGAAGAATGACACTGCTCCATTTGTTAGGAAATGGAAAGACTTGGAAAAAAAATTATACTAAGTGAAGTAAGCCAGGCTCAAAGAAACACAGGTCCCAGGGTTTCCCTCATTTGCAATAACTAGTATACGTGTAGGCTAACCTTACCAGACTAGTAGAAAAGGTTAAAAGTTATGCGCATATGACCATATAAGATGGTACTTAGAGAAATGAACCCCTAGATAGAGATACAGAGGGTTTATCTTTGTTGCTGTTGTTTTTAATGTACTTATAAGGTACTATGTGATTTCTTTTGTTTGTTTTGTATGTTCTTCACTATCAGAATAAACCTTGTTTTCATTGTATTTGATTCCGGTACCCTGCATTTGTATATACATTTCTCTAATTTGGGGAGGGGAATGGAAGTAGCAAAACGCTGAAACAAGGATACAGGCTGATCCAGTGTAACAATGAGATGGACAAGACACTATGCAAAAAAACAAACTCTATCACTTGGTGGAGGAGGGAGGAGTTGGGCAGGTGGGGAGGGAAAAACAAAGGAGGGGGTAACAATGCTCAAGAGGAAATGTGATCATTGCCTTATTCATGTAACTGTAATCCCTCTGTACATTATCTTTACAATAAAAATATAAAATAATTAGTTCACAGGTTTTAGTTGATGCTATGTTTTGTTTCTTTAGTGTTTTGATCCTATGTATATTCTCTCTCATTTGAATTATAATCTTTCATTATGAAAATTCTAAATCATGTAGCAAAGTAGAGTATTGTAGCGTACTTAGGCTTGTTTTTTGTGTGTGGTACTGGAGATTGAACATAGGGCCTGGCTTTTGCCCTGCACTTGAACCAAATCCCCACTTCTTTTGTTTTTAGTTTTTGAGATAGGTTTTCACTCATTTTTACCCTGGCTATAGCCTCAAACTGCAGTTCTCCCATTTCAGCCTCCTGAATATCTGGAATTACAGGCTTGAGTCATACCTTGGTTCTAATTAACTCTCTTTTATATAATACATACTTTGAAACATTATAAATCATAGCATATCTTGTATGTATTATAATCTTACTTTTTATTGTCAATGTGATGTACAGAGGGTTTACAGTTACATAAGTAAGGTAATAAGTACATTTCTTGTCAAACTTCTTACTCCTTCCCTCATTTTTCTATTTTCCTGCCCTCCCGGGACCCCCATCCCAAGTTGTATAGATCATTTCCAACATATTGTCTTATGTATATCACTGTTGCATTGGTTTCCTTCTTGTTCTTTATCTCACCATTCTGTTGTTCCCCTTAACTTCCCTAATTCAAATAAATGTATATACAATACAAGGGTACCAAAATGAAATACAGTGACAACAGAGGATATGCCATAGGTGGAAGAACATACAAAAGAAACAAAAAAAATCACATAGTACATTAAAAACAATAACAACAAAGAAAAACCTCTTGTGTCCATGTCTTGGCGTTCATTTCACTTAGCATCATCTTATATGGTCATATGTACATAGCTATTGAGCTATTCAGCTCATTTGCTAAGATTATCCTAGATGTATACTAATTACTGCTATTAAGGGAAATTATGGGACCTATGCTTGTTTGGATCTGGCTTACTTCCCTTAATATGATTTTTTTCTCCAAGTCTTTCCATTTCCTAAAATACGGACAGTGTCATTCTTTCTGATGGAAGCACTGAATTCAAAGGAAGATTGGACAAATGTGATTCCATTAAACAGCATTGTTTCTGCATGGCAAAAGATATAGCAAGCAAGATCAAAAGAAAGCCCACAGATTGGAAGATCTTCACTAACCATGCAACAGACAAGGGCCTCATATCTAAAATATATTTAGAACTCAAAAAATTAACTCCCCGCAAAACAGACCTTCGAAGAAACAGCCACCCCATTAATAAGTGAGCTAAAGACTTAAAGAGAGACTTCTCTAAAGAGGAAGTAAGAATGGCTAATAGACACATGAAGAAATGCTCAACTTCTCTGCTCATAAAAGAAATGCAAATCAAAACTACATTGAGATTCTACCTCATCCCAGTTGGAATGGCTATAATCAAGAAATCTAATTACAACAGAGGTTGGAAGGGCTGTGGCCTAAAGGGAATCCTACCGCATTGTTGGTGGGAGTGTAAACTTGTTCAACCACTTTGGAAAGCAGTATGGAGGTTCCTCAAAAGACTCCACATAGAGCTCCCCTATGACCCAGCAATCCCACTTTTGGGCATTTACCCAATTGATCACAAACAAGACCATACTAAAGCTACCAGCACAACTATGTTTATTGCAGCATTATTCTCCATATCCAAGATATGGAACCAACCTAGATGCCCCTCAGTAGATAAATGGATCAAAAAATGTGATATATATATATACATATATATGTATGTATGTATATATATGTATATATATGTATATGTATGTATATACATATACATATATATATATATATACACACACACAAATGAATTCTATGCTTCCATCAGAAAGAATGACACAACTCCGTTTGTAAGGAAATGGAAAGATGGGAAAAAATCGTATAATTTTACTTTTAGAATATATTATTATTGTCCACTAGAATCCTGGGGCACAGTCTCAGTGTTTGAGCCCAAATTCTCATAATCATCAATTTCACTCATTGGCTATATTTAGTTGAGTAAAAAAAAAAAAAAAAGATAAAGAAGCACTTGAAAGTAAACAAATGACTACCTGAGATAATTGCTTTATACTCTTCCTAGTTTCTGGTGCTAATTCTATGTTTTGATAAAACATACTCCTATAATTTGAGACCATAGTTTTAAGACATTTTCCTATGGTAGAGAATAGTTTCCAGCGTAGGGTCAAATTGTGACATAAAATGAGCATTTGATGGCACCTCTTCATGCTTTCCAGCCCTTTTGTATGATTGCTGCTTTTAGTAGGGGTTTGGAAGAGGGTGAGAGAGAAGATGAATAACCAAAAAAGAAAAAAACTATGCCGTCCATAACCATAATTCAATGGTCAATACCTTCAGGTTAAATTTAAAATCTGAAGTTCTAAAATAAGATTTTTGTAGTCAATGTTTCTGCAGATGGAAATTTGATTTCCTGAATTATATTACTATCCTTGGTATCACATTTACCTTTTTAATGTGATAATAACAATAAAATTCAGCAATGGAAAGCTTCTATATAAAATTAGCGTTAGGTTTTAAAGAGGAGGCCGAGTAAGAACAGCACCATGCACGTGGTATTCAGGTAAGAGGTAGGTTTACTCATGGTTCCAGCTGGCAGCAGGCCATGTTGGCACTCCACTGGCTGGGAAAGAGAGCATCTAGCCCTGGGTTAGGCCTTATCTATGGTAGGGTCAGGGAAAGGTGTGGCCACATCGAATCCAGATGTGACCTCGGAGGATTCAGATGTGACCTCTTTCAGATGTGCCAGTTGCCCAGGTAACTCAGGTACTGGGTAGAAACTTTGTTTCGAGGATGGTGGAGTCTGCTCGCCATCTAGAAGCAGACCTTACAATTAATAAGTTCTAATGACTTTTTAAAAAAACAAAATATGACATTTAAAGCAATAGTTGAAATCACATAAGGAAAATTTGATAATTTTCCATAAAAATGTAATTTCTAAGATTGACTACTATCATAATTTCAATTAATTTCAATTGATTATTGTGTGATAACTTTTAAAAGATGTCTTCAGTGGCTGGGAAGATGGGTCAGTGGTAGAGCACTTGCCTTGCATGCCTGAGGCCCTGGGTTCGATTCCTCAGCACCACATAAACAAAATGAAAAAAGCCGGAAGTGGTGCTGTGGCTCAAGTGGTAAAGTGCTAGCCTTGAGCTGAAGAGCTGAGGGACAGCACCCAGGCCCAGAGTTCAGGCCCCACGACTGGACCAAAAACAATAAAAAAAAAAAAAGATGTCTTCATCAAAGAATTGTAAGTTCAATTTGAGCAATAAAAATGACAATATCAAATATGTATTACTCAGGTATATAATATAGAATATATCTATCTATATTCAAATTTAAAATATAAAACAATTATAAATTGTAAGACACTAATTTTATTAAAATTAGATTTACAGGAAAATAAATGAAACAGGATATCACTATGTTAAGTGAAATAAGCTAGATTCAAAAAGACAAATGTCACACATTTTCTCTCCTAGGTAGAATGTAGGGTTTTGTTTTGTTTTGTTCTTATGACATGAAGTAGAAGGGAACTATCTAGGAAGAGGAAGAGTACTGATGAAGCTTCAATAAGGTATATTTTACAAAAATCCATAATTCTTTTTGACCATTTAATAAAAGTTTTGGTAAGGCCATCAAATATTACAAATAGGAAGGAATAGATTATATTTTCATGTAAAATAATGGAACACAGATATAGATTTATATACATACACATATATAAATGAACTTAAGAACAAACATACAAAACACTATCTACATTATAATGTAGAAACACTTCTACAACAGTGCATAGGCAAAACACCTTTGAGCATTCCATTCGCTAGCTGAAATGCAATCACAGCAGTGGTCTAATACATTTGAGGAAATTTTGGCACCTTAAAAGCCCAGTAAACTTAAAAACATTGCCTTTTGCTATTAACGTCTTGGGAATTGTGTTAATTTTCTTGGGTGTACACACAGACTTCCAACATTGATGCCCCTAAACAAATTTTCATAGTTTCTTATTTCATCTTCCATGTCAAATTTAACACTCCAAATCTTATTGTGAATAATTTATCCTGTGTTTGTTTCTATCCATACCTATGCAAAATGTGATGAGGATTAGAGCCATTTTCTGGATAGTCTCAGAAATCCTTTCAAGAAAAAATATATGGCTTCAGTTGACTAGGTATTTCAGGTGAAGCTGTGGGGTTTTTTCAGTTTGTGTTGTAAAGACAATCGTTATACATCTCCATTTTACTTGTGAAGACAAAGCTTTAGAACTCCGAGTGGGGAAAGTGTTAAGAACAAGAGTTCAACTCGAGAGGAAGAAAACTATTTTGAGACAGAATAAAAATTTAAATTTATGATTGTTGTTTTGACTTGAAGTTAGGGAAGTTTTATTTTTAAAATTTCATTAACATTTTAGTGATCAGATTGATTTACACAGTATATAAATCAATGTAGAAATCGTATAATTGTTAAAACTGGGTCAATGTTTATGATTAATCCAAGTAAAATTCATTGCACGAGAGACAGTCAGCTTTGCTGTGAAAAAGTATGACGGCAAGATATGGTGCTGGCCAAAATATTTTCAGAGCTCAGATATGTGACATGGGTGAGCTACTCAGAAAGCCATAATGAATGCCTTTCCACTGTAATAACACCTATTCTAATCCTCTTATTCTAAACTGAACATAAATATAAAGGATATTAAGAATATATTTGAGATGTCAATGAAATAAAATGTTGTCACAGGATAATGGTCTCCTGCTGCTTCATAAAATACCCTCCAATGGCAAGATTTAGATTTTCAGAGCAGAAGACATTAATCCCATGACAGTGTTTTATTACAGTGATTGTATTTCTATTACCACAAATGAGCATGTAGATTTAATCAATTCATTTGATGGATGTTGATGTAATCTATAGTTTATCATCATTATGAAGTTGTTGTCTTTTCATGGGCAGTTTATCAAGGAAAATAACAAATGTTTTAGGAAAGCAAATTGGCAGGGTTGGGGGTAGTGCTTTCTGAATAGTTGTAGGTCAGTTTTCCTTAAAAGAGTAATAGTTAATATAACAGCATAATCGACACACACAAAAATGGTTTATATAATATTCTTGTTAATATTATAGTTCCAAATTTCAACTTTCTGACAGGCAGAACATAGTAATTAAATAAAATTACTTGTGCAAAACCCACAGTAACACAAAGAGAGTTGAACTCACAATGTTTTACTAAGGCATTTACAAAACTGGCATTGTTCCTTTGAATATTGATGTCTAAGTAATTGCCGGTATCATCAGAACATGATTTCCTATTTCTAGGTACCATGTGACAAAGGTCCACTATGGAAAACAGATTAGGGATACTTTTGGAGCTTGGTGAAACAAGGCTACCAAGCACTGTTCCAACAGAAAGAGAAACCATTACTTCCCTTCTGCAAAAAATATATTAATGTCAAAATAGAGGGATATATTCAGAAAATATATTAGAATATTAGGTTTCATTTAGGTATAGTGGTTCTTTCACATTTAATACAGGCCCCAGGCTTATTTCTAAAATGCTTTCCTGATATGAAAATAAAGCTCACATAGTAGAGCTAGCTGATGATTCCCAAGGGCAGATCAGATTTTACATACCCCTTTTATCACATATGCTAGATATTTTAAAGTCATTAAGTCTAAAGACTGTCTATGTTATCATCCTCTTTCTCTTGCAGTGTGAGAGAGAAAGATCTGAAAAATCAAAAACTAGCCTTGTTCATACTACAAGAAGTTAGAAGTGAAAAATAAAACCACTACTATTTTTCATAATATCACAAGTTATCCAGCAAGTAAATCCCTTAAGACGTGAATGATCAATCAAGTGATATTAAGTATGGAGTACTGACATCTGGAGATGCTAACCCACAAAGGCACTGCTCATCACTAGGTGTTACAATGCTTACTCAGGCTGTTCACTGTCAGCTAAGTTCTCTTTATGAGAAGAAGATCTAGAAGCATTACGATATTTTCCTACTTTAATTACAAATCTATTTAACAAAATTTTTTATCATGAACTATCTTTCATGGTTGTGTTACTGCATTATTTCTCCATAACAAAATAGCATTTGCCGGAGGGCTGAAAAAAACAGAAATTGATTTTCTCTCAGTTCCACTGGCCAGGGAAGATTGGTTTCTCTTGGGGTATCTCCCTGTAATATAGCTGCCTTCTTGCTATGTCCTCCACACACCTTTGTCTCTGCATGTTCAAATCCCTGTCATGTCTTTGAGTCAAAGCCATCTTTTGGATAATGTCACTAGACATGTTGGAGATCTCTTATATGACAAAAAATGATCTCATTTAATCTTAATCACCATTTAAAGTCATGTTTTAAAATGCTGCCATTTAGAGCATCAATATATGAAACAATTACATACAAATAGTATCTCCTTTGAATTCTAATACTGTATGTAAAGATATGAAGCATTCAATCATTGCTTAACATTAGCTACAAAGTTAGCAATAAAACCAGGCTAATATATGATCTAAAAATCATGTGAAAAAATACATTATTTGCTAAAAGGACCATGTTGCTTTTATTTTTCTAAGTTTGGGCCAAAACTCAAATTATACCACTGTGGTGTCATCTTACTTTGGTAATGCATTTGCGTGTACTTTATAGCTCTTCAATCTTGGCAATAAAATAGAAGTAATTGTTTTGATTTTATTTTTTTCCTCTAAGTAGCAAGTTCCTTGAAGAAGAAAGCAGGTTGCATGTATACATGTTTGTTTGAAATATACACTGCATATGTACATGTGCGTTTGTTATGCATAGCACAGAGCTTAAGGCTGAATAAATATTAGGGAAGTAAGCATATGGATGGATAGATGGATGGATGGATGAAACAATTTACAAGTCATCTATGGGGTTAGAATTGTAATTTAGGCACTTTATACCTATATAGCTCATGAGAAAACACATGATTGTGATGTAAGCTATCATTGTTTAGAGTCCATAAAAACTTATTGGAAAATAGCATCACCAAACAGATTAAAGAAAGATGTTGCTCCATGGCTATCAGCCCAAAACACTAAGAAAAAATAGAAAATAAAAGTATACTACCTTGAAATCCAGGTGAATCCAAGTGGTTTTCTTCTTCTTTTTTGTTACACATATTTCCTCATTAAATATGTCTTGTCTGAATTTCAGCAGCAAGGGAAAGCTGGGCACATATGATACACACATAGTTTCTACTAGGTTGTAAATACTTGGTCACTGGGTTTGACAAGTGAGGATTTGTGTTTATATTATTCAGTTTCAGCACAACTGTTCTCGGAGCACAAATCTCCCAGTGCAAATTTGTAGTTAGTCTCCATGAATAGTTCCCCACCACATTTTTACATTTAACAAGACAAGTTTTAAAATAGCTATAGTGTAAAAAAATTAGAAATAGGGATAAGAAAGCAATTATCACTATCCACTTCTTAGTGATGACTACTGACACATTTGGGTAACTGAATATCTCAAAATGTACATAGCATATATTATTTATTTATTTATTTCTCTCTTTTTTTCTTTCTTTGGTCATGGAGCTTGAACTCTGGGCCTGGGCGCTGTCCCTGAGCTCTTCAGCTCAAGGGTAGTGCTCTGCCACTTGAGCCACAGCACCACTTCCACCATATATGATTTAAATACAGGGTTGTTAAATCCATATAAATGTAGAAATCAGAATTAAGGGCCAAATATAGTAGAGAAATGGAAGTAGAGAAGAAAGTGGCATGGATAACTACAGAATAAAAAGAATCATTTCATACAAAGGTAAAAGAGTCTCGCTTATCTCCTCAGGAATGTTCAGTTGAGTAGTAACTTTAGTAACTTAGTAATTTAGTGTTGAACCTAAAGCTTTCTGTATAACTTTCTAACTTCCTGACAGCATCTTTATACCTTAGAGTGTTCTATACAGTTCAGACTATAACTCTGATTTTATATGACTTGCATACCGATACTTTTGTTTTCCTGCTATTTTCCATTCATCAAGGCTGGTTTTCTTCTATTATCTTCAGCCTTCTACTTGATTCAGTGGATTTTCTCATGGTTGTGAACACTTGGCAAACAGAATTACTGTTTTTTGGGGTTTTTTTTGGGTCTGGTCGTGGGGCCTGAACTCTGGGCCTGGGCACTGTCCCTCAGTTCTTCAGTTCAAGGCTAGCACTCTACCACTTGAGCCACAGTGCCACTTCCGGCTTTTTTTTCTGCTTATGTGGTGCTGAGGAATCGAACTCAGGGCCTCATGCATGCAAGGCAAGCGCTCTACCACTGAGCCACCTTCCCAGCCCAAGCAAACAGAATTTCTTAAATTTATAGAAACAGTCGTGGAAAAAGAAGACATAGAACATTGATCTAATTAAAAACAGGAAGTGAATAAAAATTAGGGGGGAGAAATCAGAGTGAAGAAGGGATAATTAACATTTTCATATTAAAACAAACATAGTAACTGATTTTACAATCTCAGCACTTGAAGGCTGAGGTAGAAACACTGCAGGCTCAAGGCCTGCCTAAGCCTAATGAATAGTGCAAGAGTGACAGCAAAAGAAAGAGAGAGAACACTACATAGATTACAGAAACATGATATTGAATAGAGAAGTAATATAAGGCATACAGAGAAGGAAATAAACAAGAAAAAGGAAGTTATGTAAAATAGAATAAAATTAAATGACTTTAAACTAATTAGTGTGATTAGAAATATCATACTGAAAAGCAAATAATGGAGGAAGAGGAGGAGGAGGAAGAGAAGGAGAAGAAAACACATATTTTTTCAATAATAAATACTAAGAAATCAGGTTTTCCATCCATGTGAGAATCAAAACAAAACCTCAACATTTCCTTCTGTTGCCTCTTCAGTTGCATATCACAAATGGTAAAAGCAGCCTGTGAAATGTATGGTTTCCTCTGCTTTTCCTTATGTTTGTATAACAGTTTGAAGATGTAGTTTGTGGGCAGATAGCTGTAATTACATCTCAATACCCAATGGTACTGAACTTACACTTGATGTTGTCATGTCCTAATTTCTGGAGACATGACCAGTGCCTCCTGCTGGAATAGGGAAGTTTTGAAAGATTTTGCTCTCCAGTTCCTGTCATCCTTTTCCCTAGAGATAGGTGTCATTAGTGTGCCAAGATATATCTCTAAATGGTGACATTTGTGACTATTGGGATGTCTGGCTTCTTCCCTATGGATTTCCTATTGCCTGGTAATTCACAGTACAGCAGAGGTTGCTTCAGAGCTACTTGGGCTTTCTAAGAAGAGAAATCTGATACTGGATAATAATCATGTACAGCTATTTTTGTATTTAAAATTGTATTCCTTCTACTTCTGAAAAATCATAATAGTTGTATAAAGGGATTTCAATATGTTATTTTACACGTGTATATATTATAATTAAATTTCTCTATTGTTTTTTGTTTTCCCATCTCCATTCCCTTGTTGTTTAGCAGCTTTTACTAAGCTTCCTTATTCATCCTTATACATAGACCGAATATATATATATATATATATACACACACACACACACACACACACACACACACACATATATATATACACACATACACACACACACACACACACACACACACAGTAGTCCACCATGGGACTTGAATCTGGGCCTGGGCACTGTCCTTGAGCTCTTCAGCTCAAGGCGAACACTCCACCACTTGTGCCACAGCTCCAATTCAGTTTTCTGATGGTTAATTGGAGATGAGTCTCACGGACATTCCTGCCCTGGCTTTGAACCATGATCCTCAGATCTCTACCTCCTGGGTAGCTAGGATTACAGGCATGAGCCACTGGCAGCTGGCAACAAAATATATTTTAATAGTATTGATCTCCCCTATTCTCTTTTGCTTTCTCCTTTCCCCTCATCCATCCCAGTATTAAGTCATGTTTTATATATGTACATTTCTACTTGCATATCTTTTAGATCTAGATTCCATAAGTGAGGATAAATATGTGTTAAAAATACAGACAATAATCTCCAAATCATGAGGGAATACTTAACAAACCTTTACTCAAACTGGAAAATCTAATAGAAAAATAATGGTTACATTCCTAGATTACTTCAACCTATCAAATTAAGTCAAGAGGATATAAACTATTTAAGCATACCTAATATAAGCAATGACATTGTAACAATCATATGTAAAGTTCCAACAAAGAAAAACCAAGGACCAACATGAAAGATTCACAGCTTAATTCCTCAAATGTATTCATGAAGTTCAAAGGGAGAAATCACCACCAAACACATTCTATGAGGCATATTACACTCATTTTCAAACTAGAAAGGATACCCAAACAGCTATAAACCAATAACTTTGATGAATATAGATGGAGAACTCTCCTATAAAATGTTAAATTGTTTCATTTAAAAAAATAATGCCATGATCAACACCATGATTAAGGTGGTTTCATTCCAGGTATGCAAATATGCTTCAACATACAGAAACCAATAAATGTAGGAAAAAATATAAATAGAAACAAGGACAAGAATTATATGACCATCTCAATAGATAAAGAAAAGGTCTTTGACAAAAATCCAATGTCCTTTCATAATAAAAGCTCTGGAAAAGTTAGGAAAAGAGGATTCTATCACAACATAATAAAGGATATATATAACAAACCCATAGACAATATGATACTAAATGGTGAAAAGTTAAAACTATTTCTTCTAATATCAGGAATAACTCAAGATTGTCCAATCTGCCCATTCCTATTCAATATAGTACTGGCATTTCTAGCTAGAGAAACAGGCAAGAGAAAGTAGGAGGAAAGAAGCCCAACTATCCTATTTGCAGATGGTATGATCTTATATAGAAAAGACCCTAAAGAATCCTAGAGCTGATAAGCACTTTCAGAAATACAGCAAGTCTATAAAATTAACACAAAATCATCAGTACCTTTTCTGTATATGAAAAATGAGCAGATGAAAAAGGAAATTATAGCATCAAAAAACAAACTGAGAATAAGCCTAACCAAAGAGGAGAAAGAGCTCTACAAAAAAAAAAAAAGATAAAACTGTGACGAAAGAAATTGAAGACTTCTTATGTTCATGAATTTGCATAAGGAATGTTTTGAAGATGGTGTCAAAGGTAATCTATAAATTCAAAGAAAAACTAATCAAAATCCCAGTCATTCTTCACAGAGATGAAAAAGCAATTCAAAATTTTATACATAAACACAAAAGAATTGCCAGAGAAATACTGGGAGGAAAACAATGGTGGAGGTATCCCAATTCCAAATGTCAAACTCTACTACCCAGCCATAGTAATAAATACAGCTTAGTATAGGCACAAAACCAAACCAGTGGAACAGACTAGAAGACTGAAAAATGAACCCACACAAATATAATCATTTGATTTTGACAAAGGAATGAAACATTTATGTTGGAAAAAAATAGCCCCTTTAATAAATTGTGCTGGAAAAATTGGATACCCATATGCAGAAGACTTAAAACAAATTTCTATCGTCTTGTATTAATAACCTCAATGTGAGACCTGAAACTTTGAAACTACTACAGGAAAGAGTAAGGAAAACTTTAGAACTCATTGATTTAGGCAGTACCTTCATAAATAGAATTCTAATAGCTCAACAAATAGGAGAGAAAATTGATAAAGATAATAACATCAAGCCTAAAAGCTTCTGCACATCTAAAGATACAGTTTATAAACTAAATAGACAGCCTACAGAATTGGAGGTCATTTCACTAATATGGAATATAGGGATCTTATGACATGAAACCCTCAGAGAATCCAATTAATAAATGGACAAAAAAGCTAAACAGACACTTCTGAGAAGTACCAATAAATAAGAAATGTTCAACATCCATGTCCATAATGGAAATACAAACAAAAACATTAAGATTCCATCTCATTTCAGTCAGAATGGCCATGATCAAGAATATAAACAACAAATGCTGATGAGGATTTGGAGAGGAAAGCTCCCTAGTCAACTTTTAGTGAATTAGAGCAACCACTATAGAAGGCAGTATGGATATTCCTCCAGAAATTAAATATAGAACTACTCTATGATCCAACCATAGTACTTGTGATCATTTATCTGAAAGAAAACTGTGAAGAAAACTGCATTATTAACCATAGCCAAGTTATAGAAATAGCCCAGGTGCCCTACAGTCAATGATGTTTACATGAAGAGAAAATTGCGTAATCACACAATTCTCTGAGTGTATTCCTGTCCTTAAGGACTTTATTTACTTAGTTCAGAATACTAGATTAATGACTGGGTATGTGCATTAGGCTTATGGAATTATCAGATTGTTCAAATAGCCTTTGGTGTGTTTTATTTGCTTACCAAAATACAGAGATAGTCTTTTATATAGACAAGTTAAATAAAAATATTCATTAAGTTAATGGTATGCTAAAGAAGTGAAGAAAGTTACACTCTGTAACATTCAAACACCTGAACAGAAACTGGGTCCAACTAATACATTAAAGTGTTTAACTTCAAGGCTGGTAAAGTGGCTTGGAGGTAGGCTTCACTTTCATGGACCCTGCCTTGTCGTATGATGTTATGCATCAATCACAAATGACGTTGATGGAGTGGCTTAAGAAGCTGAGTGTGATAGCTTTACCATGTAAAGGTCTTGGTGACAAACAGAGAGCTGGAAATGACCACAGCTCTGAATATCTCACAGTTTGATGCCTCAGTGATGTAATATTTTATCATGACAGCTTTCCAAGAAGGCTGATCGTCTTGACCTGATTTTCCCTGGCTTCTTCTGTCAGCATATTATGCAGTAGCCTAAAGTAAAGTAGCGACAGCTCTTTAGCCTGTATCAACATGAAAGATCTTTGAGCAATAGTTTTGTTGTTGTTTATTGTGATTTGCTAGATAGTCTCAGTTTTCCTCAGCTGTAGGTTTGGTTGTTGTACTGACTTAGTGAAACCAGTTCCAGGTTCTGATCACCTTCCTGTTTAAGTATTAGCAATATAGACATTAGCATGTTCTGCTTTTGATTTTCTGCATTTAGGGTCTAGGAAATTAATTCAGTTTAGTGAGCTTGAAACATGGATGCTTACAATAGATTCATGAAAGATAGATGAATAGATAGATTCTAGACAGATAGATGATAAATAGGTGGCTAGATGACAGGAGAGATAGATAGATAGATAGATAGATAGATAGATAGATAGATAGATAGATAGATAGATAGATAGATGATTCTTGGTATATATAGGTTTAACTGCCAGGCATTTCTAAATTCTATAGTGATTTATATTTAGAAGTTATCCCTTTTGTTCAAAAATATTAAGTTCTCCATCTATTTTTCTGTGGAATAATTTTTCTTTCTTGCATGTGTCAAATTTGTCTTTTTACCTAAAGATGATACTTTAAATATGAAAGTTGTATACTCTCTGACTGATGCTCAGTGGTACATCTGAATAAATCTGAGCTTAAAGGTTCACACCATGTGCCAGCAGGGTTGGGCTCCCAGGTTTCCATTTATATTTATGGCATTCTTCCAGCTACAAACACCTACCAATTAATGGCATTTGGAACAAACTGGCAGCATTCATATGCCTACATTCCAGATTTAGTCTAGCTTTATAATATGTCCAGACTTGAAGTAGTTTTCTCTTTCCTCTTCCCAATATCTTTACTTTTCAGCCAACATCAACATACTCTCAAGCTACTGACTTGTGCAATGAGAAGGGAACTATCACTGTCCAGTGGAAATAATAGGATATGGATGAATTTCTTATTCAGTGCATTCATTTTCCACTTGTTTGATGAGTAAATTTACTTACTGGTAAACATTTATTGAACATCTACAATTCTGTGCGCTGATAATAAGGACTAGAAAGGACAGGCAAGTTACCTTATCTTATGGTTCCTTTAATAGGTATGGCAAATGACAAGAATATTAATATTCAAATAATGGAGTGGCTTCTTGAAAGGTCCATTTGTTTAGAAAATGTGAACAGAAAAGTCTTCTGAGAGCAGGGGACATCTGGGACGTTGTGGAATTAGAGGTTATTTTGAAAGTATAACTAAGGATACTTAGTAATGAATTAGAGATGTAGCAAAAAGGGTCAAATGCTTTGGCAATAAATCCCATGTGTTTGTTATAAACAATGGAGAATTTTGTCCGTTAACTAAAACAACAAGGCATAGTTTTGAAGTTTCCTTTGTTCAGGGGAAAGGCAACATAAATGAATAAGAATAATGCGTTTAGTATGTTTAGAATATGTGAAGTTTAAGATATCTAGTAAATCCAAACATGATGTGCATAATAGTGTGTGTGCATGCACATGTGAAGTGGCGAAACATACTTAAACTAATTATTAAAATATTAAAAAATGAATTTGAGCAAAAGTAAAATTTTTAAGTACTTTTGAGGTACATGTTTGGCATTTCATTGAATAATGTCAGTATAAATTTGTTTTGATATAACTTCAAACATAAAAAAGGTTTTCAAAGTAGTAAAAAGAGAAGAAGATCTATATACAATTTTCCCCAATTCAAAATTTTTCAGTATTTTGCTTAATTTACACATTTGTTCCTTATCTAACTACACAGGCACATAAAATTAAAGTTGCAATTGAGATCAACAACTGCAGTTTATTTTTTAACGTTTTTGTTGTTATTAACCTTAAGTAGTTGTGTAAGAGGGTTTTGATTCAACATGTCAGTTTGTGAGTACAATGCTTCTTGAACAATGTCATTGCTTTCATAATTTTCTCCCGTCTCTCTCAATAACATCTACATTTTTACTGCCATTTGAAAATAAATTTCCGGTGCCATGCGTGCCCTTGTCTTTTTATCCCTAAATACTTTCTAATGTATTTTCTCTTATATAAACACAGATTATCAAAGTCAGGAAATTAAAATTATTACAATGCTATCTTACAATTTTCAATCATACTCAATAATTTTCAGTTTCCCTGAATTCTTTTATACCTATTTTCTTTCCATACCTGTATCCAGTTCAGGATCACACATTACAGTGGAGTGTATGTCTCTTTTGTCTCATTTATTTGGCAAGAGTATTCAACCTTTCTTTGTGTTTCTTGATCTTAACATTGTTACAGACTACAGGAAATTACTTTGCAGAATGAAGCTGAACCTGAGTTTAATTTTTCATTATGATTCCTTTCAGGTGATCCATCTTCAGCAAGAATAGCAGAGAATCAATGTGCTTTTATCAGTGTTTCATATCAGATATGTTAATAACTTGTTCTATCATTGGCAGTATTCATTTTCATTGCTTAGTTAAGAAAATATATAATATATATTTGTACCATAAAGTTACTATGTAGCCCTTTATTAGTTCATTATTTTGTAGGGAAATATTTGGATATTACCTAAATATTATGTTTCCTACTATACATTTACCCTCTAGTTTGACTATTCATTATTCATTCATTTCTTGCTTAATAATTTTTTGCCTGCATAATTTTTTACAGAATTTAGCAGTTAGCAATCATCTGAGATAATTTTATTTTTTTATTGTGAAAATACTGTACAGAGGAGTTACAATTACATGGGCAAGATAATGAGTATATTTCTTATCAAGCATTGTAGCCTCCTCCTTTGTTTCCCCTTTCCATCCCTTCCCATCCCCTCCCCCCCCCTCCACCCAGTCCTCCCCGGGGGGGCCCCCCTCTCCCCCCTGCACCAAAGTTGTAAAGTTCGTTTTCGACATAACGACTTGACATCTCATTGTTGCAATGGAAAATCTCTGATTTTATCTTTTCAAGATCAAACTTAGTGCTAAACTTAATGCTCTATGTCTTTGGAGCTTTATGAGACTTTTCACCTGGAGAGACACCAATCTTCTGAGAGATCAAAAGAATGAAAACTTCAGTACAAATAATTGTTGGTCCATAATGTGTAAAGAGAGGTATGCCTTGCCTAACATCAGGGAGCAAGGGCAGAGTTGAAAAAAACCAGAACATTGGTGATTCTAAGGTAGTGTATTGTCTACATAGTCTTTAATATTGAGATGCAAACAAAATAGAAAGGCTGTGCAGAAATTTGCCTAGATCAGTGTTTGAAAACACTATCTTTCCTGAAAATGCTTATTTGCACAAAGCTGCCTGAATATTGTCTGTCCGGCAGAATTGTTTTTTGTTATCCTAAAGGAGACATTCATTTATTTACTTGAACAAAGGCACACAGAAAGTCAAAAGGCTGGGAAGGTGGCTCAGTGGCAGAGTGCTTGCCTTGCATGCATGAGGCCCTGGGTTCGATTCCTCAGCACCACATAAGCAGAAAAGGCTGGAAGTGGCTCTGTGGCTCACGTGGTAGAGCACTAGCCTTGAGCTGAAGAGCTGAGGGAAAGTGCCCAGGCCCAGAGTTCAGGCCCCACGTCCAGGAAAGAAAGGAAGAAAGGAAGAAAGAAAAAAGGAAAGAAAGAAAGAAAGAAAGAAAGGAAGAAAGGAAGAAAGAAAGAAAGAACCTCAGTGGTATATTACTACAGTGCCTCATATCAGTGTGATTTCAATTGATATCAGTGTGATATCAATATTTATTTGGCATCTTATACGTCGGAACTTCTAACCAAGTTAACAGAGTAAATTTATGCCTTATGTCCCGGAGGATTCCATCTTCTCTATGATTTTCAAACATGTAAGAACGATATAAATATTTTTATATTTAAAAAATTCAAAGTCGTGTAAAAAAAATAAACTAAAGAAAGAATAATCAGACCTTGAAACCAGAAAAGAAATGTGCAGTACTTACTGGGGCTCAGGATGGTGGCCCCTTTCAGAGACTTCCCTGAGTTCAGTTTCTGTGTGGTGTCAGGGAATAAATACGTTCTTCCCAGGGCCAGAGATCTTAGCCCGGCTCTCAACTGCAGTTTTCAGTCAGCCTATAAAAGGCCTCTTGATGGCCACAGCTAGTGCTGTCTCAATCTGCAACTTGTATCAGCCTGTGTTCAAAAGCAATCATATAGATGAAATCTGAAAGCAAGGAATCATGTTGAAACTCTTGCTAGCTCGTTGATCTATAGTATCCTTCTATTTCTAAAAGTTAGAAGCCCCACAAAGCCAGTATTTCTCCTTGTCTTGTTCTAGAACATTCAGGCAACCTGAAGATGTTATTGGAAAGCTAAGACCGAAGAGAAAAGAAAATGCTCGATAAGAAATGTACTTATTACCTTGCTCATGTAATTGTAACCCCTCTGTACGATATTTTCACAACTAAAAAAAAATTAATTAAAAAAAAGAAAATAGCAGATGGAGAGTAGAGATAAAAGAGAGATAAATACAAATATCTTAAATGTAGCAGCATTAAAAATTCCTACATTTCAATAAAGAAACTTTAACAATCAAAATAAAGAGTTGAAATACAGCTTTATTCTGAATAAAATAAGAAAAAATTAAATGCTTTTATTAAACATTTATTAAAGATACAACCCATAGAAATGCATTTATTTATAACACATGGTAAACATTGGCAGAAAACCATAATTTCCTTCACAAATTTAAAATAAAGATACTATGTACTCATATCTAAATATATATATATATATGTGATTAATTATTTTATCACCTTATCTAAGCAACATATGTATAAACTTTTCAGTGTACTTTTTTTTTCTAATACGAGGGCTTGAACTCAGGGCTACTAACCCTCCATAGAATTTTTACCTTATGGCCAGTACTGCATTTGAGCTATGCTCCACTTCAATGGTATTGTAATGTTTATCATTGGTTATCACATAGCATTAGTATCTGAAAGTTGCATTTTAAACAAGATTCATTTCTTTTCATATTTTATTATTATTTCTATAATCCTATTTGCGCCCTGTTTTGATTTAGGTTACTAATGTATTTTAGGTGGCTTCCTACAATTACTATATTGTATTTGAGATTTATTCATGCCATTATATGAATTGGTAACCTTTCTATTATGCTGTCTAAATGTGCTAGGTATTCAACCCTTTATCCTCATATGTTTTCCAGAGTGTCTCTCTCTCTCTCTCTCTCTCTTTCTGTCTCTCTCTGTCTCTGTCTCTCCCTCTCTCCCTCTCTCTCTCTTCTCTCTCCTCTCTCTCTCTCTGTGTCTCTCTCTCCTTCTCTCTCCCTCTCTATCCCTCTCTCTCTCTGTCTCTCTTTCTCCTCTCTCCCTCTCTCTCTTTCTCTTTCTCCCTCTCTCTCTCTCTTTTTCTTGCTGCTGCTCTTTCATTTTCACTCTCATTCTGTTCACACAGTTGTTAATTGTAGATAAGAGTCTCATGGACTTTCTTGCCTGGGCTGGCTTTGAACTGCGATCTTCAGATCTCAGTCTCCTGAGTAGCAGTAGCTAGGGTTATAGGCATGAGCCACAGTTTCTGGCTCAGAATTTCCTTTTTGATAAGTACAAATAGTCATATAAACATGTGCATATAAGTATTTGAATTAAAATATTTTGTTTCACTTAGATAAATGTCTAGGGATGTAATTCTGAGCTGTATGGTAACTATATGTTTAGCCAAATAGGTTTCTAATGTTGCTGTTCCCATTTTGTCTTCCACTCAGGAACACAGGTGAGTTGTAATGACCAGCACTTATCATTGTTGGTATTTGACTTTCCTGTTTGTTGCATGTAGTGATTTCTACAGGCTTGCCCCAGGTGTTCCAATGTGGTTTTAAATACCCTTGATAAATGATTGTATAGAACAAATTTTATCTCATTTAGTGCCCATATTTCTTCTTTATTCGTAAAATCATTGTCTACTTTTATCATTTTTATTATTTAAAATTTTTACATGTTGGTTGTAAATCTATGATGGATAATTGTTTTGAAAATGTTTTCTCCATGTTTGTGATGTATTTTTAAAATAGCAGCATTATACGTAGCACAGGATGTTTAAATTTAGAATTATTGAATTTTTGAAATTTAATGGGCATACTTTTGGAATAGAAACTAAGAAACCTTTCCAAGCCATTGAGGAATTATCTTATTATCCTGTATAAGTTTTATAATTTTAGTTTACTTATAATGTTATTATTTTTAGGTTGATAACCCATTTTTACTTATTTTACTTAATTATGTATGTATTCAAGTTATTTTTGTATATGGAAATTAACTTTCCCAGGACCATTTCATTAAGATGTTATAATTTTCCCATTGTAATTACATCTTTTTTTGTAGGTGTGTGCCATTCCTGGCCACCATCACTGATCATTTTTGCTGAAAGCTAGCATTCTACCACTGAGGCACAACTCCACTTCCAGCTTCGTGGTGGTTAATCAGAGATAAGAGTCATATGGACTTTTCTGCTTGGGCTGTCTCTGAACTGTGATCCTCAATTTTTAGTCTCCTTAGTAGCTAGGTTTACCAGCACAAGCCACTCTTGTCCAGATTTATCTTCATAAAAATATAATTGCATATGTATGGAAGTAATTCTGGAAACACTGAATTTCATTGATTTGTTTGTCTATTTTTATATTGCAACTACTGTGTTTTCTCATTTATGCAAGTTCCACATGTCTTGAAACCAGGTAGATTCTTTTTTCTTTTTCTTTTTTCTTTTTGTCATTTTAGAGTTTTGTTTGGACTTGGAGCATCCCTTTATATGGTTTTCTTTTTTGTATGTCATTGGAGTTTGTTCTTGCAAGGCAGACCATTTTAGCTTGGGCATATACCCAATCCTCTAGTTGTTTTTGAGATTGGGTCTCATGTTTTGCCCTGAATAGCCTGGGACATATCTCTTTTTGTTCTTCCCACTGTATCTGGATGCCAATCATATGCCACTGTGATGTTTACCTTTTCTGCTGATATAAGGTCTTGCAAATTTCTTTCTTTCTCTGTTTTGGGAGGAGGAGCCCAGAAACTATCCTCCTCCCAATATCAATCTCTCCAATGTTTTAGGATTACAGGTATGAGCCACTAAGCCTAACTTTCCATTAAAATTCTACAATCAATTTTTATATCCCTGTAAAAGATCCTTCTGAGATTATTTAAATTGTAGTTGTAAGGTATCTCCTTGATATTTATTGCTCTAATTCATAAACATTGTCTATCTTTCCTTCAATTTAAATTAGTTTGGTTTTTAATGATATTTTGTTTGTGTATGCATATGGATCCCACAGAGATTTAATCTAGTTATTTCATATTTTTTCTGTGAGAAATCTGATTAATCACAATTTTGAATTGTTCATTGGTAATAATAGAATCACAATTCATTTCTGTGTTTTGGTTTCCCTATTAAGTCTAACAACTAGTACAGCTTTCAGAGGATTTTTTTATCATATAATTCTAACCTGTTTGTTTTTAAATTTTTAATGTTTTTGAAAACTGTCACACTGGCTAGTATCTCCAGTTCAATGCTGAACAGGAATGGTTAGAGCCAGTATCCTGCTTTGCTTCTGATACTGCATAAAGCTTTTAGCTTTCATTCTCATGGAAAAAGGAAGCTATCAGTGAGGTTCAGGCTGCTTTTTATCAGGTGGAGGAAGTCCCTTGTGTTTGCTAGGAGTTATTTTTGTATCACTAGTGGAGGCAGTATTAGATTTCCTTTGTTTTGTTGCTTTCCAAATCTGTTGGAAAAAGCCAGTGAATGTTTTACTTATTTAGTTTAGTGATATGATTAATTACATGGATTGATATTTTAAAGTTAAAGTAGGCCTGCATTCCTGAGATAAACCCCAATCATGCATAATTTATCAAATCTTTATATATTGTTGGTTTTATTCACTTCCATTTTGTTAAAAAATTTATATCTATGTTCAAGAGAAATATCAGATATCATCTTGTATTTAGTGCAGTACTGGTGTTTGAACTCAAGGCCTTACACTAGCTAGGTAAGCACTCTTTGGATTTTTGCTTTTAGTGAACATCAATTTTTTTAAGGTCCTTTTCTAACTTTGTCCAGCTGGCCTCAGTTGATGTCCCCCTACATCTATTTTCTGAATATCTAGTACAACACACACTCAACTTTTTTAAAGACAAGATTTCCCTATTTATTGCCTGGACTTGTTATAAACCATGATTCTCCTGTCTGCTTCTTTAGTAGTTCAAATTATAGGCATGTGCCACCATGCCTCATCCAACAAGTTTTTTCTTGTAACCCTTTTTTAAAATTATTTTAATATCAGATCAGCACTGGTCACTTGGAAATTTCACTTTCATGAAGAGTGTCTACAAAGTTAGTTCTTACCAGAAGGTTTGGGGGAGCTAAACAGAAGAGTCAGTGAATATGGTATTTTCTATTTGAAAGGATTTTAACTATTTAATTCCTTAACATATTTTAGAGTAGTCACATTATATTTATTTCTTCTTGAACAAAAAGTTTGCACCTTTCAAGAATTTGATCAGTGAGTCTCTGTTGTTGAACATTAGGTTATTTGCAATATTTTATTGTTTAATATTATTGTAATATTTTATTGTATTTAGGTTCTAATACTGAGATTTCTTCTTTCACTCTTTATATTGATTATTGCATACTTTCTTATTTTATTTCTTTTATTTCATTTTTTAGCAGTACTGGGGTTTGAGCTCAGTGACTCATGCTTCTTAGGCAAGCACTCTACCATGTGAGCCACACCCCCAACACTTTTTGCTTTAGTTATTTTTCAGGTAAGGTCTCACATATTTTGCAAGACAGCTCTGAACCTCAATCCTCCTGTTCGCCTCTCTTCTGTAGCTTGAATGATGAGTAGCTTGAATATGTATCACCTTACCCAGCTTTTTTGTTGAGATATGGTCTCACTAAGTTTTGCCCATGCTGGCCTGAACTCTAATCTTCCTGATCTCTGCTTCCCAAATAACTGAGATTTTAGACATGAACAAATGCATCTGGCCATAGCTTTGTTTTTAAATTGATCTCTACAAAGAACAAATATTTAGTTTTACATTATTGAAGTGTTAGCATGTAGAAGTACTAGTATATAAAGAGTAATATATTCATTATATTATCTTTTTTACTTGTAAGGTTATAATTTGATTTTCTTTGCCGTATTCCAAAAGCAGAAGTTTAGATCACTGTTTTAAGATTCCTTAAAACTTTATAGTCCAAATAATGTTGTGTCTTTCCTTCTGAGAACTGCTTTAACTTCATCAAATTTTACTGTTTCACTTCCTTTGAATTAAAAAAATTGTAATTTTTCATGTGTCTTCCTCTTTAAAAGGTTATCTAGAAATGCATAGTTTAATCTTGAATACTTGGAAAATTTCCCAGATATCTTTCTACTTTGGGTTTTGTCTGTCTTGCAGTAAACTCTATATGACTTTTATTATTTTTTAAAATAGTTACATTTTAATTTATGACCAGGAGTATTGACTAACTTGGTGAATGTCTAACGTATACTTAAAATTCCTTTTTATCCTAATGTTGTTAGTCAGAATATTCTATAAATGTTAACTACATGTACTTGTTCCACAGTACTTTAGGCTTCTGTATCCTTATTGATTTTCTTTCTACTTTTTATATTAATTATTATGAGGGAACTATAAAATCTTCAATGTATAGTGTAGATTTATCCATGTCTGTTTTTAGTTCTGTTATTCTTAGATTTATATTCCTAAGCATAGATCTTGAGATCATACACACAAAAGCGCACTCACTACACACACACACATTCAGTCTTTTCTTAAAATTTTTGTGTGAACTGATTTTTCAATCATATTTTAATGTTCCTTCTAGCACTGGTAATATTTCCTTGGCATGCCACACTACCTAAGGTGCTTATTCTTGTAAGATTTATCACTGATCTTTATTTCTTCTTTGCTTATGGCACTGAGCCTTCAATGTTAAAGTGAAATAATAAAAGAACTGAGTACACAAATTAAGATAGGTAACTGAAAAGTAGAAATCAAGACTCAGAGAGTTCAGACACAAAAATAGAGACTCAGAAGAGGGGGAATCAATGAAAATTGAAACTAATTGGCTGTTAGACCCAGTATAAGTCAGTATTGAACATAATATGCCCAATATAACATAGCCTGTATGCATATAATAAAACAATATAATATAGCCAGTATTATACATAATATACCCAGTGTAACATAGCCACAGCTCAAGCTAAAATCCTTACATTGAGTGAGCTTGAGTTCCACCCAAACTGAATATATGTTTGAGAATGAGTTTTTTTCAATAAGTTCTATATTTTAAAAGTGTACAGAAGAGATTGAAAGTCAGGCTTTCTTATACCTGAGATTGACAGAATGGAGAACCCACTACTCTCATAGCAGATTATGGGAAAGAAGCATAAGTGATAAAGTCCTTTTTCTTCTCTCAGATAAACCATCAGCAGAACAGAGCAGTAATCTTTATGATATCACAGAAGTATCTGACCAAGTTAGCTAAGAACACAATGTCTGGAGTTTAAGCTTTGATACTGGCAGGCATCCAAAAAGTTAATGTGTCTCAAATAGATGCAGCTGTAGCTTTGAGGACAGTTGCCTCATGAATTAACTACTTTTTCTTGGTTGTTTGGGAGTTATTCTCTAAAACTTTGTGTTAATCATCTAACCATTGAAAAAAGCATATGCAGACAATTGTGTATATGGCTTGCATACTGCATTTGGACTAAAAGAAATCGTGTGCATGGCAAGAATGTTTGGCCTAAAGCCCTTTGTAGTTTGCACTTTTAGATTTTTCTTCCTATGGTATCTAACTCTTAAATTGATTAACCTATTGGGAATTAAAATAGTTGCCTACTATTCTTCTGTTTAATACCATTTCTTTCTTTCTACTCCTTTTATTTTATTTTATTCCCATTGCTATAGGAATATTGCAAGTTTTACAACCTCCCCTTTTTATGATACATTTTAGAAGCTAGATTTAGAGAATATTTCAGGAAATCTATTTTTGGCCTCAGTTGGAGAATCCTAATTTGCATCTCCCCATGGGTCACCATGGTCTAAATTGATCTGCACTGACCTAGCTTATTTTAAATCAATTCAGAGCTGGTGTACACACAGAAAACTGTACTTCAGATTCAGCAAAATCAATCCCAAGGAAATTTAAGCAATCTGGATGAGTTCTTCAACTGAAAGTGTACTGTATTGTTATATTCAAGAGAGAGATGATTATGAGGTGAAATGAGGACACTGGAAGATCACCTAGTCAAAATGTAATGCAAAACACATTTCTCCTCTTAATATCTAAGTTATCAATTTGCTATCTGCAATGATTGCTATAGAATTCATTATCTAAAATGATCATGACAGAATCAGCTCAGGTGTTATTTTAATGTATTTCTTTTGAGTATATGCAATGTTTTTGTGACAGAAAGAACAATGATTATTCTACAACAATTATAAAATTTAAGCTAATTTATTTTCTAAGTTATGATTCTATGGCCAGCTTTTTTTAAAGTGAGATATAAAAAGCAACCTAAGCTGAATAAGGGTTTATTGTGGTTTTCTTTTGCCAGAAGATAGTTATTTACCAAGAGTTAATAAATATAATAATTAAAACATTTCTCAGCATTTTAGTGCTTGGTTATAAACAAATTCTCCTTAGATAAACTGCTAAACTGTAAAGAAATTAAAATTATATTTCATATTATAAGTACAAAAAACTCATACCTGTAGTATACTGAATTCATTGTGCTTTAAAAGTTAAGTGTGTACTAAGTGTTCTTCATTAATGCCCTACAAATTCTTATTACAAATCCTTTCTATAAGGGAAATAAAGGTCTATAAGAGTTTCTAGAAAGGAAATAAACTTCTTGGTGGACGAAATTAAGAAATATTTAACTGTTGATAAGGTACTTACATTGGTCTTAAAGGTAGAAATAATTTTTCATAAGAAGTCACATGTACATATACGCATATACACTTATACACATACAGCACAGTTTGTACAAACAAAATCATTAAAGTAGAGGATTATAACAGTTGATTGAAAATAATCACTAGAAAGTTTGGCTGATAAATGTGGACAAAGTAAAATAATGAAATAAAATATGAAGTCTGTGGCTGAAAAATAGTGATCTTCACAAATCAACATTAGATTTCAAAATTTCCTTTTTTTAGACAATGAAAGACTATCAGAGTTTTAGGGTTCCTTAACTATATTACAAAATAAGAAGATGCATTTTTTTTAAAAAGCATCAAAAACGTATTTCCAGAAACTATTTAATGTGTGGCATGTACGTATACTAAGTTCTAGAAATAAAAGAAAACGTGTGTAACTATCAAAGAGCATTGAGCTTAAAAGGAGAGATACTCAAATGAAACATTTGAATTATACGCTGATTGCTTCTTTCGTAGAACAGACTCAGTGCTAAGAAAACACAACAAGATTCCAGTGTAGTGTTAGATAGATCATAAGTCAGCAGGAGCGCAACACAATGAACATTTATTTCTTTGTTCCCTCACCGCCTAATGGGGTATATGTCATTCAGGGACTTTGTACTTCCATTCCTTTTTTTTTTTTTCTTTCTGAATCCCTGTAAGAATGAGGACTAACAATACTTGAAAAGCATTTAGAAACAGTCAATGGAAGATATACTTATCAAATGCCTCATTTTTCAGTGTCAATTTGTCTTCCTGGAAAATAATTTTTCCTCTCTCTATCATACATGCGTGCACGTGCGCGTGTGCGCGCACACACACACACACACACACACACACTCTTAACTCTCCAGGGTCATTATACAGACCAAACTGACTTTGATCTCATAATCCTCCTTTCTCATTCTCCCACATACTAGCATTATAGGCATGTACCACCATACCAAGATAATAACATTTACTTTTCTTAACATTTGTATGTCTCCTTTTCTATGCATCTATTTTGATAAATGAGATCAATATTCTTCCCTTGCTATGACTTTGAGATTACTTGAAGTTTCGCTTCTACTTTCCATATGTTTAAGACAGCACTTTGGGCTGGGAAGGTGGCTCAGTGGTAGAGCGCTTGCCTTTCATGCATGAGACCTGGGTTTGATTCCTCAGCACCACATAAGCAGAAAAAAAGAAAGCCGGAAGTGGCACTTAGGCTCAAGTGGTAGAGCACTAGCCTTGAGCTGAAGAGCTGAGGGACAGCGCCCAGGCCCAGAACCCAGGCCCATGACCGGACCCAAAACAAACAAACAAACAAATAAAAAAAGACAGCACTTTACAGGACTCACAGATTTTCCTTGTGCTCCTGTGCACATATCTGCATGCTAATAAAAGGGTTGATCTAAAGAAGAGTACTTATATACACAATTGAGTAGTATAGTAACAACCAAAGTGCCCAACCTAGTTCTGGTCTCTAGTGGAATTTTATATAGTGCAGCTAAATTGGCATGTGACATCCTTTTTTTAAAAAAAAAAAATTTGTTTATTTTTTATTAAGCAGTTGTACAAAGGGGTTTCAGTTCCAGAAGTCAGGTAATAAGTACAACACATCTTGACTAATGTCATCCCTTGCATAGTTCTTCCCCATCTTTCCCCATTTTATCCCTACTCTCAAGTTATACAGTTTAATTTTCTCATATGAACAAGGAATGTAATGACTACATTTGCTCACTCTTTCTCTCTCCATTTGTGTACTCCTCTCCCCTCTTTGTCCTTCCTCTCAGAACATGTTTCAGCTTCCTAGTACTAATTTTGTTAAATAGTTCATTAGTTGCTCAAAGAAGTTAGATGATTGGATTTCTCTCGTGTGTTATCTTTTAGTCAGTTTGTATGTGGATATGCATATAACCCTGTATACGTTATCATTCATGTTTATATTTTAGATCTAACTTCCATATAAGAGAAAACATATATGGTTTGTTTCTCTGAGCCTGGCTTACTTCACTTATCCTGTTTTGTTTTAGATTCATCCATTTCCCTGCAAGAGACATAATATTCTTTCTAATAGCTGAGTAAAATTCTGTTGTGTATATGTATCACATTTTTGTGTTCCACTCATCTGTTGTAGGGCATCTGAGCTGTTTCCCTACCTTGACTCCTATGAATACTGCAGCCAGGAAGATGAGTATGCAAGTATCTTTACTGTATCCTGGCTTGTCAGGCTCTGGGTAAATACCCATAAGGTAGTTCTATGTTTATTTGAAGAATCTCCAACTCACCCTCCAGAATGGTTATAGTAGTTTACACTTCCACCAACAGTGTAATAAAGTTCCTTTTCTTCACCAGCATTTGTTACTGCTCAAATTCTCCATGTTGTTTAATCTTATTGGGGTAAATTGAAATCTCAATGTTGCTTTTAATAGTATTTTTTATAGCCAGGAATGTTGAGCATTTCTTCATATGTTTATTGTCTATTCTTGTTTCTTCTTCTGAGAAGGCTCTATTTAGCTCTTTTGTGGATATATTAATTGAGAAAATGATTTTTGGGGGCGAGTTAGTTTCTTGAGCTCCTTGAATATTATAGATAAATAGGCCCTTGTTGGATAAAAAAGTGGTGAAGAGCTCCCTTTCTGCAGATTGCCTTTTGGCTTAGTAACTATGTTCTCAGCTGTGCAGAAACTTTTTAGTGTCATGTAATCAATTTGTCGATTCTCTCTCTGATTTGCTGAGCCCTTGCAACTCTACTTAGAAAGTTCCTGCCTATTCCAATATATTGTAATATTGCTTCTACTCCTCTCTGTAGTAGTTTCAATGTTTCAGGTAGGAAGGTGAAATTTTTTTATCTATTTTGACTTGATTTTAGTATAAGATAATAGACAGGGGTCCAATTTCAGTCTTCTACATAGGTATGTGTACTGTTCTTTTGTATTCATTCTATCCAGATCTCAGTTTTTTCATCTGTGCTGTACTCTGTTTGGGCAAACAGGCTCTTTCTGATCTTGCCAAACCCCCCTTTCATCCCTCAGTAGAATCTCTTTTGCACAGTACCCTTTTAGGATACAATACAACCTGTACCTATACATTTTCTATTTGGAACTATTTTATATCTTATGGAAGATAATTGTAAATATAAGAGAGTTGATGTAAGGGGGAAAGTAGTCATCTTGGTGCAGCAAGATCAGTACTTATGCTGCCCTAGCAGCAGATGGCTATGGTGGAAAAGGAGGGCTGCTGGCTTTCAAATTCTGAAATCTCAGTAGCATTTTTTCTATTTTTATTTAAAGCGAGTACTGATGGGTCTTCAGTACTATTTTGAACTCTAGTTATAGTAACGCCTATATGATTAAAGATTATATAGCAGGAACTGATTCTAAGTTTTACCCCATTTTTCAGCATGCTGGTTCAAGAATTGCATTACAATTAAGGACAATTAGAGTGCTAGTCTAAAGATAAGCAAATCTTGCATAAGCTGGTTTAAAATAAAATTTGGTGTAGAAATAAAACTTAGTGGTAGTGAGCTTTCCTAGTATGTGTAAGGCCCTGAGTTCTAGTCCCAATATTGTAAAAACAAAACAAAACAAAAACAAAAACAAAGAAAATAAAGAACAGGAAGGAAGGAACAATTTCCTATGTTGTCAGTTACTATTAATAATAATGTTAATTTCACATCACATTTTTAGAAATATGTCAGCTTGTCAAAACTTCACAGTTAAGAATATCTATGATAAAATATTGTTGGGATACTCAAATTTAGTAATTTAAAGTCTTATAAGACTTAACTAGCAACAGTGAAATCAGAAGTAGAGCAGAGGAAAAGCCTCATGGTCTCTTATCCTCTCCCCTAATCTATATAGTTGCTATGGCAATCAACTGCTCTTCTGGTAAGACTACTCTTCCAATCATAATCACTACTACCATTCTATTTCAGTTGGTCCAGAAATGGTCCCACACCTCTAAGTATTTCTTGCTAAATCTGCACAACTGTCAGAGCAATCATTTGAATCAGCATTCTAATCATATTTTACACTTTAAAGCCTTCAGACTGCACAGATGTGGTCTTGAATATAGGTAAAAAACTTCATATTGAACTGTCAGATTCACAGCCCCTACTTTATATCTCCTCCTTCACCACTTCACCCTGTGGTTAATAGTGACCCATCCCAGGTAGGAAATTGCCTCCTGCCTTTATCCATCATAAGAATAGACACAAACATGCTAGTATTTGGAGTTTCTCCAATAAAATGGTCTTGCTGTTATATGAGGCAGCACTAGGAGAGCCTCCAGTGATCCTTGTCTCTAAATATCCATAGTCTTATCTCTTTCATTGCCTGTAGTGTGGACTCAATATTTCACTTCTAATGAGTAGAATACGGAAGGAGTGATGAGAGATCACTCCGAACGTTAGGTATCAAATTCCCTGTGGCTTCTAATATATGAGCCCTCTCTAACTTTCTCATTTTACTCACTATGAAAGAAACCAGTTACCATATTTTGAGCTGCTCTAAGGAGAAGCTAAAGTAGCAAGAAATTGATGTCTGTGACCAGCAGCCAGCAGGGCTGTGAAGCTTCTAACAATGGTCTGCAGAGAGTGTTAAGTGAATGCATCTCTCCATTGTGCTAGGATGTCTGAGGCATTTGATAACACTCTGATGTTTCCCTTGTCAAAGACCTTGAGACAGAAAGTTTGCCCAAATTCCTGACCCATTCAAAGCAAGAAGATAAATGTCTGTTGTTTTACACAGTCAATTATGGGGTAATTTGTTATGTAGCAATATGTAACTAATATAATCAGAACCCAGTCACTCCATAATGAGAGCCATTTTTCAACATGCCCAAAAGTCTAGCCAGAATTTCCAATCATCTTTGTATTATTTTCTTCTTAAATACAAGTAATTGATAAAAGGGACATGAATTCAGGTGGTATTACTTTTATTTTTATTTTGAATGTGAAGATTCCAGGAGTGTGTATTTACAGATATGTGAAGATATCAATTTATTTATATGCTTAAAATACAAAATTGATGTGTTAATTATACCTCAGAAAAGTGGTTAAAATTAATGGAGATATGAAACAAATATTTGGATAAAAAATATGAAAATAATATAGAGAGACCCAAATAAGTAAAATATTAAAAGTACTCAGAAAACTAAGATAAAGCAGATGTGTCAAAAATGATAAAATTACCTTAAAATTGAATGTTTTAATCCATGCGAAATGAAGGCTATAAAAATGGTAGTAGAATGATGAAAAATTGCTGTTAGAAATTGACAATCTAACAGAAGGTATGGAAGATAAAATTGAAGTAGCATGAAAATAAAGAAAAGGAAAATGGCAATGAAGAGGTAAAGTAAGATACAGGTCCAAAGATCTCTTAAAATTAAGGGAATTTCGGGCTGGGAAGGTGGCTCAGTCCTTGCCTTTCATGCATGAGGCCCTGGGTTTGATTCCTCAGCACCACATAAGCAAAAAGAAAAACGCCAGAAGTGGTGCTGTGGCTCAAGTGGTAGAGCGCTAGCCTTGAGCTGAAGAACTGAGGGACAGCGCCCAGGCCCAGAGTTCAGGCCCCATGACTGGACCCAAAAAAAAAAAATTAAGGGAATTTCAAGGAAAAAGACAAAGCAAAAAAAAAACCCGAGATATTTATTAATAATTTTATTTTCAATTAAGGAACTAAAGACAAAAATTATAAGTTAAAGAGGCCCAAATGTTGCTCAAAAAGTGAACTTTCTACACTGCCCTCATGTTAATTACCTATTGCTCTGTGATGAATGAGTGTGAACTATGATAACTAGGTACAATCTACACTTGTCATTTCAGAGTTTCAGATATGGTTTGGCTGGGTTGACTGATTCAGAGTCCCTGATATGGTGCCAGGATTAGACTCTCATTTAAAGGGAAAACTGGGAAACTCTGGCATAAATGACTGGCAGGATTTAGTTCCTTGTCAATCATTGACTGAAAAAGTCAATAACTTCAGTAACTCATTGCCCAATAACAAAAGATTGCCGTCATTCCTTTGCTTGTCCATCTCCCTTTATGGCTTTGAGGGAAACCCTGAGTTTTCTAACAAGACAGACAGAAATCACGGGTAATTGTGGAAATGCTTTCTTGTTACCACAGTAGATTGCTTACCTGCGGTTTCCTGAGCCTGTGCTTCTTCAGAGAGAGGGAAATTTGTGCTCAAAGAAGGGAGGATTACTGGGAGACATAGTGGAGATGTGTCTGCTTTATAAAAACTTAAACTAAGGAAAAGTAAGCCTAAAACTTTGTGACAGAGGCAATTAGCAATCATAAAACATTTTGTGTGTTTTATTATTACTTATGCCAAAGACTTCCTTACTGTTAGATAAGACTTTGATTCTGTACCAGGAGGGTATCTTGCCTACCAGGACACATTGGCAATGTTAGACACCTTTGGTTGTCACAGTCTAGAATGTTACTTCCTAGAAAATGGTTATGGGTGTTGATAAGTATTCTGCAAAGCAAAGGACAGCTGCACACCAAAGCCGTATCTAAACCCAAAATCCATATGGCCAAGTTACATTAAACAGAGCTTAGAATCATGCTTTTTACTTTATTTTTGAAGTACCAAGGAGAAGTGGCATGACATTTCTGTGGCAAAGCACTTAAGAACCAGTATATTTCATTGATATCATTCTTCCCTGGTCCAAGTGACCTTGAATCCTGCACACTGATATGGTGGTATTACAGGATGAAAAAAAAACCTGGATCCTTGGTCAGTGGATGGAGGAGAACTCCTATTAAACTGTACCAGATTTATGTGAACTAAAAGCAAACCTGTTCTTTTGTTGAGATTTCAACATTTGTTTATTGAGAAAAATAGCAATAAGTACACAACACACACATATGTGCATGAACGTGCATGCGCACACACACACACACACACACACACACACACACACACACACACACACACACACACACACACACACACACACACACACACAACTTGAGGAGGGAGATGCAAATCATTGCAAATGCCTGAGAATCAGGATAGTTAGAGACTCATCAAAACCATACTCGAAACAAGAGGACAGTGGAACAGTTCCTTCCCTGTACTGTTGGGCAATATCTATTCTAGAAAGATGCTCTGTATGAATTATTTGTTATTTATGTAGACTTGGATTATAGTAATTAATAAGAATCCATTTAAAAATTGGTCCAAATGCATCATGTTCTTCAGTTTGGATAGAATTGAGCTAACAACTAATACCTGTATATATCCTTGGCCTAGCAAATTTGATAGTATAACAAAGACATAATCAAATACACTAAGTGCTTTCCCAAATGAGAAAATAAGTCATGTGACAGAAGCATGGTAGGAGAGAAAGCAATGATCCTAACAGAGAATGGAATAGAGGAGGAAGACAGCAACATAGAAAGTCTCAAGCTGGGTGCAGGTGGCTAATACCTGTAATTCTAGTAATTCAGGAGGCTGAGATCTGAGGGTTGTGGTTCAAAGCCAGTCTAGGCAAGAAAGTCTATGAGACTTTTATCTCCAATAAGCTACCAAAGGTGGCGAGGAGAAAGAGAGAGAGAGACAGAGAGAGAGACAGAGACAGAGACAGAGGCAGAGACACAGACAGAGAGACATGGAGACAGAGAGACAGAGAGAGCCTGTATGTGCTGGAAGTGAAGCTATGGCTGAAGTGGTACAGTGCTAACCTTGAGCAAAAGAACTCAAGGTCAGAACCTAGGCCCTGTAAAGTTCAAGTTCAGGTCCTAGGACCAGCACATGAAGGAAAGAAAAGAAAAGAAAGTCTGCAGAACAACCAGACTCTGAACTTCTGAATTTAACATTTTCAAAATGGAAATAATCTATACTGCCCTCACCCTTGTATATAAAAGAACCTTTGGATATATCTACTCACTCCAGTCAAGTACAATTTTTCAGTAACTCTATGCTGACTCTTTCTCATCTTCTAGTTGTGTTTCAAAGATATTCTGGGAGCCAAACCTCTCTCGGAGGTGAACTGCTTTCTGCTTTGGGAAGCCTCCTCCTGTATAACATACTTTTATTGTTTCTTCATGGTTCAGATAGCAAGTACATGGCAATACTGTGATGACAACCACACAGATCAGTGTTTACAAAAGTATTAATGAAAAGAACTCCTACACTAGTGAGTCTGAGGAAAATGACTGGAGGAATTATAGATGAACTGCAGTAAAAGGTGAATCTGTAATTTTAGGATGGCAGCAAACTGTCTTTGCCCTAGAACTACAACCTTTGTCTGTGTCTAGGAATACAGGAATACAGGAAGGATTGTTTCAGTAGAGTGTGTCCATTGGACATTTTGATGAGTGAACTGAAAAGAAATTAAAAGTAAAAAATCCTTGATTACAAGTGGCTGAGTTGCTCGGTAGGCTCAGTGGAATATGAAAGCAATACTTGAAACTGCCCAGCAGAATCCATATATAGAAACCTCCAGATCAATAGTCTGGCTGGTGAAGAAAACAGATGGAAACTATAGAAGCTGGTGTCTGGGACACAGCCCTTGGGACAGCAATGTCATAAGCATCAACCCTCCAGACTGCCTGTGACTGGCAGTTTTTCACATGAGGCTGGAGTAAGTTCAGAGTCCAGGCTGTGGATATGGCAGAGGTGAGGACAGACAACTTGAGGCAACTCTTATGTATGGAGTGTTTAAAGTGTAGGGAATGCAAATAAGATCAATTTTAAATATTTTCAAGAGATTTTAATGTGAAAAGATAAAAATAAGTCACATGAGAATAAGCTTTCTCTTTCTTTACCAACCTACTTTTAAGAAGCAGCCAGAGATGTATTTGGTGGTGTTTTTGAGTATGTACGAGTACTGGGACTTGAATTTAGGGCTTGGGCTCTGTTCCTGAGCTATTTTGTTCAAAGTTAGTGCTCTGCCACTTGAGCTGCAGGTCTACTTTTGATAGCTTTTTGATAGTTACTTGTAGATAATAGACTCATGCAATTTCCTGCCCAGACTGGCTTTGAACTCCAGTCCTCAGATCTCACCTGCTGAGGGGCTAAGATTATGTGAGTCATCAGCACTTGGCTTGGCATTAATTTTATCAACATCATATAACTTTCTTGTAAAATGCCTTAACTCTTACTTGTAAAGATATAAGAAACTATAACCTATAAAATCTGTAGTTGGACAAGGTCACAGGGGACAAAGAAAATACAAATAATGTTCTGTGTATACTCAGGTATGATTTACAATTACATCAACAAGCCTTTTTAAGTGGAAAAGAAAAACTATTCATTTGAAATAACAATCTTCCCTTCACATAGCATAAAAATTACCTGCTTTTAACCTCCCCTTTAAAAGATATACAAAAGATTGAATCTGACCAGGTTTGGTTCTGAGTATGAAAGTGATGGCTAAATGTGTCTCTAAATATTTGAGAACTTTTGGTTTCTAAAATGAGGAATGGTTCCTCAAAATAGAGAATTATGCCAGGCAACAAGGGCTCACACCCATAATCATACTGAGGAGGCTAACTTCTGAGGATCATGGTTTGAAGCCAGCATAAACAGGAAAGTCCGCAAGACTCTTCTTGCCAATTAACCACCAAAAAGCTGGAAGTGGCTCTGTGGTTCTAGAGCACTATCCTTAAGAAAAGAATAAGAGAATTGAATTTGTGAAAAGTATCCATGAAGAGTTAACAGGAGGATCTACTTGAGATCTTTGAAGTATCCCAACTGCCCTAGGCCAGTGGGACTCAAACCTACAATGGTGAAAGAAGTCACCAACACTCAGTCAATAAGGCTAGGGCCACAGCTTCTGATCTTCACTGTACTAAGCAGTGAAGACCAGCAACCAAGCTCTCTTATGGCAGGGTTTTAAAGGAGCAGGCAGGTCATTCACCAGTGGCAGGATAGCAAGCAGGCTTACAGAAGCAGGGCTAGCAGTTAGTGATTACAAATAACAGTTACAATTTCAATAAACAAGGCAATAAGTCACCCTAGCAAAAGTTACTTTTCCAGGCTTCCCCTTTGTCTCATTCCCAATGAGGTTCTAGCTGACCTTTATCATAATGTATTTCAAACTTCTTACTTATCATCTTCTAGATTACACTACCCTCCATGTTTCCTGGCTCTTTCTGAGTTTCACTGTTACTTACCACACTTAACTTGTCTAACTCCTTAATTTTCTTTGAGTCCTTACTTTTGAGAAGTTTCTTTAATAATTAACCTGGGGTTTCTCTCTACAGAGAGGTCTGTTTTTATGGAAGCCTTATCCTACAGTAATTGTTAGCAGTTCAAAGGGGAAATGATGGATAACATTAATTGGGGTACTCTTGGGAGCTTCTCTCCTCAGGGAGGCGGGCTCAGGGAAGAGAGTAAGTTCCTTGCAGCAAGAAGGAATGTTGCTAGATAGCAGGAAAGACTTTCTGCAGGTGAACAGTAACTTGAATGCTCTACTTCTGTTGTGTGTGGGGGAGGAGGTCACCTCAATCTTATATTGAACATAAGCTAATCCTCTTGCACTGAGTTGTTTAAGTGGAGTTGTTTAAGTGTGGGTAACACATAAGGCTTTTGAAGCCTTGGAATTGTTCTAGTCACACTGAATGCTGGCTTTTGGTCATTGTTGCTGCAAATTATGCTTAAGGAAAACAAAAGCATGGTAAGCACGGAATTGTTTTTCCTTCCCTCTCTTAGTAGAATATGTACAAGCACTATAGAAAATGAAAGAATTTTAGACAGTCTGGTGCAGTGTTAAATGAACAGTGGAAAGAGGAGGGTGTGATTCTATTCTGTTGTGGTACAAAGCCTTACAATTTCCTAGTGCCCTGTGGATAGACAGCTCAAGGGACCCTTCACTAAGACTAGAGGGACAGAAAAGTGAGACCTCAGACCCACAAGTAGCTTTGTTCTCTGTCTCTCCAAGCAGGCATAGTCTAAACCTAGCCAAGGAAATCAGAGGACAGGGCTGGGAAGGTGGCTCAGTGGTAGAGTGCTTGCCTTGCATGCATGAGGCCCTGGGTTCGAGTCCTCAGCACCACATAAACAGAAAAAGCTGGAAGTGGTACTGTGGCTCAAGCGGTAGAGCGCTAGCCTTGAGCTGAAGAGCTGAGGGTCAGCGCCCAGGCCCAGAGTTCAGGCCTCATGACTGGACCCCCCAAAAAAATTAAAAAAAAAAAAGAAAGGAAATCAGAGGACAGTGCCACATTATCAAACTGAGCTGGAGAAACAAATAATTGGCCACTGCTGTTATAGGAACAAAGCTGAGAAAGGGGAAAAGAAGAAAGCACAAGTGGTTAAAACATATTCAAAATATTGACCATTGCACTGGAGGAAATAAAAGAACCCAGCCCCAGTGCTGACTGAGTAAGTTCCACTATGTCCTCACCATCTGTGAAGCCAGGGACCTTAAAACAAGTGACATAACACAGCTTTTGGTGGAGACCAGTAGATGCTTCTAACTCTGATGGCCAGAGATGTCACTCATTCCAGCAACAATCAGTCAGGCTACTCCTAGCTAGCAGATCATTAAAACTTGCCAGGGTTGGTTGTGAGATGAGATACTCCTTATGTGTTCCTAACACTCCATAGATAATACATATTGTCCAACCTTTCTTTGATTTGTTGTGTTTCTGGGTCTCTATTAAGAAAATTTTGGCCTGTGCCAAGGAGACCTAGGGTTTCTCCTAAGGAGACCTAGGGTTTCTCCTATTCCGTCCTGTAATGTTTTCAGGGTGTCTGCTTTGACTCCGAGGTCTTTGATCCATTTGGTGTTGATTCTGGTGCAGTTGATATATAAGGATCTAGCTTTCGTTTTCTACAAGTGATTAACCAATTTTGCCAGCACCATTTACTGAAGAGTCTTTCTTCCATTCTATTTTTTTTTTAGCTCCCTTATCGAAGATTAGATGGCTATAGGTCTGTTGGTTCATTTCTGGGTTTTCAGTTGTATTCCATTGGTCCTAAGGTCTCTTCTTGTGCCAGTACCAAGCTGTTTTGATTACTATGGCTTTATAGTAGAGTTTGAAATTTGGTATTGATATTCCTCAAGCACTGTTCTTTCTGTTAAGGATAATTTTTGCTATTTGGGATCTTTTATTGTTCCATATGAATTTTTGGATTGCCTCTTCCATTTCCTTGAAGAATGAGGGTGGAATATTGATAGGTATTGTATTGAATTTGTAGATTGCCTTGGGAAGTATTGCCATTTTCATGAGGTATTGCCATTTTCATGATGTTGACCCTTCCAATCCAGGAGCATGTGAGGTTTTTCCACTTTCTAAGTTCTGTTTTCATTTCCTTTTTCAGGTTTTTAAAGTTTTCATCATAAAGGATCTTCACTTCTTTGGTTAAGCTAATTCCTAGGTATTTTATTTTATGGGGCTATGAAAGGTTGAGCAAATGGGATTGTATTAAGTTGCAGAGCTTCTGCATGGCAAAGGACATAGCTAGCAAGATCAATAGAAAGCCCACAGATTGGGAGAAGATCTTTACTAGCTATACAATGGACAAGGGTCTCATATTTAAAATATACTTAGAACTCAAAAAATTAAATCCCCCAATAACAAATCCTCAAAGAAACAACTGCCCAATAAATAAGTGGGCTAAGGACTTAAACAGAAACTTTTCTGAAGAAGAAATAACAATGGCCAATAGACACGAAGAAATGCTCAACCTCTCTAGCCATAAAAGAAATGCAAATCAAAACAACACAGAGGTACCACCTCACCCCAGTTAGAATGGCTATAATCAAGAACTCTAATAACAACAGATGCTGGAGGGGATGTAGACAGAAGGGAAACCTACTGCATTGTTGGTGGGAGTGTAAACTTGTTCAACCACTTTGGAGAGTAGTATGGAGGTTCCACAGAAGACTCCAAATAGAGCTCCCCTATGACCCAGCAATCCCACTTTTGGACATTTACCCACAAGACCATACTAAAGCTACCAGCACAACTATATTTATTGCAGCATTATTTACCATAGCTAAGATATGGAACCAACCTCAATGCCCTTCAGTAGATGAATGGATCAAGAAAATGTGGTATATATACTCAATGGAATTCTATGCCTCCATCAGAAAGAATGACATTGCCCATTTATTAGGAAATGGAAAGACTTGGAAAAAATTATATTAAGTGAAGTAAGCCAGGCCCAAAGAAACATAGGTCCCATGGTTTCCCTTATTTGCAATAACTAATGTATGTCTGAGACAAGCAGATAAGGTCAGATAAGGACACAAGTGGTTTTTTCTTTCTTGCTATTGTTTCTAACACATTTATAAGATGATTTTTTTTGTTTCTTTGTATGTCCCTCCCCCATGGTATAATCCCTGTTTTCATTGTATTTGATGTTGATGTAATTTGGGGAGGGGAGGGAAAGGGAAAACACAAATTGTCAAATAGGGATACAGGTGGACCCATTGCAACAATGAGATATACAAGATGCTATGTGAAAAACGAACTTTACAACTTTGGCGCGGGGGAGGGGGGAAGTCATGAAGGTGGGAGGGCAGGGATGGTAAGGGAAAAACAAAGGAGGAGGCAACAATGCTCATTACCTTGCTCATGTAATTGTAACCCCTCTGGATGGTATTTTCACAATAAAAAAACTTATTAAAAAAATACATGTTGGCCTTTTCCAGAGAAGGCTATTTGGATTTTAACCTAACTCTGATTCTCACTTTAAAGATCTTATGATCCATATTTACTAAATTCCCATACCAGGCAGTTATGATACAACTCATCCTATTTACCAAAAACACATTTCATACTTCCCAAGTTTCCTATTTACCAAAACATCTTTCACACCTCTCCCAAAAGACCTATTTACTAAAACACTTTTCACACCTCCCCAGAAAGCATGCTCTTTACTAAGTCTAAGGCCAAAACCATATTCCGGGTTTTGGGGCTTTTCCACATTTCAGTCACCTGATGTTTAACTTGTTTATTTTTTCATTCTTTTGTTTAGGTCTTTACCTCTGGAATTTCCTTTTAATGTTTTGCTCTGTCTTTAACAATCAGTCATTTTGTTCTATGATTTCTCATTTTATATTTTGATTTGCATTTCCTTTATGCAAAAAGATTTTGAACATTTTCATGTATTTATTTTCCATTTGTACTTTTTCTTTTGAGAAAAGTCTTCCAATGTTTTGATATTTATTTAATTGGGTTATTTCTTCTTTTAGTGTTTACTGTTTTTAAGTTTTTTAATATATTCTGAGTATGAATTCTCCATCCAATGAATAGAATGTGAAGATTTCCTTCCATTCTGTAGGTTGCCTTGATAATTATTTCCTGTGATATGCAGAGGGTTTTTAATATGATTCAATCCCATCATTCAATTCTTGTTCTTATTTCCTGAGCAATTAAAGCCCTATTTACAAAGTTGTTTCCTACACCATTTCTTCAAGTGTTTTCTCGATGATTCAGTAGTAGTTTCAGAGTTTCATGTTTTACATTAAAATCTTTAGTGCATTTTAATTGATCTTTTTACAAAGTAAGATAAATTTTAAATACTTAAAAGCATTTCCATTTTAAATCTATCATAATTTATCCTTGTTACTGCTAGAGAATATCTGGATTTTTCCAGCTTTATAGTGCCAACTTGATCTTTCTCATAATTGAATATTATATTGAATTCAATTATTAAAATTTAATTATTAAAACTTAAAGTTTAATTATTAAAATAGCTTGTCTTTTAAAAATATTTTTGTCTGTTTTACCTTCTAATTCACTAACCTTATTCTCTATAATATTCGATATGCTATTCTATCCATGTATTGAATTCTAAACTGCTGCCATTTTTCAATTCTAAAATTACTATGTGAATTGTTAAAGTTAGAGCTTTCTAGCAAAATTCTCTTTTCAATCATTTTTATATATTATGTAATTCACAATTCACAGTTATCTAATTTAGCTTATTTGGCTTGACTTACTTTTCTACAGTGCCAGAAATTTAATACTGGCCTTTATTAGGCAATGCTTTTACCAGTAAACTATATATCCATCTCAAATATTGTAGTTAGTGGGTACTTAAATTTGCTTATGTAGTCCTTGCTGTTCTGAAGTTTCTTTGAAGACTTGCACATTGTTTCTCAGTGACTTCTTTGCCTGGCTTCACAACTTTCTCAGTTTAATAATTCAGCAAAACCCTGGAGGGGAAACCTGGTGCTGAGTGTGGCTCTCACGTCTCTGAAGCTTGATCCCTCTAGTTCAGCCTACCTTGGCAGCTCCAAAGTCTCATTTTTCCCTTGCAGTCCTCTGAGATTGCACCTCTGCTGGGTTCTCTGCTTCTAATTGAAATTACTCTGCCTGGTTATTTTGTATTCTGCTCCATACAATAAAGGGGAAATAACCTAGAGAGAAATATGTCCATCAGAATGTTGCTTATTTCCCTGTGATTTCTTTCTCTCTGAGACTTCATGTCCTGAATCATCAATATATTATGACATAATTACTGACTCTTGGAATGTTGGTTGTCTATTGGGTCATTGGTCTACTGCAAACTATATCTGTATAGTAACTAACAGAAACCACAATGGTTTTTAAAAAGTTCAATTATGTCAAAGGAAGCCATTCAAATTTTATAAATAATAAAATATCTTGCACTTATTGGATGATTACAATAGCTAGTGTAGTTGGCCTTAGACAAAACAATATTTTATCTGCTCAGTTGAAGCTTCAACACAAAAATCTTTGATGATAGTGTGAGACACAGCATAGTAGAGTCCTGAGACCTGTACATGCTACCTGCCCCTGGGGAAATGCCTCTTGCCTTGTAGGATGCTTCATATTTCTGTGTTCTCAGGGTAACTTTGTGGAAATTTAAAAAAAAATTCAGCAATAATTTTACTACCTCCTCTACTTTGTGGCAAATAGCGCTGTACATTTCTCATCCTTAATATGATAAGCAAACTGAGTTTGTTACAAATATCTTTTCACCAACCTCTTCAAAACTCTCCCGGAACACCATGCATGCATAATACATCTAGAAACATCTCTTACTTCAAACTAATTCTAATACCTACCCTTAAAGACTTTGTGCTCCAGAGAGTCTTACTTTACTGTTTTACAGCAGTTTTCTGAGATGTCTATGCGTCTTTGTGTGAACTCCTGAACTCCTGAAGGAAGGATTATCCTTCCTTCCTTCCTTCCTTCCTTCCTTCCTTCCTTCCTTCCTTCCTTCCTTCCTTCCTTCTTCCATCTTTCCTTCCTTCCTTCTGTCTCCAAAGTACTTTATTTTTTTGTATGTAAATCAATACACTAAGCAGTGTTTTCTTACTTCCTTGGTTTCCCAAAGGTCTTTCTTTGTCTTCTTGATAAATAAAGCACTTTCCAAACAAAGTGTTTTGTTTCTTGTTTCATTTTTTTCTATTACAAATAAAAGCAATAAATACTTTTTTTTTCTTGATTTTTACAAAGCATTTTATTTTCTTTCCTTGTAAGTCAAAACACTTTCTAAGTTGAAGCATTTTTTTTCTTCTTGGTTTTACCAAAACACTTTGTTTTGTTCTGTTTAAAAGGAAGTGCTTTCCAACCAAAGTGCTTTTTTGTTTTCTAAAACACTTTATCTTCTTACTAAACAAAATACTTCATATAGAGCTTTCTTTTCAAGCACTTGCTTTTACAAAGCAAGTTTCTTAATTTTACAATATGTTTTGTTTTCTTATCTTGTAAATCTAACCACTTTCTAACAAGACAGGTTTGTTCTTTCTTTTTTCTTTCATCTTTTCTATAGAGCTCTTCTTTTCTAAACAGAGCTCTTTCTTTTCCAAAGCACTTCATCTTTCTTTATAAATCAAACTACTTTCCATTTTGCTTTGTCTCACTGTCTTTCTTTCTTTCTCTCTTTCTTTCTTTCTTTTTTCTTTTATTCTTTTTCTCTTTCTCTTTCTTCTTTCTTTCTTCCTTTCTTTCTCTTTCTCTCTTTTTTCCTTCCTTTCTTCTTTCGTTTCCGTCCCTCCTTCTCTTCCTCCCTTCCCTCCCTTCCCTCCCTTTCTCCCTCTCTCTTTTTCATTTCTTTCTTCCTATCTTTCTTTCTTCCTTTCTTTGTTTCTTCTCCTTCTTTCTTTCTATCTTTCTATCATTCATTCTTTCTTTCTTTCTTTCTTTCTTTCTTCCCTTTCTTCCTTCCTTCCTTCCTTCTTTCCTTCTTTCCTTTCTTTTTTTCTTTCTTTCTTTCTTTCTTTCTTTCTTTCTTTCTTTCTTTCTTTCTTTCTTCCCTTTCTTCCTTCCTTCCTTCCTTCTTTCCTTTCTTTCTTTCTTTCTTTCTTCTTTCTTTCTTTCTTTCTTTCTTTCTTTCTTTCTTTCTTTCTTTCTTTCTTTCTTTCTTTTTCTTTCTTCTCTTTTCCTCCCTCTCTCTTTTTCAAGAAGAAAGCTCTCAAGAAGAGCTTCATTAGGATAAACCATGAAAGAAAGCCCTTTGATTCACAAGCAGGGAACAACAAAGCAGGGAAAGGAAAAATAGAAAGTTCTATGTTTAGAAAGCACAATGCAAAGTGCTTTGGCAAAGAAAGTGCCTTAATTAGCAAAGAGAGAAAGCACATGCTTAAACCAAGGAAGATATAAAGTGCTGTTTTTAGAAAGCACTTTGGTTTTCAAGGAGAGATGAAAGTGTTTTGGAAAATCAAGGAAGGAAAAAGAAAGTGTTATTTCTTTAGAAAAAATAAAGCGCATTTAAAAAGGACTTAAGAAAGAGGTATCTTTGGAAAGCACTTCAAGCTTCTTCGAATGAAAAAAGTGCTTTGGGAAAGAAAGTACTGTGTGAGGTTTTAAGCTAGGAAAGAACAGGCAGGAGGAGGTAAAGGTGAATAAAAGATAAGTTTAGTGGGGTATGCTCCCGCGAGAACTCCCTGGTCAGAATCAGAGAGGTGGCGCAGAGTCTGGTTGTAGCATGTACTTTTAGCATGTAACTGGCAGTTTCAGGCCAGTGCCCCCCGAAGAACTATTGGGACAGGTGGTGTTCTTTGATAAGGAAGTGTCTTTTCTTGGCTGCCTCTGCCCTCCAGCGGCCTGACACTTTAAGAAGACTTTGACATAGGAGAAAAGAAATAAAGCGTATGCTGGGCTGTGGTCCCTCATACTTGTAACTCTAGCCACTCAGGAGGCTGAGATCTGAGAATCACAGTTCAAAGCCAGCCCATTAGAAAAGTCCATGAGACTCTTATCTCCAAGAAACCACCAGAAAAGCAGAAGTGGTGCTGTGGCTCAAGTGGTAGAGCACTCAGCTTGAGCTGAAGAGCTCTAGAATAGTGCCCAGGCCCAGAGTTCAAGCCCCACGACCAATAAAAATAAATAAATAAATAAATAAGAAAAAAAGCCCAAGAAAGAAAGGACTTTGTTTTAAAAACATTTTATTTAGCTAAATGTGACTATATGCGAGAAAACAAAGTACTTTGAAAACCAAGAAAGTGATTTATTAAAGAGACATAGAAACAAAGAGAAGGAGGGAAGGAAGAATGAATGGAAGAAATTAAGGAAGCAAGGAAAGAAGGAAGGAATTAAGGAAGGAAAGAAGAAGGAAGACCTTTTTTTTTTTAGCAAGGACTCAAAGAAACCAACCCCCCCCCAAAAAAAAAAAAACAAAGAAAAAAGAAACTCCTTTGTTCAGAAATCACTTTAACTTACAAGGAAAGAAAATTGTCTCCTCTAAATAGTGTGTCCAAATATTAACACTCTGCTTGTGACTGTGGTCTTACTTGGAAAAAAGACAAAGAAATGGTCTTTCCAAATTAATTATAAAACCATCCTGGAGTAGTTATATTAAGTGAAGTAAGCCAGGCCCAAAGAAACATAGGTCCCATGGTTTCCCTTATTTGCAATATCTAGTATATGTATGAGTCAAGCGGAAAAGGTCAGATAATGTGATGTCAGGAAAATGAACCCTTAGATATGTATTTTAATGTTTTTTCTTTCATGCATGTGTTTCTAACGCATTTATAAGATTATCTCTTTGTTGCTTTGTATGTCCCTCCCCCACAGTATAACCCCTGCTTTCACTATATTTGATGTCAGTATAACTTGTGGAGGAGAGGGGGAAAAACCAGTTGTTTAAGGATACAGGTGGACCTGATGCAACAACAAGAAGTACAAGTTGTCATGTCCAAAACGAGCTTTACAACGTCGGTTGGAGGGGGGGAAGAGGGGGGAAGGAGAAGGATTGGGATTGGGGGGGAGGGGGGAGGCTGGGAAGGGATGTGAAGGGTAAACCAAAGGAGGAGGCTGCAATGCTTGGTAAGAAATGTACGCATTATCCTGCCCATGTAATTGTAACCCCTCTGTACAGTATGTTCACAAATAAAATAAAATTAAAAAAAAAAAAAGAAAAACTGTACTAGGTAACGTAGAGGCAAATAAAGTTTTACTCCTAACCATTCAATAGGAAAGAGAGATTGAAGACTTGGAGCTGAAGGCTGGAGAGTATTTTAGGTGCTGTGGAGAACGAGTGGGTATGAGTTGGTGGACAGTAGAGTCCAGTCACCACTGTGATAAGGTCCTTGCAGTGTTTGTTAATTGTTCTTTGTTTAAGTTAGACTTCTTTACTTCCCACTGAGAGGGAAATGGAGGATATCTTCCTTGATAATTATCCTTCAGAGGAAAGTCTGCAGGAATTTCAGAAGAGACATGCTTGGGTTATAAAGCCAGGGAGAAACACAGGGAAGATTTACATTTAAAAGGTTTGAAAGAGGAATTACAATTGAAAGTTTCTAAAGTGAATATTCTAAAAAAAAAAGAGGTCAGCTCATCAAGAAATATACTCATTACCTAATTGATGTAACTGTAACCCCTCTGTACAGCATCTTTACGAGAAAATACAATTTTTTTAAGAAAAAGAGAGAGGTCAGGGTCTATTATTGAAACTGTAACTGTCTAAAGCTAAGTCAAACTGAGGTAAAGGTCAAGCCATTTTAGTCATGTGACTTTAAATCCAGTGTTCTTAAAAGAGTTGCCCATAGGAAGGTGGCTCAATGGTATAGTGCTTGCCTTGCATACATGAGGACCTGGGTTTGATTCCTCAGCACCACATAAGCAGAAAAAGCCAGAAGTGGTGCTGTGGCTCAAGTGGTAGAGTGCTCTCCTTGAGCTGAAGAGCTGAGGGACAGTGCTGAGGCCCAGAGTTCAGGCCCAACAACCAACAAAAAAAAAAAACCAAAAACCAAAAACCAAAAAAAAGAGTTGCCCATAAAGAACACAAAAGACAAGTAGAGACACAGAAGAAAAAGATATAGACAGGAAAAAGAGATTAAGAATAATGTCAAGGATGAAGGAGAGAGAATGTAATCAAAACCCAGGAATATAATACATTATTTTTCCAGAAAAGCCTCTTTGCACCTCCCAGTTTAAAATGTATCTATTTAGGTCTCCTCACAAGCATCTTACCCTTCATTTCCTTTTTCTGTGACTGATAATGCTAGCCACGACTTCTGGCTTTCTCCTCTTAATTCTGTTGATAATGATAATGATGAGGATATTACAGATGGAATTTGTTTAGTGATTAGTTTATGTATTATCTCTCTTTAATCCTTGCTAAAACAAAATAAGGAAGATACTTTTATAGCAAGATTGAAGTAACACAAGTTAGTTGTCTTGCCTGAGGAAAGCCCATACACTTAACCATTTTGCTTTTTTAAAACTCTTTAAAAAATTGTTATTCTCAAGGTGATATATAGAGGGGTGACAGTTACATAAGTCAGCTATGAGTATATTTCTTCTTGGACAATGCCACTTCTTCCCCTCTCTCTCCCAGTTTTTCCCTCTGTCCCCACCTGCAAGTACAGCTCATTTTCAACAGTGTCTAGTGAGTATCACTGCTGCATTTGTTCATCCTTTGTCCCTCCATTTCTGTGCCCCACCCCTTACTCTCCAAAAGACAGATAAATGAGCAAACAAGGTAAAAAGGAAATAAAACAACAACAAAGAAAAACTTCTTGTTTCTATTTCCTGGAGAAGTTTGCTATTTTTTTTCTGTCTATATCATAGAGTGTTCACCTCTCCCCTGTTCCATACCGCCTTGCATTATCAATGTATTTTTCTATTCTGGTGCAAATGATTCCACAGAGATAGCTAGTAATCCCAGATGCATAAATTAATCAATCGTGTTTCCTTTTTAAAGGTCTTTTAATATTAGGTTATCTACATTTTAAAAATTTAAGCACAGTATTATTTGAATATTTTTACCATTTAACTATTTGTAAAATTCTACATTTACCCTTTCACAGCATTTATCTTAATTCTTTGAACATTAGGAGTGCCCAGATTTCACAGGACGAATATAATTAATCTGCGAGCCAGTTGCTGCATGGCCTCAGGTTCCTCATCTTTCTTGGGGGTCATAGTTTTCTTTAATGTTTTAATTGAGAGACCCTCTCTGTATGCAGTGTGAAGCTCCATGCTTTGCTTCTGGCCATATTTCTCAGCATTGAACTCTAACAGAGCCTGGTTTTCTCTGGTCTCTTGTCACTTCATTTGTTTTCCTTTGGCATCCTGCTGCTCCACTGCAGCTAGTCTACCTGTAACTACTCTGCCAACACACGGCTGTTTGCAATGGAGTCATATGATGGCTTGGAAATTAAAGTGTGCCAAAACAGAGATCCTTATACTCATGTGACAATCCATTATTCAACAAACTTACTAATATTCACTGAGTGTCCAGTGGCACTGTGATGGGCTCTAATGATAAATAAACAAATAGAAGCTTGATTATAAACTCCTGTTCCAGTAAGAAAATCGTAAGATTCACTAAGCACTTGACAAATGAGAGCAGAGGTAAGTTTACTGACATTTAATGAAGTCTTACGATTGATTGGGAACTCTGGTTGTGGACCTGAACTGAATAGGGCGAATAGACATAAAACAGCCCTTCAGTGTAGACAGAGGAAAGGGGGAGAATTAGAATAGGTTTTCATCATATAGAAACAAGCAATAGTAATGTGAAACAGGTCATTGCAGGAACTAGGAGAAAGTCTGTGTGCTAGTGATCTATAGAGCCATAAATAAATAAATAAATAAATAAATAAATAAATAAATAAATGTCTGGAAAAAAACCCTAGTAAACTCCTTTAACAGGCAAGCACTAGTGGTGGCTCATGCCTAGAATCCTAGCTGCTCAAGAGGCTGAGATATAAGATAGAAATTGAAAGCCAGCTTAGACAAGAAAGTCAATAAGACTCATCTTCAATTAAGCAATAAAAAAGCCACAAGTGGAGTTGTAGTTCAAGTGGTACAATGCTAGCCTTCAGCAAAAAACCTCAGAGACAGCACCCTTGCCCTGAATTCAAGCCTCAGGATCAGTAAGCACATGTGCATGCGCATACACACTGCTTTACAAATACACATACTTCATGCTTTCTTACAAATCCTATCTTAATTTTGAAGTTAATGGAAGCTATTGGAAAGTTTGATGTCAGTGATTGAAATGCTATGTTTTGTGTTTTAGAAAAAAGGTCTAAATTAGATATATAAAAAAGAATAAAAGTGGGGCGCCAGTGCTCACACCTGTAATCCTTGCTACTCAGGAGGCTGAGATCTGAGGATCGTGGTTCAAAGCCAGCCCGGGCAAAAGAAAGCCTTGAGACTCTTATCTCCAATAAACTGTCTTTCTGCCAGAAGTGTTGCTGTGGCTCAAGTGGTTGAGCGCTATCCTTGAGTTGAAGAGCTGAGGGACAACACTCAGGCCTAGAGTTCAAGCCCCATGACCGACAAAAAATTAAAAAGAATAAAATATATAAAGATGGAAGGAATAGAGATGCCAAACAAGAGTATTTTAGCTTGGGTGAGAGATGATATTAAGACTAGGGAAGAGTTGGTGAAGATGAGGATGGACAGAAGAATTTGAGAAGAATTTACTGTAGCATAGAGAAAGAGGATTAAGGATGCAGAGAGCTCCCTGAACAGTGTAGGCAACAAGGTAAAAAGTAATCTGAGGGGCTGGGAAGGTGGCTCAGTGGTAGCGCGCTTGCCTTGCATGCACAAGGCCCTGGGTTCGATTCCTCAGCACCACATAAGCAAAAAGAAAAAAGCCGGAAGTGGCGCTGTGGCTCAAGTGGTAGAGCGCTAGCCTTGAGCTGAAGAGCTGAGGGACAGCGCCCAGGCCCAGAGTTCAGGCTCCACGACCGGACCCCCCCCCCAAAAAAAAAAAAAGTAATCTGAAACATTTCAGACTCAAACACTGATGGGAATTTTTGGATGTGGAAATTTCTCCTTGAGCCCTTCCCCAAGACTTTCTCCTTTACTTCTGTCTTCTCACTCTCCAAAGCATCATCAGGCAAGTATTAAAATCACATTATGTGGTGTTTTTTTTTCTTTTCATCATGTCTTAGATCAAAGTTTTAGGCTGTGGTTTCCATCAGAACTTCCAGGATTCTGAGCCAGGGGGACAGGAGATGTGTACTTTCATCTCCCCACAAGCAAATCCACGTCATATTTCCTTAAGCCCTCCACAGCTTGGCAGTACATTAACAGGCCAACTGTTTACAGCTTTCCTTGTACCCTCAATGTCTAAGTGTTCATAACCTGAGTTATACAAATTAAAATTCAACATAGCTATACTAAGTACTTAATATTAACCATGTATAATCAAAATATTTACTAGTTTTATAACTTAAAATCAGTCTCTTTTTTTTTCTAGAGAGGAAGAATACCTATCCCTAATGTTGGCTTTTTTTCTTGTCTTCTTTTGAAGGGAATATCGTGGGTTAGAACTTCCTTTGTTTCCATATCCAGATTACTTCGCCCGGGAGGATGAAGAGCTGGCAAAAATCATTGACCACCATGTAAGATTGATTGTCTTATAGTTTTGTTCTTTCAAGACACTTTTAGTATTATAGATATAGTTCCAAATTTAAACAGTTACATGTTGTATGGAAAAGTAGAGTTATGGATTGGAAACATGGCTCAAATAGTAGAATGTTTGCCTAGTAAGTGAGAACTCCTAGTCATATCTACACACACAAACTAAAAGTAGAATCATGATTTTTTTTTCCAAACTTAATTATGCCTCATGATGTTATTTGTATAAGACATGTGAGGTAAATACACCTCCATGTCTCCAGTGGGTTACAGAAAACAGTGTTCTATCATTTGTGAAATACTAGCTTAATTCTGTTTCTGAATTAGCACTCATTTCTTGTGACAAGAGGCTGATTATAATCAGTGAACACTGATTTTGTTGTTGTTGTTGGTCAAGGGGCTTGAACTCTGAGCCTAGGCGTTGTCCCTGAGCTCTTCAGCGCAAGGCAAGCTGAAGTCTCAAAGCCACTTCTGGTTTTCTGATAGTTAATTGGAGATAAGAATCTCATGGACTTCCTGCCAGGACTGGCTTTGAACCACAATTTTCAGATCTCAGCCTCCTGAGTAGCTAGGATTACAGGCATGAACCACTGGCACCCGGATGATTTTATTTTTTTCTGTAGTGCAGTTCTAAATAACGTAACAAAAATCTTTTGACTCATTTTTCAGTGACTGTGCTTTTCCCTTGACAAAGAAGAATGATTTTTAATCACTTTGATCTGGTATGACATCAAGCAATATCAACATAAGACTATTCACATAAGAACTTTAATCCATTGAGTGCATTTAGTTGATAACTTTTTACTTAACTCTACAGTTTTTAACTGTAGCAATTGAGTAGAAAAGTGAGGCCTTATTTTCTGTGTTCTCTCTGAATGTCAGATAGACTCAGTAACATAAAATGTGTTTAAATTAATTTCATCATCACTAGTAGATCAATGCTATCTATCAGATTCTTATTATATTACTTGATTCATTTAATATTAATATAATATGTAATGTCTTAAAAATAGGGTTTATTTATTTTGCTTTCCATGTTAAATAGTCATTTGTAACATAGTTAATATTTAAGCCATAACATGCATATAGTAGCTGTAAGAGTTTGGGGTCTTAATAATAACATAATCACAAAAATGAGATCTGTTCTATTGATCTCCTATTCACTGAAAAAGTTTTGATGTTTTTATTGGTCGGTCATGGGGCTTGAACTCTGGGCCTGGGCACTGTCCCTCAGCTCTTCAGCTCAAGGCTAGCACTCTACCACTTGAGCTATAGCACCACTTCTGGTTTTCTGAGTGGTTTATTGGAGATAAGAGTCTCACTGTCTTTCCTGCCTGGGCTGGCTTTGAACCTCGATCCTCAGATCACAGCCTCCTGAGTAGCTAGGATTATAGGCGTGAGCCACGGGCACCAAGCCTGAAAACGTTTTTGCTAGACCTATTTCTACTGTATGCAGGAAGGATATTCTCAAAAATTTCTAATTTTTCTATTCACTTCAGTTTAATGATATAGAGTAGGCTGTAAAAGATAATAGCTTGTGAATATTTTATAAGTATATAATATAGATACACAATGCATGTTTGCATAATTATATTATCATTTATTATACATTTGCTTATAGATATAAAGAGATAGACATACAGACAGATGGATAGAAAGATAGAAGAAATAAATATATTATTTATCTAAATCTCAAGGAACTTTCTGCTATTTAGGGATATTAAGAAGACAAAGGAAAACATTTTGAATGATAGAGAGAAGCTTAGAAATAGCTTCTAACAGCTGTCATCTTTTTACTCTCCAAGGGAATGATCATTATCTAAATTGCTTATATTGCACCTAAAGAAGGGTAAAGGATTCCTGTTTGGAATATGCTTGAGAACTTTTAACATACAAATTGTTTGATATATAGCCTATGAAACAGTTAATAATTGTTGCTTTTATTTGAGAAGAATAATGGTAGTCTCTCTGAATATTATATTATTACCAGATATTCTTATATTAGTTCATTTAATTCTTGAAATAACCCTGACAAACATTTTGCCAATAATAAGAAAAAAATACTTATAATTCAATTACTTGCACAACTCTAAGGTTAGTAAATTACTGAGTCTCTGTACCAAAACAGATCCCCAGACTTCAAATCTACTTTTCTTTCCTCTTTCTATAGCTGCTTAAGCCTGTAGTTTGTAGTCACTAACCAGAATTCGGGACCAAAGTATGGGATCTGTAATATTGAGAAGAAACCAAAACACATCTTGGCAGCTACAGATATAATTCTTCTTCTAAGTGACTTTTGTTAAGTGTCTGTAATAGGCAAGGATGAACAAAGATACCATATTATTTAGCAAATATTAAAGTGTCTTTTATATTGTGGTATTCTACGGCACCATTATTGAGTCACTGAGTGAATGAGTGAATAATGTAGTGAATGTTGTTCTATTTCCCATCAACATCAGTCATTAACTGCATATACATAATTGTACCTAAGAGGATAATGGTGGCAGGCAAAGATAAGATAACATAAAGATTTGACCAAATTGAGCTAGTTAGGGTCAGTCCAGATAAAAGGAAAGATGGTTTTCTTAGGAGACTAATGGACTAATGCTGTATTTGTGATTTTTTTTCAGCCATTCCAAGTTCTAAGGATGGGGAGAAAGGATAGTAGTAATATGAGCCATTTTTGGTTAATCTCATGCATTAATACATGCTGTTTCAGAAACAAAAACATTCTAAAATAGAGACAGTTTATAAGACCTAATTCTCTATTGACTTTTTCCAATGTGAAACAGTTGAGCATGAGTTTTTCACATGACAAAAAATTGCTTGTCACTCTTGAATACCATAAAACATGTAGACTAAACCAAAACATTAATTTCAGCCTATGTCTAAATGTTTTGTCTCAACTATCCATATAATTCATGCAAAATTGCTTTCTGAGAACTCAAATGTAAGTAGTAACTGTAAGTAGTTATAATCTTAAGAAATGTGCTAATGGGGAAGTGGCGCTGTGGCTCAACTGGTAGAGTGCTCACCTTGAGCTGAAGAGCACAGGGACAGCGCCCAAGCTCAGAGTTCAAGCCCCATGACCGACAGAAAAAAAATGGTGCTAATGAATTATATTTCTTATGTCATGAAAACTTAATTGAATGATATAAACATATGTAATGTTTTAATCTTAATATACACTCCTGAGTACATTGATCTTTTTGCACATTGTATTGCATGCAGCCAGGATGAATGATGTGCTATGGATTGTAAGGTCTAGTTCTGCTTATGATTTTCAATACATCTCAGATGACAAATAATAGTCATGATTCATGGCACTGGTGCATGTGGTTAGTTAGTTGATATATGTTGATTTCCTCAGCCTCTCATTGTTTGTGTATATGCATGAGTTGGGGGTTATAAAACAAATAACAAGGTGCTGTAGGTGGCCCATGCCTAGCTACTCAGGAGGCTGAGATCTGAGGACTGTAGTTCGAAGCCAGGCCAGGCAGAAAAGTCCCAGTGAGATTCTTATCTCCAATCAATCACTTAAAAACCAGAAGAGGAGCTGTGGATTGAAGTGGTAGAGTGCCAGTCTTGAGCCAAAAAGAGCTCAAGGGCAGCTTCTAGGCCCTGCATTCAAGCCCCACAACCAACAAAAACAGGAACAACAAGAACAAATAGCAGTGTAGTGGGCACTGGTGGCTCATGCTTGTAATCCTAGCTCCTTAGGAGGCTGAGATTACAATTTGAAGCTAGCCCAGGCCGGGGAGTCCAAGGGAAATAGCCAGAAGTGGAGCTGTGGTTCAAGGGGTGGAGCACTTGCCTTGAGCTAAAAAGCTCAGAGACAGTATCCAGGTCCTGAGTTCAAGCCCTAGGACTGGTGTGCACACACCCACACCAACTCCCCCTCCCCCAAATAGAAGTGTAGACACCATTTCCAATATTTTATTGAAGGAGATATTTTTTTTCCTTGAGCATTTTACTCAGCTTGAAGATGGTTTATCATTCTATCTAACCTCATCAAATGAATTAGAAGAGAAATAGTTCCTCATTATGATACTTGGTTCAGTTGTTATAATTACTTTTAACATCTCATTTATTCATTCGTTATGTCACATATACTGCTATTGTCATAGATTATTGTTAGCTTAGATGAATCTATTAGACATGCTCTTTTTGCTGGTTGGCTGCCATGGAAATTCTTACTTCACTCTTGTCTCATTCTCAACCTCAAATGATATGCTAGCATAGGTTTTGCCTTTCACTTTGCATTTTCTGCATTTTGGTTTTTTTTTGTTTGTTTTTTGTTTTTTTTAGCTTGAGTCTTCTTTTCTTTTTCTTTTTTCTTTTCTTTTTTTCTTTTTTGCTGGTCCTGGGGCTTGAACTCAGAGCATGGGCTATGTCCCTAGGCTTTTTTGCTCAAGGCTAGTGGTCTACCACTTGACCCACAGGATCACTTCTGGCTTTTTCTGAGTAGTTTATTGGAGATAAGAGTCTCATGGACTTTTCTGCCTAGGCTGGCTTCTAACCACAATCCCTTATCTTACTGATCTTTTCTGCTTGTCTCAGACATATGCTAGTTATTGCAAATAAGGGAAACCATGGGACTTATGTTTCTTTGGGTCTGGCTTGATTTCACTACCATAGCTAAGATATAGAACCAGCCCAGATGCCCCTCACTAGATGAATGGATTAAGAAAATGTGGTATAAATACACAATGGAATTCTATGCCTCCATCAGAAAGAATGACATTGCCCCATTTGTTAGGAAATGGAAAGACTTGGAAAAATTATATGAAGTGAAATTATATTAAGTAAAATATTCTCTTTTAACAGTGGCAGAAAGAGATGGCGATTCGAATGGAGGAAGAAGCAATATTGGAGGCCAAAGAATTGAGTGACAAAGAGTTAGAAGAAGAAACACGCTTTCAAGAAATTATGAAGAAAAGAGAAGAGAAATTGCATAAACAAACCAAACCATATGAGCTTCCTTCAAAGACAGCAGTAATTTCATTAGAACAAAAAAAATCTCTCCAAATAAATAGAAAGCCATCTGCCAGAAATTAATACCAACCCCCCCCCCCAACAAACCAACATAGAAATAGCTTCATGTTATGAAGACTTCTTTACAATAAATTAAAGACCATTTTTAGGGGAAAGAATTGTATTCTGGTGGTGTAAGCTGCTTCATAGTTTTGTCTTAGTTCTACATCATTCACTTACATTATTAATCACATTTGAGAAAAATTATTTCACCAGTTAAAATTTCTTGCATATCTACTTCTGATAATACAGAATTCCTGTTCAATCATCTTCACTGTTGATATTCCCTGCACTGAAAAATAAAAAAGAATTGAAAATTAGTCACTATGTCAGAATTACTTCTTAGCCAGGCACTGGTGGCTCATATCTGCAATCCTAGCTACTAACATCTGAAGACTGCAGTTCAAAGCCAGTTTGTGAAGGAAACACTTATTTCCAATTAACCACCAAAAAAGCCAGAAATAGAGCTATGGCTCAATTAGTAGAGAACACTAGCTTGAGCAAAAACAGCTCAAGGACAGCACTGAGACTCTGAGTTTAAGCCCAAGGAGCAGCATAAGCAAAAGCAAATACTTACTGAAAATATAATGAGCTTTGGCTTATACTCTACTAATCACTGTTATTCATAAAAGAAGTTATGCCATTTTTTGGATTTGCATTTTATGGTCCATCTGAACCAGTCCTCTGAGATTGGCATGATCTTTTTTTTTAATGTGTTAGTAGCATGTGGAACCAGGTAGTCTTTATATTAGTAATGAACAAATGCCATGAAAAATCAGGTTTAACAAGATGCTAATTTAAACAAACATCAACCCTAGAATCTCTAGTAATCAGTGGGTTTGGGGAAGAGGAAAGGAAAGGTTTGTCTCTCTGAGGATTTGTTTTCTATCAGTTTGCAAGGTGCAGTTAATGCCTATTTATAATAGACATAAATAGATAAATGCCTATTTATAAATGGACATAGTAGACACTGTTAGCCCAGAAGCCTCCTCCCTCCCAGCTTAACATGCTCTTTCCCTAGGCAACACTAGGCCCATGTAATAAAGGCAGTAAATGATTAGCCTCTACCCCCTTTCCCTGAGAGAGCACCCTGTTGGGATAGCTATGACCATATAAGACAGTGAGATCCCTCAAATCCTGGAGGTTAGAAAGTTCACCTGAGACAATAGCCAGTGCTGCTTCTTACTTCCTCTCACCTGCAGAGCCCCTTACTGGCAATAAACCTTTCCTTTGTCCTTCCTACCTTTATGCTGGATGGTTTTCTGGCTGGGTCTAATTTAGGCTAACAGACTCACTTCACAATTAAGCTTTTCTTTAACAGTATAATCATAGGCTTTTTTTTTTTTTTTTGGTTATTATTGTTTTGAACTTTTGAAGTCAGTGCCTAGGCACTGTCCTTTGACCACTTGAGCCACAGCTCCACTTACAGCTTTTGGGAGATTAATTGGCAATAAGAATCTCACAAATTTCCCTTTTTGCCCTGGCTGACTTTGCACCTTGATCCTTGGATCTTAGCTGCTTGAGTAGCTATGATTACAGGTGTGTGCCACCAGTGCCCGGCAAGTGTAGTCTTTAATAAAGCTATATCGGGGCTGGGAAGGTGCTCAGTGGTAAGGTGCTTGCCTTGCATTCATGAGGCTCTGGGTTCAATTCCTCAGCAACACATAAGTAGAAAAAAGCCAGAAGTGGCATTTTGGCTCAAATGGTAGGGCGCTAGACTTGAGCTGAAGAGCTGAGGCACAGTACCCAGGCCCAGAGTTTAGGCCCCACAACCTTCCAAAAAGTAAATAAGTAAATAAAGCAATATAATCCCTCACAGGGGGAAATGGCCATTTGCAAAGCAATCAGTTTCATTAAAGAGAGGCCCACAAACTTGGGTCCACCAGCTAGGATAGGACACAAATACCATAGCTTCCCTATGATGAGCTACATGTAGCTACATGAGAATGCTCTGGAGAGTTCTTGGTAATGAAATTCTTAGGTTAAGCTAAGTGAAGTCCTGATGGCACACCCTCAGTTTTGCAGGTGGGGATAGTGTGCCAGGATTCTAGTATCAGGTTAAGGGACTGACTGAATAAGGGGTACAAAAGGCTCAGGTGTGGACAGGATCTGGAGATTCCTGTGGTATCTCACGAATGCCAGAGGAGTCCTCTGAATGACAGTAGTTTTTCTTTGCTAGGGGAATTCATAAGAATAGATTTGGATGATCAGCACTAATTATGGGAGGCATTCATCCAATCAAGAGGTATTTTATAAATGACATTTCACATAATCGGAAATGCTCAATTGATGAAAGTAATGGAATGGAGTTCCTGTGATGCCTTTACTCTTTTTCTAGAAAATACAGATAACATAGTTTTCAAATTCACACATATGGCATGGTGATGCTCAAAGACATAACTTTACCAAATATGTCCCATGATGACACAGGTCAGGAAAGGAACAAATTAGTCAAGGAAGCAAGAGACTATATACCCCATCTTAACAAATTTCTTTCCAGTTGCCTATATTCTCAAGTGGTTGTTCTGACTCTTCTAGTATTTCAAGACACTTTCAATTGGATTTTTAATAATATATACATATTTCTAAGCCTCAAAATATTGTGAACTAATTTTGAAAATCCTGTATTTTTCGATTAAGTTGGACACATAAACCACATTTTTCTGTTTTTTAAATTGTAAAAATGCTGTACAGAAGGGTTACAGTCACATGAGCAAGGTAATGAGTACATTTCCTATTGAGCATTGTTACCTCCTCCTTTGTTTTCCCCCTACCATCCCTTCCCTCCCACCTCCACAACTATCCCTGCCCCCCCTACCCCCCCCCCCCCTCGCTGAGGCTGTAAAGTTCATTTTCAACATAGTGTTTTGTACATCTCATTGTTACAATGGGTCAAACTGTATGCTATTTAAGCATTTTGTTTTTTCCCTTCTCCTCCCCGAATTAGAGGAGTGTACACAAGATGCAGGGTACCAACATCAAATACAGTAAAAACAAACAGGGGTTATACCGTGGCAGAGGAACATACAAGGAAACAAAAGAAATCACATGGTACATTATAAATACATTAGAAACAATAGCAAGCAAGAAAAAAGATATTGTGTCCCTATCTTGGGGTTCATTTCTCTTAACATCATCTTATATGGCCATATGTACATAGCTTTTGGCCTTTTCTGTTTGTCCTACACATGTACTATATTGCAAATAAGGGAAACCATGGGACCTATGTTTCTTTGGGCCTGGCTTACTTCACTTAATATAATTTTTTCCAAGTCTTTCCATTTCCTAGCAAATGGGGTGGTGTCATTCTTTCTGATGGAGGCATAGAATTCCATATATATATATATATATATATATATATATATATATATATATATATATATATATATATATATATATCCATTGATCTATTCATCTACTGAAGGGCATCTGGGTTTGTTCCATATTTAGCATGGTAAATAATGCTGTGATAAACATAATTGTGCAGGTAGCCTTAGTATGGCCTTGTTTGTGATCATTTGGGTAAATGCCCAAAAGTGGGATTGCTGGTTCATAGGGGAGCTCTATGTGTAGTCTTTTGAAGAACCTCCATACTGCTTGTATTTTGTGAGTTTGTATCAATAAAAGTTTGTCTCTTGTATTTTGTTTAAGCTAGCATAAGATAGAAACTTGTGAGGGATGGGTTTCAGTGTTTTTTTTTCTCTATAGTTAATTCTAACATGTTCCATTTCCAGAGTGATCCATGTATGTTTCTACAGAAAATATACAACTCAGAAACAAAATTCTTCACCTATCCACTCAATAGATTAGAGCATCCAAAAAAATGTGGTACCTATACAATTTTATCCAGCCATTAGAAAGAATATCACTTGTAGGGAAATGGATGGACCTACAACAAATCATGTTAAGTAAGCCAAGCTCAGAGAGACAAATAGTGCATGTTTTCACTCATGTGTGGAAGTTAGATCTGAATTATACTGGGGCATGATAAATTACACAGGACCTCTAGTCATTCACACACAATGAAGATACTCTTAGTGGATGAACACAAAGGTGCAATGCCTACTTACTTCTGAGCATAAAAAATAATATTGATTGAAATGAATTCCAGGAAATGGAAACAATATGATTTCACTATCTTTGGGAGGCTAAGGGAGACACAGAAATGGAGAGACAAAAGCTGAACAAATGCAGCAGTGGTACTCACTAGACACCATGTTGAAAATGAACTATACAGCTTGTGGGTGGATGGAAAAAGTGGGAGCAAGCGAGGGAAGGGGTGACAGTGTCCAAAAAGATATGTACTCATTACCTGACATCATTGCCTGATTATATAACCATAACCTCTCTGTACATCACCTTTATAAGAAACAAAAAAAAATAAAAAAACGAGCCAACCCCCCCAAAATAAATAGTAGAATTAAGTTATAATAAAAGATAAAATCTTCCAATTTACCTTTCCTCAATACCTTCATCCATCTTTGCTCCACTCATATGTGAAAATAATCATCTCAACAAAAGACCAGCCAGGTCCATTTCTCTGAAGCTCATTTCTTCCCAAGGTCTATTCCACCAGCTATTTGCTACCTTAAAACTCTTCTCCTCATTATTCTGAATCAAGTAATCCTAATTTCCTCCCATTCTTCTGTACAAACCACTCGCTTATTTAAGCCAACAATGGTCTGGGCCTTCCCAAACCCAGGCTGCTCTTTTAAACCTATTGGTTTGTAGGGAAATATAACCACTGAGCTGGAAATTGTAGGGAGGGACTGTGGTGATCTAATTGTTATTTAGAAGAATTTTAACAAATCTTGTGCCACCTACATAGAAAAAGTATGGTGAATCATTTCTGAACATTTCTGCCATTCCAAGGTAGTATGCCTTATTTCCAACTTTGGTCTATTTTACTTTGGTGGTCTTAGTCATATTCCTGTATATTTAAACTACTTTGTTTTCTGCACAATTCTATTAGTATTCCTATGTGCTATAAAATCTCCTCCTTATGGAGTAAAACCTTTGTTTTAACAACCGCTTTGATTGTGAATGAAAATGAAAACAGAGTAAATATGTGTGTATATACACATAAGTATATATTTATATGTGTATATGCACATGTGTATACACATGTATATACACATATGTACATGCATATAAGAATATATTTGTATGTATGTACATGCACCTATATATGCTGTGTATGCCTATAACCTTTCTATAGAAGGCTAGAAAGAGTGAGATTGTTGTAACTTTCTTCCTCAGTTATTTTAGTAAATATGAGAGCATGCTTCTCTTAGTTGTCCTTCTGTGTCATTGACTTTTCTTGAAATAGTAGCAAAGTTATGTCTGTTGATTTGTATCCACATTCTAGCTGGGCCTCCTGCTAGCTATGAAATCGTACACATCTTTCTAAACTCCTGGCACTATAGTTAACACATGAACTACCACCTGTCTGAGGCTAATTAGAGAAACAAGCTTTTCAATGAAAAGAGACAATTTGATGTAAGGAGCTTTTCTAAAAATATTAAGGAAACTGAGAAAATGACATGGGAACATAGGACTAATACAGAAAATATGGCAGAATTAAGTACTATCACCTATAAAACCAGTGTCAGGTTAGGTTTGGAGAAGCTATGGCTTGGAAGAGTTGCCTCATACAATGTGACTCAGACCTGTGCTGAGATACAACTTTGCTACGTAGTTGGTATGTCTGAGGGTCATGAAATATATGCTTTGGGGAACAATGGGGGCAATGTCTATTGCTGAAACAACACTTCTGAGAAAAACAAGAAAACAAAAAGAATGTTTTTTTCTTCTTCTCTATTCTTCTTTTTCTTCTTTCTTCTCTCCTTATGCCCATAACACCCAGCTGAGGAAAGGAAGTAATTTTGGAACTTACAGTAGTCAAAATAACTGGAAAGAATGGACAGTACAATGCCTGGAACATATTAGACTATGCAATTAAATTAAGTAAATGCTTTCCTCTTTTTTAATTTTGCAGTTTGACTTTTTTGGGGGGTTGTAGTACTGAGTTTTAAACTCTGGACCTTGTGCTTGCTAGGCAGATGCTCTACCACTTGAACACCACCACTAGCCCCCTTTGTGCTGGTTACTTTAAAATATTGAGTAGTTGTAAAAAGGGCTTACATTTCCATAAAGCTGTACAGGTTGCTTTTTGAGATAGATTCTCACTTTATGCTTGAGCCCGTCTGGACTGTAATCCTCCTATTTGTGCTTCCAAGCACCACTGGGCTGTCAGGTGGCTATCACCACACCACACTCAGCCCGTGTTCTTTTACAAGTTGTGCACCTCGGTGCATATCATTGGTTAAAATGAAGTCTTGGGGACTTTTCTTTTTTTGGCTTTAACCTAAGTTAGCTAAGTAAGATCATAAGCTTGCACAAGCCAAGCCTTCTGTTCCGCCCTTTCTGTAAGTTTTTCCAAGCCAAAAACAAACAAGACATTTTCTGTCTATATAGACAATAAAGAAATTTTTACTTCATTTACTCTTAAAAGTAATCTTTAATTTTTCCATTAAGGATTTAATTTAACACAGACTAAACTAGAATTCTTTGCAATATGTATCCAGTATTAACTTTCCTTCAAAAATTCAAAAAAAGCAATATATGTATTCATGAGTCTCAAGCTGGGATATTCACCTAAAACAGTCTTTTAATTTTTTTAAAACTTCTTAGTAGCACTGGGGATTGAACTCAGGCCCTCATGGTTGCTAGTCAGGTATTTTACTGCCTGAGCCACACCTCCAACCCATGTGGAGCTCATTATCTACCCTTGTATTTTTTTCTTATGGTTTCTCAGCCTCTGTTATTTTTTCCTGTATTCTATGTGTTATAAGTTGGACGATGGACTGGAGAAAAATGATTTGCATATCCCTCTACCCTCTGCAGCTCTATTTACCTTTTTAATATTTTTATTAGAAAGATACTGTACAGAGGGGTACAGTTACATATCTCTCTACCCTCTGCAGCTCTATTTACCTTTTTAAAATTTTGTTGGAAAGATACTGTACAGAGGGGTTCCAGTTACATGAGAAAGGTAATAAGTACATTTCCTATCGAGCATTGCTATCCCCTCCTTTGTTTTTCCCCTATCATTCCTTCTCTCCCTGCCTCCCCATCTCCTCCCTCCCTCCTCCCCTCTCCCCCCCCACCCCTGCATCCACCCCACCCACCAAAAGTATAAATTTTGTTTTCAACCTGTATCCTTGTTTCAGGATTTTGTTATTTCCCTTCCCCTCCCCAAATTAGAAAAATGTATATACAAGACGCAGGGCACCAGAATCAAATACAGTGAAAACAGGGGGTTATACCATACAAAAGAAACAAAAAAACTCACATAGTACATTATAAGTACATTAAAAACAACAGCAACAAAGATAAACCCTCTTGTGTCTCTATCTTGGGATCCATTTCACTTAGCACCATCTTATAAGGTCATATGTGAATAGCTTTTGGCCTTTTCTACTTGTCTGGTAAGGTTATCCTAGACATACACTAGTTGTTGCAAATAAGGGAAACCATGGGACCTATGTTTCTTTGTGTCTGGCTTACTTGGTTCTTAAAAAAAAAATAACAAAATTGACAGACCCTTAGCAGATCTTATCAGAAAAAGAAGAGAACACACCGAAATAAACAAACTCAAAGACGAGACTGGAAACAAAACCACAGAAACAACCAAGATTCAGAACATAATAAGGGAGATATTTCTCAAACCTCTATGCTAATAAGTTTGAGAGTCTGGAAAAAATAGACAAATTTTTAGCAAATATTGACATGCCCAAACTAAACCAAGATGATTTATTTAAGTCAACTTAGCAGACCCACATCAAGCACTGAAATAGAAGCATCAATAAGAGCCCTTCCACCCAGGAAAAGCCAAGGGATTTACAGGTGAATTCTACAAGGCCTTCAAAACAGAACTCACACTAACCCTCATCCCCAAACCAGGCAGGGACTCATCAAAGAAAAAGAACTTTAGACCCATTTCTTTGATGGACATTGATGCAAAACTTCTCTATTTACCTTTAAATGCTGCTACAGTCTAACCATGTTGCCATACCATTTATGCTTACCTTTGTTTTGAAAAAATAAACCAAGCCTCTCATATATTAATTTGTTATGGATTCTCCAATTGTTTTTCTTAGCAACTACTAGAGTAACTTCTTTTTGTACATTCAGGCTGACTTTTACCCTATTGAGAATGAATTACTCATAAGACTGTTAGATGGATTCACTAGAGTATCAGAAATTAAAGATCTTTATTATAGAGGAAAAGACAACAAATAAAAGTAGTACATTCTGTTTAACATAATTGCAAAAATAAACATATTATCTATTGTTATTCGAAAATAAAAGCAAATCAAATGAGTGTAAGGAAGAAATAGATTTTCTCTTGCATTGGTAAATGGATACTTAGAGGAAAAAAAGGCACAGAGGCAAACAGAAAAAATAACTCATACCCGTAACTTTAGAAACAGTAACATATGGAAATGATAATTCAAGGAATTGACATTTCTGCTCTTACCAGTACTGTCCGCTCTGTGACTACTTTTTCTGAGTACACTTATTCATTCTCTTAATCATGTCAATATGGAGGCAGTTATACTATGGTATCCATAATTTCTTACACAGTGTTTTATAAATCCCATGAAGAATTGGGTGCAGTATCCTCTTATATAACTATGTTCACATAACATGGTCCAACAGCAGAAGGAGTTCACTTTCGTTGGCTTCAGTGGAATTTGAACTCAGGGCCTCTCACTTGGCAGGCTGGTGCTCTTCTACTTGAGCCACACTCCCAGAACTTTCTTTGTTTTAATTAATGTTTAGGTACAGACACATCTACTTTCATCAGGACTAGCTTCCGATTATACTTTTCTTACTGCCTCTCATATAGCTGAGATTATAAGAGTGTACCACAGTGGTACCCAGCTTGATTGCTGAGATGGGAATCTCACTATTTTTTTTCTCAGACTGGCCTGAAACCTCATTGTAATCTCTACTTCCTGAGCAGCTGAGATTATAGATGTAAGCCACTATGCCCAGTTTTACAGCAGGGGTTTTCTGATATTTAAGGCTGGATAATCATTTAATAAGATGTCTTTTGTGCATTGCAGCTAGTAAGGACCATCTTTCATCTTTATACACTGGGTGGGTGTCTGTAACATCTCCAGCTCTTGACCCCCACTGCCGTCAATTGAAGCAACCAGAAGTACCTGCGGGGAAATTGCTCCTGGTTGAGTAGGATTGTTCTGTGGTTCCGTGGAACTTCTAAATTTCAAAGATAGTTGCCTGAGGGTTGCTTTGGGGCGGCTTTCAAATTTTATCCAACTGCTCACAAGCCAGGCTCTGTTTGGGGGTGGGGGTAAGCCTTTGACTCTCAATTTCAATCACATAAGTCTCACGAAGCACGTTTGTTCCTCTTAACATTTCAATTTGTTGAAATGGATCCATGAATAATAACATTCCTATTTATTTTATCTGTGATTAATTGATTTATCACTTCTCCTGTAAGATAAATATAAAAGAAATGAGAGGGAGAGAGAGAAAGAGAGAGAGAGAAAATGAGAGAGATTCAGGAAAATCTACTCTGCCAATGCCTAGGAGTGAATTTAGCCCTACATTGTCCTTCACAAGCTTATATCAGCCACTGAGGACTTGTGTATGCATTACGTTTCCATAATTCTAGCTATTTTCTCTGACATAGACTTGTGTTTGGAAACTTACAGCAAAATGCATTTCAAATGATTATATTCTAAAACATAAATTCATATTTGTATAGTTTTGAAAATTCTGTTGATGATTTGGTTATTTTTGAGCTACATGTTGGTTTGCTTTTTTTTTTTTTCCCAGTGACATAGATTTCAAGGATAATTTGGCTTTAATGTTATTCAAGCTCACTTTTTTCCCTCCAATCATTCTAGCTTCGGGACTCATTTACATAATTCCTAGTGCCTTGTTATTTTTTTATTACTGTCTCATTGAAAAGCCAAAAATAAACAAAAAGGAGCATATTTCCAAAGCGGTTTTTGGTGGGAAGACCTTTGTGGAAGCTGACTTTGTAATGACATTTCCCAAGCAGACTCTATTTTGGGGAAAGAGGATTCTCTTTTATGAATTAATGAATAAAATAAAGGTCAAATATCTCAAAAAATTCACCATGTATTTTTTTTTGTTTTTAAAAAATCGCAAGACCATTACAATTGAGTAATGCTTTTAAGGGGACTTAAATCATGAGGAAACAGAAAAGCCAAATGGTCAATCTGTTCACTTTGGTTTCTCAACCAAAAGTTCCCAGTCAAAAACAATAAAACATACATACACACACACACATACACACACAGAATTTTTTTAAATAAAAACTTAGCAATTTAATGGAATTTTGTTTCACATTTAAAAATAAGTAAAACATTGCAGAATTTTTTAAAAGATGAGGAATATAGATCAAGTTACTTGAGCAGTCTCATGTATAAAAGCAGCATTCAGAAACTCTGTATGAACATACCTTCATACCAATAGCTCAGATTTCCCATTCTCAGGACTTTGGACATGCAGCTGAGCATGTCCCAGCTGTTCACAAATGTGAATCTCTTGGCTCAGAGTGACAGTTGGAGTAGAAGGCAAAACTTCATTCATCATCTCATCATCATGGTGTGAGGTCATCATAGAATGTTCACATTGGGCTGACACCATACACACTTCCATAGGCAATATTGTTTCAAAAAGTAAAACCCACAATCTCATGTTACTAGGATGTCTAATTATGAAATCATTTTAAAATGACAAAACAGGAGCAGCAATCAAAATGTACTTTCACTGATTGTGAAAATTTCAAGGTAAACTAAGGTGACATGTAAAAAAAAAAAAAGAGATTGGAGGAAACCCCATGTCTGCAGAGCCGCGGGAGCCTGTGAGCTGGGAGATAAAGGGACAGAGTCTCAGCTCCACCTCACAGATATTCCATGTATATTATATGTTGGAATCATGTATTTCTGTGGAAGAGTCTATCTCAGTGTGCACATCTTTGACTTCAGCACCAGATCAACTGTTTATTTTTTTTACAGTGAAAGTATAGGTTATACTGTGGGGGAGGGACATACAAAGCAAAATAAAAATCATCTTTTAAATATGATAGAAACAATTGCATGAAAGGAAAAAAAAACATTTGAATACTTACCTTGGGGTTCGTTCCCCTAACATCAACTTATCTGACCTTTTCTGCTTGTCCCAGACATAAACTAGTTATTGCAAATAAGGGAAACCATGGGGCCTCTGTTTCTCTGGGCCTGGCTTACTTCACTTAATATAATTTTTCCAAGTCTTTCCATTTCCTAACAAATGGGACAATGTCATTCTTTCTGACAGAGGCATAGAATTCCATTGTGTATATATACCACATTTTGTTGATCCATTCATCCACTGAGGGGCATCTGGGTTGGTTCCATATCTTAGCTATGGTAAATAATGCTGCAATAAACATATTTGTGCTGGTAGCTTTAGTATGGTCTTGTTTGTGATCATTTGGGTAAATGCCCAAAAGTGGGATTGCTGGGACATAGGGGAGCTCTATGTGAAGTCTTTTGAGGTACCTCCATATTACTTTCCAAAGTGGTTGAACAAGTTTACACTCCCACCAACAATGCAGTAAGGTTCCCTTCTGTCTACATCCCCTCCAACATCTGTTGTTATTAGAGTTCTTGATTATAACCATTCTAACTGGGGTGAGGTGGTATCTCAATATTGTTTTGATTTGCATTTCTTTTATAGCTAGAGAAGTTGAGCATTTCTTCATGTGTCTATTGGCCATCCTTCTTTCCTCTTCAGAGAAGTTTCACTTTAAGTCTTTAGCCCACTTATTTATTGGGCAGTTGTTTCTTTGATGATTTGTTGTTGGGGGATTTAATTTTTTGAGTTCTAGGTGTATTTTAGATATGAGACCCTTGTCTGTTGTATGGCTAGTGAAGATCTTCTCCCAATCCGTGGGCTTTCTATTGATCTTGCTAGCTATGTCCTTTGCCATGCAGAAGCTCTGCAATTTCATGCAATCCCATTTGTCCAACCCTTCTTTGCTTTATTGTGTTTCTGGGTCTATATTAAGGAAATTTCAGCCTGTGCCAAAGAAACCTAGGGTTTCTCCTATTCCAACCTGTAATGTTTTCAGAGTGTCTGCTTTGACTCCGAGATCTTTGATCCATTTGGAGTTGATTCTGGTGCAGGGTGATATATAAGGATCTAGCTTTAGTTTTCTACAAGTAGTTAACTAATTTTGCCAGCACCATTTACTGAAAAGGCTGTCTTTCTTCCATTCTATTTTTTTAGCTCCCGTATCAAAGATTAGATGGCTATAGGTCTGTAAGTTCATTTCTGGGTTTTCAGTTCTATTCCATTGGCCCTGAGGTTTGTTCTTGTGCCAGTACCAAGCTGCTTTGATTACTATGGCTTTATAGTACAGTTTGAAATTTGGTATTGATATTCTTCCAGCACTGTTCTTTCTGTTGAGGATCGTTTTTACTATTCATGGTCTTTATTGTTCCATATGAATTTTTGGATTGCCTCTTCTATTTCCTTGAAGAATGAGGTTGGAATATTGATAGGTATCGCATTGAATTTGTAGATAGCCTTGGGAAGTATTGCCATTTTCACGATGTTAATCTTTCCAATCCAGGAGCATGGGAGGTTTTGCCACTTTCTAAGTTCTGTTTGATTTCCTTTTTCAGGTTTTTAAAGTTTTCAACATAGAGATTCTTCACATCTTTGGTTAAGTTAATTCCTAGGTATTTTATTTTTTGTGGGGCTATTACGAATGGAGTTGCTTTCCTGATTTCAGCCACACTTTTCTCATTGTTGGCATATAGAAAAGCCATTGAATTTTGAGGATTAATTTTTTTAAAATTTTTATTTATTGTTATTTTTTTTCGGGTCCGGTCGTGGGCCTGAACTCTGGGCCTGGGCGCTGTCCCTCAGCTCTTCAGCTCAAGGCTACTGCTCTACCACTTGAGCCACAGCGCCACTTCCGGCTTTTTTCTTTTTGCTTATGTGGTGCTGAGGAATGGAACCCAGGGCCTCAGGCATGCAAGGCAAGCGCTCTACCACTGAGCCACCTTCCCAGCCCCTTGAGGATTAATTTTATGCCCTGCTACTTTGCCAAAGTTTTGAATCAGCTTGAGTAATTTGGGAGTGGAGTCTGTGGGATTCTTTAAATACAAGATCATGTCATCTGCAAAGAGGGAGAGTTTTACTTCTTCTTTCCCTATTTGGATCCCCTTTATGCTTGCATCTTGTCTTATTGCTGTAGCTAGGCATTCTAATACTAGACTGAAGAGCAGACACACACAGAATTTTATTGGTCCATTAGAAAGATCAATAATGTATCATTAATTAAGACATGGAAACACCTGGAAAAACTTATTTTAAGTGAAGTAAGTCAGACCCAGAGAAACAAAGGTTTCATCTTTCCCCTCATATGTGGAAGCTAGACTTAACATCACAGACCTATAAGTAAATACTTTAGGCGGTGTGCAAGTGTATATAAATGTATTAATTAAAATATGGTAGATGCAAGGGAGAACTCAAAGAGGCTAATTCCTTAGAAAGGCAAAGTCAAAGTTCAACAAAATTCACATTAGGAAATGGATCTTTGAAAAGGGGTGGGGTAGGCTTAAGGGGAGAGGGTAGATGAATAAAGAGAAGGGCGGAGAAGGCAGTCAAGAATTCACTGAATATCCTACAAAATTAAGAAAAGTAAGGAAAAGGGTGAATTGGGAGGGATGTTAAAGGGGTGACACTGATTAAGGTGTATTGTATTCATAAACTGCTTTGTGAAATGGCGACTCATTTGTACAACTACTTAATGATACTACTACTGTTACTAATGCTACTAGTACTACTACTAATAAACAATGTTTAGGAGACCAACAGTAGAGTCTTTCCCAGTGGATTCCATGTAGAAATGTAGAATAAGTTAGATAAAGACAAATTTAAGGCTGGTGGGCCAGTGGCTAACTCCTCTAATCCTAGCTACTCAAGAAGGCTGAGATTAGAGAACCATAGTTCAAAGCCAGTCCAGGTAGGAAAGTCTTTGAGATCCTAATCTCCAATTAACCACCAAAAAAGCTGGAATGGAACCGTGCCTCAAGTGATAGAGTGTCAGCATTAAGTGGAAACGCTAAGGGACAGCTCCCAGTACTGGCACACAGGCAAGACCTAAGGGTTCTTTGTATCCCTATTTCATACCTCAAAGAATATGGGCTGGGAGGGGGTAGGCTTTGTGGAAGGAGCCTAGCCATGTTAGTGATATCAGCTCCTGCTGTTCCCAAGGGAACAGTTAATACTCAAAAGAGCTCTCAGCATTCTACATTAGATCATGTTAAATCGAAACTACTCATCGTTGCTCTGCCCAAGAAAACCAGTAGAGGGAGCCCCATGAAGAAAATCTGTGATTTTATACAACTTCAGAAACTAACTTGTCATATTTAAAATGGCTATAATTAAATTTGTATCCTGGATATATGCATTTATGTGTGCATAAGCATATATACATATATGTATTAAACTAGCATTTCAACATATACAAAAAAGATATATATAGTATAAATACCCATATATTATCTGCTATATGCATTTATTTATTCAATCAGAAAATATTTATTAGCTTAACACTGGTGTATCATGCTTGAATTGTAGCTACTCAAACGCGCCTGCCAGCTCAGGCAGGAACTCCATTAGATTATCTCCAATTAACCTATGGAGTCATGGCTCAAGTAGTAAAGTCCCAGCCTTGATTTACAAAAACAAAGCCAAGGGAGAGCACAAGGCCCTGAGTCAAGCCCCAGTACTATTACAAGTGTGTGTGTGTGTGTGTGTGTGTGTGTGTGTGTGTGTGTGTGTGTGTGTAGTCATTTTCCAGAAATTTTCTTCCTAACTTAATATCTATCAATAAGTAAATGAATATCACAGAAATTATAGTATTCTACACATCTACAAATAAATTGTGTGTCTACAAATATATAGCAACAAATAACCCTCTGTAAAATAATTCCATTTTAAACTTCAGCTAATTTATGAAACACATGATATTAAGCAAATGAAAGTAAAACCAAAAAACCAAAACCCTTAAACAAAAGACCCCAAAACACAACAAATCAAAGAAAGGTTGGACAAATAGGATTGCATGAAACTGCAGAGCTTCTGCGTGGAAAATACATAGCTAGCAAGATCAATAGAAAGCCCATGGATTGGGAGAAGATCTTCATGAGCCATACAACTGACAAGGGTCTCATATCTAAAATATACTTAGAACTCAAAAAACTAAATCCCCTAAGAACAAATCCTCAAAGAAACAAGCACCCAATTAATAAGTGAGCTAAGGACTTAAAGAGAGACTTCTCTGAAGAGGAAAAAAAAAATGGCCAACAGACACATAAAGAAATGCTCAACTTCTCTAGCCATAAAACAAATGCAAATCAAGACAACATTGAGATTCCACCTCACCCCAGTTAGAATGGCTATAATCAAGAACCCTATTAACAACAGATGCTGGAGGAAACCCTACTGCAGTGTTGATGGGAGTATAAACTTGTTCAACCACTTTGGAAAGCAATATGGAGGTTCCTCGAAAGACTACACATAGAGCTCCCCTATTACCCAGTAATCCCACTTTTGGGCATTTACCCAAACGATCCCAAACAAGGCTATACAAAGTTACCAACACAGCTACGTTTATTACAGCATTATTCACCATAGCTAAGATATGGAACCAACCCCAATGCCCCTCAGTAGATGAATGGATCAAGAAAATGGGACACACACACACACACACACACACACACACACACACACACACACACACACACACACACACACACACACACACACTGGAATTCTATGCCTCCATCAGAAAGAATGGCATTGCCCCATTTGTTAGGAAGTGGAAAAACTTGGAAAAAATGATATCAAGTGAAGTAAGCCAGGCCCAAAGAAACATAGGTCCCATGGTTTCCCTTATTTGCAATAACTAGTATATGTCTAGGACAAGCAGAAGGATTTAAAAGCTATGTACTTATGACCATATAAGATGACGTTAAGTGAATTGAACTTCAAGATAGGGACACAGTGGGTTTTTTTCTTTCTTGCTATTGTTTTTAATGTATTTATAATGTACTATGTGATTTTTTTGTTTCTTTTGTATGTCTTCCCCCCATGGTATAACCCTCGTTTTCACTGTATTTGATTCTGCATCTTGTATATACATTTTTCTAATCTGGGGTGGGAAAGGGAAATAACAAAATGATGACATAAAGATACAGGTTGACCCATTGTAACAATGAGATGTACAAGACACTATGTTGAAAATGAACTTTACAACTTTCTGGGGGTGGAGGGGGAGGAGTTGGGGAGGTGGGAAAGGAAGGCATGGCTGTGGAAAAACAAAGGAGGAGGTAGGAAATGTACTCATTACCTTACTCATATAACTGTAACCCCTCTGTACAGTATTTTTTACAATAAAACATATAAAAACCCTTAAAATTAATTTAAATGGCTTAACAGTTTGTTATAAAAGGTGGTTAAAACACAAAAAATACATGTGTCACAAACATTTATTCTTCTTGTCACCATTGCTTTCTCCAAAAAAGTTTGCTCATGACTGTTACATATTTAAGACTTTTGTTCTCACTATGTTCACCATTTCAATGATCATGGTCGCTTCAAACACCTGTGGAGATGGAGATCGAGGTGGAGATACTGAAGCTTGCATAATGCCCATTTTCTGGGAGGGAGGGTGGTCATTGGTGTAGCTGGCATATTATTGTACATGGCATATCAATGGCTAGGAAAATAGGTTTGATTTGGCAAAAGCTTTCCTCCAACAATATTTTCAAGAAATCTGTTCTGGGGTTGAATTCACAATTCATTCCTGCTGTGAGAAGCAAGATAAAAAAGTCTCCAAAATCAAATATAACCAGTTCTTCTATTGACTTGGTTTTAATGATAAGATCATATTCATTTTAGGAGCAGAACAAACACTACTCTTTTTCACATACACACCAACATCATTGAAACCAAGTGCATTTGCTTGGCTACTTTTTTGTCTTGGAGATCAAAGACCTAATAAGCTCTGGGATCAAAGGATCAAAGTACAAAAGAGATGGGACACAGGGTATGGCAGAGATCATATGATGAAAACATATTATGCATACCCCAAATAGTGTTTCTTCCTCATCATTAAAATATGATATTACTCAAAGAGAAAGGCAAAAACTCATGTTTGTATCAACATTATTCACATTAGCCCAAAGGGGAAACAGCCCAAGTATCCATCCATCCATATGTGGATGGAAAGGCCAAACATTCAACCTTAAAAATAAAATAAATTATAGCATAAATTATAACATAAATGAACTCAGAGGATAAGGTTATAAATAAAAGAAGAGAGTCACTTCAAAATAAAACAACAAATATTGTGTGATCCTAATAATCTGAGCTTTCTAGAGTAGCAAAATGCATAGACAGGAAACAGACTTGTGCTTTCCAAGAGCTGTGATCCAGATAAATGAAGACTTGTTTAATCATGTATAGATCTAGTTTTACAAAATAAAAAAAGGGGAAGATGGTTGCTCAGCAATACAAATATATTTAATAACACTGATTCTTTTAACATGGTGAGGGTACTAAATTTAGGCTATGTGCATTAGTACGATAATTAAAAATAAATAAAGTATATTTTTAAAAGTAGTGAGTGTTCTATCACGAACACTTTTTCAATCCCTTTTACAAATAAGGATGCTGCTTATTTGCAGGAAAACAAAGTACCCATGATGAGACTTTATACCATGGAACCTCTACTGACGTTTGGAAAAAAGGAGAGAGGAATGTTAACATGTGTTCTTGTTTTTTCTCTTGGAACGTGTTCTGACATACACAGTCAGAAAGGGCATTGGAAGGGCAGAGAGTTTCAGAGAAGCCAGAAGCCAGGTGCCCACAGAGCACACTGGAGAAGCAGGGCCTCTAGAAAGACCCCACCTCCTGCCATCCATTGGAACAGGCATGATTTGGCAGCATTTGCGAAGGGTCTGAGCTGCTTCCTCATCCCCTGCTTCCTGTGTGAGGGGACCTGAGACTTAAGGTCATGTCCAGTGAGAAGATATTAGAAAGGATGCTCCTAGAAAGTCTGGAGAAGCAGTGCTTATGCTTGCCATCTTGGAGAAGTAGAACAGCAATACAGGATTTGGACTCTGAAGCAAATCTGGCTGAGATCTCATTCCTAGCATTCCTGTTTCTAGCTGTACAAACTCAGACAAGTTGATTCATTTTTCCAGATCTCAATTTTATAGCTTCAAGTATACCAATGATAAAACTTACCTGGGCTGGTGAGATAGAGCTGGGAGAAAAGATTATGTGCTGAGCATACGTGAAGCCCTAGGTTCAATTCCAACCAAAAATAGAAAAGTTGCTTCACTAAATGACTGACTTCTCTTAGTAACTTGAGGATTAATGAGTTTATGCATGTGAGGGTACAAGCCCAATCAGTATCTGTTCACATAGGTCTCCGGAAATGTCCATCATTATTATTTATTATGGAAAGGAAATATAAGGAAAATGATTAACTATAAATTTCTCAGTATTTTCAAAAGGAAAGCTTAAAACTTCTATCCTCAATGTGGGCTAGAGGAAAAAATCTTGGTCAGGTTTTAAACAAAAAGTAAATAAAGCTATTGGAAGATTTCTGAGTGAAATATGAGTAAATTTCTGATTCTATTCTTCATGTAATCCTTCAGGATTCTTAAACTGTGGGTTTAAACCTAACATGAACAGGATCTGAGACAAGAATTAACCAAAGGACTGTGTACCAGGTTAACAAAATGTTAAATAATCTCATCATTTTACTTTTATAATGAGCTGGAGGGTTAAACTCTACAGTAAACTGGAAGTTAGATTTCATCATAAACTAGAAGTTAGACTCATGTTTAGAATAAGCATGAGGTTCCATTCTAGAATCTGGCGAAGCAGGACAATAGTGTATGTTCCTAGTCTCTGACCACTACCTTCTCTGCTGCACCTGACCGAATGTATACAAATTTTGTTAGCCTAGTTCAGATGATCAGGTTCTTTCTATACTCCTGAAAACAGACTCTCCATGTTTGCCTGTCAGGCCAGGGAAGATAGTCATACACTCATTTGAACCATGGTACAGTTGGGTGGGACATTGGCTTTAGGGGCATGTTCTTTCCCCCCAATCAACTTCTTGTCCTATAGGATTTTGGTCAAAGAATCAAACAGAACACATTCATGCCTGGCGCATAGCCAGAGCTGCCATTGCTTGCATCTGTGAGTGACAATGTGCACCAATATGATTCTGAATCCCTCAATGACAACCTGAGAGCAAGGTCATCTCAGGTTAGAGGCCATCCCAACCCTGAAGGAGAAAGAAAACATAATAAGGCCTGAAACTCACTCAGAGACTGTTCTTGCTATCAATCATTTTTGTGAAGAATAAAACACATCCAGAGAAGAAAGTCCAGCTCCCAATGATAACAATTCAAGCTGCAAATGCAGTGACCAGAGGACTTACCATTTTTCCGCGATGGTAAGAAGCACATATATCTTGCACTTTAACAATTTTAGGGAGGATGTTTCTATAATTTGTGGAAATTTCAGTGTTGCCAGCCAAGTAACAGTTGTGGCATAGCTGTTAGTGCTTGTGAATGCATGGATTTGGACAGCTGATCTTCCATCACGGAGTTGTATGCCTTGGTGACTCTTCACAAGGTGAGTCAAATGTCTATTTCAAATGTCTTCCAAAGGATTGCACTGACTTGCAACTGAACGAAGTTAGGTGTGTGCAAAAGACACAAGCAGCAGGATGTAAACTGGATGCTCGTTTTTGGAAGAACATTTGAAGCTTCATATGTGTTGGCAAAGTAACAATAGAGTAAATTATGGAATTTAGAATGAAGGTTCTTATAAATGAATGAAGCTACAAATATTTCATTACTACTGAGTTTGTGGATTGGCTGCTGCTATAATCCCCTCCCCAAAATCCTTGGTTTAAAAATTCATTTCCTGCTGGATGACATTGGTTCATGTCTGTCATCCTAGCTACTCATGAGAATGAGGCCTGGACAATTGTGGCTCAAAGCTAGCTAGCCTAGGCCAGTGAAGTCTATGAACTCCATTTCCAACTTAAACCAACAAAATGCTGAACTGGAAGTATGGCTCAAATGGCAGAGCATCCGTGGTATGCAAGAAACCCAAGTGAGAGCTGAAGACTCCTGAGTTCAAGATATATTACAGCGCGCGCGTGCACATGAACACACACACACACACACATACCGTCAGGTCAGTTAAATTTCATGTGATTAAGGTAGATGTTACATAGATGGCTTAGATTCTTATCTCCATTCCACATGGCTATCACCCTATTCTGGGAACCAGCAGTATAGCTGGGTATGTTCTTCCCTTTGTGATGATCAAATGCACAAAGAACAATGTGTTGAGCACAGTTACACAAACTATAATCCTACTTACTCAACTCTAGGCCTGCCCAGGTAAAAGCTCAGGATAACCCATTTCAGCAAATAAAGCAAAATCTGGGCATGGAGGCATGCTCCTATAGTTCCAGCTATGTGTTAAGTATAACTCTAAGGATTGCAGTCCAGGCTAGCCTATATAAAAATATGAGATCCTGTTGAATAATAAAAAGTATAAAAGACTATAATAAAAAAAGATGATGGTATAGCTCAAGTGGTAATGTACCTGCCTGGGAAGTATAAGTCCCTGAGTTCAAAACTAGGCACCACCAAGCAAAACAAAAAACAAGGCAAAAAAATAAAGAAATTAGTGAAAATATTTATTGTCTCTTAAGAGCCTGATTAGGAAGTATCTTACAATCAATTCCACTTCAGTGTAGGAGACAAGTCACCATAAAATATTAGAACACCAGCAGAGAAGCAGACTAGCAGGAGATTTACTTAAATTATAGAATCTGCTGGTCATTGTGGGTTCAAATTTACAATCTTAGCTACTTCAAAGAAAAAGATCTGAGGATCATAGTTTGAAGCCAGAAGGCAGAAAAGTCTGAGAGACTCTCCTACCAATTAATAAGCAAACAATAAGGAGGCGTAGCTCCAGTAATAGAGCTCCAGCCTTGAGCAAAAACACCAAGCCAAGCAGGCGCCAGCAGCTCATGCATGTAATCCTAGCTACTCAGGAGGCCGAGATCTCAGGATTGCAATTTGAAACCAGCCTGAGCAAAACAATTCTTGAGACTCTTATCTCTAATACACTACTCAGAAAACACTGAAAGTGGCACTCAAGTGTTAGAGTGCTAGCTTTGAGCACAAAGAGGCTCAGGGGCAAAGCCTAGGCCCTGAGTTGAAGCCCCGTGACCTGCAAACAAACAAACAATCAAACCAATAACAACAAAACCCCCACCAAGCCAAAAGCATGAGATTCTGAATTTAAGATGTGGTCCCAGCAAATAAAATCATTGTGAGTATATATAACTAAGGAGCTCTGAAGGGCAGGATGTAAGAAAGTCTGGAATTCTGGGGCACAGGCTGAAAGTGAAAGCTACAGGTAAAAATTTATTTTTATCTGCTCTTTGAAGTCCTCCAACTGGTAGATACAGAATGATTAGGATGAAAACCCATGCTTAAAGCTAACTGATTATGAAATTTGGTCTCTTCTGAAAAATAATTTCATGAAGACACTAGTGTTGCATTGGATAACTGGAGAGTTAAGTCAAGGGTTTCGAAATACGGGCTGGGAAAATACCCTCTGCAACTTTGGTGAGTCAAACTGCAATATTACTTCAGAAGAGATAGATGCATGAAGAAAGGGTAGGACACAAATACAAGAATCGGTCCACTTATGCACACACTAGAGGACTGTACCACATGGCAGCACAGGCAACCAGTGTAAAGGGATGTTGGTAAATACTTTAGAATAGTATTTACAAAAAAATACAAAAAAACCCAGAAAATTTAAAGTAATAGATGACTGTTGTAAACAGATGATACATGTGGAAGCATTATTATATAGCTCTTACAATATTGCACAATTTATTTGCACAGTTTATTTGTACAATATTGCACAGTTTATTTGGGAGGTTTTTGTCTTTGTTTTCTATTTGTCTTAGAAGTATAGTAAATAGATCCTCAGATAAGTGATGAAATCTTTTTCTTGTTGGTCTTTTGTTGTTGGGCTTGAACTCTGGGCCTGAGCACTGTCCCTGAACTCTTCAGTTCAAGGAGAGTACTCTACTACTTAAGCCACAGCGCCACTTCCAGTTTTCTAGTGGTTAATTGGAGATAAGAGTCTCATGGTCTTTACTGCCTGGGCTAGTTTTGAACAGTGATCCTCAGATGTCTGCTTTCTGAGTAACTAGGATTATAGGCGTGAGCCACAGGCGCCCAACTTGATGAAATCTTACTCCAACACCCATGTTTTATAGGCGAATACTGGGCTCTTTAAAATGTGTCTTAGCTAGGAATATAGAAACTAAGACTGGCTTGAGAGGTCACAAGAATCAGGATTCTTGCAAGTGTGGAAATGGTCCTTTGGACTAGCAATCTTTCTATTTACCGGCTATTATTGAGCTGGGAAGGTGGCTCAGTGGTAGAGTGCTTGTCTCACATGCATGAGGCCCTGGGTTCAATTCCTCAGCACCACGTAAGCAGAAATAGCTGGAAGTAGCCCTGTGCTCAGAGTGGTAGGGCACTAGCCTTGAGCTGAACAGCTGAGGGACAGGGTTCAGGCCCCACGACTGACAAAAAAAAAAAAAAAAGAAAGAAAGAAAGAAAAGAAAAAGATACTTTTGTTTGACTTATTTTACTTAACAGATGCCTTTGAGATGTTTCCATTCTTCTACAGATGAAAGTATTTTTTTTTTATCAGTCATGGGGCTTGAACTCTAGGCTTGGACGCTGTCCCTCAGCTTTTCAGCTCAAGGCTAGCTTTGTACCACTTGAGCCAGAGCGTCACTTCTGGTTTTCTAGTGGTTTATTGGAGATGAGTCTCATGGACTTTCAAAGCCAGCCCAGGCTGGCTTTGAACTGCAATCATCAGATCTCAACCTCCTGAATAGCTAGGATTACAGGCATGAACTACCGGCGCCTGGCTATTTCATTATTTTTTAATGGGTGAGTAATACTCCACAGTATATAGATAGACAACATTTACATATGTACACACACACACACACATATATATATATATATGAAAATATATATTTTAGTTTTTTATTCACCTTTATGGGCATCTAGACTAATAGCTATTGCTAATAATGCTATATTACACACGAGTACACAGGTATCTCTTTTGTGTGTTGCCTCTCTTTCCTTAAGATGTATCTAACAGTGGGATTGCTGGATCATGTTAGTTCTAATTTTAGTATTTTGAGGAATGTCTGTACTGCTATCCTAATTTACATTCCTATCAGCAAACTTCTTTTTCTCCATACCCTTACAATCACTTTATTTTATTTTATTTTGGTAATAGCTGTTCTAATTAGGGTGATAAGAAATTTTATTATAATTTTCATTTGCATTGTCTTTATGACTAATTTTTGGCATCTTTTTTGTATAGTTATTGACTAATATATTAAGCAAAATAAATCAGACCACTTGCTTATTTTCTCTCACATGTCATATATATAAATATAGATATATATAGATATAGATATATACAGGTGTATATATGCCATAATATAAAAGACAGAATGTCTGGTTAGGAAAGGGAACACCTGGGGATGTAAATCTGATTAAATCACAATATATACATATATGAAAATATCACAAAACAGTTTTGTATAGTTCATGCATGCTAATCAAATATACCAAAAGGAGAGAATGGCAGGAGCTTCTCCAATTTAATTATTATCTAGAAATTTACTATAGGAGAACTGTAATGGTAATATTTTGAGAATAAGTCAATAAATTATTCTTTTTTTCTTTAATTTAAAAACGTCAGTTTCTTACTACAATCTCACTATTATACATCCAAGTGACAGGCATCAAGGGGTGCAGTCATGGAGCTGAAGAAGGCAGTTCTAAATCTGTACGGGTCACATAAGGATCTAAAAAGAACTGGAGACAACTGCTCCTAGGCCTGGTGGAATAGATGAGGGAGAATAAAAGCAGGACCAGGACAGAGCGGTCAGCACGTTGTGCTGTGAATTACTCTTCTCTGAGTAGGAACGTGGTAAGCTGGGCCTATATGACAAGAATAACTCCAGGGAAATATGGTACCTAAAGGAAATAAGATGGTTAGGATCATACACTTTTGAAGAAGCTCAAAAACTTTTTTGTAGATTTTAGAAATCACTTAAGGACACCAAAATAATTTTTCAATTGCATAAAATAAAGCAGTACTATGGCAAAGTAAACAAGATATATTGAAATAACACCAATGTCAAGATAATATAAAGTATCTATTAATTCTGTAATACAAATGGGTTGTATTCATGTCTCACCAAAGACTTAGCCACAGTTTGAATAAGTATAAATCTTAAATAAGTGTATCGAACAATCTTTAAAAACTGTAACATGGTAGGAAAGCATCTGATTTCTACTGACAGCAAAACTGCCCATATTTCTTAATTTTGTTATGATTTGTAGAAATGTAAAACGAAATAGAGGTCTCTAAAATATGATGGAATTCATTTTTGCTTTTAAATTCAGAGATCCACATATCCCTTTGGATATCCATGTTTGCCAAGTTTAGAATTGCTACACTAAGGATAGCCCAATTCTAAGTTATGTATAGTGCTATGTTTGATATAATTTATTAAAGGTACCCTATCATGTAATCCTAAAATACAACAAGGACTATACAAAGTGGTTAGTAGGACCAGAAGATCCTGCGTGTTTTAGTGAGAGAGGACAGAATGTTTGGATGTAGCAGACAAGTAGAGCTTAGATGTGAAGCAAGTAGAACTGTGAGGATTTGCTAATAATAATTGAAGGATTGGAGCATGCAGCCTAATGACCAAGTAAGTAATGCACAGTCACATTCCCATATACACCGAATCAACTACCATGTTGGGGCACTTAAGAAAACAGAGAGAATGTCTTGGAATCTGGACTCCATCTTATTATACATGCACCTAGCCTCTCATTATCTTGATTGCTAACAGAGGGATAGGAAGAAATAAAAAAATGACTGAATTTATTTGCATAAAGCCATTCAAACAAAACAGGTGAAATATTGAAGCAACTAATACTATAAATTGGCAAGTTTGATTGTTCACTTACCTTTTTCATTACACAGTAGGAAAGACATTATTAAATAAAAATGTGAAGAGCCAGGCTCACAGCTGTAATCCTAGCTACTCAGGAGGGTGAGATCTGAGTATTATGGTTCAAAGCCAGCCCAGGCAGGAAAGTCCGTGAGACTCTTATCTCCAATTAACCACTAGGAAACTGGAAGTGGTGCTGTGGCTCAAGTGGTAGACTGCTCTTGAGCAGTAGAGCTCAGAAACAATGCCCAGCCCCAAAGTTCAACCCCCATGACCGACAAAAAAAAAGTTAAATATTTTAGGAATATATATATATATATGAACACACACACACACACACACACACACACACACACACACACACACACACACACATAATTTACTTTGCCTGTATGAGAAAAAATATGGGTTAGGTTTCCTCTCTATTCAAGTGTGGTTATATATCACTTTTCTCCAATACTTGTTTCACACTCATGAAAACTTTATAGGCTCTTATAATAACTATTTCATTTCTCCTTAGAAAACTCGGAAGTTATTTCTTAGAGATGCCAAAACAAATAAGATTTGGAGGCTTAAAAAGAAGAGAAATTTATTTCCTCCCAGTCCGGAAGTCAAAGTCTGAAATTAAGGTGTTAGGAGGCTGTTTTCTCTCCAGAGTCCCTAGTAGAAAACTTTTTGGTTCCCTCTTCCAGCTCCTGGCTACTCCTCTTCCAGACATTCTTGGCTTGGGCTGGTTTTTCCAGTCTCTGCCTCTGTCCTCACATGGATTCTTTCTCTTTCCCCTGGGCCCCAGCTCTGCAGCCAATTGATTTGGTCCTCACAGCAGAACTCTGAGGAGACTGTGTCACAAGGTAAGTAACTCATGACTGGGCAGCAGGGAAAAAAAACAAAATAGAAAAATCTGTAAGAAGATCTGTTATTCACTGCTTTATTTTAAAATCATTATGTTATTTGGGTTCTTATATTGATTTGGAAATTTATATTCCATTCAACATTGATTTATTTTGTCTAATGTTTCAAAGGTGCTGTTATAAATTCTGACCATATTTGGATTGCCTTTTTAAGTCTTAATATAATCAAGAACAAATTCTAAATGTATTAAAAAGCACAGTTTAATGAGGACAGTCAGATTTGTTCTCAGTTATTCCAGGCCCAGTCAAGATACAGAACACTGCTAACACCAAACCTCTGTTATGTACCTTCCTGTGCAATTTCCTTATAAAGAGGCAAGTCCTGTTCTAATTTCCATAATTATGTATTAATTCCCATTTTCCTAAAACTTGATATCAATAGATTCATAGAACCTATTTTGGAAATATCTCTTTACATTCAGAGTAATGTTTTCCAGATTCATCCATATTATCTATATAATATAATTTATTTCTTTTGACTGTCAAAACTTTTATCCATTATTGAACTGTATCAAAGTTTATGAATTTATTTCCGCTATGACAGTTGCTTCTATTCCTAGCAATAAGAATTCCAGTATAAGATATTTGTGTGGACAAAACTCCCATTTCTCTAACTAGATAACTAGAATTATGTTTGAATTGCATGCTGGCACAAGATACAAAAATATACAAAAGATTTCAAATAATATCTGTCATTGGTATATTATTTTGTAATTTTCCAAAAATATTTGAGGTTTCTATTCACACCTTACAGCTGCAAAAACTCATTTCATATCTTCTGAAGTATTTAAGCAGATATTCCTTTTATCATTTTTTAAAATGGCCATTATTTTATAAAAAAATTTTGTCATTTTTTTCTCTGTAAATGTTCAAATACCAATAGGCTAGAATTTTTAACAATTATTCTCAGAAATTGCAGATGTCTTTTTAATTTTCTTTCTCCTGTGGTGCTCTGTTAGGCTTATTTAATGGGCTATCTATCTATCTATCTATCTATCTATCTATCTATCATCTATTTATCTATTTTAAAAAAGTGTTTCCTAAACTGGTTTCAAGTGATATTCCTGCCTTAGCCTCCTGAGTAACTAATCTAAGTAGTGAGCCACCATATGTAACTTATTGTATTTTTTATTGTCAAGATGATATACAGTGGGGTTACAATTACATAAGTAAGGTAATAAGTACATTTTTTTTGTCAAACTTGTTACCCCTTTCCCCATTTTCTCCCCCTTTTCCTCCCCCACCCCCTCAGGTTGTACAGATTATTTCCAGCATATTGTCTTGTGAATATCACTGCTGCATTGGTTCCCCTGTTGTCCATTTTCTCACCATTCTGTTGTAAATTATTTTAAAATTCCAACTTGACTTTCATAAATTAGTAATATATTTTTATTTTAGGACTTCTACTTTTCTCCCCACTTTATTCATTTTATCTATCTTTTTCTCTTCTTAATTTTTTTCTTTTATTGTAAGGGTGATGTACATAGGGGTTACAGTTATGTAAATGAGATAATGAGTATGTTTCTTGTCAAACATTGTTATCTTTTTTCCTGCAGAATACTTGGCACACAGATATGTTTAATTCTAGATCTGTTAAATTGTACCTGGTCATATTTAATTCCATTTATATTGACCCATTTCTTTCCACTGGGAGCAGGGCATATTTTTCTGCGTTATCCAATATCTCGAAATGGTTTACTGTATTCTAGAATCATGTGCGTAAAATTACAGCAAAAGATGGTTCATTTATTTTTCTACCTTGTCAGAGAGCACCGCTTTGCCCCTCTGGAGCTGAGGGAAGCCATGTTCAGAATCACCACAGTCAGGCTGGGCATGTGCTACCCAAGAGCATTGAGTCTGTGATTATCCTGCTCCAATTTCCCTGTATCCACCTTGCTTTGCTTTTGCCTGCATCTGAGATGATGCAGGCTTGACCTTTTGATTCACCTTTGTATTTAACACAATCAGAACTTTAAATCTTGCTTTTTTTTTTCTGCTCACCCACTCCTTTTCCATGGCTAATTTCTTGATGATATTCGAAGAAATTTATTTGATAGATTCACTTGTTTTACTTGTTTTCATTCAGGTATTTCTATATTGCAATACCTTGAGTCATCTTTTTGTCATGGACATCTCAGCTGTGCTCTTCGGACTCTGCAGCATTTTTCCACATGCAGCAGTCTTGCTTTTCCTGCACACAAGGAAGCCAGGAACGTCGCAAGTGGGAAGTACTTGCTTCCTACTCAGTACTTGCTTCCTTTCAGAATTCAATTCATCAAGTCTTCATCACACCCATCACTCTTCACTGGCCACTGAGAAATCACATTTGCTTCAGCCTCTTCCTTCACTGTCCTATCTTCCTCTCTCATTTCCCATCCTTCCTCACAAAGAACTGATAATTAGTTCAGAGATCTTTGCAGCTCTCTCTCTCTTTCTCTCTCTCTCTCTCTCTCTCTCTCTCTCTCTTTCTCTCTCTCTCTTTGGGTGTGTGTGACTAGCACAAGCTGCATATTGAATATTTACATCTTACCAATCTTGAAAAGTGTTTGGATTGTGTTAACAAACAGAAGTTCATAGTATGCACTAAATTCAATTGCGTTTGGAATTCATTCACTTAAATCCCTGTGTGTTCCTATTGTAATTCTTCCCTCCAGCATAAATAATTTCTCTGCCTTTAACAAATCTTTGCAGCAGGCCTGCAGCATCACACACTTTGCATATTCTCTGATATCATTTCTGAGTCTCCTGAGCTCTGAATGGTCGCTGGCAGCACTCTGCCAAGCAATCCGTTTTACCTTTTGACAGTCTACTGATAGCTGAAGTTGCACAGATCAAAAAAAGAATATGGGACATCCTTAGTTATTCCAGCAGATCCCAAGGGAGAAGCAATGCTTTGTCTCATGGCACCACCGTGGATTAGTAGGTTTTATTTAGCTGAGAGTGAAGGGAAAGGACATACCATGGGGAAAACCCTTAGATCTGTTTCTCTGCCTCATGGTAGTTTAAGAGAAATTTCCAATTCTGCTCACAGCCTAAGGATTTTGTTACTTAAAATTTACTCTAGAATTGAAATAGTAAGACTAAGACTTTTCTGTTCATCCTATGGCCTCAAACCGTTCTTACAAGGAGCCAGGCTGATAGCTTGTGGCCATATATCCATGAAACGTAGTCCATAGAGAATATGCCTACAGCACAGAAGAAATCAACTTAGTTTCGCTTTTTATCACAACTTTGCAGAATTTAAAGACATTAGAGCTCTTTTGCTAGAGTACCATGAACAACACTTTCTGTTTCTGGCAAGTCCTTTCCTTTTCCTTCTGCTCATAGACATCTGGACTCTCCTTGGAGAATTCTCTCTTCTCCCTTGGAGAGATGGCAACCAAGGTGACCTCTTTCTGGGACAAATGTCACCAAATTTCTTTGACCTCCTCAGTAGCTCCTTTCAGTTTCTACTTCTAGCAAAGTCGCGTGTCCAGAGACATATCGCCTAAGCTCACGATAGCACCGGGGCTAGTTCAATGACAAAGGCCATAGAAAGTTGCACTCAATCTGGAGAAAACAACAGTCCTAAGGGCTGGAGAGCAGCGGCCATTTAAAGCAGGTAGTTATCTGCAGCTCTGGACAATTATTGCCTGGAAGAAAAACTGTCTCAATATCAGAGGATAAAATAATTAATACATTCGGATATTTTAACAACTCATTGTAGATGTTAATACTTATATTACATGCACAATCATATTGTTATCATATATTGAGTTAATATTACTTAAATACATCAAGTCCGCCAAAAATGTGCTCTCTGTAGTTGGTCTATATAGATTCTAGGCTATGATATTTGATATGAATTCTAGCATGTAAAACTCTTATTAAGTTCACTCTTTCAAAAGTAATTGTTGTGTGTTGATTTTTACAAATCAAACAAGCCATCCCAGACATGGTACATATCCTTGAGGATGAGATCACATGATGCTGACAAGGGATTTTTTTTTATTGTGAAAATACAGAGGGGTTACAATTACATGGGCAAGATAGTGAGTACATTTCTTATCAAGCATTGTAGCCTCCTCCTTTGTTTCCCCTTCCCATCCCATCCCATTCCCCACCAAAGTTGTAAAGTTCGTTTTCAACATAATGACTTGTACGTCTCATTGTTGCAATGGGTCCACCTGTATCCCTATTTAAACGATTTGTTATGGTGGGGGTCAACAGAGTCATATTCTTTGTTAGGCCAGAAAATCAAATTCTGCCTTTGTTGGTAAATGATCCAATTATACTGAGGTTTGTAAAAATAGTTAAAGTACATTCATTATTGCTAACCACCAACTTGTGAACTTTATTCATCTCAGATCTCAGAGTACCCCAAACTGGAATAAAGATGATTGTATGTATCCCTGCCAAGTCGAGTTTTGCTCCCTGAAATTACTAGTAGAAAGGAAACACTGTTGTGCCACAGAGAATCTTCAAGCTGAGACAAGAATAAGATTGACGTTGTTGTTCAAATCCATTAGTCAAACTACAGTGGCTTTGGACAGGATTTTCCAAAATAAACTAGTCTCACTTATAACCAGCAGCCACAGAAAGTAGACATTTTTCTGTGATCCAAGGCTGTCAAGTGGTAAAGCAGAGTGTAGTTTTTGATATGTAAAATACTTTTAGGAAAAGGATTGGAAATGGGAGGTAAAATGACAGAGTAAATGACTTCAATTATATAAAAGAGAGAAACAACCCAATTTACCAAGGAATTCGATTAAAAAGAGTTGAGAAAGCAAGAAGATACTGCAAGCAATCAGTTAGCATCTTGGACAGTGATTTCAAAAAGTATATCACCTTCATTTAAGTGTATCTAAGGAAGTAAAAACCTAGGCCTACTCTTAAAAATTGTTGATCCAAATGCGTTTGTTAATTTTATTGACTTTATGTGCTCCAGTTCTTGGATTTCAGGCCTCCTGCCTACCCACGTGTAAAGGAAACATAATTAGATAGTGGGAGTATTCACTGATGGCTACTAATGTATAGTTAGATCTGTGTAAGAAGTTTTGGAGTGCTATTTGCAACCAGACATCTGTAGGTAGCTAAATGTACTGTATAATTCACAAAGCTAGAACAAAGGATTCTGAGAGTTTCACTATGAAGAAATGATAAGTATTTGGGGCTATGATTCAAATATTATACAATGATGCCTCACATGGCCCCCAATCCATAGGCATAATTTTCAATTTTTAATGGATGAGCTAAAATAAATTTTAATTAAAAAGAAAAAAACAGTAAGTTTAGATTCTAGAACTGGAAGCATTTGCTTAGTTGTTTGTTTGCGGTTTTTTTGCCCGCTGATAGACTTCAGCAGTAGAATATGTCTATTGAATCTGATATGTGTTTTACCTATTGCACACAGGATTGATTGGTTCTTCTCAGACTTCTGATGCTGAAAGGTAAGAGATGACAAGGCCTAGAAACCTAACTGGCATTGTCTCCAAGACAGGGTAAAAGAGGCAGTAGAAATGAAGCCATGGTGACTGGTGGTGGAAAGCAAGCCATTTGAGGGTGGCCCCAAGTGACCCATTTCACATGGTAGAGACAGATGGCCAGCCACCCTATGCAATGCAGGGAGATCTGAGCAATGCCAGGACAGAGGCAACTGAAGGACACTCAGGAACAGGTGAGTCAGTTGTGAAAGGATAAAGCAACCCCTGTGGAAAACATGCTGCTTTTCTCTTCCTTAAGAGTGCTTGAAGGAAAGGAGATTTAACAACTATTTCCTTCTCTTCTTCATGTCTCATTTTCTTTACAGTGCTATACTCTTTCTCTCTAACCATTAAAAAATAAATCAATAAATAAAAATACTTCAGATTTTCTGTGGACTTACTGTCTCCCAAAGAGATTAAGCATTTTATCTCCAGGCCTAAAGAAAAAGAGCTTGTTTTTATCAAAGATTTGAAGCAGGTCTTGGGTAGAGCTAACAGATAGGAAGAGGGAGGCTCTAAGGGATTTCCATGCCAGTGCTGCTTGGAATTCTAGAATCCAGCTCAATTCTACACCTTTCTCAAGAAGTGTCTTTATTCCACCTGACAGCAGAATTAATGGCTGGGTTCAGAATAAGCTCTACTGTCAAAAAACATTTACTTCTTAGAGCTTTCCTTCCTGTATTCCTGGCCAGGTAAACTATTTTCCTCCCTTGGTTAGATGCTTTATTGTTCAGGGTTCATCACTGCAGATCATGGAACCTTCTAGGGTAAGAAGAAAGGGTTAAAGGTCATTGATAGGTAGCTCATGTCATGTTTGCAGGGCTGCATAAATGGATTCTCATCTGCCTATCCAGAAACACTTTCATGTCCACGAGGACATACCAGGTCACAAAGATACTGCTGCTTCCAGATTGTCTCTACTTGGTTTCAATTCCTGCTTAGCTTTTGGGTAACAAATGAATACCTAATACTCTCACTTTATCTTCAGACCATAGCCCGAGTCACTACAGATATTGCTCTATGACAAATATATACCAAAAAAGTCATAAGTCTCCTAAGCAGAGATCTGAAGAGAGATGGAGGAATAAATTCCTTCATTTGCCAAAGTCATGTGTGAGGTTGAGGTGGAAATTTAGCATCTGAATGTGGTCTGGGACTCTTAGCCTGGTTAGATCCTGCATAATCTTAGTAAAACCATGGGTCCCTATCATAGTAAACTAAAGCAGCTGGCATGTGGCATCAGAACTCATGGGTGGAGTGGCCTTTGCACATCAGTCTGGAGTGAAAGCCAGGGATGCTGTAGCTATGGCATCAGCCATGGCCTTTCTCATGCATTCAATTCTATAGCTACTTGACCATGTACAGAATATGAAGTTAACAGGTGCACAGAGTCAGAGTCTAGACTTAAAAAGCAGAGAGGTTATATGTATCAGTCAAGCAGAAAAGGTCAGATAAGGTGATGTTAAGAAAATGAACCCTAAGATATGTATTTTAAATGTTTTTTTTCTTTCATGCATTTTTGTTTCTAACGCAATTATAAGATTATTTCTTTGTTGCTTTGTATGTCCCTCCCCCACAGTATAACCCCTGCTTTCACTGTATTTGATGTTGGTATAATTTGTGGAGGGGAAGGGGAAAAACAAGTCGTTTAAATAAGGATACAGGTGGACCTGTTGCAACAATGAGAAGTACAAGTTGTCATGTCAAAAACGAACTTTACAACTTGGGGAGGGGGGAGGATTGGGTGGGGGAGAGGGAGGATGGGAAGGGATGGGAAGGAGGAGGCTACAATGCTTAAGAAATGTACTCACTATCTTGGCCATGTAATTGTAACCCCTCTGTACTGTATTTTCACAATAAAAAAAAAGAAAAAAAAAAGCAGAGAGGTTTTATAAAACCACATATCAGCTCTGTGTTATAGCAACATTGATACAAAGGCTGAGAACAATACTATATACCCATTCATCTCAAAAAGGAATAAGATTTTTTTTTAGAATTAACTATCATGTAGTGGAGTGGACATTTTCTATTTTATTATTAACATATATTAATTATATAAAGGTGTTACATTGTGAGATTTCCATACATCCATGAAATGAATTTTGATCATATCCACCCCTTTTACAATCTAATTTACATCATCTCATTTTCATACATATATAATAAATTTTAATTATATTCACCTCGTCTCCCATCCAACTCTTGTTTTCCTGTTCCCTCTACCACCAGTCCTGTATTTACATTCATGTGTTCATATACATACATACATGTCATTTGCTTTTATGACTAGATTCTGTACATGAGAGGAAACAAGCAATATTTGTCTTTCTGAGTCTTGGCTTGTTTACCTTAACATGAGCTTTGGGGGGGGGGGAGTGTAGTTGTGGAGATGGGAGGGAAGGGATGGTAGGGGGAAAATAAAGGAGGAGGCAACAACGCTAGATAGGAAATGTACTCATTGCCCTGCTCATGTAACTGTAACACCTCTGTACAGTATTTTCACAACAAAAAACATTTAAAAAATAAAAGTGACAAAATGTTATTCTTCATTATGACTGAAAAAATATCCTTATGTATGTGTGTATGTGGGGGGGTGCATGCATGCGTGTGTAAAACATGGGTTTGCAGTATCTCTATTGTATGGTGAGTCACATTCCTTTGGGCTTATGTTAGGAATACTATAGTCGGATCATATGGTAGGTCTGCTTTTAGTTTTACTGCACACTGACTTCCATAAGGGTACAGTAATTTACAGTCTCACCAACAGTGCATATGGGTTCCTCCCCTTCCTCAATCCTTGCCAGCACTTGTTTTCTTGATAGATAAAAGGAAAAGAATTTGCTATATGCCAAGGGAAAAAAGAGCTTGTGTGAAATTGAATCCTGAAGATGTTATTGTTTCAGACACTAATGTCAATATCATTAAGCTGAAGCTGCTCTATCCCAGACAAAAGCTGTGATGTAACTTTGGTTTGAACAGAGTATGCTGTACACCAACCACAGATTCACAGAGGCCTTCTGAAGGACTCCAGAGAATACTACTTTTAGGAACATTATCTTTCTCAGGAAAAAGAGATGGCATGAAACAATAAGAAAAAACAAGAAGTAAATGGATAAAGTAAACTTTATTACTCTGTTAAAGACAGAGTGATAAAGAACAGGCAAAAGTTGATATTATGAGGCCGATTCAAATTGTAAGTTAGAATACAATTCATAACATTTAGTTTTTTATTGAAGACTAGCATATTACCTTTCATAGTATAATTGAATTTCTAAGGTGAAAAAACATGAGATAGAAAGACACGGCCCCTCATCAGGACCGTTAATTTAAAGATGTCTATCCTAGCTCTCTTGCCACAAAAGGGTATATACTCATACCCTCCATGAATTAGTATGTGGTCATCCTAGGAAAGATAGGCCACTATTACCACAAACGACTTGACCTGCCATTGAAGATCATGGACTTTCTTTTTGAGTAGTTGTTTTACATGTAATCTGACTTCATTTTTCTACGTCACTATAAGATTTTGGATCTATTTTTTTCCCTTCCACATCGATTTAGAAATAAATCATGTAATTCAGAGTTTTCTAGAATATGCAAAGATAAGAACCATCTTATCATTGCAAAGTGGAGAGATGATGGTGTTGGGTAAAGTTTAAGAATGGTGTTACTCTAAAATCATTTTTATAATATGCTGCTTAGTAAAAATTGGTGATATTTATTTGCTTGGGTGAACCTGTCCCTGGCCTGTGAATAATTATGGGTAGACAGACAGCTTCTCTTGTGGTGAATGTGTTCACCTGAGGTGACAAGTTACTGCAGAACAGACTATCAATAATGGTTTTATATTTTTAAAACAATAATTTCCCCTTACTCCAGACAGAAGCAGCATGCTGTGCAAAATTATACATCATGTAGCAGCAGCTGACAAGTCAACATATATCACCATCAACACTGCTTCTATAAAAGCCAAAAAATTACCATATCTAACAATAATTTTTACTTTAACAGAGAACAGGGAACAGAGAAATAAACCAACTTATTCTTATAAATGGTTGGTTTAACATGTAGTGAACAAATTGATGTGTAAATTGGTTTTGATGAATGCTTGTGTTAAATGTGGTTATTTATTATGAGTTCCATTACATAAATTGGTTGCAGAATTATAACAAATGTTCTTTATTAATCTTACCTTCTCCATGCCTACAGAATGACTCAAGGCGATTATCTTTTACAAACTTCAGAAACATTCGTGCTGCCATGCTGTGGAGGGCAGACACATTCTAACCATGTGAAGAGAATAGAAACATGATTTGTGTGTGTGTGTGTGTGTGTGTGTGTGTGTGTTACATGGGGAAAAATATTTCTCATTCACTTTTCTTCATCTTTAATTAAATACCTCAAGATTCTAGTTTCTGGTATTTTTGTAGTAACAGCTGCTTTAGGTATAAGAAATATCCTACACATTATGTTTTTCATGAAATGATATTTAAAATTCAAATGCTTGGCAGACCTCCTAGCTTTAAAAAATCTTAGATTTAACAAGATGGCCCAGGTGCTTCCTGGACTCATTTGAATACTTTGTAGAAACTCTTACCATTTTCTCTATGGTCCAGTGACAGATTAGGGGACTGAAATGATGTTTTCTTCTTAAAGAGGTGATGGATGTAAATAAGAGGATTATAGTGTTTGGGGGGAAATGAAAGGAAATAAATCTTCAAGAACATGCTATGACTTGACTTTGAGTTAGAGTGAAACAGGTAAAGAGTTGTTTGTGAATACTTAACCTAGAGCTGCTGCCTAATTATTAGAGGTCATATTTTTCACTGAGAAAAATTTTAGCTCCTGATTTCTTACCTACCTCTCTCTGAGATGTGTTCTCATCTTTTTAATACTCCTTCTGTCTGAAAAAGGGAAAACTAAAAAGAAAGAAAAAATAATTCATCCTGTTAATTATGTCTTTTACTAAAGGTCACAATGAATGGTGCAGGTGCAGGAATTACTTATAAATCATCATTGTATAAAATATTGTACCAAAAATAGCAGTATAAACATGTAGTCTAGAGAAGTCAGAGTCAGATGGTATGCCTGAACTTTTCATTATTGAATATTTATTGAATACCATTGGTTTATGAGCCTCTAAGCCAAGTTCTGCATATTGAAGATGGGTTGCAGGAGTAAGATATCAGCTGTTGTCACCAGAGGGCCTTCATCCAAATGTCAATTGTTTGTCCCTGGTATGAATGATTGTGTATCTTATTAAGCTCAGGAAGGAAGACGAATATCCAAAGTGGCACTAAATAACTGTAAAGTTAATCTCACTCGTTGTTGAATCCCAGTATACATGACATGGTAGTTATGGCTCCTCCTCTAGCTTGCTGCACTTCCAGGCTTGCCCTCTTATCTACACATTTACTTTATGATGTGAGGTTGTTGCATTGGCTCCAGCTTTTGTAGTTGCAGATGAGTCAGCAGTACAAGAGAAGCTGCACAGCTTTGTGTTGTGTATATGGGGACATCTTAATTTCTCTTCTAGATATAGAGTGCTATAGATGACCGCAACAGGAACAGAAACCAAACTGTCTAAAAATCTGTAGCTCTTCTTGAACCCTTCTGAGGTGTGCTAACTGAATCTGAAATCTAGTGAAAGTCAGACACATTCAAGAAGGTAGCATTGTAAGACATGTACCTACGAACCTGAAATAGACACTGTGAGAGATAATGGGAATTAAGCTTCGTTTTTAAATAAATTGACAAAGGCCAATATTTGACTTGAATTAGGATATATAACCTCTAGAAGGTACAGAGAATTTTTATTCATCCTGAATTTTTATGCAAAGGATTAGAGATCCGCAGGAAAGATCAGAAAGAATGCTCCAAAAGTATCTCTTAAGATGCAGACCAAGATAACAGTAGGATTTGGGGTGAGAACAAAGTTCTTTCTCTCTTCTACCTCTTCTGATGCTCTTAAAGCATTGGTGAGCACTCATTGGTACTGATGAAAGGATGCAACAAGAAAAGAAATCAATCAGAGACAAACAGACAAAATCCCCTACTCCTGAGGTAGTTGTAGAACTGCTGGGCTCAGATTTACAGCCATAAGGAAAACATGATCATGGAGAAAGCTTCAAAAAAATTAGGCATGCTGAAGCCTGACATATAGCACATATAGCACCTCTTTTCTTCCTCCAACAGAACAAGCATTAAGCAAATAGGAGTCTATTGCCTGAAAGAGAAATAATTGCAAGTGACCAGAGATGAAAAGATATATTATGCACAGGAGGAAACAATATATAAAGGTTACAGAGCTTTTTTTTTTTAACAAGAAACAATTCAAATCATAAAGACACAAAGTCATCTTTTAAGTAACAAAGAAGCATTTCAACTCAGTATCTTCAATCTAGTTAAAATATAAATATTTTTCAGAGAATCTATGGCAAGAGTAACAATAAAAAAGTTAAAAGAAATATATTAATCTTTCCTGCCAAGCAGAACTTAGACATACATAAAGAAAGTAATTCAGCTGCAAAGACATTGAAGGTATTTAAGTATACATTTCTTTCTATTTTATTTTTTAATTGGTTATAAAAGATAATGATGTTGAAAGCAAAAAACACAGCAGTATTATAACATATACAAAATAATGCAAAAGCACAGAAAACAGGAAAATTAGGTCTGATTTAAGTAATACTGTGAACTAATAATATATTATTTGATGTCTATTAAAATTCCAAGACTACGGTTAAATTTTTTTTTAATTATAAACTATAAGCTAATAATCATGGTAAAGAGAATAACAAAAATAGCTAATATAAAGGCAGAATTAGATGAAAAATAACAAATAGAATCTAGCTTCACAGAGACTTAGTATATACATGTGTTAGTGTATAAAAGCTCCAAAAATACTAACTGAAAAAATTTGTTTGGCTTGATTTAAAAAGCAAGTTTCAATTTTATGCACCGTAGAGAAATTCAACTTGAGTTGTAAAAGCAGTGATAGACTAAAAGTAAATAAATAGGAAAGATGTGCAATAAAAATATTAATCAAAAGAATGTTCAAGGAGCTGTATTAATAGTACCAGAGTCAAAACAAAACATTACCCAGCATACATAATATGTTCCATGATGGAAGAGGCAAACTCTTCATGGATAACTACTAATGCACCCAACAAAACCACAACTACATGGAATAAAATATTATCATATGGTGTAAAAGGAAAAAAGAAAATGCTAAAATTTCTTTTTTTATTGTGAAAATACTGTACAGAGGAGTTACAATTACATAGGCAAGATAATGAGTACATTTCTTATCAAGCATTGTAGCTTCCTCCTTTGTTTCCCCTTCCCCTCCTTTCCACATTACCCCAAATAGACTATGTTTTACACTGTAAAACTAACATCAACATATTTAAAAGTATTGAAATTGTTCAAAGTATGCTCTCAGCTAGTTACAGAATTAAACTAGAAATCAGCAGGAAAAACTATCTGGAAGCTATACGTGAAAATTAAATGAGCCATTTATGAGTATTTACATACTGCTTTCTTCTTAAGAGGGAAAATCAGGACCAGACATTTGGTTCAAGTGCTAGAATGTTTGCTTAATGAACATGAGGCCCTGAGTTCATGCCATTACTGACCAAAAAAATTAATTAATTAATTAATTAATAGATGGATGGATAGATGAATAAGTAAAAGAGAAAATGGACAGAAAGCACTTTCATACTCGATTCCAAAATTTAGTTAACAAAGTACTCCATGTTACATCATTAATGGATTGTTTCCATTTGTACTGCCTGAATGTTTAGCCACACCCCTTACTCATATCCCCAGTGTAATAGTAGTATTTGAGGTGGGTCTTTGAGGAAGTTAGATTCAGTTGAAGTCATGAGACAAAACTAATATGTGTAAATAGATGTCTCATAAGAAGAGGAATCGAGACTAGAGCTCTATTTCTTTCCATCACATGAGGACACCACCCACCAAGAATGCAGCCATTTGCCAGCTAAGGAGATGTCCCTAATTAAAACAAAACAGTAAAAGACCTTGATTTCCACAAGTGTCAGAAATATGTACCTATTGTTTAAACTACCTAGTTTGTAGAGTTCTTTTTTTGTTTTTGTTTTTGTTTTGTTTTGTTTTATTTTCAGTCATGGGGCTTGAACTCGGGGCTGGGCAATGTCCCTCAGTTCTTCAGCTCAAGGCTAGTGCTCTACCACTAGAGCCACAGTACCACTTCAGGTTTTCTGATGGTTTATTGGAGTTAAGAGTCTCACAGACTTTCATGCCCAGGCTGGCTTTGTACCATGATCCTCAGATCTCAGCCTGCTGAGTAGCTAGGATTACAGGCATGATCTATCAGTGCCCGGCTAGTCTATAGTGTTTTGTGATAGTAGCATGGACTACCTAGAAAGAGGTGAATATTACTAAATGGAAGAAGCAACAACCTAGCTTTATTTTCTGTCACTAAACGTACTTTTTTCCTATCACAATACTGGATTTTTCAAACTTGCCTTGACCTTTCTGCTTACCGGTTTCTTTTCACCAATATTTTGGCTCCTTAATCAATGTACACATCCCTGTCTTACCTCTGCTGGTGCTCTTATAGAAGACAAGAAACGAGGAGGCAGCTGAAACACCAAGTTAACATGATAGCTAGCAATCCCAATGAATTCACTAGCACTACCAGGGGAAGGCCCTCTGTGACCTCTCAGTATCAGGAATAGTACAGCAGACTTAGAAAATCTATAAAAATGGAAGTAACTGATAGAACAGAGGAGACAATGTGAGCTTGTTTCCGCTTCTCTAGTTAGGCTAATGATGCATATGCCATATGATCCATCTGGGAAAGAGAGCAATGGCATGCACAGAGCTCAACATATCATTATGCATGCAAGATCTGCATGCTTCCTCCATCCATCCACCAAGCCCATCAACATTTGATTTATTACTTTTTTCCTATCCATACTCTAGCAGAGCTCACTCAGTCATTCCCATTTGCTTGTGATTAGGAATGTGGTACCACTTGTACAATTTTATCTTGACTTAATCTCTAAATATCTGGATGATCCAGACATGTTCTTCCTCTAATAAAAGTAATTTCCTTTAATTATCTTCAATGAGCTATTTTTAACAAGAAAATAGAATTTATGTACAATGTTCCTAAATCTGCTTCAGTACATGATTATAACTTTTCTTTCCACAATCTTCTACCGACTTCATTCTTATTATTCAACCTAAGACCTGAGTATAGTTCAGCACATTAAGCGTCCTTTCCAATTAATATTGCTTGGATTTATTTTTAATTGTTTGAGTAATAACTTTCTTTCCTTTTAGGCAGTAAGTTTTGTGAGCATCTGGAAAGTCACTTATTTTCTTACTTTTCAAAAAACTTTATCCCCAGTACTAGGCATGATGAATGATTTTTCCTACAAAGGTTTTTTTTTCTCCCTTTCTCCCTCTCTCCCTTCCCTCCCTTCTATCTTCACCCTCCCTCCCTCCTTCCCTGCTTCCCTCCTTTCATCCCTTCCTTCCTTTTTTCCTTCCTTTCCTCCCTCCCTCTCTCTCCTCTCTCTCCCTCTCACACACACTCTCATTCAAAAGGGAACCTAAGACTTCATTGCTAATAGATACATACCAGCATTTCTCCAGCCATGTTGGACCCAGTTATTTCCCCCATATTCATCAGTCCTGCCATTCTTATTAGCTCAAGTACAAACTTAACAAGTAATGCAGCAAAAAAAGCTATCCCTGCCATGAGAGTTTATTTCAAAACTGACAGAATAAAATAAAAGAGCCCAAATAATTACATCTACACAAACTAATAAACCAAAGATCTACCAGCAGTAGGGAAACTTTTATCTACCATTTGGATATTTATAACATCATTCAGAGTTATACAAAATTATCAGTGTAGGCTGATGGGTTGCAGTGGGCAGTCTATGAACAGCATGTATGTCTGTCCTCTCAGGCACCAAATGATTTTGCAAATATTACACAGCAGGGGGGCTTAGTGTTCCCCATTGTGACAGTAGTGTCTTGAAATAACTTTTCTTGTTCTAACTTGTGCCACAAGCAGTGGATGCCATGTGAGTGTGTGTGTGTGTGTGTGTGTGTGTGTGTGTGTGTGTGTGTGTATTATAACTGGAAAGAAATTATGGCTAGGTCTATGAACTTTCAATGTGCAAATGTTAGATGAATCCTCTCAAAGGTGAACATTACCAGCACACTATTATCTAAGGCCATTGGAGTAGGCAGGAGTTTGTAACTGCTGCAGGAGTTGGGTACACATAGGGGAATATTTCAGTGTACCCTTGGCACCATGCATCATCCATGATACAATCCTATTGACTTCAGGTTACCTACAGTTTCAATAATGTCTAGAAAGGGAAAGGCTGGGGTATAAAGAGCTTGAGAGACACCAATAGCATCTGATAAGATTAATCCCAAATTTTTCCATTTAAGAGATCTGACAACAATAATAAAGGGTCAATCTCAGACTATAACTGGGGACAGAGTGTGATTTATCCTCTGAACCTTCTCAATTAGAAGGAGTAGAGAAATATTTGGGCCAAAATCTCACCATTCCATGCTGTGACTCCTGCGGTGAGTTGATACCAGTTAAACCCTATGATTTCCATTCCTTTCTGGTGTTTGAAGAGAAATAGCAATCAGGGAAGAATGTGGGGCAAAGCAGCAGCTAAGAAAGTGAGAGACACCTATTGCTCTCCCTTTTTTTTTTTTTTTGTCGGTCGTGGGGCTTGAACTCTGGACCTGGGCGCTGTCCCTCAGCTCTTCAGCTCAAGGCTAGCGCTCTACCACTTGAGCTACAGCACCACTTCCCTTGCTCTCCCTTTAATGGCTTAGATGTAAAAGGTTCAGTTGATTATGGGTAGAGTCAGGGAAGGCACTGATATCTTTTTTTCTTGTTACAACCCAAAGACAGGAGCTAATGCGAAAAAGTTAGTTCACCTCCTATATAGGATTCCTGCTTCTTGAATTGCCAATGTTGTCTTCAGAAGGGATGCTTATTCTGCACATCCTATCGACAGGTATGACTTCCTTAATACTTGGTTGACATTTTATTATGAACATTACTGTAGCAACAGAAAGGAGAAACCAAAGTTCTGTGCAGTAAGAGCCAATAGCTCACTTATTTCTAGTGTCTGTTTTCATGAGCTCCAGTGCAAACAGAGTCTCCTTAATACCTGCCTGATAATGGCATTTGGACAAGCTTGATTCCTGCTCAATTTACAGTACATCCTGTCCTTCGAAAGCTTATCCTAATGCAAGGTCAGGCAGTATGTTTGTTTGCAACTGAGAGAGAATTTTCATGCCACTGAACTCCATGTCAGAATCCAATACGATTGTTAAATTAGAACAACTTCATTTCTATCTCAACACAAGTTTTGTCAGGGTTATCAAGTGTCCTGAATTTGTTTCAAAAGGGAATGTTCTCGAGCTCTTCAACGTCTTGCCATAAATATATGACTTCCTTTGTCAGACCCACAGTTATTTATTTATTTTTCTTCAGTGTTGGAAAAAACACTCAAGTCCAATATAGCCATTTGTATCTGAACCTCCTAGGAGTCTTGAAAAAAATTACTCTGGATATTTCTAACAATGAACCTTTTCTTCCATCATCCCTCTTTCTCCTTTCTAGTCTATCACATTAGGCTCCCAGTAGCTTCTCACTTTTTCAGTGTGAGTTTGTCATCTTGAATCATTCATTCTTTTTTTTTGAATATTTTTTATTGTGAAAATACTGTACAGAGGGGTTACAATTACATGGGCAAGATAATGAGTACATTTCTTATCAAGCATTGTAGCCGCATTCTTAACATGTTGTGTTCATCTGCACTGAATCAATCAGTGGCTACTAGCTATGCACTGCACTACTTCAGCTTACTGTTTTGAGTCACGTGTGTGTGTGTGTGTGTGTGTGTGTGTGTGTGTGTGTGTGTGTGTGTGTGTGTGTGTGTGTGTGTGTGTGTGTGTACCTGTACTGGGGCTTGAACTCAAGGCCTTGTATTCTAACTTGGCTTCAGCCACAGCTTCACTTCTGGCTTCTTTCTGGTTAATTGGAGGTAAGAAGGACTTTTTTTTTTTGCCTGGGCTACTTTCAAACTGGGATCCTCAGCTATCAGCTTCCTGGGTAGCTAGGATTATAGGCGTGAGCCACAAACACCCAGTATGATTTGAGTCCTATTTTTGACTTCTATTCAGCCTTACTTTCCTTGCAAACTTGTTGTTTAAATGCTCTCTAGCATCTTGGTATGAGGTCCACTCTCTGTGGAATAGAGTCTATGAAGGAGTTAAGTGCTACCTTGATGTAGAAGTTGTTATTGAAAGAATAGAGACTCATCCATACATACAGTAGGCAAAACTTGGAAACAACTGCTAAAGCTCATCTCAGAGCAGAAGATGATGAAGGGTCAAAAGTTAATCAATGAAATTTGACCTATAGAGCCAAGATGGTGGGTAGAGATCATGAACGGGAATGGATGGAAATCCAATCCAATGATGGAGCTCACTGAGCAGTTTCAGGGGAGGTAAACTGTTGTATGTAGCTAGTTTTTAATTTTTAAGTAAGTATCATGAATAGTATACTTGGGCATTTATTTGATGGATATTTAGTAGTATTTTTATGGGCTAATGGAATCTATATCTACTCTGAGTGGCAATAAGAGGATATGCTTTCCATTTCAATAGAATTTCAGATGAGTGAAGCAAATGTAGGTTAGGAGCTGAAGCAAGATCTATAAACATTTTTTAAAGAAGAAGGGGAAAAATCATTAACATTATTTTCTAGAAGTCTAGAGGAAACCTAATGGCATGTGGAACTCAGAAAACCAACTAAGGGAAACAATCTATGAGATCTAGCCTTTCTTTTCTTCAACCCATGTTTCCCGTGTGTTTAAAACTTTCTTTTGATTTTTAAGATTTGTTAATGAAAGCTGCTGTATTCTATTTTTCCAAGAATCTAGAGGAAAAAGAGAAATGCTTATATGAACAGAAAAAAATGCTACAATGAAGGCGAGAGTGAGAAGAAACTACTAAAAATTCGGTGGACAGCTGAAATCTCATAGCTTTCTATTTTGTTGTCAGGTTTTTCTTACAGGCTTCTTTACTGTCCTCAAAAGTAAGTGTTGTGTCAGGTGGTGGTGGTTCATACCTATCATCCTAGCTACTCAGGAGACTGAGATCTGAGGATTGTGCAGGAAAGACTATGAGACTCCATCTTCAATAAACTACTTAGAGAAGGCTAGAAGTGGTGATGTGACTCAAGTGGTAGAGCTCTAGCCTTGAGCAAAAGAAGATCAGGGACAGCTCCCAGGTCCTTAGTTCAAGCCCCAGTATTGGCCAAAAGAATAGATATATAAATAATAAGTAATCAGTGTTGTGTAGGCTTATTGCTTGTATTGGCAGATATGTACCACATCCTTTTTCTTTTAATAAGTTTTTTTTTAATTGTGAAAATACTGTACAGAAGGGTTACAATTACATGAGCAAGGTAATGAGTACATTTCTTATCAAGCATTGTTGCTTCCTCCTTTTTTTTTCCCTTACCATCCCTGCCCTCCCATCTCCACAACTACACTCCACACCCCACCCTGCTCCACCAAAGTTGTAAGGTTTGTTTTTCTACATAGTGTCTTGTACATCTCATTGTTGCAATGGGTCCACCTGTATACCTATTTAAACAATTTGTTTTTTCCCTTCCCCTCCACATCCTTTTTCTTACTTAAGATTCCTCCCTCACAAGATGATCTTTACTTTTTAGGAAATTTTGAGGAGCTGTCTAATGATTCATCAAATGCTTTGTTGAATTCCAAACCACTTTTGTTTGGGGTCAGAGACAACACTTGATCTTTTTTGGGGGGCTAGAATAGAAACAGATTGGTTTGTCCTCTGGCAGTAGTTAAGACTTGTGGCATGACCCGCTAAGCTACTGTGATCTCCCTCCCATTTGCCTCTTCCCAGGAGAGTGTGGGGATTACAGAAGGTCCACAGCAGAGCATGAGTTTCATCCTCATCCTTGAACAGGGACTGTGTATGTGTTCTTTCTTTCTGTGCAGGAACCCATTCACTTGGGCCATAGCCACCAAATCGAAAGACTGAAAAAAAAAGCCATTTTCATATTCAATATTGAATACCTACTTTAATTAACATTTGGGTATCTATTTAAATTATTTACAGAAGGTAGTTCTTTGATCATGAGTGCTTATTTCAAAAGACTAGCGACTGAAGTACTCAGCCTCGCCAAGTTCTAATTAAAGGTGATAGCCTGAATTAGCATGCATGCTACACTTGTCACATAGCTAATAAAAGTGCTTCCGATATTCTCATTTCCTTTTCTTCTTTTTAACTTGAGATTTCTTCTTCACAAACAAAACAACTAAGCTTTCTGCATTCATCCCTTTGGACTGCTATAAAAAATATCTCCAACTAGGTGGCTTACAAACAGCAGAAATTTATATCCCAACGTCTGGGAAGCTGGAAAGGCAACAGCAGACTCCATATCTGGTGAGGGCTCCTTGGTTTTTGTTCTAATGGCATCCCAAAGGTCTTGACTTTTAACACAATGGCAATGGGAATTAGGCTTTCATGTGTGAACTGAGGGTGTGATTGGTAGCAAACATTCACACCACAGCACTAGCACTGCCCAGAAAAAGGTAATCAATGATGTGCTAATCTGAAGGACTTCTGCAGCTATAAACAGTGATAGTTATTTGAATACTTTAGAGTTCTGTAAGCCTATTCACCCCTTTCTCTTTCCAATCTTTTCTCATGGCCTGATTATCTGATATTTGACATCATTCACTATTTCTAAAACCTAGCTGAATTGCTCTTGGAAATTAAGCACTGATATTTGTAATTTCTTTCTAATCAGCTAATATTTGAGGATATTTTTAAGACAAAAGTGAGACAGTTTTAATATTTTTTATTACCCTTTGGCAAGCATTAATGAGGGAATTAGCTGAGGAAATTGCTTTCTCACAAGCAAGAAACCTAAGCTTTCCATCTGATTTCATTTGTGCTGCTGTAACAAAATACCACAAAGCTTATAAGCAACAGAAATTTATTTCTCAAGGTTCTTTCAGCTGGAAATTTGTCCACGGAAAGATGAGAGTTAGAAGCAGCAGAAACTAGAAGCCTTTAAAACAGTATTACATGGTTAGCTGGGAGCTAATTACTGATGCTTGTAGTCCTTTCTACTCAGGAGGCTAAGATCTGTAGGATCAAGTTTCAAAGGAGGCCTTGAATTCAAATTCTGGTTACAGAAAAACAAACAAAACAAGCACACAGCTGGATTTTTTTGTAGTTTTGTTATTTTTTTTCCTGGAGACTGTAAGCAGTTAAAGTTGCAAGAGCAGAGTTTAATGTATGAAATCAAAGCTTTCCTACATCCAAGAAATGAACAAGTGAAATTTGAAATTAAATATATATTTTATCATTTACTTTAGTACACCCAAAAATCAACTATGTGGAAACAAATTGGACAAAATATATAAAGGTCTATATGAGAAAAAAACAGAAGCCAAATAAATGGAGAGATATTCCATGTCCATTGATAAAAAGGATAAATGGAGCGATATTCCATGTTCTTCGATAGAAGGAATAGAGGGATATTCCCTGTTCATCAATAGGAAGAGTCAGTACTGTCTAGATGTTAGTTCTTTCCAACTTGATACATAAATTTAATGCAATCCCGATCAAAATCCTAGAAAGATAAATTATAGATATAACAAGGAAATTTTAAAATATACTTTAAGAAGCAAAGCACAGTAGGGAAGAAGAGTTGGGTTGGATGACTGACTCTACTAGACTTCAAAAGTTTGTGCTTCAGCATCAATATAGTCTGGCACTGGTGGAAAAAAAAAAGACCAAATCAGTGAAATAAAACAGAAAACCCCAAAATAGTTTCATGTACGTCTAGTCAATTGATCTTTGACAAAAGAGCGAAGGTAATATAATATTTAAAAGATATTCTTTACAAAGTATGACAGTAACAATTAGACAATAAAATTGCAAAATAATCTGACTTCCTTAGAAAATAATTTGAAGGCTGAGTATGGTGGTACATGCCTATAATCCCAGGTATGTAGATATGGAAAGACTGTAGTTTGAGACTAGCTGAGCATAGCGGTTGGTTCATGGCTATATTCCAGCTATAGGGAAGACAGAAGTAGGAAAATTAAAATTGGAGCATAGGCCTGGGAAAAATTCATAAGAATCTACTTGAAAAGATACAAGAGGGAAGAGGGTATGTCTTGAATGGTATGTCTCCTCTGCCTAGCAAGGGGAAAGCATTGAATTTAAACCCCAATACTTTTGAGAGGAAAAAGAGAGAGAGATGAAGATAAGAAAAAAGAGGATTACTTGATATTTCCTTAAAAGCTAAAAAAGAAACAATTTAAACTAGCAATTTAGCTTTTAAGTATACACTCAAGGTAAATGTAATGTTATTTCTATGTACAAACTGATGTACAAATGTTCATAGCAACAAAAACCATAAAAGCCAAACTATGGGCATACCCCAAACCCACCAGCTGGTGAAACAGCTAAACAAACTGACTTGTGGGGTATTGTTTGATCTTATGAAAGAGACAAATACTGACGCAAGCTAAAATATTGACAAAGCTTGAGAAAGGGCCATATAAAGAAGCTACATGATTCTATTTATATGAAATGCACAGAATTGAGTCTGGAGTATAAATCATGGTGTCTGGGACTCTGAGGGAGAGGCAAGGTAAAAGCTGCTAATGGCTTCAGAGTTTTTTTTTTGGGGGGGGGGGTGATACAAATGATCAATGGTGGTGAAGCTTGCCAAGTCTGTGAGTATGCCAAAAACATTGAACTGTATTCTTTTAAATGGTAAATTTCATTGTGTATGAAACACATATTAATAAAGCTGTTCTGAAAAAACTACCAACCACAGGAACAGAAATATTATGGGTTTTACAATTCCCAATCACCAATGTCAGAAGGGTAGAATGTTTTGTTTCTTTTTAAAATTTCATTTGCTTATTTATGTACTTTTAAATGCCAGCCCATAGTAAGAAAAACAAGATTCAGACTGATCTCAGAGACTTCTGAAACTGTCTAGATAAATAATTAGTTGCTGATCCATTTTTTTTCTCTCTACTAGCAGAGAGGTTGCAGGAAGGCATGAAATTTCCTGCAGAAATGATGAGGTAATTCCAAGAGAAGATCCCAGCTTGAATTGCCCTGTGCACCTACAGTCCAGTCTAGGCTCGGTTTATCTACAGCCCTTGTACATAGTGAGCTAACTTTAGACAAGTTGGTTGGCATATCTGAAACATAATTTACTGATTTATGCAGTGCTAGTAATTATACCACTTGCAGATTTGTTTTGCCACATATGTTGGATGAACAACTACTATGTGCTAGACGCATTTCTGGCAGCTCTTCCACCATGGTGCAGAAGAAGATAAACTCTCTCCCTACAAAGTTTACATTCTGGGGAGGAAGATGGGTACTAAATAAAGAAATAAGGCAATAAAGAAATCTAACAGGGATATGATGGTAAGGTGAGGGATGATTTTATTTATTTATTTATTTACTTATTTATTTATTTTTATCAGTCCTGGGGGCTGAACTCTGGGCCTGGGTGCTGTCCGTCAGCTCTTCAGCTCAAGGCTAGGGCCCCACCATTTGAGTCACAGCGCCACTTCTGGCTTTTTTCTGCTTATATGTTGCTGAGGAATTGAACCCAGGGCCCATGCATACAAGACAAGCATTCTACCACCTAGCCACATTCCCAACCCAATGAGGGATGATTTTAGACCAGATATTTCAGAAAGATCTTTCTTTTTGGGGGGGTGGCGTTTGGTCGTGGGGCCTGAACTCTGGGCTTGGGCACTGTCCCTCAGCTCTTCAGCTCAAGGCTAGTGCTCTACCACTTGAGCCACAGCGCCACTTCTGGCTTTTTTCTTTTTGCTTATGTGGTGCTGGGGAGTCAAACCCAGGGCCTTAGGCATGCAAGGCAAGCGCTCTACCACTGAGCCACCTTCCCAGCCCCAGAAAGACCTTTCTACAAAGATGATATTTGAGCAAAATAATGAACCAGCTCAGCAAAGCCTTCCAAAAATTTTGCTAGGTTAAGTGAACTCTAGCTGGGCGCCAATGGCTCATGCCTGTAATCCCATCTACTCAGGAGTCTGAGATCTGAGGATCATGGTTCAAAGCCATCCTGGATAGAAAAGGCCATGAAACTCTTGTCTCCAAGAAACCACCAGAAAACCGGAAGTGGCACTGTGGCTCAAGTGGTAGAGTGTTAGCCTTGAGCTGAAGAGCTGAGGGACAGTCCCAGAGTTCAAGCCCCATGACCAAGAGAGAGAGAGAGAGAGAGAGAGAGAGAGAGAGAGAGAGAGAGAGAGAGAGAGAGAGAGAGAGAGAGAGAGAGAGAGAGAGAGAGAGAGAGAGAGAGAGAGAGAGAGAGAGAACTCTAAATTTGAAGATCATGAAGGAAAGAGGTCTGGTTCAAGAGAGACCAGCTTAGCCAATCACCTCCAATAGCATACACCTGTAATCCTATTTATTCAGCAGGCTGATACCTGAGTTGCTACTCACTAGTAGAAAGTTCCTCCTATTGAATGGCCTCAGTCCCTACTGCTGTTGGAAATGTACTGTCTCCCCTGAGTCCCATCCCTTTCCTTTGGAAAACAAGGATATTCATGAGAACTAAAGTATGAAAACAGAGCAAAATTATTGACAAAGGGCAAAAACCTCTTGGTAAAGAAAAGCCCTCTTTTCCATCCTTGCTACAAAGCAAAAGAACATCTCTCCCTCACTCAAGTTTACCAAGTTGGCAGCCTTGCAGAAGGCTGCTGACAACCTCTAGGCTTATCACCAGCTGCACTGAGTTGCTGTATTAGTCAGAAGTGTATAATACAAATCATTTCTGTCATAGTGTCAATTGCATTGGTAGTATTGTCATACTGACCAAGTCAAGATTGTTTTGCCTATGCTCCTGTGACTCAAGGCTGTTTCTGCCATGTTTTGCTTCTGTAACCTTGTTTGCTTGCCTCAGTAGCAAGGCCTTAAGCCCACAGGTACACCATCTCTGTCCTCCAATTGAAGACCACCACCAAGTGGTCCCACTATGGGCAGCCTATTGCAGATTATTACGTATGATATTTTCCATAAAGAACAAATGAATTTAAAGGTCACATAACCGTAACCAATGAAAATGTGCCAAGCCTGCCTTGCCTGGCTCGTCTATGTAACTCTATGTAACCTACCCCTATAAAAACCCATCCTACCCTGAGCTCGGAGCCGTTCTCTTACTTTCCCATAGTAGGAAGTAGACCCCGCGTCACTGTAATAAAGTTCCTAGCTCCTTTAACTGGGTGTCTTGGAGTCTGTTTTGGACCTGGGATATTATAATAGTAGTTTGAGGCCAGCCCAGAAAGGAAAGCTGTGAAATTCTTATCTTCAATTTAACCAGCATAAAGGCAGAAGTGAAGGTGGCTCAAGTGGTAGAGCACAGCCTTGAGTGAAACAATTCAGGATCCTTGCCCTGGCTGAGAGTTCAAGCCTCAGTACAGGCACAACAAAGAAGGAAGAAAGGGAGGGAGGGAGAGAGGGAGGGACAGAATGATCAGCCTAGTCAAAGCAGGTAAGGGGAAATTGTTGGGTTTGGTGTTGGAGTTGGGTACAGACTACACAAGTCCAGGGTTAGATCTGTTGGAAGAAGAAATGGAAATTCTTAGCCCTGCTCTTGAGATGCAGAAGAATGGTACAGAAAATCAACTGTCCAACTTCATTTCCCTTACGGGTCTCAGCATGAAATGTGATGGGGCTGTGACCTCCAGCTCCATGTTAACAAGCAGAGATGACCTGAGTACTGTGGCCAGCAGGTCACCAATGCCTTTTCTCCTTCTTTACTCTGTGTGTATTCTTTTCAGGATGTGGAACCCCTCCAGTGAGGAGAGGCTTCTTAGGAGAGAAGCAAGTAGGAAATCCTCTGGCTTCCTACTAGCAGCTCCATTAGTGGATGCCCCTTGTGCCACACTGTGCAAAATGAGTGCTTTCTCTTTTCAATTAAAATTGATCAGCATGACTAATACCAAAAGGCCTGCTGCTTTAAATCCATGGAGGATTAGCATCTGGCCTGTGTGGGATGCCACAACCCAATCATAGAGCAAGCTCACAGCAAGCTGCTCTCGGTCTTAGAGGAAAAGCTCAGCCCCAGGAATCAGGGTCTAGTGAGCACTGATAAGAAACACACCAAGTCCTGCAACTTTGTCTCTTTCTGTTGCCACGTGTGATGGTGGGCAAGTTTTGTCTGGGAGGACCAGCTATCCTCTGTCACCTTCCAGCAATCCTGAAAGGATTTCTTTCCTGCTTATTATGATGGCTCAGATATCAGGGGAGGATATAGTGAAATAAGTTCATAAACACGTTTACTTGCTTTTTTCACTATATGGGCAGATAGTTTTTTCAAAGTACTAGCCCCATCTTTCCAAGGTTTAAGATGAAGAGTTACTATGGTGACTTTGTGCTCTTTCTTTCTTTCCTTCTTTCTTTCTTTCTTCCCTTCTTTCTCTTTCTTTCTCTCTCTCTCTTTCTCCCTCTTTCTCTCTTCCTCCCTGCCTCTGTCCCTCTCTTCCTTCCTACCTTCCTTCCTTCCTTCTTTCCTTCCTTCCTTCCTTCCTTCCTTCCTTCCTTCCTTCCTTCCTTCCTTCCTTCCTTCCTTCCTTCCTTCCTTTCCTTCTTCTTTCTTTTGTTTGATTTTTCTGGCATTTGAATTCAGGGCCATATGCTTGCTGAGCTGGAGCAATGCCACTGAACTATACCCAGAGCCCTGTTTTCATTGGTTATTTTAAGAGTCTCACTTCCCTCCTAGGTGCTGGGTATATGCATGAGTAAGGATGAACCCACTGGGATCACAGGCTTGTATTACCACATCCAACTTCCCTTTATAGAGATCACCTCTTGTGGATTTCTCTCACCAGGCTGGCCTGGTATTACAATTCTCCCAATTGAAGCCTCTCACCAAGCTTGGAGCAATAGACGTGTGGCACTGCACCCAGCTATAGATGTAGGAGTCTCATGAAACTTTTCTGCCAGGACTGGCCTCAAACCGTGATCCTACATCCTCAGCTTCTGGAGAAGTTTATTACTTTAAATTGAACTTTCCATGAATATAACAGAAAAAAAAATCTACATGTTCTTATGTGTTTAAGGAAACTGGGAGTTAGAAATTGAGGAAGAGGCAATGAAGAGGAGTTGTATTGTTTGATCCATAATTATGCAAATAAACACCTGGTACTTATTTAAACACCAAGTCCAAAACATTTTGGCCTATGTTGTGGGTTAACTCTATAACAGACTACAGCCCATTCCATATACCTTATGATAATGTATTTTAGTCTCATTTATTTATCAATATCTTATATCATGTATGTGAACACAGTTTCTGAGAAACTCTTTCATTCTACAATCTGAAATTTTGAAGTAACTGTTTTAACATAACTTTTCTGCATTACTTTTACAGACTGAATTTCTAATATAACTTAAAGGTGCAATTGTGATGACCATGTTTCACTGTATTGTATTAACTGTATGCAGAAAAGTTGCTAGCAGAGGAGAATTTTTTAGAATCATGCATTTTGATTTGGCATGAGTATATAAAGTTAAAGGCAACTTTTGTAAATAGTTTGCAAACCAGTTTTAATCTCCTTTTTGTTCCCAGCATGAACCATAAGACAGAAGTGCAAACTCTGTAATCACCTTTGTAATTACATATGACACTTGGAGGCCTGGTGGTGTGGTTCAAGTGGTGAGAGGACCCACCTAGCCAGCTTGAGACCTGGAGTTCAGACTCTAGTACCAAACAAACAAGCCAAATTTAAATGATTGCTGGGTCCAGTCCTCCAGTACTGGATATGGTCCATTACATGGCCCACAGACCCAAAGGTAAGGTGATCTCTAGGCTTTATTCCAATTACTAGAAACCTCTCAGCTGGTCTTTTGCTGTGTCCTCAAAATGACCTTTCTTGTGACTCACATGTGAAGCAACTCTGAAAGCCATTCTATATGTCAAATTTCAGTTTGTTCCATTTTCTCCAGGTTGAAAATTGACACTAAAGATGTTTTGTCTTTCGGAACACTTTCTTTTGGGAGCCTAAAGGCTGGATGATATATAATCCCTCCTGAAGGTTTTGTGGCAGGGCTTCACAAAGCAAACATCCCCCCCCACCTTATTTTATATCACCCTGACAAACAGAAACGCTGAGCTATTTAATTACAGAGGCTGTCTGACACATCTAGGAAGTCAAATATTCTGGCAGTATCTCGCTAAAGGGGAGGAATGCACAGAATTCCCCGAGTTACTTGTCAAGACGATGACACCAAAGAAACTAGTAAATAACCTGCTGGGTCTCAGAGTAGATGCTCTGGTATGCTGCAGTCTTCCCAGAGGTGCTGTGTGGGCCCTGAGCCCCAGGCCTCACATTCGAGATGCTCGTACTTTTGAGACTGAGTGGTGAGAAATGATGGACAAAGGCAGGAAAACAATGGCCCAGGCACAGCCACAGATGCCACAGGCTGTTCTGTGTTTAACAGAATCTTCCTCATCTAGAGTTTACACTTTTAATTCCCAAACTAATTCACGGAAGAAAAAAAATCTTCACAGAGGAAACGAAACACTTGTCCTTCAAAATCCCCAGGTGAGACAGACAATCTCCATGGCCTTTCAGGAAAACATCAAGTCTATCTTTTGTCCTATTTCAAAGTTTCAATGCATCATTGAAATACACTGCTTAATCCTCTTTCCTCCCTTTATTTATTTTTTAAGTAAGTTTTTTATTATGAGAATACTGTACAGAGGAGGGGCTACAGTTACATAAACAAGGTAATGAGTACATTTCTTATCTAGCATTGTTGTCTCCTCCTTTGTTTTTCCCCTACCATCTATCCCTTCCCTCCCACCTCCACAACTCCACTCCACCTTCCTAACCCCACCCCCTTACCCCGCCTAAATTGTAAAGTTCGTTTTTCAACAAGGTGTCTTGTACACCTCATTGTTGCAATGAGTCAACCTGTATCCCTGTTTAAACAATTTGTTTTTTCCCTTCCACTCCCCAAATTATACCAACATCAAATACAGTGAAAACAGGGGTTATACTGTGGGGTAGGGATACAAAGCAACAAAAAAAAATCACAGGGTACCTTATAAATACGTTAGAAGCAATAGCAAGAAAGAAAAAAATCACTTGTGTCCTTATTTTAGGGTTCACTTAATTTAACATCATATTATCTGACCTTTTCTACTTGTCTCAGACATGCTAGATGTTGCAAATAAAGGAAACCATGGGACCTATGTTTCTTTGGGCCTGGCTGACTTCACTTAATATAATTTTTTCCAAGTCTTTCCATTTCTTAACAAATGGGGCAATGTCATTCTTACGGATGGAGGCACAGAATTCCATTGTGTATATATACCACATTTTCTTGATCTACTGAGGGGCATTTGGGTTGCTTCCATATCTTAGCTGCAATAAAATAGTTGTTCTGGTAGCTTTATTATAGTCTTGTTTGTGATCATTCAGGTAAATGTTTTCAGATCATTTTATAGTAATTTTTACTATTATCTATTTCATTTTTATAAAGGTGATGTATGGAGGGACTACAACTACATGAGTTGGATGATAAATACATTGTTATTGTTTTCCCTTTCCTCACTTTTTCCCATTTCCTCCTTCCCATTTCCACCCATGAGTCTTATACTTCACTTTTATCAGTATAGTTGTAACTTTTTTTTAAAGTATTCAAGTCACATTTGTGAACATGCAAAGTTTGTTTGCCTACTTGAAAATTTCTCTCATTTTCTTTCTTCTGTCAATCAGAGAAAGGGGACAGAAAGGGCACTCACTCACTGTAAGGCAGGCACTTTTCAAAGAACTCAAAAGCTATGGAAATGATCAATAAAAGTAAATCAGAGCACTGTCTTCACATAGCCATGCAAAAAGTACATGCAACATTGTTTTGGGGTTGTCCATGCTCTGAATAAAATAGAGCAGGTCCAGAAGGGCAGTAGTGGTGATCTTTTCTTAGCGTGGCTAGGAAACTTCACTTTGAGGTGTAGATTTTTTATTTGAGACAAGAAGTAGGAAAGTGATGAAAGAAAGTGGCCACTCCAATTTTCTTGGGGGGAAGGATGTTGCTGAAGAAAGAAATGACATTTTCAAATGACCAAAGAGTGAAGTGAGGAAAGATATTATATGCTTTATGAATAGAAAGGTCAGTGTGACCAGAGAGAAGTGAATGCAGGGAGTGGGCACAGTGGGTTTTCAAAGGTAAGAACTTAGAAGGCAATATTGAAAAGGAAGAAGTCAAAACTGTCTTTGAAACAGCATGATCTTATATGCACAGAACACACACACACACACACACACACACACAGCCTACTAGGACAGCTCACCCAATTAAAATAAAAAGGAAGATGAAAGATCAATGCATATTGCATTTCTAGAAATGTAATCGAAATGAAAAATCCAAAAGTTCAAAAAATATCTACATTCGAGCTGGTAGTTCATGACTGTAATCCTAGCTATTCAGGAGGCTGAGATGTGAGGATAACAGTTCAAAGCCAGCCTAGTCAGAAAAGTCTGTGAGACTCTTATCTCCAATAAACCAACAGAAAACTGGAAGTAATGATGTGGCTCAAGTGGTAGAGCACTGGCCTTGAGTAGAAGAGCTCAGGGACAGAGCACAGGCCCAGAGTTCAAGCCCCATGACCAACAAAAAATGTAAATGAATAAAAACAAATAAATAAATTGCATTTGAAAAACCATCAAAAGAAACAAAACCTACACACTTCAAGTTTATAAACAAATACTAACAGAAAATTTAAAATAAATGAAATGGAAGACAAACCATATTAGAGAACTAGAAGACCAAATACTTTTAAAATGACAATTCTTCCCCAAAGTAGTCTTTAATTTAATCCATGAACAATATGAACATCCCTATGAACAAGCCATCAAACTGTCTTGTATAAGTTAGTAACTCATGATAAAATGCACATGTTAATGCAAACTACATGGAACAGGAAAAAACGGCTTTGATAAACAATAAAATTTGAGAACCGAGACGAGTGCCGGTGGCTCATGCCTGTAATCTAGCTACTCAGGAGGCTGAGATCTGAGGATCATGGTTCAAAGCCAGCCTGGGCAAGAAAGTCCGTGAAACTCTTATCTCCAATATATCACCAGAAAACCGGAAGTGGTGCTGTAGCTCAAGTAGTAGAGCATTAGCCTTGAGCTGAAGAGCTGAGGGATAGTGCTCAGGCCCAGAGTTCAAGCCCCACGACAGACAAAAAAAAAAAAAATTGAGAATCATGTAACTTGATTTCAGGTGACATTGGCATATGAACATATAGAGCAATAAAACAGAATTAAGAGTAGGAAATAAATTCTTACAAGCAATTTTTTGACAAAATGTCAAGAAATTCAATTGGAAAACAATTGTCTTTTCAACAGATCACTTGAATGACTGAGCATTTATATTGAAAAATAATTTTAATGAAGAATTTAAATTCTTACAAACACCAAACCCTTACCAAATTCTTAAACATACACAAAAATCAATTCAAAGTTAATCGTAGGCTTAATTGAAAGAACTGAATCTGTAAGTCTTTTAGAATAAAGTGTCAGAAAAAATATTTGTGAACTTTGGTTACACAAATATTTCTTAGTTACAATACACTACCAAAAATGATAAATTCAGTAATAGCTACATTAATTTTAAAGGCCCTAGTGATGCATGCCTTTAATCCTAGGCCTCTGAAGGCTGAGGTAGGGAAATTGTAAATCTAGGCAAGTGTAAAATAGAGTAAGACTATGTCTCAAAATATTATTTTAAAAGCATAGACCCTAGTGGTGTGTAACTATCACCACAGTTACTCAGAATGTGTAAATAGGAGAATCATAATCCAGGTCAGCCTGGTCATAAATGCAAAACCCTATTTAAAGAATAATAGAAACCAAAAGGGGCTGGGGACATGGCTCAAGTATCAGAGCACTTACCCAGAAAGTTCAAGCTCCATAATTGAAGCCTCATAACTGTCAGGAGATCAGAGAGAGAGAGAGAGAGAGAGAGAGAGAGAGAGAGAGAGAGAGAGAGAGAGAGAGAGAGAGAGAGAGAGAGAGAGAGAGAAGAGAAAGAGAGAGAGAGAGAGAGAGGAAGAAGAAGGAGGAGGAGGAGGAGAAGACGATAACTACAGGAAGGAAGGAAGGACGGAAGGAAGGAAGGAAGGAAGGAAGGAAGGAAGGAAGGAAGGAAGGAAGGAAAGAAAGAGAAGAAAGGAAGGAAGGAAAGAAAGAAAGAAGGGAGGGAGGAAGGGAGGGAGGGAAGGAAGCTTGCAAATCACACAAGAAAATGAAGAGAGAGGTCCGGAGGAAGATGGTGGAGGAGAAGCTGCGGGCTAAACAAGCTGTTGCATAGAAACCAGTTTTAGTGTTCCAGTGAAAAGTCTAAGGCCAGAGAGTCACACCAAGTGTGCCATCATAGAACAGAGAATTTGGCCAGAGAGGAAAAATTCAGGCAGTTTTTTGTTGAGGAAAGGGATTGGAACACTCACCAGTGCCCGCAGCAGCATTCACCGTATAAACACAGAGAGCCTGTGACAAAGGCACCCAAGGCCGTTTGCCAGTGGATTCTACTCATCACCAGCAAGAAGTGACAAGGAGTGGAAATCTTCGTGCTGCTGACCACAGACAGTCGCAGACCATGGACAGCCTAAACCAAGGGAAAAGCATGAGTACCACACAAGACATCCTCACTCCTTTTCACAGAACAGCAGTGCAAAGTTATCCCCTCTCTCACCACCAGAGAAGAACTACGTCTTTGATACTGAGCCAGAGCAAGTAGCCCATAACTTAGGCATTGGAAGAAGAAAATAGGAGCCATTCAATAGGCCAAAAGAACCTGACCTGGGGGTCTCAGCTCCACCCAGGGGAAAGTTTTCCTTCTCAGGCAGAGAAAGCTCCTCCCATGGAGGAGTGACTTGCTTTACTGGGTAAAAACAGAGCCAGAGGCTGCCCCTCCCTAATGTAGCACAGGCAGCTGACACAGTTTCAGGAGTGTAAACAACAAAAAAATTGGAAACTCAGTAAACATAAATCCTGAGAATGGGTCCAGGCTGGGCTGTGTGAATGTCTCAGGAGCTAGCTCCTCAGAGAAAAGCTACTGATTGCTGACAAGTCTCAACCTACCCACAGCCTAGCCCCATCACAGCAACTCCAAGCTAGAGGAAACAACCATCTCCTTTTATGATGCTCAAAGCAGATCACCTTCCCACTGAACTAGCCTGGAAGGAGGGTCATAAAGTCCCTGGTAAGGTAGAGCTGCTTTCTGCCTGCTAAAACAAACTGATTGAAGAAACAAATCAAGCCACAGGCAAACCAAACACAACAAGCAAACCAGAGACTTCACCAAGAGACTGGTTATGGACACAGGGGAGACACAAGATCCCCCTACCTCCCAAAAAATGAATAACTCTTTTTTCTACCTGATTTTTATTTTTTAAACAGTGTTTTCTATTTTTTCATCATTTTTATTTTAGTTTATTTTTACTCTTTTCCCTTTTGGTCCTTTTTTTTTTTTTAAACTTAACTGCAGTTCTGTTCACCTCCAAATATATACCCATCTTCGATTATTAGACATTACTCTTCACTGTGTGTATTCTTAATTCAGATATCCATTACTCACTTCACAAACTCTCAGCCTTAACTCCCTTAATGTAGTATTTCTTTATACTCATATAATTTTTTAAGTGTTTCATTTAAAAAAATTTACTTTTCACTTATCTGTTTCTTTATCTCTTTTTCTTTTCCTTCTATCATTTTCCTTTCTCTGAATTTAGGTCTCGGTTATATTCCCTCTCTCCCTTTCCCTCCTCACATTCCCCTAATCTTATCCTCACAATTCTCCCTATAACCTATTAATTTCTTGTCTGCTGACACTTTCTTTGATTTTCTTAGTCCATTGATCTCTAGTTGTTTGTTGTTGAGCTAGATTGTACATGTACTCATTTTGACAGCGTCAAACAATCTGTGCAACTACAGGGCTCTTGTTGATGCTTGCCTTAAAATAATGTTCTAGTGGGGAATTAGTTTTGCTTTCATCCCCAAATGGGCAGAACAAACTGGAGAAACACAAGAACAATGGCAAATCCAGGTATCTCCACTCCCGCTCATGATAATCAGGAAACAGAGAAGTTAATGAATATTCTAGAGGAGAGTTCCAGAAATGCTCTACCAACACTACTGGTAAACATGTTGAATGAAAAGATTGAAAGCCTGCAAAGGACTCTGTGTGAGCGTGATAAGGAAATCCATGATTGTAATGAGGATAACCAAAGATTAACTTTGTGAACATGAGGAGGCTAATTAAAGACTAATAGAGGAATTGCATGAGCAGTATGAGAATAAACAAAGATTAATAGAGGTATTCATGCAATCTACAAACAGAAAGCTGGAGGAATCCATGGAGGCCACAAAGGGAATGTTGAATGAAGCTCAACAGAAGGAAAGGGAGTTCAATGAAACTATAACCAATCAACTAAAGGATTTGAGAATGAACACTGAAAATCAAATTGAGGAGGTAAAAAGTCCATACAAGATCTAAACCAAAAATCCAACAAAGAATTTGAAGCCCTCAAATCTGACCAATTAGAAGGAAAGGAAAGAATAAACAAAGTAAAAAGTCTTGATAGTAGGTTAGACCTTGCAGAAGATCAAATCTCTGGGACTGAAAACAGCTTAAACATTATAGAGAAAGAACAGACAAGTATTCAGCACAAAATATGATAGTTCTATTCAACATTTAAAAGACCCATCAGAGGTCCCAATTTAAGGCTAATGGGTGTAGAGGAGGGCCTAGGGACAGAAATCAATGGTCTGGGAAAGTTATTTAACCGGATCCTAGCAGAGAACTTTCCAAACATGCAAAAAATATTCCCTTTCAGATACAAGAAACTTTTAGAACCCCAAATAGGTCAGAGCAGAACAGCACAGCCCACGGTCATATTGTAATTCACACAGAATCAATTCAGACCAAGGAAAGGATCCTAAAAGCTGCTAAGGAAAAAGATCAATTACCTATAAATGGAAATCAACTAGAATAACTTCAGATTTCTCAGCAGAGACAATTAAGTCAAGAAGAGTATATGCCGAAATTTTCTTAATATAGACCCAGAAACAGAACAAAGCAAAGAAAGGATTGCATGAAACTGCAGAGCTTCTGCATGGGAAAGGGCATAGCTAGCAAGATCAATAGAAAGCCCACGGATTGGGAGTGAAAGACCCCAGACTCCTGGAATACTTTCGTCAACGGGAGGGCGCCCCAGAAAACTCAGACTCCAGGCCGGGAGATGCAATAAGTAAAAGGAATTTATTTGACGTTTGCACAAACGGACTCTCTGCCCCGGTCAGTCAGAGAGCCCCGAGCAGTGGTTACAAGCCCTTTTTTAAAGGCAAAAAAACACAAGATTAACGCATAACACAAAACATTCCATGATTGGTCTATTTAAAGGTAATCATATACGCCAACAATCACTTTGCCACACGGGAAATTTTGTAACACTCTTTGTAAAATGACTGGCCCATGGTTGGTCTAAGGGGGGTTTACATGGTTACAGGCCTATGATTGGTTGACATTTGGCTTAGCTTGTGGTCTTGCCAGGTGGTTGTTATCTCAAGGTCCTGTCTGGGGAATTTCTAAATGGGAACTGAGGAACACATACATTCTGTTCTTTATCTATGACCACTGACCTTGTCCTGGGGCCTACATCTGGTCCCTGAAACTTCTTAACTCATTTCTGGGAAGGGAAGGGTTAGTGCTAGCGTAAGCAGGTTTACAGAAGCAGAATCAGCAGTTGGCAAATTATCAAATTGTAAAATGGACGCAGCCCTAATTTTTCTAATTCTTTAGGAGAAGATATTAACTAGTCATACAATGGACAAAGTCTCATATCTAAAATATACTTCGAACTCAAAAATTAAATCCCCCCACAACAAATCCTAAAAGAAACAACTGCCCAATAAATAAGTGGGCTAAAGACTTAAAGAGAAACTTCTCTGAAGAGGAAATAAGAATGGCCAATAGACACATGAAGAAATGCTCAACCTCTGTAGCCATAAAAAAATTCAAATCAAGACAACATTGAGGATTCCACCTCACCCCAGTTAGAATGGCTAAAATCAAGAAATCTGATAACAGATGCTGGAGGGGATGTGGCCAAAAGGAAACCCTACTGCAATGTTGATGGGAGTATAAACTTGTTCAACCACTTTGGAAGGTTCCTCAAAAGACTCCACATAGACTCCACATAGAGCTCCCCTATGACCCAGCAATCTCACTTTTGGGCATTTACCCAAATGATCACAAACAAGACCATACTAAAGCTACAAGCACAACTATGTTTATTGCAGCATTATTCACCATAGCTAAGATATGGAACCAACCAAAATTCCCCTCAGTAGATGAATGGATCGAGAAAATTAATGAGGTAAGCCAGACCCAAAGAAACATAGATCCCATGGTTTCTCTTATTTGCAATAACTAGTATATGTCTAAGACAAGCAGAAAAAGTCAAAGGCTATTTCCATATGACCATATAAGAATATGCTAAGTGAAATGAACCCCAAGATAGGAACACAAAAGGTTTTATCTTTTTTGCTGTTGTTTTTAGTGCACTTACAATATATTGTGTTATTTTCTTGTTTCTCCCCCATGGCTAACCCCTATTTTCACTGTATTTGATTCCCGTGCCCTGAATCTTAAATATGTATTGTTTTTAATTTGAGGAAGGCAAATAACAAAATGTTGAAATAAAGATACAGGTTGACCCATTGTATCAGTAAGATGTACTAGACACTATTTTGAAACAGAACTTTACAGCTTGGGTGGGAAGAAGTTGGGGAGGTGGGGAAGGAAGTTATGGTAGGGGAAAATCAAAGTAGGGGATCACAATGCTGTATAAGAAGTGTACTCATTACCTTACTCATGTAACTGTAACCCCTTTGTACAGTACCCTTACAATAAAAATATATATTATAAAAAGAAAATGAAGAGATTAGATATATATTTTGAAAATATATATCTAATGTATATTTTAATTTGTATAAACATGTGAAGAACTCCTATTTAAAATATAAACCAAATCAATTTTAAAATAGGAAAAAGCTTAGATAAAGCAGACAGTAAGCATATCAACAAAATTATCGGTTTTGATTGGTATAGTGGCTCTTGCCTGAAACCCAGGAACTTGCAAGATCATAGTTCAAGGTGATCATAGAAGTAGTTTAGTGAGATCCTATATGAGAAACAAACTTAAAGCAGTAAGACTTTTGCAATGAGATTGTGGCTCAAATGGTGGTGCACTTGGCTAGCAAATGTGAGTCCCTGAGTTGAATTCCTACTGTATTGGGGGAAGGTCAGGGAGTAATTATCTACATTACTTGATGTGGGGAAATGAAAAACCAGTTTTTCTTTGTTACTTTTTTTTTTTTTACTTTTTGTTTACTTTGTCTTGTTTGTTCATTCATCTGTCTTTGGGAAGGTAAGGGTGGAGCACAAAAATAGAGGGACAAAGTGTGAATAAATGCAGCAGTGATTCTCACTAGAAGCTAAGTTGAAAATGAACTATACAACTTGTTGGTAGGAGACAAGAGGAAAAAACTGGGAGAGAGTAAGGGAAGAGGTAACCTTGTCCCAAAAGAAATGATGTACTCATTTCTTGACTTACATAATTGTAAGTATCACCTTTATAATAACAATAAAAAATGTATGAAAGGGAAAAAGAAAGAAAACCAAGACAATAGTCAGATAATACTCATGAACAAGAGCATAAACACAAAGGTACTCACAGGTGTTGGGTAGCTTTTAGAACTGGAAAGATGTATGCTGGCCCAGTGGAAATACACATCAGCACAACCACTTTAGAAAACAGCCTGGTAGTTATGTATGCATCTACCATGGGGCCCAGAAATTCCATCCTTGGTATTTTCTCAAGAGAAATAAAAATGTGTGTGACTACACAGACATTAATTAATCAATGCTTATATATATATATATATGTATATATATACATATATATATATGGAGAGAGTATTTATAGTATTTATCATTATGATTCAAATTGGAACAATCTAAATACCTATGAACTCATGAGTAAAGTATAGTATATATTAACAATGGCTTCCTTTTTTTCAGGTAAAGAGCAAGTGGATAATTCATGCAGCAACATAAATACAACTGAAAATATATTTCTGTCAGTTACCAGTAACACTACCCAGGAAGCTGAGTTCTAGAGGATTAATGTTCAAAGTCAGCCTGGGCAGAAGAGTCTGAGAGACTCCATCCAAAATAACTAACAAAAAGTAGGACTGAGAGCAAGCAAGCTATATAAGAATGTGAGGAGACCTGAGTTCACATCTCAGGACTGGCACAAAAAAATTATAAAACAAAACGAAATTCTACTGGTGTATCAATCAGTGGAGACTGTAAATTCAAAATCAGAGGGGGGGGGCTGTAAGATTGACCACCATGTATAAGGAAACTTTTTAGGGCACAAGAAATGTTATCAAACAAGATTGTGGTGACATTTACTCAATTACATACATTTAGTCAACATTGTTTACCTTTATAATAGATAATTTTTTGTACTATGTCAGTTACATCTCTATAAAGCTGTTACAAATCACAAAGGCCCTATTGCCTGTGGTTATAATTATAACCTAAATGATAAGTTTTAATTAAATGATTTGCAGCAATTTTAGTTTCATTTTCCAAGACAAAATCCCAATTAAACATTTTAACTCCATTCACCATGGCACAGGAGCCCTGCTCTTCATGGTTTCACCTTAAGTGGCCTTATTTCAGCACCAATTATCCTCAGATAATGAAGTTTTATGTGGATATTACTGCACAGTATGCTGCAGCCAATAGACATAGTTTAAAGCACAGGTAATGTACAACCTAACACCCTGTACTGTAAACCTAGGTGAGATTTTATGTGCTGCCTGTGTATACAACAGCAAGAATGCATGTAGGTGGCCACTCATGGGTTCAGTGCCAGTTTCAGCATCTTGCAAGTGTTTGAAACAGTAATAAAAGGAGGGAGGTGTGCAGGCAAGTAAGAAAACATTCCCCAAAACAAGGGACAGTCCAGTTGTTTGTAAGTAATTGGATCATCTCTAGCTGTGTAGGAGACTAAAGAAGGAAGTGCCATATATTGGACAATGAAAATGAAAATGGAGAAGATTGAGATTATGCCTGCCTAGACAATGAAGAGTGACAACCACTTGTACTAGTAGTGTCATTTATGGAAGGTCAGAATACGAAATATTCAGGTGGAGATTCACTCTTGGATATAGGATGCTACTGGTTCCTTACATAGGAAATGAAATAGGCCCAAAACATGATAGTGTACTACCCATATCCATCATCATTGCCTGCAGAAATATCATTCTATGGTATGATATTTCATCTCAACTATAATTCTTTGAGTGAAGAACTCATGGTCCGGCTTTTCCCAAAGCTGACCAGCAAGGTACTAGCCAAACAAGGTGTCATAAATTCTGCTTTCTAGTTTTCCTGGCGATTGATTTCTTTTGATCATGCTCTTTAGATGTAAGGAAAAGACTTTTTTCTGACTTTTTCCTAGCTTCTTTAGTTGTGCCCATAGTTTTGATCAAATATATCCTTGAGAACAATTTATGATAAAAGTGATGAGAATCTTCAAACAACAAATAGAATGAAAATATCCCTTCAATGTTGAACTTTTACATGGAAATTTTTCTGTGAATTACTATATTCATAGAAATTTTACTCTAGAGACATCTCTTTCAAAGACTTTGCCACTAGAATTCCTGCAGTGAATTTATTTAGACATTTGGAAGAATCTAAGTGTCCTTCTCCTCCTCCTCCTCCTCCTCCTCCTCCTCCTCCTCCTCCTCCTCCTCCTCCTCCTCCTCCTCCTCCTCCTCCTCCTCCTCCTCCTCCTCCTCCTCCTCCTCCTCCTCCTCCTCCTCCTCCTCCTCCTCCTCCTCCTCCTTCTGCTCCTTTTCATTATTATTATTTTGCCAAGTTTCCAGAGGGTTCACTGAGACCCCTGGATGTCTCCTCATCATTGCAGTTATAAGAAGAACATTTGCAGAATGTTTTCTACATCAGTATTTATTTCCTGACTCAGTGAAACCTGAATTTCAGGGCAAAGAAGCCGCTCTACTGATATGAGATAAGCAAAAAAGAATCAACCACACATGTGGAATTACATGAACATCAGGGCTTTTGCAGTGGCTGTGGTCTAGGAATAACCAGGCCATCTTGCCTCTGGAACTGAAGATTGCTTCAATTTTAGATAAATCAGAGAACATAGAATTTGAAATTAGGATGGAAGAATGAGCAATGAAGACAAAGCCCATGAGCTTGGATATAGGAGATGTTTTATAACTGAAGGAACATAGAAGTAGTGATGTTTGAAGATACGATTTATAATATCAAACACATGTATAACAACAATTTAGTACAACAGAGAAATCAAGTCAGTAAAAGAGACAGCTATGGCATAGTCTCATGTAATTCCCATACTTTTGAAACATAAGAAGTCCAATGCTCCTATTTGTTCCCAAACCCAAATATCCACATTACCACTCAATGAAATATTTCATCATGATAGTAATAATTTCATATAAATTCCAGGGAATACTCATTCCAACTTATTAAGAGGAGATGTCAACATTACAGGAAGGAACAGAAGAAACTTTAATGCTCCTTGGCACTGGCTGAAATTTTCTTTTTTTTTAAATTAAATTTATTTATTTGTTTTGTTTTGTTTTGGTAAATTATTTATTTATTTTTAATTGTGCAAATGCCGTACAGAGGGGTTACAATTACATGGACAAGATAATGAGTACATTTCTTATCAAGCATTGTAGCCTCCTCCTTTGTTTCCTCTTCCCATCCCTTCCCAACTTCCTCCTGTCCCCCTACCAATCCTCCTCCCCCCCACCCAAGTTGTAAAGTTCGTTTTTGACATAACGACTTGTACATCTTATTGTTGCAATGGGTCCACCTGTATCCCTAGTTAAACGATTTGTTTCTTCCCTTCCCTTCCACAAATTATACCAACATCAAATACAGTGAAAGCAGGGATTATACCGTGGGGGAGGGACATACAAAGCAACAAAGAAATCATCTTATAAATATGTTAGAAACAATTGCATGAAAGAAAAAAAAATTGAGTACATATCTTAGGGTTCATTTCCCTAACATCAACTTATCTGACCTTTTCTGCTTGTCTCAGACATATGCTAGTTATTGCAAATAAGGGAAAGCATGGGACCGATGTTTCTTTGGGCCTGGCTTACTTCACTTAATATAATTTTTTCCAAGTCTTTCCATTTCCTAACAAATGGAGCAATGACATTCTTTCTGACAGAGGCATAGAATTCCATTGTGTATATATACCACATTTTCTTGATCCATTCATCTACTGAGGGGCATCTGGGTTGGTTCCATATCATAGCTAAGGTAAATAATGCTGCAATAAACATATTTGTGCTGGTAGCTTTAGTGTGGTCTTGTTTGTGATCATTTGGGTAAATGCACAAAAGTGAGATTGCTGGGTCATAGGGGAACTCTATGTGGAGTCTTTTGAGGAACCTCCATACTACTTTCCAAAGTGGTTGAACAAGTTTACACTCCCACCAACAATGTAGTAAGGTTCCCTTCTGTCCACATCCCCTCCAGCATTTGTTGTTATTAGAGTTCTTGAATATAGCCATTCTAACTGGGATGAGGTGATATCTCAATGTTGTTTTGATTTGCATTTCTTTTATGGCTAGGGATGTTGAGCATTTCTTCATGTGTCTATTGGCCATCTTTTCCTCTTCAGAGAAGTTTCTCTATAAGTCTTTAGCCCACTTATTTATTGGGCAGTTATTTCTTTGAGGATTTGTTGGGGGATTTAATTTTTTGAGCTCAGGTATATTTTAGATATGAGACCCTTGTCTGTTGTATGGCTAGTGAAGATCTTCTCCCAATCCGTGGGCTTTCTATTATTCTTGCTAGCTATGTCCTTTGCCATGCAGAAGCTCTGCAATTTCATGCAATCCCATTTTTACAACCCTTCTTTGATTTGTTGTGTTTCCGGGTCTCTATTCAGAAAATGTCAGCCTGTGCCAAAGAAACCTAGGGTTTCTCCTATACCATCCTGTAATGTTTTCAGAGTGTCTGCTTTGACTCCGAGATCTTTGATCCATTTGGAGTTGATTCTGGTGCAGGGTGATATATAAGGATCTAGCTTTAGTTTTCTACAAGTAGTTAACCAATTTTGCCAGCACAATTTACTGAAGAGGCTCTCTTTCTTCCATTCTATTATTTTCGCTCCCTTATTGAAGATTAGATGGCTATAGGTCTGTAGATTCATTTCTGGGTTTTGAATTCTATTCCATTGGTACTGAGATCTGTTCTTGTGCCAGTACCAAGCTGTTTTGATTACTATGGCTTTGTAGTAGAGTTTGAAATTTGGTATTGATGTTCCTCCAGCACTGTTCTCTCTGTTGAGGATCGTTTTTGCTATTCATGGACTTTTATTGTTCCATATAAATTTTTGGATTGCCTCTTCTATTTTCTTGAAAAATGAGGTTGGAATATTGATAGGTATTACATTGAATTTGTAGATAGCCTTGGGTAGTATTGCAATTTTCACGATGTTGATCTTTCCAAACCAGCAGCAAGGGAGATTTTGCCACTTTCTAATTTCTGTTCTGATTTCCTTTTTCAGGTTTTTAAAGTTTTCATCATAGAGGTCCTTCACTTCTTTGGTTAAGTTAATTCCTAGGTATTTTATTTTTTGTGGGGCTATTACGAATGGAGTTGCTTTCCTAATTTCAGACATACTTTTCTCATGGTTGGCATACAGAAAAGCCATTGATTTTTGAGGGTTATTTTTATACCCTGCTACTTTGCTAAATTTTTTAATCAGCTTGAGTAATTTGGGAGTGGAGTCTGTGGGATTCTTTAAATAGAAGATCACATCATCTGCCAAAAGGGAGAGTTTTACTTCTTCTTTCCCTATTTGGATCCCCCTTATACTTGCATCTTGTCTTATTGTGTACCTAGGCATTCTAATACTAGATTGAAGAGAAGTGGAGAGAGTGGACAATCCTGTCTCATTCCTGAGTTAAGAGAGAATGGCTTTAGTTTTTCACCATTAAGTATAACGCTGACTATAGGTTTGTCATATACTATATGACATATCTTGTACTGAGGAATGTTCCATGGATTCCTAATTTTTCCAGAACCTTCATCATAAACGGGTGTTGAATCTTGTCAAATGCTTTTCTGCATCACTTGAGATAACCATGTGGTTCTTTATCCTTGCTCTTGTTAATGTGATGAATTCTATTAATTGATTTGCATATATTGAATCAGCTTTGCATCCCTCAAATGAATCCCTATAATGAATTGATCATGGTCTACGATTTTTTTGAATGAATTGTTGAAGTGGATTGGCCAAAATTTTGTTGAGAAATTTTGCATCAATAAACATCAAAGAAATGGGTCTATAGTTCTCTTTCGTGGATGAGTCCCTGCCTGGTTTTGGGATGAGGGTTATGATGCCTTCATAGAAAGAGTTCGATAGTGAACTTTCTCTTTCAATTTCATTGAAGAGTTGGAGGAGTATTGGTGTGAGCTCTGCATTGAAGGCCTTGTAGAATTCCGCTGTAAAACCATCTGGTCCTGGACTGTTTTTAGATGGGAGGTCTCTTATTGCTGTTTCTATTTCAGTGCTTGATATAGGCCTGTTAAGATGGTTTAACTCATCTTGGTTTAGTTTTGGCATGTCAATATTTGCTAGGAAAAGGTCCATTTCTGCCAAGTTCTCAAACTTATTAGCATAAAGTTTTGAGAAGTATTCCCTTATAATGTTCTGAATCTTGGTTGTTTCTGTGGTGATGTTTCCATTCTCATCTCTGAGTTTATTTATTTCGGTGTGTTCTCTTCTTTTTCTGATAAGATTTGCTAAGGATCTGTCAATTTTGTTAATTTTTTCTAAGAACCAACTCTTTGTTTTGTTGATTCTTTCTATGGTTTTTTGGGGGGGATTCTAATTCATTTAATTCTGATTTAATTTTAAATAATTCTTTCTGTCTACTGGATTGGGGTTTATCTTGCTGCTCTTTTTCAAGGAGGATCAGATGTCTCATTAAATTGTTGGTTTCAGATCTCTCTAATTTGTTGATGTAGGAACTCAGAGCTATAAACTTGCCCCTTAGTACTGCCTTTGCTGTGTCCCAGAGGAGCTGGTAATTTCTGTGTTCATTTTTGTTGAATATCATGAACTTTTGAATTTCCTTTCTAAGCTCTTCCATGACCCACTCATGATTCAGCAGTGTGTTGTTCAGCCTCCTTGTGTTACAGGACTTTCTTTGGTGGCTTTTGGTGTTGAGTTCTAATTTTATTCCCTTGTGGTCTGAGAGAATGCAAGGTATAACTTCACTGTTTCTGAATTTGGACAAGTTTGCTTTGTAACCTAAAATGTGGTCTATTTTGGAAAATATTCCATTTTCTGCTGAGAAAAAAGTTTATTCTGATGCTGCTGGGTGAAATATTTAGTGGATGTCTGTTAAGTCCAGTTGATCTATGCTGTTGTTTAGATCTTCGGTTTCTCTGTTGAGTTTTTGCGGAGTTGATCTATTTAGTGAGGAGAGTGGTGTGTTAAAGTCCCCAATAAATAATGTCTTTGGATCTATGTGGGATTTGAGGGAAAGTACTGTTTCTTGGATAAATTTGGGTGCTCCGTTGTTTGCTGAATAGATATTTAGAATTGTAATATCCTCCTGAAGAAGAGATACTTTAATTAGTATGTAGCAATCTTCTTACTAATTTTAATTTGAAGTCTATTTTATGTTTTATTAGGATTGCAACTCCTGCCTGTTTATGGGGGCTGTTTGCTTAGTAGATTTTGTTCCAGCTTTTCACATTGAAAATGTGTTTGTTTTTATGGGCAAGGTGTGACTCCTGAAGGCAGCAGATAGAAGGATCTTGCTTTTTCATCCAACTAGACAGTCTATGTGGCTTAATTGGAGAGTTAAGTCCGTTAATGTTGAGACACAGGACTGAGAGGTATTTGGAAGATTCTGCCATTTTATCCACATTCTTGGGGGCTGCAAAAACTGAGTTCTTCCTATGGTTCTTGGATTCTCAGTATGGGTGTGGTTTCTTGGCCTTCATTGTGGTCTTGTTGGTTTTCTATGTTTAGGACATCTTTAAGAAACTTTTGTAAGGCTGGTTTGGTAGAGATACATTGTTTCAGTTTTTCTTTGCTATGGAAGTTTTTTATTTGACCTTCGGTTATGAAGGAGAGTTTAGCTGGGTACAGTATTCTTGGTTGATAGTTGTTTGTCTTTAGGGCATGGCATCCATCATTCCAGGCTCTTCTTGCTTTGATTGTCTCTGCTGAGAAATCTGAGGTGATTCTAATTGGTTTCCCTTTATAGGTGATTGATCTTTTCTCCTTGACAGCTTTAAGGATCTTTTCCTTGGTCAGAATTGATCTTGTAGGGATTATAATGGGTTGGTCGGATGCCTTGTTCTTGTCTGTTCTTTTTGGAGTTCTAAAAGCTTCTTGTATCTGAATAGGCCTATCTTTTTGCATGTTTGGGAAGTTCTCTGCTAGGATCCTGTTAAACAAATTTCCTAGACCATTATCTTCTACACCCATTATCCTCAGATTAGGCCTTCTGATGGTGCATTACAAATGTTGAATAGATCTATCATATTTCTTGGATTTGTCTTGGATGGTTGTATGTTCTTTCTCTATAATATCTAGGCTGTCTTCAATCCCCTACTATCAAGGCTTTTTACTTTGTTTTCATTTCTTGGTCGGCTTTGATGGCTTCGAATTCTTTGTTGGAGCTTTGCTTTAGATCTTGTATGATCTTCTTTACTTCCTTAATTTGATGTTCAGTGTTTATTCTCAAATCACTTAGTTGATTGGTTATGGTTTCCTTGGACTCCCGTTCCTTCTGTTGTGTTCCATTCTGCATTCCCTTTGTGGTCTCCCTGACTTCTTTCAGCATTCTGTTTATGGATTCCGTGAATGTCTTTAGTGATCTTTCTGTATTCTCATCCTGCTCTCTCAATTCCTGTAATACTCTTTTATTAGCTTCTTCATGTTCATCCAATTCCTGTAGTTCTCTTTGAGTATTCTCAGCCTGCTCATGCCATTCCTGACTTTCTCTTTTTCTGTTCTCAGCCAGCTCCAGCAATTCCTGTCTATCTCTTTGACTGATCTCAGCCTGCTCACACCATTCCTTTATTTCTCTTTGAGTGTCCTCAAGCTGCTCATGCAATTCCTGTATCAATCTTTGAGTAGCTTCCTCACGCTCATGATATTCCTGTACTGACCTTTGGTTTGCCTCCTCTTTCTCCTTATCACGCTCATACAGAGTCCTTTGCAGGTTTTCAATCTTTTAATTTACTATGTTTATCAGTAGTGTTTGTAGAGCTTTTTGGGAACCCTCTTCTGGATTTATCATTATCTGTACTGTCACCTGATTATCATGAGTGGGAGTTGAGATACCCTGACTTGCCATTTTTCTTGTGTTTTTCCTGCTTGATCTGCCCATTTGGGATGAAAGTAACACCATCTTAAGGCAATCATCAACCAAAGTGTGTAGCTGCATGGTCAAAAGTCTGCAGATGCAATCTAGTTCAACAAATATATCTATTCCACATCAGACAACTATGTATTAATGGGCTATGAACCACAAAGTAGTATTTGGCAAGCCAGAAATTATTAGGTTTAGGCAGAGATGTAGGTAAAAATAGGAATAGAGGGATGTCGAAAGACAGAAGGAGAGTTAACTAAGTTCTAATCTCAAAGCAGGAAATAGGTTGGATTGAATGATAGTAGAGAGAGAGAAAAAAGAAGAAAGAGAAAGAAAAAAGAGACTAGTAAAAATAGAAAAACAAAAATTAAAAAGTGAAACACTTAAAAATTATGCAAATTTTAAAACATACCAGGATAGGATAAGATGGATAGGATAAGAGAAGGGGAGGTATAGAAAGGAGATGTGAAAAACTTAAAAATAAAAATGCTTAAAATATTGTATAGGTATAAAGGGGTAGTACTGCTATTAAGGAATTTTTTTGTTTGTTTGTTTGTTTGTTTTTAATTTAATTTAATTTTATTTTATTTGAGAACATACTGTACAGAGGGGCTACAATTACATGGGCAGGATAATGCATACATTTCTTACCAAGCATTGCAGCCTCCTCCTTTGTTTACCCTTCACCTCCCTTCCTCGCCTCCCCCCTCCCCCCACCCAATTATACCCCCCTCCCCCCCCACACCGACATTGTAAAGCTGGTTTTGACATGACATTTTGTACTTCTCATTGTTGCAACAGGTCCACCTGAATCCTTAAACGACTTGTTTGTCCCCATCTCCTCCACATGTTATACTGACATCAAATATAGTGAAAGCGGGGGTTACACTGTGGGGTGCTATTAAGGAATTTAAGTCTAAAAGATTTTGAATTGAGTAATAAATTTCTGGATTAAGTGTGTACACAATGGGGGATAAGGTCTAATAATCGACTACGGGTATATCTGAGGATGAGCAGAACAACAATTAAGTCATGCAAACAAGAACGAAAGAGAAGAAAAAGTGAAAAGAATGAGAAGGAAAGATAAAAAGATCAAAAGTTCAGTAGAGCTAAACAAAAAAAAATTTTTTTAAAGAAAAGAAAAAGAAAAGTACACACATATACTCCTAAAATAAAAATTATGAGAGGAAGAAAAAAAAGTTAATAGAAAACAATTTTTTAAAAATGTTAAAAATTAAAAATTAGAAAAAGTTTTAGAAAAAAAATTTTTTAAAGGTACAGAAAAGAAGAGTTCTTTGATTTTTTTTTGGTGGGGGGGGGTTGGAAGTTCCATTATCTCCCTTGTGTCCATAACCAGTCTCATGTTGGAGTCTCTGATCTGCTTGTGGTGTTTGATTTTCCCGTGGCTTGGTTGGTTTCTTAAGTCAGTTTGTTTGAGCAGGCAGAAAAATGCTCTGCAATACGCAGGATTTTGTGATCCTCTTCCCAGGCTAGTTCAATGTGAGGGAGATCTGCTTTGTGTATCACAGAAGAGGGAGATGGCTGTTTCCTCTAGTTTGGAGATGCTGTGATGAGGCTAGGTTCTGGGTAGAGTTGAGGCTTTTCAGCAAAAGCAGCTTTTCCCTGAGGGACTAGCTTCTAAGACATTCACAGAGCCCAGACTGGAGCCATTCTCAGGGTTTATGTTTACTGAATTTCAATTGATTGTCAAGGCTGCTGTAGGGAGGGGCAGCCTCTGGCTCTGTTTACCAGTGAAGAAAGACACTCCTGGGGCTGGCAGCCTAGGCTGGGTGACTTTTCCCTGGGTGGAGCTGAGCCTGGCAGATCTACTTAGGTTCTTGTGACCTGCTAAATGACTCTTTTGTTTTCTTCCAAGGCCTGAGTTGGAGCTAGCTGCTCAGCCAGGCCTTTGTCAGTATCAAAGATGAAGATCTCTGGTAGTGGGGGTGGGGGAGGGAGGGGTGGGCTTCCCTCCTGTGCTCCCTGAGCAGGAGTGAGAGTGTCATGCTTCTACTCATGCCGGAGTCATGGTTCCTGGGTCATCTCTGGTCTGCAATCTGCTCCTTGTCAGTTCTTGCTGGTGTTGAGTAGAATCCGCTCGCCCTCTGCATCTGGCGCCTTTGTCCCATACTCTCTGTGTTACAGGTATGGCAGCTACAGCTGCAGCCATGGCTGCTGGCAAGTGCTTGCACATGTCTTCTTGCCTGGATTTTCCCTCTCTGGCCTAACTCTCTGTCCTGTGATGGCACACTTGGTGTGATTCTCTGGCTTAGGACTGTTCACTGCAACACTAAAACTGCTTTCTTATATGAGAGCTTGTTTAGCCTCCAGCTTCTCCTCTGCCATCTTTCCGAAACCAATGAGGACATTTTTTATCAAGCATTGTTGCCTCCTCCTTTTTTTCCCCTTCCCATCCCTTCCCATTACCTCCCTCCATGCCCCTCTCCTATATCCTCCCGCCCCCCCGAACAAAGTTGTAAAGTTCATAGAGACACAGACACTCAACAAATCAAAGAAAGGCTGGACAAAGCTTCTGCATGGCAAGGGACATAGTTAAGATAAATAGAAATCCCACAGACCGGGAAAAGATCTTCATTAGCTGTACAATACACAAGGCCTCATATCTAAAATAGACTTAGAACTCAAAAAATTAAGTCCACCTAAAAACAAACCCTTAAAGAAACAACTTCCCCATTAATAAGTGGGCTAAAGACTTAAAGAGAGACTTATCCGAAGAGTAGATAAGATTGGCCAGTAGATACATGAAGAAATGTTCAACTTCTCTGGCCATTAAAGAAATGCAAATCAAAACAACATTGAGATACCACCTCACCCCAGTTAGAACGGCTATAATCAAAAAAATCTAATAATGACAGATGTTGGAGAGGATGTGTACAAAAGGGAACCCTACTGCATTGTTGGTGGGAGTGTAAACTTGTTCAACCACTTTGGAAAGTACTATGGAGGTTCCTCAGAACTACACATAGAGCTCCCCTATGACCCAGCAATCCCACTTTTGGGCATTTACCCAAATTATCACAAACAGGGGCTGGGAAGGTGGCTCAGTGGTAGAGCACTTGCCTTGCATGCTCAAGGTCCTGGGTTCGATTCCTCAGCACCACGTAAGAAAAAAGCCGGAAGTGGCGCTGTGGCTCAAGTGGTAGAGTGCTAGCCTTGAGCTGAAGAGCTGAGGGACAGCGCCCAGGCCCAGAGTTTAGGCCCCACGACCGGACCCAAAAAAAAAAAAAAAAAACACCAAATTATCACAAACAATGCCATACTAAAGCTACCAGCATAACTGTGTTTATCGCAGCATTATTCACCATAGCTAAGATATGGAACCAATCCCGATGCCCTTCGGTAGATGAGTGGATCAAGAAAATATGGTACATATATACAATGGAATTCTATGCTCCCATCAGAAAGAATAACAAGGCCCCATTTGTTAGGAAATGAAAGATTTGGAAAAACTCATATTAAGGAAGTAAGCCAGACACAAAGAAACATAGGCCCCATGTTTTCCCTTATTTACAATAATTAGTATACATATAGGATAATCTTATCTGATGAGCTGAACAGCTCAAAAACCATGTACAAATGACCATATAAGATGATGGTAAGTGAAATGAACCCAAAGATATGGACACAAGAGGTCTGTCTTTATTGTTATTGTTTTAAATGTACTGTGTGATTTTATTTATTGTTGTTGTTATTGTTTCCTTTGTATCTTCTTTCCCCTATGGCATATCCCCTGTTGTCACTGTACTTGATTTTGATACCCTGCATCTTGTTTATACATATGTCTAATATGGGGAGGGGAAATGGAATAACAAAATGCTGAAACAAACACACAGGATGACCCATTGCAACAAAGATACCCACAGGATAGTATATTGGAAATGAACTTTACAACTTTGGGTGGCGAGGGGGGTGGGGGGATAGGAGTGTGGGAGGTGGGGGAGGCGAGGGATAGTGGGACAACAACAAGGAAGGAAAGGGGTAACAATGATCGACAAATAATGTACTCATTGCCTTACTCATGTACTGTAACCCTTCTGTACAACATCTTAATACAATTTTTAAATGTAAAAAAAGAATAAAAGGAAAAAAGTTTAAACATAGTTTAAATTCTGAAGCACTTGAGAGACAGCCATATTCCAATATCTCCTCTGGTATGCTTTATTTTTTGCAAAGCACCATCAAACTGAATTGCATAATAATATTAATATCAACAGTAGATATCATCTATACACTAAGGATAAAGTACACAGAAATATCAAGCTCATAGAAGAAGAGAAAACAAATGGATAAAACAAAACCATAGTACAGTTTTCTACTTGAATACTACTCCTGTCATCAGTTGTTATAAAGAAATTGCATACATACTTAGAATGCGCACATTAGTAAGCCCATTATTATTTTTCCTGGTTATGGTGTGTGTGTGTGTGTGTGTGTGTGTGTGTGTGTGTGTGTGTGTGTTTATCTGTCTCTCCATTCTGGGTCTTGAACTCAGTTTCTGGGCACTGTCCCTGAACTTATGTGCTCAAGGCAAGCACTCTTTCATTTAACCCACAGCTGTACTTCTGGATTTTTAGTAGTTAATTGGAGACCAGAGTCACATGGACTTTTTTCCCCAGGCTAGCTTTCAATTGCAATCCTCAGATCTCAACCTCCTGAGTATCTATGATTAGAGACATGAGCCACTGGTGGTCAGCTGTTATTTTTTATGACTATTTTATTATCTGTAAGTAGTTGTAGGAAGAGGTTACAATACAACATTTCAATTCATGAGTACAATGCATCTTGATTAATGTCACCTCTTTTATCATTTTCCCATTATTGAAGTAACACTACTAAAGGAAAAGATGTAGTATATAGCAAGGATACATTGTTAAAGGTCAAGACTAGGACTGACTTAATTTGGGATAATTAAATACTTGAGCTTCTTGTTTAATGTATGAAAACATAATTTGCTGACATACTTTTAATTATGACTAATAATTAGCTGATGGAGTAGCTCTAGACTATCTTAAAAACCAGTAAATTGTCCCTCTTCCTTGGTTATTCTAGGACCCACTTCTAACTTTCCAGTGATCATTTACTGGTCAGCACATAGGATCCTCATTAGGTGACACATTATAGATTTTAAGTTCATCAACTTTTTTTCTTCTTGCCTTGTTTCTTACAAACATAAAATTCCCAATTTGTACTTTCTAATTTGTATATTATTTGTAAATTCTATTGAGTATTGCTACTAGGATTCCTTCATTTTGACTCCTTAAACTTAAACAAATTTCAAACATCCAGTGTTTTGTTTATCCATTATCTCATCTCTATACCTCTGGTAGAATAACTCTTCCAGTCTTTGGGGAATCTTGCCTTCCCTATTTTCTGTAACTACAGAATCTTTTCTTTCTTGACCAATAGCATCATAGAACAGTACTGCACAATGGTAAACCAATATCCTAGTATTTTATATTTAGCATCAGAAAGGAGAATTGTTCTTTCCATTGGAGCATGTCTTGCAAATATATGCTTTTGGGGCTCTAACAGCCTGAGTGGACTAGATTTTTCATATCAAGTGTTGAGGAGAAAATAGATTTACTGTAATTTTCATTCTTGCTGATGGTTAAATAGTTCAAAAACTTTGGAAATAATTTTCCAGCTTCTTTAAAAATAAACATAACACCTATAATATAACCTACCTTTGATTATTACTCATCAAAAATAAAGGTATATATATACATATATAACCAAATACTTATAGTAAAAATTTGTAAAACTTTATCTGTAATAGTTCCAAACTTGAATATCCATAAAACAGCAAATATACAAATTGTGATATATTTTTCCAGTGGAATGCTACTAGAAAATAAAAAGAGCCATCAGCACAACTGTGTTTGTGGTAGCACTATTCACCATATGCAAGGTATGGAATCAGCCAACATGCCCCTCAATGCACAAATAGTCTCAAAAAAGTGGTATATATACACAATGAAATTTTACCCATACATTAGAAAAAAATGATAATGTACCATTTGTAAAGAAATTGAAAGACTTGTTAAAAATTATATAAGTGATGTTAAGTCAGACCCAGAAAGACAAAGGATTCATGTTTTCCCTTATTTATGGAAGCTAGATTTAGCTTACAAACTCATAAGTAAATACATTGGGTTGTATGCAAGTGTATACAAATGTATTAGCTGAAATACTATAGATTCAAGAGAAATCTCAAATAGTGTAATTCTTTAGAAAGGCAAAATCAAAATTCAGCAAGAATTAGGTACCCCAACAGGGTGGAGTCAAGGGGAGATGGGAAGATGAATCAAGAGGAGAAATGGGGGAAAATGCAGACAAGAATCCAACATATAGCCTACAAAATTAAAGAAGAATGAGGGAAAAGGTGAGCAGAGGAGGGATGGGGGAGAATGTTGAAAGGGATGGCATTTTCAAGATTTATTGTATTCATTTACTGCTTTGTTAATTGGCAACTTTTTTGTACAACTACTTAATGAGAATATTTTTTTAAGAAAATAAAAAATCTGTTAATACATAGAGAAAACATGTGTGGTTTGTAATAATTAAGGTGAGTGAAAAAATTCAGATATAATATATACAGTGTGTTCAAGCTTTCATATACCTCTATAAAACTAAATTAATCTATAGTTGTTGGGAAGAGCCATGAGAGGTAGTAGGGAAAACAAGTGAGTATGAGGACACTTTTAAGAGTGATCAAAGTGGCGCTGTAGCTCAAGTGTTAGAGCGCTCACCTTGAGCTGAAGAGCTGAGGGACAGCGTCCAGGCCCAGAGTTCAAGCCCCACGACCAACAACAACAACAACAACAACAACAACAACAACAAAAAGAGTGATCAAGGTTTGTACATATACATGTGTACATATATATATATATCAGTTGTATATTACTTAATATGAATGGCCAGATCATCAGTATACACACATATATGTACATATACATATATAATATATATGCTGAAGAAACAGGAAAATCATAAAGGTGCTTAACGTCATCACATACTGAAAGTGTTACTCTCAGTAGCCTTTCACCAAAGAAATTTCTAAACTATATGTTTACATTTCAGAATGGTAGAATGAGATGTAGAATTCTGCTTCCTTCTAGAGAATTCCCAAATACCAGTTTAACTCTTTGGATTCTTGCCAATGAAGGCCTGAGCTGCTGCCTCCTGTTACTTTGAGTCTGGGCAGAGTGACACAAGGAACTCGGGCCAATAAAAAATCACTTAGAAGGTGGCAAAGACGTGAACAGGAACAAATGGGAAATGGGCAGCTGTGCCTGAGGAGATAGTAGTGGTAGAGTCTGGCAGCACTGGGGGCAGCAGGCCAATGGTGGGCAAGAAAGAGGCAGGCAGAGGCATTCCAACCTACTCTTCCACAGTGTAAGTTAATCACCTGATTATATTGGCTGTCTTTCCTCAGAGGTAGGCATTTTCCATGTTTCCTTTTTCAGTACAATATATTATTGGCTTATGTTAGAAAGAAAGGTTAGATTAAAAAAATCAGTTTGAGGAGACTTCTGGGAAGATGGCGGAGGAGAAGCTAGAGGTTAAACAAGCTCTCGCATCGCAAGCAGTTTTAGTGAACAGTCCTAGGCCAGAGAATTACACCAAGTGTGCCATCACAGTACAGAGAGTTTGGCCAGAGAGGGAAAATCCAGGCCAGGAGACAGATCTAAGCACTTGCCAGCAGCCGCAGCTGTGGCTGCGGTGGCTGGGGCTTCGGCGGTCATAGCCACCATACCTACAACACAGAGAGTCCGGGACAAAGGCGCCAGATGCAGCAGGTGAGCAGATTCTACTCAACACCAGCAAGAACTGACAAGGAGCAGATATCTTCACCCTGCAGATTGCAGACTAGAGATGACCCAGGAACCAAGATTCCAGTGTGAGTAGAACCCTTGTCAGGGAGCAGAGGAGGGAAGGCCCCTCCTTCTCCCCCACTACCAGAGATCTCCATCTTTGATACTGACAAAGGCCTGGCTGAGCAGCTAGCTCCAACTCAGGCCTTGGAAGAAAACAAGAGTCATTTAGCAGGTCACAGGGACCTGCCCTGACCTGCCAGGCTCAGCTCCACCCAGGGAAAAGTCACCCAGCCCAAGCAGAGGAAAAACTGCCCCCAGGAGTGGCTTTCTTCAATGGGTAAACAGAGCCAGAGGCTGCCCCTCCCTACAGCACCCTAGACAATCAATTGAAATTCAGTAAACATAAACCTTGAGAATGGCTTCAGAGTGGGCTCTGTGAGTCTCAGAAGCTAGCCCCTCAGGGAAAAGCTGCTTTTGCTGAAAGGCCTCAACTCTACCCAGAACCTAGCCTCATCACAGCATCTCCAAACTAGAGGAAACAGCCTTCTCCCTTTTTTGTGATACTCAAAGCAGATCTCTCTCCCACTGAACTAGCCTGGGAGGAGGATCACAAAATCCTGAGTAAAGCAGAGCATTTTTTCTTCCTGCCCAAACAAACTGACTTAAGAAACCAATCAAGCTACAGGAAAATCAAACATCACAAGCAGACCAGAGACTCCAACAAGAGACTGGTTATGGACACAAAGTAGATACAGGATCTTCCCATCCACCATCCCCTCTCCCCCCCCCCTAAAAAAATCGAAGAACTCTTTTTTTGCATCTTTTTTTAAAATTTTAATTAAAAAATTGTTTTCTATTAAGCTTTTTTTCTTCCTCTTATTTTTATTTTAGGTGTATATGTATGTGTGTCCTTTTTAAAAAAAATCTCTACTGTTTTTTTGGTCCTTTTTTTTTTCTTTCTTTCTCATTCATTTTACTTTTTCTTCTCTCTCATTCTTTTCTGTGTGACTTAATTGCTGTTCTCTCATCCTCAGATATACCCATCCTTGATTATTAGACTTTATCCCATATTGTGTACACACTTAATCCAGAAATTTATTACTCAATTCAAAACCTCTTAGGCTTAAATTACTTAATAGCAGCATTATTTCTTTATACCTATACAACATTTTAAGTATTTTTAGTTTTAGTTTTTCATGTCTCCTTTCTATCCCTCCCCTCCTCTCATCCTATCCTTGTTCTTCTCTCAATATTATTTCTTTGACTTGCATAATTTTAAGTGTTTCACTTTTTAAATTTAAATTTTTTTTCATTTTTTCTTGTCTCCTTTTTTCTTCTCTCTCCTATCATTCTGTCCAATAGATTTCCCTTTTTGAGATTAGGACTTGGTTAATTTCATTCTCTTTTTACCTTTCCACATTCCTCTAGCCCTATTTTCCCCCACATTTCTCCCTAAACCTAATAATTTCTCGTTTGCCACATTCTTCTTTGCTGTTCATAGCCATTAATACATAGATGTTTGATGTCCAATAGACTGTATCTGTTGAACTAGATTGTATCTGCAGACTTTTGACTGTGCAATTACAGGACTTTGGTTGATGCTGGCTTTAAAATAGTGTTCTAGCACAAAACTGGTGTTACTTTTATACCAAATGGGCAGGACAAGCCAGAAAAATAAACAAGAAAAATGGCAAGTTCTGGTGTCTCAACTCCCACTCATGATAATCAGGGGACAGAACAGATAATGAATAATCCAGAAGAGCATTCCCCAAAAGCTCTACAAACACTACTGGTAAACATGGAAAAGAAAAAATTGAAAACCTGCAAAGGACTCAGTGTGAACATGATAGGGTGAGAGAGAGTGGGCAAACCAAAGATCAATACAGGAAGCTCATGAGCATGAGAAAGCTACTCAAAGACTGATACAGGAATTGTGTGAGAACAGGTTGAGAACACACAAAGAGAAATAAAGGAATTACGTAAACTGGCTGAGAACAGACAAAGAGAAAGTTAGGAATGGCGTGACCAGGCTGAGAACAGTCAAAGAGAACTACAGGATTTGCGTGAACGTGAGGAAGCTAATCAAAGAGTAATACAGGAATTGCAAGAGCGGGATGAAAATAGACAAAGATAACTAGAGGCATTCATGGAATCCATAAACAGATAACAGAAAGAAGTCAGGGAGACCACAAAGGGAATGCTGAATGGAGCCCAACAGAAGGAATGGGAGTCCAAGGAAACCATAACCAATCAACTAAGTGATTTGAGAATAAACACAACATCAAATTAAGGAAGTAAAGAAGCTCATACCAGATCTGAAACAAAGCTCCAAAAAGAATTTGAAGCCATCAAAGCCGACCAATTAGAAGGAAAAGAAATAAAAAAAACAAAGTAGAGAGTCTTGACAGTGGGTTAGACCATGCAGAAGATCGAATCTCAGGGATTAAAGACAGCCTAGATATTATAGAGAAAGAATATACAACTATCTAAAACAAATCCAAGAAATATGATAGATCTATTAAGCATTTGGGATACACCATCAAAAGGCCTAATCTGAGGGAAATGGGTGTAGAGGAACACCAAGAGACAGGAGTTAATGGTCTAGGAAATTTCTTTTCTTTTCTTTTCTTTTTTTTTTTAACCGGTCGTGGGGCCTGAACTCTGGGCCTGGGCGCTGTCCCTCAGCTCTTCAGCTCAAGGCTAGTGCTCTATCGCTTGAGCCACAGAGCCACTTCAGGCTTTTTTCATTTTGCTTATGTGGTGCTGAGGAATTGAACCCAGGGCCTTAGGCATGCAAGGCAAATGCTCTACCACTGAGCCATCTTCCCAACTGGTCTAGGAAATTTGTTTAACAGGATCCTAGCAGACAACTTCTCAAAAATGTAAGAAAATAGGCCTATTCAGATACAAGAAGCATTTAGAATCCCAAATAGACCAGACTAGAACAAGACATCCAACTATCACATTATAATCCGCACAGGATCAATTCAGACCAAGGAAAAGATCCTTAAAGCTGTCAAGAAGAAAAGATCAATCACCTGTAAAGGGAAACCAATTAGAATCACCTCAGATTTCTCAGCAGAGACAATCAAAGCAAGAAGAGCCTGGAATGATGGATGCCATGCCCTAAAGACAAACAACTATCAACCAAGAATACTGTACCCAGCTAAACTTTCCTTCATAACCGAAGGTCAAATATAAAACTTCCATAGCAAAGAAAAACTGAAACAATATATCTCCATGAAACCAGCCCTACAAAAGATTCTTAAAGATGTCCTACACATAGAAAACCAATAAGACCACAATGAAGGCCAAGAAACTGAACCCAAACTGAGAATCCCAGAACCATAGGAAGAACCCAGTTTTCGCAGCCCCCAAGAAAGTGGATAAAATGGCAGAAACTCCCAAATACCTCTCAGTCCTGTGTCTCAACATTAACGGACTTCACTCCCCAATTAAACGACATAGATTGTCTAGTTGGATGAAAAAGCAAGATCCTTCTATCTGCTGCCTTCAGGAGTCACACCTTGCCCTTAAAAACCAACACATTTTGAATGTGAAAGGCTGGAACAAAAGCTACCTAGCAAACAGCACCCATAAACAGGCAGGAGTTGCAATCCTAATATCAGATAAAATAGACTTCAAATTAAAGTTAGTGAGAAGAGATAAACAAGATCACTACGTACTAATTAAAGGATCTCTTCTTCAGGAGGATATTACAATTCTAAATATCTATTCACCAAACAATGGAGAAACCAAATTTATCCAAGAAACACTATTTTCGCTCAAATCTCACATAGATCCAAACTCATTAATTGTTGGGGACTTTAACACACCACTATCCCCACTAGATAGATCAACTCCGCAAAAACTCAACAGAGAAACCGCAGATCCAAACAAATGGCATAGAACAACTAGATTTAACACACATCCACCAAATATTTCACCCAGCAGCATTAGAATGCACTTTTTTCTCAGCAGAAAATGGAATATTTTCCAAAATAGACCACATTTTAGGTCACAAAGCAAACTTGTCCAAATTCAGAAACAGTGAAGTTATACCTTGCATTCTCTCAGACCACAAGGGAATAAAATTAGAACTCAACACCAAAAGCCACCAAAGAAAGTCCTGTAACACATGGAGGCTGAACAACACACTGCTGAATCATGAGTGGGTCATGGAAGAGCTTAGAAAGGAAATTCAAAAGTTCATGATATTCAACAAAAATGAACACAGAAATTACCAGCTCCTCTGGGACACAACAAAGGCAGTACTAAGGGGCAAGTTTATAGCTCTGAGTTCCTACATCAACAAATTGGAGAGATCTGAAACCAACAATTTAATGAGACATCTGATCCTCCTTAAAAAAGAGCAGCAAGATAAACCCCAATCCAGTAGACAGAAAGAATTATTTAAAATTAAATCAGAATTAAATTAGAATCCAAAAAAAAACATAGAAAGAATCAACAAAACAAAGAGTTGGTTCTTAGAAAAAATTAACAAAATTGACAGATCCTTAGCAAATCTTATCAGAAAAAGAAGAGAACACACCGAAATAAATAAACTCAGAGATGAGAATGGAAACATCACCACAGAAACAACCAAGATTCAGAACTTTATAAGGGAATGCTTCTCAAAACTTTATGCTAATAAGTTTGAGAACTTGGCAGAAATGGACCTTTTCCTAGCAAATATTGACATGCCAAAACTAAACCAAGATGAGTTAAACCATCTTAACAGGCCCATATCAAGCATTGAAATAGACACAGCAATAAGAGACATCCCAGCTAAGAAAAGTCCAGGACCAGATGGTTTTACAGCAGAATTCTACAAGGCATTCAAAGCAGAGCTCACACCAATACTCCTCCAACTCTTCAATGAAATTGAAAGAGAAAGTTCACTATCAAACTCTTTCTATGAAGCCATCATAACCCTCATCCCAAAACCAGGCAGGGACTCATCCACGAAAGAGAACTATAGACCCATTTCTTTGATGTTTATTGATGCAAAACTTCTCAACAAAATTTTGGCTAATCTACTTCAACAATTCATCCAAAAAATCATACACCACGATCAATTCATTTCAGGCATGCAAAGCTGATTCAATACATGCAAATCAATTAATATTATTCATCACATCAACAGGAGCAAGGATAAGAACCACATGGTTATCTCAATAGATGCAGAAAAAGCATTTGACAAGATTCAACACCCCTTTATGATGAAGGTTCTGGAAAATTTAGGAATCCATGGGACATTCCTCAATACAATAAAGACTGTATATGACAAACCTATAGCCAGCATTATACTTAATGGTGAAAAACTAAAGCCATTTCCTCTAAACTCAGGAATGAGACAAGGATGTCCACTCTCTCCACTTTTCTTCAATCTAGTATTAGAATGCCTAGCTACAGCAATAAGACAAGATGCAAACATAAGGGGGATCCAAATAGGGAAAGAAGAAGTAAAACTAGTAGAAGAATAAATGACCTTGAATAGCAAAAACGATCCTTAACAGAAAGAATGGTGCTGGAGGAATATCAATACCAAATGTCAAACTCTACTACAAAGCCATAGTAATCAAAACAGCTTGGTACTGGCACAAGGACAGATCTCAGGACCAATGGAATATATTGCACTGAAAACCCAGAAATGAACCCACAGACCTCTAGCCCCCTAATCTTTGATAAGGGAGCTAAAAAAATAGAATGGAAGAAAGAGAGCTTCTTCAGTAAATGGTGCTGGCAAAATTGGTTAATCACTTATAGAAAACTAAAGCTACACCCTTTTATATCACCCTGCACCAGAATCAACTCCAAATGGATCAAACACCCTGGAGTCACAGCAAACATCCTGAAAACTTTACAGGAAGGAATAGGAGAAACCCTTGGTCTCCTTGGCATTGGCCAAAATTTTCTTAATAGAGACCCAGAAGCTCAACAAATCCAAGGAAGGTTGTACAAATTGGATTGCATGAAATTGCAGAGCTTCTGCATGGCAAAAGACATAGCTAGCAAGATCAATGGAAAGCCCACGGATTGGGAGAAGATCTTCACTAGCCATACAATGGACAAGGGTCTCATATCTAACATATATCTGGAGCTGAAAAAACTAAATCCCCCAACAACAAATCCTCAAAGAAACAATTACCCAATAAATAAGTGGGCTAAAGACTTAAAGAGAAACTTCTCTGAAGAAGAAAGAAGGATGGCCAATAGACACACGAAGAAATGCTCAATGTCCCTAGCCAAAAAAGAAATGCAAATCAAATCAACATTGAGATACCACCTCACCCCAGTTAGAATGGCTATAATCAAGAACTCTAATAACAACAGATTCTGGAGGGGATGTAGACAGAAGGGTACCCTACTGCATTGTTGGTGGGAGTGTAAACTTGTTCAACCACTTTGGAAAGTAGTATGGAGGTTCCTCAAAAGACTCCACATAGAGCTCCCCTATGACCCAGCAATCTCATTTTTGTGCATTTACCCAAATGCTCACAAACAAGACCATACTGAAGCTACCAGCACAAATATGTTTATTGCAGCATGATTTGCCTTAGCTATGATATGGAACCAACCCAGATGCCCCTCAGTAGATGAATGGATCAAGAAAATGTGGTATATATACACAATGGAATTCTATGCCTCTGTCAGAAAGAATGTCATTGCCCCATTTGTTAGGAAATGGAAAGACTTGGAAAAAATTATATTAAGTGAAGTAAGCCAGGCCCAAAGAAACATAGGTCCCATGGTTTCCCTTATTTGCAATAACTAGCATATGTCTGAGACAAGCAGAAAAGGTCAGATAAGTTGATGTTAGGTGAAATGAATCCCAAGATAAGGATTCAAATGTTTTTTTTCTTTCATGTGATTGTTTCTTACATATTTATAAGATGATTTCTTTGTTGCTTTGTATGTCCCTCCCTCACGGTATAACCCCTGCTTTCACTGTATTTGAAGTTGGTATAATTTGTGGAGGGGAAGAGAAAAAACAAATCATTTAAATAGGGATACAGGTAGACCCATTGCAACAAGGTAATGTGCAAGTCATTATGTTGAAAAACGAACTTTACAACTTTGGCGGGGGGGGGGGGGGGCGGAAGGGAGAGATGGGAAGGGATAAGATGGGGAAACAAAGAAGGAGGCAACAGTGCTTGATAAGTAATGTACTCATTATCTTGCCCATGTAATTGTAAGTCCTCTGTACAGTATTTTCACAATGAAAAAAATCAGTTTGAATAATATGCAAACTTAGGAACTAACCAATTATCTATGGTTCGCATACCTTACAAGTTCATACACAAACCCTTTATTCATGATGGAGATCATACATTGCTAGAGACACAGATTTATGAAAGTACCCAATCAAGGAAGACCAATAAGAAGAGATTTTTAGTCCTCATTTGAGTGGGAAGAAGGATTTGAATCTTCACCCATATCCTGGGTGGCAGGAATCCCAGATAGTGTAGGTTAAAAATCAATTGATCTGAAATAAACTATCTGACTATGCAAAGTTCCTAGTGGAGTATCTAATTTCTCTCTTGGGCAAATTGCAAGTGATCTGAGGGAGGGGAAGAGATAAGGAGTCCATATATGTAGGAGGATGGCTGTAAGTTTGTAGATTTGCTTGAGAATCTAGGCTCCTTTCTTTTCCCCCTATAAAAGATGAAGACTCTAATAGTAGAGCATGTAGTTACTTGCTGTGAAGTTTATGTAATTTATTTCATGTGTAAGAGCAGTAAAACGCACAGTGACACCTCCAAGAGACCCAGCAATGACATTTCCTCCAAGAGACCCAGCAATGACATTTATTTTGGCAGTGCATATTGATTTAATTTCTCAGTGTGTGAGTTGCATGTAAGAGGCAATTTTTTTTGTTTCCAAGACAAATATTCATAAAAGTAGCATTTACATATGCTAGCTATTCGAACACCAAGTACAACACTTGCAGACAAATGAAAAGAACTCCAGAAAATGCTGGGTGCAAGGCTTTAGAGAAATCTCCCGATGTAGGGCAAATATCACTTTAGGTAAGATGTCAATTATTTTTGAAGCAACCCTTTTCAACCTCTACCTCTAATATGTATTTCAAGTGTGGGTATTTTTTTCACCCTCCCAGCCCCTTTGACTCTTGCCTGCATTAGTGACAATTGGTTAAACTGTTGTCCCTTTTGCTTTCTAAAGTCCATTTGTCATAAAGAAACTAAAACGATCACGTAAAAGTGTGTATTAAATTGTCCTGCTTCCTTACAAATGGCTTTGTAACACTTTCAGAATAAAGGCTCATTTTCTTTCAAAGCCTATAGTTTCCAAAATTATCTAGCCCTTGACTTAGTCTTCACCTGAGTCTGTCCAGTTCTTTTCTGTGCTAACTTGGCTCCAACCACCAAGGGCTTCTTTCAGAGTCTGGTTATGTGTTTCTACATGAAGGCTTTTGTACTTGCTATTTTGGCTGGCTGGAAAAATCTTCCTCATACTACTTTTTCTTTGAGTAAGTTCCCATTTATGAATCAAGATTTAGTGCAAAGATCCTCAGAGAACCCTTCCCTGCCCACACAGTGTAGTGTCTCTATCATGTAACTGCTTTCTGGTCATCATAGCACCAATTACTGTCGTAGACTTTTGTACTGGTTTGCTTGGTTCTTACCCACTGCTCCCACTAGAATTAACTATTTGAGAAAAGTGATCTTTCCTGTTTACCACTGAATCTACAGTATCTACAGTAGCATCTGATATATAGTACTGTTGTAAGGTGAATTCAGTAGCGAGATACAGAGAAGCCACATTTTGAGAGGTCAAATCTTCCAGTCTTTATTAAAAGGTCAGCAATTATATGGTGACTTCTGTCTCAAAGACCAGAAGGCAACAAATACACTTAATATTGTTAGGAAACTGACCCATGAAGACCAGAGAGGAAAGAAACAACAACAACAACAACAACAACAACAACAACAAAAACCCAAATCAACTCAGCTCCTATGGAGTGCTGAAGTGGGACGCCATGATGACCGGAGAAGGTCCAGGAGACAGGAGATAGGACTCAAACACGGAAACACGAGACATGGCGTAATAGGCTGATCCAGGCCTAAAGAGGCACAGGTCAGGGGGCAGGATCACGGGAGACTCCCAGTCCCAGGCACTGGACTGACCTATCATTCAGGTCCCGGCCCCTGCCTCCAGAGATTCAGGCATGCCCATCACTTGGGAGGTGGGGGCTTCCCCTTCCCCCACCAGGGTGAGCAGACAATATTTCTGGTTGGTGAAAGATGAAGAACCTGGTCAGATCGCAAAACAGACCAGATCTAGAATGAAAGGTTCTTGTAAGATGATTTTAAAAGGCCAGTTTTAAAATCACAAGACTTTATAACAGTGTACAGATTAGTCTTGAAGATTCAAGAGACTGACTAAAGTTGGGCTAAACAAAGAGTCTTAGTCACTAGAAGAAAACAATTCTTTAAATCTAATTATCACTCCTCTGATTCTCTTTGCTCCTGACTCACATAACAAAACACGAATGACATTTCTTACCTGATTATCCAGAAGTCAAGCATTTCCATGCACAGTGAAAGAAAGGATGGCCTATTGCTTTGTCTTCAAGTACAAGTGTTGATTTTCATAATTAGTCATCAGAGCTGGAAGAAATTTTAAGCATATACCTGAAATAGAACAATAACTACCTCAAAAATAATAGCTATGTGTTGAATTGAAACCCTTTTGCATAGCTAAAGATTAGAAAAAAAATAGCTAACATTTATTGAGTGTAGTTTATGTCCTAATCATTGTTCAAAGTACTCTGAATGTAACACTATATTGAATTCTCATCATCAGACAGGTTAGATATCAATATTGTGCTAATTTGTTTATTGTAATATAACTAGTAAGGGTTAGAATCTGTCTGTATGCTGTGTGTATAGCACTCTGTCTACCTATTCAGCCTTTTTTCCACTCCACCATAGACATAGATATTTGACTCTTTACAGAGTCAGAACAGGGCCTTCAAACTTCAATCAACAGGGCTTATCAATAGAGTAATGATTGTTCCCAGAGGAAAACCAAAGTCATTCTAGTCTTAGAGATGATCTATTCTCACTTCTTTTTAAAACTGTATAAATAAGGAAATAAATATCCAACAACATTAAGACTTTTTTTTCTGGGGTCATATAGCGATAAGTTAGAAACTTAATGGGATGCTCTACTCCTTTTAAAACATCCCAAATATCCACTAGAGAGTAGTAAACAATGGAGTGAGTATATTAATTTGGGATTTAGAAAGAGTCACACATAATGTACAAAGATGGCTCTGAGCAGTTATGGTATACTGCTGCTCTACTAAGGATCGTTGGAATTCTCCAAGCCACTGTTTTAAAGAGACCCAACTGCAGATAGCTCAGCTTCAAATGACTTTGTCTTGTTTTTGTTAGTGCCTAAGAAAAGTGCACCACTGAGTAAAGTACACAAATATTTACTGAACATGCCATCCCAGTGCTCTCCGAGGTGGGGGTATGAGCACAGATGAAAGCAGGTGAGATAAAATTGTTCTCTGCCCTCCTGTGAGGAAAAGCAGAATAGTTTTCTTCTGCCAAGCAGTGAAGATAAATGCATCGAACAGAAAGTAAGGATATTATCCTTCCAGGATCTAGTAATGGCCTTCAGACCCATAGGCAGCTGTGCATAAGCTTTCCAGATGAATTGTTTAAAAACTACTTAGGGTATATCTTCTCTTCCTCATTTGTTCCTTTATTTGCAATTATCCTGTTGCCTTTTAGAAATCATTAAGAAAAAAAAGAACAAATCAAAGAGGGCAGGCTCTGGTTGAGCTCATTCAGAGTCAGTAAGATGAGGCAAAATGCATTTGGGGTGGGGGGTGGAGAGTATGCAGGCCAGAGCATAATGCTTTCTTTCTCTCTTTACATTGTCTAGATCAGCCTACTCTTGTCTGCCAAGGCCCTAGGATGTGAGTGCTGATGGATTCTAGGAGTCTGCTTTGCAACATTTGCTGATGCTACACTGCAGAAGAGAACTAAATGCCTTCTAAAACACTCTGGAAAACTGCTAAAACTCTTTTGCTTACCTGGTGCTTTATCCCCAAAAGTAACTATAAGCTTGGTCCAATTTACTGGAACCATAACAAACATTTATTGAATAAATGCATAGATCAGTTGTAAGTTCCTAGGGACTAAGAAGACAATAGTGTGTCTGTGCAGAAAAACAAAATCTAAAAAGTTTTCTTTCAAACTATTTTCAGCAAATGGCCAAATAGCCAAGTTACCAGCTTGATAAAAGGTTTAATGTAAATTGATTTATCTATTCTCTTATTATGGAGGGAATAAAATAAAGCCTAAAAATGCTTGTTGTCACCTGAATAAAAGGATTAAAGACAAGAGAAAACTCAGGTTGCTGTAAATACATCTATCTATCTATCTATCTATCTATCTATCTATCTATCTATCTATCTATCTATCTATCTATCTATCTATCTATCTATGGTTAAAGACAAGAGAAAATTCAGGTTGCTGTATATACATCTATCTATCTATCTATCTATCTATCTATCTATCTATCTATCTATCTATCTATCTATCTATTTATCTACTTTCCAAATTATAGCAAGTTTCCAAATTTGGCAGAATGGCTTTTTGTTTCATCTCTGCCACAACAGTTAACCCACAGAAGTGTGTTACGAGACAGGAGGAATACAAGGTTGATTATTAACCCTTTATAATTTAGAGAACCAGCACTCCAAGAGCAGAGTGTCTGTGAATCTTAAAATGGGAGTTCTGTGTTTTTTTGCTATAACCCTCCTCCCAATGTCTTTCTGAGACAGGGAGGGTTTGTTGATTCATTCTTCACCAAGAACTTCCTGAATAACTACTGTGTGCTAGGTACCACATCAAGAAACAAAGGTACCAAAATACATTATGACATTTGCCCTTGAAATGCTAAAACTCTGGCAAAGGAGGGTTACCCAAAAGCAAGTAACTGCAATGTATTATGAAAAGCACACTGATTGAAATATGTTCTGCTAATACAAAATGCTTTGGGAGCATAGATTTAAAAGCTGCCAGTTCTACAATGTGAGCATATCTGCTTCTGCATATGGTAGAAAGATTTGGAATCTTTCACCAGAAAAATCACTTCTGCATCAAAATTGTCAGTACAATTAGTAGTAATGAAAAGCTATCAGTGGTTATCAATTTATTGATTTGCAATTGATACCCAAGAAATATTCCAGGAGCTAAATTCTCACATTTTTCTAACAAGGCTCAGAACTTAATAAGCTTTAATATAAAAAAAACTTTATATTGAGTTTCTTCAGAGAAACTCAAGCCATTCAGATTTTGAAGGGGTTAGTTTCTGTCACCATGATGACAAAGGAGACCTTTGAGAAAAAAATAAAGTCCTAGTAATTTACTGTTGCCAACACAATGTACAGTGTCTGAGGATGTTATGGATGAAACTTCTCCATCAGCTTTAAATCCTTCTTTTGTCTCTGGTGATTATACAATGTCTGATGTTCCCCATATCCCATTGGCTCCTTCCAAAGCCAACCTGAGAAGAAGAAAAGACAGAAATCAAAAAAGAAAGGAATGACTTCTCAAAGTTGTGAGACAGCCTGCTGTTCCACTTCCCAGCCAAACAAATTATGCCATTGTCTACTGATTTCAGTATTTGGGTCATTGGTTTGTTTGCCTACATAAACATAGGTTGCCTACATAAGCATATCTTGGTTAACTATACCAAGACTCAACATGTCAGACTGGAGAATAACTGAGAAAACAAAACTGAGAATTTCTTTTGTCTTCCCATTCTCTTCAGTCTTGGGTTCTTCTAGTGGTATCTTTACTTTTATGTAGTTACTTGCCCTTCTTATAATGTTCTTTCTATATCTTCAGTCATACACCAATGAAATTTTTTATTGCTAAAACCCCACAGAGATATCATAAAACCAATTGTTCTTAGAAGCAATATTTTAAAAAAAATTTTTGTTATTCTAAAGGTGATGTACAGAGGGGTAACAATTACTTAAGTCAGGTAATGAGTATATTTCTTTTTGAACAATATAACCTCTTTCCTTGTTTTTTCCCCCCAAGATTTTCCCTCCCAGCTTCCCTCCCATACAAGCTGTATAGGTCATTTTCAAAGTAGTGTCTAGTGAGTATCATTGCTGCATTTATTCACCTTTTGTCCCACCATTTCTTTTTTTCCCTAACCATCTCCCCAAACAGATAAACTTAAATATGAGACAAAACATGCAGAAATAAAAAAAATAATGACAGAGGAGAAAAAAGGAACAAAATAACATAAAACCTCTGTTTCCATTTCTTGGAGTTGACCTCAATAATCATTATTTTATATGATCATATACCTATCACTATTGAACTTTTGTGATTCTCTCCTAAGCCTAGCCTTCTGTGGTCTTACTGTGTGAATGACTAGAGTCCTGTTTAATTTATTATGTTCAAGTGTAATTTTTTGTCTTTTACCATGCAGTATGTTTACTTGTAGATTTATAGACACTTTCTAGTTACAACAAATAAGATAAACTTGTTCAACCACTTTGGAAAGCAGTATGGAGGTTCCTCAAAAGACTTCACATAGAACTCCCCTATGACCCAGCAATCCCACTTTTGGGCATTTACCCAAATGTTTACAAACAAGATCACACTAAAGCTACCAGCACAACTATGTTTATTGCAGCATTATTTACCATAGCTAAGATATGGAACCAACCCAGATGACCCTCAGCAGATGAATGGATCAAGAAAATATGGTATATATACACAATGGAATTCTATGCCTCCATCAGAAAGAATGACATTGCCCCATTTGTTAGGAAATGGAAAAACTTGGAAAAAATTATATTAAGTGAAGTAATCCAGGCCCAAAGAAACATAGGTCCCATGGTTTCCCTTATTTGCAATATCTAGTATATGTATGAGTCAAGCGGAAAAGGTCAGATAATGTGATGCTAAGAAAATGAATCATTAGATATGTATTTTAATGGTTTTTTTCTTTCATGCATGTGTTTCTAACGCATTTATAAGATAACTTCTTTGTTGCTTTGTATGTCCCTCCCCCACAGTATAACCCCTGCTTTCACTATATTTGATGTCAGTATAACTTGTGGAGGAGATGGGTAAAAACAAGTCGTTTAAGGATACAGGTGGACCTGTTGCAACAATGAGAAGTACAAGTTGTCATGTCCAAAACGAGCTTTACAACGTCGGTGCGGGGGGGGGGGGGGGGGGGGTGGAGGGGGGAGGGGAAGGATTGGGATTGGGATTGGGAGGGGGGAGGCTGGGAAGGGATGTGAAGGGTAAACAAAGGAGGAGCCTGCAATGCTTGGTAAGAAATGTATGCATTATCCTGCCCATGTAATTGTAACCCCTCTGTACAGTATGTTCACAAATAAAATTAAATTAAATTAAAAAAAAAACAAATAAGGGAAACTCTGCAACCTATGTTTCTTTGGGGCTGGATTACTTCAGCTAATATAATTTTTTCAAGTCTTTCCATTTCCTTACAAATGATGCAATATTATTCTATCTGATGTAATCATAGAATTCCATTGTGTGTATATATATATATATATATATATATATATATATAATATTTTCTTGAGCCATTCATCTGCCAAAGAGCTTTTGGGTTGATTCCATATCTTTGCTATGGTAAACAATTCTGCAGTGAACATGGTTGTGTTGGTAGCTTTAGTGTGTGGTAGCCTTGTCTGTGGCCTATTGGATAAATGCCAAGGAGTAGAATTGTTAGGTCACAGGGAAACTCTATATTTTAGAAAACTTATAATAACAGATGTTATCAAGGATGTGGCCAAAAGGGAATGCTACTACACTGTTGATAGGAATGTAAACTTGTCCATTCACCCAAGGAGCAACATTTAAAGGGTGGATTCAGAACACTGAAGAGTAGTGTTCAGAATTCTATTTGGCCTCTGTTCAGCCCTGTGACTCTGACAAGTTGCTATGATTTCACTGCCCATTAACTTCTCCTATTGTTAAATGTGTGGTTCAAATTAATTTCATGTTCTCTGAGTACAAGTTCATAGGACAGCAGGAACTTTAAAAAAGTTTTCTAAACAATAGTACTCTATATTTAGGGATGAGGAGTTGTTCTATTTTCATCTGTAAGTCAGAATGACAGCTAGTTTGGAAAATGGCAATATTCCTTTCAGTTTTGTTGAACATTCCTTTCAGTTTTGTTGTGGCTGGATAAATTGGACAATCACAAAAAAAGAGAACAGAGGAATAAGTAACTTTACAGTGTTCAAGTGATGAAGTATGGGTTTGAGCTCAGTTTTCTAAATGTATCAAGCAGGCTGCATGGATTTCACAATCTGAGCTAACTAGGACTATTCTCACTTAATCAAGATAAATAACTCTCCAATGAATTGTAGGAGCAATAACAAGTTATCATTTTTCTGTTTTGTTTTTAAATTTTTATTTTGGTAGTACTGGGATTTAAACTGAGGAGTTTGAGCTACATCCCTAGCCTTTTTTGCTGGATAGCTTTCATACATATTTATCCTCTAGGTGGTCTTAGACCACACTTCTCCTACTGATGCCTCTTGCATAGATAAGATTACAGGCATGGAACACAGTGCCCAGTGAGTTTGTTCAGATGGAGTCTGGAATGGAAGAACAACAATACTTCGGCTATCTGTGTCCCAAGTAGCTGCAAATGCAGGTGTGAGCTGCCATGCCAGGCCAATTTTTCCTACTTTAAATGAGGTACTAATAGACGAAATATTACTTTTTACGGTCACAGCCAAAACAAAAGGCAAAAATAGCAATTGAGATCAAGGCAATTAAATTTGGGCTTCTGACAGCAACAGAGTTTTATAGACAAAAGTCTTCCCAGCCAATTTAGCAGGTGCCTTTGATCAGCAAGAATAGTTAAGAAGGAAAATTGAATTCTTTGAAAACAATTTGGAGAGGAACTTGGAAACCAAATCCAAACAATACTCTGGGGCTGACATTTCAAAAAAAATGTATTTGCTCTTTATTTTAATCCCTTTGGTACTGTTATCAAAGTGAAGGCATGACATATGGAACCAAAAAATATTCAGTGAGATGAAGGAGTAGTCAGATGTACATGATTGGAAGAGGCCCAGAGATTACAATCTGGTTCACCTTATACATCCAATCCCAGCTCCCTTACGACTCATGAGGGCTATCATTTATGGACGGTCTGTGATATAACTGCACTTAGACTGAAGTCTGGAGAGAGCAACCATTTTAACACAAGGTCTCAGAAGCTAGAAGAGATTAAGTTAGTACTGGGAACTAGCCATTGCTTCCTGCTGCTTCTGCACTTGACTTATCTTCTGACCATTACTATAACAGGCAAGTACACAAGCCAATGCTAGCAGCTTTGGTACTTTCTCAACTTTATTCAGAGGATTGCTGGATGCAATTGCTATGGAGCAGTTTTCAATGAATAACAGACTGTTATAAAAGGGATGGTTTTCCATTGCTTTCTTGTCCTTCCTGTTTTTTTTTTATTGTTCTTGTAGCTTGTTTTCTATGAAATTCAATGCTGCCCCATGGTGTCTGATTGTCTAGTCTATATGAGTCACTCATTGATGTTGGGAAATTAGTTAAGGGTATAGTCCCTTACTTATTGAAACATTATATCTTATCTACATAGGTATTGTTTGCATTTAAACACTATTGATAAAATAAATATATTGAATTTACATAGTTGGCCAGCCAAAATGATCTATAGTAAATGACTTTTGTAAGAAATGATCTTTGATGATACTGAAACCACAAGTAAGGAATGATAAGTAAACACATCATGTTTAATGAATGCCATAGCCCAGGACATAATATGCCTGAAGGCACAAATGAGTAGAGAGAGACTGAACAGATTTATTTTGCCTTTATGTCAACAACTTCTCCAGAAAAGGAAATAAATCATATATAATAGACCATTGATTCTCTATAATATGAGTCAAAAGCAGGGAAAAATGCAGTGATTTTACATGGTATCAATCAATCAATCAAAAGTGAATTCCAAATCAACCGTGTGAACTTGCACCTCATTGGCAGAGCATCTGAGCCTACCAGACATTTCCAGCTCCCTTCTTCAGCATGCCTTGTGGAGAACAGGAGTAGGAGAAAGTCACTAGAGGAGTTGGGTTTTGCCTACCTGAGAAACAAGCTTTCCAAGAAGGTGAAATGTTCAGTTCTCTTGATGACCTTAAAATCCAACCTCAAGATCTGACAGACTGTGGGACAGACAGACTCCAAAGAAGCTGATTTCCACATGTCTCAGATGCCATTTCTTTTTGTTTCTGTGAAGCTACGTAATGAGATTCTTCATGCATAAAATTAATTTTTGCCCTCTTCTATCAGCTGAAGTATTTACTTATACTTTTGTCAGATTTTATTTATACATGCAATAAAAGAGACTCAAATCATTATGAAGGCTGTTATGGACAATGATGGGAGATACAAAGGGAAGCTGAAAGCAACCAGCCATCCATCCAGGGTCCCTTCAGAGGCAAGGGTGCATTATGCAGGAGATTTCCCCTGCAGACATGCATGAGGCCCTTCTTACTCAGGGTGGCACCTCAAGTCAGATTCTAGTTTGTTGCTGGGGATGAAGGGCAGGAGCAGTGCTATTAATAAACACAGCAAATAATTAGGCTTTGTGGGAATTTGGTTGTTTTCTTACACAGTAGATTTGCTCTCAAATCTGTCTTAGATCGTCCTGCTCCACTGCTTCATAGCTGGTGGATTGCTGCATGGATTTACCCACTGGGAAGCTCTCTGGAGCTGGAAAGAAAGCAGAGCTGGACAACATGCTTGTTTGTAATAAGCGCTCTTGTTCACTGAGCATCCTCTAAAGCCAGGCTTTGTGCCAGGCACTGGGCCTACAGGATTTCATCTAATTGTCAAAACAATGCATAGGATAGATATAGTTAGTCACATCTTAAATATAAGGAAACTAAGACTTCAGGAGGTTCCATAAAGTCATAGGTCTAATACCAGCCTTTGAGAATTCTTTCATTTACACTGTTCTCACTGTGTAAAAGATCTCTCTTTGTCTCTCTGTCTTTCTCTCTGTTTCTCTGTCTGTCTGTCTGTCTTTCTTTCCCCCACATGATTCCAAGTCAAGCCTAGAAAGAGTTGTAATGTTTAGAACAAGCACAAGACTGGATATTCTTCCATTTTATTACTAATTGCTTCATGACCTTGAACAAATAACCTCATTTCTCTAACTGTCACACGATTCTTTTGAGAGAGAGGGACAGAGAGAGAGAGAGAGAGAGAGAGAGAGAGAGAGAGAGAGAGAGAGAGAGAGAGAGAGAGAGAGAGAGAGAGAGAGGAGAGAGAGAGAGAGGGAGAGGGAGAGGGAGAGGGAGAGAGAGAGAGAGAGACTGTGATCTGAAGAAGCCTGTTCAGGTTTGGCATTTTTTTTCCAGGACATTATCTTCACGTAGTTAACACCAGAGTATGTGCAAGTGCATATGTTAGCTCACAGACAGAAATGGAGCTCATTTTTCAGAGCTAAAACACTTGGAGCTGTGCCACAGCGCAGTGAGCATTGGGATGGTCTTGGATTTCCAAAGCCGCAAGTGACTGCCAAACTGCCGTGAGACATAAGAGACTTTTCTTGCTCACTCCCCTCCTGCCAACATTAGAGATTAAGAAGCACAAAGACAACTAAAATGAAAGTTTCATGAGATGCTTAAGTGCTAGCAACTGGAGATGAAGAATATCATTGTACAACTTAGCCCTTTCCAGGTTGGGCCCCATAATAATCAAGTCCCCAAGGCTATTTTTGGATTTCCTTTGCAGGAAAACTTGACTCTATGATCATCTCCTATTTCCACTAAGGAAATAAGTCACTAGCTATTTGCATCACCAGGAGAGACATCTCAAACAAAGAGTGTTCTTTGTCTCATCTCACTGGTTCTTGTATTTGACTCTGACATAGTAGGACCACAGCCACCATTTCATAGTCACTCCAAAAAAAAAAGCCCACTAAAAGCCAGATGGCTCATGCCAGTAATCCTAGCTACTCAGGAGGCTGAGATCTGAGGATTGAGGTTCAAAGCCAGTCTGGGCAGGAAAGTCCACGAGATTCTTATCTCCAACTAACCACCAGAAAACTAGAAGTGATGCTGTGGCTCAAAATGATAGAGCACTCACCTTGAGCTGAAGAGCTAAGGGACAGCACTCAGGCCCTGAGTTCAGACCCCACAATCAAGAACAACCACTAAAATACCCACTAAGATCCTACACTGAAAAGTCTCCAAAGTGATCACAGCCTAAATAAACAATTACACTGCATGATGTTGAAGACTATGGTAAAAAAAAAATCATAGACTATGGTAAAGACATAGGGAAGAGTTGAAGACTATGGTAAAGAGTTAGTGGTCATAGAATGGTCACATAGCTAAGCAGAAGTGAGTCCTGGGGAAAGACATTTCTTGAGTTAAGGCAGGAAGAAATAATTGCAGGAAATGTAGGTGTTAGCCTTGAGTCTTAAAGAACTAGAAAGTAGGCAGGCAAATGAATGAGAGGATAGTGTCTTAACAGAAAGGTAAATGGTCCTTCACATGTCATGTTATGCCTAAGAAGAGAAAAAGTGCTTCTTAAATACAGAGTCACAATGTTCTAACCTCAAAGGCATCCTCAGACATTGCAATTGTAAGGCTTAGATCTTCCGTATATGCAGCCTTTTCTATAAGTGTAGCTCATCTGTCTTTCCTTCCTAGGAACTCTATGGCTGCTTCTTAGTAGAAGGGTACTGAAAAATGCCATGTATCTTTCAAAAAAACAAGAGAACGAAACAATGGGAGGGATAGAAGAAACTGGCATATAAGGAACCTGAGCCATGGCTAGAAGCTCCCATGGACTGGGAGGCCCTAGGATCAGTGAAGCTCAGGAATGATTTCCAAAAGAACTATTCTAGAAAGGGGAAAACAGGCAAGAATATTAATAAGGCAGCAACATTCTTGACTCTGACATTGTATTATGAGTGGAAAGAGGATAGTTAAAGAGGATAGTGGAAACTTCTTTCTCTCTTTGTAATTGCTAAGAAATAAATGTGCCGGGTGCCAGGGGCTTGTGCCTATAATCCTAGCTACTCAGGAGGCTGAGATCTGAGGATCACAGTTCAAAGCCAGCCCAGGCAGGAAAGTCAATGGGATTCTTATTTCCAATACACCACTAGAAAACTGTGAGTGCCACTGTGGCTCAAGTGGTATAGCACTCACCTTAAGCTGAAGAGCACAGGGACAGTGCCCAAGCCTAGAGTTCAAGCCCCAAAACCCCCCCTCCCCAAAGAAAGAAAGAAAGAAAGAAAGAAAGAAAGAAAGAAAGAAAGAAAGAAAGAAAGAAAGAAAGAAAGAAAGAAAGAAGGGAGGGAGGGAGGGAGGGAGGGAGGGAGGGAGGGAGGGAGGGAGGGAGGGAAGGAAGGAAGGAAGGAAGGAAGGAAGGAAGGAAGGAAGGAAGGAAGGAAGGAAGGAAGGAAAGAAAAGAAAGAAGGGTAAACCAGGTGCCAGTGGCTCAGGTCTGTAATCCTAGCTGCCAGGAGATGGAGATCTTAGGTTGGAGATTTGAAGGTAACTTAGGCAGGAAAGTCTGTGAGACTCTTAGACAAATGCCAGAGTGGACAAGCAAGAACACAAGGCTCTGAGTTCAAACTCCAGTGTAGGCACAGAGGAAAAAAAGGAAGAAGGAAATGTAAAAAGTAGAAAATAGACTGCCAAGAGTAAGTAGCTATGCCCAAATAAAGCAAAAAATGATCTTCCCATTTATTATGACAAGGGGAGGAAAGTACAAATTAAGGACTTAGGGTATAATTCTTACCCATTCCTTGCCAGATTGGAAAAGCCATCAGCAGGGAGAGACAGAGGACAGCCCATGGCCTTCTCTTTTTCAGTTCATGTTCAGCTACAAAATGTTAGCTGATCAGATGTATTGAAGGGAAAAAGATTCAGCAGAGTGCTTAGAATCATCGTCAATATCATATAATTGAAGTATTATATGGCACTGAACCATGAATTGTATAAGCAATGTAAGTATTGCATAGCATCACTAGGGTCATTTTCATTTTCCTGACTGTGAATTACCACATTACAACAGTAGAAACAGAGAGTGGTAGGATGAGGTGAGATCATCTTTAAAAAAAGGCAGGATAAAAATAAGAATATATCAAGAAAATGTGGCGTATATATATGCACAATGGAATTCTCTGCTTCTATCAGAAAGAATGACATTGTTCCATTTAAAAAGAAATGAAAGACTTAGAAAAAAGTATAGTAAGTGAAGTAAGCCAGCTCCAAAAAATATAGGTTACATGGTTTCCCTCATTTGTAATAATGATAATGTGCCTATTATACATCTACTAATAAACCCAATGGATAGTAAAAGACAAAAAATTACACTTGGACATGATAAATTAAACAGACTCTAAACATTCATGCAGTGAAACCAAAGGAGGATATTTTTAAGAGAGGATCAGGGGCTCAACGGCTATGTGCCTATGATCATATAAAATGATGCTTATCGAAATGAACAACAAGATATGGAAGCAAGAGGGTTTTTTATTTTACTTTTTGTGTTTTTTCTTTGTTTTCCCCCTTTTGTTACTGTTTTTGACTTCTGTATCTTTTGTCTTGTATGTAAGTTGATCTGATTTGGGAACAAGAAAGTGAAGCACAGAAATGGTGGGACAAAGGCTGAACAAATGCAGCAGTGATACTCACCAGACACTACGTTGAAAATGAACCATATAACTTGCCAGAGGAAGGGCAGGGAGGGAAAAAAAACTGGGAGAAAATGAGGGAGGAGGTGACACTGTTCAAAAAGAAATGTACTCATTATCTGACTTATGTAACTTTCGCCCCTCTGTACATCACCTTTACAATAAAACTTTTAAAAACACCATTGAACAATTTTGTTCCTCACATGCAGAGAAGAAATGTTTCCATGAAAGAAAGCCAGAGGAGGGCCTCATGGGAAGCATTATAAGCTTTGATTTTTGCACACAATTATTAGTTTAATAGTTTTCTTTCTGATTACTAAAATGATAGAGGTTCTTTGTAGAATATTTAGAATATACACAAAGGCACACAAAAGAACATTAAGAAATTCACTATCTGAAAGGAAAAAAAAGCATTATTAAAATTTGATCAAATAGTTTAAGAGAAAAACAACAGAAAAAGATGGCAAAAAGCTATAGGAGAACTCTGACCTCTAGATTAGTTGGCAACTAATCTAGTGACAGAAAACATTGCCTCTATTCATGAATACATATTTAACCACATAAACACTTGTCAGCTTTTTTACCCCTAAAAGTAAAAGTAATTGAGGCAGAGTATGTTTGCATGGTCATCATTACATCAGAATGTCAAATCCATTTTATGACAAATGTTATATGCAATAGAAGTTCCTTCCACATTATACCCTGGAGCCCCACCATTCTTGCTCCTTTATCTTATCAGAAACTCTTTCCTTTTGGCCAATTAAATCTTGACAAAAATGACACCACTGACATCATTAGACTCAGGGACAGTATGAATGTTAAGGATAAAAAATGAAATGTATCAAAAATGATTTATGTAGGACAAAACAAGATGTGACTTAACATTTCTCCTCTGTACTTCTTTTGTAAATGCAAGGTCTGGCTAGACCAAGGAAGTCTCTGTGGGGTCTCAGTGGGACAGATCCTTTGCTGTTGCCGTTTGCTCTTACCACTTATGCTAAACTACCTTAGACTCAAGGTGAGAATACAGTAGCCCTTGGTCAAGGTAGGTTGTTTTATTTCCTTCCTCTCACAGGTGATCTTCTCTAAGCTACCCAATTGTGGCCCAGTCAATGTCTCCCTTTTCCAGCACAGCCCAGGATCCAGCCTGAGTTGCCCATAGAAACTTTTCCACTAACTTCTCTCTATTGGCTTTTACAAGAGTCAACCACCTTTAACCCATCAAACTCCTTGTACATAGAGGATTTTCAGATATTAGCATTATTATCACTAGAAAAACCACTGATTCTTGTGTTCCTAGCATTCCTAGAGAGTTAAGTACAATTATTCTTAGCAAAATATCTTGATATCAGTGACCCTACCACAAAAGAAATGTAATTTGCAATGTAGGTAAAAATCTCGTAAGGCATACCCACCAATGCAGCATGAAAATGTTACAAGAAGCTCAAGAGATTCTTTTCTGGTGACATAGCCACACCAGATTTCTAGATGAATGCATCAACCTCTAACATGGTAATATCAGGTGAGCATCTTTTACATTCCAAGACAAAGCACTGAAAAGTAATATTTCAGGATTAACAAAGGGCTCTCTAATTCAAAGATATAGAATATAGTAATAAGGTATTGTCTTAGTCGGTTTGGGGCTTTTATAAAAAGAACACCAAAGAACAAGTCATTTGTGAGTGGAAGAAAGCTATTTCTCATAATTCTAGAGACTGGTAAGTTGAATATTAGGTTTAGGCATCTGCCAAGGAACTCTTCTGCTGTATCCTAACAAGGTGCAAGGTGAACGAGGAAAGAGTGAATGAGAAGAGAGTGAACAAGATGAGGTCAGACTCATTCTTTTATAAAGAACCAATTCCTCAAAAATCAATCTGTAATATGAGCATTAATCCATTCATAGTAGTGCCTCTGAGACCTGAACATCTCCAAATAGGCCTTACCTTGCAGTACAACCCACTGGAGAACAAGGTTCTAACACATCAACTTTGGAGAGTACATCACGACTCTAATATTTATTAATTGTATGATAGATGTAACATATGTGTACATGTTGGAAGTTTATTTAACACTGTCAAGAACTTAGTAATTCACTGTGTTGAACCAAATATCTCAATTGCCCAGCCCACTTCATTTATTTGTTAATTAATCCATTTACTCATATATACCCATTGATCCTGACATTCAATCAGTTTCTAGTTATCATCAAAGCCTGTCAGTTTCTAAAATTAGTGAAAAAAACTTTCTTCAACAAGTCCAGAAGCTAATAGCAAAAACTAATAAGTAGAAAGCTAATATAGATTGATAGATAAATAGATAGATAGACAGATAGACAGACAGACAGATAGTTTGATGGAATAAGAAAACCCTTATGAAATTGTTACTATGTGTAAGGTATGATTCTCTGTGTCTCTACAGGCTTATTCATCATAACAAACTAATGAGACATATAATATGATCTGTTTTTGTTGTTGTTGCCAGTCCTGGGGCTTGAATTCTGGGCCTGGGCACTGTCCCGGAGCTTTTCTGCTTAAGAATAGCACTCTATTACTTGAGCTATAGCTCCACTTCTGCTTTTCTGGTACTTAATTGGAAGTAAAAAATTTGGAGGATTTTCCCACCCTGGATGGCTTGGAATTACAATCCTTAGATTTCAGTCTTTTGAGTAGATAGAATAACAGGTGTGAGCCATTGTTGCAGGTAACTTTGTCCAAGATTACTAAGACAAAATGAAATAAGAGACAACCTGAAATGTCTTGTGAGTATGCAGCTGAAAGAAGTTCTCAGTGCATGTTAGAAGGAATCATTTTCCAAAATTAATATTCATACTGTGTCTCAAGGCCTAAAATAAGAATGGGACAGTGCAATCCACACCTTCCCCTGCTGTAGATTTAACTCTTATGAGCAAGAAGACATGTTTCAAGTGCCCAATGCTCAAGATGGATGTAACAACAACAAAAATGACTCTGTCTTAGAATGCTGCTTGCCAAAGAATGAGTCTAAACTGTTCGACTAGCCCAGAGACAATATGCTTAAGAAGAAAGCAAGTTTATTCAGACAGAAGCATTCTTCCAAGACTTTGAAAATGGCAGAGTGATTCCAAAGAATGAACCAGATGCAGGGCAATGTTTCCTTGAGCATCCAACCTAAACAGGAAGTTATCTTCTTTGCATCTTTGAAATAACAAGGAATTTTAAGAAATGTAGGGTTTTTTTAAAGTATTTGTCTGAGCTGACAAGTTTTCTATTCCAAAAGCTCAGCTCAGCCCAGAAATTTCATGTTAATTCATGCTTGGACATTTGGGATTTTAAATAAAATTGATATTTTCTAAGAGGGAAGCCAATTTTCTTTTCCTTTTTTGTCAATACGTTGGAGAGTAACTAATGCTCATTCATTTTTTTTCTTTATAGAAAACACTGTAGCAAAAGTCTTAATGGTATGTTTTCTTTTATACATTTTTCATTTTGGAATCCCAAGGGATGTATTCTTTATTTTTATTTTGGAATCCCAAGAGATATATTTTTATTTTGGAATCCCAACCTGTTTTGGTTGCAATAACATGCAAATAGAGTATATATTTAGAATAACTTAGTGAATAATTTACAGTCTGTATAGTAAATTATTTATTTACTCTAGGCATACATATTTAGAATATGAACATAAATATTTTATAGTCTGTGCCATTGCTAATGAAAAAGAAATTCAATCAGCCTGCTCACAGCTCTGGATTATATTGCACATATATGCTACATCTGCAATGGCCTGCAAGCAATTACAGCTCATCATTACACATTTTAAAAATTACTGCATTTTCACGATTTTCCAAAACAGTCAGGCTTCAGGGTGGGTTTCAATCTTCCCTCCTCCCCATCTTGCCTCCCAGTTTTCCTTCCTGCTCCATTTCTGTAGTTTTTTATGGGTATCTGATTTCCTCTTCATCAATCAATATATTTTATTGAGCACTGACAACATATAATGCATACAGGAATTGAGAATAAATACAACAGGAATATTAGCTGTAAGACTTTCTTGAAGGATATATCTGGCTAGAATATATATATATATATATATATATATATATATACTTTGCAAAGTAATTAATCAGTTAATTAATTGAAAATCAAAACTAAAAAGTCAGAATACTTAATTGAATGTATTTATTCACTATTGTGAATGTTTTTTAAAAAATAATAGCTCAATAGGAAATGTACTCATTGTACATGTAACTGTAAAACCTCTGTACAATAATTTTACACTAAAATATATACAAAAATAAAGAAGATAGCATTTGAAATAAAACCATTGGTGCTTCTATTACGCTTCAAAACTGAATTTGAATATATATCTAGGAAGAATCTGTGACCACTGATTAAAATGACCTTTTCTCAAATGTATTCCAGAAAACCCAGTGAACCCACCACCCAGCAGCTGCTGAAATTGTTACCATGAACAAAAATAGAATATAATGTAAGCCTGAAAAGCAAAAATAACAGTGACTTAGAGAACCAGGAGCAGCATCTCCTCATATTAAATAATTTTAATATTTATATAGAACTATAAAGCACAAACAGACAAGAAATGGAAATCAGATAAAGCTACTAGAATTAAGGGCTTGTTTGCCAAATCCTTGACATATGCAGACAACTTTTTTTGAAGCCTTAGTTCTTTGAAATCTGGGTAAGGTAAATATTTTTTAAATGCATAGATAAAAATGTATAGAAAACCAGGTACTGGTAGCTCCCGCCTGTAATCCTAGCTCTCCAGAAGCTGAGATCTGAGAACTGTAGTTCAAAGCCAGTCCAGGCAGACAAATCAGAGACTTCAATTAACCAATAAAATACCAGAAGTGGAGGTGTGGATCAAGTGGTAGAGCTCCTTGAACAAAAGATGTCAAATGAAAGCCAAGGTCCTTGGGGAAAGAGAGAGAGAGAGAGAGGGGGGGGGGAGAGAGAGAGAGGGAGGGAGAGAGAGAGAGGGGAAGGAAGGAAGGAAGGAAGGAAGGAAGGAAGGAAGGAAGGAAGGAAGGAAGGAAGGAAGGAAGGAGAGAGAAAAAGAAAGGTAAACCAATACAACAGCCATTTTCACCAGACAATATGTTGGAAATGAACTTTACAACTTGGGGGAGGGAGGTTGTGGGGAGGGAAAGTGGGAGAAAAACAAGGGAGAAGGTGACAATGTTCAACAAGAAATGCACTCACTACCTTACATATATAACTGTAACCCCTCTGTACTTGACCATAAAGGTAAATTTTAAAAAAAGAAAAGAAAAAAAGTAAAAGGAGACCACAGATAATATTTTCTGTGTCATTTCTACATTCCAGATCTTTTCCATGCCTTGGTAGGTAGAAATTTCACAATAGCCTTGTAAATTACTACTATTTAGAGTTGAGAAACCGACTTAGAGTTTAAAGATAGAAAGCTAGTAAGTAACAAATCTCAAGTAGTTCAGATTCCATAGTACTAAATCTGAAAACTCTTCTACACTGAATAAACGGTTGTATTATTTATTGGAGGATAAACATTAAAAGATCATTACTTCCCCACTCACCAATAGTGGAGGTGAGGAGAGATTAAGACAGACATAAAACATTTTTTTTTTGGTGGCTGTTTCTTGGAAAGTCAACAAGATTAGTAGCATTTGTATCCAACTATTAATCTTTGGTTGAACAAATATCTGGTAAAGATTTCCCCCTATTTTCTGGGCTGTTTTCATTTTGGTAATTATTTTCTTTGGTGTGCAGATTCAATCTTTCTTGTCAATTCTTGCTAGTATTTCCTGAGGCATTGGAGCCCTACTCAGAAACTCATGTTGTATGCCTCCATACCTACGTTTTCCCTTAGCCATTTCAAAAATTTAAGATTTACATTAAAGGACTTCAATTCTTTTTGCCAGTCCCTTCTCTCCAACCAGGACTGAGGCTTGAAATTAGGGCTTTAAACTTGCTTGGCTAGTGCTTTATCACTTGCGCTATACCTACAAGCTCAGCTTTTTGCTGATTAATTTGAGATAAAGTCTCTCTGACTTTTATGCCTGGGCTGACTTTAAACCATGATCCTCTATATCTCAGCCTCCTGAGGAGCTAGGATCAGGTCTGAGCCACTGGCATCTGGTCTTGAATCATTTTTTGTACAGGGTAAGAGATAAGTGTATCTAATGCCAATCTTCTACATTTGTTTACCCAGTTTTCTTAATGTTGTTTGTTACAATGAAGCTGTCTTTTCTACACTGTATGTTTTTGGTTATCCCTTTGTCATGAATGAGATGGCCACATTGGCTTATTTTCTGGGTTCTCCATTCAACTCCACTGATATACACATACTTTGTGCTGGTTCTACACAGCTGGTTACTCTAGGTCTGTAGTATAATTTGATATGAACTCATAATAGTAATACCTCCAACAATACTCTTTATGTTCAGGATTGCTTTGTCTTATACATTTCCTTGTGAATTTTAGCATTCTCTTTTCTATTACTGTGAAGAATTGGAATTTTGTTGTAAATTATATTGAACTTCTGTATAATTTGGCAGATATATTAGTAATATAATCATTTTCACAATGGTAGTTTTAATTATCTCTGAACATGGGAATTTGTATCTTCTAGTGTCTTCTTTATTTTGTTCCTTTAGTATTTTATATAGATTTCATTGTACATGTCTTTCAGCTTTTTAATATATACACATACACATATACATATAAAGTTTAAGGCTACTGAGATTGGTGTTGTTTTCCTGAAATTTTTCTCAGCCTGTTAATATATTGAAAACTTCTTCACTTTTGTATTTTTGTGTTGTATCCTGCCACTGTTCTGACAGTGTCAGATCTAAACGTTGTCTGCTAGGCTCTTCAGTGCCTTTTAAGTATAGGATTATTTCATCTACAATAGGGATATTTGACTTCTTTCTTTGCTATTTTGTATCCTCTTTATATCTTCCTCTTATTGCTCTGGCTAAGAATTCAAGCATTGTTTTGAATAAGGGTAGTAAAGAATGGAGCTCCTTGTTGTGCTCTTGATGTTAGCAGAAATGAATTCAGGTTTTGCCTATTTAGTGTTGATGATAGGCTCTGTGACAAATAACCTTTATTATATTAAAGTATGCTCTTTCTATTCCTATTTTCTTTAGGATCTTCATCACAATGGGATATTGGATTTAGCCAAAGTTTTTAGGGCATCTATTGAGGTGATCATATAATGTTTGTTATTGAGTGTATTTATATGATGTCTTAGTGAGGCTTTTGAGTTTATGTTCATCAAAAAAAATTCATCAGTAGTTTTATTTTTGTTATGTCCTTACAGTTTTAGTATCAGAGTAATACCAGCTTCATGAAGTGAGTTTGTAAACATTCCTTCCCTTCCTATTTCATGACTTTGAGGAACATTGGTATTGTCCTTCTTCAAATGTCTGATAGAATTTTTCAGTAAATCCACCTGATCCTTGGGTTTTCTTTCTTGGGAGACTTATTACTGCTCAATCTAATTGCTCATCAGGGATATGGTTTGATGTTTTGATCTCTTAGTTAAATAATGTTGGTGGGTCATAAGTATTTAGAACCTGTCCATTTCTCTATTTTCAATTTTTCAGAACATAAATTCTCAGCCAGGAACCAGTAGCTCATGCCTGTAATCCTAGTTACTCAGGAGCATCAGACTTGAATATTGTGATTCAAAGCCAGTCTAGGCAGGAAGTCCATGAGATTCTTATTTCCAGTTAACCACCAAAAATATCAAAAAGCCAGAAGTGGAACTATGGTTCAAGCAGTAGAGCACTAGCCCTGAACATAGCTCAGGGTCCTTGTTTTGCTCAGGGACCCTGTGTTCAAGCCCCAGGAAAAGTATTAAAAAAAAATACAGGTTCTCAAAGTATTTCTTCATGATACCTGTGGTATCAGTGATCTATTTTAATATCCTTTTTAACTCAAAATTGATATATTTGGGTCATATCTTTCATTGGTTACTTTGGTTAATGTTTCATCTATCTTATTATCTTTTTAAAGAGTCATTAATCCTTTTTGTTGTTATTTTAATCTCTATATCATTAATTTGCATTCTGATCTTTAGTATTTCTTTCCTTCAACAAATTTTGAGTGTGCTTTTTCCTGCATTTCTAAGACCTTGAGGTGCATTACAGCTTACATATTTAAGGATTTAAATATCACGAAAGATTTAAAAGATTGTGAGATTAATCATAGTGTAAACTTCCTTTGTATAATAGAATCCTCAAGATATCTCCAGAGATTCTGGCAAATTATGTTTTCATCTTCATTTGATTCTAAAACTTTGCAAACTTTTTTCTTGGTTTCTTTAATAACATATAAGTCATTCTGGAGTTTATTGTTCAATCTCCACATGTTTGGATAATTTCTGTACTTTGTCTAGTTGATTTCTAATTTAACTTTATTATACTTTCTTAAGACAAAAGACATTGTTTTGAGATTTTTAAAATATTTTCTTACCTCTTGTCTAAAATGTGATCTATTTTGGAAAACATTTCATGAGCTTCTATAAAGAATTTATGTTCTGAAGCAGTTATATGGAGTGCTTTGTAGATGTCTATTAAGTTATGGGCTCTTTGGTGGATTATTCCTTTTATTAATATGCAATGACATTCTTTATATCTTTTGACCAATTTTGCCTTGGAACTTGCTATGTCAGAATAGTATGGGTACTATCTTGTGCTGTTGAATTCTGCTTGCTTGGAATGCAATTTTCCATTATTTCAGTCTAAGTATATCTTTGCCAGTAGGTTAAACTTTAGGCAGAAAGTAAAGTTGGATCTTGCTTTTAATCAAATTGGACAGTCTTCCAATTGGTTAGGTAAGACAATTTAGTATTAGCGTATTGTTGACAGATATGCACTAATTTCTCTCTTCTTCATATTACAGTTTTCTGACTTCCTAAATTAATAATGTCTTTTCTTTTCTAATTTTTTTATTTATCTGTTCTTCTAGTGAGATTTATTCTTTGCTGGGCTCATGTAAATGTGTTCATCCATCTTCCTTTGTTGTGTGTAGTATTTCTTTTTTTGGGGGGGGGGTTCCGGTCGTGGGGCCTGAGCACTATCCCTCAGCTCTTCAGCTCAAGGCTAGCACTCTAGCTCTACCACTTGAGCCACAGCGCCACTTATGGCTTTTTTATTTTCTGCTTATGTGGTGCTGAGGAATTGAACCCAGGGCCTCATGCATGCAAGGCAAGCGCTCTACCACTGAGCCACCTTCCCAGCCCTGTGTGTAGTATTTCTACACATAAGAATATGATAGGGCAAGAGAGAAAAATCTGATAAAAAATGTTTCAATGTAAGTAAGAAAGATTTGATAAAAGTAATGACAAATAAAAAACTAAAATATCCTTAAAGCAACATGAAATAGGAGCAATACTACATACAATACTACATACACTATTACATACAATAGTAAAAACAAAAGAAGTCTTTTTGGGGAAAAAAGTAAAGCAGCCAGATGTGATGGTTGATGCTTTTATCTCAGTACTCAGGAAGGAGGTTGAGATTTGTAAGACTGTAATTCAAGAATAGTTTAGGCATAAAAGTTACTGAGATATCTCAACAAAAATATTGGGAATGGTGACATGTATCTGTAATACCAGGTACACTAAATAGACATATTATGGTATAGGCAGCCCTGGGAAAAATATGAAAGTCCTCACATGAAAGAATTCCTAAGAGTAAAAAAGTATTGTGACATATCTCAAGTGGTAGAGTTCCTGTTTAACAAACACAGTCAATGGCGTATTTTCAATGATAGGGATCCACTCACTCTATAAACTTCTTTCTTTGCATTCTTGGACCCACTGCAGGTCAAAGAGTCCATGCATCTAGAGGCAGCAAGCATGCAGACTATGCACTGTCTCCCAAGTATATCAAAGCACAAAACACTGTGTTATACACTGGAAGGGGAAAACAGAGGGGACAGAGCATTCTGCCTTCTAGTCTCAAGGCTTTCAATCTGCTCAGTGGTAAACCATTCTGAAGGAGAAAATGAGTGCTCTGGACTTGGATTCAGAGTTCTCAGAGCCACGAGGCAGCAAACACAACACAAGAGAGAGGAAGCTCTGGAGGTCTCATAATCCTTAGGCCAGTGCATTGGAGTGCTCAGTCCCTGCAGCAATCAGCATGTGATATCACTTACTTCTTCCCACACATGGAGGGACCACTGGCCACTGTGCTTTTCCACAGCTTCACTTACTATTGTCTCATCTCTGAGAATCTATATCCAATTCTCTCTTTCTCCATGACTATTTCTCATTGTAGGTGGCATGGTGTCCCCTGTCTCCTTGACTTGTGATTGCTCCTTGTTTTCAGGTCTTCACTGTAGTCAAGTTTCAGTCCATAGGCCAGCTGTCAAGCTGATCATTGTACTTCAAGAAAGGTGGAATGATGCAGTATTTTCTTCTAGTGCTAACCTATCATGTAAAGTCACTGTCTTATGAATGTCCCTTACTTGATGTAAAGTTTGAGAGAACCATGGGCTACTCTGTGGCTGGGATTGCCACTCTGATATTACCAGGGTTGCCTGGTTTTCTTTGTGGTTGGGTTTTCAGATCTTCTCTTCTGAGGAAACTATGGTTGGAATTGCAGAAATTTTCCTACTACTCCTGGTGTTATCTTTTTTTTATTTTTTATTTTTGTGAACATACTGTACAGAGGGGCTGGTGTTATCTTTTGTGTCTCCATACTTTTTAGCTGTGCAGTCACTGTGTTTGTTTGTTTGTTTGTTTTTATCTCTCAGAGCAGGTTCTCCTTTGTTTCCATGACTTGTCATTCATGGAGCAGCATAGAGGAAAGTGTCAACCCATCACAGGACCATGAAAGTCAGTTTATTTTTGCTGTTGGTTTTTCAAAAAGTTAACTAACTTTTGACTTAGTTGATGGATTTAATTGCATGAACCCAGGATCTTGCACATATTTTAAAGTTGAGGCTTACCATCAGACCCAGTGCATGACCTGTTTTTATAAACATTTGAAGCATGTTGAGAGAAGATATCCTCAGATGACTACTATTTCAAGCTTCTTACTTGTGCTGGTAAATTTCCTACATTCTTAGAACAGATTGACTTTGCTTGATCTATCAAGTTGTGTGAAAGGTATATTAAATACCTCTCCATTAAATTATGGACTTGCCTATTCTCCTTGTAGTTCTGTCACTTTAGGGTTTAAAAATATGAAACTGAATTAATAAGAACAAAGATTTTAAATTATTAAAATCCTTGGTGAATTAAACCTTTTATCATTATAAAGTGCCCCTTTGTCTCTACTAATGACTTTTGTATGATAAAAAATGAATGACCACTCTAAGTGTCTTTTACTTATGTTTTTATCTTATACCCAGCTATCTTAGATGTTTCTCCTGGGAAGTTCACTCCACTGATTTAGCCTACAACATTGTAAATTTGGAATGTTGTAATTAACTTATTGATTTTACTATAATGTGGCTCCTTAGATTACTTTTAATTCTTTTCCCAATTTTTTCCTCCCAATCATCTTACTTTAATACTATCCAAAATAAAGATGATTTTACTCTTCCTAGTCTAGGTGATTGTCATTTGTAATCTGTATCTCTGGGGTTACTAGAGCAGAAACAATCTCCTATTATTCTACCTATTCTGGAAGCTAAGCTCTAAGGTTCAAAGCCAGTCCAGACAGGAAGAGTCTGTGATACTCTTATCTCCCATTGATCACCAAAAAGCTGGAAGTGTTGCTGTGGCTCAAGTGGTAGAACACTAGCCTTGAGGAAAAGAGCTCAGATACAGTGTCCAGGTACTGAGTTCAAGCCCCAGTACTAGTGAAAAAATTAACAATGACTAAAATGCAAGCATATCAAAGTGCAAACATATCAGCTTATTCTCTTTAAGATTAAAGACCACCTCCTGTCTATATTTTATTTATAAACATTTCTAATATCTTCTCTTCACTAAATTTAGTAGAACTATCTTAAATTTTCAAATTTAGAATGATAGTCTGAAATCCATAAGCCATAAATCAACAGTGCCAAAATAAAAACAAATATTTGAACCAGAAATGGAATCAATGATGTCAATGGCCTTTTCCAGAGAAGCGTTTGCTCCTTACTTGTCTTGCTTTGTCTTTCTTTTTTGGTACCATAGAATTGGGCTCCCAACAAATAGGTCTTTGCTCTGTCCAGAGGTACAACTCAACTTGGCATTATGAAGATTTTACAGCTAAGAAAGGATGACTCCTTTCATTTCCTAGCTACCTTTCCTTCAACATGATTATATTCCTTATGTGTTCCATATTTACCTTGTTTTCTATAGGAAGGAGAACCCAAGAACCTATCAAAAAGATGAAGGAATTGGGAGGGGTATGCGATAATTATATATCTGATACTATCTCATTATCAAGCTGAAGAGCTCAGTATTGCTCCACACCCTGTACCCCCTCACAGACACTCCTGGAGACCGAACTCTAGACCTTACCCATGCTAGCACATACCCATATCCCCTTAACTTTTTGTTTTTGAGAAAGTCTCACTACTTTTCCTGGACTGACTTCATGATCTTCCTGCCTCCCTATCCTGAGTAGCTGGGATAAGAGGCAGGTACTACACTGCCAAGCTTCCCTATCCCCTTTCTAAGAATTAAAAAAATCATTGAAACTCAAGGTCTTCAAAACATATTTTTAAAACAATACCTAGCATAATTTCTAGTGCATACTTTAATTTATATTAAAAGTTACTATATATATAAGAATGTATAGCTATGCAAACACATACATATATTTAGGTACATAAAGATATTTAGGTGCTCTTTGGAACCTCTGGAGGACATGCAAACACACACATGCACCTGTGCATATCCCATGAACTGAAGAATGCACATAAGCAGAAATACTAAATTGAAAGAGAAATTATGCTTTGTCATTACTTACCCTTGTTTTCACTGTATTTGATTCGGGTGCCCTGCACCTTGTTATACATTTTCCTAATTTGGGGAGGGGAAAGGAAATAACAACAAAATGCTGAAATAAGGAGACAAGTTGTAGCCAGGAGCCTCTGGCTCACACCTATAATCCTAGCTACTGAGGAGGCTGAGATCTGAGGATCGCCATTCAAAGCCAGCCCGGGCAGGAAAGTCCATGAGACTCTTTTATGTCCAATTAACTGCTCGAAAACCCGAAGGGGCGCTGTGGTTCAAGTGGTAGAGTGCTCGCGCTTGCCTAGAGCTGAAGAGCGCAGGGATAGCGCCCAAGCCCAGAGTTCAAGCCCCAAAACTGACCAAACAAACAAACAAAGGATACAAGTTGACCCATTGTAGCAATGAGATATACAAGATACTATGTTGAAAAAGAACCTTACAACTTTGCGAGCAGGGAGGGAGGAGTTGGGGAAGTGGGGCAGGAAGGGATGGTAGGGGAAAAACAAAGGGGGTTAACAATGCTCCATAGGAAATGTACTCATTACCTTACTCATGTAACTGTAACCCCTCTGTATAGTATCTTTACAATAAATATACATATTTAATAAAAAAATAAAATAATAAAATGACATTGAGCTTTTTATAGAAATATACTTTGAAGAGGACCAGTTTTCCCTGCAATTAATCTGTTCCTTGTTAGAAATAAGCTTGTAAGGAGCAACATTTGTTAAATTAATGTAAATAGTATTATCTGTTAGAAAATAGGTAGAGAGCATTTATGTGATTTGGAAAGAAACTAACCCCTAAAAGACCAAAGACTCAGGAGGAAAACAGATTTTAGGATGACCACTTAAAAGAAATAGTTCTGTACTGCATCAGGTTTAAGGTGGCTTATTTCCAAACCAGAGAATCAAAGGCAGTCTCTTAATAAATGGACTCTCTTAGCTCTGACCACTGATAATTATCCCAGTGGGTAGGAACCAAAATCTCTATTATCCACAAATAAGTAAATGATATTGCCATCCTGGTAAAGTCCTTGATTATAAAAATCAAGTAGATTAAAGCAAAATCTCAACAAGAGTCCTTTGGGCTTCTAGATTACCCAAACATCTGCTAGTAAGCAGTCAATTTTGAAACTAGAAACTTGAACCTAGAGCACTTGTAGTGAAAATTAGTACAAATTAGTAAAATGTTCATGGAAGTTACACACTCAGAATAAAGTACTATACATTAGAATTATGCTGTTAATTTTTATTTCTTAGAGTAATAGGAGAGGTAAATTTGATTGGAGTTCATTATATTCATGTATGAAAATATCACAATGAAACTCATTTGTGCAATTAATATATGCTAACAAAAGAAAACCCCAATAAATAGAATAAAATTCTACTTTTCATATTTTTAATGTTATAGAATATCTTAATAGAAATAAGTTTTTCTATATGTCAAATCATTTGGCCACAAAAGAACATGATAAATGAATTAATTTCAACAAAAAACTACTTCCTTAAAACAGGGTAGCATAGTAAGAGCTGATATTTGTGTACAATTCTTGGCAACAAACTCTTTGAAACTTACCATTATATTTTCTAGACATTAAATAGGATATATGGTATAGGTCATGATTTCAAATCATGATTACACATCAAAAAAGCAAGAAAATTTGATAGTCAATTACATCACATGAACTGGCTCTAATTTAGCAGGCAAAATTCTTGCCTTCATGGTTCATATTTTTATTCTACTTGTATTACTTCTAATCAGTAGTTGTCAATGTCCTTGATAAAGATCAGTTTGGGCATCTGAGAGAGAGAATTATGTAGTTAATTTAAGAATTTGCAATGCCTTCTTGAGTCACATTAGAAACTGCCCTAGAGTTTTATTTCTATTATTCTTTATTTAATGCTACTTTACACAGCCAAATTGGGATTGTAGATAAAGCTGCTGGTCATTTTGTTGCTCTGGAAACAAAATATTTATTCTTTCTTCAGTTACCATTTCACCACCATTAACAGTGAGATAACTAAATGCAGAAGAAGAAAAATCTGTCTTTAAATATAGAATCTTTTAATTAAAATAAAGTAATGGCATATGCTCTTAATTTCTTTATTTGAATAGTTATAATCAAAGGGTATCACTTGTGCAAGAATCTAATTCTGTCTTTAACTATCATACTTTGGATTTTAAAGTTAGTGGCTACAAAATTCCTTAGAGCATGACTGCATATTTTAGTCATCTCACTAGGGAATCTTTCTATGGATAAATTATATTTTATTAAAATATATGAAAATTATCACTGAACACACTAAACATCTCAGCACAATATAAACAACACACCATTGTCTCCAGATGTAGGAGGCCTTAGTTAAATTTCTAAGTCTACCATATATAAGATTATGGTCAGAAAGCTCAATATTGTCTACTCCTTAGTTCCTGATCTTGGAAGTAACTGTTCAGATAGAGTGATATTTAAAGTCTTCTCCTGTGTTATAATACTGTAACTCTGGTCATACTTATTGAGTAGTGTTTCCATTGTTAATGTTAAAATGAAACTCCCCAGTGTAGTCAGATTTGCATTAACCATCCCATTAACAAACACCAGTCAACCAACCAGCCCATCATTTCTTCGCCTTGGCTGTTGACAGATGTACTTTATTCCCTAGTTGCAAACAAGTACCTCTTGTCTTGTGCTAGCAGAATAATTGGAAGATTTAAGAGAAGCTTGGGATTGACCACTGGGTTTGGTTTTGAAGGAAAACTAGCTTCACTCCCCACTTCTCCAGCTCTATAGCCTAATTGTCATGAAATAGGAACCACATGTAGTAGGCAGAACATCTAATCCACAGACCCAAACAGGAGGATCAAAAACTCTGACCCTTGGTAGTATGTGTGAATTAAGAAAATGTGTTTAACTCTTATGAATCACTGTCTCTTCTTTGTAAATTGAGGGTAATTGCAAGAACTGAAGAAAGAAGGTGAAAGTTAGTGTCCTGCTGTTACACAGTGATGGGCCATCAAGGCCAAGGACTGCACACATTTCTTAAATTCCTGTGCATCCATTGTTACCCACGAGTGACATCAGAGCTTACAGAAATCTGCAACAAGAACCCCATAAAACAATAATCTGTTTCCAAGGGAGACACAAACAGAGATTGGTCTCCTACTTGGGATTTGTTGACAGAGAATATGCAATAAACATTGGCTAAGCAATTACCTTGTTCAAGGTCATCCGCTATACTCACATCAGCTGCTTGTATTTAAAATGGTGTAAGGATTTTTCAGTTTGGGGCCTGTCAGGGAAAAAGAACATGTTTCTGAAATAGGTTATGAAAATGTTCTGATAAAATTATTCTCTCCTTTGGAGAGTGTCAATTAGCATCTGTCAAAGGTTCTGGACAAGAACCAAAGGAAAGAGGCTGTGACTAGAATTGGTACTCATCAATAGCACTTTGATCTACTGATCAGAATTCAGTAAGTGCACATTTTAAATTAGAAACTTGAACTTATATCTTCCAGTCCCATGCCTCTGTATTTAGTTTTACTTCAAGCCTAATGGGACACAACTATAAAGATGATGAAGCTCATGGACCAAGGCTGAGAAAAAAAATCTATTGGAATAAGGAAAGTATTCTAGACTAAAAAAACAAAAACAATCAAAAGATAGCACAAATGAAGCAAGGCACATATTCTTGGATAGGCTCTGGTGGCTCATGCCTATAATCCTAGCTACTTGGTAGACTGAGAACTGAGGACTGTGGTTTGAAGCCAGCCAGCACAGGAAAGTTTGTAAGACTCTGATCTTCAAAAAATGACTCAGAAAAAGCCAGAAGTGCATCTGTGGTTCAAGTAGTAGAGCAGTGGCCTTGAGCAAAAGAAGCTCAGGCCTTGAGTTCAAGCTCCAGGACTGTCAAGAAGAAAAGAAAGAAATATTCTGAGGCCCAGAAGTTCAACTGGAGGGTCCCACGGGATTAAATGTTAAAGGTTCTAGATGAATTAATTCTTTCTGGATGCTCTAAGAGGAGATCTGGTTTCCAGTTTTGGCCTCTGGTCTTCTTTCATCTTCAGAGATAGAAACGGTCAAGCAAGTCTTTTTCAAATCACATTTCCCTACTTCTTTCTTTCATTTATAAAAACCTTTGTGATTGAATTGTGTTCCTCTATAATCCAGAATAATCTCTTTATTTTAAAGTTGTCTAATTAATAAACTTAGTCCCAACTGCAATCTTAATTCCCTTATTTTAGGGAATGTAACAGAGTTACAGATTCTGGGGCTCAGTATATGGGTATCTTTGAGGGGGGTGTGGGTGGAGCATTATTTTGCCTACCTCCAGGTGTTATGTAGATGAGACAAAGACAGAAGCACTATGCACACTGGCAATACTTTCTAAGTAAATAGTTGTTTCTGGAAAGTCCCTAAATGATGGAGACTGGATAACAAAAAAAGATAAAAAAAAAAAAAAAACACATAAATAGCCAGACAGAATTGTAAAGTGGTACCTCTTCAGAGAGAAGGCAATACCATACTCTCAGTAATTCATATCCTTCAGCATGCTTTCTCCATAGAAATCCAGTCTAATGTGGTGGGAGTAAAGATCTGTGAATGAATCCATTCATTGCACTACCACTGGAAACAAACTAGATGTCACACACACACACACACACACACACACACACACACACACACATTCTATGGGTGATGTAAGTAACTATAAGTCTGATTAACTGCTTAAAAGATGTATTATGGGATGTCTGAGAAGCAAACTAGGATGGAATGGGCTCAATGAATGCGCTAAATCTTACTGCCCTATCCTTATCAGACCCTGGCTCACCACTGTACACAGGTGTTACTGTGGCAGAGTTTGTGATTTACAATTCAATATGGTCCTAAGGAAACATTTTTTTCTCCTCTTTAGTTCTGTGTTTATTTTAAAATTATTATCTTTAAGTAGTTATACAAATGTGTTTCAGTTCAATATGTCAATTAAAGAATACAATGTATCTCGGTCAGTGTCAATCCTTCCCTCATTACCTGATGCCAACTATCCCAACCCACCCATACACTCAACTTACTGGGTTCCATCTTTATGTATGAACATTGATTTTGTGACTATCTTTGCCCACTATTTCTTCCTCCATTTGTCTGCAAGATCATACTCTTAAGCCCCACCCACTCAGATAAACTATGTTTCAGCGCTTTATTCCTATTTTATGATCCCTAACTTATTTTCTTTTTAATTTTTCCCATGTGCCCAATAAATGGTATCTTGCTTTATTTTATATAGTACTTAGACCACCCTAAAGCTTTTCTGAAACAAAATGGGACAAATCAATTAATATTTAAAAATATCAAAGACCACACACATGGAATCAATGTGCCATCAGTAAATAGGTTGCCAGACATCAACCTATTGCTTCTAGTTTCATCTGTTCCTTAATCAGAAGGACTTCGAATTCCTGGGGTGTGAAATTTTGCTCTAGTGATCTCAAATTCCTTGACATCTCCATGGACGTATCAATTGTTAGGGAAGACAAATGTATACCTTTTTCTTTTGTAGAATGACACAGATTACCTGTTTTTCCTTATGTCTTTCACATAGCCTCTAAATGCCACAGTGCTTTACTTCTTTCACATTGCTTTGGCAGAAATAAGAGATTCTTCCCTAGAATCAGTGGATAAGATGCTCTCCAGAGACTTGGTATCGCAGCATTTGCAGAACCTTTTGTATTTGTTTTGAAAAGATCTATAAATTCAGTCATTATTTCTGGAAGCTTTTCTGAGTTGCACCAACCTCCAAGGTCTTATTTTACTCTCCTTTATTTTATCAGAAAATCTTGTAATAAAACAAAAAAAATGATTACCAGACATTTAGTTGAAAAAGGAAAAATGCAAACTCTGGCTTAAATTCTACCAAAATCAATCCATGAAATATTTTTCTTGATTCATATCTTCACTCTCATCGAGGGACCCAAACTAAGATCTCAAAACTGCTTTATATTTTCCCCTGAAGAATTCATTAATATGCTGAAACATTGGGGAAGTCTGGGGAGGTTGCAAGATGAAGAACATTTTTGCAGAAATTCAGGATATTCTGGTCATACTCTATGAGCAATGAAAAATGGATGAAATAATTTATTTAGAATGATGACTGACATGTATTTTGAAAAGGTAACATTAGTTCTATGTGCTTTGGTGTACCAAAATGATATAGTCCAGGAGGACTATGGAGGTGGATTTGATACAGATGATGAAGTTCATACAGATAGAAATGATCAAAGTTAATTTCTAAGACAATCCCATTAGCCAAGGTTGATGCTAAGCTGGAGAAGAGGAATGAAAGAGAAGGAGATAGTTAGGATGACTGCCAAATTTCTAGCTTGGTAGCTATTTAAATGGCATGAAAGTGCATTCACAAACCCATCAAGGAAAGAAAATAAAGATTTTATAACTAATGTATCCAAGATTCTTGGAGTGCAGTAGGGATTCTACATATTTTTCTTGCTGTTGTTACATATAAAAAATAAAACTCCAAATATTTTGTCTATCTATGTGTGTGTATACAGGTACATGTATATATATATGTATATATGTATATATATATATGTATATATATATATATACATATATATATATATATATATACACACACACACACACACACACATACATACTTAAGAAAATGTTTTTGTGCTAGTTTTTGTGCTAGTTCTGAGGTCTGGGCACTGTCCCCGAACTTTTCTGCTCAAGATTAGTGCTCTACCACTTAAGCTACAGCTCCACTTCTGTTTTTTGTTTTTGTTTTTTTTTGGTGGTTAATTAGAGATAAGAAAGTCATAGACTTCCCTGACTGGGCTGGCTTTGAACTGCAATCATCAGATCTCAGCCTCCTGAGTAGCTAGGATCACTGGCATGAGCCACTGCTTTCTGACCAAAAATTTAAAGTAGAACAATACCAACATGTTGATAATAGTTGGCAGAAGATGTTGAGATTTTTTTTTCCACTGAGGCGTTTTATTTATATGCATGTGTTAATCCCTAGAAAAAGAATCCCAGGGTTTTCCTTCCTGTGTGTTTCCGTCTTGCTTCTTCGTGGTCCATGATGCCAGCTGAGGTGGTCAGAACGATGAAGCAAATTGACGGGATGGGAGCAGATTATTCTGCCATTTTTCAAGGTCTTTGAGCAGCACATCAAATCGGGGGCTGATTACTCCACACTTGTTTAATCTGCCTGTGAGGTTCACAACAATTTTCCCAGCTCTGTGATCATCAATGATTTCAAACTCGCCAATGTAGCCATGCTTCATCATCACAGTAAGGAACCTGACAATGACTTTAGAGCACGGCCTGATGAGCGCTTGGCGTTTGCCTCCCTTCTCAGCATTGTTTATGTTCTTTAGGGCATCAGCCAGGACGTTCATGCGCACCATAATGGCGGCACAGAAAGATGGCGGAAAGAGCAATGTTGAGATTTTTTTTTAAATTTTTTTATTGTAAAGATACTATACAGAGGGTTACAGTTACATGAGTGAGGTAATGAGTACACTTCCTCTTGAACATTGTTACCCCCTCCATTGTTTTCCCCCTACCATCCCCTCCCTCCCTCCCTTCCCCGAGGTTCTTTTTTTTTTTTTTTTTGATTGTGATTAAGTGATTACATAATTTCCGGAAATTCACAGTATTGTGGAATAATGATGCTCACTTAAAGTCACAAGTTCATTCTAACTTTCCTGGAGCAAATTGTCTATCATAGTCTGTAATATATAACGGTGCTCACATGTTATATATCATATATGTGATCAGCAGCATGGGGATATTTGGTAGTGGTTCAACCAGATGAGTGGGAGTTCTTTGTTTCTTAAGTCCTGTTAGTTTTGTCATATCACCTAATATTTTGGATTTAGCATCCACTTATCAGGGAGACCATGTACTGTTTGTCTCTTCGTTCTTGGCTTACCTCGCTCAACATGATTCCTTCTAGCTCCATCCATTTCCCTGCAAATACCATTATTTTTTCATTTCTAATGGCTGCATAATATTCCATTGTGTATAGATACCACAATTTTTGGATCCATTCATCTGTGGTGGGGCATCTAGGTTGTTTCCATATCCTAGCTATTGCGAACAGTGCTGCGATAAACATGGAGGTGCACGTGTCCTTGTATATTGGTTCCTGTTGTTCAGGGTAGATGCCTAGAAGTGGTATGACTGGGTCGTAAGGGAGGTCAATCTTTAGCTTTCTACGGACCCTCCAGACTGCTTTCCAAAGTAGTTGTATAAGTGTACATTCCCACCAGCAGTGTAATAGCATTCCTCGTTCTCCACATCCGCTCCAGCATTTGTCATTGGCTGATTTGTGGATGTGGGACATTCTGACTGGGGTAAGGTGGTATCTCAGGGTTGTCTTTATTTGCATTTCCTTCACCACCAGGGATGATGAACATTTCCTCATGTGTTTCTTTGCCATTTTTATTTCTTCATTTGAGAAGTCCCTCTTTAGTTACCTTGCCCATTTAGTAATTGGTTTGTTAGGTTTGGGAGGGATTAGTTTCTTGAGTTCCCTGTATATACAGGATGTTAACCCCTTGTCTGATATATTGCTGGTAAATATTTTTTCCCAATTAGTTGGTTGTCTTTCTAGCTTGGTTGCGATAGCTTTATCTATGCAGAAGCTTTTTATTTTAAGGTAGTCCCATTTGTCAAGTCTCTCTCCAACTTGTTGTGACCCTGGGACTCTGTTCAGGAAGTTCCTTCCTGTGCCTATTAGTTCAAGTGTCTCTCCTACTCTGTCCTGCAGTAGTTTCAGAGATTCAGGTTTAATGTTAAGGTCTTTAATCCATTTTGAGTTGATGTTGGTGCATGGTGATAGGCTGGGGTCCACTTTTAGTTTTCTGCATGTGGCTGCCCAGTTTTCCCAGCACCAGCGGTTGAAGAGGCTGTGTTTCTTCCATTGTATGTCTTTGGCTCCTTTGTCGAATATCAGCTGGCTGTAGGCCTGTGGATTTATTTCTGGATCTTCTATTCTGTTCCATTGGTCTTCGGATCTGTTTTTGTGCCAGTACCATGCTGTCTTTGTTATTATAGCTCTGTAGTAGAGTTTGAAGTTCGGCATGGATAGCCCTCCCATATTGTCTTTATCCCCTAGAATTGTTTTGGCTATTCTAGGTCTTTTGTTGTTCCATATGAATTTTTGGACTGTTTTCTGTATTTCAGTGATGTACGTCATTGGGATTTTAATAGGAATTGCGTTGAATTTGTATATTAGTTTTGGAAGTATTACCATCTTTACTATATTAAGTCGGCCTATCCAGGATCATGGGAGGTCTTTCCATTTCCTAGTGTCTTCTGCAATTTCTTTCTTTAATTTTTTATAGTTCTCATTAAATAGTTCTTTTACATCTTTGGTTAGGTTAATTCCTAAATATTTTATTTTTCGGGAGGTTATTGTGAATGGGGTTGCTCCCTTTATTTCCCTCTCTTCCTGTACATTATCGGTGTATAGGAAGGCAACTGATTTTTGTGGGTTTATTTTGTATCCTGCTATTTTGCCGAAGTGATTTATGATTTCTAAGAGTTTGGGGATGGAGTTTTTGGGATTGTGGAGGTATAATATCATGTCATCTGCAAAAAGGGATAGTTTAACTTCTTCTTTCCCTATGCGGATCCCTTTAATGTCTTTTTCTTGCCTTATTGCCCTGGCTAAGGGTTCTAGAACTATATTGAAGAGGAGTGGAGACAGTGGGCATCCTTGCCTTGTTCCTGATTTTAGGAGAATTGGTTGTAGCTTTTCCCCATTAAGTATAATATTGGCTATTGGTCTGTCATAAATGGCTTTTATTGTTTTTAGAAATGTTCCTTCTATTCCTATTTTCTCCAGAGCTTTTAGCATGAATGAATGTTGAATTTTGTCAAAGGCCTTTTCTGCATCTGTGGCGATAATCATGTGATTCTTGACCTTGGCTCTGTTGATATGTTGGATTACATTTATTGACTTACGTATGTTAAACCATCCCTGTGTCTCTGGGATGAAGCCTACCTGGTCATAGTGAATTATTTTTTTTTATGTGTTTCTGGATTCTGTTAGCTAAAATCTTGTTAAGGATCTTTGTATCTGTGTTCATCAAGGAGATTGGCCTGTAATTCTCCTTTTTGGTTGGGTCTTTGCCTGGTTTGGGGATGAGTGTGATATTGGCTTCGTAGAATGAGTTTGGGATAGCTCCCTCCTTCTCTGTTTCTCTGAAGAGCTTGAGGAGTATGGGTATTAGTTCTTGTTTAAAGGTCTTATAGAATTCTGCTGTGAATCCATCTGGTCCTGGGCTTTTTTTTGTTGGAAGACTTTTGATAGCTTCCTGTATCTCATTATAGGATATTGGCTTATTTAATTGGTTAACTTCTTCTTTGCTCAGTTTGGGCAACTTGTATTTCTCTAAAAATGCATTCATTTCTGCCCGATTTTCTTCCTTTAGAGAGTATAGCTTTTGAAAGTAGTCTGTTAGAATTGTTTGGATATCTTGGGTACGTGTTGTGATGTTTCCCGTGGCATCCCTACTCCTATTAATATGGGTTTCCTCTCTTCTTTTTTTAATTAATCTAGCCAATGGGCCATCAATTTTGTTTATTTTTTCAAAGAACCAGCTTTTTGTTTGGTTTATTTTGGTTATGGTTTTCTGATTTTCTAATTGGTTAATCTCTGCTTTTAATTTGGTTATCTGGCTTCGTCTAGTAGCTTTAGGTCCCATTTTTTCTTGTTTTTCTAGCTGTTTTAATTGCAACATGAGATTATTTACTTGGTCTGTCTCCATTCTCTTGATGTGGGCACTGAGGGCAATAAATTTGCCCCTCAGGACTGCTTTTGCTGTGTCCCACAAGTTTCTTTGTGAGGTGTTTTCATTTTCATTGAGTTGTAGGAAATGCTTTATTTCTTCTCTGATCTCTTCTGTTACCCAGGCATTGTTAAGGAGTATGCTGTTGAATTTCCATGTATTAGAGAAATTTCTGCGGTATGCTTTGTTATTGAGAGCTAGCTTGATTCCACTGTGGTCAGATAGTATACAGGGGATTATGTCGATCCCTTTGTATTTGCTTAAGTTCCTTGCATGAACTATGATATGGTCTATTTTGGAGAAAGTTCCGTGAGCTGCTGAGAAGAATGTGTACTGTGTTGTTTTAGGGTGAAATACTCGGTAGATGTCAGTTAATTCTGCTTGGAGTATGGCCTCTCTTAATTCGGTAGCTTCTTTGCCAATCCTCTGGTTGGTAGATCTGTCCTTTGGTGAGAGTGGTGTGTTAAAGTCTCCTAGTATTATCGTATTGGGATCTATTTTATTCTGTAAGTTTGAGAGCATTTGTTTGACATATCTTGGTGCACCAATATTTGGGGCATATAAGTTGATGATGGTTATATCCTCCTCTTGGATTGTTCCCTTTATTAATATGTAGTGTCTGTCCTTGTCTTTCTGTACTGATATTAATGAAAAGTTTATTTTGTCAGATATCAGCATAGCTACACCTGCTTTCTTACTGGGGGCGTTTGATTGGTAGATCCTTTTCCACCCCTTCACTATGAGTTTGTTTGTATGTTTGGCTCAGATGGGTCTCCTGAAGGCAACAGATGGATGGGTCTTGTTTTCTGATCCAGTCCTCAGTTCGTTTTCTTTTAATTGGCGAATTCAGCCCATTTATATTAAGAGAAAGTATAGAGAGATGCATTGTTGTCCCTGCCATTCCGTTTTCCTAAGTTTTTCTTCTTTCCTTTCCTCCTGTGCTTGCTCAGTTAGACTTTGAGTAACGCCTGTTTGGGGCAGGCCCCAGTTCCTGGTTGCTTTCTTCAGGTTGTGTCCCCTCTCTTAGAATTCTTTGTAATGCTGGCTTAATGTTTATGTATTCATTTAGTTTTTCTTTGCTATTAAAAGTTTTCAGTTCTCCATCGAATGTGAATGCTAGCTTTGCCGGGTATATTTGTCTGGGTTGGCAGTTATTGGCTCTCAGGGCTCGTATGGTGCTTTCCCAGGCTTTTCTTGCATTCATTGTTTGTGTGGAGAGATCTGCAGTGATTCTTATTTTTTTTCCCGTTGTAGTATAGCTCCTTCTTCATTTTTGCTGCATGCAGGATTGTTTCCTTATTATTCAGATCTATCATTTTTACTATAATGTGTCTAGAAGTGTTTCTCCTGGGGTCTTGCTTGTTGGGTGTTCGATAAGCTTTTGTGATGTAGTTAAGATGGTCGTTTTTGAGGTGGGGAAAATTTTCATTGATTATATTGTTAAATAGGTGGTGCATTCCCTTGCTCTGGAATTCCTCACCTTCGTCCACTCCAATTATGCGAAGGTTAAATTTTTTAGCATTATCTGCTTGCTCTTGAATATCCCTTTGGTTTAATTTGAGTGATTTTTCCATATCTGTCACTTTTTGGTCCAGTTGGTGTATTCTGTCTTCTGTATCTGACACTCTACCTTCCATTTCATTCACTCTGTTGACAGTGGCTTCTATTGTGGTTTGCATGTAGGAAATGGATCCCTTTATGGATTCAATGTTGGTTCTCAGAGTACTGATCTCACCTCTCAATGAGGTATGCATTACCTCTAATTTGGCGTTTATCTCACTTCTTACTGAGGTTTGTGCAGCTTCTATTTTTGCATGCATCTCTTGTTTGATACCCTGTATCTCTTTGGATAGTTCATCCTTGTGCTCTTTCAATTTCTGATCAACTTCTTGCTTTATTTCTTTAGTCATTGCCTCCAGCAACCCTTGGATATAGCTTTCATCTTCCATTCCTGCTTTGCTCCTACTGGGGCTCTCCCCTGCATGGCTGCTGGCTTTTGAGGTGAGCTTGCTGTCCTGGGTGGTGGTAAACCTTGTGATTTTTCTCTGTGATTTTCGCATGGAGGTTCAGGAGACTGCTCTTCAATTTTGTTTTAGTGTATCTGTCTTTGCTTGGTTGCTGATTCTGTATTGGTAGAGAGAGTCTGTGCCTGATCTGGGTTCTGTTGGGAGCCTATTTCCAGCTGCTATTCTGACTTACTTAGGATTCTCAGCTCTCTGCTGTAGATTGCTGGCAGTTCCCACCTTTGGAAGGGTTGAGCAGCCTAGACTGCTTGTGTTTGCTCCTACGGGTGCTCTTGTGAAGAACAGATGCTCTGGATGCACTCTCCCAGATACTGGAGTCTGCTATGGGCTCCTGATGTGTTTTTGTTTGTTTGTTTTGGGCTGGTTGTGGGCTTGAACTCTAGGTTTGGGTGCTGTCCCTCAGCTCTTCAGTTCAAGGCTGGCACCCTACCATTTGAGCCACAGCACCACTTCTGACCCTTTTTGCTTTTGTGATGCTGAGGAATCAGATCCAGGGCCTCATACATCCAAGACTATCACTCTATTCCTGAGCCGCCTTAACAGTCTGAGCTCCTGCTTACTATCAGGTGCTGGCAGCCTGTGTTGCCCAATTCCCAGTCTAGGGTATATGGGTGGAGTTTTGGTGGGGTTTGGGCTTCTCTTGTCCTGGGCCTCCAGGTCTTTTGTTGTCACAGGCGTGCTTCCCGGGGAGTGTTGTTTCCTGGTTTTCTCCCCTCTGTTGAGGCGTATGCTCAGCTTTTTACTTCAGCTGGGAGGAGTTGGTCGTGTTGTTCAGGTGTCGGATCCCCGGGCCTGGTTCCGGCCCCAGCCTGGTGCGGGCTCGTTAGGCCTGTGCTGATGTGTATACCACCTAGGTTATGCAGCCTGGAGTGCACTCGTTAGGCCTGTGCTGATGTTTATACCACCTAGGTTATACAGCCTCGGGGACACAGTTCAAATTTCTTCTACTGTTGGTTGTCTTGACCCAGGGGCGCTGTTCCTGGCTTGGGCATTTAAGCTCCCTTCCAGGGGTGCCTTTGCTCTAGCCTGGCCAGCTGAGTGTGCTCCACGGGCTGATGGAGCTCTCAAACAGTTCCCAGTTTTAGTGGGTCCTGTGGTCCGGGTGTTGGGGTAGGGAGTCTAGGTCAGGGTCTGGGGATTCCCTCCAGCTCTGGTCTCCCTTGAGGGATACACTTCCCCTGTGGGGTACTCACCCTGGAGCTGGTTGTTTCTGTGTGGTGTAGGTCGTCATTTGTTGTTGCAATCCGAGTTCAGTTGGGATGGTTGCGGGCTGGATTGGGCAGTGGTGGCTCTGTGTGATTCTTTTCTGTCTCTGCCTCTATCGAAGCTGTCGGGTCAAAAGTGTCCAGGCTCAGGCAGCTTCTTCGCGGTGTCTCTGGGGCCCGGGCAGCCCCGCCGGATTGTTGCGATCATGATCGGGCGGATGGTCTGCCCGACAGGTCCCTTTGTCGCGCTGCTGGTGCCGAGCAGCTTTGGCGGGATGGAGCCTCTCTGCTCCGGTGGAGAGTGAGGGGTGGGGGTGGGATCCTCGTGGAGACTCCCGGCTGGTAGGTTTCTCTGTTCCTGGCTATCCGGTGTTCTGTAAACCGGTACCTGGTGATCTGAAAGCGGCCCCCTGTGCGTCTGGGGCTCCGGCAGCCCCCACCGGGCCAGCTGGCCAGCGGCTTGGTGCACTGCCGTGCGGCCAGTAAAGGTTGGGGGAGGGGTCTTCACGTTTCTCTGTTCTGAAATTCTTCTTTTCCTCTCTTTCTTTTTTTGTTATTCTCCGCCTCTGGTTTTTCTCTGAGTATTCATCTTTTTGTTGTTGTCGGTCTCTTGGGGAGATTAAGCGTTGGAACTCGAACTCTCTTTTTGGTTGGAGAGAGCTGTGGCGTTTCCCTACTGCCCCATCGCCATCTTGGTCCCCCCCTCCCAATGTTGAGATTTTTTAAGTAAAATATTTTATATTTATTTATATTTAGATACATTTTAGAAATTGTATATAGCATATTAATTATCTCTGTAATCAAAAAATGCAATGTAATATACAAGTTTATTTTTGGAAGAACATAAATGCTCCATGTTCATCTGTCTACATTTTTGTACTTCACCCCCCTGAAGGTAATTTGCACATAACAAATATTTTTAGCTATAGTAAAATTTCTGGATTTGTCATTGCCACTTCAACAAATTACCAAAGGTATCTTAAATAACACAGATTTGTTATTTTGGGGGCAGAGGTTAGCAACCCCACACCAGTTTGACTGGGTATCTGTAAGGCTTCAATCCTTTCTGGCAGTTCTAGAGAATTAACTTCCTGGCCCCAAGTTTCAGACACTACTTATGTTCATTCCTTACCATATGTCCCCTTCTTCCATCTTGCTAGCTAAATACATCGTATCTCTCAGAACCTTCTCCTATTGTTTCAATTCTGACTGGACCAGAAGAGTTTCTACTTTATAGATTCAGAGTGGGCCCATCACATAATCCAGGGTAATCTGGATTTCTCAAGGTTTTTCTCCACAGCGCTTCTTCAGGGTATCCTTTTCCAAGTGAAGTAACACAGCCATGGGTTTTAGAGACTGAAACATGGATATCTTCAGATGACCATTATTTTCTTCACCTTCAGGGATACTAACATTTAATGACATATTTCTTTAATCTTAGTCCTTATTAGTTGCTCTATAATTAATACATATAACTAGCTAGGACTACATAAATACAGTATTTCTTCAATGCTTAGGAAGTAACTTCTCCCAAAATAGTAATTAGTTCAGGTCTTTGTTTCTGAGAATGGCTCTCTTTACTAACCATCTCAGGTAACATAAGCAACTAACTTTCCCTACATTGGAATAGTTCAACTTTGATTTTGCTCTGAATTAAAAAGTGTTATCAACAGGGGGGGAAGATGGCTGAGGAGAGGCTGGGGGCTAAGCAAGCTCTCCAGTAGAAACCAGTATTAGTATACCAGTGGAAAAATCTAAAGCTAGAGAGTCACACCAAGTGAGTTATAGTACAGAGAGTTTGGCCAGAGAAGAAAAACTCAGGCAGCTTAGTTAAGGACACAGATTCGAGCAACCCTGGTTAGCGGCGGCAGTAGCAGCTGGCAGCCAAATCGACTGAGAGAGTCAGGAACAAAGGCACCAGAAGCCATGCCTGAGTGGATTCTACTTACCTCTAGCAAGAACTGACAAGGAGCAGAAATCTTCATTTGGCTGACCACAGACAGTCAAAGAGCGTGGACGTGGACCACCCAGAAACCTAAGGAAAACTGTGAGTATGCCCAAGACATCCTCACTCCTTCTCACAGAGCAGTGATGGGAAGGTAGCCCCTCCCCCACCACTGGAGAAAAACTCCATCTTTGATACTGACCCAGGCCCAGCCAGAGCAGCTAGCTCCATTTGACCAGTGGCGGGGCTCAGCTCCACCCCTGGGGAGAGTGGCCCTTCCCAAGCAGAAGCAGTTCGGTGTGGGCAGGGCAGACTCTTCTTAGTGGGTAAATAGAGCCAGAGGCTACTCAGCATCTCCAGCCCTAGAGCAATTGAAAACGTGATACACATAAATCCTGAGCTTGGCTCCAGGCTGCGCTGATTGGATCTCTCAGGAGCCAGCCCATCAGGGTAAATCTACTGACTGCTGACGGGCCACAGCCCCACCTACAACCTAGCATCCCTCACAACTCCAAGCTAGAGGAAACAGCCAGCTCCCTCTTTTGTGATACTCAAAGTGCAGCACCCTCCCACTGAGGCTGGGAGGGGGGAAATAAACTCCTGGGCAAGGCAGAGCTTCCTTCAGCTTGCTCAAACAAACTGATTTAAGAAAACAACCAGGCCACAGGACAACCAAACAACACAAGCAAAGCTGAGATTCCACCACCAAGACACTGGTTACGGACACAGGGGAGACACAGAATCTGCCCCCCCCCAAGGCTCCCTCCCTCCCCACGCCTTGCAAAAAATTTTGAAGAACTTCTTTTAATGGGAAAATACCATACAGAGGGGTTACAATTACATGGGCAAGGTAATGAGCACATTTCTTATAAAGCATTGTTGCCTCCTCCTTTGTTTCCCCTTTCCATCCCTTACCATCTCCCATTCCCCCACCTCCCCACCTCACCCCACCACTCCCCCTCCCTCACCCCCCCTCCCACCAAAGTTGTAAAGTTTATTTTCGAGATAACATCTTGTACATCTCATTGTTGCAATGGGTTCACCTGTATCCTTATTTAAACAATTTGTTTTTTCCCTTCCCTTCCACAAATTGTGCCAACATCAAATATAGTGAAAGCAGGAGTTATACTGTGGGGGAGAGACATACAAAGCAGCAAAAAAAATCATCTTATAAATATGTTAGAAACAATTGCAAGAAAGAAAAAAAAATTTGAATCTTTATCTTGGGGTTCATTTCACCTAACATCAACTTATCTGACCTTTTCTGCTTGACTCAGACATATACTAGTTACTACAAATAAGGGAAACCATAGGACCCATGTTTCTTTGGGCCTGGCTTACTTCACTTAATATAATTTTTTCCAAGTCTTTCCATTTCCTAACAAATGGGGTAATATTCTTTCTGATGGAGGCATAGAATTCCATTGTGTATATATACCACATTTTCTTGATCCATTCATCTACTGAGGGGAATTTGGGTTGCTTCCATATCTTAGCTATGATAAATAATGCTGCAATAAACATAGTTGTGCTTGGAGCTTTAGTATGGTCTTGTTTGTGATCATTTGGGTAAATGCCCAAAAGTGGAATTGCTGGGTTATAGGGGAGCTCTATGTGGAGTCTTTTGAGGAACCTCCATACTACTTTCCAAAGTGGTTGAATAAGTTTACACTCCCATCAACAATGCAGTAAGGTTCCCTTCTGTCTACATCCCCTCCAGCATCTGTTGTTGTTAGAGTTCTTGATTATAGCCATTCTAACTGGGGTGAGGTAGTAGCTCAATGTTGTTTTGATTTGCATTTCTTTTATGGCCAGAGAGGTTGAGCATTTCTTCATGTGTCTATTGGCCAATCTTTTTTCCTCTTCAGAGAAGTTTCTCTTTAAGTCTTTAGCCCACTTATTTACTGGGAAGTTGTTTCTTTGAGGATTTGTTGCTGGGGGAGTTAATTTTTTGAGTCCCTTGTCCATTGTATGGCTAGTGAAGATCTTCTCCCAACCCGTGGGCTTTCTATTGATCTTTCTAGCTATGTCCTTTGCCATGCAGAAGCTCTGCAATTTCCTGTACCTTATTTTTTTTCTATACTGTTTTCTATTTGTTTTCATTTTTATTTTAGGTTTGTCTTTTGTTTTTTGTTGTTATTTCTTTTTTGTTTTTTAATATTCTCTTTATATTCTTTTCCCTTTTGGTCCTTTTTGTTTTTTGCCTTACTTAATAACTGTTCTGTTCACCCCCAGATATATATCTGTCTTCGATTGTTAGATATTATCCTTCATTGTGTGTATACTTAATTCAGCTAATAATTACTCAATTCACAAACTCCCAGCCTTAACTCCTTTTAATTGCAGAAATACTTCTTTATACTTATATTTAAGTGTTTTATTTTTTATTTTTCTTTATCTCTCTTCTCCTTTTCCCTCTATTCCTGCCCTTTCTCTGAATTGCTCTCTCACTTTCCCTCCCTACCTTCCTCCAATCTTATTTTCTCCTCACAATTCTCCCTAAATCTATTAATTTCTAGTCTGCTGACCCCTTCCTTGATTTTTCTTAGTCCATTGATCCCTAGCTGTTTGTTGTTGAACTAGATTCTAGCTGTTGAACTAGATTGTAGCTGTACCCATTTTGACTGGATCAAACTACAGGGTTCTAGTTGATGCTTGCCTTAAAATAGTGTTCTAGCTCAGAAATGGTTTGGCTATCATACCCAAATGGGCAGAACTAGCAGAAACACAAGAAAAATGGCAAGTGCAGTTATTTCAACTCCTGCTCATGACAATCAGGCAACAAAGCAGTCAATGAATAACCCAGAGGAAAGTTCCCAAAATGCTCTACAAACACTACTGGTAAATATGGTGAATGGAAAGTTTGAAAGCCTACAAAGGTCTCACTGTGAGTGTGATAGGGAAATGCATGTGCGGGATAGGGAAATGTGTGAGTATGATAAGGCTAACCAAAGATTAATATAAGAATATTGCAAACATGATGAGATAAGCAAAAGTTAATACAGGAATATCGCAAGCATGCTGAGGCTAACCAAAGATTAATACAGGAGTATTGTAAGCATTATGAAGCTAATGAAAGATTAATACAGGAATTGCATGAGTGGGTTGAAAATAGACAGAGATTAATTGGAAGCATTCATGGAATCCACAAACAGAGGAATCCAGGGAAGCCACAAAGGAATGAATGAAGCCCAACAGAAGGAAAGGGAGTCCAATGAGACCATAACCAATCAACTAAGGGATTTGAGAATGAACACTGAAAATAAAATTAAGGAAGTAAAGAAGTCCAAAGAAGAACTAATACAAAGCTCAAACAAAAAATTTGAAGACATCAAATCTGACCAATTCGAAGGTAAAGAAATAAAAAACAAAGTAGAATGTCTTGACAGTAGGTTAGACCATGCAGAAGATCAAATCTCTGGGATTGAAGACAGCGTAGATATTATAAAGTACAGACAAGTATTCAAGACAAATCCAAGAAATATGGTAGATCCATTCAACATCTAGAAGACACCATCAGAAGGCCTAATTTGAGGATAATGGGTGTAAAGGAGCACCTTGAGACAGAAGGTAATGGCTTAGGAAATTTATTTAAGAGAATCCTAGCAAAGAACTTCCCAAACATTCAAAAAGATAGGTCTATTCAAATACAAGAAGCTTTTAGAACCCAAAATAGGCCAGAATAGGATATCCCACCATCACATTATAATCCACACAGGATCAATTCAGACCAAAGAAAGGATACTTAAAGCTATCAAGAAAGACAGATAAATCACCTATAAAGGGAAACCAATCAGAATAACTTCAGATTTCTCAGCAGAAACAATTAAAGCAAGTAGAGCCTGGGATGATGTATGCCATGTCCTAAAGACAAACAACTATCAACCAAGAATACTGTACCCAGCTAAACTCTCCTTCATAATGGAAGGTCAAATAAAAATCTTCCACAGCAAAGAAAAATTGCAACAATATATTTCCACCAAACCATCCCTACAAAAGATACTTAAAGATGTCCTACACATAGAAAACCAACAAGAGCACAATAAAGGCCAAGAAACATGCCTCAAAAAGAAAACCCAAGAATCATAGGAAGAACCCAGTTGGCACAGTCCCCAAGAAGGTGGATAACATGGCAGGAACTACCAAACACCTCTCAGTCCTAATTCTCAATATTAATGGATTTAACTCTCAAATTAAACGACATATACTGTCTAGTTGAATCAAAAAGCAAGATTCATCTATCTTCTGCCTTCAAGAGACATAGCTCATCCACAAAAACAAACAAACATATTCTGAAAGTGAAAGGCTGGAATAAAATCTACCAGATAAATGGTGCCCATAAGCAGGGAAGAGTTGCAATCCTAATATATAAAATAGACTTCAAATTAAAATTAGTGAGGAGATACAGAAGGCCATTACATACTAATTAAGAGATCTCTCCTTCAAGAGGATATTACAATTCTAAATATCTATTCACCAAATAACGGAACACCCAAATTCATCCAACAACCACTACTTTCCCTAAAATCATACATAGATCCAAAGACATTAATTGTTGGGGACTTTAACACACCACTATCCCTACTGGATAGACCAACCCAGCAAAAACTCAACAGAGAAACCTCGGATTTAAACAACTGCATAGATCAATTAGACTTAACAGATATCTACCAACTATTTCACCCAGCCACAACAGAATACACATTCTTTTCAGCAGCACATGGAACATTCTCCAAAATAGACCACATTTTAGGTCACAAAGCAAACTTGTCCAAATTCAGAAACATTGAAGTTATACCTTGCATTCTCTCAGACCACAAGGGAATAAAATTAGAATTCAACACCAAAAGCCCCCAAAGGAAATAATGTAACACATGGAGGCTAAACAACACACTGTTCAACCACCAATGGGTCATAGAAGAGATTAGAAAGGAAGTTGAAATGTTAATGATATTCAACAAAAATGAACAGACAAATCACCAGCTCCTAAGGGACACAGCAAAGGCAGTACTCAGAGGCAACTTTATAGCTCTGAGTTTCTACATCAATAAATTGGAGAGATATGAAGCATTTTAACATCTGAACGTTTTAACAAGGCACCTGAAGCTCCTTGAAAATGAGCAACAACTAAACCCCAATTCAGTAGATAGAAACAAATAATTAAAATTAAAACAGGATTAAATGAATTAGAGTTTTAAAAAACCTAGAATCAACAAAACAAAGAGTTGGTTCTTTGAAAAAATTAACAAAATTGACAGACCCTTAGCAAATCATATTAGAAAAAGAAGAGAACACACCGATATAAACAAGCATAGAGATGAGAATGGTAACATCACCACAGAAACAACCAGATTCAGAACATTATAACATTATAAGGGAATACTTCTCAAAACTTTATCGTAAAAAGCTTGAGAATCTGGAAGAAATGGACGATTTTCTAGCAAATATTGACGTGCCCAAACTAAAAGAAGATGATTTAAACCAACTTAGCAGATTCATACCAAGCATTGAAATAGAAACAGAAATAATAGACCTCCAACCCAAGAAAAGCCCAGGAGTGGATGGTTTTACAGCTGAATTCTAAAAGGCCTTCAAAGCAGAACTCACACCAATACTTCTCCAACTGCTCAAAGAAATTGAAAGTGAAAATTCACTACCAAACTCCTTCTGTGAAGCCATCATGACCCTTATCCCCAAACCAGCAGGGACTCATCAAAGAAAGAGAACTACAGATCCATTTCTTTGATGAACATCGATGCAAAACTTCTCAACAAAATTTTGGACAATCAACTTCAACAACGCATCAAAAAAATCATACAGCACAATCAAACAGTATTCATTTCAGGGTTGCAAAGATGGTTCAATATATACAAATCAATTAATATAATTCATCACATCAATAAGAGCAAGGATATGAACCACATGATTATCTCAATAGATACAGAAAAAACATTCGACAAGATCCAATACCCCTTTATGATGAAATCTCTGGAAAAACTAGGAATTCATGGAACATTCCTCAATATAATAAAGGCTGTATATGACAAACCTACAGCCAGCATTATAATTAATGGTGAAAAGCTAAAGCCATTTCCTCTAAATTCAGGAATGAGACAAGGATGCTCACTCTCTCCATTTCTCTTCAATTTAGTATTAGAATACCTAGCTAGAGCAGTAAGACAAGATGCAAACATAAAGGGATACAAATAGGGAAAAAAGAAGGAAAACTCTCCCTCTTTGCAGATGACATGATCTTGTATTTTAAAGAACCACATGGACTCCACTCCCGCATTACTTGAACTGATCAGAAACTGGCGAAATAGCAGGATACAAAATTGACCCTAAAAATCAATGGCTTTCCTATATGCCAATAATGATAAGAATGCAGATGAAATCAGCAAAGCAACTCCTTTTGTGATAGCCCCACAAAAAAATAAAATACCTAGGATTTAACTAAAGAAGTGAAGGACCTCTATGATGAAAACTTTAAAAATCCAAAAAGGAAATTAAAGCAGAACTAAGGAAGTGAAAAAACCTGCCATGCTCCTGGATTGGGAGGATTAACATTGTGAAAATGTCAATACTTCCAAAGGCTATCTACAAATTCAATGCAATACCTATCAATATCCCAACCTCATTCTTCAAGGAAATAGAAGAAGCAATAAAAAAATTCATATGGAACATTAAAAGAACCCAGATGGCAAAAACAATCCTTAACAGAAAGAACAATGCTGGAGGAATATCAATACCAAATTTCAAACTCTACTACAAAGCCATAGTAATCAAAACAGCTTGGTACTGGCCCAAGAACAGACCTGAGGACCAATGGAATAGAACTGAAGACATAGAAATGAACCCAAAGACCTATAGCCACCTAGTTTTTGATCAGGAAGCTAAAAAAATAGAATGGAAGAAAGACAGCCTCTTCAGTAATGGTGCTGGCAAAATTGGTTAACTACTTGTAGAAAACTGAATCTAGATCCTTATATATCACTCTGCACCAGAATCAACTCCAAATGGATCAAAGACCTTGAAATTAAAGCAAACACCCTGAAAACATTACAGGAAGGAATAGGAGAAACTGTAGGGCTCCTTGGCATAGTCCCATATTTTCTTAATAAAGACCTATAAACACAAATCAAAGAAAGGTTGGACAAATGGGATTAGATTAAACCTCAGAGCTTCTGCATGGCCAAGGATTTAGCTAGCAATATCAATAGAAAGCCCAAGGATTGGGAGAAGATCTTCACTAGTCATACAATGGACAAGGGTCTCATATCTAAAATATACTTAGAACTCAAAAAATTAACTCCTCCAACAACAAATCCTCAAAGAAACAACAACTGCCCAATTAGTAAGTGGGTAAAAACTTAAAGAGAAACTTCTCTATAGAAGAAAGAAGGATGGCCAATAGACACATGAAGAAATGTTCAACCTCTCTGGCCATAAAAGAAATGCAAATCAAAACAACATTGAGATTCCACCTCACTCCAGTTAGAATGGCTAGAATCAAGAACTCTGCGCTATTGGTGGGGATGTAAACTTGTTCAACCACTTTGGAAAGCAGTATGGAGATTCCTCAAAAGACTTCACATAGAGCTCCCCTATGACCCTGCAATCCTACTTTTAGCAATTTACCCAAACGATCACAAATAAGGCCATGCTACAGCTACCAGCACCACTATATTTGCATTATTCACCATAGTTTAAGGTATGGAACCAACCCCTCACAAAGCAAGCCAGACCCAAAGAAACATAGGTACCATGGTTTCCCTTATTTGTAATAACTAGTATATATCTAGGACAAACAGAAGAGGTCGAAAGCTATGTACATATGACCATATAACCTGTTGCTAAGGGAAGTGAACCTCAAGATAAGAACACAGAGGTTTTATCTTTCTTGCTGTTGTTTTTAATGTACTTATAAAGTACTATGTGATTTTCTTTTTGTTTGTTTGTTTCTTTCTTTGCATATTTTTCTTTCCTTAATACATTGTTATTGTATTTGATTCTGGTGTCCTGCATCTTGTATATACATTTTTATAATTTGAGGAGGGGAATGGAAATAACAAAATGCTGAAATAAGGATACAGGATGACTCATTGTAACAATGAGATGTACAAGACACTATGTTGAAAACAAACTTTACAACTTTGCAGGAGGGGGTTGGGGGAGGAGGAAGGAGAGGAAGGGGGAGTTTGGGAGGTGGAGAGGAAAGGGATGGTAGGGGAAAATTAAAGGAGGGTGTAATAATGCTCGACAGGAAACAGACTCATTACCTTGCCCATGTAACTGTCACTGCTCTGTACAGTATCTTTACAATAAAAATATATATTAAGACCAAAAAAAGTGTTATCATATACTACAAGAAGCCCAAATATACCAAGATTTTAAGTGTCTGAAAAGTCAGAGACTGATGTCTAGTGTCACTCAAAACTGAACATTTCATATATAATTATTTGTTTAATAAAAAAACCCTCTCTTTCCAGAATAATTGAACAATTTTATGCTCCCACAGTGCAGTAGCATTACCATTTGGCCACATCCCCTCCAGCATCTGTTGTTATTAGAGTTCTTGATTATAGCCATTTTAACTGGGGTGAGGTGTTTTGATTTACATTTCTTTTATGGCTAGAGAAGTCGAACATTTCTTCATTTGTCTATTGGCCATTCTTATTTCCTCTTCAGAGAAGATTCTATTTAAGTCTTTAGCCTACTTATTATTGGGGCAGTTGTTTCTCTGAGGGTTTGTTTTGGGGGGATTTAATTTTTTGAATTCTAAGTATATTTTAGATGAGACCTGTTGTATGGCTAGTGAAGATCTTCTCCCAATCCATGAGCTTGCAATTTATATTGCTAACACGTCCTTTGCCATGCAGAAGCTCTGCAGTTTAATCTAACCCCATTTGTCCAACCTTTCTTTGATTTGTTGTGTTTCACCACTCTAGAAAACAGTATGGAGGTTCCTCAAAAGACTATACATAGATCTCCCCTGTGACCCAGCAATTCCACTTCTGGACATTTACCCAATTGATTACAAACAAGGCCATACTAAAGCTATCCGAATAACTAAGTTCATTGAAACATTATTCATCATAGCTAAGATATGGAACCAACCAGATGCCCCTCAGTAAATGAATGCATCAAGAAAATGTGGCATATACATACAATAGAATTATGTGCTTCCATGAGAAAAAATGACACTACCCCAATTGTTAGGAAGTGGAAAGACTTGGAAATAATCATATTGTGTGAAGTAAGCCAGACCTAAAGAAACATAGGTCACATGATTTCTCTTATTTGCAATAATTAGTATACATCTAGGATAATCTTAGCAGATGAGCAGAATAGCTCAATAGCTATGTACATATGACCATATAAGATGTTGCTAAGTGAAATGAACTCCAGGACATGGACACAGAGGTTTTTCTTTTTTGTTGTTATTTTAATGTACTATGTGATTTTTTTGTTTCTTTTGTATGTTCTTTTTCCTATGGCTTATTCCCTGTTGTCACTGTATTTGATTTTGGTACCCTGGTATTTTATATACATTTATTTGAATTAGGGAAGGGAAGGGGGACAACAGAATGGTGAGACAAAGGACAAGGAGGAACCTATGCAACAGTGATATACACCAGACAATATGTTGGAAATGATCTGTACAACTTGGAGAGTGAGGGATGGGGGGGGGGAGGGAATATAGGAGAAAAGTGGTTGGAAGGGGTAACATGTTTGATAAGAAATGCACTTTTTACCTTACTCATGTAACTGCAACCCCTCTGTACATCACCTTCACAATAAAAATCAATTGTAGAATAAAAATACCTTCTCCTTATTAATGGGGAATATATCTGATGCAGTGGTCAAAATTTTAGGAAAAGCAGAGGGAAAAAACAAGGGCTGCTACCAATGGCTCAATCCTATGTTATAAATGGGCTCAAAGGATTCTACTGGAGGTAGAGAGCTGGAATATTAAAAAAAAAACATTTTTAGCTATAGACTCTCATTTTCAATCTGATTGCAATCATTTTATCAACATGCCGATAAGCATACATGCCTAGAGTCAATCTTACCTACATCTTTATATTATTGAGAATATTTCCCTAAACTTTCCAGAGACTTTTTTTTTGTTTTACAATCTTGGTAGCATTTTCAAATACATTTTTTCAAATACATTTTAACACTCTAATATTAAAAAGAAAGAATTCCTTCTTAGTTCCTCACTTTCTAATTTGTAAGACAGTGTAACCATTTTGGTTCTCCACCATAATCTGCTCAGTCTAAAAGCAAGGCTTTTAATGAGGCAGCTGGTTCAGTATCTCAGAGAATGAAGCAAACATGCTTAGCAACTATCATTTGAGTCTGATGTTTTTTTTTTTTTTGTCAGAGAGGATACAACTTCTCTGGTAAGGAGAAGCATCTACCCCATTAATGAGTCAAGCAGAGAAGGTCAGCTTTTCTTGCCTCTGAATACAATCAGAGCCACTTCCAATTTAGTGTGCTCTTCAGGGATGTGCCTAGTTTCATTTTCTTGAAAATTCGTGATAGATCATGGAATGGTGGCACCCTCTTCTCTGTCTTTCTCAAAATGATTCCCCACACAGATGTAAAGTCCTGAAAGGCAGAAATTTCCAGCAGCCCCCAAAGGAAAGCCTTATGGAATATAGAGAAACAGGAAGACCTGGGAGAGCGCCAGCCACACAACTCGCTCCTTAGCTCACACCAGATGTTGATTTGATTCTGACTCAGGCACTGGTAGATAAGTTCCAATTAAAGACAGATGATCACTTTCTTAATATCATACTAAAGTTACCATGCTGCCCAAAAGCAAAGTAGTAAAATGTAGCAGGTTGCAAGTCCCATCTTCAAGACAAAAAGAAAAAGAAAAAGCCTGTACTTCTGGCAGTTTTCCACATGGTAGTAAATGGCTATGTAATATTTTCATGTCTGTGACTAAATTCTAGAAGCCATCTAATACATCTTTCTATATTCAATTTAAATCTTTTCCCCTAAATTATCCTATTTTTAAAATAATAAGAAATAGGAATCATATGAAAGCTCAGTTAGGCCTTTTATTTTCAATCAAGGTAGATGGTATTAAAAGGATAAATGTCTCTGATATTGCATTTTTCTCCATCCCCAATCAAGGTCGTTGAGTCAAAACTCCGCTGCTAGAGAAAGAATTTTCTATGTAGTATTTCACACCATGTATCCACTTAATGTACAAGTGTAACATGTAAACAACACCTTGAAAGATAACAGTAGATTGTCTCAAATTTGTTCTTCATGCTCACACCTTCAACTGCTAGTGTTCTGCCAGTGTGATTTCTTTAGCAGAGAAGATGATGGCTTCAGGTACCTGGGATCTGACTTGGTAAATGGCAAATGAAATCTTTTCATCCTAATCAGAAAGGAGGACCAAAGGCAATTTGCATTCATTTGAGATTTACATTAGAGACTTAGACTCTTAACTTTACCCATGTTAACTCTCTTGATCTCTGTATAATATAGTTTTAAGGGATCTATAGTGCTTGAACATTGCTTTAGTCCATTTTAGCAGATGTAAGATATGACAGCCTGGGTAATTCATATAGAACAGAAATTTATTCTCTCAGAGTTATGAAGGCTGTGAAGTTGAAGATCAAGGCACTGGCAGGTGATTTGGCCTCCTGTGCTCAGATGGTAGAAGATGGCAGACTGCCTGTCAAAAGACTGAAGGGGAACCCCACTGCTGCCAACCCTTTTCATAGTGACATTAACCCATTCATTTTATATCCCACATCCAAACAGTATTGTATGGTAGATCAAGATACATGAGTGTGAGGGGACATATTCAGATTATAGAAGACATTCATCAAAAATTACATTGACATGTTAATTGGGATATATATGCCCAAGACTGGTGTAGGAGGATTATATGTAGTTCTATTTGTAGTTTCTTGAGTAATCCCCATTGTGATTTCCATAGTGGCTAGACTAAGTTACATTCCTACCAATAATGTATAAAAGTTTCTATTGCCTGCATCCTCACCAGCATCTGGTGTGTATGTGTGTGTGTGTGTGTGTGTGTGTGTGTGTGTGTGTGTGTGTGTGTGTGTGTGTGCATGAACATGTACTGATGATCATTCTGACTAGAATAAAATGTATCTTGGTGTCACTTTGAATACAGACATTTAAAATTCTTTAAACATCTTCCACAAATCCTCTGTCTATATCTTTCACCTCACATCTGTGGCAACATAGGAATTCTTTACTTTAAAACAAATCCTGTAATGTTGGTTTGTGGATGGGTTGACTGAGTATGTTGTTCAAGCCAGGAGTGACTTTGTGTTGCATTGTATGAATCTGAAGCATAATAGTTAAAGGAAACCTTCTGATGGATAAGGCTTTAAGCAATAAATCTTGTCATATACATTTTAACTCATTGACAGTCATGAATGGCTTCACCTTGATCTGAGGACTGGATTGATGAAGACTGGAAGCTTGTGACCAGGAAGCCAAATTCAGAATATGTTTAGACCTATGAAAATAGGCAGGAAGTATGACATTCTTTCATGTTAATGACCACCAGAAAGCACACACCATCCAACTTGACATAACAACTTAATTAATCCTAACTTGACTCTGCAACCATTTACTTTAATGCTTGTCCCATGATGTGTACATTAATGTAATCACTTTTGTGGTAAGAGCAGAGACTATGCATGGGACACAAAGACCATTCTTATTTCTGCCCCAGCCAACTTTCTAACAGATGAGAAGATTTAAAAAAAAACGTAGACATCTTCACATAGGGTTATGCATGAGGAGCTCAACTTGCCCATCACTGGCAAGTTCACTAAGCTGAAATGTTTTCATTTTCATTTGGCTGGAGTCACCAAGGAACATCATCAGCATGTTACCAGGAACAAAAATAACACATGTTTGTGGAATACAGGTTTAAGGGGTCTTGTAGAGCTTAGATTCACTGAAGTACTATCTTATACTGTATGATGTCTGCCTTAAGAAGCTAGTCTAAGGAAAAGTGTGTAGCAATGGGTACCTGATTCTGGTAGCTGTTAATCCTCTCACATGTAACAGAGGTTGGAAACTAACATACAAAAGCCAAGTAACCTTTAGAAGGAAACTCTGAGTTACTACCTCGGTTATTGATAACATTCTGATACTTATATTCCAGAAGTGTGTACCCTAATTCAACTACTAGTACAAAGTACTGAGTCTCCAGTATGTGAGATCAGAGGATAGAAATAAGAGACCTGCTTACCTTTATACCCAATGACCTTCTTAAAACATCTGGATTCTTTTCTCCCAGCAACACTAAACTCTGTACATGGAAAAGTCTGCATTCCTAGGAGGAAATATTTTTAGCAAAAGCTATTCTAAAGTGAACATAGAGCCATTAAAGTGTCAAACTTCAAGCAATGTCTCCATTACATCAGATTCCTGGTGGCAAGAAATAAATAATACAGAAAGAGCTAACCATCTATCAGAGATAATGTCTTAGTGAGGGTGGGGAACCCAAGTATTTTACTGGGGTATCTCTCATCACTGTTCTGCCCAATTCAGTCAATAAATGGGCAACTGCAGCAAAGCTAGCCTAGGTATGGTTATGAGAGGTTCTAGCCCTTCAGGGATGAAGGTTTCAGTCAGGTTATTGAAAACCTCATCTAGATCAGCTGAGGGGCTAACTTATGGTGGAATATAAGTTGATTAACAGAGGAGAAAAATAAACAAGCACAAATTGCATCTCTGACATGGACCTCAGTGTTAGGATAGAGTTGTACACTAAACTTTTAGTTCCCTTGGAAGTAAAACCAACCAGAATCCTGCATGAGCTGCCCCCTAACAGTCAGAAATTTTTATATGAAGCAAATGGATCTTAGTAGCACAACAAGTGCCCTAAAATAACAGCTGTTGGGTGCCACCCAGATTCCCCCAAGATACTCCTTCCCCAGATGCTGGGGTTGCTGTCAGCCAAAGGCTCACAGATTGCAAATTGACCTCAACTGAAGTTTATTGGCATCTAGTAAGCTCACCCCTCATCCCCAGAAGCCAGCCCCATCAATGACTGGTTAATATGAAGATATTACCAAGTCCCTTTGCCTCAATCATGTTTCTTTTGAAGGGCCAGTTGAGCTGTCTGTGGAGTTTTCTGAAGCCTCTGTTGCACCTGAAATGCAAGGTGGCATTTTTTACTGCTTCATTCTGTTTCCCTTCCATCACTTGTTATGTTCTGGGAGTGCTCCTCATTCAACTCTTTGCATACTCATTGGGATCTGTTTCCCAGGGCAGCTAACTTTTGATAAATACAGATTGTATTATTAATTACTGCATATTCAAACAAATAAACAAATGATGAAAGTGCAGTATCTTTCTTGATAAAACATATAACCTGGGAAACATTCTAGGCTCCATTAAGAGTATCTAAAAGCCAGTGCTGATGGCTTACCCTGTAGTTCTAGCGACTCAGGAGGCTGAGATCTAAGGATTATGGGCAAGAATGTCTGAGATTCTTATCTCCAATGAGCTGACAAAAATATAAAAATCAAGCCGTAAGTGGAGCTGTGCTAGAGTGTTAGCCTTGAGCAAAAACGCTCAGAGACAGTGCCCAGGCCGTGAGTTTAAGCCCAGGGACTAGCATCCCCCCACCAAAGAAGAGTATTTGAGAAAGTATAGTGCGAAATATTTAGAAAAAAATGAAATAAGTTCAGGAGTTACAATTTTTAAACAGTATATTAGACTTGCATAGATTGCAAAAGGTGCCCTTTATCATTGAAGCACTAATGCTAACGTATGATAGAAGAACTGGGTTTTTACCTTAAATATCCTTCATCTAAGATCAATGAGTAATCGTTACAGAACAGATTTCAGCTGAATAATAAAAGACACATGCCTGATAATTTTAAAATTTTCTAAAAATAGAATGAACTTCTTTGAAAAAAAGGAATGTCTCCAATGCTAAAGGTGTTGCTATATTAAAAAAAAAACACCACAATTTGGTAGCTTAAAAACCACATATGTGTATTTCCTGCAGTTTTGAAGGCTGGTAAGTCCAAAAACCAAAGTTCTAAGAGATTCAGTGTCTGGAGAGGGCTGTTTCTGTGGTTTCATGCTGGCCCATTCTCACTGTCTCCTCACACGTAGAAGGAGCAAAACAGCATTCTGTGGCCTGTAAAAGAGGCATGGATTACATTCATAAGACCTTTGTCCTTATGACCTAATCAAATCCCCAAGGCCCTACCTTCTAATTTCCTTCTGCTGGGTTAGATTTTAACACATGAATTTGGGACCGTTGCATAGATATTATAGGAGTGTATCATCTTTTATGATCATAATTTTCATGATCATTTACATAACCACTTTTGTGGACAGTGTCAGCCTCATAAACTAAATGAACTATGAGGCTTGTATCAGTTTTCTATTAGTCCATCCCAGTTTATAATGAAATTATCATCTTAAAAACTGTGGAATTTATTATCTCACAGTTTCAATAAGTCAGGAGTCTTGGAATGTGTTAGCGGGGTCTTACTGGATGGGAAGCAAGGAGACAAACAGTCTGCCATCTGCCCTTGTTTTCTCAGGTTGGGAGCAAGGTACACAGCTTCTTACAATTCTTCATCTGAATTCTCCACTTACTGTTAACTAAGAATCACTCCAAACTATTACAGGATACTCTTAAGTCCCTTGCCACTTAGCATTTAGAGTTCTTCTTACCTTGTTATATATTCTCTTTTGGAAAGGGCTTAGGACCTCTCCAGGGCTAACTTGATTAGAACAGCCCCATCTTGAAAAGTCAACTGATTTGCAACATCATTCTAAGAGTGACACCTATCACATTTACAAGTTCTGCAATACTTAATAACAGAGCACCACACAAGTCCTGTATGCCAGGGGACAAGAATCTGGGGTGGGGGGAATGTCTCCAAAATCTCCCCTCTAAAATATACTTTCCTTCTTTACAATCCAGCACTCCATCACAATGACTGTCTATGGATGATCAATACATTGAAGGGCTTCTGGGTTAAAACATTATAATACAGATCACCCAATTGGCAGAGAAGAGACAATAGCCATGTCAGTAGGCTTCACAGGTTCTTGGGAGCCTGAAATAGGGTCTGAATGTTGAGAGAAATGTCCATAATACTCCAGCCTTCATGGACACCTCAAAATGCCTCATGGACCTGGATGCCAGATGGGCCTGAGGGATTTCTGAACACCACAGAAGAAACTGCAAGGCAATCAGAACACACACACACACACACAATCACAATCACAATCACAATCACAAAACACTCAGCCCAGTGTCTGTCACTGGTAGATACACATTGCTGGGAACAGATGAGAATTTTTCAGGAATGAGACATGAAGAAGCCAAATTCTCCTCATTCTTTCATCCAGGTTTCAGCTTTTCATCTGGAGACGACAGAGTTAGGAATTTTGTGCAGAATTATAAGAGTTGCTAAACTGAGACCCCTTTCTGGAGAGAAGAAGAAGAGAATCACTGGGTAAGGATTTAGAGATAGAAAGCCATAAACACTAAGAATCTGGCTATAAATGCTGCCAAACCCTCAGGAGGTGGTTCAGGAACAATTATCTGTCACACAATGGGCCAACCTAATCTGTTGCCATTGTATTCAACTGCTGCCTCCTGTGATCAAGTCCCTTCACATCAGACTAAAAAGAACTTGCTTGGCTTCACAATGTAAAAGGCTGGGAGAAATGTTGGCTGACCTGACATTTTGGCTTTCGGTTCTTGTATCACTGGCCCTGAGACAGCTGAGCCTTGCAAATAGATCTTTATCTTTGCTCAGTGAGCTGCTCATCTTATCCTTGAGCAGGAACCTGGCAACCTTTTTAAATAAGTGTAGACTGTTGGGCATACCCTGAACAATGAGCCATTGAATTTCTACAGAAATTCAAAGGGCATAGATCCCCTCTATGAAATTTTGGCCAGATGAACATTGATCTAAACTAATGTCCAAACCAAATAGAAGCATGCTATTTGATGGGTAAGGAAGTTATTGTTATATTGGAGCTCAATATTTTGATTTTGAATTACATCCATTAAATCTGAAATAGACTCCATTTTAAAGTTCCTATATCTGTAAAATTTAAAATATACTTCATTCCAAATTCTTTTATTTTGTGAGAATACATGTAATTACTCTGATGAAAAACAGTTATAGAAAATACCGAAAAGCTTCAAGAAAAATGTAAAAGATATCTGTGTTTTCTCTATTCAAAGACAGCCACTATTCATGCCTACATCACATTACTGAAATATTTCATAGCAAGCATACATACTGTTTGCTAGACTGCACCTTTTATATAAAAATATATCATGCATGAGATTGAGAGATAGCAAGGACCATAAATCCCGCAAACCTGAAGAATCTATTCAAGTTATTGCTACTAGTCTTTAGCACTGAATTTCTTTGTAGAGCTTTATCTCCACAGAATTTGGCCATATCTGATAGATAAAAGGGACCCTATCACTCTCTGTGGTTAGGTTCAGTCTTAGTTACTCCCCATCTCTAAAGTCATTATATACTTTGTGTGTGTGTGTGTGTGTGTGTGTGTGTGTGTGTGTGTGTGTGTGTGTGTGTGTGTGTGTGTGTGTGTGTGTGTGCCAGTCCTGGGGCTTGAACTCAGGGCCTGAATGCTGTTCCTGAGCTTTTGTGCTCAAGGCTAGCACTTTACCACTTGAGCTACAGCTCTACTTCTAGATTTTTGGTGGGCTTTCCTGCCCAGGCTGGCTTTGAACCACGATCCTTAGATCTCAGCCTCTTGAGTAGCTAGCATTACAGACATGAGATACCAGCGCTAGTTCATCATGTATCCCCCACCTCCATCCCCCATCCTGGGGCTTGAACTCAGGGCCTGGGTGCTGTCCCTGAGTATCTTTGTGCTCAAGGCTAGCACTCTACCACTGAGGCAGAGCACCACTTCTGTCTTTCCTGAGTAGTTTATTGGAGAAAAGAATCTCATGAACTTTCCTCCCTGGGCTGGCTTCAAACTGCGATCCTCAGATCTAAGCCTCCTGAGTAGTTAGGATTACAGGAGTGAGCCTCCTGCACCAGGCTTCATCATGTACTCTTAAGAGTGAGAAAACCTAGAGAGAAAAGTTGCAAGAGGTAAAGAAATTCTACGCATATTTATCTTTTTCTTTGACCATAACAAAAAACAATCTAGCCTTCAGAAGAATGGCCAGTGTATGTCCTCCTACATGAACAATCCTTTCCAAAAGACAAGAGAATTGTTCCAACTTCATCCCCATCTGCAAGCATCTCAATTACATGCCATATTAAATGATTTTTTCTCAATTATTGAAATCTTTGGAAACATATTTTACATGACTATGGATAAGCCCATTGTGTGGATGTACCATCATTCTACTTTATTGGAATATCAAATGTTCCTACCCTCTAAAGTTTACATATAAGATTATATCAAATGTCCATGTACCTTACTCTTTCAAATCACTTACTCTTTACATTCAAATCACTTACTCTTTACATTCACTTCAAAAGACAACCAAAAAGAGAAAGAGAAATGAATTCAGGCATGTAAAAAATCAAATCCTGAAGAAAGACAGCAACAGACAAAAGAACTAAAGAAACTACAAACAGTCAGAACATAATTTTAAAAATTGGCAGTGATCAGTCCTTACCTAGGAATAAAAATAGTTACTGTATCAAATTATCCAGTGGAAACCACATGAATAAAAGAAAACAAGGCCCAACATTATGCTGCCTCGAAGAGACTCAATTTAGTTTTAAAGATATATAAAAGCTGTAGTAGAGCTTAAGTAAAGATATTCTATATAAATAGTAACTAGAAAGGTATATTTATATTAGACAAAATAGACTTTCAGTCAAAACATATCAAAAGAAAACAAAGGCTATATATATACATATATATATACATATATATAATATCTTATATACAAACACATATACTGGTTATATACCTAACACTGGAATACCTAAATATTTAAAACAGGTATTAGCAGAACTAAAAGGCAAAACAGGTCACAATGTAATATAGTAGGGAACCTTGTTTTCAACAATGGGCAAATTATTAACATTGAGAAACCAGTAAAGAAATAGTAGAGCTAAATATATGCAAATACAAATAAATTTCTGTTGATCACATGCGCCAACAAGCATACAAGGAACTTTTCCTCCAACAAAACAGACTATACATTCTTCTCAATTATACATGGACTCTCCCTCAGGATACACCATGTGTTTGGCTACAAAACCAGCCTCAACAAATTTAAAAAGATAGAAATCATATAGTGTACTTTTGAACCACAATTGTGTAAAACTAGAAATGAATAGCAAGAAGAATTGTTCAAACATCTCAAAAATCTATAAAGGAAACAATATGCTACTGATTGAGCAACTAAGGTATTAAAGAAGACATCTAAAGGGAAATCAAAAGTATCATGAGTCAAATGAAAATAGCTATAAAACATGCCAAATCTTATGCTATTCAGCAAAAGCAGAACTAAGAGATGACTAGATAGTTAAGTGCTTATATTAGGTAGGAAAAAATCTGAAACAACCGAACTTTATAATTCAAGAAAGTAGAAAAAATAAATAAATTTAACCCTATGTCGCCAAAGAAAGGAAATAAAATTATAACAGTTGGCTACATTAAACTAAGGAATTTTAATTTTAGGGTTTTTTTGTTTGTTTTTTGTTTTTTGTTTTTTGTTTTTTTTTTTTTTGTTGCCATTCCTGAGGCTAGAACTCAAGGCCTGGACACTGTCTCTGTGCTTCTTTTGCTCAAGGCTAGCACTCTACCACTTGAGCCAGAATGCCACTTCTGGCTTTTTCTGTTTGTGTAGTACTAAGGAATTGAACTCAGGGCTTCATGCAAACACTGTATCACTAAGCCACATCCCAGCCACTAAGAAGTATATTTATTGCACAAGAAACAATAAACAAAATTAAAAGTAAACAAAATGGAAGAAAATATTTTCAAACCATATATTTGAAAAGTGTTAAATATATAAAATATAAAAGGAACTTAAACAACTTACCCGCCCCCCAAAACAAGAAAAGAAATAGCATGACTTAAAAATGGACAAAAGCAACTGCTTGGTGGCTCACAACTGTAATCCTAGCTACTCCGGAGGTTGAGATCTAAGGATTATGGTTCAAAGACAGCCCAAGCAGGAAAGTCCATAAGAATCTTATTTCCAATTAACCACCACAAAACCAGGAGTGAAGCTGTGGTTCAAGTGGTAGAGCATTAGCCTTGAGCCAAAAAAAGGGGGGCTCAAGGGCAGTGCCCAAGCCTTGAGTTTAAGCCTCAAGACCACAAAAAAAAAAAAAAAATTAGGCCTGTGTCAAGAAGTCCTTGAGTTTCTCCTATTCCTCCCTGTAATATTTTCAGGGTATCTGCTTTTACCTCCAGTTCTTTGATCTATTCGGAGTTGATTCTGGTGCAGGGTGATATATAAGGATCTAACTTTAATTTTCTACAGGTGTTTAACCAATTTTGCCAGCACCATTTACTGAAGAGGCTATCTTTCTTCCATCCTATTTTTTGGCTCCCTTATCCAAGATTAGGTGCTATAGGTCTGCCAGTTCATTTCTGAGTCATCATTTCTGAGTCATCAGTACTATTGCTATGTATATATGACCATATAAGATAATGCTAAATGAAATGAACTCTAAGCATGCACAAAAGATGTTTTACTTTGTTGTTGTTGTTGTTTTTAATGTACTATGTGATTTCTTGTTTCTTTCGTATTTTCTCCTCCTATAGTTTATCCTTTGTTGTTATTGTATCTGATTTTGGTGTTGATATATATTAATCTGAATTATAGAAAAGAAAGGGAACAAAAAATAGGTGAGATGAAGGACAAAAGGCAAACCAATGCAACAGCAATACTCACAAGACTATATGTGGGAAATAATCTGTACAACTGGGGACACCTTGGGGGTAGTGTGGGAAAAGGGAAAGTGGGAGAAAAATGAGGGAAGGGGTAACAAGTTTGACAAGAAATGTACTCACTACCTTACTTATGTAATTGTAACCCTTCTGTACATCATCTTGATAATAAAATTTAAAATTAAATCAAAAGGACAAAAGCAGATACAAAGAATAAATTCATCTGTTTTACTATACAGAGGTCAATTATAGTTCAGAATGTTGAATCATACAATTCTAAGGAGACAGAATTTTTGAATAATAAATAATAAATACCTGACTTAAATAATGTTAATATCTTGAGTTGATTAATGTTTAATATATAATAATACAAAAAGAATACATTGTACTCCAAATATATGCATACTTATTAACTATCCATAAAATGGAAGAAGGGATGGGTGAAGGAAAAATAGAAGGGGTAAATGAGAGGAGAGAAGATGGAAGGGAAAGGTCTTAAATGGACTGTTTCCAGATGAGTACATACAAAACGTCAATGGGCATTTGAAAAGGCAATCACTCAACTTCACTAAATTCAAATCAAAACCTAAATGACAAATTACCTCACATCAGGATAGTTATTATCAAAAGAGTAGTGATGTCTCACATATTTGGTGATGCCTTAGAGAAGAGGGGATTTTTGTTCACTGTAGGAGGAAGTATAATTTGACCCAGACTATTATGGAAAAGAATATGGAGTTTCTGCAAAATAATTAAAAAATTAAAATCACTATGATATCCAATTATACCATATCTGAGTAACATTATTCAAAGGAAAAGAAATTGGTGTCACTAGAAGATACTTGCATCTCTATTTATCACAGCACTATTCAGAATAGCCAATCTCAAGGTTCATGGGTGAGTGGACAAGTGATAAAGTATCAAATAGGCACACACATGCCACCCATGTTTGTCAACCATCTTACATCAAGCTTAAAATATTCAATGCAATGTTGAGACAATGGCCTCACCACTAGATAATTGGAGATGAGTCTCTCAACTTTGTCTGCCCAGGCTGACTTTTAATCCAGATCTTCACGTCCTAGCCTGAGTAGCTAAAATTATAGGCATAAGCCACTCATGCCCAGATGAAATAGTAAGTATTTGTGACTTATTTCCTTTCTTATAAACTATGTGCTTGGCAGAGTATTAAGATTGAAATACATTAATAGTGCTAACTGCCTTGTTTGTGGTCATTTGGTTAAATGCCCAGAAGTGGGATTGCTGGGTCATAGGAGAGTATGGAGGAACCTCCATACTGCTTTCCAGAGTGGTTGCACAAGTTTATACTCCCACTAACAGTGTAGTAGCATTCCCCCCTTTTTTTTGGGGGGGGCGGTCATGGGGCTTGAACTCTGGGACTGGGTGCTGTCCCTCAGCTCTTCAGCTCAAGGGTAGCCCTCTACCATTTGAGCCACAGGGCCACTTCTGGCTTTTTTCTTTTTGCTTATGTGGTGCTGAGGAATCAAACTCAATTCCTCAGGCATGCAAGGCAAACGCTCTGCCACTGAGCCACCTTCCCAGCCCCAGTAGCATTCCCTTTTGGCCACATCCCCTCCAGCATATGTTACTATTAGGCTTATTTTTTAATATATATTTTAATGTAATGATACTGTACAGAGGGGTTACAGTTACATGAGTAAGGTAATGAGTACATTTTCTATCGAGCATTGTTACCTCCTCCTTTGTTTTTCCCTTACCATCCCTTCCCTGCCCACCTCTCCAACTTCTCCCTCCCCACCTGAAGCTTTAAAGTTCATTTTCAACATAATATCTTGTGCATTTTATTTTTACAATGGGTCAACCTCTATCCTTATTTCAGCATTTTGCATTTTCCTTCCCCTTCACAAATTAGAAAAATGTATATACAAGATGCAGGGCACCAGAATCAAATACAGTGTAAACAGGGGGTTATACCCTGGGGGAAGAACATACAAAAGAAACAAAAAAAAATCACATAGCACATTATAAGTACATTAAAAGTAACAGCAACAAAGATAAACCCTCTTGTGTCTCTATCTTGGGATCCATTTCACTTAGCAACATCTTATACAAATAAGGATAACCATGGGACCTGTGATTCTTTGGGCCTGGCTTACTTCAGTTAATAGGATTTTTTTCCAAGTCTTTCCATTTCCTAGCAAATGGAGTGATGTCAATCTTCTGATGGAGGCATAGAATTCATATATATATATCACATTTTCTCGATCCATTCATCTACTGAGGGCATCTGGGTTGGGTCCATATTTTAGCTACAGTGAATAACGTTGTGATAAACACAGTTGTGATGGTAGCTTTAGTATGACCTTGTTTGCGATCAATTGGGTAAATACCCAAAAGTGGGATTGCTGGGACACAGGGGAGCTCTACGTGGAGTCTTTTGAGGAACCTCCATACTTCTTTCCAAGTTTACATTCCCACCAACAATGCAGTAGGGTTCCCTTTTGGCCACATCCCCTCCAGCATCTGTTGTTATTAGATTTCTTGATTCTAGCTATTCTAACTGGAGTGAGGTAGAATCTCAATGTTGTTTTGATTTGCATTTCTTTTATGGCTAGAGAAGTTAAGCATTTCTTCATTCTCTATTGGCCATTCTTATTTCCTCTTCAGCGAAGTCTCTATTTAAAAAAAAAAGAAAACAAGACAAAGGGGGAACCAATGCAACAGTGAGTGATACTCACAAGACAACATGTTGGAAATGATCTGTACAATTTGAGGGGGAGTAGGGGGGAGGAAAAGTGAGAGAAAAATGACGGGGTCACAAACGAGAAATGTACTCACTATCTTACTCCTGTAATCCCTATGTACATCAGCTTGAAATTAAAATTAAAATTTAAATAAAAATAATACTAACTTCACAATTTGTTGATGAGATAAACATATGGCTTACACGTAGTTTTCACCATATTTTTATGACCTCAGTGTTTCTATCCCAGCTTTGCATCCTATGTATATTAGCAGAGGTAACCAAAGACATGGCACTGTGGACTAGAGGCCCTACACTTGACAAAGTAATATTCTGGAGAAAAGTAGTTAGAAAAAGTTAATGTGGGACCATGAAGCAAAGCCATTTGAATTTCTCTTTTTGGTGGTTTGTCACAGTATAGGTGATTTCATGCTCACCACTCTGAGCCAATAAGCATTTAATTAGATATTTTCAAACATCAGCCAACAATTATAATTTAAATATAGCTTAAGGATTCTGTTTTAGAGTGAAAACACTAAGTAATTTCAAAAGTATGCCTTTTAAATTTTGCTTTAAAAATATCCGGAATGCATTAATAGTTTTGGCCAATTCTAGTTGGCTGTTATGATCTCCTTTAAAGTATGATTAAAATGGGTAATGAGTCACCTTATCAGGAACTGCAATCATTCCCCAAAGTTACATTTTTCTCCAGTTTTTACCAACTTACATTAGCATGTCAAGAGGCTCAAGGCTGTGAGCTCTAATCCTGTAATATCTGTATCTAAATTTCATATGCTTTAGAAAAGATAAAATATTCAGGGAGAATAGTTGAGGTAGACTTTTAATACATCATATAAATTGCATTTATTTTTAAAATGATCACATCTTGAATATGGAAGGCATAAGCAAGATTTAAAAATATGTAGCTGATGTCAGGGAAAGTGCATCCTCTACACTGCCTGAATGCAATTCTTGGAGCTTTGGAAGAATTGAACATCTAAGAATTCTGATGATTTCTCTATGGCTTCTGTGTGACCTGACAGTTGTTCAAACAAATGACAGTAGAACAGTTTCTTCCCACCCACCAAAGGAAGGTCCTTTCAGGGAAAGACACTAGAGAAAGGCACTCACAATAAATAGAACTAGATTTAATTCACAGATGAGAACCTGATGTTCCAGAAGCTGTGTGAAGTATGGTTACTACAGTTTAGAGGGGCTTAAAGGGACACATCACTTTTTAACAGCAGTGAGAGAGAGAGGTCAGAAAAAGAAATCTGAATCCATCACCTAGAAGGGGAACTGAAATTTAGCAGCTCATTTGAGGATACCTCATGCCAAAGAAACCAATATCTTTTTACATACTCTATCCGATTATGACTTCAATAGATTAGGTATATACATAGCACTGAAAAGTAATTAATACGTGAGTTGTACAGCTTCACAAAGTCCCCATGGAAAATAATAATAATATATATGATGAACAGATTTAAAAATGTTATCTATGCAGTATTTGACAGAACAGTTATCTCTGATGATATGAATGTATATTTGTATATCTGTGTATATTTTGTCAGCAAGATAATTGTTCTAGTTTTTTCATTTATGTTGTACTAAGGAACACAACACTTAATAAATCCTATCCTTTTATTAAGAGTATAATTTAGGGGCTGGGAAGTTGGCTCAGTGGTAGAGCGCTTGCCTTGCATGCCTGAGGCCCTGGGTTCAATTCCTCAGCACCACATAAGCAAAAAGAAAAAAAAAAGCCGGAAGTGGCGCTGTGGCTCAAGTGGTAGAGCGCTAGCCTTGAGCTGAAGAGCTGAGGGACAGCGCCCAGGCCCAGAGTTCAGGCCCCACGACCGGGAAAAAAAAAAAAGAGTATAATTTAAAGTTCTTAACCAAAGGTCAATTGTTTTTGCTTCTGTTCCTTTTTCCTGCATTGTCGTAGCTAGCAGAAAATTACCGTTTTAGAAAATCAACATAAAAGAATTCATGATCAAAATCTGTGGTTACGTTTGGTATAATGTTTGGTACACAAACATCTGGGACAAAAACTTACACATACTCGCTGTCCTCAGATATGTGATAATTGTGAAATAGAAAGAAGTTAGCCCTTTACTGGGCAGGTGCAGGGACACTGTTGGAATGAATGGGAGCTTGATGTCTAAGAGCAGGAACCCAGCCTCATGGGTCTGCCAACTTTAGAGCAGTGTGCCCTTACACAACCTGTTTTCTCTCAGCTCTTCTAGGCTACAAAGCAGATATAACAGTAATACTAAATATAGAATTATATTCACAACTCAGTGAGAAGATGAATGTCAGAAAAATATTGACATTTAAATATTCATAACCTCTGCTCCTCCTAGTCCACCAACAGTAGGCTGTAAGTCAAAGCAGATCAGGTGATAACCATCAACCTTCAGTTCTTAAACATCAACTTGTGCTGAGTTCTTTGCTGACAACTCTCTGAGGATCTCTCCTCCATTTTCACTCCATATTTCAGGCTCTTTAGATCTTTGGTCATTTCAGTCTCACACATGCCTTCACAGCACCTGGAAAAAGAACAGGAGCTAGAGTATCAAGCAACAAAGGTTGGTGCTGACCATAAAATAATCTATATACAATTGTTTTCATTGAAGTGGACATGGAGTCACATGACCACAAAAACTTCCTGGGGACTGGGAAGTGTAATATTCTGCATACTTGGAGCAGAAAGAGATACCAGTGAACAGAGAAGTAACTGATGGACAGATAAGAAAAGCAGTGTGTTTGACACTCACATAGACTTAAACATCTAATATGTAGACATGTTTAGCACACATGATTACATACATGCCACACAATTATTTTCTGCTATTACTGCTTGACCTTGTCTTCATAAATCATAGGCATATGGAACCACTCAGTTTAAGGAAAAAAAATCTGTGCACTGTAACTTGGGCCAGCATTCATGTAAAATAGGTTTGTGACAGGAAATACATGGCTTAAAAGAACAGGGCAATAGTGGCAGTTCAGCTAAGGGTTATATCAGCTCTACTTCAGCTTATTTGTCAAAGATAACATGCAATGGCTGGTTTGGCCCACATGAGACCACCTGCATCCAAATGTACCAGCATGCTCTTTCCTGGGTACCCGTGATTTATACCTGACATGCAGCAAAACATAAAAACACTAGAAAATATGTCTTGAGAGATTATATGATGTGAGCTTGGTCCAACTGTTGGTTTGTAAACCTATCAGCAAATGGTAGCCTTTCATGGCCACACAATTGAGATAAAAATCTCAGCTCAAACAAATGAGAATTTATACCTTTACCATAGGAGTTGTACATGCGATAATAATTGTCATGAGATTCATGTTTGAGGCATGGACTCTTAAAGAAATGGGAATAGTTTCAGGAAGAGACAAGAAGCAACTTTGGTCGGATTTCTTTGTTTTCTTTTTTGTTTTTGCCTGCTTGAATTCGGAGCCTCAAGCTTGTCTGACTTGTTTGCTTAGCTGGCACTATCACTTGACCAGTCTATCACTTTTCTGGTTGTTTTTAGAGATGGAGTCTTAGAGACTTTTCTGCTTGAGCTGGCTTTCAATGATGGCCCTTCAGATCTCAGATTAAAGTGTAAGCCATCTGTATCTGGCTAAGAAGAAATATTTGACATGCTATCAAAGTAAGAAAAAATTTCTCTATTAAAGTATAAAGTATAAGGCAAGAATGAAAGAAAGGAAGTGGTGCAGTGGCTCAAGTGGTAGAGCACTTCCCTGGAGCTGATAGAGCCGAGGGACAGCGTCCAAGCCCAGAGTTCAAGCCCCACTACCGACCCAAAAAAAAGAATAAAAGAAAATAATGAAACATACATGTACGCCTTCAGAAAAGCTGCTAATGAAACCAATTATATATGAGCAAATGTTTGATGTGCAGAAAATCAGATATTATAAACTTAATAAACTAAACATCATGATTTCTCATGGGATACACTGTGGACCATTCATTACAAGATTACATATTTTGCTCAACATCAATGGAGGCACTTTGCATCCTCTCAGTTTCTTTCCTACATTCCCATTTGTTCTCCTCCACATTCCCAATGTTTCTGGACTTCCTGACCTTTCTCCTCTCACCTTTCCCATCCTTTCTCTCACTTCCCTTCAACGCTGCATATAGCCAGGACACTTGCCTTACTTCTCTTGAATTCTAGTCCTTTGTACAAGTAATAATGGATACTGCTTATCAAATTTACCACTTCTCAGAGTTTTGCCCCTTTAGTATTCACAGTGACACATAGAGGTGAACATCTTATAATACCCATTTTAGGGGTGAAGAAATTAAAGCATAGGGCTATGAATGATACTTAAAATATAGAGCTACTAAATTGCTGAAATGAGATTGGACCTCATCTCTCTCAAGGTCCAAGGTTTCTGCTCTTTGTAATTATGCTTTACAGGCCATCTTCTGGCTACATCATGGCACTGGATTAAATAAATTCATGACACATTTATTGAGTACATGTTGCAAGATATCTTTACAACACCCATGAAAGAAAAATCATTATTGTGCCTGCTAAACTCTAGTCAGGAGGCAGAAACTTTGTTTAAAGTGAGAGAGGGGGATAACACTGTTTGAAAAGAAATGTACTCAATACCTTATTTATGTAACTGTAACCCTGCTGTGGATCACCTTTATGATAAAATGAAATTTTTAAAGAAGAAAGAAATCCATTCACATAATCAGTCATTGGTGACTCATGCTTCCTACCTATTCAGAAGGCTGAGATCTGAGGATTACAGTTCAAAACCAGCCCCAACAGAAAGTCTGTGAAACTTTCATCTCTAATTAACCACAGAAAACTAGAAGTGCTACTGTGGCTCAAAGTGGTAGAGCACTAACTTTGAGCAGAAAGAGCTCAAGGAAAGTGCCCAGGCCCTGAGTCAAGCTCTACAACCAACAATAAAAAAGAAAGAAAGAGAGAAAGAGAGAAAGAGAAAAGAAAAGAAAGAACCTATGTACATTTTTTATACAGAGTTTACCAGAAAGCCATATCCATAATGTATAGAATAGTTAAGTAGGTATTGAAAAAGTGAACATGGCATACACATTTAGGTATCACAGGCTATATGGCACAGCTTCCACCTCTAAGGTGAAAAGATTATATAAAAGATAGCACTTCTAAAGCATTGAATCTTAGAGATATGAACCCATGGTTAGAAGCACAAACCCCTGAAAAGAGACACGAATGTCTCTCAGCTCAAAATCGTGGCCATGAGTGCTGGTAACGCAGCCTAGAAAGGAAGAGAGCTGGCTAGCGGGTGCTGGAGTCTCCACAAAGCATGCTCTTGGATTTCTTACTTTGAAAACTACAAGAAGAGCTCCTACTGGAAATGACCTAGCACATCATGGGTGCAGAAGTATTTCTAGGGCATCAAGGACAGGAGGCAAGATGGGAGCACTCCTATTTTTGAATATCCATCTTCCTCTAGCTTTCTTGATAACAGAAAATGAAGGAGTATCCCCTTGCATCACAATTCAAAGCGGGAAAAGATAAATGAAGCAAAATATAATAGCTTACTAATTCATAACTGGCACACACATGTAGCTTGGTATTTAGTAGAATGACTTCTCCCGGCTCAGCCGTCACCCAATTACATTGGACACAGAAAATAAGGAGGCATGGTTTCATCCTGTAGACTCTAATATACAGGAAATGCTAAGTGCATTCTTTGCAAATACATTTAAATCCAATTCTGAGTTCCGTTGCTGTCACTGTGTTGATTACTCCTTCCCCCAGGGTTTTGCAAACATAGTTTGCCCTGCTGAGAAATAGAGGGAGCTTCATTGGGTATTCCTGAGAGATACAGTCCTTCCTCCTTCCTTTGAGATACTAGCATCATTTCTTTTTTTAAAAAATTAGGACTTTACAAAAGGTAAGGAAAATTAGACTTCGTATGCCATTTTGTTTGGGGATCTACCAAAACAACTTGAGGCATGAAATTATGAAGGGGGCTATCTATGCACTTAGGAAAATAAAACTAAAAACAACACCTTCTAGCCACACAAAAATACCACCAATGGATGTAAAACAGTATGATAATATTTAAAGAAATATAAGTGAAAAATGGTATGTGTTGCACACAATTGGTCCCACGTTGAACCTCCTGGAACTGTCCTCCATTTCATGGCCTCTGGTGAGGGTCACACTCTGAAACAGGGCTCTCTTTGCTGCTATACTGGAAAAAAATAGCTTATGAGTAAAAGTCCTCCTGACCTCAGTTCAGTTGATGTGATTTACCTGTCAAATTGCAAATATTACTGAGAAAAGAGAAGCAGTTATCTTTTAAACACCATTACTATTTTTAAGATCTCTAAACCACTGGGGGCACCAGGGGTTACATTTGAAAACCACAGCACTATTGATGTCCATGAAAATGTTTCAATTTCTTTGCTATTTTCCTCCATACAGAACAAAGGCAGGCAGAAGACTGTCTTTAATTCCCAGTGCTAGATTTAAGGTCATTGGTGATAATGAACATGCTGTTTGATTTATATATTAAAAATTATTTTCCAGTATGACTTGTGTTCTTGAGATCCTGGGGCCTTGTGCAGTCTAGGCCAGTGTTAGAGTATTGTGCACACAAACCCCATTTAGGAAAAGTTTTGCGAAATGAGACTTGTGTTCTGCAAAACTGTGCAGGGACACTTATTCCTGATAGTTGTGAATACTTGTAGTGGTGCTGTGTCACACACAGAAGAAAAAAAATCCCTTTCCAAGGGACTTTCTGTGCCTTAATGACTCCAACAGTGCTGCTGTGGTGTTCAATGGAATGTTAAGGCACTGGGCTCGCTGTCTGAGATGGATTTAGTAACTGCTGCACCCCAGGGAAGACTAGACATAATAATGACCACAGTGCTGATAAGCATGTATTGTTACCAGTATGGGTGCTTCAGGTCTTTCAGGACTTCACAAAGAAGCCAGAGTTATCAGCCTGAGTAGGTTATTCATTATTATGAATTATCTACCTCCAAAGTCATAACAAATCCTAACGATGAAGTTACCTACAAGATACATGCCAGCCTGTTTTGTTATTCACTATCATTGAAACACATTTCATGTATCATACATGTTTTTCTTCAGTTTATTGGACATAATAGAACATCACCTATATACCAAAGTAGTATCTTAGTGTTTGTTTATAGTCCAAAAAAATCAATGGAGTTGCAAGATTGTTCATATAGTTGTGCACATAGAAATTTAATAAAAAAGTTATATTATAAAAAATAAGAAATTTAATTCAGTATTTTTAATAAGTAAATGCCTGATAATAAACACTTGATACCTATCTTCACATCCTTTTAAATTTTTTTCCAAATATAAGAGCAGTGTTTTATTTTTTGTTTTTGTTTTTTTTTTGTAGTAAAGTTGCTCTTCCTACCAGCTTTTGGTGGAAACCAGGAAGAAAGTTTGTGTCTATGAATCACTAAGATTTGGCCAATCTCTCTGAAGCCAAAAGATTTATGTAATGGAACTGTACACTTATATAGCACATACTGTCTGCACAATAAGATACATCTTCCTCTCTTCTTCTGTGTTAGCCAGTCTCCAAAGGTCACAAAAAGTAAATCCAAATACAATATCCAATAATATCTCTCTATTGCCATGAGACATAGTTGACTATAATGCATGGCATTCATTAGTGCAGAATAGCATTTCTCTTAGTATTTATTATTCCCCTGTGCACAGATTCAAACCAGTTTCATAATTATGAAATTTTTCTTGATATTTTTATTAGTTTGGGTAATAAACTTCAGAAAATCTACCCAATAGATGACTTTTGTTATTGTAAAGGTGATGCATAGAGGGGTTACAGTTACAAAAAAAAGGTAACGAGTACTTTTCTTTTCTTTTTTTGGGGGGGGCGGTCGTGTGCCTGAATTCTGGGCCTAGGCGCAGTCCCTCAGCTCTTCAGCTCAAGGCTAGCGCTCTACCACTTGAGCCACAGCACCACTTCGGCTTTTTTTTCTTTTTGCTTATGTGGTGCTGAGGAATCAAACCCAGGGCCTCAGGCATGCAAGGCAAGTGCTCTACCACTGAGCCACCTTCCCAGCCCACGAGTATTTTTCTTTTTGAACAGTATTACCCCCTTCTTCATTTTCTCCTGCTTTCCTCTCCCAAACTCCCCTCCCACCCAGGTTGTAAAATTCATTTCCAACATAGTGTCTAGGGAGTATTGCTGTTGCTTTGGTTTACCCTTTGTCTTTCCTTTTCCTTTCCTTTCCTTTCTGTCCATTCTTTTCCCTTGTTCATATAAACTTATATATAAGACAAAGGGTACAGAAAATAAGCAGTAACAACAGGGAATAAATCAAAGCAAGCAAGCAAGCAGGAAGGAAGGAAGGAAGGAAGGAAGAAAAAGAAAAAAAGAAAGAAAGAAGAAAAGAAAGAAAGAAGGAAGGAAGGAAGGAAGGAAAGAAGGAAAGAAAGAAGGAAGGAAAGAAAGAAAAAAGAAAGAGAACTGCAAACAGTACATTAAAAACCCTTTTGTTTCCATTTCTTGGAGTTCATTTTGATTAGCATCATTTTATATGTGCATATGTACATAGCTATTGAGTTATTGTGATCCTCTGCTAAGAATATCCTAGACATATGACTTCATTTTAATCCCAACAGTAACCTTCTTTGTGTAGATAAAAAATATTTATTCCTATGAGAAATAGATATTACCTCTTATCAAAGTCTACATTTAATTCCCAGTTGAGCTATTAGTCCAGGTGCTAATTAACCTGTAGGAGTTCATAGATCTGTAAAATTGAAAGTCTTTTTCTGCCATCCATCCCAGTGGCACTGGAAAACAGTTTAAGATCAGTATTGGAGTCCACTCCTAAAGCATTAAGGCAAAAGTGTAGAGGTTTCTTTCTTGATGTTATTTTCCCTTTTCTGAAACCAGCTATTTTTCTTATTCACTGTGTAATCCATCCACTTTAGAGAGACTGAGCTCTGGCAGCTAAATTCTCATGAAGACTAAAATTAATTGCAATAACCTTGGCATAGTATATTATTTTCAATCCCACCTTAGCATCATGTAAATGGAAACCTGTCTTCTCGTCTTTCCTTACAAGCAGAGACCTAAGAAAATTCCAAACAATCCATTTCCCTTTCCAATGGGGACTCTTTAACAGTAAAATGCAAAGGTTTCTTTGCTGCATGGTTTCCACACTACATAATTTAATGGCACTGAATAGCTCTAGTAGTTGCACTCCACAGATTACCCATTAAAGTGTAGCTCTGGGTGGGAAATAACCTGACATCAAAGCCTTTCAAGGAAAACACATTCATTAAACAGGAAAACAACAAGAGAGAAAAGTCCAAGTTCGCCCTTGAAAGCTGAAGTGCTGAGGTTCTGAGTTCACACAAATCCTAGAAAGCCAACAACAGCCTTCTACCTTTGATAAAACTGCTTTTGTGTAAAGGAGCTGAGGACTTAGAAGTGGTGCCATGATTAGCCAAGATCACTGGTTATGGACTTTTTGCAGTGTTCATACTGAGGTTCCCATCATCACATTCCCTGGAGAGAAATGGAAATGGTGATAACTGCTAATGACTCAACTTTCATTCTTGTCAGGGAGAAAATAGTGAATGTAACAAAACTTTATCTAAGGAGAATGACAACATTTAACTGACTCTGAGTATCTGAAGAATCAGGCACACAGTGAGCTGAATGAATTTACTGTATCTTCAACCTTGTATTGAGAAACAAAAAGATAGGCTCATTGCCAAAGGATCCTAGTCTTCATTCCCATTTATATTTCTGGCTCATTAAAACCTCCAAGAGAAACCAACTCAGTCCACTTAGTTTGGTTTCCGACTTAGGAAATTTCAAAATGCACGATGTGCTGATAGTTCATGAGTCATTCATTCAATCCTAGCAATAAACCTATGTAGCCTTATCTGACCATCATTAATCTTTAAATAGTAAGTAGTAAACCTAGAAATAAAACAAAATTTTTGCTAAGTTTGAAATTATGTACCATAGATCTCTCTCCTCTGTGTGGCTGAAATGAAAGTTGGACATAGCAGCAATTTGTGTGAGTTGGAGGGGTGGGTGTAGCAGCAGCTCTCTGTTGAGTCGTAGCTTCTACATACATCTCTCACACAAGTGTTGCCTATTTGATGGCTCACCTGTTGCATTAGGCATCAGGTTAGACTTACAGCCTTTTGATTTCTATCAAATCTTTTTCATTTTTTCCAAGCGTGTATGTAGGATTGAAGCACGGTGCTCCAGATCCTCAGGTAGAGCTTGCCCATCATAAAAGGGGAGCCATAGGAAGAGCCTAATGCAAGGTGCAGTGTATTCTTCCATAGTCCATTTTACTATAGGTTTCACTATGTTCTTTCTATATGTCCCACTTTCTTTCCTGTGCCTGTCTTATTGGCCCACAGTGATTCCTCCCTGTTCCAGTTGCAGAGGCAAAAGCTTTCCTTAAATTACTTTCCCTGGTTGCTGATCAGTGACTTTTTTGTAATCTTTCAGGAACCCCTTCATGCATTCACTAACTTTCCTTATGGAATCATAACACCTAGATATTATAATAAATCCATTATTTCTGGTCTTTTATTACCTGGTCACAAATTTATAGATCAGAGGTTTGGGCAGAACTCAATTGAGAGGCTCTTCTCCTGAAGATTGCATGCCCAGAGGCTGCTCATTTGCTACTAGGATTAATTGTTAAGTCCATAGCATCACACCTGGGCAGAGGCTTTTGAAATCTGGACTACATGAGGCCTCATTCCCTTTCATATAGTCTTTCTACCGGATATTTGAACCGCCTCATAAGAAGAGCAGAAAATTTCCAGTCAGTCCTTTTTAACCTGAAAGTGGCATACATCACTGCACCTGTGTCTGACTAGTGATATTTGTTACAAACGAACCCAGATTAAGAGACCAGAAACATACCTATTTGGAGTTTTGAATCATCCTACTCTACTACAAGTCCAAACAGGTCTGTGATAAAGTCTCAATGGATTCAGCTACCCACAGCAAGTTCTACAAGTGGGATGTCCCTTCAGCAATGTCCTGAGAAGGATTGAGAAACCTGGGCCTTAAACTCTCATGGTAGACAGTCATTAGAGGTGAAATGGTGGCATGACCTTGAGTAAGAAATCTGAGCACTGTTAGCCACCAAAATAGCTGAGCTGGTGTAACAAGTTCTGTAATCTGGAATGGAAGTAGGAATGGGACATTCTAGCAGGCCTTAGAAAGACAAAATCATCTGGTATCTATCCAGACATAAAGATTAAATGTTACACAGAGCACAGTGTATTACTCAGATATAAGTTTTTACTCAGGTGGATAATCATCTCACAAAGAAGAATTTGGTCTATAGTTTGCTCCAAGAACAAATGTCCATAGGGAGATATATTTGAATACTAGTGGGGTAAACTCTGGCGCACGTATGTACACATGTACACAACATCATTTTCAAAGGTTTACTTATAGTATGAATGATGATATCATTTCTCAACAAAAATCTAAAAACATTTGTAAGATCTTAAGTGGAAAAACTTTGAAGTTTGCTAAAGAAAACAAGTGCAAAAGATACAAAAGAAGTGTAGAAGAGAGGAGAGACAAAGGTTATTTCCATGGGGAAGAATATTCAATAATGTAAAAATGTCACTTTTCCTAAAATTAAACTACAGATTAAGTGAAATTCTTATCAGTTGTCAACAAGATGTTTCATGAAATTTGACAAGTTTATTTTAAATGCATGTAGAATAAAAATGGCCATGAATAAGACATTCATGAAAGCAAATGAGATAGGATAATTCTTTTTCCATATCATGATCTTTTTAATTAGGATTAAGATAAAATGGAACAGGGTAGACATAGATAAGGACCGGAATAGAGCCCTGAAATAGACACAGGCATATATTGAATCATGATATATGATCAGATTGGAAAGGATAGACTTTTTGATAAATTGAACCAGGAAATGAATTTGTTGTCTAAAATTAGATTGGAGAATTGGAGAAATATAAAATAATATCCTTGTATGTCTTGATTTTACTTCTGGTGTGTGTGTGTGTGTGTGAGAGAGAGAGAGAGAGAGAGAGAGAGAGAGAGAGAGAGAGAGAGAGAGAGAGAGAGAGAGAGAGAGAAATTTTACTTTGCTATGTACTTTTTTTACACCTTTGAGAGTGCATAGTAGCAAGTTGTTAGCAGTAGATTCTGTATTATGAAAAACATCTTAAAAGTTTGTCTAGTGTTACAAAAGTTTATCACAATTGAATAACTCCTTACTTCTCTCTGACATCCCTCAGTCACTATTGTCTTCCCTGCTTCTATTAGTTTAATGATTACAGATACTTCCTATAAGTGAACTTACACAGTACTTAACATTTTGTAAATGGCCAGTCCACAGATGGCAAGATTTATTTCTTTTATAAAGCTGAAAAATATTCCATTGTAATTAGATCTCACATTTTTCTGTATCCATCATCTGTCAGTGGACATCTAAGTTATTTCCATATCTTGAGAGTTGTGAAAAATCCTCAATAAAATGAAAATACAGATATTTCCTCAATAATTTTATTTCAACCCCCTTGGATATATGATAGCTTTATTTTTAATTCTTTAAGGAACCTGTTTGACCTATTTGAAAAGAATTCATCATCCTTGTACCAACAGTATGCACTAACTTAACCCTCTTTCCACTTTGGCACTACTATATATTAAAATGTCTTTGGTGATTGAATTATCAGTCTGGACTTCTGGGAGAATATTTTCTCAAATATAGTGCTATCTACTTTGTAATGATTACTGACATTGCACGTTTTAAATTTTAATTTGAATTACTTATAGTTTATTCACCACTTTCTTAAATCTAAACACCCAACAACACAATAAATTAAACTAAGATTTGTAGTTACTATAGTGCATGGATTGTTTGAACTTAGAGTGAGTGGGCCAGTAGCCACTGCCATGCACTATTTCCACTACACAGATACATTAGAAACAATCCACCTCAAGCATATAACTTAGAGCAAGAGTGCTGTACACATAATTTTTTTTTTTGGTACTGGGGATCGAACCCAGGATGTCGCACTTGCTAGGCAAGTGCTTTGCCACTGAGCTACATCCCAGCCCTGTACACATAATTTTTAAATGATGAGTTTTCTATACTTTTAATTTTTTTAATGCAAGTTAAATTTAAGTAGTAGGGTTTAAGTAGTTTTAAATGCTAGCCTTTAGTCACTGAGTTTAGTAAATGACTTTTAAAACTTTCTTGACAATTGGCTCTTGTGACTTTGTACTTACTGGTTTCCAGCCCATCTCCTGGTGGATGAATTGAATGACTATACATGGGTTGGAAGTGGCAGTCAGCACCCCACTGGCACAGTCTGCTGATGCCTAATTAGGAAACCCAGTCTGCTATGGTTTCCTTGAGTGTGGATGTGACCCTTGGTCCAGTGTAGACAACTGGAATGTGGGAAGTAGAATATATCCCTCCCAGCTTAGCCAGTAACTCTCATTCTTTCCTATGAGCTTCCAGCTTGCTTTCCCCATATGCCCTCTGAATGAATGGATACATGTTAGCAGTCCTAGAAGATAGGGGCACAAGATGCAAGAAGCCACGTCCTTTAACACATGTACAGGGCCAAATTCCCTCCTACCTGCCCTTAGATACATTTACCCAGCTACATGCTGATAAGAACAGCTTTATTAAATTACTGAAATTTCAGGACTTACCTGTTATAGCAACAGTTAGCGTCAACAAGTACAAAAATCAATACAGGTCTTTGTTTCGTTTTGCAACAGGACTCTCAACTGTGTTTTCTGTCTATCTTCTTTGAATAATTGTCTTACATTCAGGCTTAAGTTTTAGTTTGGGGACTGCATTGACGATCCAGGAACTGCGAAATGGATCTTTCTGAATAAGCCCCCATACAGTGGGAATGATATTAGAAAACAGAATTGATCTGTGTGGGATACCTTTTCTATGAGTAACAGCTTCCAAGCTGAGAGTGTGAAATTCATCAGGGCCATCAGAGAAGAGATGCATGGGAAATCAAATGCAGCCAGGAAGGAAAACATGTCCTGCAACAGATTAATAACAGAGTAATAACAGAGTAATTTGTTTTAATCCTCAAATCATGATATGAAGGGAATCTGCAAATAAGAGCAGAATAAGAAAAAAACCAATTTTTACAAAATCAGGCCACCCTAAGGCAACACTGGCCAATTTCCCAAGGGAGAGCTATTCCTGTCAGTTAAACCAGTGAGCACTGGTCATGATAAGTGTTTCTTCTTCCTTCCTCTCTCTCTACCCTAAGTGAGTGTAACACAGACACCTGATATTTGAGTTATGCATGCAATATGGGGTATCCTTATTCCTTGTTTCTTTTCCTTGGGAATGCTTCTACAAAACTTCAACCATATTATCTTTCACAGTTTGGGGTCTCTTCTTATTTTCCTTTCTTTCACTTTTCAAAGTGATCTTTTTAAATGTTTCCTGGCTTGAGTTATTTTTTCTGTTTGCTGACCCTCTGCTGGAGGCAAAGATACACACATCTCTTTTCAGTCTCACCTTGTTAAAAAAAAATCCCCAGATGCAAACAGAGAGATGTGTCTCTCATCTTCAGCTATGGTGTCAGACTTTCCAATGTCAAAATTTTTTCTGTTCTCTCCCAGCTCTTACATTTTTTTAGAATTGAAAAAAAATAGGTCCTTTTGAAGTAATATGAAATTTAAATTAGCTCAAAGAATATTTTATAATATATTCAGATCCAAAATTAACTGAGAGATATGAAATACTTAAGGTGCTTCATTTAAATTATAAGGCACATTTCATAGATGCATCAAAATGCTAAATAAATCCCCTACCTTAGCAGCCTGCTGGGTAAAAATTATTATAATGATGGTATAATCAAGTCCAGTGGAGTATCATTTCAAAACTAACCGTAAGATCACCAATTTTCAGCATTTTGTTACCATCAATGTAATAAATTTTGGGGTTTTTACCTGAATTAAAGTACAGTAAAAATTGGAAGGCCCATCATTCAATATCATAGAAGAATGTAATATAGATTCTAACATGCAAGACTTAACTATTGTATTTTTTGAACTGAACTTCTGTAAGTTTTATGGAGTGAAAGCTGCAGACATCACCTAGTATTTATGTCGTTTATCATCTGTGTACCACTTTTCTGGAAATTGCCCTTTAGGCATGGTCTGTGCCACTTCTAGTACCTATGCTGAATCTAGCAATCATGTAACCTTGATTAATTAATTCAACCACAGTATTTCCCCAAATGCAATGATTGGTACAGGAAAGGGTAAGTAACTCCATTGGCCTTAGTGAAAAATAAGATGATATTTTTCTGGAACTTCCATATAGTTATTGATTTTTTACTTCATTTATTTAATTTTCATTTTCTAAAGTATTTTTATTTCTGTTAAATAATTGTACAAAGGAGTTGCCACCCACCAAAGTAGTTTATGAATAAAGTGCATCTTGATCAGTGTCACCCCTTTCAACCTTCTCATTCACCTCTCCCACTCTCTCCTTCCATTGCTTATCTTTTTTCATAGATATTTTTATTGTAAAAATACTGTACAGAGGAGTTACAGTTACATGAGTATATTTCTTATCTAGCATTGTTACCTCCTCCTTTGGTTTTCCCCTACCATCCCTTCCCTCCCAACTCCCCAAATCCTCTCTCCCTATCCTGAAATTGTAAAGTTCATTTTCAACCTAGTGTCTTGTACATCTCACTGTTACAATGGGTCAACCTGTATCCTTATTTAAGCATTTTGCTATATCCCTTTCCCTCCCCAAATTAGAAAAATGTATATACAAGATGCAGGACACAAGAATCAGATATAGTGAAAACAAGGCTTATACCATGGGGAAAGAATATACAAAAGAAACAAAAGAATCACATAGTGCATTATAAGCACATTAAAAACAATAGCAAGAAAGAAAAAAACCACTTGTATCCCTGTCTTGGGGCTCATTTCACTTAATATCATGTTACATGGTCATATGTATACAGCTTTTGACATTTTTTGCTTGTCCTAGATATGAACTAGTTATTGCAAATAAGGGAAACCATGGGACCTATGTTTCTTTGGGCCTGGCTTACTTAACTTAGCATAATTTTTTCCAAGTCATTCCATTTTCTAACAAATGAGGCGATGTTATTCTTTCTGATGGAGGCATAGAATTCCATTAAATATATATAATATAATATAGTATGTTATATATTATATGCATTATATATTATATGTATATATTATATGTTATATATATTACATATATTATATATTATATTATATATGTCATATATTATATACTATATATTATTATATATTAATAACACATATTATATATAATAAAAATAATAATATATGTAATATGTAATATAAAATATATGTAATAATAATATGTAATATAAAATATATTATATATTATAATAATATATATTCTATTATATGCTATATATTATATGTATATATAATATATTATTGTATGTTATATTATATATAATGTATTATATATACATATATATTATAATGTTATGTAATATAATATATTATATATTATTGTGTTATATTATATATAATGTATTATATATTATTGTATGTTATATTATATACAATGTATTATATATACATTATATATATTATATATATATAATGTATATATATATACCACATTTTCATGATCTATTCATCTACTGAAGGGCATCTGGATTGGTTCCATATCTTAGCTATGGTGAATAATGGTATGATAAACATGGTTGTACTGGCAGCTTTGGTATAACCTTGTTTGTGATCCTTTGGGTAAATCCCCAAAAGAGGGATTGCTAGGTCATAAAGGAGCTCTATGTCAAGTCTTTTGAGGTACATGAAAATGGCAATACTTCCAAAGTCTATATACAAATTCAATGCAATACCTATCAATAACCCAACCTCATTCTTCAATGAATAGAAGATGCAACCCAAAAATTGGAACAATGAAAGGCCTCAAATAGAAAAAAATGATCCTTAACAGCAACAACTGTGTTGGAGTTATATCAATACCAAATTTCAAACTCTATACAAAGCCTTAGTAATCAAAACTGCTTAGTACTGGCACAAGGACTAACCTGAAGACCAGTAGCATAGGACTGAAGAAATGAACCCACAAACCTATAACAACTTAATCTTTGACAAGGGAGCTAAAAAATAGAATGGAAGAAAGACAGCCTTTTCATTAAATGGTCTGGCAAAATTGGTTAAACACCTGTAGAAAAGTAAAGCTAGATCCTTATATATCACCCTGCACCAGAATCAACTCCAAATGGATCAAAGACCTTGAAATAAAAGAAGACACCCTGAAAACATTACAGGATTGAATAGTAGAAACTCTAGGGCTCCTTAGCACAAGCTGAAATTTTCTTAATAGAAACCCAGAAACACAACAAATCAAAGAAAAGTTGGACAGATAGGATTGATTGAAATTGCAGAGTTTCTGTATGGCAAAGGACATAGCTAGCAAAATCCATAGAAAGCCCACAGACTAAGAAAAGATCTTCATGACCTATAAAATGGACAAGGGTCTCATATCTAAAATATACCTGGAACTCAAAAAAATAAATCCCTCAACAACAAATCCTCAAAGAAACAACGGCCCAATAAATAAGTGGGCTTAAGACTTAAAGAGAAACTTCCCTGAAGAGGAAATAAGAATGGCCATTAGACACATGAAGAAATGCTCATCTTCTCCAGCCATAAAAGAAATGCAAATAAAGACAACATTGAGATTCCACCTCATTCCAGTTAGAATGGCTATAATCAAAAAATCTAGTAACAACAAATGCTGGAGGGGATGTGGCCCAAAGGGAACCCTACTGCATTGTTGGTGGGAGTGTAAACTTGTTCAACCACTTTAGTTATTGGTTTTTCTTTGGCCCTTCATTTCATATCTCTAGAACCATCTCCCCAATGAACCATGTGCATAAACATCCTTCAGTTAATTTCTACTTCCAAAATCATGGGAGATTGGCTTAGATTCAGTGTCACCTCCCCCACCCCACCCCCATCTTCAAGGCAGGCTAAATTAGATTGTGTAAGCTATTTGAAATCAATTCATCTCCAGCTTAAAGCATTCCACTGATTTTATTTTACTACAAAATAAATATCAAAACCCTTCTATTTTCTTCTCGTGATGGTGTATGAGGTTCTGTAAAGTGTAACCCTGCCAAGCTACACTGGTCTTTCTTCAAACATCCTCAGTCCCAGGATTCTAGCTGCTGACCTTCTTCTGGGAGATAGGATATATCTTCTATTTTTATTTTATTTTATTTTTTTGTTTTTCTAGGTAGTTGTAGTAAGCAGTTGCCATTCAACAAAGTAGCTTATGAATACAATGTATCAAGTCTATTTTTCACTTAGAAATTTTATACGTGCTATTTTACTTCAGCTTTGGACAATATGTCTTAGGACTTTCTTTTAACGGCTATTTCCCAATGAAAGTTTCTTTTTAGATTACCTTTCAAAACTCATAACTCTGTGAATCTATAATTATTTTATAGATGATGTTTGCAAATGACTAGTTTTCTTTTGCAAAGATCATCTCTTAGATTACAGCTAGGAAGAAAGTCTAGGGCCAGTGGCATTAATAAAATCCAGAGCTGTTTGAGTTAAAGGGGAAAACTGAAGGAGAATGGAATAAAAAGAAGGTGAAACCAGGTCCTTGGATTATTGTTGGAGCCCCAGCTTAAATAGCTTTGGAAGTCTCTGCTCACTTGGTTAAATGACTCATTGAATCTCTCTTAAGTCAGTTTGAATTTGAGTTTCCTTCACTTTAGTTTAACAGATAGTATAGATTCCATCATACTTAGAAAGTTAGTGGGGCCATCACTCAAAGAAAAAGAGCACAGAATACTCCTTAGAGAAATTGTTTTAAGTGTCTTAAAGGAAACATAATAAAGCAAAGAAGAGTAAGCCTAAATAAGACTCAAAGCATTTAGGTTAAGCAGAACTTTTTATTCGGTCCTTTGACATAAATTACAAAGGGCGATGTGCAGTGTCGTCCCCTGGAGGTACTTTAAAGAGTGACTCACGTGTTAAAATGTGTGAACTGTCATGCTATCTGATGGCACACGAAGTGACTGTAGGCTTCTTTTGACCTTGTCATGTGCACTAAATATGGAACGTGTCTGCTCTAGTTTAAAGTTGTCTGTTAAAAAGTATACATTTTTAGGGAATTAAATAGAGGTATTTAACAAGGGCTATTAGACTAAGCAAGAGCACATTCTCAAAGTATGGATTGAAAAAAGAGGGACAAAGCAGCATTCTCTTTATTAGGGGTAGTAAACTAATACCAAGTAATGGTGACTCTTCACACTGCCTACAGGATGTAGCTAAAGAGCCTTATAATCCTGTGGGTATATTCAGAATGTCCTGTTGTATTTTAAGTGATCTTGTCACTCTGACCATCTGCTCTCTATAACCAGAGGCCATGTAAGGACTATATACTATCCTCATTTTAATAGCCTCTTGAATTAATACAAAAACAATAGTAATTCAAAATTGTGGAGTGATTTCTAGACATGAAGCACTGTCCTAAATATTTAACATATAGTATATATTTTTAATTCATCAATAATTACCCAATGACATAGGTAGCATTAATTTATCCATTTGATGTATGAAGTAACTCAGTTCCATTTGTTCTTTTGAGAGATGGAATGTCAAAACCTCCAAAAGGATAAATGAGACTGAATGTATAAAAAGAAAAAAGCAGGATGGGCACTGGTGGCTCACTTCTGTAACTCTAGCTACTCAGGGATGTTAGAATCATGGTTTAAAGCCAGTGCAGGCAGCAATGTTCTTGAGATGCTCACCTCCAATTAACCACTGATAAAACAAAAGTGGAGCTGAGTTTAATGGGTACAGTACTATCCTTGAACAAAAAATGCTCAAGGACAGTGCCCAGGTGCTGAGTTTAAGTCCCACTCCCTTCCCGACATACAAATACAAAGCAGGTTGAAAAATTCAAGAGCTGACAAAGTCTGGTCTTGACTAAATTTTAGATTTGGCCACTTTTAAGAAGTTAATTATTGGGGGTATTGCTTTGGAGTTTAATACTTCATTTATCTGATATATAACACTGTGAGCAAAACAGACAAAGTGAGGAAACTATAGTTTTTCAAAGCATTGAAATGTGATCGTTTGCAATCAATATATGAAGAAACTTTCAATATCACAGAAGAAGCAGTTGAAATTAGTTTGCTCATAGAGATCAAATAGAAAAGAATGCAATAAGGCCAGATTATGTACCACAGAGGAAATTACAGTGTGTTGATTAGCAAATAAAAAACAGAAATATAATGAAGTTATTATATGCAAAAGTTCCCCCTCCCTCCAGAAAAGTAGTTCATTTGAGAAGCTCACTGAAAAATAAAAGTTCTCCATTGAGATGAGATGTTAGATTAATGAAGAGTCCAAATACTTTCAACCCAATAAGGCTTATCTTTAAATTTTAGTAGCTTCACCATGAAGTAGAAAAGACATAATTAAAAGTGTTAATCTTGCTGAGAACTATTGGATATGTGAAGGGATAAGGAAAAAAAAAAGGTTGATTACAAACTTGACTACCATGTAAGCTTGATTCTTCTAAGTGAAGGGTAACTCCTCTCCAGACTTTTCACACTCTCTCTCACTTGCAACATCTTTTGCATCAATTGAATATTTCTCTACTGACAAATCTACTGGAAAAATTATGAGTGACCATATTGGAGAAGCAGATTTGAAGATGATAAGGAAGAGAGACCGTATGGGCTGACCCCAAGCTATTCCAACTGGAGTCATTCTCTTAGTTCAAACCCATGCCACTCTATTCATGCTCCAGTGCACAAGAGATAAGAGAGAAAAAAGCTTACACTTTAAACAAAATCTGATTTCAAATGTTTTTTAATAAGGTAAATAACTGGGTTTGAGACTTCTCAAGTCTTTTGTTCACTCTATTTCTGAGACTAAACATTTGAGTTTCTAGACTACTGCTCCATAAAGACATTAGATCTTAGTTATAAGTCTCTAGGAACACAGGCAAGGATTATTTTCTGTTATCCCACAAACAGAGGTGTAGAGTTCCCCAAACCAGGGATTTTACAAAGACTTCTGCTAAAAGGACCTGATAAAACTGCACTTTAGGACTGATGGAATCTTGAGCTCCTTGGTTGTTGGTTAGGGCCAAGACTGATCATTTTTACTAGCACTATGTAATCCCTCTCTTCTTGTATTTTTAGTTTGTTGTGATGGACAATAATAGCTATCCATGAAATACTAGATAACAAGTGCAGTAAGACCATTGTGATATGATCCTAGTCTGCCTGTCTGTGTTTCTTGTTCACTTTGGCTTATCCCTGGTGAAACTCCGAAGGGGCAGCTGGAGTCCTTTTTTGAGTCTTTTGCACACATCAAATGGAGGTTAAAACTCTCAGCAATGCAACCCTTTTGCACAACCTGAAACCTAAAAGTTTCCCAAGGTTTTTCTGTCATTAAATAGCCAAGTTTCAAAACCACACTCATGGCATTTGAATGAAGTTCAGGGCAGCAGGCTAGAAAGAGGAATTCGACAAAAGAAGGACAAACTTCAACTCAGTAAAAGAGCAAGCAATCTGACAACAAAAGGAGGCAGACAATGGCACCGTGGCCCTGTTGAGAGTCTCTGGCCACTGAGGGAGGGTGGGCTGTAAAAGGTTTAGCACTAGCTCAACTAAGTACAGAGTCCAGGAAACCAAGTGTCCAAGCACCATTTGGTCTCCCAGACATGGCTTGAGCAGTTTTCTAGCTGCCACCTTTCCTAGGGACATCTTGAAACTCTTTACTGGCATTTAAAGTCAAGCTTCAGCCATTCAGTGGGTTACACTCATGCCCAAAGTTTAGAATAGGAACTCGATCCCACCTGTTCTCCCTCTCAATGTGCAGAAGTTTCTGGATATGGTATCTTCTTGCAATTAGCTCTGTCTATGAGTTTTAGTCCCTCATCCAGGCTTTGTCTCAATAGCCAGTCTTTAACTTATCCCTCCAAGACCATATTACCCTGCCTAGTTTCTTTTGGAGAGAATCTTTTGCTACTAATAATCACTACATTTATTACTAATTGTAACACAGGACTACAGAAGTTATTGCCGCTAAAAATACACAAGGACATCATATTGTCCATGTCATTTACAATACTTTTTTAGACATGAGATTTGAAAACACAAAATGATGCTATTATGATACAATCTTGTCCTAAAGACCTACTTTTGCTTTAATTATGCTCTGTGATGCATAGATGTGGCCTCTCAGAATATAGTCCTAGAACAGAAGAGCATGTCTTCAGTACCCTGAGCTATAGCATGTATCCCATGCTTAGCACAATAGGTACGTAGTGAATGATGGGTGGTTTCTAGGATGAACCAACTAGAAATCAGGAACATCTGCTTTTCCTAGGGGGTTAACCACCCACCCCATGGCACTAAATATTAAAATCAGTAGAAAATACTATGATATTTTCATGCAATTCAGATCTAGGTTATAAAATATTTTATCTTTAACTTTGATAATGCTGAGATAGTTTTTCCTCCTCACAAGGTAAAATCTGGTAATTAAGTTCCAGCAGGGAGTTAGTGCCAAGATCCCTGGTCATTCTGGCCAGCACCTGGCCCATGTCACCAGTATTCTACTGGACCAATTGGACAACTGGGCAGATACTGAGGTAACCTGTAGCATGGTAGTATGTTAAGTGGCACCACATGTGCATGAACACATACGCACACACATAACACAACACAAAGAAAGCACTGTGCAATTGCAGAAAACAAAGCAATGCAAACTGCCTTTTTCCCCCTGAAAGAATGAGGTGGGGGCAAGATGAGGGCTGGGAACAGTCCTCTCAAAACTACTAGAAGAAAGTTGATTGCTTAACTCAGCATGTATCTTGGTCAGCTGAAGGAAAGACTTCCTACTTTATGAACTTTATTGTAAAGGAAAAAGAATTACACATTTGTTCAACTTATTCCAGCTCTGGTTGTATTTAACAAGCTGTTTTTGCATTAAGAGTAGAAATGGAGGATGCAAGCAACTGTTTAACAAGATAAAAGACTCTTAACCTCACTGTAATTAAAATGACTATCTATCACTAATTATGCCAAACTATACATGTTATAACTAGCAATGACTGTGGTGATTATTAGCAGCAGATTATTAATAGCAGAGCAGGAAGATTCTCTCCAAAAGAAACTGGGCAGAGTAATATGGTATGGGAGGGATAAGTTAAAGACTGACTGTTGAGACAAAGCCTGGATGAAGGAGCACAATTCATAGAGAGAGCTAAATTGCAGGAAAATACCACACCCAGAGAAGAGAACAAATGCAAGGACCATCACTTTTCTTAATTTACTTCTAACGATGACCAAGCTGATCCCATAGCCATAAGAGCTGTGTCTGTGTAGGACATCCATTCTGACAGGTTGCCTTTCCAGCTTGCCTGAATGCATTTGAGGAGATAGCAGAGGCACTACTTCTCATCTTCAAAGGAAAGTAGAAGGAAAGCTTCAGAAGAGCAAGAGTCACAGCTGGTAGGGCATGCCTCTTATCCCTCCTGAAGTCTTGGACCATGAAAGTAACTCCAAGTATCTCAACATCCTGATGGGAAGTATGGGATTACGTGCTTTGAAAAACTGGCCAAATAACACAGAGAGTCATGGTACAGTCCAAGTCTGACTCATGAAGACTAACTCTTTGACAGTTTTTGTTTCAAGATTTAACTCAGCCAGATTCCTCCCACTACAACAACATAATCTGAACTCACATGACTTCTATCACAAGGAGACAAGAGGCACATTGCTCCTGGGTTTTTAGCTCCCTTTCCTGACAAGTTTCTGAGCCATTCTTGTACTTGTAAGCATTTAGCCCTTGGCAAACATCAGAATCATGGTTAAAAAAGAATTCTAGAATGAGGCTATCTCCATCTAAGTCCTGAAGACCCTGTTTCTTTGACTGTATGATATAGAGCAAGTTGCATTTCTCCAAGGTTCCAATTTCTCATCTGTAAAATAGCTGTATAACTTCATAGGTGGCTGTGAGCACTGAAAAGATTATCCATGTAAAGCCAAAATGTATAGTACCTAGTACAAAGAACACACTCATTTGACACTGGTAGCCAGTCAGAGTAGTAAGAGGAGGGAGGAGCAGTCAGCATCATTGTTACACTATTAATTCAGCACTTTGCATCTATCTTCTAAGCTTTAAGAACATTTGTCCTTACCAGACATGGTGGTCTCTGTACAAACATCAGTAGCCCCAACTTCAAGATAGATGAAAAGATGTGATATTTTCCCTTCATACATCCAATCATATATTCTGAATCCTATAATAGTTCACGGAAGTGTAAAACACATTTGTTTCAATCAAGTGAATCAACAATAACAAAAATAGAGAAGAAGAATGCTGTTTTGTAGGATAAAGGACTCATAGCTGTCTCATTTTTGGATTGCTTCCAATCAGTGAAGAGAAGAGGGAGAACTCTGTAGTTTGGGGTTCTTTTTGAGGTCACTGCTCCTTCTGTTGTAATGGAAGACATCTAGGTGATTAATATTTTTCCAATAATAAGCCTGCAAGCCAAAGAGTCACTAATGTAGCTCTCCCCCTAAATGCTTGTAAACATTTATTATTTTATGTCCTTCTGTTCTCCTTTTCTATTAAGCTAAAAATTTCCAAGGCCAGTGACCAGGCCTTTTCCTTTTCTATGCCAGCAGCAGAGCTGATCTGTATAGTACTGGTTATCTATCTAATGTCCCTCGTCTGTTCCTCTGTAGATTGAGGGGTCTGGTGACTGTTTCAAAGCCATGGAGTATTATATTTCAAATCTTTGTTTTCTCAAAGCCTGGCATAGTTCCTGGAATGTTGCTTTCTACTGAAGTTTGTTCAAAGGAAGATTAAAATGGAAGAAAATATGTAAAGATGTCAGGAGCTGTGATAGAAATACAGCAGAATAACACAAGGAGAGAATTAAACCCAGTGTGTTAGCACATGCTAATGAGTCTCTAAAAGAAAATGTAAAATAATATTCCAACTAAATTTGGAAGGGCTAATAAGAGTTTGTTTCTCATATACATCTTAAAAGCCTGGGTAAGATCAGTGGGATGAGAACAAAACAGATAGGACATATTTCCAGGACACACCAGAGCAATGGCAGAAAATAAAACCAAAGAGGCTAGTAGACCCATAGGACAGGAATGGTCAAGCATGATACCTGCCAAACAATGGATTGAAATCATTGTGAGAGAAAAAAGGTGAAATTAGGCTATGCATGTTGATGTTGAGGTATAGAGACTGATGAGTTCATAAATATAAAATATTAGATCCATTCTATAAATATGAAACTGGTATTGATTTAAAGTTTGTAAGTATTTGAATCTGTGCTGTGTCACAGATTCACAAACTGATGACCTTAGAGAAACATAACTATGTTGAGAGAAAGGCTCAGGGCAAGAGAAGGAAATCTTGAAGAACCATTCTAACTGAAGGACAGAGAAGCTGGATGAGCAGACAAAAACAATGCGGGAGGATGAGAAAAGTACCAGGACCCACAATGAGTAACAAAGAAACCCAGAAAATACCATATAATAGAAACCAAGGCAACAAGATGTTTAAGAGTAAGAAGAGTCCAGAGTCAAACGATGCAGTTATCAGAACTGTTAGAAGGCAGAGTATACTAGTGACTTTCAAGAGTACAATAGAGTTGTAAAGATGTAAATTAAATGGCATAGGAGTAATGGGAGTGGTTGAGGGCTAAGAAGCAGTAGTCCAAGTCTGTGTTAATCAGTGAAAAGGAGAAAGGGTAGGGGATGGTTGGAAAAAATAAACAGAAGATACTTTCTTTCTTTCTTTCCATCATAAGGGGAAAACACTATCACTGGCAGTGATAGGCAATTCCCATACAGGTAGCTAACATATACACAAAACATTTATGTATCCATAGAAACAATGCTTCCCCTTCCCCTTAACCCTCTCCTTTCCCCCCTCCCTGAAAACTGGTCATCCCAACTCTAATACACAGTATTTGAAATGTAAGAGCCTAACTCAGGTGTTCTAGCCTTATGACTGGGAGAGAAGGGTTTCCTCAGCCTGCTCCCTAATCCACAATGCTTCAATTTGTTCCTGATTAAGGAAATTCAACTGTGAGGCAGAAGACAACTGAAGGTTTCTTATTTGAGTTTCTGGGTCTTTGGGTGATGCCCTTTGACAACATGACAATAGCTGTCACACCTCAAAGCCAAAGGATGTCTGCAGAGCAGCAGCAAATAAGAAAGTGATGGCCTTGTCTAATGTATGTCCCTATAATGGGAGTTTGTTTCTAGATCATGGTCATTTACCAGCTCTTCAAAATACCCATCTATATTGTTGTTATTGTTGATGTTGTTTGCATTTATTTGGATTTTTTTGTCTTTTTGGAGGAGTAAAACAGCCAGAGAAATGGAGGGAAGGAGGGAGGTTTAGTATTCAATATGCACTGTGAAAAATGAACTATGCAATTTGTGGGCAGGGAAGGGAGGCAGAAATTGGGGAAAAGTGAAGGCAGGGATGATATTGTCCAAGAAGAGCTGTACTCGTTACTTGATTTACAGAATTGTAAGCTCACCTGTACAATACCTTAACAATAACAATAACATTTAAATTTTTAAAAATCATCATCTATTTATTTCAAGACTCTCAGGAGATTTTGTGGAGGGACTTCATTGTGCCTAGGTTGTGTGTGTGTGTGTGTGTGTGTGTGTGTGTGTGTGTGTGTGTGTGTGTGTGTGTGCTTCTAACCATACTTCTAGTTCTAGTTATAGCAAATGGTTGCAGCTGGAAGAAGGAAAGTCATCACTTTTCATCCTCATACTTTCCACACCCCTTAAAGCAATCTGCTTCTTTGAAACAGGTCCACAACACACCAAATAGTATCAAAGATTTATTCCAGTTCCTCCAATGGATCATTTCTGTTCTTAACCTTTGTGTCATTGCTCCTCTGTGGTTGCTTCTGGGAACAAGACTCCCCTGGCCTCCATATCTCTCACCTGGCAACGGATCTCTTTGTTGTTCCAGTTTTATGTTTCCAATTCATCTCTCCCAGTGACCATCCTAAATCTGCTCTCCCTGGAAGCACTCTCAATGATATCTCTGTCCTCCAGGGCTCTGAAATGGCTGAGGGGTAAGGCACAATTAAAAATAGAGATCAAGTGCCTTTTCAACTACATCTGTGTGCCTATAAGGAGTTTGGCCAGAATATCATCCCTGTGGCCAATTTCAAAACCAGTTGAGAAACAAAATCATTTCAACTCAAAATTCTATAGACAACTACTGGAAATAAATGAATAGGCCCAGTGAGAAAAAAAAAACATATACTTTGTCCCAATCTTTCATAACATCCATTTAATCTAGTCAGAAATGTTACATTTAAGAAAGAGGAAACATCCTATCAAGGAACAGATCAAGGAGCCTGTAATATCAGAAACAAAGGTACCATTAAAGATGAGACTATTGCCAGGGACCAGCGACTCAGGCCTGTAATTTTAGTGACTCAGGAGGATCACAGTTGGGAACCAGCCCAGTCAGGAAAGTCTGTGAGACTCTTCAATTAGTTACCAAAAAAATAACTGGGAGTAGAGCTCAGACTCAAGTGATAAGAGGACTAGCCTTGAGCACAAAAGCTCAAGGACAGTGCCCTGACCTGAAGTTCAATGCCCAGGACTGGCACACGCACACACACACACACACACACACACACACACACACACACACACACACACACACACACACACACGTTTAAAAGTTAAATCTTATTTAATATTATAGGTTCAGACTTATTGAGCTATGATAGTGATCTACAATTCTAAGTTCTAACTTGCCAAGCATTATGTAGGGTGTTAATTATGCTGTACAGTGTGTCATACTTGATTCAGGGGAGCTCAGGGAAAGTGGGGAAGAACGTATTGCTTCCTGTGGCCTCATGACATTGCAGCAGGTTTGAAACCTTCATCTGCTATGACAAAGAAGATACAGTTTGTACAGTTCTTTGTCTGCTTCATGTATACACATACTCAAAAGAGCCATTACTGGGTATGTGCCTTTTTACCTCTGCTTTTGAAAAGCTACAAAATAAAGAGAAACTTATCCATTTAAAAATACAGTCTGTGTACAAAATGAATCCTGCTCTCCTCCTCTGCCTTATAGCAACGCTCTTTCTCCAAGCTTTGTAAATCCTGTGTGAGGCAGACCACGGACTGTTCACACTCACACTATCAGGCCATGGAGTGGGGGCAGGGGGAGCTGGTATGCACAATCTGTTAGCTCTTGTACAGCCTAATGAAGCACAAAAATAAAGGTTCACTGTGCAGAATGTTCTCCACATCCAGGACCCTGGGGAGGCGCTTTGCGAAATCTAGCAGGTCTGAGGAGACTGAGCAAGCCAGCCAAACTCCTTTGGCTGCAGGGGTGACCTTTCAGTCAGTCACTGGTGACATGAAGTGACCATGTCAAAGGCTTAGCATCCCCTTGGACTGGTTTATAAAGCCTGTGCTTAGTCCCTGAATAAGCAAGTGACCTCCTCCAAACTCAACAGCCAGCTGGAGTCCACTAGGAAGTAATCCTTTGTAAGCTAAGAACTACTGAGAAAGAAAGAGGCAAAGGAAATACTCAGCATGAGAAAGGGAGTAAGGGAAAGGAGCTAAGAAATCAGGCAGAGGTGATTTTTAAAATGGTCTCTCTCTCTTCTCTGTGTCTCACCCATGTGCGTGCACCTGTGAGTCTGCACGTGTGCGCACATGCACACACACACACACACAGAGTCCCTTTCTCTCTTTCTGCCCTCAAAGAAAGCTTTAGAGCCAAGATTGATGACTTAGCCCTATTTTGGGAGGCTGAGGACTGCATGTGTGCAAACTCATACAAAAGCAAAGACTAGAGATAGGCCTAGGAGTAATGTGACCCAGCTGTTACTGCATTTACAGGACAGTGGCAGGTGCACCAGCAAAAATAATGGGAAGAGTGTCTATGACAATTGCATTTCATTTTGGGGGGAGAGGGTCTGGTCGTGGGGCCTGAACTCTGGGCCTGGGCGCTGTCCCTAGCTCTTCAGCTCAAGGGTAGCGCTCTACCACCTAAGTCACAGAGCCACTTCCGGCTTTTTTCTTTTTGCTTATGTGGTGCTGAGGAATCGAACCCAGGGCCTCAGGCATACAAGGCAAGCACTCTACCACTGAGCCCCTTTCCCAGCCCCCTGCATCTCATTTGTACCACCACATGTAAACCTGCCTCTGGGATAGGAATCAGAATAGCCAGGATTCATCTCACATCTCTATTATGGTGACTTTGGTGTTGGAATGTGTGTTTGTGTGTGTGCGTGTGTGTGTGTGTGAAACAACAATTTTGGCTGCCTATTATTCAGCAACAATAAATTAAATAGTTTGGAACAGAAAAAATATTTTTGGTGTGCAGAAAGCCTGGAGAAATATTAAAATGATGAAGGAGTTGGTGCCTGAATTGAGCCACACAGGGAGCTATAAATATACAGAAAGCCAAGGAACCCATCAGGAGCAGTTGCTCAAATGCAGCCCCATAAATGCCATCTTTCTCAAGGAAGAGGACAGACTGTGAACTCAGACATACCCTGGGAGACCTGCAAGGTACCCCTTTTCTCCATGATGGCAAGAAACAATGTTTGTAATTTTATTGAGATGACTACCTTGAAACAGATTTTCCCAAACTCGAGAGTGCAAAAATTATACTGAAACATACAAAACTGTGGATTTGCAAGGCTTACTTATCCTGACCAGTGATTTGATTCAGCAAATATGCTGTGGGCTCCAGAGCTGTGAAATTTTAAAGTACCCTAAAACTCGGGGAAACACTGCCCTGGCCAATACAAAGGCTAACACTGGATGGAGTTAAAGGATGGATGTTTTTTCAGACTTCTGTTTATTTCCCTTGCTCAATGTACTATCAGCTCCCGTGGATTATCTGTACTTAAAATCCACACCAGAAAATTCTCCATTATCAAATATTTATGACTTGGTGTAAACTCAACTCAGTACCTTACCTATTGTAACAATATTTGCCACTTTAAACACATTGCTTATTTTAATGAGAGGTCAAAAAACTTACTTTCTATAGAAAATAGATGTATCTAAGAGAGAAAAATGTCTTTCTGTTATTTCCAGAGATTATTGAATACACAGCAGGGCCTAGAGCCCCCTTATTAGGAACATCCCACCATCCCCTAAAGTCAGACACCTACAATTTTAGCTCTGAAAAATGCCTAAGAGAACACAAACACTACCATTAGTTAGGTCATCCCTCGCTTCAGTGATATTCTAGATCACACCATCTGAATTGTGCTTAGACCTTAGCAAGGGATCTGAGCAAACTGTTCTACCCAAATGGTCAAGCACCTGCCTAGCAAAAGTGAGGCTTTGAGTTCAAACACCCAACGTTTTCCTACTGCTTCTAGAAATGGCAGAACATACAACAGGGCATCAGGACAATGCCCTTCTTCCTTGTACAAACAAGCACACACCTTTGTTCATTGTTGAACATATAATGCATAGTGAATGTTGGGGTATAAAGACGAGATTGATTCGAGAAAATGAACATCATAAAACAAAAGGTTTGTTGCTTTTTTTTTTTAAAGAATCAGATTTCTCTTCATGGAACCTTTAGCTCCCCATTGGGCTGGGGATTGTCTTGGACCTTAGAAGGCTCAGCTTCTATAAAACCCCACTGCAATGATCTGCCATTCCCCCAGATCCTGGCCACATAGGAAGCCTGCTTTTATTCCACATGAAAGCATGCTTTCATCCCTGCAGTCACCAAAGAAAGGCAATAAAAATTAATTAGCACCCTTTTCACTCTGTCCTCATTTGTTAGAAATCTAATTAGATCCAAGAGGAAGGAAAACCTCTCGATTGTGGGTCCCTCTCACTGTGCTTTAGAAAGACTTGGCTGTTGGCCTGGCTAAGGATGCCAGCAGGATGAAGTGGCCTTTAATTTACAACTTACCCAAGTGTAAAACAGAGAAGATTTGTTGGGAAAGTCTGGTTACTAGAGCCAGATTTAAGAAAAAAATCCACAATATTCTGAGATGGAGATAATTATGCTTCTTGATTTGTCTATAAGAAAGGATATGAGAATAAGAATCTTCCTTATGTAATATTTATTAAGAGCAAAATATGTGGTAGATATAGGGTAAGAACTTATACAAATTATCTGTTTGAATATTCATAAAAATTAACAAGTTTAGAAGTTCTGCTTAACAGATGAGAAATAACTGGGGGAATTTTTGGAGCTGGGATGGAGGTAGGTTGGTTGTTCCATTCATTTGTAAGTTATAAGGTATATAGGCTGCAGATCCTTCCTAAAAAATAAATAAAGGAAACAAAACTTGGGACTCCAGTTTTAGCTTTTATTTAACAACTACAGCAAAGCATAGCAGAAGAACACTGGTAGGTAAGTTGAAGATAAAGTCCACGTTCATATGGATTGTGCTATACTGCCTTCTGCATTTTCATTTAGACAGATCAATACAGAAGGGAATTACTCCATTATGCCTAGGTTAAGATCCATATAGTGATCATTAAAGAAATCTTACCTCTGGAGGTTCCTCATAGAGCTCCACAAAGAGCTCCCCTATGACCCAGCAATCCCACTTTTGGGCATTTACCAAATGTTCACAAACAAGACCACACTAAAGCTACCAGCACGACTATGTTTATTGCAGCATTATTTACTATAGCTAAGATATGGAACCAACCCAGATGCCCCTCAGTAGATGAATGGATCAAGAAAATGTGGTATATATACACAATGGAATTCTATGCCTCCATCAGAAAGAATGACATTGCCCCCATTTGGGAAAGGCTTGGAAAAAAATTATATTAAGTGAAGTAAGCCAGGCCCAAAGAAACATAGGTCCCAAGGTTTCCCTTATTTGGAATATTTAGTATATGTCTGAGTCAAGCAGAAAAGGTCAGATAAGTTGATGTTAGGGAAATGAACCCTACAAATCGAATGTTTTTTTTTCTTTCATGCGATTGTTTCTAACACATTTATAAGATTATTTCTTTGTTGCTTTGTATGTCCCTCCCCCACAGTATAACCCCTGCTTTCACTGTATTTGAGGTTGGTATAATTTGTGGAGGGGAAGGGGAAAAACAAGTCGCTTAAATAAGGATACAGGTGGACCCATTGCAACAATGAGATGTACAAGTTGTTATGTTGAAAAATGAACTTTACAACTTTGGTGGGAAGGGGGGACGGGAGGGGACGGGAAAGGGAAACAAAGGAGGAGGCTACAATGCTTGATAAGAAATGTACTCATTATCTTGCCCATGTAATTGTAACCCCTCTGTACAGTATTTTCACAATAAAAAAAAGAAATCTTACCTCAACTGTTTTGACAACTACCATTGAGTTAATTAATAACACATATGTGGAAATTATGTTAAATTGGGGGCGGTACTGTCAAACATACATAGATGTGGTAAACTTCCACCTGTAATTAGATTTGTGGCTTAGAGTTAGAAGCTACTTTGTTCTCTCCTCTTGCAGGATCCCAGAACAAATGTAAGAATTTGGTCTACAGTATCCTCAGTGGGAAACTGTTGTAAACCAGACAATTATGGTACCTCTCATTATTACAGCGTCAAGATCCAAATCATGAATTACCCCCTTGTGATGTAATCCTTTAGAAATGAGTCAGGATTCAAAGTATTTTCCCTCAGAGGATAGTTGGCATTATCCAGGTCATAAAATATTTTTCCTCTCTTATTATGCTAAATTAGACTGGTTTTTGTTCAAATATTGTATATCTGCAATAAGTTTTTTTAGGTATGAAGCGTCACCATTTTTGTAAGTATTAATGTATTGAATTTGCTATTTTCTTAAAATCTTTGTATATTCATAAGAGAAGTGGGTGTGCTTTTTCTTTCTCAAGTGTCAAACCAAGAAAACTGACCTCATAGCATATTGTTAATTAATTCCTTTTGTATTTTATCTGTTTTTTTCCAAGCTGAGTGTTTTCTTTTCTTTGAGTGAATAGAAAATCCATTAGTAAAACTATACAAATATAATGTTTGAAAATCAATTCTTTAAAACCAGATTGAAGTTCCTAACAGACACAAGACCATTCTGATTTTCTATTTTTAGTTTTGTAAGTTTTCATGTGTGGTATAGTTGAGCCTGTTATACTAATTGTCAAGTTTATTTGCCCAAACTTCATAACATTCTCTTTGGCTAAAAAATAAAGTCTAGAGCAACATGTACCTTACCCCGACAAATATATTATTTTATAGATATGTAATCTGAGCCTTTATTTTCCTTTCTTTTTTCAATTCCTATAGTTTTGACTATTTTCTAGCTTTTTAAAATGAAAGTTTAAACTTACTTTCATCTTTCTCATTTTCTTTAACTGCATGAAGCTACTAACTTTCCTATAAAATTTAAGTCTCCTTCAAAAAATGGATATGTTATTATTATCTAGCCTATTAAAACGTTTTCCCATAGGTCTTATGATCCACCTTAATAGGAAAAGGCCAGAAGTCAGTATTACCTTCCTGCCTTTGCTGCCTTCTCAAATGCCAACGCGTCATCTAGGGCACTGTGTCCTGAGATCTCATCTCCGTTGTCTTAGTCATTGTTTCATGACACACGGAGATGTCCAGCAGACACTTCTGCTCTCTTCCAATTCTGGATTGCTTTGTTGGCTATTTGGGGGCCACTATTTCTTAATGTATTATTTAGAATTGACCCCAAGCTTTATGAAAAACCTTCTATGGAGTGCAAAGATTCGTGTGATATTGAGAAAATATATTGGCATTTTTAATGATGCATTATTCTATCAGGCCTCTGCTATCAGGCTTCCACTGAGTTTGTAAAGCAATTAGGTAACATTTGAATTATTTTATTTGAAGGTGATATGATGATTTCTAAGATTAGTTTCTTATTCTTTGTTGCTTTGCCAGATTTACTATTATAAGCCCATTATGTATTTAATCTCACATTGGCTGTGCTAAATTCATAAACATTTAAGTTTGGTCATTTTTGTTAACCTTAAAAGTTTTAATCATTATTTCTCAAAATACTGCTGTGGTATCGCCTCAGACTGCTTCTAATTTTTCCTTCAAGGACATAAGTCTCCTAAGCTTTGTACTGGAATTCAGATTGGACCCTGCTCAGAATATTCAAACTAATTAAATGTTTCTTAATGCTCTGTCTGTCATGCCACTCAATGCTGAGCCAAGGGTGGTGCTCTTGACATAAGATCTGACCCCCTAAGCACCAAAGTACTCCAGAGATTTGATGCTGCATTTCAGGTGTGAGCTTAGTACTCCAGCCAGTAGCCAGGGTTTCTGGTATTCGAGGCTCATTGAGTTTCCAAGGCACCACACCAGCCCCATTTGTCTGCTGGAAGCTTTGGTGATTATTCTTGCTGCCAGCAACATTCCGGTGCTTCAGCAAAAACTGGTTATACCCAGATAGTCAAAGATCCCAGGATGAAAATGCTGCATGTAGCAAGCAGCTCAACTTGCCCTCCTCACCAACGGCGGCTTATCTCAGCAGTTACTTCCACAGCTCGCTTTTGCTCCAGAACTATGGGGTTTTGTCACTTACTCATCTGGACTTAACATTAATTCACTAGCAACTCCTGCATCCTATTTGGAAGCAGGGAAGGTGTGCCTTACCTAGGGGCAAATTTCCAAGTTAGGAGTCCTTTAGTGACAAGTAGCAAGCGACCTAGTGCAAACTGGTTTATGAGCATGGGAATACTATGTCTCCTAGTGAAAAAGTCTGTATGTAAAAGTGGCTGGCTGCAGCTACTGAACAATCTAGGAATTTACAAAAAATAAGAGCAAAATCTTCATCGGTTCTAATTCAGTTATGTGTGCATCCCTGTCTGAGTCATCACTCACACCAAATGCACTGAAAGGGGGACGTGTAATTCTACAAAGCCAAAGTTGTATCTGTGATTCGAGGAAAGACAGGTTGATGTGGGGGCAGTAAGAGAAGATGACTGTTATGCCTGACCTCTCCTTTATCTTTGCCAGTGTTACAGTTCCTACCAACAATCTAAACACCAAAATGCATAATGTCTTCAGTATTGCTCAGTCATCTGCTGAAATTAAACTGAAGCTTTGTTGTTGTCTCTCTTTTGGTATCAAAATCATGACAATTCAGGGGGTCAACAAATATTAGTGCCCTGGCTGGTTGTAAGGTGCTTACTTGAGTTCATTTGACATAAGTCAAAGCTAAGGAAGATATGTTTCTCCTTTTTCAACTTTAGTCATGTAAGATTACGTACTGTCAGTGAGAAATAAAATACCTTAACATCAGTCCTGGGTTATTGAGTGCATTTTGTGCAACATTCCTTTGAAGCAAAAGGAAATGAGGAAAGGTAAGGCAGCCTAGTTATTCCCTGAGCTGTGTCACCAATTTGAGGTACTGGGTTTGGCATGCCTACCTTTGCTGTGACATTATCCATTCCACTTCCCACCTTCCAGGCAGGCAATTAACTAGATTGTGGGCTGAATGCAGAGACATCAGACAGCCCCATTTCCTCCCAGCCACTCCATGTGGCAATCCTGACCAAAGCACCGGTTTTGAGTTCCTTCTTTCACCTGATTTGCTGCCAATCTTAAAGAGTCTCCTCTTTGAGGCTGAGCTCAAAGCTGGAAACTGACTCTCACAGTCACTATAGGGCTAGAATTGAGCAAATCATGTTACACCCAGAAACTGTGCATATCCTGCAGTGGGTGTGTTCATTAAAGATATTAGAAAAACCTAATGGAATTTGCAAACCAGCTGCTGGGATCAGAATACTTGCTCAGCTGTTGAGAGGTCTTGTGCCTCTGACTCAGTATTTGCATCATAAAATTATTATGATTGATTGGAATAATGCATGTGAAGTGTTCAGCATGATGCCAAGCATAACCAACAATAAATACTTATCATTGATATTTTTATTGGCTTTTGCAGATAAATTTAAGGATTGCACCACTGGTCATTTATCACCATGGTAATGAGCTGGTGTGGCTATGATCACAGGTAAGTGCAGAAAAGGCTCATATATTGGTCTGCTTTAAATGCATCCACATGTCTTTTTAAATGTGCATTAAAATGTCCAACCAAATTATTTTCAATGTAGGCAGGTGTAAAGGCAGAGACCATTATTAAAAGTTAAGACCAATAATAACAGGAGGGAAATTAGACGTGCATTTCTATGAGTTTCCATGCTGCTCAGGGCTCATACAGATGCCAACATATCCTTGGTTGCAGAGTGCAATTTTTAATGTTCAATACTATTTTTAAAAAAGAGAAACTATTTCAAAGAAGCTAGGCAGAATGACATTTTCTAGCTATTTATTTACCCTGCACCTGTTTCTGTCTATAGCTCATTCATGTTTAAAAGCATTTAGTAGGTAAGCTACATCCATATCTTTGATGTCAAGTTTTTATTTCTCTTCTCCCACTGTAAACCTTGTCTCTGGGAATGATCTTTTCTATTATGCATATTATTCATTTGCAATTGCTTTGAAGCAAACATAATATGTGCCAGAAAGCTTGTTCATACACCATTGGAAAGCAAGGTAAGGAATGAGGGAAATGTACAAAGAATATGCGAAAGTACTGGAATCTGAACCTTACAGGTGGATGGAGTTAGTCAAGAAATGGGATTTGGGCAAGAAATAGTTCCATTTAACAACCTTTAGCTGTTTCTCAAATGTGAAGTTGAAAGTAGTAATTGGCAAAAGAGATCCTGGGGAAGTAGACAAGGGAAAAATAGAGAAAGAGCCTTTCTTCCATTTTCAGAGCTTTGCATTTTATCTTGTGCATAGTGAAAGAACACTAAAAGTTATTGAACCAAGAAGTGACACAGTCAGATTTCACATATGATATCATCGACAGGCTAGTGGAAAATATGTAAGTCTAGGGCTACAGGCATTGAGAAGAGTTATGAATATATTACAACAATAAGATGAAGTATGTAAACACAGATAAAGGCTTTGGTCACTAACAGAGAGGAGACTAGCGAAGAGGGTATGACCAGAGAAAGTAAAATTGCAATTTTTCCAGAATAACCCTTTCATAAAAACATATATGTGTGTATCATAGCATATACACATATACACATGTATATATGCATAATACACAAAGATCTTGAACTCATGGTAAAAGCAATCTTTCTACCTTAGCCTCTCAAGTACTGGGACTATAAGAATGTGGTACTGTACTGGCCATAGGAAAAAGAAATTAAATGAGATAACAATGAAACCAATGAGTATATGGACTTCATATGCTAAGGTAGTTAAGGTATTCTAGGTTAATAATTGGCCCAGGCACAGAAAACTTCCTAGCTTCTATCACATAGCTCTTAGCTTAGGATAGAACTGAAATGGCAATGCAGCTATCTGAAAAGTTTTTCTTAGCAGCTTTCCATCTTCTCCTTTTAAGTATTATGCAGAACCCTTTGGGCTTCAGCTTGCAAGAGCCATGTATCTGCCCTGGCTCTACAGTTCTTAGATGTTGTCCGAGGCTCTGAACTTCTTCATTATCTGTGTGCCAACACAAACTCTTAGACTTTAAGCGACTTATCTTTCTCATTTTTATATTTATTTACAGCATCATCCCTGACACTTTTATTAAAGGTAGAAGCTCTCAGACTTCTACCACAGACGCTATCTACTGAATTCTGAGTGGTATCTTTTCATCATGTACAAAGGTCTCACTGACTTTCCCATATATGCAAAGAATGTTACTTTAATCATATTTACCTCTTTTTTGTGTGCTGGTACTGGCTCTTTAACTCAGAGCCTGGGTACTCTCTCTTAGCTTTTTCACTCAAAGCTAGCACTCTACCATTTAAATGACAGCTTCACTTCTGGCTTTTTTTTTTTTTTGGTGGTAAATAAAGATAAAAGTCTATAGATGACCCTGCTTGGGCTGGTTTTGAACTGTGATCCTCAAACCTTAGCCTCCTGAGTAGTTAGAATTAAATGTGCGAGCTACTGGCATTTGACTTATCACCTGCTTCTATTACCCTTTATTTCTTCCCTCCTTTTTGAAAACTTCAATGGATCTTATTTTACTGTTTTCATACTTGCCTATATTTTGATCTCCTTTCACCCTCTTGGCTGCCTCTGGTTTGCTCTCTAAGCACGTACCTTTTGACATTATTTTCCTTTGACGTTAATGATGTGTGTGTGTGTGTGTGTGTGTGTGTGTGTGTGTGTGTGTGTGTGTGTGTGTGTGTTAGGTCTCGATAACTGCATGAAAGAAAGCATGCAATATTTGTCTTTCCTTGGTTTATTTTGCTTAACATGATAATCTCTAATCTCTTTCACATAATTTCATTCTTATTTATAGATAAATAACACTCCATTGTGTCTAAAGACTACATCTTCTTTATCTATTCATCAATAATAGATACCTGGGCTGAATAGTACTTCAATAAACATGAGTATGCAGATATCTCTACTGTGCTCATTTATAATCCTTAGGATAAACCCAGGAGTAGTATTAACAGGATCATATGATAGTTCTATTTTTTTTGGGGGGGGTCCGACATGGGGCCTGAACTCGGGGCTTGGGCGCTATCCCTCAGCTCTTCAGCTCAAGGCTAGTGCTCTACCACTTGAGCCACAGCGCCACTTCCTGCTTTTTTCTTTTTGGTTATGTGGTGCTGAGGAATCGAACCCAGGGCCTCATGCATGCAAGGCAAGTACTCTACCACCGAACCACCTTCCCAGCCCCTGTTTTTTTTTTTTTTTTTTTTTTTGTAACTTTCACACTGATTTTCGTAGTGGTTGTACTAATTAACATTTCCCCAATATGTAAGTGCTCCTTCCCCACTCTGTCTTCACCAGAATCTGCTATTCCTTTTTTCTTTTGATGCCAGTCCAGGGACTTGGCTCACAGCATGTGCACTGTCCTTGAGCCTTGAGCATTTTTGCTGAAGCCTGGCACTCTATCATTCAAGCCACAACTCCACTTCAGAGTATTTGATAATACCTATTCTGACTGGAATCAGGTAGAATCTCAGTGTTGTTTTGAACATTTTTTTCATGCATGTATTGGCCCTTTTTACTTCTGCTTTTGAGAAATGCCTATATACTTGCTTATTTATTAGTTGGATTATTTGTTCTTTTAGTTAGGTCATTTGTTCTTTTAGTGTTTTTTTTATATTCTGGATATTAATTCATTGTCAAAGGAATAGATTTTCTCCAATTTTATAGTCTCCCTTTTCATTCTGGAAATTGTTTCCTTTGATGTACAGTAATACTTTGTCAGTGCTTGCTCTTATTTCTAGAGCAATTAAAATCCAATTTAGGAATTTATTTTTTGTATCTCTATTTTCAGGTATTTTTCCTAAATTTTACTATAGTAGTTCAGTACCCACAGGTACTGAGGCCTGAACTCAGGGCCTTGAGATTTGACTCCATTTTATACTAACAGATGGTGCTCTATTACTTGGAATGCACTTCAATTCCAGCATTTTAATGGTTAATTGAGGATAAGTTCCCAGACTTTTTGACTTAGGCTAACTTTGAACCGTGACTCTTCAGATCTCAGTCTCTGGGATGACAAGGATTACAACTACTCACCAGCTCTGGTCTTTGAATTGATTTTTGTACATGTAAAATAGAGATCCAGCTTCTTTCTGAATGTAGATACTCAATTTTCCACAAATCATTTGTAGGATAGTATATCTTTTCTTTAGTATATATTTTTGACACCTTTGTCAATGATCGGATAGTTACAGTGGTGTGGGCATATTTCTGTTATTTCTTAGTTCTATTATCTCTTATTTATTCTCTTTCACTCATCTACAGGTATACATTGCTTTTTGTTTGTTTGTTTGTTCTTTTGTTTTTTTCCAGTGCCATACTTACCTTGTTATTATGATTTTGTAGTATAAGTTGAAGTCAGATATTGATATTTCTAGCATTATTATTTTTGCATAGTATTACTTTAGCTATTGTGTCTAAGTGTGTGAGTATACATTTCCACATGCATTTTAGAATTGATGTTTCTATACTAGGAAGAATGTAAGTAGAATCCTGATGGAGATTTCATTAAATCTGTAGTTGTGGGGGTTTTTCTCAGTATGGCCATTTCCACAATTCTGCTGGTCTATACCAATCCATTTTTTAAACCTATTCACTTCTTACCAATATCTTTTTTTTTTCTTAACTGTTTAAGGGAAACATGGTAAATAGTGGAGAGACAATTTGTACTCTTAAGTATTAGCTTTTTAAAGTTAAAAAAATCAGGGAATCAAAAAAATATGGCCCATAGGCCAAGTTCTATCTTGGCACTTGATAGCTTGCTTTTGTCATTGCTCTTTAATCTCTTTTCCTGTAAATTGGGATAATACTACCTGACAAGATTTGATGAAGGTTGTAAGAGTTAATGTTCAAAATACTTGGAGCAGTATGGTCTGGCAAGTATCACCAAGGTTTATAGCTTTGATTTTCATTTTTCTGAAATTTGGTTGCTGTTCTCAGGGATAGGGGTACTTTCTTTTGGAGCAGAGCATGTCTACATGCCGGCTGAACTTCCCCAGGCTTCCTCCTTGCCTGGCTCACTTAGCATCATTTTCCGGCATCTTCTGCTACAGCAGCTGTATTAGCTCCCCTTTCCTAACCTTCACTTCTTATTTGTTTGTGTAATTGAGAAGCATATCATTCCATTTTAGGTGACCCTCTAACATTGTTTTACAAGTAGAAGCTGTCCATGAATACTTGTAAAAGTTTGAAAGAAATTTCACGGGGATGCAGAGGCTAGTGATGGAGCAGGCATGAGTAAGAAATGGGTGTTCATCCTACACCAACCCCAGATCTATTGGGCAAAGATTTGTTTGGAAAATGACTAGATGAGAGGGGCGAGGACCACTGAATGCAATTTTTAAAAATCAGAGGATGATTTTCTGGGAACATATGATCTCAGGCTAGTTCTGGTTCTTTTAGGTGTTTTCTAACTCCAGCTAGCCCTATATACAATAGTGCTAGCTAATTAGATCAGAATCACAGATACTCTCATAAAGTTTAAGCCAATAAGTACCATGTGTTCCTAATTTGTTTGATAATGGTCTCACTCTTTTTGATGTTAGATAAGCATTTATATTGGCAGTAACTCTTTGCATTGGAAAACCATTGGAAGATTTTAAAGAACATTAGACTCTTGGGATCTACTCACCGCTCTACGACCTGAAAAACATTTCTGAGTCCTATATGTTTCTCTGTGTGCTCCTAGTTTCATCATCTGTCAGGGGTCTTACTACTTCTCTTGTGGCTGTTATGTGGACTAAGTGAAAATGTAAAATACTTAAAACAGTGCAGACTCATACTAAAATGATTGAATCCAAGTAATTTTTAAGTGCCTTCTCAAATTGTCTCCAAGAATGACCATCTCCTTTGTGACCCACTGTTAAGGCATATTTGGAAGACTGACATTTACCTACTCCTAGGTCACCTAGCACAGTGCTCTGTCTTGAGTACTGTTCCTGTCAAGATTCAGTGCCAAGGTGAGAGCTATGACAGACGCCGCCTCTCCAGCACATACATCAGAGTGCCAAGAGTCCAGTGTGTGAGATGACAAATTATGGGCAGAGCCAGCTATTAATCACTCATGCCAAGCAAAAGCGAAGGCTGTCTAGAAATTTCTGCAAGGGCGAACCCTTAGTCCTTTTACCTAAACCAACACTGTTTTCTGCTCTCTTCTTTCCTTCAGGATTTCCTTTGGCAACGTTTTTGGAAGATACTCTGGTTGCTAAATCTGTAAGAAATGTTCTCAAATTTTCCCCTCTGATGTGTTCCACTGTGCAACTATTGCTGAACATCCCAAGCACTGAAGTTATAGGGATTGTTGGCAGAGTAACTTGATTTCCTTCATTAGATGAAATTTGACCTTTCTTTTCCCCCTATTATTGGTATGTGATGTGGTTTTCCATTTTCCTAAGTCCTAATATGGTAAATGCCAGTTCTTCAATTGGCTGCCCAGAGGCTAACTAAGAAAGAGCCATCTTTGTTCATCCTGTGCAACTTTCTCAATGGAGAAATAATCTCATAATGTTGTTCATGTAGGTCAGAGTTCTAAGAGTAGTTTGCTTAAATGGTTAAGTCTCAAAATCGCTCTCCTGCAGCCCAGAATATTTGTGTTGGCACATGTCACTACTCCATTTGCCCCTGCTTACATTTCTTCTACTCAGGCAGGCCACTATATTAAAGCACCACTTACGTGTCTGAAAGGAAGGGCTTTCACTAGAACTCCTTGTCTAGATTTCACTAGCTTTAAGTGATTTGCTCTTGAATTAAAATGAGATGTGAAATAATTTCCTGGCCTAGATTCTTAATAACGTGAATATGATTCCACAAAATTAATAATAGATGTAGAGGGCTGGGCATGGTGGTGCACATTTGTAATCACAGCTTCTGGAGAGAATGAAGAAGGAGAATGGCAGACCGATCCTAGATCAATGTAAGAATTCTTATTTTAAAAAACAAAACTGAAAGCAAAACTGATGGGTGAAATGGCTCAGGTGGTGGAGCACTTTCCAAGTAAGCAGGAAGCTCTGAATCCAATGCCTAGTACAATCAATCAGTCAAGAAAACAAGCAGTAAAGTGTATAAAAAACTGCATGTATGTGTCAAGAAATGCTTCCAATAATATTGTGTTTGTATAAAGGATCCATACTGATTTAAAGAATATTTATAAATATAGCATTTAACTTTTTTTTGGGGGGGGGTCCAGGCTTGGGGCCTGAACTCTGGGCCTGGGTGCTGTCCCTCAGCTCTTCAGCTCAAGGCTAGCACTCTACCACTTGAGCCACAGCGCCACTTCTGGATTTTTTTTCTTTTTGCTTATGTGATGCTGGGCACCACATGCCCAGCGCATGCAAGGCAAGCGCTCTAGCACTGAGCCACCTTCCCATCCCCATTTAACTATTTTTTATGTACAATGGATTTGCAGACAGTGCTAGTCTCTTATTTCATCTAATAATGTATTCATTTATTTATTCACTTAATCACCAGCTGTGGAAAGCCACCCCATCAAGGAATTCTTTGTTTTCTCCTCTACAAACTCATAATTCTTGGCTAGTCACTTATAATGCTATTTGTTTTAAATATATAACCCCTAAGCTTCTCTAATCTTAAGAAAAACAATACAATGAAAATTTTTTATGATGCTAAGAAGACTTGTATGTAATGATTTTACTGCAGCATTATTTGTAGCAAAAATATAAAAACAGACTAAATATTCAACAATAAAAAGTTAAATAAATGATGGCACATTTGTGTAATCAGTACGATGAAGTCATCTCAATTCTCATGTTGAATTTTTAATGGTGGTAAGATATTTGCTCTACAAGGTTAGTAGAAAAACAGATATACAAAAGTTTTATTCTTACATGCAATATAACTTAAATTATATTTAAATATTCATGAATAAAATTACTGTTAATAATAATCATTTCTGGGTTAGATAATTAAGAATATTTTTATCTTGTTTATTTATGTGTGCCCTTTTCAAGTGCTAGGTAATAAAATATGCGTAGCTTTTATAACCACAAAACAAAGCTTCAGAATTTCTCTCTTTTTTTTATAAGTTCTGTATATTGTATTGTGTGGTCTCTAAAGAGGAGTCAAGAGAAAAATAAAATAATAGTCTGATTTTTATGGAGCTATGATTTAATGGGTACTACTACAGAGATAAGTATGGTTAGAATGGATGTACAAAAATAAATTAACATTGAACCTGAATAACTGCTTACTATAAGCTATTTCCATGGGAAGAATTGAATGTTGTGAACTGCGTGAAGGATCAGGAGGAGGAAGTGCTGTGTAGGGACAGACACAGATAGCTTGAACAGGTAGAGCAGAAGAATAGACCAAAACATAGAGTTGGCCTCTGCCTTTCGTTTGATGGACCTTATTAGAGGTAAGTTTATATTACATACAGTACAAAAAGGGCTCTGTTATAAATACAAAAGCTATGTTATCTATTTAAAGCAGGACAGGAAATGAAATGGAATTAGAAGCTCACAAACCATAGAAAGGTTTAGGCAAGAGTCAGATACTGTAATGCAGAATTTGAAAATCTCTGGAACACCAGTGACCCTCACAGAGTTCTCCACACAGCTGGGGCAGGTGAACAGCAAATGATTACAGATCATTGCAAAGCTGATCACTGTGAAACCCCCACACTACTGTCAGAGAAAGAATGAAATGGCTTCTGTCTGTCTTCTTCCCAAATCTTATACAAGTCTGTCTGCTAGGCAGGAGGCCAAGATTTCTAGAACACTGAACAGAAAGTAACCTGGAAAATGTAGTCCTCAGGCTTGTACCCTGTCACCCAGGATAAAGCAGACACATGCATGAGAGTGAATGTCAAGTGTCTGATTTGTTTCCCCAATAGGTAGTTATAACAAAGCCTTGAAGACCAAGATGAAGACTTAATTCTTAGGTAGGTGGAGGGAGGAGCTGAAGTTTCTTAACACATTCAAAAATACTAAGGTGAAAAGTTGATTTGGTTAAGGAAATCTCTCTTACTATGGCATCTGTACCACTAAGGCATTTCTATATGGCTCCAAGAACTCCAACAACCCCTAGAACTAAGAGTAAGAGTAAGCTGTGTAGAGTGCTTATAGAGTGGTTCTTATACATGCACTGACTGTATAGCCACTTTAATTTAGCAATCAAACAATTCAATAAAAATGTCCAGGCACTGCTGTCTCCTAGCTAGTCAGAGAGCTGAGATCTGAGGATTGCCATTCAAAGCAAGCCTGAGCAGGAAAATTGTACCATTCTCAGCACCAATTAACCACCAGAAAACCAAAAAGTAACACTGTTGCTCAAAGTATTAACCTCATGGACAGCATGTAGGCCCCAAGTTCAAGGCTTATGACTGACAAATAAAATAAAATAAGATATAAAATCTAACTGCTTTAAAATTGGTTGTGGATGTAACACCCAGATCAAGTGACACTTCCTTCAGGAAACCCTGATGGGAAATGCCACACCCAAGCATATCAGTCCTTCATGCTGATGTTCTCACTCAAATACTATTTTCATATAACTGCATTAATGATTTTCAATATTTTCTCTGTCCTTTATATAAGTTATATTTTTGAGCTCTAGCTTATAACACAACGGATGATTTTAATATATATTCACAATTGTTGGAAAAACAATTTCTTCTTAGTAACAAAGATTTCAAAGAAAATTAATAAATAAATACTGCTAAAGTATAACTCTTTAGCAGTGGGGGGTTTTCAGCAATTCACCTAGCTCTCCCTGCCACTGTCCTCCTTACAACTCACTCATTTGTAAATTTTTTAGAGGCAGAGCTGTGTTCCTTATTTGCCAAATGACCTCAGAGACTTGACCACAGATCATGCCAATCTGTTTTATTTGAAAACTAACTTTATTCCAGTAAGCGCCATCTCACTACTAGTGTCACTACAGTGACACTTGAAAAGGTGAAAGTTTTTTTTGAAAGCCTAGACTTTGATTGTGTTAGAGTATAGTCAATGGTGACAATAAAAGGAGAAGTGAGGGAGAAAAAGGAAATGGACAGAAAGATGACAAGAAAGAAAGGTGATAAAAGAAGCCTGATATAAAATCTTACCAAAGTTTCCAACAGTATTTTACCTGAAGGAGTTATAATCAAATAGATTATCAAGTGCAAAGTGCAATTGGGCAAAATGGAGTTATATGTGGTCCTAACAAAACTCACCTCAGTGTCTAACATGTTTAAAAGCAAAGCTGAAGAATGGGGGTAAAGATGGAAAGCATATCCCAAAAAGGATGTTTGTGAAGATATTTTGAACTACGAAAGTGAAGGTAAATAGAAAATTCTATAAAGTGGTAAAGAAAATGGATAGTGTTTTCTGCAACTGATTTTTTTCTGAGTGTTGGTATCATTGTCACTAATATATTGTTGACTTATGATTGTATACCTGGGCTCCTTTACCAGGAACTTTGATTAAAGCAAGCACTTGGGCTCCTTTTGGAGAAATCTTTTCAAGTCAATATTCCTTGGATCTGCTTTCAACATAAATTTTGTCCCAGCACAAGGTATGCAGGCCCATAAAATAGGAAAGCCTATTTTCATCTAGGAAGTGGGGTGCTGCATATTTATGCACAATGCAAATCAGGAAACAACACAAAAGGCATTAAAAACTCCAGGTCTTGCTGTGAATTACTGTGGTTGGCCCATTTTTAAATAGGAAACAAGTTAAAGCTTAGAGTCAAATTTCTTCACATGACTGCAATACTTTTGCCTTAATAAAGATCTGAGAAGAACTGGCATCAATTTACAATATTACTTTTTGTTCCAAAATTGCATTTTTTAAATAACCTGGAAAATAACCTTATGAAGTCAATAAATCCCAAATTATTTTTCAGTGACCTTATTTCTGAGTATCAGCATCCTGCAGAAAAGAAATACTGAACTTTTGATTAGCCATGAAGCTAAACCTATGATTTAGAACTAAAGACATAAGTCACTTTCTAAATAAGGAACAACTCTCCTGATGACCAAGGTCCTGTAAAATAAAATGTCCACATGTTCATTCTTGTCACTCTTCCTTTTGGGTCGTGATGATGGTGTGAGAACCATTTCTGGGCCAATTGTATAATGACACAGAAGGTTGTAGTTTGAATGTACCAGGAGGGTTTTCTGTCTTCGTCTGCCCTCTCTAACTCTCTCATGCCCAGGGCTGCAGCTTGGCACAGCCAGCTGCTACTGTCCACTCTGTTTATATTTTTATCTGGTTGGGAATGATAGACCTGCAGAGCCTTTGCTTTTTATCTTCTCCTATATTTCAAAGCTTGTTTCCTCTTCATTTATGACACAGGCAATCTTTTGTGGGTTTTCTTGGCCCTCAAAGGCTTAATGGTCTGGCACAGAGCTTGAATCTTTGGAAATGTACCCCAGCCATCACTAACAGCTTCAGAGATATACAGAGAGAAGCCTCTTCCAAGCAAAAATTCATCCTCAAACCTAAGTGCTCCAGGGAGGGCTTTTTGTTGTTAAAATAAAGTGGCAGCAGAAGGAGGAGGGAGACATTAAAAGCCTGCTTTAAAAACCTTCAGGATTCTACCCAGTAACTTGGGGACATTTCTACATATTCTATAAGTAAGAAGATGAAACTAGGTTCAGACATGACTTAGCTACTTCTTCTCAGGCAAGAACTAGCCAGGCCCAACTCTGCTTTTAGCTTCCAAAATCAGATGTGTTCAAGGTAGTGTGGCTCTCGAGACTCAACGGATTTATTGAATGCTTGATGAGCACCCTCCTAGGGAAATGCAGGGAAAGATCATGAATGAGACTGAGGATACTTTCATGAATTTGTTATTTGGAAGTTGTGTAATATGAAGTACCTACCTGTCTTACAGGAACAAAGACAGCTCTACAATAAATACGGTTAAGTTGCTACGATCAGAGGAAGGGTACTATGTTGTGAATTTCTGATCCAAATGTGTTGAAATTTAATTGTCATTATAGTGTTAGTAGGTAATATCTTTGTTTTCAGATTTTTTAATTTAAATAAGTTTTTTTATTGTGAAAATACTGTACAGAGGGGTTACAGTCACATGAGCAAGGTAATGAGTACATTTCCTATGAAGCATTGTTGCCTCCTCCTTTGTTTTTCCCCTACCATCCCTTCCCTCCCACCACCTCAACTACACTCCCTCACCCCCCCACCCTCCCACCCCCTTCAGTTCCCCTGACCCGGCCCATCTAAATTGTAAGTTCGTTTTTTAACAGAAGTGATTAAGGCTACCATATATGTAGTCTCCTGATTAAAATTTTGCTTTAATTTTTCTCTGTCTTGAAACATAAGGTCTCTATCACGTAATTATATCCCGAAGGTCCCATCACATTGGGGATTTGATTTTACTGTAAGAATTTAGGAGATCAGTTTATAATGGGAGATTATTGTTTTCAGTAAGGCTCAATTTTTGTGCCTAAAACTTCATGTCAATAAAGTAGCATTTTAATTGTTTTTCTCATTTCTTGATCATTGTTTCTCTCTTAGGGAAGGCTTCTTAGGGAAAGGAGAAGAGAGAAAGAGAGTAAATACTATAATTACCCTCATTTTACAAAGAGGAAACTAAGGTTCAGGAGGGAAAGTAACTTGCCCACAGTTGCAGCTAGTGAAGTTACACAGTCAGAATTCAAACTCAAGATATCTGATCAAAGAATCTGAGCAACCACCAACCAGACCATTGATGGCAACATCTGAGCTCTCTTTTTAAGCTTTCTGAGACTAAACATGCCCCTGTACACACACACACACACACACACACACACACACACACACACACACACACACACACACACACACACACACACGCCTCAAACCTCAATGGTTTAAGCTGATCATGCTGGGTCACCTGCAGCTGTTAAAAAAAGATCTGTGCAGCTTCCACTTGGAAATGCAAGCTGTTGGAGGTTTTAATCTCGACATGTGCTTCAATAATCACCCCCCACTGGAAAGAGAGGGTGGTGAGGCACACCATAGCTCTTATAGTATACATACCACAGCTCAATCACAATTCACTTCTCAATGTAAATTGCATGGACCCATACAGTGTCAAGAGATCTAATAAATGGCCTCTGTCCATGTTTCCAGAAGGGGTAGGGATTAACCAGCTATAATAGATAAATAGCACTAATAAACCACAGCATAACTTCTGAGACCCATCTATTTCTCTTTTCTCAATTATCTTTCATAAATTTCTTCTCTTTAACTGGAAATTTTACTTTTACATCTCCTGAGGAGGACTGCTCTCCTTAAACATTTTGTTATCTGGAACATGGTATTTCTTATAAACTAATTTGGTCCATGTTACCTTAAAGTCCAAGGGTTTGGGGACATATAATTCAGAAAGAGAGTTGAAATCAATATCCTTTCTGCTCTGCATTCCTTCCCTCTGGCAATGTCTATAACCCACACATTGGAAGCAGGATCCTAAACTAACATTTCAGAAATGTTACTTTGCCATGATACTGTTAAATGGTGATAAAATCTTACAGATTAGAGGTTGGTGTAAAACGTTCTTTATTATTCCCAAACAAATTGTTTCTCAGTTCATTAAATGTCATTTTACCTGGGAGTTTATGAGTCTGTTACTTCTGAGCCTCCTCTCCAGCCCTTCTGCACGATTTCTGCTTTAATGTTCTTCTGGTATCGTGGACAGGACCCAAGCTCTCAGAAACAGCTCTAAGGGGTATGCTCCTTCACATGCTCTATCCACAGAGGGAAACTGAGGGGCTCTAGGATATAATCTTTGCCATGGCACAAGATAAGGATTTCTCATGTTAATGATGATAGTCTTGTTCAGAATATCCTTGAAACATTATATTAGCAAGATTTCTATTCTTTTTCTTCATATGACTGGAGAGTTTCCCAAGAGGAGGACAAAACCATAAGCCTTCATTAACTATTGTATGAAAGTACAGTTAGTGCTATCCCAGGTACTCTATTCACCATACCTGTTACTGGCTTCATCTGCATAACCCTGCCACTTTTATAGCTAAGGAATTAGGTGATTGAAATGTGTTCATGTCTACCATCTTTGTAGTACTACAAAGGCTTATAGTTTTAAATACAAATACACTTATTAAATACAAATACACCTATTAAAATAAAAAAGATAATGTTGAAATCCATATGAAAGCATCTATGTTTTCAGAGTCTCTTGGTTGGAATAGCAACAGGCAAATCTTTCCTGGAAACCAACAATAGATTTTAATATTATGAATCACAGTCACACCTACCTTGGAAGATAACCTTTCAGCCTTATTTTTAAAAAGCTGGGTAAATTCAGTACTTCTTCTTTTTTTTGTTAGAAATAATACTTTATTAAAAACAAAATATTTCTATTGGAAAGACTTGGTAAAAGACAAAATATTACACTTGAACACTTATAAATTCAGTACTTCTTGACAAAACTGGAATGCCTCTCAAAATTCCATAGGCCATAAGTGAGAGCCAATGTCTTGGAGTTAACAGACTTTCATGAGAACTCTGTCAGAGGATCCCAGCATCTCCATCTGTGGTACAAACCCACATGACTTTTCTGTGGCTCTAATGTAGATGGTACTTAAATTTAGGGATGTTGATTACAATTGTGTGAATAGATTATAATGCTGGAGTTGGGATAAAACAATTGTTTTAAAACAAGTTTGGGGCATGAGGTTGTGCTGTCAGGTGAGAGTTGAGTAGAGACAGGGTTACCACATGCAATTACAATAGATCCTGGTATCCCACAGGAGTATGCTTCCACAATTACTGTTGAGGAAAACCAAATGCTCAGGATGAAGAAGAACTGTTCAGCAAGTACTTATTTCCCTTGATGCCTCTCAACTATTCCTAAACACATGCTGCCTCACAACAAATCTAAATATTTTTTACTTAATCCCTTAAATAGAGCATATCAACCCTCTCCCTTGATTTTATGGGGCCATTTGAATTTTTCTTTTTGTTGATAGTGGGGTTATGAACCCAGGGCTTTGTGCTTGCTTGGTGGGCACTTTGAGCTTCACCTCCAGTCCTTAATAGCACTATTTGTTTATTTATTTATTTTGTTTTTGGTGCCAGTCCCGGAGCTAGAACACAGGGCCTGTGTACAGAACCTGAGCTTTTTGCTCAAGGTTAGTACTCTGCTACTTGAGCTACAGGCCACAGCTTCATTTCTGGCTTTTTACATTTTGTCAATTCATGGAAGCTAAAGGTCTCACAGACTTTCCTGCCTGGCCTGGCTTTGAATTGCAGTCCTCAGATCTCAGCCTCCTGAGCAGCTAGAATTACAGGCATGAGCATTAATGACCAGCTTGGACTAAGTTATAGTTTCTTTGTTTGTTTATTGCAAGTCCTGAGGCTTGAATTCTGGGCCAGAGCACTGTTCCCGAGCCTCTTTGTGCTCAAAGCTAGAACTCTTACCACTTGAGCTGCAGAACCACGTTTTTCTGAATAGTTTATTTGAGGTAGGAGTCTCATGGACTTTCTTTTCTGGACTGGCTTCGAACTGTGATCCTCAGATGTCAGCCTCCTGACATCTTTCACTAAGTTCTTTTGAGGTAGGTTTTCAGATTTTGTTCAAGCCTAGTCCTCCTCCATGGTCCTCCTCTCCTTCCTGATGTAGCTGAGATGATGGGCATGTGACACTCTACCCCATTTTGTCCTTGGGAATTGAATCCCACAAACTATTATTTGATCAGGTTGGCTTAGAACTACAGTGCTCTTGAGCTCAGCCTCTTTCATAGCAGGAATGCAACACTGAGCATATTAGTTTGGAAGAGGACTCATGAAAGTTTGGCTTTAGCTGACCTCCACCCATGATCCTCTCAATTTCTGCCCCTGGAGTAGCTAGAATTACAGGCATAAGACACCAAGATTGGCACTACTGAATCAGGGGAGGTATCTTTTCACATGCAAACACACAGTAGGTCAAAAAATGCTTTAGACTCAACAGATAGCAATGTGGAACTGACCAACAGCTTATCCTCATCAACTGAGCCACGGGCCAGGTGCCTGGGACTTTGAAATTTGGGTTTTAAATTTTTCTTCCGATGTTCTGTTATTTTTATTTTCTCATGCTTGAACAAAAACCATGTGTAACAAATCTTTGAGTAAAGAAGGTTTAATTGTGTCAAATTATTTTAAATGTTAAAATTAGATCATGATGCTTGTTAACATTACAGCCAATTCTCTGTTTATGGTTTTGTTTTCTTCATTTTCCTTTTGTCTTTCTATTTTACTTTCACTGCCTTGACCTGTGTTTAATCAGTTCTTTGGCCATTATCTCAAATGTTCTTAGATTCCATTCATGTTTAAAAATCAACACAGTTTAACAAAATAGATACTAGAAAGCTTAAACAAGTTTTATCAGTTGAGAGGAGAGCAAGCAAAGGAGCGATAGATAAACAGAGATAAAGAGTAGTGGAAATTCAATGTACATATGTGAAAATGAAACCAAGCAACTTGAAGGGATGGATGAGTTTAGAATAGATGTAGGAGAATGAAGCAAGGGGTGACATTGGTCAAGATGCATTGTACTCATAAACTGACATGCGAATTGAAACTCCATTGTATAACTGCTTAAAGATAATAAAATGCAGCCAGGCAATCATGCTCACACCTGTAATCCTAGCTACTCAGAAGACTGGATTGCAGTTAAAAGCCAGCCCAGGCAGGAAAGTCCATGAGACTCTTATCTCCAATTAACCACCAGTAAACCAGACATGGTACTGTTGCTCAAAGTTGTAGAACACTAGCTTGGGCTGAAGATCTCAGGGAAAGTGCCCAGGCCCAGACTTCAAGTTCTACAGCCAACCAAAAAAAAAAAAAGATAATAAAATACAAAGTAAAAAAAATTAATCTGTATACAACAAAAGTCTTTTTTTGATATTTAAAACGTTTAATTGCCAAACAAAATAATATATATAATGTACAAGCATTATATATAATGTATAAGCATATAATATAACTATGAATATATAATATATACGTATATTATACATGATAAATATATATATATGTATCTTGCACAGAATGAAGAGAATTTCCACAAAGACTCTATGTATTTTAAATTCTAATAGAGTATGAAAATACTTTGTTTTGTTGAAAGAAACATTACCATGTGGAAAATAACCAAAATAGACTTTTTAGAAGCAATGAGAATTCATCTAGAATCCTTCTACCCTCATATACCTGGCACTGATATTCCTGAAATAATTATAGATGCTTTTCTAGGTTTCGATATTAATAGGATGTGAAAATAATTTCTGAAAAGTGTCATCATAACCATGTTCTTCTCATTTCCTTTAAGATCACTAATTGACTCATGACATATTTGGAAGTTTTTTGATTTTTCCATTAGAAAACCCTGAATATTCTGTTCACATTTTTGTTATTTATTTATTTACTTATTTACTTATTTATTTATTTATTTACTTACCTGGGGGTAGCTTATTCTGTATACCAGTGATTACTTTATATTCCCTCAGGCATTCTTGGTACATAGTTTTGCTCAACTTCCCAGATTACTTTGAAGTCATTTTAGTTTTGAATCTTTATTTTTTCCCTATTCTTTAAAACATGGCTTGATAAATGGCACAAATCTGAGTTTTACCCAAAATGATAATTTCTATTATATTTACCTGCTGAGGTTACTTCATTTACACTTTTATAATCACAAGTATATTTTAATATTAAGGATTTTTGTGCTTTTTCCTCGTTTTATTCCTCCACCGTGGTATTTTTATTTCAAATATAAATTCTTCTACTGTAAAATAGTACTACCTCTTTGTTTTGATGTGGACCTCTGCATGTGTTCTGGGTGCATAATATTTGTTGCTCATAGGTGCTAGCAAAAGCTTGCCTTTCCCTGTGTCTTTAGATAAGCAACAATTTCAATAAAGACCATTTCATGGATCTTTTCCTTTATAGTCATGTTTTTGGTATTTTGCCTAATAACTATCTCAATACATCAAAAATGTTACAATACTATCAGGTTCCAGTGACTCATGTCTATAATCATAGTTAATCAGGAGACTGAGATCTGAAGAACTTCAGGCCATTCCAGGCAGAAAAGTTGGAAAAACTCTCTCTCCAGTTAATCAGCAAAATGCCAAACTGAAGTGACGATTCAAGAGCAATGAGCAAGAAAGCTAAACAAGAGTTTGAGGCTCTGAGTTCAAGCCCTCTGTACCAGCACAAAATAAATAGATCAATTAATTCATTTAAAAAATTATACTATCCTCAGATCTTCAGAATCTTTTATTTTCCTCTTTACATTTAGAGACATGGTTTATATGGAATTTATATTTATGCATTTGAAAAATAGGAGTGAGGATTATTTTTCATTATTTTGGGAATTTGTCCCAATATCATTACAGAAAACATTTTTTATCTACTTTCTAGCAGGCTCAACATTTTTTTTTTAATCAAGGGATTTCATATGCCTGTTGGTAGTTTCTCCATTTGTTCTGCTGAGTTGTTTCTTTTTATGCCAGATATCAGATAAAATAGCAGTTCTTTAACACAAAATTTTGTAGATCAAAAATTTGGGCTGAGATTTAGTGGAGGTTATTTGGGTCTTGAATGTGTTATCAGGTGATGAACAGCTAAATTTTAGGTTTCCCCAGCTATTGGCCAGAACCAAATGTACTTGTCATTATCTGGAAAGCTATCCAGAATTTTGTCATTGTTACCAGCAAGAACCTAGGATGATAGGAGAGAGACAAGTACTCTTAGCTTGTGCTGGGAACTGATATGTCACCTATAAGCCACAAATGTAACTCAGATTCCAAGAAGGTAAATCAACTTCATTCTTGATGGAAAAGGCTTCAAATCACCAAGGGGCATGGATAGAAGGGAGGAAAGAAATACAGCTTTAAAAAATAAACAATAAATACTCTCTGGATGTATTTGCATTTTTCCATACTAGAAATGTACTCAACTGATCTCAATATCCCTAAAAGTTTCATTCAGTCATAAGATCTTATATAACTTCCCAAGTCTCAGGATTACATTGTGTAACAAAGCTCCTCTTAATCTAGAGGTGTAAAAATGAAAAGAGAATACAGTGCACTCAAGGTACAAAGTGAACATAATCTTTGTATTATATTGACAAAGTTCCAGGGCACTAAGCTCAATTCATTCTCTGTCTGGTATGTTTTCCTTGTGATCATTTATGCAATATTACCATAAGGCAAATGAACAAAACTCCATAAAATTCTATTCACTGCTTTTATGGTATTTTGTTTACATATTAATTTATCTTGCTATATGCATACATATTTATTTCATGCTTCTGCATGACTTGATAGAAGCCCAGATATTTCATATGTTCTGGACATTTTTATTAGAAGGGTAATAAACCCGAAAGGTAACCATAAGCTAGAAAGGTAACTGTTTCCTTACTACTACTTGCAAGAAAGCCCCAATACACAATTCCTTGGCAGACTACCAATGATCATGAGAAGAGTCGTGTAAAAAAAGGGAATTCTTGGTAGTAAATTAAGGAGGGAAAACAAACCTTCAAAAATTAATATGGATCCTATTTTTTTGAATAGTGATGGAGTTAATACAAGCTTTTGTGACTTTTTTATAGCACAATACTTCCAAAGCAAATTGTTATGTTCTGCAGAGGTGTGTTGTTGATGCTGTTGTGGGTTTATTGTTTTTTTTCAGTTTCTGTGGTGACTCTCCACAAGAATTTTAGGGTGGCAGAAACCAGAATTATTTCCCAGCTATTCAATGCAGTTTTGTTTACCCTTTGCCTTTTGTTAATTACTTCTTAAAACAATATATTTTCTGGTAATAAGATTGAGATTCTGTTGGGAAACTAAGACAAAGCAAGGAGAACTAATTTATCCTCAATAATAATTCATAGAAAATTAGGTGGTAGGGTCTATAGCTTCTGTTAAAATTTGTGGATCTCAACCTGGAATTTTTGCTCTTGCAAACTTAAGTTTTTTGCTATTGCAAAGAAGAGGAAAAACAAGTACTCTTCCACAACAGTCATTCATTTTGAATACAAATCTGGACCTAAAATACAGAATGTTAGGTTCCACTATTGCAAGAAGCTTGGCTAATTAAATAGGAGGTACCCTACAGTTTTACAAAAAAATGATACTCTTGGAACAGTGACAATTAAAATAAGGGTGAATTAATAGATATGTAAAATGTTTAGGTGGTTTGGCTCTTGTTAAGGAAAAGAGGATATGCTGTGGGATAAGGAAGGATGTTTGGAATGTAAAGTTCATCTGAAACTGGCTTTATTCAAGACGGAATTGAGACACACTTCAGATTGTTCAAGAAATAGCAGGATATGTGGCTATGCTTTGAGATTATTTGTATATTGTTAGTCTTATTTCAAAGTCTTCCAATGATCACCTTATGTAAATACATTTTACCTATTCAAACTAAAAAAATATTCTAGTCAAAAAATTCTAAAAACAAATAAAAAAAGTTACAGAGAAAAGTGTATACATCTGAAAAATGTTATGTTAAAATACATAAATATAAATAGCACTTGCGACTATATTATGTGTATGCATATATGTGTATGTATGTAAATATAAGTATATGTTTATATGTGTGTTTATATGTGTATACATGCAAATATATGTATCCATATGCATTATAAATATAACAGCTTCAGGCTGGTAGTTATATCTAAGAAAGAAGCAGAATAAAATCTAAGCATTACTAAGAAGTAATTTCTACTTTATTTGTAATAGTTTATTTTGGCCACATGGTGAATGTTTTCAATATTGTTCTATATTTTAACATATTTTACATATTGCAATAATCTATATTTTCCAAATATTTTATATATTTCATAAACTCTAAATTTTAAAAAGACTTAGAATGATGCTCAAATAATATGGCAGCTGATATAAGGAGGCAGAAAAAATATAAACAGGCATAGAATCTAAAAGAAATTTCCAAAAAAAATTAAGTAAGTAAACAAATAAGTAGACAATGAAGAGAACGTGAATTCTATAACCTTGCTACTCTTTGGGTTTCATTAATTCCTAAGAATCTTATTTTACATTCACCCCCAAATCAGAACCTAACAGTATAGTGTAATTATTTTACAAAATTATTAATTTGTGAAGCAAACAAAGACCCATGGTGAACTAAAAGTAAAGGAACAAAATGTGAACATCTAAAATTATTTTTGAGACTTGACCATAGTTGGGACACCAAAGAACAAATCTGAACAGAGAAATTTTTTAAGCAGCTTTGTCAAGTGCACTAGTCAATAGTTGCTCATGAAATAATGATTCCTTCACTCTTTTTCAGGATTTTTTTGTACATATATAAAATGGTTGAGAGTGTCTACAGGTATTCTAAACAGTAGACCTAGAAGAAAAAAAACATAAAGCGACTCCTACTCCAATGGTGGTCCAAGAGGATATATATGTGTAAGAGATATTTTACAAATGATACTGCTCTCTTTTTTGTTTTGGTCGGTTGTGGAGCTTGAACTCGGCCTGGGCGCTGTCCCTGAGCTCTTCAGCTGAAGGCAAGCATAGCACCACTTCCCAAATGGTATTTCTTAAATTCACTTATGTACTAGACTAAATCCAACCTGTCAGAAAGCCTTAAAAGTAGATGACAGACAGAATCTCCACAAACAACCTGATAAAATGGCTAGTAGAGCAAGATTTTTTCTACAAATTGTCTAGGGACCATATTGATATTTACTATTGAACAATTCCATGACTTGTTTGAACTATCTTACTCTTTTTTTTTTTTTTTTTTTTTTTTTTTTTTTTTTTTTGGTTGTGAGGCTTGAATTCAGGGACTGAGTGCTGTCCCTGAGCCTCTTTGTGCTCAAGGCTAGTTCTCTAATACTGGAGCCATAGTGCCACTTCCAGAACTTTCTTACTCTCTTGTCCAGTACTAAAGTTGATCTCATTTCTTTTCATGATTAGATGATGTATTCGTTCCACAATGAGACATGAGTTCTCAAGTGCTTTGCTTTAATTGGGCCATTGTAGATAGAGTTTTCATTACTTAACTATTACTCAGGGCATCAAAAGATGACTTGATGAATCTGCTGTGCTTTAGACAAACTTCTTTTTGACAAGTCTGTGCAATGGCAACTCTAAATCTTCATTGGGGTACACTAAGAAAGCACTCAAATTAGAATAAATTTCCCTGCCAGTGTGGTAATCCCTTTCCTTACTAATTAGTGAAAGAAGCCAAAAATATGATAGGGATTTGGGCTCAATAGAGCTTCTAATTTCTCCCCTGGTAAAAGCATTACTCCACCAGGTCTGGGAATGCACTGAGTCTTAGATAGCATGAATGAGAAACTCAAGTAGTTTCTACTGAGAGAGATGATGAGAGAGACAATTTTATTCTCACACTTAGTTCTCAAATAAATACATGTACTCTTCTTTTTGGAACACATGGTATAAAAGACATTGGCTATTAGTTCAATACATCCTGCATTTTGTAGTGTGATACATTGTTAATTTAATCTAGCTTTGAATGGTTCATCTGTCAGCATGTTGTTTTCACTACATAGGTAGATAGATAGGTAGATAGATAGATAAGATAGATAGATAGATAGATAGATAGATAGATAGATAGATAGATAGATAGATAGATAGATAGATAGATAGATAGATAGATAGATATCTAAAACAGTGAATCAAAAGAAGGGTAATGTTTTAATAGCCATGAGAAGATCTTCCTGTGGCATAAAGCAAGGTTCTGCAGATCTGAAGCTGGTAAACTGGACTATCAGAACCTTCAGAGGATAATGTTGGCACAGCTTCTGCCTACAGAGATGGCATTTGAAATGACATATCAGTAAACAGTGTCAGGGTTGAATTACTTTCAGGGTATGGTCAACCTTCTCCTAAATGACTACTTAATTTCCCTAAGAAACTATGTGAAGTGTAAGGTTTACTATTATTTGTTGGCAGGACAGAAATGACAAATTGTTGAGGTCTCCACTTTAACCATGAATACAACTTGGCATAAGAAACCATTGCGTAAGTACTAGGATAGGGATGGAGCTAGACTGGCCAACATCCATAAGACATGCCAGCCTAATAGCTGATGATTAGCTATTTATCTTAGGGAGAAACTTGGTGGAACAGGAAACACAGAGATTCTTAATCATTATGTTTGGCCCCATAAAATTGCCCATGTCTCTAATTTCTATGTTTGGTCTTACATTCTTGTTCTTTTAATATCCTTAAATTAACTAGACAAATATAACCACAGCCTATAATTCTATCCACACCCATATTTAGATCTGTTATTCATTCTGACAATATGAATTTCTCAGCTCAAGATTTCCTTGCCTACTAAGAAGGTTTTTCTTCTTAACTACTCTAGAGTTAGACTTGAGGATGTTTTCATGCAGTGGTGACTCACTCTTGTCAACCTAGCATGACATATTGAACTCTCTTGGTTGTTAAAGGAAACTACATAGCAAACACAAATGACTTTTGTGATAGGTAACAGGAATTTGAATAAATGTTCATGAAATGCATTTGTCCCTCTGGACTTGCTTAAACATGTCTGGCATAAAGAGATTCATGCTTCCTTTGTCTGACATTATGACCTCAGAAACTCTAACACCCCAAACATGACAACAGATGGCTCTGGTTGCATATTCACATAACATCCTTTGCTCCAACTCTAAAGCTCAATTTGTCTTTTGTAAACAGCAGTAGCTCTCTATTGCAGAAATGCGACTTTATCCCAAATCATCGCAGTCTGCACTGGGACTTTCCAGTGCAGACTGGAAAGGGCTTTGCATGCTTCCTTTGGCACCTCTAGCACCAATACAATCCAGTCTAATGGGAAGATTCTCTGGAAGTAGAGATTGAAGAGTGATTCCTTCTCACCTGATGTTTTGGGAAGTGTTCTCAGGAAAAGTAAATTGATTTTAGAAATGTAATAGGGCAGAAGGGAAAATTAAGTAAGACTGGTCTCAACATTTTCATCTGATTCTTTGAGGCTCCCTGGAGGCACAACTGAACCTTATAGTTAGTCTCTTGTAGGTAATGTGGGGTGACATCTCTATGTCCATGCCAGGCTGAGATCCGCCTCAATGGGGTAGCATATTTTTCCAGATGGGGTAATTTTCATTTGGCTGAAGGCAATACTCTGAAGAAGAGACTGTAGATACTTATCACCTAATACTGTTGGCAGCCATGCAATGGGTAAGCTAGTTGGTACAGGATGTGAGATAGACTAGTTCCTTCATCAAGGCAACTTCAATCATAGCCAGAATTCACCAGAGTCCTGTATTACTGTAGGTTGTACTTGTAATTGGCAACATTCTACATTGCCTCTTAAATGAGCTAACAAATGTATTTATGGGTCTGTTCCAAAATCTGAGTAGGCTTACCAAGTACATTATCTGTTTCATAATTGGAAGTGAGAAGATTAAGTGTGAGAGTTGGTCACTAATTTAAGCAGCATATCCAAGTATATCCTATACTGTGGGGTATGTAAAAATGTCATAAATACATCAGATGTTCAAATATTCAAGGGAATAAACACACATTTCCTACCACACAACAGTCAAGACTATTATTTTCCAGGTCCAGTTAATATTACTATATCATTAATATAAAAGTTATCATTACATCCCTTACATAAATGAGATGTGCATTTGACTTCCTTGTTAAAGACAATCACAGAGAATTCATTCATCATTCTTCAAATACATACCAAATGCAAGGAAAATGTTGATTTGTTTCAGTTATGTACAGCATTTAGCACATAACTGACAGCATTTGGTTGAGTTTGTATTCGTCTACCATTCTCTACCTTGATCCATCGGATATGTTTATTTTGGGGCCAATGAGAGCTATTTGAAGTTAAGGTTCTGTTTACCTGACCCATCACCAGATATTTTGTCTTTGGGAATATACCTCTAGCACATGCTCCAATTCTCTTCTCTTGCAGCCTATAAATATTACAGAAATTTCACTGCCTCCCTCGGGCTGAGACAAGGCTCCTTAAGAGGAGGGCAAGACTCTTTCCCAACGGTACCCATCAAATTCAGTTCTTCTTGCTGTGTTTCTAAATATCCTTACTCTTGCCAATATGGGAAACCTTTGCAGTTCTGAGAGTAAAAAAAGTCTGTCTCTGACTTGGTCATATTTTCTCAGTTGTTTCTACTTTACATGTCGCAGTCCTTTTGCTCCCTTAGGAGACTATCAAAAACTTAAAAAGAGAAAAAAGCCGGGCGCTGGTGGCTCACACCTGTAATCCTAGCTACTCAGGAGGCTGAGATCTGAGGATCGCAGTTCAAAGCCAGCCCGGGCAGGAGAGACCTTGAGACTCCTATCTCGAATAAACCACCAGAAAACCAGAAGTGGCGCTGTGGCTCAAGTGGTAGAGCACTCGCCTTGAGCTGAAGAGCTGAGGGACAGTGCCCAGGCCCAGAGTTCAAGCCCCACGACCGACAAAAAAAAAAACAAAAACTTAAAAAGAGGTTTCTTTATCTTGTTACACTTCTTCTAAGCCATGAACTTTAGAATTATTTGGCCACTTGAATATGGAAAAGAGAAGGGAAAAAGGAGCCTGTGTATACTAAAGTGTGTCTCTCCTCCAAATGGTATGTGTAAGTGCTAACCTCCAGTACTTCAAAACTTGACCCTGAAGATGAAGTCATTAGGATGGTCCGAATCCTATGTGGCTGGGTTTGTCTTATAAATGGGACACAGAAATACACACACACATACACACACACATGCACACACATACACACACACGGAGAAAACACTATAAGCTGATGAAGGCAGAGATTGTATGACACACTTGTATATCAAGAAACACCATTTTCTGAGAAACCATTGAGGGTGAGAAAGAGACACAGTCAGACATTTTTTCTTATAATCCTAGAGTCCACCAACCCAGTTGGTGTTATTCTCAAGTAGGTAAAAATTGAGGGAAGAGGTAATAAGGTTGACAAGAAATGTAACTTACCTATGTAATTGAAACTCCTCTGTACATCACTTTGACAATTAAAAACAATAATATGACACACAGTAAAAAAATTCTTATTGCAAGACTATGAGACAATACTGTTATTTAAGTCATTTACTTTCTGGTATTATTATTAATTATCTTCAAGTAATTGTCAAAGGGGTTTCAATTCAACATGTCAGTTTGTGAGTAAAATGCATCTTGATCACTGTCACCCTTTCCATCAACCTCCCTTATCTGTCCAGGTATCTGGTGCAATTTTCACATGTGTATATTGTGGATTTGGTGGTTTCTTTAGATATAGATAGATAGATAGATACATACATACATATATACATACACATAAACATACGCAAATACATAATAAACTAATACATAATAAACATACACAAATACATAATAAACTAATAGAGTACATGAGAAAAACTCTGGGTGTGGAAAATGTCCTCAATTTTGATTAAGATGATAACTGAATGAGCCAAAATATGCATTGCAATCCATATTTAAATGGTGTGTATTTTGTTGAATATACATTAATAGGAGAGGTGATTTTAATATGTAAAATAGATGAGATAATACTTCAAAATTATGACTGCTGCCAGTCATTTGTTGCTCTTCATGACAGCAGACTACTTCACATAATCAGTAGTGTGCTTGCTAAATGAAAATTAATACAGACACCATGAGAATGCATAATGGCTGCTCTGTATAGAGCTGAGGAGACTCTACTGATGTATTCGTGTACAACCTGGCAACTTGCACAAACTGCAGTCAGACAGGAGCATGGTGTCTCTCAGGCACAACTGTCAGGATATTCCAGGCTGAGGCCACCTAGACTATCAAAAGAAATGTGCTGGAATAAAGACAATCTGAAATGGAGAGCAAAACAAAGAGATGATGAATGAAGAGGAGAAGCGGGGGAGAAATGCAGAAAAGAATCCAAATGTATACCCTACAAAATTAAGAAGAGTAAGGAAAGGGGTAGGGAGGGGAAGGATGGGTGAGAATGTTGAAAGAGATGACATTGGTTAAGATATATTGTGTTCATAACCTGCTTTATTAAATAGTAACTCCTTTGTACAACTTCTTATAGATAATAGTAAAAAGGAAAAATAAGAATGATGACAAAAGAGACTGTAGCATATTTTACTCCATGCCTATGTAAAAAGGATGATACAGAAATTGGGGGTACTAAAATGTCATGTCAAAACCAGCTTTACAATGTCGATGGGGGGGGGAGGGGGGTATAATTGGGTGGGGGGAGGGGGGAGGCTGGGAAGGGAGGTGAAGGGTAAACAAAGGAGGAGGCTGCAATGCTTGGTAAGAAATGTATGCATTATCCTGCCCATGTAATTGTAGCCCCTCTGTACAGTATGTTCTCAAATAAAATAAAATAATATTAAAAACAAAAAGAAATTGGGGGTACTCTTGTTTTAAATAGTAAAGTCAAACCTCCAGAAGCCAAATTGCTACTCTTGAGTTTCTGGGTGAGACTTGAAGAAGCGATCCCGTACTCTGCATGAATGTCACATTATCTCAACTGTTTAATGAAATCCACCCAGAAAGGTGTTTTTTTTTAAGAACATATTTATAAACTAGGTTTCATGAGTCTAATTAACTTTGATAGTAAAACATTCATATTGAAATGCAAAACACTTTTTTTTTGTCCATCATGAGGCCTGAACCCTGAGCCTAGGTGCTGTACCTCACCTCTTCAGTTCAAGACTCGCGCTCTACCACTTGAGCCACAACACCACTTCTGGCTTTTTCTGTTTACGTGGTGCTGAGGAATCGAACCCAGGCCTCATGCATGCAAGGCAAGCATTCTACCACTGAGCCATCTTCCCAGTACAACACTTTTTTTTGATGTACAGCTTTCCTTCCAAAAATTTTTTTTGGGGGGTGTCTGGTCGTGGGGCCTGAACTCTGGGCCTGGGCACTGTCCCTCAGCTCTTCAGATCAAGGCTAGTGCTCTACCATTGAGCCACAGTGCCACTTCCGGCTTTTTTCTTTTTGTTTATGTGGTGCTGAGGAATGGAACCCAGGGCCTCATGCATGCAAGGCAAGCACTCTACCACTGAGCCATCTTCCCAGCCCTCCTTCCAAAATTTTTGGAACGTATAGGTATAGTATGTTAAATTGGAGGGAGCATATTCTAATTCAAAAACCATTGTAATTCTGTGTCAATAGGGGTATGGACATATTTAAGTAAGGTAAGTCTTGAAATTTTGTCATGTACTTCTTCATCTCTGTTCATAAACACTGTCACAGGGAAGGCATACCAGATTTACAATTCCAGCCATTGCTGCAGGAAAGAATGCTCCTTAGGCTTTTAGAAGGCCTGTCTTTCTCTTCCTTGAACTATGTTTCTTCAGGTTAGATACCTGGTTGTACTCTGCACTTCAGGCTTATCTTCTGACACCTCTTATGGAGACAGCAAACTTTCCTCTTTGTCTGCATTTTAAAATATTTTTTCTACAAATGCAAAAGACATATACACATTAAGCTATATGCAATAAAAGACAATGTGTACAATTGTAACAATCATTTCTCTGTATTGAAAACCAGTATTTTAAGTTATGCTAAGTACCCTTCTTTACCTAGTATGCAAATATCTGATGCATGGTATCAATAAACCAGGGAGTTTACCCATCTAGTTACAATTTTAAGATTGTCAACAACACTGTTATTTCCTTTACTTGGATGATCAGTTTATCATGGTTAACAGCTAACATTAAATAAATGTTTGCAGGTTAAATATTTAGTTGTCCAATGAAATTTCCTATCTGGTTGTTATGGTAGTCGCTAGCAATTAATTTAATTGGAGATTTAGAAAGGCTCTACTCACTTAATATAAATGATGCATAACTAAGTTACACCCTTAGTCCCAGACTGAGGTCTTCTAGAATAGTTTCATATCTCTGTCTTGTCTTTCCACACAGAGCAAGAATTACTTCCTACTTGACAATGTAACTTCCTCCAACAATCCACCATTTTGATGGAAATGGTAATTAAGTAGGCTTCCTGTTCAAGACTTAACTCTTTATTGGGTTCCTTACTATGTAAGTCTAACATGTGGTACCCTGATCAAAATAGAGTATATGGGGCTGGGAAGGTGGCTCAGTGGTAGAGCACTTGCCTTACATGCATGAGGCCCTGGGTTTGATTCCTCAGCACTACATAAGCAAAAAGAAAAAAGCCAGAAGTGGTGCTGTGGGTCAAGTGGCAGAGCGCTAGCCTTGATCTGAAGAGCTGAGGGACAGTGCCCAGGCCCAGAGTTTAGGCCCCATGACTGGACCTAAAAAAATATAGTATGTGGTACATGTTTTGTAGAAATAATAACTTATAAATGCCTTGTGCTATGCACACAAAACCTACTTAGAAAGGATTTAGCAGCTTGCAAGATACAGAAATTGAATCCTAAAATGTTCAAAGATGAGCAACTGTCTCTTTTTTCTCTAGTGCATTTCTAATCACAGCCTGGGATGTTGAATAAGATAAACCTATCTTGAATTCTAAAAATAGTATCATCTGAGCTATTTCTCTTTTATGTTCTCTCAGAAAAGATATTGAATGATTTGCTGCTCATCAGAACCAGTATCTCCACAAATATGAAAGGTATTGGTTTTAATCCTGAAAGATAGCAGATGGACAGTACTTACGGATAGGGACTTCAATCTGGGATAAGACCCATGAGAGGAGAAAGGTAAACTGAGATTCTGCCTTCTATGAAGCAGTAGATAGCATGCTTCTCAATTTGAGCAATAAATGGTGATGTTTGGCCATTTTTCCGGGGCCATGCAATCTTATTAGTTGGAATATTAGGGCCAAGCCAAAGTCTCTGCCACCTGGGCAACAATGTCTCCACTGGTTCAACCTAAAGCTAGAAACAATCAATCATATCTGCAGCATTTCCTATGCTTTAGACTTAACCATTTATACAATTAAACCATTCTGTTGTTTTTCACTTATAAGTTTATCTCTTTTCAGGAATTAAATATGAGGACGTTGATGGAGGAACCAAAAAATAAATTGTTTCCACCAATGCCAGTTGCTCACTTCTGTAATCCTAGCTCCTCAGGAGTCTGAGATCTGAGGATCGTGGTCGAAGCCGGTCTGTGCATGAAAAGCTATGGTATTCTTATCTTTAATTAACCACAAAAAAGCTAGACATGGAACTGGGGCTCAAGGAGCAGAACACTAGTCTTGAGTACAAAAGCTCAAGGATAGCTCTGCGCCTTGAGTTAAAAATAATAATAATGAAATAAAATAAAGCTTGTTCCCTGTTTCAACTACCTAAGTAACTTCCACCATTTCTAAAACAAACATGGACTGTATTTACATTCACTCTTCACTTCCATTAAAAGCAAAGTAGGATTTTCATCCTTTCACAATTCCTGAGGATAGAAATCCAAAATCAAAATATCAGTTATGTTTCTGAAACTATATGTAGGTCCAATGTTGTTTGCCTCTTTCTATCATTCATAGTGGCAGTTGCTCCTTGGTATTCTTTAGCTCACACCTACTAAACTCTAGTTTTTAACCTTCATTATAGCATGGTAATCCTACCTCTTCATATCACCTTTTCTTTTGTACACCAGATATACGGAGTTAAAGAATACCCCCAAATTCAGCGTGATCTCATTTTTTTACATACTTCTTGATATGACTTCCATTCAAGTCCTTAGCCTATTTTTTAAATCAAGGTTCTAGATTTAGGGCGATTTTTGTTTTGGGGGAGGACAGCATTGCTATTGAGCAGTAAGAATTCATTATATATTTTATACATGAACTTATAATTAGATATATGGTTTGTAAATATTTCCTCCCCTTCAATTCATTGTTTTTCAACTTCTTTGATTATTCCCTTTTCTCTGCAAAAAAATTTACAATAAACTTATTTTATTTGTTGCACTACTAGAATTTGAATTCAGGGACTAGTGCTTGCTAAGCAAGTGTTCTACCACTTGAACCAGGCTCCAACCCTAGGTGTTGACTTTTTCCTTTTGATTTTTTATACTATAAACTGATAAATAATAATTTTTATTTAATTAATTCTTAATTAAATTAAATTAAAATTAATAATTTTTATAATAAATTATAGTTTTATGTATATGCACAATTCTATATGTGCTGAACTAGTTAAATAGTTGTATGTAACATATATGGCTAACATGATTACATCTAATATTAAGTTTATATTAGAAAGTGATATTATAACAGATTTTTATTTTGATTTAGTTTCAGTTGTGTAGTTTTCTTTTTTTTAACCTGGATCTTTGATGTCATATACATGAAATAATCACCATCAAGATCTTACATTTATATCTTACATCATTAGAAGTTGTGTTTTACAAATAGTGTAACACATGTGCAATTATACCCTTTTGTACACAGAAATTGAGTTTTCTCATAATCATTTGTTGAAGAAACTATCTTTTTCCTCTTGTGTGTTTCTAGTACCAGAAACCAGTTGGTTTTTCTAGAAACCAGTTGGTTTTGTAAGTATGACTTTGTTTTGGGGGTTTCCATTCTGTTCCATTGATCTACATATCTACCTGTACGATAGAATCTTACTGATTTTTATTTCAGTAGCTTTAAAATCAGGAAATTTGATGCCATTATTCCTTTTTATAAATTTCTTGTGCTTTTACTTTCTCATGTAACTTCTGGGACTCCATAATGCATATGTTGATCATCTCCATAATGTCCCCTATGTTTGGTGTTTTCTTTGCTCTTTTTCATTTCTTCTTTTCCTCCTGGCTGAATTATTTTCAATTATTCATGTTCTAATTCACTGATCAGTTCTTTGCTTTATCTGGTCTATTGCTAAAGTCTTCAAAATGACTTTTCAGTTAAATTATTGTGTTCTTCATCTCCAAGATTTATGTTTGGCACTTTGTTTATGTTATCTCAGTTGAAAATTTCATTTTACTGGTGCATTATTCTTTTGCCTCTGCTAAACATCTTTGTTATTTTGAATTTGATGTCAGGTAAGTTACATAATTCTGTGTCATTCAGGTTTGGTTCTGAAGGTTTATGTTATTTTTCTGCTTGGGACATTTTAACCTTCTTTATACCTTGAGTTAGTATCTATGTACTACAGAAAACAGGAACCTTTTCCATTCTTCATAGGCTGGATTTACATGGGGCAGGATGCACCCCCCTTCAGTCTAATCAGAAATCCCTGCCCTCAACAGGGAAGGATGGATAACTGAGGGTTTTGTGTACACTTGGGTAAAGCGAGCTAAACTTGATAACAGTTGAAGCTTCTGTCTCCATTTTCCCTCTATGCCAGACACATTAGAATTCCAAGACAAGTGTCAGTCCTAAAGAGGTTGTTGAACATATAACCAAGTCCTTTCTTGGCCTCCCCCATTAAGAGAAGCCAATGACATGGTGTCCTGGATCTACCAGTTTCTTTGAACCTGGTTTCAAATTTTCCAAGATGAAGAAACTTTTTTAATTCATCTCTGGTTTTCTCAGAAGGAAATTTTCCTATGTAGCTGAAGCAGCATATGTGTAGGACCCCATGAGGTGTCACTGACAATTCTCCTCACCACTCATAGGCACTGGAAACCTACTAATTGAATAGCATGCCTCCAAAGAGAAGTGATATGAAACAATTTCTGAGAGAGCAGGGATGCTTGATCACAACCAGACAGCTTTGGTTGAGATAGCTAATTATTTTTCAGGAATGCTTTTAAAAATAGCCCACCAACTAACAATGTTCAGACCAAAAGAAAACAGTACTCTTGAGAAAACTCATTTAGAAATCTCCTCACTTGCAACAAGTTGAAAAATGGTTACTCTCCAACTGATGGAAATATGACTTACCAGAGTTTGAGGATATTCCCATTAGAACCTCTTGCCCTAGCTTTCATGGCTCTATCATAGCTCTATCTCACACACTGCTGGTTTGGTCTGCCATGTCCAGGCTTGTGGATAAGGTAGTTTCTCCTTTATTCTCTCTACTCCATTAGTTTCAAACCAAAAAGCAAGTAAGCAAGCAAACAAAAATGTTTTCCTCACCACACAATTAGTGATTCAATTTTCCTTTATAGGACATCAACATTTCCTTTCTCAAAAAGAAACAAAACGAAACAAAATTTAAAATGCAAGGACATAGAGAAGAGGTGGGAAGAAAAGACTGATTAAAGGGTCAAGTAATCAAAGAACATTATAAGCATGTACAGAATCAATATACATTAGTTTAATATACATTGGTGTTTTAAACGACTATCTCACCCAATACCTGTAAAAAAACAGGGAGCAGTTGTTTTACATAAGAGGTAGTTTTAATCAGCCAGAAGGACAGCTGTTGCAAAATAAGTATTGTGAAAGGAGGATACTGTAATGTGAAAACAATATAAATAATAAGGAGGATACAAAACATTTAAGACAGATTCAGGGGATCAGATAAAGAAATTCAAGATCTGGTTCATGAATTGCTTGTTGGGAAAGTATAACTTGGACTTTATGATCAGGTACAAATTGGCTCATGTCTCATCTTTGTCAGACAGATTTATAAAACTCTGGGCAAAAGATTTAACTTCTTTATGTCTAATTTGCATATTATATACAATGCATGTCAGATACTTGGTATTTAATGAAGATATCAGTGAATGATACAATTCTCATAACCATGCCTGTGTGAGATCCTTGCATGGAATACCCAGAGAAATCAGGTGAGAGATGTCTACCCATAGAAAGTAAAATGATTCAATATTAGAAATTATCCTAAAACTGTTCAAAAATATTTTGAACATTGACTAAAATGTTAAATTGATTAAACTATTATATTGTCATATTCTTTCAGAAAGTCACCATAAAAAGAAATAAATCCCACATGTCCTTCGCTCATAGAGAACTTGGTAAAGTTGGCTTTAAATTATTTCCAAGAAAACCTTGTTCTGTCTCTACCCAGTTGGAATATATAAATATATAGAAATTTTATGCATATATATAAATCTTCTCTTACTCTTGCCAGTTTTCTAATGACCTAGGTACTATCTACATGAAACCTAAATGTTAAAGGAGATTGAATCCTATCTTCTCTTTTCTGTGGGTTGATAGAAGTTTAACTTTAGTAAATGGCAATTAGCAAACATGGGTGGATTATTCACCGAAAAAAATGCAATTTCAGAAAATAATTCAATGTCCTAGACAAATCTTATCGATTGGTCTCCCCTCTAGCATCCTACAGTATTTTTCCACTAACTCACTCCCATGAGTAAAAGCCCTGCAGACTTTGTCTTACTAAAGCTGAGTATGGAAATTCTGCTTTCTCCCTACTGTTGGCAATATTATTGCAACAAAAGCAACTTCTGCCTGCTTTTCTTGACTAAGATGTTTTCACTATGAAGCTCCACTCCCATATTGCAGTCTCCTTATTGACCATGAATACCTTTACCAACATCTAGTCTAAAGTAAAATCCCCAAACCTTCAAGACTCCAAGAAATGTATAATGACAAAATTGCAATGGTAGTGAGATGTAGATAAGTCCACTTGAGTTTAGTTTCTTTTAGTATTTTCTACAGAAGATTCCACTGAAATCTTGTGAATTTACCTCTCCTAAAAAAAGGTAAAGTTATGAAATAAACAATTTCCTCAAGGTGGTGGCCACATATTTGATTACACCTTCTTCTATCCATAGCTTTGTGCAATGGGGTTTGCCAACTTTCCCAATAAGAGCCATAATCTCTTATGAACTTCTGAGTCTGAGCTTGTTCTATAGCTCTCTTTGGTTAATGGGACATTAGCAACATATCAGAAGTGAAAGTTTCAAATATACAATGGATTTTACTCATCCATTAGAAAGAATAATATTGTACCATTTATAAAACAATTAAAAGACCTGAAAATTTATGTTAATTGAAGTAAAACAGACACAGAGAGACAAAAGTTGTATGTTTTCCCACATAAATTGTAGCTAGAATTAGATTATAAATGAATAAGAAGCCGGGCACTGGTGGCTCATGCCTGTAATACTAGCTACTCAGGAGGCTGAGATTTGTGGATAACGGTTCAAAGCTAGCCCAGGCAGAAAAGTCTGTGTGACTCCTATCTCCAATTAACCACTAGAAAACCGGAAGTGGTGCTGTGGCTCAAGTGGTAGAGTGCTCGCCTTGAGCTGAAGTGTGCAGGGACAGCGCCCAAGCCCAGAGTTCAAGCCCCAGGACTGACAAAACAAAAAACAAAAAACTAATATGTAAATATATTAGGTGATGTGCAAGTGTATACAACTGTATTAACTGAAATACAGTAGACTCAGGAGAGAACTCAAATAGTGTGACCTCTTAGAAAGGCAAAGGCAATATTCAACAAAATAGACACTAGGAAGTAGGTACTTAAAAGGGGTCGGGTGGGATCATAGGGAGAGGACAAATGAATGAAAAAGAGAAGAAGGGAAGGATGCAGTCAAGGATTCAATGCATGTCCTACAAAATGAAGAAAAGCCAGGAAAGGGTGGGTTGGTGATATGGATTGAATGGGCTGGAGGTGAGAATGTTGGAGGACATGACATTGAGAAAGATATATTCAGAAACTATTTTGTTAAATGGCAACTACTTTGTACAAATATTTAAAGACAATGAAACAGACAAAAAACTATTACCTTCTCTTGAATGTCCTGAGAGCCCTACTACTACCAAATAATGATGAGCCAAATTAAAAGATCACAGCTTCCCCAATGAGTTCCCAAACAAGTCAGGGAGGAATAATAATAGCACTTAGTATTTTTGGTTCTGAACATCTAAGTTGACTGTTTAGCATAACAAAAGCTTATGGTATACTCATGTACATGGATTGGAGAATCTATGAGTGAATTCCTGGTAGAGAGAAATTAACTAGAAAGGGAAGCCTATCCGAGAAAACATTTCTTTATCATAGTGAATGTCAAACCTAAAATATAGGCTTAGGAATTTAAAAGAAGTTTTTAAGGTAACTCAGAGCCTCATGAAAAATCAATATCTCTGTAGGACTAAAAATATCTCATCTTTGAACAATTTTTTCAGTCTTATTAGACCTGAAAATGTGTCCATTGATTGAGCAAGAGCAATTTGCTAATAATTAAGCAGGCAAGGGAAGGTTTAGGATTGATACCAAAAGAATGGTCAGGGTCTTTTAGTTCACAGAAGCTACTGCCCTGACAAGAAAGAGAAGAGGAAGCTGTAGCAAATGTGTCTTTTCAAGTATGAGTGAACTCATGGAAAAACAATTCCCCAGTCCAAAGGTACCACACCGTGGCCTTAATGTCATCTGCAAAGAACTGGTCAAGACCCAAGATAGCTAGACAGAAAGATTTTTTAATTCCGTTCATGAGGCATTTACTTTTCTTTTCACCTTCTCTGAGAATTGAAGTGTACTCGATTTGAAGTTCTTTGAGGTAGTATCTATGTTTGCTTCAGCTTGATGTCTCCTATAACACAAAGCAAGGAAAAGATGTTCAATTGGTATTTGCAACAAAAATGAATGGAAAAGGGGTAGTTCTGACCAGAGCAAAGACAAATATCCATAGGACACTGTTTGCCAGGCCTGAACAGGAAGCTCGACCCAACCCCAGACACCTACTTTTCATAAGATACACTTTATTTTTTTTCAAATTCTTTATTGTAATTAAGTGATTGCATAATTTTCCGAATTTCACAATCTTGTGGGATAGTGATGCTTAGTTAAAGTCACAAACATATTCTAACTTTCATGGGGCAAATTGTCTATTGTGGTCTATAACATTTATGAGTTCTATGAGCTTTGACAATAGTTATTTCTTCCACATTGGGTGATATGTACATTTCTTTTGTTTTGCGTAGTGTCAGCTGTTCCCTCTTTCCTACTTGTTCACTCCCTTCCATCGCTGCCATTGAGTTGCTTAGTTCATTTTGATCAATGTCCAGTGCAGCTGATGGGTCCCACTGTTGTATGTTTTCCCTAATTCCCTCTAGTTCTGTGTCCTCCTCCTGGTTTCCCTCTGGTGTGCACATATATACCATATATGTGATCAGCAGCATGGGGTTACTTAGTAGTGATTCGACCAGATGAGTGGAAGTCCTTTGTTTTTTTAATCCTTGTTAATTTTGTCATATCACCTTATGTTTTGGATTTAACATCCACTTATCAGGGAGACCATGTGAAAAAGAGACCATTTGTCTCTTTGCTCTTGGCTTACCTCGCTCAACATGATTTCTTCTAGCTCCATCCATTTCTCTTCAAATACCATTATTCTGTCCTTTCTAATGGCTGCATAATATTCCATTGTGTATAGATAGCACAATTTTTGGATCCATTCATCTGTGGTGGGACATCTGGGTTGTTTCCATATCCTAGCTATTGTGAACAGTGCTGCAATAAACATGGAGGTGCACGTGTCCTTGTATATTGGTTCCTGTTGTTCAGGATAGATGCCTAGAAGTGGTATGACTGGGTCGTAAGGGAGGTCAATCTTTAGCTTTCTGAGGACCCTCCAGACTGCTTTCCAGAGTGGTTGTATAAGTGTACATTCCCACCAGCAATGTAATAGGGTTCCTCTTTCTCTGCATCCCCTCCAGCATTTGTTGTTGACTGACTTTAGGATGTGGGCCATTCTGGTGTGGGTAAGATGGTATCTCAAGGTTGTCTTTATTTGCATTTCCTTTATAACCAGGGATGGTGAACATTTCCTCATGTGTTTTTGCCATTTTTACATAAGATACACTTTATATTATAGACACTACACTTGGTGAAAAGGCGTCCTTGTTTATTCCATAAGCACAAACAGAATTCTATCACAAGTAATGACACATGACACGTTTATATGCTTTCCTTTGTGTGAATTCCATATAGTCCCGTTGTTTTCATTCTTTCATTCTTTTTAGTACATCAGAAGATCTTAGCAAAGTTCCTATTTTTTTGAGTATGAGGGGAAAAAAATCCTGTTCCCCAGAGAACACAGGCCAAATAAGTTGTACCTCAAGGTAATTTTCTTTGGAAATGCCAACTAATTTAAAGCAGCCCTGCCTTGCTTTCAACTGGTTAATATGGAAAGATTACTTCTACTGTTTCAGATACTCATGTCCCCAAAAAGAAAATAATATATATCCTTTTCCTCATAAAATATTTATTGTTTTATATTTTAAAAGAAAGAACCAAATCAATTCTATTTTGAAAGGCACATTAAAAATGCAAGCACAAAGCACAGGGCACATTTCACAGAAGACTGGAACTGGTAACAGTTTTTTTTTTCATCTACCAGAAGAAATCAAATGAAGTCAGCTTGCCTCTGGGGTTTTCAACATCATTACAATTCATCTTAATAATGAAGTTAAAATTAACTGAAAGAAGACAAAATGGGAAAAAAATTGTTTAAACCCTCCTGTTTCTAACATGGGTGGATTCATGGGAGAACAGATAAAAGTAATATCCTCTGGGCATAGTTAAGAAAAAAATAAAAAGTAATCAAAATATTGGTGACCCATAATTGAAGCAGCATCACCAACAGTCATTTTGTGTTTATGAGAGCACAAACAAACACACACAACACAGGCTTTGTAGCAATTCATACGCATATGCTTAGAATACACACATGCAAACACCATAAAAAATAAATGGAGCTGCCAAGACATCTTGAGAATTATAGTTGAAATTATTACACAGAAAATGATCCACTCACCATGGAATTGTGTTTCTAATAGTGCCTATAACTAACAGGAAGAAGTCAGTTCTGCCCGTGAGTCTCCCAGAGTGTCTTGTGAGATCTTCTTAGAGAGAAATGAAGACTGATGAGAAGGACAGAGGTCATCTCCACCTCCCAGTTCCCCCAAAATGTCTCCTTGTGCACTCCTGCTTTGATTTTCATCCTTCCTCTCTGCAAGAAAGAGAGAAAAGTCAAGCGGAAGACCCTTTGGAAAAGACAGAGGATTACTTTTTAAACCTATTAAATTCTTCTCAGAAAAACTAAAGCTGTCACATCGGACATATAATAATGGTAACAAGAATGATTAGCAGAACCAAGTTACACAACAGATGTTGCTGTGCCTTTCTAGCAGGTGAGAGCACTATTTGCTCAATCATATGCTTAGAATTCAGGCACTTCTCCTCAAACCATTGACACGTTTCTAGTTTTGAGTTTAAAATATATGCAAATTGCTTTTTATATATTTGGACATTGGAAGAAATGATTGACTTACGATCTTCATTTTTATTCAGCTTTTGGAAGGAACTTAATGTGAGTACTAGCTTCTGACATGAAGGGATTTTCCTTTCTTCTATTTCATGCTTTGAAATCATCATCTCAAATTAAATCAGATTCTGTTCTTCCATCTTTTCATTCCGAGTCCTTTAGATATTTAGCCTTTTAATTTATGCTAGATGCAGAACACTATTAAGGCATCAAAAAGACATACCTAGATACTTTGTTCCAACAGTTTTATCATGAACAACCTGGTTATCTGACTAAAGCCATGTATGAAAATTTGCAGAAACATTCAAAAACTACTTGTGACCTGAATAACATGGTAACATATGCACAGAAGCATTCATCCACAAGACACATATTCACATAAAACTAGAGATGGCTTAGGTGAGAAAAATTAACATGAGAAATTTAAATTACATACCCCTTTCCATTGAGATGATCATAGAGGACCAGGAGTACAGAATATGACAGAATATGGCATGTGAGGGACAGCTCTGGAACCAAAGGTTGCAGCGGGTGCACACAATTTGCTCTGAGATCACATTACGTGGTTGCATTCACAAGCCAACTCTGTGCTTGCTAGTTGCAGAAACTGCCACAGATTCCTAATACTCCTTAACATCAGTTAAGTAGAGAAGAATTACATCAGAGTTTTAAAATGACTTTTTTAAATTAAAGAATTGAATTTTGTGGAGAATTGAAGAAAAGTTTGGCTATCAAAGGAACATATGGCCAGGTGCTGGTGGCTCACACCTGGAATCCAAGTTACTCAGGAGGCTGAGATCTGAAGACTGCAGTTCAAAGTCAGTCCAGGAAGAAAAGTCCATGAGACTCTTTTCTCCAATAAACTATTCTGAGAAAGCCAGAAGTGGTTCTGTGACTCAAATAGTAGAACATTAGCCTTGGGGAAAAAAGCTCAGAAACAGTGCCGGGGCCCAGAGTTCAAGCTCCAGGACCAGCAAAAAAACAACAAACAAAAAAAGTATAAACTATAAAGAATTTAAGTAAGGTAAATACAAAGAAAGAACAGCCTTCGGACTGACATTGAACACCCCAAGAAACAATGATCCAGACCCCACTATCCATGGCACAGTCAGAGCTCACTGGAAAGCAAAGCAGTTGGTGTAACCCGTCACTGGAAGCATCTGCTAAAACTCTACCCCTTGCAATATGCCAAATCCTGCTTTCTAGTACTACAAGGAAAGCTACTTACTAGCAGGCATCTTGTTGAAGACGCTCAACTATAAAAACAACTAGGGGGAAGGGCAGGGAAACCTGCTGTCCAGCCTGTGATCACTAGGATTCAAAGGCCTGCTGAGCAATCACATTAGAATCAGGAAGACACCATATTTTCCTGCTGCAAGGCTCTGTGTCCCTTATTGCCAAAACTCACACCAGATGGTGGAAGAAAAGCATTTGAGACACCCAGACTCATTATTACAGAGCAGAAAGGAAGGCTGAATTTGTAACACATAGAAAATAAATCAATAACAGGCATGTTAATCAGAGTGTAATTATTAATAGTATTTGAGGCAGAATAGTCCCAGTAAAGTATTTCACTTAGATCCTAGTGCCATAAATTTATTTTTAACTCCTTCCACAAATACTTAAGGCGCACTATGCTAAGCACTGGAAAATATTTCTGAACAAAATTGCCGCAGAACAATATGAACTATATAACTATACCTTTAAAATGCAGATTCAAAAAATGCAAATCTCAAATATGTGTTGTCTATGTATGTGTGTGTGTGTATGAAGGGAGAATAAGTGACATGCATGTGTGTATTAGTCCAACACTTACATTTGTTCATGAGTTTTTCTTTGTTTTGTACCTGCCTGAGTTCCTAGAGCTTGGGAGAGAGAGTGCATTAGATTATACCAAGTAGATTTTCATCCCAGCTTGAAGTTACTATTGCCATTAAGCTCTAGCTCTGTGGAACATGGATGAAAAAAGGATAGCCAAGTAGGAATGGGGGAAAAGAGCAGGAGGCCTGCCTTCAGATAAGATCATTAAAACTGTGGACAAGTTTAAAGGTGTAGGCTTTTTGTCATTACTCATTTCTTTTTCTTAAGGTACTGATCATATCACTTAAGGATTACAGCCAGAAACTCAAAGGGGTAACTGAAAACACTTCAAGGGTTATATACTTAAAGTAAAAAGAAAATTCAAAGCTAACCTAGAGACCTAAACACCCAAGGATGCCTTTTATTAGGATCAGATGGCATACAATAGGAAAACCTTATCTGAAAATCTCACCTGGAAGATTATCTACATTTTAAAATGGCACTGTGGTAGGCTTTTAGCCAATAAATTTTTGAGTTTCTGCAATGAGGCAGATACTGTAGTAAATGTTGAAGATCAAATAATGAGTAGAAACATCGTGTCCCAGATTTCTGGTGTAAGAAATACAATGAGTAAATTAATCAATCATGCTAATGATTTTAAATGATCCCTAGAGAGTACAAAATGCAGATTAAAAACCAGAGTGGGAGATTAGAAAAAACAAAGTATATAGGAAAAGCTTTTTTGGTTAACTGAGCAGAATATGTAGTTATTAATGAGACAGAGGCTAGGAGACAGAGTAGAAAGAAGAAAGTTCCAGGTGGGGTGGATGTAGGACAGTATGAACATAGTTTCTAGGTCAGAAGGCCTCAGGACAAGGGAATGGAGCAGATGGAAGGGAGAGATTTCCATAAGGAGAGCAGGGAAGTTAGAAGTAGTGAATGAAGAATGAAATGGGAAAATTCCAGGGCAGACTTTCAAATCCCAAGGGAAGAAAGCATTGGGGGAAGAAGGCTAAATAAATTTTGGTAGAGAAATGAAGGAGAAAATAAAGGATAAAATAAGTTACAGAGAAATTTGGATGTAAGAAATGAAGAAAGTAGAAACAGACAACCTTTTCAAGAACACTGTGTTTTAATTCAAATAAGGAAAAGGAGAGTCTAGATATATTGATTAACTAGATCCAGTGATGAGCTAGACCTAATGATGTACTCTAAATACTTTGCCTGGGAACATGCGCTATCCTGCTTGCAAAAATCATTTCCTAGCACATAATTCACTCCAGAGAGATCACCTTCCATTAGTGAATTGCTGACAGATTTGGAGAATGAGAAAAAGATATTTCATTCTCATTTCCTCAATCTGGGACTAATTTGTTTCTAGTGTTTTTATTAAACTCTGCCAAAATCCTAAAGATCACCTAACTTCCATGAATGGAATGAGTAAAGATCGTAAGGCATGAGTTATATTTTAAAACAATTTTAGCTCAATAAATTCTTGTTGAAGTGTTCAATGTATAAGCTAGAACAAATACAGAAAACTTGATAATCTTCAATCCCAAAGGACCTTTAGAATCCATTAAGTTAAATCCTCTGCCCCAAATCTCTAAGAATAACTGCCATAAAGAATTTAATACTTGGAGGCTTCTTACACATAAGTCAGTAAGTCTACTAACAGGAAACTTTTTTTCTACTGAAATATTTACACATTCTCCTCACCTACTGTTGACTTCCCTTCTCATTTACCTAGACCAAAAAAAAAACCCAAAACCAAAAATATAAACAAACAAAAATAACAACAACAATAAAACACTGCTATTCAGGCTCCTGAGAAAGCATGATCACAAAGAATTCAAGGCCAGTCAAATCCTGATGCAATCAACCAATTAACCAATCAAGATTAGACACTTTTTTCCAAAATAGCAAAGAGATATAAACAATATGAAAAAAAGAAATGACCAGAGAGACCAACTTCCTTTTCCAGAATCACATGTCTGAACCACTAGGGATTTGAACCTAACAACCCTGTTTACTTGTATTTTAGCTCTGTAGCTGTCTATTGTTCTTCCTAACACCAATTCCTCCCAATATGCACTGTCTGTCCTCCACCCTACACTCAAGCAATGAACTTCTTCCTTCATTGCTATATGATCCTCCACTCGCTTTCTAAGACCATTTTTAGTAATATACTAAGATGATACATTATTTCCTACTTTAAAAAATTCTCCCTTGTATATCCATCATACTTTTTATCAGCTGTTACTTTTGTAGCAAGAATTGCTGAGAGAGCTGTGAATAATTACTGTCTCAAATTTCTTATCTCTACTTTTCTCTTTAACGTTTTGATCCCACCACTGTACTGAAATGTCTTTAGTCATAGTCACAAAGACTACTTCTTGTCAAATCCAATTATCACTTCAACCTTGATTTTTCTACTCCTACAAATACTCTATTTTACATACTGGACACATTTTCCTTCTTGAAATACTCAGCTTCAAGAATATCATGCTAAAAAAAAGGGAAAAGAGAAAAAGAATATCTTGCTCATGCTTAATTTTCCCTCTTCATTGTATATCTTTGGAGACTCTTCTTTTTCTCTTTATGTTGAAGTGTTCTGGGCCTTAATACTAAAGTGTCTACTTCCTATCAAACTAATCCCACTAAATCCAATAACTTAAAATATTCTGTATGTGCTGATGAGCTTCACAAGGATGTCACCAGAAATTTCTTCTGAGTCTCAGCCTCATTTTTGTAATTTACCAACCTGATATTTAAGTGCCTCGTAAGATGTATACAAGCAAATGTTTGCTTCGCCACACTGATATTCCAAATCTTCCCCTTCTGTGTGTTTGTCATTTTAGGAACTGTCACTCTCCTCTCTGTCCTCTATCCATCTGTTAGAAAACAAAATTTGAGATAAATCTTGGTTCTTTTTTTTTTTTAATCATCTAATGTAGAATCCAGAGCAACTCCACTTGACTCTACCTTCAGAATATATCCTGAATGCAACCTTTCCACCTCAATCTCACTAGTCCCAAGAGTCCTCATTTACTGCCTCTACTACTTTTGTTTTCTAACTAGGCTTCTAACTTCAATTTTTACCTTTCACACTCTGCCATCCTCATATAGAACAACATGGACCTTTAAAAAAGTACTTCGCACTCAGTATCAGAAAAGAGCTGATGTTTTGGTAATTTATCTTTTCTTGTTATTAGAAAAACAAAGAGTAAACCTTCAATTTCCATGGCAGATGTAGTGTAGGGCTCTATTTTAGCCAATGGAAAGTAACAGGAAGTGATATTTTCCACTTTCAAGTCGAAGCATTCAGTGAGTCCCAGAAGGAAGAGACAGGCTGCACCACTCACCGAAGTAAAGTTATTCACTGATCAGGAATATGTGGTCTGCATTTTATGTAAATGGCAGACAGCCAATGCTATTATAATATTTTCACATTTGTTTCTCAGAGTAGCTAGATATACCCTAATTAGTACATTCTGTAATATAAAATATTCCAATGAGACAAGTATGAGGTCCTGAGTTCACATCCTAGTACTACTTAAAACATTACAATGAGACCCCATTTAACTTTAAACTTCCTCGGTCTCCTCCATTGCAGTCCTAATTACCTGAGCCCAGAACACTGTACCCTTTCATCTCACCTTCATTCAGTCCCTTCAATCCTCAGTAAGCTCCTTATTATGTCTAACACATACCAAGCTAATTCACACCCCAGGAACTTTATGATCAACTTCCCTCTACCTTAAATCCCCTACTGCCAGATATTCATCTTTATCCAATTCAACTTTTCAGAGAACTAAGAACCTAACTTCGGTCCAAAATGCCATTTCTATATCCTATCTGTACCTACTTCTTGTATGTCCCCATACAGAGGCGATTGCATGTTTACTGACTGCTTTTCTTCCTAGTGAGCCTTAGTGACATTCAGCACCACTGATGGGCCGGCACCAGCAGCAACTTGTTTCTCGCAACAGTGAGGTGGTATCTTTTCTGGGATTGGGCTGTAGGAGATTGTGGCTTCTAACCTGCTAACAAAACATCTCTACTAACTTTTGAGGCTCACACATTTTGGTAGGCAAGCTACCACATGACAACAAAGCATGGAAAACCAACAGACAACAGACAACTAAAACTAAAATCTTCACTATGAGCACTTATAGCCAACTGAAGCCTGCCTCATGAGCTTGGACATGCATCTTCACTCAGACAGTAGTCATCTCTAGAAATCAAACAATAAAGTTCTGTTTCTTAGACACTGGCATGTCTTGCTCCACTTCTACTCTTTCTTAAAAATAAATTGGAAATTGTTTTGGTTTTGTTTCTTAGGTACTCATTAACTAAATAGAGAAAATGAAGTTTTAGAAAAAAGACACACCTTTGCATGTGTGTGTGTGTGTATGTGTGTGTGTGTGTGTGTCCACATGCGGGTGCATGTGCACGAGGCAGTATTGTGGCTTAAACTCAGAGCCTTACTCTTTCAGCTTGCTTGCTAACAACTGGTGCTCTGCCTCTTGAGCTACACCTCCATTCCAGTGTGTTGCTGGTTAATTGGAAATAGTACCTTTTTGATTTTTCTGCCTGGCCTGGTCTTAAACCTTGAACCTCTATATGTCAACATCCTGAGTAGCTAACGTTATAGGAATGAGTCTTTGGCATCTTGTAAAAACAAAAAATCTAAACACTAGCTTTTGTTTCTCATGTATTGATAGTGTTTGGTACATGTATAACATATTTTGTTGCTTTACATTATATTTGGGGGACTATAATTTTTAAATCTTGGTGCAAAGCACTGTATTCCCTGTGACAGAATATTCTATAGATGACTAAATCTTTGCTCTATAAAGAATAAGGTAAAAGTTAAATTAAAAGGAAAAAGTAGTGATAAAATTTCACTCTGAAATAAATGTGTGAGATGAGCTAACAATAAGAAAGGCAGCTTTGATGCCCCTTCTTCTAGCAATATTATTGCACATGAAGTCTAATAGGCATTTAGTTAGCTTCCCAGACCATAGGTGAATGGGAGGCCCTAATTCTTATCTGTGAAAAATGTATTAAGGTCACTAAAGTTATTATCAAAGACTTGAACTGAGTATCAGATTTGAGGATGATCTTTTTTCTTTCAAGGCAATCATGCTAGAGAAATGGATAACTTTTGGCTGGAATGGTACCTGAGCGTGATAAAGAAAACCAGTGCTTGTTAATAAATGTACTCATTACTTTGCCCATGTAATTGTAACCCCTCTGTACAGTATTTTCACAAGAATATATATACAATAAAAAAACCTAAAAAAGGAAATAATAATCTCTGATGACGTGAATAAGTATGATCAAAATTGGCATACTACAACACTTGGAGGACCACCTTTCCTGCCAACAAGCGCATGTGGAGATTTCAACATTCTTATTCTGTTTTGTTTTTTTTAATCAGAAATAATAAAGTCTAACACTTGTGTTTTCAAATGGCTTACTAGTTGGGTATGTATGTCAGGAAACAGAATGGTAGCTCAGCCCAAAACAGGAATAATGCCAGAGCTTAGGCATCTAGACGCAAAAGGGTACTATAGCACAAAAATGTGAATTACTTTTGCTTTTTCATCCTATATTATGGTTTCTACTATTTTTATACATTTGTTATTGTAAAAATAATGTACAGAGGGGTGACAGTTACATGAGCAAGGTACTAAGTACATTTCCTATCAAATATTGTTACCTCCTCCTTTGTCTTTCCCCTACCCTCCCTTTCCATCCCACCTCCGCAACTACACTCCCCCCCTGCCTAAATTGTAAAATTCATTTTTCAGCATAGTCTCTGTGCATCTCGTTACAATGGGTCAACCTGTATCCCTATTTAAGCATTTTGTTTTTTCCCTTCCCCTCCCCAAATTAGAAAAGTGTATATACAAGATGCAGGACATTGACATCAACTATAGTGAACACAGAGGTTATACTGTGGGGGAGGAACATAGTTGGAACTCAAAAACAAATCCTCAAAGAAACAACTGCCCAATAAATAAGTGGGCTAAAGACTTAAAGAGAAACTTCTCTGAAGAGGAAATAAGAATGGCCAGTAGGCATATGAAGAAATGCTCAACCTCTCTAGCCATAAAAGAAATGCAAATCAAAACAACATTGAGATTCCACCTCATCCGAGTTAGAATGGCTATAATCAAGAAATCTAATAACAACAGATGCTGGAGGGGATGTGGCCAGAAGGGAACCCTACTGCATTGTTGGTGGGAGTGTAAACTTGTTCAGCCACTTTGGAAAGCAGTATGGAGGTTCCTCAAAAGACTCCACATAGAGCTCCCCTATGACCCAGCAATCCCACTTTTGGGCATTTACCCAAATGATCACAAATAAGGTTATACTAAAGCTACCAGCACAACTATGTTTATCACAGTGTTATTTACCATAGCTAAGATATGGAACCAACCCAGATACCCTTCAGTAGATGAGTGGATCAAGAATATGTGGTATACATATGCAATGGAATTCTATGCCTCCATCAGAAAGAATGACATTGTCCCATTTGTTAGGAAATGGAAAGACTTGGAAAAAATTATATTAAGTGAAGTAAGCCAGGCCCAAAGAAACATAGGTCCTATGGTTTCCCTTATTTACAATAACTAGTATATGAATGGGACAAGCAGAAAAGGTCAAAAAGTTATGTTCATATAACCAGATAAGATTATGTTAAGCAAAATGAACTCCAAGATTGGGACACAAGTGGTTTTTTTTCTTTCTTGCTATTGTTTCTAACATATTTATAATGGTTTCTACTCCTCATATAACTAATGGTACATACAACCAAAAAAACATCAACTAAACAGATGATTTTTAACCAAATAATTTGTGAATATACAGTGGATTTGTCAGTATATTAGATGGAAAAATTAAATTTTCTCTTCAAAAGAAAAAAAAGGTCAGGAACATGAGCCAATATTCAACCCAATCCAGAGCCAGGGAATTGAAAACAGGAAAAGTTAAGAATTAAGGTTGATTTGAAGACATCCTGTCTTTGGGGGAAAAAGCAAAGACAAAAAGAATGTTTTATCTACAAAAGGATTAATGTAAGAGCCCTTCTGAGTGATAACTGTATTGCTCCCTCCCGGAACTAATTATACCTTCAAATCACATTCAGAAAGGAAGACACAATTACCTTCAGCAAATACTTATTTTAATTGCTTAATAGTGAATACTTCTTTTTGAGCTAATTTTATTGTTTTTCTAAGAAGTACGAAAATCCCTCTGTCCTCAGTAGAATGTTGAAGATGAATAACATTATTACTTTGAAAGAAAGATTTGGAATAATGTTATTATTGACATCAGATTACATTTCTGGTAAAGGTAATTTAGCAGGGTTCTGTGCCTGTAATCCCATCTAATCTGAAGAGTGAGGGAAGAGCACCATGAGCTCCAGCCTATCCTGGTCAACATAGCAAGACTATCTAAAATAATATTAATAATAATAAAATAATAATAAAAAATAATAATAATAATAGGAAGAGAAAGAGTGGAGAGAGGGAAGAAGAAGAATGAAAATCAACTCGTTTTAAAAGAATTTAGTTCAACAATGACATTTACTTATTTCAACAAATGAATTTATTTCAACCCTTAAGCTGTTTTTTGATAGAGCCAATCTCAGGAATTAATCCATAACTGTGGTCTGTGTCTTTTATGTCTTACACCAGACAGGATGGTTCATCTTCTGTAAACTTGCTTGTACCTCATACAGACAGCACAGAACTAGGAATAAAGCTATGTTTTCTTCTAATCTTAGCTACCCTCCCAAAATTAATATATATGTTCACATCTTATAAATGACTTTGCTTTTAGAGTCCACATATATGTGATATCATGAAATATATAGCTTTCTGTGACTGATTTATTTTAGCTAAGATAATGCACTACAAGTCCATCCATGCTGTGATCATTATAGACTTCCTTTTTGGATAAATAATATTCCTATAGTATTTATTTATATAGAATCATCCAAATAGAACATATGCCACATTTTCTTATCCATTTGCCTATCAGTGAACACTGAGATCATTTCTATATCTTCGCATTTTGTGAATAAAAAATAAGAGTATTGGAGTGGAGATATAGTTATAAGATGATACTTTTATCTTGTTTGGGTATATAGCTAAATGAGAGATGTCTTGGTCCTGTGCTCATTCTGTTTTACATTTCTTTAGGATCTTCCACAGTGTTTTCGGTGATGGCTGCAACCTATCCATGCCTATGAACATTCATTAGGGTTTCCTTGTCTCCATGCCCTCACCAGTGCCTACCATCTCTTGTTTTTCTGGCAACAACTATAGGATCCATGGTTTTAGGACCTAAAAGACAAGTATCTAACATATCTCTGAATTAATCAACTTCATTAACAATGTGCTCATTTGGCTTAGTGTCTAGTGATAATATAATTTATTAACAACTATCTTAGTTTTATAAGATAAAACACTTAACTACACTAATATCAACTTTTTGGCCAAGACTCATGAAATGATATAATAGTAATATGCTGACAGATTCAACCCCATTGCCAACAAACCTGACAGATGAAGACTAAAAAATATTTTAAATTGTCTTATTAGAAAACCAGATTTTTTTTGTTGATCTTGGGGCCTCAACTCTGGGGCACTGTCTCTAAGCTCTTCAGCTCAAGGCTAGTGCTCTACCACTTAAACCACAGTACCACTTCCAGCTTTTTCTGCTTATGTGGTGCTGAGAAATTAAACCCAGGACTATATACATGCAAGGCAAGCACTCTACCACTGAGCCACCTTCCCAGCCTCCTGGAATCCAGATTCTGACACTATTTGGAAAGGCAATTCTAAATATTCTTTGAATTTACCACTTTCTAATGTGTACTCCCATTTTCATGGTAAATTGCACAATGATACAACACAAAGAAGTAACCAGACTCTTATGGCTACAGATGATTCTGAAAGATGCATGGACATTTCTAGTTACAAGTACCTTCATGATTCACTTCTGCCCTCTGCCCAGAAGAGAGACACTTCCAAGTCCATGAGCCACAGATGGCAAATACAATCTCACTTCATACATTTCCAAGCCCATGTGCCACAGACAACAAATACAATCTCACTTCATTTCCAATCTGATGTTTATTGGTTTGTTTGTTTAATTCCCTTTCTTTAATTCTTAGTGGTACCAGGGCATGAACTCAGGGCTTTGTACTCTTACTCAGCTTTGCTTTTTTGATGGTACTCTATCACTTGAGCCACTTCTCGAGCCTGGCATTTTGCTGGCTGTTTTGGAGAAGGAAAAGTCTTATGGACGTTTCTGTCCAGGGTTAGTGTCAAAACTCAATCCTGACTTGCTGAGTAGCTAGGATTACAGGCATAAGCCGCTGGCATCTAGCACCTAGAAAGCACTGTCAGGAAACACATAAACACCACACTTCCTTTCTTTCCTTTCTTCTCTCTCTCTCCATAAACACATTTTGAGAAGTTGCTGTATTGCAGACAGATCAATGAAAAGACAAATAAATCACTATATGACCACACCACCATAAACTGTCTATTAAGATGTCATTTTCAAGCCATTTGACTTCCTTTAACATCCTAAAACATGACTCTAATTTTACTGATGGATAACATAAACTTCTTTTTTAAAAAATACAACTTTTCCATAGATTTTTGCCTATTTTTAGAGGCTACTGCTAAAGCAAAGGGCAAGAATTCCAGCATGTTCTATTTGGCAAGCAACCCTTCATTGATTAACCCCTCCTGATCTACTCACCCAAGACCTTAGATGGGCAAATTGGTAAGTTAATTTTACAGAAATCCCAAATTACTAGAAAAAAAACATGCCTTCTCCAAAAACACCAGGAGCAATATTTGTGCTGAGATGAATATTGTTCATAGATGAAGACTTGAGGATTGATATACAAGGCACACACACATACAAAACAAAAACAAATGCAAAAACAAAAACACCCAATATAGACCTGGGATGAATCTTGCATCACTTGGCTCCTATTTTGGTGCCTCTTACTTCTAGAATATTTCTGGGGATTTGTCATTTTAAAGGACAAGTGATGAGTGAGACAAGTCTCTAATTTCTTAGTAACTATAAAACCATGAATAAATACATTGTTACTATTCCAACTTATCCCCCCCCCAATCAATTTTCAGCATGATTTAATTTCAGGGTCAACATAGGATCACTTTAAATGCAGGAAAAGTCCCTGAACAGAATTTATTGCTTTTCAACCTCCTAATGGGATTACTACTTCTGGATCAGAATTTCAATTGAGTTAATATTAAAGCTACATTTTTTTCTGGTTGGATTGCTGGCAATTAGCAGTAATAATAGAAGAGTTGTGACATGTCCATAAATTTTTCTGGTAGATTGATACCTATGTTAACAAAAAAAGTAATGCTGTTAGTTTTTTAATTTAAGGTACTTATCCTATATTTATTTTCATATGAGATAGAAAACAGCTATTTATGTAAACAAACCAGTCATTTTAAAACTGTTACCTATTTCCATTATTTGATATTTCAGACAAAACTAATAATATTTTGGTCTTAACTATTTGGATAATTTCTCAAAAGTGCATTTATTGTTTGTGGCATAGATGATATATGTATATATCATTTTATAAATCCAAAGAAAATGCAAATTAAAACATTGAGATTATACCTCACCCCAGTTAGAATGGGTATAATCAAGAAATCTCATAACAACAGATGTTGGAGGGGATGTGGTCAAAAGGAACCCTACTGCACTGTTGGTGGGAGTGTAAACTTGTTCAGCCACTTTGGAAAGCAGTATGTAGGTTCCTCCAAAGATTCCACATAGAACTCCCCTATGACCCAGAAATCCCACTTGTGGTCATTTATACAAATGATCACAAACAAGGCCATACCAAAGCCACCAGCACAACTATGTTTATCACAGCATTATTCACCATAGCTAAGATATGGAACCAACCCAGATGCCCCCCAGTAGATGAATGGATCAAGAAAATGTGGTATATATATTCAGTGGAATTCTATGCCTCCATCAGAAAGAATGACATCACCCCATTTGCTAGGAAATGGAAAGACTTGGAAAAAATTTTAAGTGAAGTAAGTCAGGCCCAAAGTAACATAGATCCCATGGTTTCCTTTATTTGCAATAATTAGTATAAGTCTAGTATAATCTTAGCAGATGAACAGAAAACTCAAAAGGTATGTACATATGACCATATAAGATGATGCTAAGCAAAATGAACCCCAAGATACAGACACAAGAGGACTTTCTTTGTTGTTCTTGTTTTTAATGTACTATATGATTTTTTGTTTCTCTTGTATGTTCTTCCCTTTATGGTATATCCCCTGTTGTCACTGTATTTAATTTTGGTACCCTGCATCTTGTATATATATTTATCTAATTTGGGGAGAGGAAGGGGAATAACAAAATGCTGAAACAAGGACACAGGATGACCCATTGTAAAATGAGACTCACAAGACACTATGTTGGAAATGAACTTGACAATTTCATGGGGGATGGGGGAGAGGAGTGGAGGAGGTGGGAGAGGGAATGGATAGTAGAAGAAAAATTGAAGTAGGGGGTAACAATGCTGGACAAGAAATGTACTCATTACATTACTCACATAACTGTAACTCCTCTGTACAATATCTTCACAATAAAATAAAATTTTAACAAATTCAAAGAAAAATGCAATGCATATTTTAATTATTCAACAATAATCAGTACTTTAAATGCTTATTTAAAACGAATCAAATTAACACCAACTAAATATTGTAGATTAAGATTTGTGGCTCAAAACACACCAAAATTTTTTAAATTAATTTCAATGTTGTTCAAATTTAATCCATTGAAATTATTTCAATTTAAAAACATTACTCCTAGGATGTTGAATTATGTTTGGCAAACTACAAGCTCTTAGGCTAAATCTAGTCGGAAACATGTTTTTGAATGGCTCAGAAGCTGAGAATGCTTTCTGCATATATTTTATGGTACTGAGGGTTAAACTCAGGACCTTGAGCTTGCTAGGCAGACATTCTGCCACTTAAATGAGGTCCCTAGCTCAATCTTTTACTTTTTGAAGGGTTATTAATAGTGGGAAAGAAAATGAGAATAGGAGGCAAAGGTTGTATATGAACAGCAGACATGAAAATAGTATCTTACCTTTCACAGATAAAGTTTATTGATCTTTGTTCCTGAAAGAACAAAGGATTACATGCTGACCTTGTGTGTAATATCCTTAGCCCTAATGGGCTTTGGGTATATTAAATACTATTAATTATCATCCTTAGGTAATAATATTGTAGAACCATGCATGGTCTGCTTTAATTCAATTAGTAGGATAGATTTTATTAATTTAATGCCATGGAAATTGAACTCACAAAATATAGACTCTTGATTTTTTTTAATTAATTTTTTTATTGTGAAAATACTGTACAGAGGGGTTACAATTACATGGGCAAGGTAATGAGTACATTTCTTATCAAGCATTGTAGCCTCCTCCTTTGTTTACCCTTCCCATCCCTTCCCATCCTTCCTCCTCCCCCCAATCCTCCCCCCCCCCCGCAAGTTGTAAAGTTCGTTTTCGACATGACAACTTGTACTTCTCATTGTTGCAACAGGTCCACCTGTATCCTTATTTAAATGACTTGTTTTTCCCCTTCCCCTCCACAAATTATACTGACATCAAATACAGTGAAAGCAGGGGTTATACTGTGGGGGAGGGACATACAAAGCAACAAAGAAATAATCTTATAATTACGTTAGAAACAAATGCATGAAAGAAAAAAAACATTTAAAATACATATCTTAGGGTTCATTTTCCTAATATCACCTTATCTGACCTTTTCTGCTTGACTCATACATATACTAGATATTGCAAATAAGGGAAATCATGGGACCTATGTTTCTTTGGGCTTGGCTTACTTCACTTAATATAATTTTTTCTAATAGACTCTTGGTTTGTTAATAACCTATATCTACTCGTGTGATGCTCAACCTTGTCAAGCATACTCCAATGGTTCAACACTTCATTGTTCACCTTCACCTTCATTTCTTTTGGATAGTATCTTGCATTGTTTCTGTATCTTTGTGAGTGTGTGTGTGTGTGTGCGCGCGTGTGCGTGCATGAGAGAGAGAGGAGTGGGGGGAAGGAAAGAGATTGTCAGTTCTGAGGCTTGGACTCAGGGCCTAGATACTGTCCCTGAGCTTCTTTTGCTCAAGGCTAGTGATCTACCACTTTAGCCACGGCTCCACTATGGTTTCTTTCTTTCTTTCTTTTCTTTTGTTTTTTTTTTTTTTTTTTTTTTAGTTTATCAAAGATAATAGTGTCACAGACTTCCTTGCCTGTGCCAGCTTCAAACCACAACCCTCATATTTCAGGCTCCTGAATAGACAGGATTACAGTTATGAGCTACCAGCACCTGGCTTGCTTCTTTATTTTTTAAAGAAAAAGTTTAGTTTTATGTTTGTGAAGAGCATTGAGCTTTATGCTATCTTTTATATTTTTAACATCTATGTATGTGGTTATGTGTTGATAAAATTCATTGTTTCTTCAGCTACGTTTCTTCATTCTACCTTATAAAAAGCAAAATCATGTATCTTATTCTACCATGTATGGGGGCTTCTCAAGGTTTTACAATTCTTGAATAATTGTTAAGGACATTCTTATGAATATTTCATACTAATGAAATATCACAGTTACATACTTAAGAGTGAAGTTGTTTCTAATTTCATACACGTATGAATTTTTGCAGTAGGAAGGTGTTGTAACACCTATTGTACTACCGCAATACAGAAGGGGTCCTGGGACTCACAAATCTTCAGTGCTTAGAAGGTTCTAATCTTTTTTGACAGTCAAAGGATATCTATATAGCTTAAAATTGGACAGCTTTGAGCACTAATAATTGAACATATCTTCCTATGTACAAGGGACATTTTCTGTGGAATGATGGTTTATGATAGGTGCTCATTTACCAGGTTTATATTTTAGGTTTATATATCCCTTACTGTTATGTAGAAGTTCTGTACATATTGTTGATAATAATTCTTAACTAGCTGGGTGATTTGTAAAAATCTTCTTCCAGTTTTACAAATTGTCTTGTAAAATTTTTGTTTCTAAGGTTACTTTTGGTAATATGTTATTTACTTAACATGTATGTATGCACACATGTACTGGGATTTCATTTCAGGGCCGCAAGTACCCTTCGAGTCCCATTCCCAGTCTCTTTTCCCTTGTTATTTTTTCAGATAAGGATCCCATACTCTTACCTGGGCCTCAGACAACAATCCTTCTACTGTACAGCTGGGATGACAGGTGTAAGCCACCATATTTGGCAAGTTATTTATTTTATCTAGTTTTCTTTTGCAATTTTTCCACAAACAGTGAGTGATTTTCTTAAGGATAGCTTTCCCTGCTCAAGTCTAGAAGCTGTTTACTTTTCTACTAAGAGTTTTTAGATTATTGTTCTTGGTAATTGAATCATTTATTTTCTACTTAGATCATACTTTTGTTTTGATATATACTTTGATTTGGTCATTCAATTTTATCTATTGACAAATGCATAGCCATTTTCATGGCCCTACTTTCTCCTCTGGTGTGACACACCTTCTCTTAGGTCTTTTTCTGATCTCTGTATTCTATTCCATTTGTCAATTTCTCTCTGCTTATGTTGAAGCCCATTATCCTAATGACTGTGGCTTAATTTTAAGATCTGCAGGCAAGTACATCCTTCCTTTGCTGAATTATTACTTCAAATTCTTTTCAGTTATACAGGGTATCTTCTTCATCAATTTTGAATCCAGTATATGTTAGAATTATCTTGCATCTCTGTTTGGACTTTGATTGGAATTAAAGTAAATCTGCGTATTAGTCCGGGGATATTTAAAGTCCTCCTAATTACTAATTCCTCCAATCTATTGGTTAGTATGGAATATCTCTGTTTATTTGAATCTTTACTTTAAATCTCTTAACAAGTTAAATTTTTCCTCTATAGCAATATTACACATATATGTTCACTTATAGGTACTTGACATTTTTAGGTGCTGCTGACATTGTAAAGTATATTTTCTCAATTGTATCTTCTTTTTTTTTCCTTTTACTTTTTTGTCGGTTGTGAGACTTGAACTCTGGGCCTGGGCGCTTCAGCTCAAGGCTTGCGCTCCACCACTTGAGCCACAGCGCTACTTCCAAATGTATCTTCTTATTACTGGTTTTGCTCCATAAAACACACAACTGATTTCTGGACACCTCAGTGTCCAGAAACTTTTCTATGGTTTCTCTTCACTGTAAAGCTTTTAGATTGATGATGGAATAAAACGATCTTCAAATATAAGTTTTGCTTCTTCTTTTCCTATATTGTTCTTACTATCCTCCTTTATTTTGCTACACTAAGTAGAACTGAAAATGCATAAGCTTGTCTCACTAATGATTTTGAAGGGAATGCAAATTTTTTCCTCTGGGATTTTTATAAAAACATCTTTGAATGAAAGTTCATATTTTTCTTCTCTTCCTAACTTAATAGATGTTTTGTAATTGAGTTTTGAATTTTAACGAAGACTTTGTCATCGTTATTGAAATGACATTTTGAGTTTTCTATTTTAATCTCTTAATGTAGTAAATTTCAATTTTGAGATTTTTTCTGACATTAAAGATTATCTCTTCTATCTAAAATTAGTTCATCTTGGTTGGGGTACCTAATCTATTTTGTACAGTTCTGAATTTCATTTAAGAATATTTTTGTAGACAGTTCTTAAGTAAAGTAAGTCTTTGCAATATTCCTTTTACTAATGTCTCTTTCTGGTTTTGATATACAATTATGCTAGCCTCCTACGATGGATTGAGAATTATTTCTATGTTCAGTTTACGAGAATTGTTATACAAAATTGTGGTAAAATCTTTCTGGAATTTTTTGGACAAATTGCACTTTAAAACATCTAGATGTTTTCTTGGCTATGTTATTGCTTTTTGGAGAATTGCTACTTCAAATTCTTTAATAAGTATAGGCTTATTTAACATTTCTTCCTCTGGTAGTTACTTGATGAGATACATTTTCCTAATTTATCCATTTTATCTAGTTTTCAACATTTTTGACTTACAAATATTACTTTTGTCTGTATTTTTTATTTCTACATATACCAGAATATTTTTTGAACTTATATTGCACTTAGTTTGCACTTACATTGTTTCCAGCTTTCTTTCTCTTCACTAACCTTGCAAATGTTTATTTGCAAATGTTTTTCTTCCTTTAATAAGGTGAAGACTTTGTTGATCTTTTCTACTGATTTCTATTTGATTAGTTTCATTCATTATTTTTAATGTTTTCCTTTACCTTCCTTGGACTTACTGGCCTTTTGTTTCTTAAATCCTTTACCTGGAACTACACTAATAATATTGTCTCACATATTCTCATATAGCATAAATACTACTTTTGCTATAATGACTTTCAACTTACATAGTCTCCATTATCTATAGTCTTGTACCATTAGGAATTTGTACTATAAAATACTTTTCTTTAGTGGCACTATGTTGTTTACATTATTTAGTGGCACTAAGTTGTTTTCATATAAACAGACATTATCAATATGCCTGTGTATCATTAATTTCCAAAACTGTTACATGACTGAAAAGATCACATTTGTATAGTGACTATTCACAATTTATTCATGTTTTCTTTTTGGCCTGGTACCTAATCAATGACCATAAATATTTCATGTACACGAGAAAAGTATGTAATGTTTAATTGTTGGATGCATAAGCCTTTACTTTTTTTTTTAAACTATACAAGTAAACAGTTTATTTTAATTAGCACCTCCCAAGTCCCTAGCTACTTAGCATATACAAAGTGATAGTCTCTCACCCTTAATACTTATGCAAATGAAAAAGCCCCAGAGGCTTGCTAACACCCCACACTTTCCAAGCTTTCCCTTAGAGTTAGGAGCCACTGGTGCGGGATGCTCCTGGGGGACTTTCTAACAGCCCTTCATAAGGAGCAGGCACAAAGCACAACAGTTTCCTGGGTTTCACCATGTTTTCCTCATGGAAAATTAAGCCTTTACTTTTATTGTTTCCTTTTTCCCAAAAAATTCTACTTATGAGAGAAAATGTATTTATCTTAAGGGACTAGCTTACTTAATATGATTATCTTTGGTTCCACCTATTTTCCTACAAATGACATAATTTCATTCTTCTTTATGGCTGAGTAAAAATCCATTGTGTATATAATGCCACATTTTCTTTAAGCGTTTATCCGTTGATAGTCACTCAGGCTGATTCTATAGTTTAGCTATATGAATAGGGTTGCAATACACATTGCAGTTATCTCTATAGTCAACTGGCTGTTGTCTAGATTATTGAAAAGCTCTATTTTGAACTTTTTGTGAATACCCCATACTGATCTATATAGTTTGGCTGGATTAGTTTACATTACTACCAGAAATGAATAGGGATTTTTTTTCCCATCAGCCTGCACCACATGATAGTCATACAGATTTCTTGTAGGATGTTTTTCTTTCCTTCCTTCCTTCTTTCCTTCCTCTCTTCCTTCCTGTTGTTCCTGGGGCTTGAACTCTGGATCTGGAAGCTGTGCCTGAGCTCTTCAGCTCAAGACAAGCACTCTACCACTTGAGCTACAGCATCACTTCCAGTTTTTTGGTGGTTAATTGGAGATAAGAGTCTCACTTTTCTGCCTAGGCTGCCTTTGAACTGCAATCCTCAGATCTCAGCCTCCTGAGTAGCTAGGATGACTGGCATGAGCCACTGGTGCCGGGCTAGGATGTTTCTTTTCTTAATGATATCCTGACTGAGGTAAAATGGAATCTCAGTGTCTTTTGATTTGTATTTCCTGTATGGCTCAGTATGTTGAACATTTCTTCATATTTTTTGTTTTGCCCTTTGTACATCTTCTTTTAAAAACTATTCAGTTCCATTGCCCAATATTGACTAGATTGGTTACTTTTTTTAGTTCTTTACATGTTCCATATATGAATCCACGTTTGGATGAATAGCTGGCAAAGATTTTGTCTTCTTGTGAAGGCTATGTTCTATGGACTGTTTTGTTTTGCAAAAACTTTTTTTTTGTCAGTCTTGGAGCCTAAACTCCTGGCTTGGGCGCTGTCCCTGCACTCTTCAGCTTAAGGTAAACACTCTACCGCTTGAGCCACAGTGCCTCTTCTGGTTTTCTGGTGGTTAATTGGAGATAAGCGCTCACAGACTTTCCTGCCCAGGCTGGCTTTGAAGCCTAATCTTCAGATCTCAGCCTCCGGAGTAGCTAGGATTACAGGTGTAAACCACCACCACCCAGCTGCAAAAGCTTTTGATATTGTAATGGGAATATACAATCCCATTTGCCAGTTCTTGGTTTTATTCTCTGAGTAACTGGAGTGTTATACAGAAATTCCTTGCCTTTACCTGTATCTTGAAGTATCTCCCTTGTGTTTTTCTCTAGTAGCTTTCCTTAGCAGTACTTGTTAAAGAGGCTTTTTTTCACAATGTATTTTTAAATCTTTTCTTTTCAAGGATCAGAGAGCTATATCTGTTGATACACAGACAGACACAGACAGACAGTCAGACAGATAGATAGAGAGAGAGGATATATATGTATATTATATATATATATATCTTCTAACATGTATATATATACATATATATATATATATATATATATATATATATATATATCTTCTAACATCACTTGGTCTATTTTTTGTGCCGGTCACATGCTGGTTTTGTTACTGTGACTCTAACATGGTTTGAATATATGCATTGTGATATCTCTAACATTGTTTTTTGCTGAAGGTTGTGTTGTCTATTTGAAAACTCATTAGTGCTTCCATACAAATTTTAGAATTTTTTTCCCATTTCTGTGAAGAATATCAATGAATTTTTTTTGGGGGGGGGATTTGGTCGTGGGTCCTGAGCGCTGTCCCTCAGCTCTTCAGCTCAAGGTAACACTCTACCACGTGAGCCACAGCGCCACTTCTGGCTTTTTCTGCTTATGTGGTGCTGAGGAATCGAACCAGGGCCTCATGAATACATGGCAAGCACTCTACTACTGAGTCACCTTCCCAGTCCCCAATGATTTTTTTTCTGTTATCAGTATTTCAACTCAGGGCTTCATGATTATTTGGTTTTCTTACTTGGCTTGGCTTGGTGTTCTACCACTTGAGCCATACCACCAGCCTGCTATTTCAGAGATGAAGTCTCACAGGCTTTTTATATCAGTCTGATTTTAAAATGTGATCCTCTGAATCTCAAGTTCTTGAGCATCAACAATTATAGGCATAATCTTCCAGCACCTGATTATGTCATTTGTGTATTGCTTTTGGTAATATGGTTGGTTTAACAAGATTTCTTCTTTATTGATATTATACTGCAAGCCAGGCACTAAAGGCACTAGGATCTATAATCTTAGCTAGTCAGAAAGCTGAGATCTTGAGGATTGCTGTTTGGAGTTAGCCCAAACAGAAGAGTCCTCAAGGTTCTAATGTCAATTAATTAGCAAAATACCAGACTTGAGACATGGTTCGAGGAATAGAGCACCAGCTATGAGCACAAAAACTGAACAAGAGCATGAGACTTAGTTCAAGGCCTGCATGTGCACATGTGCACACATATACACACGTATACACATACACATACACACACAAAGAATTTTGTCCTTTTCTCCTTTAACATAGCTATTTTGGGTCAAACCCAGAGCCTCTGCTGGCTCAGTGCTCTTGTCAGCCAACACACTACTACTTAAACCATGCCTTCAAAACATAACTAATTTTTAAGCTACAAAAATATTACTGAAGTACATAATAAAATTTAAATCACATATCACTCTTACTCTGTCTTTTACTGGTCTCTTTCATGTAAAATACTGTCCAAATTAACTCCAAGATGAATTGTTATTTAGACAGCTTTTGAGGCCTTGTATGTCTAGTATTAATTTTATATCCTCATATTTGAATTACAGTTGAACTTAACAAGACAGTGCCTCTAATCCTTTAAAAATAATCTTTATTTGATTAACTTCCTACACTCAATGTTACTGCTAAAAAAGGATCATATTCCAGTGCCCTGTATCTTATATATACACTTTTCTAATTTGGGGAGGGGAAGGGAAAAAACAAAAATGCTTAAATAGGGATACAGGTTGACCCATTGTAACAATGAGATGTACAAGACACTATGTTGAAAATGAACTTTACAACTTGTGGGGGGGAGGAAGGAGGGAGGAGATGGGGAGGTTGGGAAGGAAAGGACAGTAAGGGAAAAAAGGACAGTAGGAGGTAGCAATGCTGGATAGTAAATGTACTCATTACCTTACTTATGTAACTGTAACCCCTCTGTACACTATTTTTACAATAAAAAACATTTTAAAAAGGATCATATAACATTGGTTTGCATTCTTTTTTATGATCTACTCTTTCCCCATATTTTGGAATTTGCTCTTCAATATTGTAAAAATGCAGTTTGTTCTAAGTAGAGGTAGATGACTTCTTTCTCATCACTCACTCATTCCTTCCCACTGAAGACACCCACAGAAGATCTGGACAGCATAGGAATCTGCTTAAAGTCATCATAAATCTAAAAAACTGCTAGATCACCACTGAGAAGGCAGAGTACCCAGGCTATTGATTCTGCAGATACTTGTATGAGTGGTTTGGCAAGTTTTAGGATTAGGGGGAGAAGGTAAAGAGCAAATAATCAAAGGTCATGGTAGCGTTGAAACTCCCTCTATCAGAGAAAACTGTTCCTTAGAAGAAAGGACAAAATCAAAGCACAGGCCTCGCCAATGAGTCAGTAAAAAATGTTCTGTATAAACCATAAAGAAACAAAAGAGTGGAAAAAAGTACATAAGTCATATAATGAAAGGATTCTAACATGCATAAATCTGGACTATTAGAAGAAATTTCTTTTGTATGTTTTCCCCCCATGGTATAACCCCTGTTTTCACTGTATTTGATTCCGGTGTATTACATCTTGTATATACATTTTTCTAATTTGGGGAGGAGAGAGGAAATGACAAAATGCTGAAATAAGGATACAGGTTGACCAACTGTAACAATGAGATGCACAAGAAAAAGAACTTTACAACTTTGGAGGGAGGAGGAGTTGGAGAGAAGGGATGGTGAGGGAAAAACAAAGGAAGGTTAACAATGCTCCTTACCTTACTCATGTAACTGTAACCCCTCTGTACAGAATCTTTATAATAAATATACATAGATATGTATTACAAATAAAAAAGAAAAAGAATGGGGAAAAGAGGACAATTTTTTCTTCGCTTCTTTTTTATTTTTATTTTATTGTAAAGATGCTGTACCAGAGGAGTTACAGTTACATGAGTAAGGTAATGAGTACATTTCTTATGGAACATCATTACTCCTTTGTTTTTCTCCCACTATCCGTTCTTTCCCCACTACCCCCCCCTCCGGAGTTGTAAAGTTCATTTCCGATACAGAATCTTGTGGATATCATTGTTGCAATAGGTCATCTTTTGTCCTTGTTTCAGCATTTTGTTATTCCCCTTCCATTCCCCAAATAAAATAAATGTATATACAAGACACAGTGTACCAGAATCAAAGACAGTGATTGCCAGAGATTAAAGCAATGAAAAAGAAGGGTGAAATAAAATCAAAAGAAAGATACAATACATTGGCAACAACAAGGTCAACAACCAAAAACAAAAAAAGCCTAGTTGTTTCTATTTCATTTCAATTGGCACCATTTGATATGGTCATATGGACCTAGCTATTGAGCTATTATGACTCTTTACCAGGACTATCCTAGACATATACTAATTATTACAAATGAGGTAAACCATAGAACCTATGTTTCTTTGGGTCTGACTTACTTCACTTAATATTATTTTTTTCCAAGTCTTTCCATTTCCTTACAAAATGATCACAAGCAAGGCCACACTAAAGCTACCAGCACAATTATGTTCACTTCAGCATTCTTTACCATAGCTAAGATATGGAACCAACCCAGATGCCCTCAATAGGTGAATGGATCAAGAAAATTTTGTATACAGGCACAATGGAATTTTATGCTTCTATCAGAAAGAATGAAAAAGACAACTTTAAGTGACATTACAAATCCACAGAAGAATAAAGTCAAAGAATCCACACCGAGAGGCACACATTACAGCAAAATTACCGAATGAGCCATAATAGGAAAAAAGGAAGAACAAGCAACACTATTATTGGAAGCTAATTCTTCAAAGGAACAATAGAAGCAAGAAATCTACAATAGAATCTCCAACCTTCTAAAAAAGGGACAGCTCTCAATTGAGAACTAGCAAAAATATCCTTTGAGTAAAGTCATCCAATAAATGTATATTGAAATGAAGAAAATCTCAGAATTTGCTGCAGACACAGCATCAGAACAAACACTAAAGACTGTTTCCAGACTAAAGGTCAGAAAAGAAGTTAAAAAAAATAAAGACCAAGAAATCCATCAAAAATTAATTGGTTATAGCTAAATAAATATTATATTTAAAACTTATAGTTAGGTTATGATTGAAGCTTTAATGCTTAAAGACTACATGTTATTCTAGAAAAGAATAAAAATACTATTAATTTTAAAGGTTAATCCCTGAAGTACAGAGTAAAAGAAAGACAAAATAAGGTATAATTTCTGTTTTTTCTATGGAGGAAATGTGCCAAAAATATGTAAAGAAAAAAAGGCAAGACCACAAAAAATAAAATACCTAGGAGTTAACTAAAGCAGTGAAGGATCTCTAACTATTAAAACTTTAAAAACCTGAAAAAGGAAATTAAAGAAGAACGTAGGAAGTGGAAAAACCACCAAGCTCCTGGATTGGGGGATTAACATTGTGAAAATGGCAATACTTTCAAAGGCTACCTACAAATTCAATGTGATACCTATCAATATCCCAACTTTGTTCTTCAATGAAATGAAAGAAGCATTCCAAAAATTTATATGAGACAATAAAAGATCCCAAGTGGAAAAAATGATCCTTAACAGAAAGAACAGTGCTGGAGGAATATCAATACCATATTTCAAACTCTACTACAAAGCCATAGTAATCAAAACAGCATGGTACTGGCAAAAGAATAGACCTCAGGACCAATGAAATAAGACTGAAGACCCAGAAATAAACCCTCAGACCTCTAGCCATCTAATCTTTGATAGGGGAGCTAAAATAATAGAATGGAAGAAAGACAGCCTCTTCAGTAAATGGTGCTGGCAAAATTGGTTAAATACCTGTAGAAAACTAAAGCTAGATCTTTATATATCACCCTGCACCAGAATCAACTCCAGATGGATCAAAGACCTCAAAGTCAAAACAGACACCCTGAAAACATTACAGGAAGGAATAGGAGAAACTCTAAGGCTCCTTAGAACAGGCCAAAAATTTTCTTAATAGACCCAGAAAAACAACAAATTAAAGAAAGGTTGGACAAATGGGATTGCATGAAACTGCAGAGCTTCTGTATGGCAAAGGACATAGCTAGCAAGATCAATAGAAAGCCCATGGATTGGGAGAAGATCTTCACTAGCCATACAATGGACAAGGGTCTCATATCTAAAATGTACTTGGAACTCAAAAATATTAAATCCCCCAACAACAAATCACAAATAAACAACTGCCCGATAAATAAGTGGGCTAAAGACTTAAAGAGAAACTCCTCTGAAGAGGAAAGAAGGATGGCCAATAGACACATGAAGAAATGCTCAACCTCCCACTAACAATGCAGTAGGGTTCCCTTCTCTCCACATCCCCTCCAGCATCTGTTGTTATTACAGTTCTTGATTTTTACCATTCTAACTGGGGTGAGGTGGTATCTCAATGTTGTTTTGATTTGTATTTCTTTTATGGCTAGGAAGGTTGATTATTTCTTCATGTGTTTATTGACCATCCTTCTTTCCTCTTCAGAGAAGTTTCTCTGTAAGTCTGTAGCCTACTTATTTATTGGGCAGTTGTTTCTTTGAGGATTTGTTGTTGGGGGATTTAAATTTTTGAGTTCCAGGTATATTTTAGATATGAGACCCTTGTCCATTGTATGGCTAGTCTTGTTCAGCCTCTTTGGAAAGTAGTATAGAGGTTCCTCAAAAGACTCCACATAGAGCTCCCCTATGACCCAGGAGTCCCATTTTTGGGCATTTACCCAAATGATCACAAACAAGACCATACTAAAGCTACCAGCACAACTATGTTTATTGCAGCATTATTTACCATAGTTAAGATATGGAACCAACCCAGATGCCTCTCAGTAGATGAATGGATCAAGAAAATGTGGTATATATACACAATGGAATTCTATGCTGCCATCAGAAAGAATGGCATTGCCCCATTTGTTAGGAAATGGAAAGACTTGGAAAAAATTATATTAAGTGAAGTAAGCCAGACCCAAAGAAACATAGGTCCCATGGTTTCCCTTATTTGCAATAACTAGTATATGTCTCAGACAAACAGAAAGGGTCAGATAAGTTGATGTTAGGCGAAATGAACGCCAAGATAAGGACTTAAATGGTTTTTATTTCTTGCTATTGTTTCTAACATATTTATAAGATGATTTCTTTGTATGGTATAACCCTGTTTTCATTGTATTTGATGTTGGTATAATTTGTGGAGGGAAAGGGAAAAAATTGTTTAAATAGGGATACAGGTAGACCCATTGCAACAATGAAATGTACAAAATGTTATGTCGAAAAATTAACTTTACAACTATGGGGAGGGGGTAAATGGGAAGGGATGGTAAGGAGAAACAAAGGAGGAGGCAACTATGCTTGATAAGAAATGTACTCATTACCTTGCTCATGTGATATTTTCACAATTAAAAAAATGAAAAAAAGAGTTGCTCAACTTCTCTAGCCATAAAAGAAATGGAAATCAAAACAACATTGAGATTCCACCTCAACCCAGTTAGAATGGTTATAATCAAGAACTCTAATAACAACAGATGCTGGAGGGGATGTGAACAGAAGGGAACCTTACTGCATTGTTGGTGAGAGTGTAAACTTGTTCAACCACTTTGGAAAGTAGTATGGAGGTTCCTCAAAAGACTCCACATAGAGCTCCCCTATGACCCAGCAATCCCACTTTTGGGCATTTACCCAAATGATCACAAATAAGGGTATACTAAAGCTACCAGCACAACTATGTTTATCACAGCATTATTTACCATAGCTAAGATATGGAACTAACCCTGATGCCCCTCAGTAAATGAATGGATAAACAAAATGTGTTATACATATACAATGGAATTCTATGCCTCCATCAGAAAGAATGACATTGCCCCATTTGTTACGAAATGGAAAGACTTGGAAAAAATATATTAAGTGAAGTAAGCCAGGCCTAAAGAAACATAGGTCTCATGGTTTCCCTTATTTGCAATAACTAGTATATGTTTAGGACAAGCAGAAAAGGTCAAAAGCTAAGTACATATGACCATATAAGATGATATTAAGTGAAATGAATCCCAAGACAGGGACACAAGTGGGTTTTTCTTTCTTGCTATTGTTTTTAATGTACTTAAAATGTAGTATGTGATTTTTTTGTTTCTTTGGTATGTTCTTACCCCACGGTATAGCCCTGTTTTCACTGTATTTGATTCTGGTGCCCTGCATCTTGTATATACACTTTTCTAATTTAGGAAGGGGAAGGGAATAAACAAAATGCTTAAAGAGGGATACAGGTTGACCCATTGTAACAATGATATGTCCAAGACAGGATGTTGAAAACAAACTTTACAAGTTGTAGGGGTGAGGGAGGGAGGAGTTGAGGAGGTGGGAGGGAAGGGATGGTAAAGGGAAAAACAAAGGATGAAATGTAGTCATTACTTTACTCATGTAACTGCAACCCCTCTGTACACTATTTTTACAATAAAACATATTTAGAGAAGTTTCTCTGTAAGTCTTTAGCCCACTTATTTATTGGGGAGTTGTTTCTTTGAGGATTTGTTGTTAGGGGATTTAATTTTTTGAGCTCAGGTATATTATAGATATGAGACCCCTGACTGTTGTATGGCTAGTGAAGATCTTCTCCCAATCCGTAGGCTTTCTATTGATCTTGCTAGCTATGTCCTTTGCCATGCAGAAGCTCTGCAACTTCATGCAATCCCATTTGTCCAATCTTTCTTTGATTTCTTGTGTTTCCGGGTCTCTATTAAGAAAATTTTGGCCTGCGCCAAGGAGACCTAGGGTTTCTCCTATTCCATCCTGTAATGTTTTCAGAGTGTCTGCTTTGACTCCGAGGTCTTTGATCCATTTGGAGTTGATTCTGGTACAGGGTGATAGATGAGTGTCTAGCTTTAGTTTTCTACAAGTAGTTAACCAATTTTGCCAGCACCATTTACTGAAGAGGCTATGTTTCTTCCATTCTATTTTTTTTAGCTCCCTTATCGAAGATTAGATGGCTATAGGTCTGTAGGTTCATTTCTGGGTTTTCAATTCTATTCCATTGGTCCTGAGGTCTATTCTTGTGCCAGTACCAAGCTTTTTTGATTACTATGGCTTTATAGTAGAGTTTGAAATTTGGTATTGACATTCCTCCAGCAGTGTTCTTTCCATTGAGGAGGGTTTTTGCTATTCGGGGTCTTTTATTGTTCCATATGAATTTTTGAATTGCCTCTTCTATTTCCTTGAAGATGCTCAACCTCCCTAGCCATAAAAAAATGCAAATCAAAACAACATTAAGATACCACCTCACCCCAGTTAGAATGGCAAAAATCAAGAACTCTAATAACAGCAGATGCTGGAGGGGATGTGGATAGAAGGGACCCTTACTTCATTGTTGGTGGGAATGTAAACTTGTTCAACCACTTTGGAAAGCAGTATGGAGGTTCCTCAAAAGACTGCACGTAGAGCTCCCCTATGACCCAGCAATCTCACTTTTGGGCATTTACCCAAATGTTTACAAACAAGATCACACTAAAGCTACCAGCACAACTGTGTTTATTGCAGCATTATTTACTATAGCTAAGATATGGAACCAACCCAGATGCCCCTCAGTAGCTGAATGGATCAAGAAGATGTGGTATATATACACAATGGAATTCTATGCTTCCATCAGAAAGAATGACATTGCCCCATTTGTTAGGAAATAGAAAGACTTGGAAAAAATTATATTAAGTGAAATAAGCCAGGCCCAAAGGAACATAGGTCCCATGGTTTCCCTTATTTGCAATATCTAGTATATATATGAGTCAAGCAGAAAAGATTAGATAAGGTGATGTTAGGAAAATGAATCCTAAGATATGTATTTAAATGTTTTTTTTTCTTTCATGCATTTGTTTCTAACACACTTATAATATTATTTCTTTGTTGCTTTGTATGTCCCTCCCCCACAGTATAACCCCTGCTTTCGCTGTATTTGATGTTGGTATAATTTGTGGAGGGGAAGGGGAAAAACAAGTCGTTTAAATAAGGATACAGGTGGACCCTTTGCAACAATGAGAAGTACACATTGTCATGTCAAAAATGAACTTTACAACTTTGGTGATGGGGGGGAGGATTGGGGGGGAGCAGGGGGAAGCTGGGAAGGGATGGGAAGGGGAAACAAAGGAGAAGGCTACAATGCTTGGTAAGAAATAAACTCATTATCTTGCCCATGTAATTGTAACCCCTCTGTACAGTATTTTCACAATAAAAAATAAATTAAAAAAAGCAAAAAAAGAAAAAAACAATAAAACATATTTATAAACAAAAAGATAAAAAGGCAAGAAAGGAAAGATCTGGGAACATAGAAAAAGTGAGAGAAATAAAATTCACTTTAACAAATGATAGCTTTCAACATAAAGAGTTCAGTAATGGTATACAAAAATGGAAAAAGTGGAGCCAGACACCAGTGGCTCATACCTGTAATCCTAGCTACTCAGGAAGCTGAGATCTGAGGACCACAGTTCAAAGCCTGCCTTTTCTTTCTAATAAACCACTAGAAAACCAGAAGTGGTGCTGTGGCTCAAGTGGTAGAGCACTCGCCTTGAGCTGGAGCGTGCAGGGAAAGCTCTCAGGCCCAGAGTTCAAGCCCCACAACCTAAGTGCTCCAGTTGTAATGAAGTTATGGTCAAAAAAGCTAGATAAATATTTCCCTTTCTACTAGAAAGGACTTTTAAGATATGAAGTTACAGAAAATTTTAAAAAGTACTTTATAAATACTAATGAACAGAAAATTTTGTGTAGCTAGGTTAAGATAAAAAAAGGCAATGAAGAATAAGAGTACAAAGGAAGACTTTCAAATAAAAATTTTAATACTGGGAAATTATTGCATTTACTACAATCATTCCTTAAAATTATGCAAATCAAGAATTAACAGAGCTATTAAGACAGGACCTAAATAAGTGGAGAAAGACAACTTCACCCCTCCAATCAACATCCTTGAAAACATTCTCCTCCTACATAAAGACCTGGAACACTCAGTACTGAAAATCTGCTGATCTTTAATCCTATTTTTTTAAGGAATCAATGCAGTCACAGTCAAAATCTCAACATTCTTGTAGAATGTCACAAGTAGGTTTTAAACATTCCTTCCCTATCAAGAGAAGAAATGTAGTATCCTTACATGATAGAAAGAAGGGCAGGAGAGGATTATTCCATCAAGCCCTTTTACAGAGTACAAGATAGGAACCCTCCTGGCCTAGTAATCGTTTAAAGTCCCCATTGGCATCATGTGAATTTTGAAGGACATACATTTAAACCATAGTACTTTCCAATTTGCCACAGGTTACATTTTATGTCATCATTTGTAAGAGACCCATAGCTGTGTTACTCTGTGAGACAACTGTGTAACAATCCTTGTTTTCTACTAGAAACATCTAGCTCATTCCCATTTAGTACCAAGACTGATTCACTTGCAATGAATTCTATATTTTAGTAACAGTTTTATTTGTCTCAAGTATACTATATTGCTTTTTCCTCTCTCTTCTTATCTATTTTTTGTCTAGCTTTCGAGTTTCCATTTTCTTCCCAGTTACTTTAGTATTTCATATTCTTGTTCTGTCCTTAAATTCAATAGATTTCAATATTCCTCTAGAAATTACCAGTCTTATATTAACTGTTGTTTCATCTTTTTCCCAGACAATTCCAGAACCATAGAACAACTCATATCTTCTCTCTCTTGACTTACATTTTGTTCTTGCTACAAATTTCTATCCTATACTTATCTAAAATACAAGTGGACACTAACTTTTTTGATCAGTAATATCTATTGAGATGACCCTTATAGCAGCTATTTCTTGCCTCTTCCTTTCCCCAAAAAACTCTGGATTTTTATCCAAGATTAAATTTCTTCACACCTGAAGAAGTAAATGTTTTATCACAGAATGACTTGTTGTGAAGAAGGTACTGAAGTTAATATATATATATATATATATACACACACACACACACACACACACACACACACACACACACACACACACACATATATATATATATATATATATAGTAAGAAGTACTCCTTCCAGTGTGTTCACATAATCATATACTTTCATGAAATTTGAAAAATGTTTTAATTAAAATGAGTTAAGACCACTATTCTTTTGTGCTTAGAGTTCTTTTGCTTCAAACTTTTCTTTATAACAAGTAGTAAGTGATTGGCTGTCAATCACTTGTAAATTCATTTTTTGTTAGACCAAAATGACCTTTGCAAATTCATTGTTACTTTGGCAATATAGCTAGTTTCCTACTGTTGTGAGATATTCACTGCCTTTGTTGTACAGACTTACCTGGAATCATGCTATGAGGAAGAAAGGCCAAGTTCATATCACAAAAGAAATCCTACCAGTGGTGTTCATCATATGGAGAGAGGGGGAAGAAGAAAAAGAAAAGGTGGAGAGAGAAGAATTTGAAGAAAGAAGAAAAGCTCTATGAAAAGGACAAAGAAGAGAATGTGGTAGGAGAGAATAAGGAAAAGGAAGAAGGGAATGCACAAATAAGTTGCTGTACCTTAAATGAGATATAAATCCAGTCATGAGAAAACAGAGAAGTCACATTTTAAGAGGTCGAATTTTGGAGTCTTTACTGGAGCACTAGCATTCTGCAGGTGGCCAACTGTCACAAAGACCTGCAGCCAGCAAATATACTTAACCCTGTTAGGAAACTGAGCCATGAAGGTCGGCAGGAGAGGAAAGAAAGAACAAATACAATACCAACAAACCAATTCAACTCCAATGGAGAGCTGAAGTGGGATTCCATGGTGACCAGAGAATAGCCAGGAGACAGGAGATAGGACATGAACACGGAGACATGTGGTGTGACATAATGGCATCTGAGGTGGTCCAGGCCTAAATGGAGTCAGGAAGGCCTTATCACAGGAAACTCCCAAGCAGTTGACTGACAGACTTAGAAACCTGTCAGCCTTGTGCCTGCCCCTTCTTCCTGGGATTTCTGGGAAGCAGGGCGAGGGGCTTCACCTTCCCCCACCATGAAGAAAAGATTCCAGACCCTACCATCCACTATGTGGCCAAGATGGTGCCAGCCAGACCCTATCTCTCCACTTCAAAGCTACCCTGTGGGAATTTCTACACCCGATATGTAAGACCATAAGTGGAAGATTACTTTCTAAATGATGTTCAGTAAAAGCAAATTTTCTCTTATCAAGAATACACTGAATAATGAAGCCTTATAAATGCACAATATATACATATTTCTTTTAATGTTTATTTGTGAAACAAAATGTGTCAAAATTGCTACTTGTGAAGCACAAAAACATATTAGCAACACTCCCAAACCAAGTTTATCCATGGGTGATGTGTTATGCATACCAAATAATATTTAAAATATTTTATGCATATTTTTCTAATAATATGTAGTAGCCTAAGTGAAACTGGGTGCAAAACCTGCCTTACACAACAGAACAGGAGAAAAAATGTTAAAGGATTTTAGGTATGAATAGTAGTTATTTAATTAGGTACATGATATGTCTTTTTTTAAGATAGTACTCAGGATGTAACTCAGAATTTGACACAGAGTCAGCAAGTACTTTACCACAGAAGTATGAAGTAGCCCTTTCCTTGCTTTTGATAAAGCATCTTTTGTAATTTAATTTTTCATTCTAATAAATATTCATGCTTTTGAGTTTACTAAAATTCCTTTCCAAGAGGGTCCCAGCAAGTTCCATTATCCATAAACCCTTCCCTTAGTGACTTATCCAAGTTAATTAAGTACTTTGTTTTTGTTTGATTACAAAAAAAACTGTCAAATTATATGTCACTTTTGAAAAAGTCTTCTTGTATTGAATTCTCAGTTTTGACTTATTTTAAGGTTTTTTTTGTCTTTTGATTTTCATTTGTTCTGTTCGGCTGACATTCTGATTGTTGCTTGTTTTTATTAAAGTATCTTTTTTTTCTGTTGCTCTTAGGCTTTTATTCTTTTTTTTTCTAGCAGTTTATTGTGATATATGCCCTACTTACTTGTCATAGTGTCTCAAATTTGTGATTTAATGCTATTTGTCCTTTATAAGAAATTTCTTTCTTCATTGCTGATCTTGCCCTGCTCTCTTCTCCGAAAGTCTAAATCTCATTGATCCACTCTTAGTATCAATTTGAATCCAGATTTATGTTTTTTTTTCTTGAGTTTGGTCCACATTTTCTTGTCCTCTTATATGTTTGGATTTTTTTTAGACTATGAAAATTTTATTAAAAATAATAAGGATAAGGTGAGACTACTGTTACACAATTTTCTTTCATGTAGTGTTAGATTCTTTTTTCATATAGTGTTTCAAGCCTTAGCAAATCTGGATAATTTCAGTTATTTCAGGAAATAGGGGGTAAAAAAGCCATGGCTCACGCTGAAAAGGCAGTACTACTTACAGTCCACTCTTCCACTCAAAATCCTAACTTTTAGAGCTCCAATCTATGCCACTGACTAAAATGGCAAAGCATTTAGAAAGCACTAAAATCTGATTTTGTAATTCAGACCTCATGAGTGTGTTAAAAACTCGGCTAAAATAAAAAGAAATAACAAGAATGCATATAAAAACAGGAGAAATGAAAATACTCAAAAACTGGAAGGTTGACTATCTAGAAAATCTCAAAGAAACAAAAAAAAGGAAAGGAAAAGAAATCAAAAGTCCCTAAAACCATTACATAAAAACAAGATCACAAATTAAACTCAGAATGCAAAATTGATCACATATACTAGTAATGCATAAGAAACAAATTAAAACAACTACATAATAGTTGCAAGAAGAATTCCACAAACCTGACAAAATATATACAGAATCTCTATAATGAAATCTTTTTACAGTACTGCTGATAAAAGACAACCTAAATAAGTGGAAATATAATAATCTCAGGTTGTAAAGTCACTATAATAAAGACATTCACAAACTCACAGATACCCTAATGGAAGAAACATCAAAAGCATAGAATAAGATTGTTGATTTTAATAAATTGATTTTAAGATTTATTTGGAATGGCAAAACAACTAGAATAGCACTTTTAATTTGGTACAAGATTTTGGAATTGGAGCCTCATACTACTTCAGCTTGTTTGTTTATTGCTGCAGTTCTACCCCTTGAGTCATGTATCCAGCCTGACTTTTTGCTGGTTAATTGGTGATGAAGTCTTGAGGCCTCTTCTTCATAGGCTAGATTTGAATTGCAGTCCTCCATGTCTCAGCCTCAAAGTAGCTAGGATTACAGTGGTGAGCCACCAATACCCAACAGCTAATATAATTTATAAAAGGAGTAAAGTAAGTAAATTAAAGATTTTTCAAAGTTATTGTGACCAAGAAAGAATAATATTGGCAAAGGGAAACCATGCAAACCAATAAAACAATAAAAGTTTAGAAACAGATTTGTGAAATATTGCCATTTGTCTTTTTACAAAGACACACAAAAGTTCAACAGATGTAGTGTATAATCTTTTAAACAAATGGTAGTACAGCAGTTAGATATGAATTTACAACTTTGAAAATTGAGCTTTGACCTAAATATCCCACATTATGGAAAAATTGTCTCAAAATTTGTCACTAGTCTAATAAAAGTCTAACATTATAACATTCCTTTTTAGATGAAACCATAGGAAACATCGCTATTATAAAGTTTGGTAAAGAGTTCACAGACACTGTACCAAAAGTGTGATCCACAGGGTCAAAATAAGCTAAAGTTTTGACTTTATCAAAATTAGAAATTTTGCTTGATGAAAGACAGGTTTAAGAGAATGAAGAGACAAATGAAGTTGGGGAAAATTTTTACAAATTATATGTAAGGCCAAATATTGGAATCTAGTCTGTAAATAATTCCTTCCGTAACCAGGGCTGGAATGAGTAAAAAAGAAATAGCAAAAATAACACTATTTGGCCTTCTTCCTCATGGAAGAAAACATTAGAAGCTAAGATGTGTTTACTACTAATATTCACCAATTTTTGTTAATTATCATGACCATTGTATATAAACAATAAGCCCATATCCAACTAGAATTAAAACTTGCTTTCCTGTTCAAAGGAAAAGAGCAATCTACCTGGACTGAAACCAGCTCCCAGCTCTCACTTTCACAAGAACCTCTGTAGTGACTATCTACTGTTGTTGAGATTTGACTTCAGCATACTCTGAAATTTCTCAGAAAGAAGCATTAATTTGATCAAATCCACTCTGTAGCCACTCTTCCGAGATGCATGCAGCAATGCTACCCAAAATAGCACATCATAGATCCTGAAATGAGATTAAATGACAAGCTGAAGATATTCCAATAATAAAATGCCAGCATAAAGATGCACCACAATTGAATATAAACCCATCACTATTATCACATTTTGAGAGAAAAAAGATCAGAGATTAAATTTCCTTGCAAGTTTAAGTCCAAAAGCATTCAGATTCAAAGGAATTGGACTTCAAAACTTAATTTTCTAGCTCTTCAGAGTTAAAAGTTCCAAGTCCAAAAAGTTTTCTGCAAGTCTTGCTTCATTATCAAGAAGAGGTTTTTTTTGTTTTGTTTTTACTGTGTGTGGAGATACATACCTATAATCCCAATATGCTGAGAGGTTGAGGCATGAGGGACACAAGTTCAAGGCCAGCCTGGATGACATAGTTCCTGTTCATTCTGGGATATGATAACCCAAATATAAAGACCAAAAATCGAGAGTAGTTCTCAATGTCTTGGTACAATTGGGCTTGAGGCTGTTTCTCAGGTAAATATAGTTCCTCTATGCCCTTGGAAGTCAAATTAGTTCAATATTAATTCTCTTTGATCCTCATATTTAATGGCCCAAAGTGTCATATACTCCATTTTTTTATATCACTGATCTGTCATCCCATAGAAGTTATGAAATAAACTAATTTCTGGACTCTACAGAAATTGTTTCAGGAGAGACTGTGGAGAGGAAACAGCATTTTGTGTTACAGACCATACAGATATTCAGGGTGTTCTGAATGAAAGAGAATGGATGGGGAAGGATGCTGCTGTTTTGTGAACATACACTCAATGGAGAAAAATATTATACCAGGAGGCTAATAGTATTCCTGTACATTCCTAGATCCAGGAGGAGGAGGGACTCTTTATATGTAGATTGCTAAACATGTGGCTATTGAAATATACTTTCCTTCTATAACTTAGAATTTTTCAATAGTGACTCAGTGACTGTAGCATAGGAAAGAAAATTCCTGCTCATAGGAATATTAGAAAGAGTGTTGGCTAGGCTAAGTTTGCTTAGATTAAAAACCCCTAAGTCCGTGAGAACTGCAATGGTGTTCACAGGTACACAAGAAGTTTTTAAGTATGTGGGTTGACAACAGTGTTATTGAAATGCATTGTCATTGTCTTCCCTTTTTATAATACCCTTTTAAGTTGTGCAACCTTTTTCCAAACTGCCCCTCCCCAACCATGCTCTCCAAGATGAACCTCTTATGGGGTAAGTTCATTTCCTTTTGATGACTCTTCACTTGGCTGTCTGAATCTTTTGTTTGTACATATTTAGGCAGAGAGGACTGAAAGGCAGGCAACTAGGAGCAAGGTTACACTGTTCCATCCTAGCAAGGCCTCGTGCTGCCTCAGAGTGAACTGTTCTACATCCTGAAATCTAAAGTCTCACCTTCCAAAACTGCACTACATTTAAGCATAGTCTTGAGGGCTGGGAAGGTGGCTCAGTGGTATAGCGCTTGCTTCGCATGCATGAGGCCCTGGGTTCGACTCCTCAGCACCACATGAACAGAAAAAGCCAGAAGTGGTGCTGTGGCTCAAGCTCTAGCCTTGAGCTGAAGAGCTGAGGGACAGCCCCGAAGCCCAGAGTTCAGGCCCCACGACTGACAAAAAAAAAAATTAAAATTAAAAAGTGCAGTCTTGGACCCACATCTGCTCTTTTCAATTCAATAGCCTAATGTTTCATTTCCTTAGTGCAATTCCTCCTCATTGTAATACGTTTTTTTTTTTTTTTTTTTTTTTTTTGTCTTTTCTTTTTTGGTACTGGGGATCGAACCCAGGACGTTGCACTTGCTAAGCAAGCGCTTTGCCACTGAGCTACATCCCAGCCCTGTAATACGTTTTTTATTCCCCTCAAATTATCTAATATCATCAAGTGATAGAGAAGCTGTCATTTCAAATGAAAATTGTACTGATTTAAGTAACTATATATACATATACTTACACATAATTTAGCAATTTGTTTTAATTTTTAAAAGCCAGTGATCCATTTTAAGCCCTACAATATATTGCAATGATGTAATTTTGATCGAAATAATACTCTAAATATCTAAATAATAAAACCCTTTTTGTTTTGTAAATTTCATCACAGAGACCTCTGACTAAGTCCTCTTAAGCTTTGTATAAAGTCTGTGAGCTCATGTGTTATTAAATTCCATATTACAGAGAAGTGCATTGAGACCAGTGGGACATTTGTCCCACTTCAAATAGTAGGGCAGATCTTGGATTGAATAACAAATCTGATTCTTGGATTGAATAACAAATCTGACTCTTAATTTATGTCTTTTCACAAAACTCCCACTAAGACTTTAAAGAATTTTAAAGAATCATCATTACCAGAGTATGACTTTGCTAATATCTTAGTAATTTTAGGAAACAAATCACGCTAAAACAGGGTTTCTCAACCTCAATATTATTGATATGTTGACACATATTCTTTAACATGGTAGCTCTTCAGACACCAATAGTATCCCCTGTGGCAGGCAGAATAATCGCTGCTCCAAGAGCTCCTTAGTCCTTCTGTAGATGTTTTACATATTGTATGTTAACATACAAAATGGTCTTTGCAAATGTTATTCGGTTAAATACTTGGAGATGGAATCATTATTTTGAATGATCCTCATGCAATCATCTAGGACCATCATGAGAATCCTAAGTGGAGGGTGGTCAAGGGGTCAATGTCAGTAACTGGAGCTGTGACACAGAAACAGGCTGAAATGATTGTAGTCATAAAGGAAAGAGACAAAAGCCAAGGAATGCAAGCTGTGTCTGGAAGCCAGAAAAGGCAAAGAAACACATTCTCCCTAGAGATTCCACAAGGAACATAGTTCTGTTGATACATTTATTTTAACCCCTTAACATCATTTTAAACTTCTAGCATCCATCGCTATTAAAAATACCTGATATATTTTAAACCAGTGAGACAGAGAACTATTACACAAAAACAACCAGCTATAAAAAAAACAATAACATCTCCAGACACGGCCAAATGTTCCCTGGAGACAAAATCCACCCTTTGTCTCCTGCTGAGAACCACTACTCCAAAATAAGTATTTCATTTATTCTCCTAAGTCATGGGTCTGCAGGAGGATTGCACTGTAGCCAACATCACTGGACTTAGCTAACAGGCTCTACTTGAGACTGGTATTAGTTGAACTTTTGCTGAAAGCTGAGTTTGGGGCTCAAGCCACATGTGTTTTGTTCAGAAGCCTGAGCCCAACGCTGCATGTGCTCTGCTAATGAAGGATTTCAAGTACAAAGAGCAAGACAAGGCAAAGAGCAAGACAAGGCAAAGAGCAAGAGTACACAAGTACCTTTAAGGCCTCTTGCAGCTTCTATCACATTCACAATCCAATAACTAATAACAGTTACAAGACTGAGCCAACCCCAAGTAGAGACACAGCCATACTCTGTTCAGAGAGCCAGGATTCAATTAGAGAAAAAGAACTAGTGCAAGGTGAATATAATACTATATAATCCATAAATATACCTTATTAGCACAATATTAACATATTAATATGAAATAAAATATTAATTCATATTAATTCATGCTAACACCTTTATTGACATGTGATACAGAGGCACTTGTGGCAGTCAAGAAGGAATGACATGTATAAAGTGTAAGTAGACCTATAATCCTAGCTACTCAGGAGGCTGAGACCTGAGGATTGTGGTTCAAAGTCAGCAGGTGCAGGAAAGTCTGTGAGATTCTTATCTCCAATTATTCACAGAAAGAGCTGGAAATAGAGCTGTGGCTCGAGTGGTAGGGAACTAGCCTTGAGCAAAAGGAGCTCAAGGACAGCACCTAGGCCCAGAGTTCAAGCCTAGGACCAACAGCAGCAACAACAAAAAGAATAAGCAGACATATTTTGAGCTACCTAGGATAGAGGTACATGCCAAGAAAAATGAAGGTGAATCAGAACATCTGAAGACATTCTCCACGTGACAACCAATAATAACACTGTATAAGCTTTGAGGTATGTGGGGTTTTTTTCCTCATCAAGCTTCTAGATGACAACAGAACCTTTCAACTCTTGACTGCAGACTTCGAGACAACAAAACCAAACTCAGCAACATTTTTATTCTAGACCCACAGAAACTGTGAGGTAATAAGTGTGTGCTGACCTGAAAGCTGACATACCATGACAGTGAATAAGACAGGCTATAAGCCTAAGAATGGAGGCTGTGGGAAGGAAAACAAACTGGTATCCAGAGTAATTGTCTTCTCCAGTGAGAACAAAGTGCTCTCTCTTCCATGATGCAACTAGTGCTATTGACTTGCTCACCTGAGAATATTGCTGTGCCAGGGCCAGCTTGGTTTTGGTCTGCTACGGATGGGTGACAGACTCCACAGAGGCACTAACCAGACTGATCTTGCTTGGTAAGGAGAATCCCTGCTGTCTGAAAGGGTAACCTGTAACTCACGTTATCACACTGCGCTGTGAGCTCAGTAGGCATGATTAAAGAGAAAGGCTTGATGGGCATTCCTAGGAAAGATTAGTCATTCCATAATTTTTTTGCTCATGCTTTTCTTGCTGAGAACTCATGTGGAAGTTGGCTGGGTGGTTCTTCCTTGAAGTCCTCTGTGCATCAGTATAGTTTCTGGTGTGTGCAGGTCCATCTCTGTTCATCTTCAGGTTACCTTCATGCGCTCTCTTATCAGACTCACCCTATAATTTCTGACCATTAAAAACTTTCCCTGTTTCAGGACCCATATCCTGATTTAATTTTTTATTTAGATTTTTTTTCCACTGACACATCTTTCCTTTCTTAGAAGCTTCATAGCACATGATATTTGAATCAGCCCAAGTCACTTTCTCATTAGTCTAAAAAACCCCCCAGGAGTTGTAACTGTGTCCTATTTTCTCCACAATGCTGGCAAGAATTCTTCAGCCTAATGTGTGTTCAAACATTTTTATTGTAAGATTTTATTGCAAGAATTAGTTCACATCTCTCCAGTAAACTGACATTCATCTTCAGTGTGAGAATCACAATGTCAAATATTTACATTCCTGTAAAAACAAAAAAGAAAACTCTCTCTCTCCCTCTTCCTCTTTTCCTCCCTCCCTCCTTCCACTTTTGCCCCCACTTTGAAACATTTATTTCCTTTCTGTGTTAGAACCCAGAACACATATTTTGTTTTAATGACACTATTTAATGCCTAAGGCATTATCACAGATAGACAGTAGCCCTGGAAATAACTTTAAAGGGAAAAGCAAGCCCCTTTCTTATTTATCAATATAGCTGTAATTAACTATCCTCTGAAAAATGAACATGTATATTCTCTGAAGTATCTTCATAAAAATTAATAGCTGAGGTAGAAGAGCAAGATAGAATGAAGAAACTCCATCGGTCCCTAGTTGACTTCTTTCTGCTCCCATAGTCCTGTCTTATCGAAATCACATCTGAGAGGCTTTGGGGAATGCTTGAAAAGAATACATCTGGTTTTTGGTTTCTGATAATTCAGATCACTCATTTTTCCTCCAAATTCATAAATAATGGATTTCTCTTAGTATTCTTGAAAATAGTTCCAGGGACTAGCAGGTCTTCTCAACATCAACTATTATGTCGTAGAAGCGATTTTTTCATTTGGTCTGTCAGGCACTTCTTCATTGAGGGAAAACAAAATATTAGAGTATGAGGAGGACCCTGGAGCTCTAGCAGAGATTCCAATTCATCCCTCTGACTATAGGTATGAGCACACAATGCATCACAGGGGAGAAAATCCAATCTTCTTTGTTAACTGATTTCTAACTTCTCTAGCTCCATACAAGAAGTTACTGTGCCTTTACTCCAGTGAAAATGGTAGTCATGTGGCTTAGATGATTTTGGTAAATAGTTTTTGTTCCTTGACAATCTTATAATTATCACCTAATTACACATTATTTATTTTCTAGTTCAGATTCTTGAGAATTGCTTGGAAACCAAGACTCAAGAAACGGTCCACAGTTTAGTTGTTTGGCTACCGCTTCTAGCCTGTAATATTGTTCCCATGTTGTCTGTCTTTAGTCCTCTTGAGTAAACAGGAGGCATATAGGTCACCCTATAAAATCAACATTGAAGTGTCAAGAAGTTTACCACTGTGCCCTTCATCTCAGTAATCCCAGTTTCACATTTCGATTCTACTTGTTGAACTTGTTTGTAACCACACACTTGTCACACTAGTCAAGGCTCAAAGTAGAATTAGATGTTATTTCTATATGTAAATTAACTTGTCTATCTTCTATGCTGTCTTGCTTTTTTTTTCTTTTTGGCACTACGGGGGTTTAAACTCAGGGCCTGACATCCTCACCTGAGCCATATACTCCAACCCTTTGTGGTCTTTAGTTGCTTTTCAGATAGGGTCTTGTGATTTTGTCTTAGACCGTTTCAGGTTTTCATCCGACTGCCTATGCCCCTAGTAGCTAAGATTACAGGTATGCTATCACCACATCCAACTTATTTGTTGAGCTAGAGATCTCAATAATGTTTTGTCTGGACTGCTCCAGAACCACAATCCTCCTCATCTCCACCTTGATTATAGAAGTGCTCTCCACCTGTGATTATAGGAGTGAGGCACTGCACCTAACCCCTATGTTCCTTATGTCTATTAGACTATATATATATATATATATATATATATATATATATATATATATATATATATATATGATTTTAATTTCTGATGCATATTTCTCATAAATTTTAAAATAAGAGTGGTCAAGAATTGGAGCAAGGAGACTCCCTCTCTCAGTGGAGTAAATGTTCAACAAATACAAAAAGTTGAGGGAAGAAGGGAAATTAGTTTAGAAGTGGGGGATCAGGGCATCACAAAGACTTTAAAGTTTAAGCATATTTTATAATGAGGGAAACTAAGGCAATGAGAAATGAAGCAAGTATGAGCCCTGTTCTTAGGTAGGGGTGTCTTATACACTGATGAATGTGTAAGCACCAAACAGGCACTCTCTTGTGGGCTTGTTAAGAGCAATCTAACTTTACACTCTTGACTATGCAGCATTTTTTTCAGACCTCTCAAGTAGGGGGAAAAAAAGTGTTTCTATCAGCCAGCCTTGAGCCTTAGAATATGCAGGGCAAGAGCTGCTGGCAGCCAGGCCATCAAATGTAACCTGAGAATGAAGGCCAAACAGGAAGACAAATACTGAATGGGGAATGGCCACAAGGGGCATGAATGTTTCCCAAACCCCCTAATCCAAGCAAGACAGTATTTGACCTGGGTTTTCTGACTTAGACCTAATTAAAATTCATGCAGTGCTTGAAGTATAGATGTTCTAGTATTCAATCCATATTCCTTCACCTCAATATTACTTGCCTCCCTTTCTTTTTCTTTTCCTTTATCAACTAAAGAACCAATCTTCTGAAGCTTTTCTGTCCAAAGCAGAAAGCTTCCAGCTAATTTAACAGGCAACCTTGTTATGATCCTATGACCCTGCATCTGAGTAACAGAAGGATGATCTCAAGGCTAGGATCCTATTTCTCCAGCCCTAAAACATGTTCATTATTTTAAAAAAAATACAGAGCACCAACATTTACACAGTTTTCAGTGTCATTCTAAATGTGTTCCGGTTATTCAGATTTGAAAAACAGAGTCTTAGGGAGCCCTAGGCATATGTACGGCCTTATCAGTGAAGGGCCAGAAATCCCATGCATTCCAAAAGCCCTAAGTCAGAAGTGGCTCCCTCATTGCTCTTGGAACTGACTTCTTCCTGCTGTGAAGGAGACTTTTGTGACCTACCATCTTAGCAAAGGATTGTATTTGCTCAAGAACTGGTCTACTGAGTGAAGGGAAATCCCTCAAATTTCTACCTTCCCTGGCTAATTTGGTAACAGCTCCATGCAACATGAGAAACTCTACATCCAGAAATCACTGTAATAACTTACTGTTATTATTTCAAAAACAAAATACAATGGAGTCTGTTAAAGTTTTCTGCTCGGCCTGGGAGAAACTTGTAACAATAGAAGAAGAAAGATATGAGAATCCATTTTTATTACAGCAATTTGAGACACAGATGTATTTTACACTTTAAGAAATCCATATTATAAGAAGTTTCTTTTCTATAATGTAGGTGCAAACACATCGAAAGACCTAAATATATACCAGTAGGGAACTGGTTAAATACAAGACCTTTCTCAATAGACTTACGTGCAATGGCGAAAATGATGATATACTCATATGAAATTATCGGTAGACATCTTTTTAGGTTAAAAAAAGGAGCATGGATGGGGCTGGGAAGGTGGCTCAGTGGTAGAGTGCTTGCCTTGCATGCCTGAGGCCCTGGGTTCGATTCCTCAGCAACACATAAGCAAAAAGAAAACAAGCTGGAAGTGGTGCTGTGGCTCAAGTGGTAGAGCGCTAGCCTTGAGCTGAAGAGCTGAGGGGCAGTACGGAGGCCCAGAGTTCAGGCCCCACAACTGGACCCCCCACCAAAAAAAAAAAAGAGCATGGATCACCAAAATGTGTGTATAAAATAACTGTTTATGTTGAAAGAAAGACAGGGCAATGTGAACATGTGCACATATACACACCCTCCCCCCCACCCCACACACACATAAGCACTGTGAGATACAGAGAATTCTCTGGAAGGATCCATCAGAAACTGACATCACCAGTTGCTTCACAAAAAGGAGAACTACAGTACTCAGTAATAGAGTTAAAACAGAGAACAGCTTTTCGGTATATATCCTTTTGCCCCATTAGAACTTTTGTAGTCATGTCTCAACATTGCCTTCTAAAAAGAAATAAATAAAAATTCCAGAGTCTGACTTTGATTTCGAGTTTTAAAGTGAAACATATACGATTTCATATTCTTTGTTTTGTTTTTGTTTTTGTATTTTGCCTTTCAGGCAAAAGCAAGCCCCTTGCATCACCGTTACAACGAATAGGCTCTAGTATTTTTAGACATTTTCCCCTAGAGCCTAAAGCTCACAGCATTTAAGTATCCAGGGAAATACAGAGCCCAAACTCTGAGTCCTAAATGCTTTTTGGTTGTGGACAAACTAACTTTTTCCTTACTACTGCTATGTATACCGGTAAGAGCATCCACTGAGGTAATTTCTTCTTCTTTTCTGCTAGATTAAAGCAAGGGCTTAATCTTTTCTTTTTCTCCCTCCTTTCTCTTTCAGAGAAGCTTCTGTTGTCCTTTTCCTCAAAGTGAACATACATCTGAAAACAGTTCTAGTTCCTTTCTGCTGGAAAAAGAAGCAAGAAGCTATTAACAACAGCACTCGAGGCGGCTGTGCAAAGTCTATTACCCCAGAAATAGATTAAAGCAAGTTTGCAGATCCGCTGTTTCTCTAGCCTTATCTTTCTTACCTGAAAGGACAGTGACTTCTGTTTAGCAGGAGACAGATGTTCTTATCTCATTTCACTGTCAAACCAAAGTGAAATAAATAAAGACAAATAAAAGGGCCACCTCCTGAGGATTTGCACTGCTTCTTTTATTTGGTGCTGCATACTGGGGATGGGATTGCTTTTCTTTCTCTCTCCAGCCTGCCACCCACACTACCTCCTCTGAAGTTCTTAATGGCACTGCCTGGGACTGTGGCTCTGAAATATCTGCCTGAGTTGATCCTCAGGTATTGGGGAAACTAGAGCAGAGCGGTGAAGGGAAGTAGGGTGAAGGGAAATGGAGCCTCACACTCCCCTCTGTCACCTGTGAGGCAATTTGCATAAACTCCAGGGACTCATCCCACAGCTGTTCCTTAAACACAGAGACTCCTTAGTGTGGTTTCCAAACAGGATTCTAATGAACAGCTGAAGACTCGAAGCCAAAACCTATTTGTACTGTTCTCTCTGCTCCCTCTTTTGCTTTTCTGTCATTCTCCACTGCTGCAGTGTTCAAAAAGGCCCAAGGTAAGCCAGATACTGGTGGCTCATGCCTGTAATCCTAGCTACTCAGGAGGCTGAGATCTGAGAATCACGGTTCAAAGCCAGTCTGGGCAGGAAAGTCCATGAGACTCTTCTCTCCAATTACTCACCAGAAAACCAAAAGTGGCACTGTGGCTCAATGGTAGAGTGCTATCCTTGATCTGAAAAGCTCAGGGACAGCATGCCCAAGCCCAGAGTTCAAGCCCACTACCACCACCACCAACAACAACAAGGCAAAAGGTAAAGTTCAACTGTGTCTTAGCAAATACTTCCAGGAGAGGCTTAGGAAGGGGTAAACTTAGTTCAAATAGAATCTCATTCCCCCAAGATACATCATTCTCAGGAAGTTCATTTCTTACAGGAATGTGAGAGATCTCTTCTGTTTAATCGATGGAAAAGAAAGCCTTGAGCCAAAACTAGAAAGTAAATGTGTCGAGCTTAATAAAAGAAAAAAAATACTTCATCAGGGCGGTCCCCTCCAGACCTCATCCTGTCTCACATCTCCTCACAGGCATCAGATGTAAGAAGGGACATCCTGTCACACATGATGAATATTAGGCTTTGAGATCACTAGGGTGATAAGATTTTCCTGGTTTTAGACCAAGTGTTCTTCAAACTGGCTGTACATGCATTTCCCATGCCTGAGATTTCCCCCTAGAAATTCTGAGCAGAAGGTGTGGCTATGTACCTGGGCTTCTAGCTGCAGCTGCAGCAAGTGAAAGTACTGGTGGATTGGTGCTAGCTCTGTGTCATCTTTCTAGTTAAAAGAACTGACTGCACAAAGCTGGAGAATTTATTATCCTCTGTGCTGGGTTTCACTTTAAAGACTGCATTCCACCTCCCCACTGCAGCCTTGCAGAACAGGTGACGGAATATCTGTCTCCATTTCACAGACGAGGAAACTGAAGATCCCAGAGATTTGCTGAAGGTCAGATGCACATTAAGTCAGAGACAGATCTAGAAAACTTTCTAAAGCCACTATAGTTTTCTCTGTAGCATTGCAGATCCCTCCAGGCTTAAAGTGCAAGATGGGTGGCTTTGGTTCTGACAACCATTTTTCTTCTCATCATCATGGAATTGGGTTACAGCTAGTGGAGATACCCTCAAAGTTCTGTAGATAAGGACAGTGAAGCATAATGACTTATCTACAGTCACATAGGGAGAAGTAAAAATAAAAAAATTATTAGTGTCACCAGCCCAAGGGGCTCATGCCTGTAATCTTAGCTATACAAGAGGCCGAGATCTAAGGATTGGAGACAGCCTGGACAGAAAAGCTGGTGAAAGTCTATCTCTAATTAACACCCAAAAGCCAGAAGTAGAGCTCAAGTGGTAGAATGCTATCCTTGAGCAAAATAGTTCAGGGGGACAGCACCCAGGCCCTGAGTTCAAGCCCTAAGACCACCACACACACACACACACACACACACACACACACACACACACACACACACACACACACACACACACACACACACACACAATTATTATAGTTCATATGAAAAAAATGGATACTGGATCTAAATAATAACATCTTGTCCTCACCACCATCTTGGCATCTTAATACATGAGGACTTTCCTAAAACTCTAAAGATGAAATTCCACTTACCCACCCCAAGGTGATAGGCGCCTGAATTCTTGAAGCAGATGAGGCAGGAGACTTAAACAATAGGTTTCCCCCATCTGCCAGACCTCTACCCTAACCTGGCAAGACTCTGTGAACTCTTGAGCTTCCTGTGACCCTGCCCCCAATCCTATTTAAGCCCTTCCACCCTGCCGCCATTACGCCATGTTTCATGTCTTCTCACTTTCCTCAGGTCACCATGATGTCCCTCTTCAACTCTCCATTTAGAGGTGATCTTGTCTGTTAAGATTGTTTTCTGCTCTTTCTAGTACCCTCATGGCTCATTTTTCTTAACAGTATTAACTGCATTCGAAGCTGTAAGTCTTTGAGCCTCACGTCTGCTCCCAGTGGCCAGCTTTCTAATAAAGACTTTCTATCCAACCTCTCAAAATGTAGCTGCTCTCTAACTACGATTGAATTTGGATGGAATTCCCATATAACAAACATAGGGCTATGAAGGATGCAAGGGAATTATGTATTTCTTGCTGGAGACTTCAATGAAAAGCAAGGTGATCACTCCAAGAGAGCCACTATGTATTTGGAAGACGGCCCACTGCATTGAGAAATGGACCATGGCAAGGGCAGCCATACAAATCACTGAGGTCACCTTGCATGGTCTTTATGACTGTGCCAACCCGTCTGTGCCTGTTTTTATGAGCGTGTCTATGTCTGTCTATGTGTGAGTGTGTCTGTTAGTTGGCTTCTGCGAAGATGTTAGCACATGAAATGAGCCTTGTACATTTGGCAAAGGTAGAGAAAAAAAGAAAATCTCTCTGGAAAACATTAGTCTAATTACATAGCAGCCTGCTTCTTACCTGGAGGTAAATGCAGGCTTCACAGTCTTTGTCAATTGTGACAATCATTTATGACATGGAAATGTGCAAGAAAGAGGTCCCTCCTCTCTCATTCTTTCTAATTTCTCTAACCCTCTAGCATAGCCAGAGACGGGCCCAACTCCTATAGTACAGAAACAAACTTTGAACCATGTCAAAACCTGCAGGCGAACATGATTTACAAACGGCATTATACTGGTATAAACAAGATAATGCACATTAAGGCCCAGCAAGTCAATTAGAATTCAGTTATTCCAAACAGAGTCTGACCTTGATGTTTAAACATCTGAACAGAATGCAACCTAGCTTCAAGGGAAACAGCACCCCTTCCACTCAAATTGGCAGGTCTCTAGGGTTCAAAGGCTCAAGAAGCACTGTTCCTCATAAAGACAAAAGCGGTCTCAACACAGTTCTCCTATTTCAAAACTGATGTCTCCTTGCCTTTGAGCTCAAAACTACTTTGATGACTCTGACCTTTGATCTAAATTTCTAAGGACTCTATGTAGAATGCCATATTCCAGAGGCGTTACTGCAAGACCTTTGAGGGTTTAAAAAAAATCCTGAAATAAAGAATTGCATACATTTCTTTGGCTAGTTCTTCAATTGCTAACTCAAAGAAGAGATTTTATCCTTCATTGACTGAATCATTCGTATTATATCTGGTTGCTGAGTGAGTAAATGTTAAACCATAGGTTGTTGCAATGTTCCATCACCCCAGGAGCATATGGTAGGTGAGAGAGAAAGGTTCTGATTGAATTAGTCAGAATAGAACCTGAGATTTTAAATTTCTGACAAGTCCCCAAATAATGGTAATAGTACAGGTTTGTTAATAGCATACTACAAAACTACATCGGCTTTACTTGTTCATCAATGAGTAAGGCATTCTTGCAAAAACAATCATCTCAGCTCCTCCGTTCACGCCCTAAATCTCTCATTTGAGACAGTGTTTTGGCATTTGCCGGTTGGCATCTTTGTTTTCGCAGGGTTCCTAAGTTGTTCACATTAGGATAAGTGGATCTAGAAAACAAATTCCTGTAGCAATAATGGCCCTTGCTTCTTTATTTTAATGAGTAAAGGAAACAGTAAGGCAGATAGGATAGCATTTCCTCTCTCTCTAAGGACCTAAGAGCAATAGGCAGGTTCCCAGGGTCAGGAAACTGTAGGCTCTCTATTATGAAAGACAAGGCATTTAGCTACTGGAAAGAAATCAGATTGTTTGGAGTATCAAAAAACTAGCACTTCATGCAGGCCTTCTCTCAACAGACATTGTTCAGCTAGCACTTGGCCCTGTCCCTAGCCTATCTTTCTCCAACACACATACACACACATGTACATAGCATATGTGCACATGCACACACATCCATACACAGACAACACATTTCCTAGACAATTTTCCTGCACTCCTTTGGAAGGCTCTGCCATCCCATCTGTTCAAGCAATCTATTCCTTTGACCTATCTCAGGGTTCCAGATCAATAACAATACAACAACAATGATAATAATAATCACAATCCTGTGAGGTAGGTTACATTACTGTTCTAATTTTATGGATGAGCACTCTAAGGTATTGGAGAGAACTAGAAATGGGCTCAGGGTCACACACCCAAGCAGCAGGAACAGAAATACATTTAGTGTGGCACCAGAACCTAGGGTGATAACTACTGCACATCATTCTTCTAAATCCCTTCAATCACTTTCCCAAAAAAAGAGAGGAGAAGAAGAAAAAAAAACATAAGCCCGATTATTCTCTTTATCTTTTATAGTGGGTGGCTCATTAAAACCAGAGCCAAAATAATTAGCAACCAAATAAATTAGTTTCCTTTCCAAGAGAGTGTTTTCAAACACTCCCCTGAGGTGAGAGAAAATATTTGCATTCTGTCCCTGTTGGTATGGTGTGTGCAGTGAAGTGCATTCCCCCAGAATGGGATGGATCCTGGTAAGAAAGCAAACAGAAAGAAAAACAAAAATGTGGCTTCCACTGTTAAATATGTCAGCTCTTCTTACTGCCTTTCATTGGAATAAGTTTTATCCTTTCCCTGTGAATTTAAGTCTCAATGATTTATGAAACTTCCTTCATCACATCAACTCTAGTCCCCTCTTGTTTTCTAGGTAATTGTGATCCGTATCCATAGACTTATTCCATATACCGTTGGAATATATGCATTATATATTCATATATATTTCACTTTCACATATATCATTCTAGTCTCTTCCGCTTGATTCTAAGCACTTTGGTTTAAATACGTATCCCTAGACTCCTGCATAGTAATTTTATGTACCCTCTTTACATATACTAGAGATGGACAAGCATTGCCACCATCTTTCCCTACCTCAGGTTAACATAGCTATTGTGACCATCTTAGGTGGATGGTGTATGAGTTTAGCAATTTGAGCAACATCCAGATCACAGATTCTTCTCTATAAGGCTTAGGTATCTATAGCATGATACACTGACCTGAAATAGCACAAAGCCTAGCTAACCCTCTCCTGTCAGTACATGAGGGTCACAAGGACATTGAGCTAGTAACATAGTCTAGACCAGAGCAAATTCAGTATCTGCAATCCTGAGAATGTAAACTCAGACTCCAGGCTCTGATAAACATTCAGAAGAATTATCTTTGTAGATAAAAGACAGCACATGGTTGGTTTGTGTCTTTGTTTTTTACATTTTGATTAAAAACTGTGAGAATCAATGACAGTAATTTGGTTGCAGGCAAGTGAAAGAGAGTCCAAGAAAAGCTCTTCTAAGTCCCCTCTCTTCTAAGTCCCCTCACTTCTAGGTTAGTAATTCACTCCTGAGTTCCCGGGTTGTGTAAGGGCACAGGTTTATAAAACACACACAAAAAATTGAGTGTGATGCTCGAGGCTGAGAAGACGTTGAGGCTCATTTTTGGACGTGTTAAAAAATGTCCAGGGTAATATGTGGAATGTGTTTGGCTGGACTAGCTTAATTGTCTCAGATGGTGACACATCTTGGAACAGTATATATTGACTCTATGGAGAGTTTAAGACCACTCTCTTTGACCTACTCACCAATAAACTTGAGAGGAACACAACTTGAATGATTCGACTGTGAATTGGACAGACGGTCAACCAGAAGACAATGCAATGGAGGTTGTTTTCAGAAGGCTAGTATCTCAGTCTAGATCCTGCTAAGTAAGCAAAGCACATGGACAACATATGATTAGACATCACATTTTGTCATTTACCTGGTTGTTGACATCAGAAGAATGTCATTTGGTTTTCCTACACACATAGTCATGGGAATAAGTGTTACCACTTTGTGAAAGTTATTTCTCTTCATTTTACAAGAGTTTCTCCAAAGTGACTGAAAATGAAACCAATTTCTGTCAGTTGGGAAGAGTGTGTTACATGAAACAGAGAAAATGAATTGAAAGTGGCACTGCATCTTGGCAACTTTGGTCCTTTGATTTCATAGCTTGGGGAAATATCAATAAAATACATTACCATATGGCTATTTGTGATTAATTGCTAATGGGTATAAGCAGAGAAGGCTGAGAACTCTGTGAAATAGCTGTACATCTTCCTGTGACACTGGAATCCCATATGATACTTAGACTTTCTAAAGCTTCAGTGTGAAGAGCTTATGTGTATAAAACCTCATCCTTCCTCAGAAATGCTATGGTTATAGTGGAACCTGGGCCCAGAGCCTCATGAATGCATAACTTTGGAGTGTGCATAGATTGATAAATTCTGCTCTCTGGCCAGTGCTCTCCATTTCTGTCTCTCCTATTTCCATTCTTTGTCACCACTACAACCTTCAGTTTCTCAGTCTTGACTCATCCCCTCTGGCTTTGGTTTGAATTTATCTCTCAAGATTGATCCTTGAAGTTAATTTTATTTTTAATTTTGATGCCAACACTAGGAATTAGAACTTACTTATTGCTCTTGTTTGGCTTTTTCACACAAGGCTGGTGCTCTACCACTCGAACCATACCTTCCCTTCTGGCTTTTTGCTTATTAAAGATAAGAGTCCCAGAGACATTTTTGCCCAAGATGTCTTTGAACTTCAATCCTTACATGTCAGTCTCTAAGTTGCAAGGATTACAGACCTGAGACACCAGCATCCAGCTGTGTTATAGTTGATATTTTTATGCCTGGGGCCATAGAAAGCTTGGAAGTCCCTGCTTTCTCTTTCTGGTTGTAGTAAAGTTCAAATGAGTTGACTTATATGTGAATAATTTGAAAGTGTTAAAATTCCTCATGTACATATTTTTTATTTTTTTCTTTTTCTTCTGGCATACAAAATAGTATTTAGCATATTATTAAACACGTGCTGAATGAATGAATGAAAATAAACAAATAAATGGAAATGCATCAAAGTCATGTAAATCTTCCTGAAGTTCAATCCTAAAAAGTAGATTATTAAAACAAATCACTGGGTTCTGAAGGCTCTGTAATACTAGTAGTCAGGAGGCTGAGATTTGAGGATCATGGTTGCAAACCAGTTTGGACAGAAAAGTTCATAAGACCCTATCTCAAATTAACAAGTAGAAAAGCTGACCTGGAGGCATGGCTCAGATGGTAGAGTGATAGCTATGAACAAAAAGCTGATCAACAGGAGACTGAACAACACACTGTTGAACCACCAGTGGGTCACAGAAGACATTAGAAAGGAAATTCAAATGTTCATGGCATTTAACAAAAATGAACATACAAATTACCAGCTCTTCTGGGACACAGCAAAGGCAGTACTCAGAGGAAAATTTATAGCTCTGAGTACTTAGGTCAATAAATTAGAGCGATCTCAAACCAACAATTTAATGATGCACCTGAGACTCCTTGAAAAAGAGCAACAAGCCAAACCCCAATCCAGTAGACAGAAACAAATAATTAAAATTAAATCAGAATTAAATGAATTAGAATTAAAAAATGGAATCAACAAAGAGTTGGTTCTTAAAAAAATTAACAAAATTGACAGATCCTTAGTAAATCTAACCAGAAAAAGAAGAGAACACACCCAAATAAACAAAATCAGAGATGAGAATGGAAACATCACCACAGAAGCAACCAAGATTCAGAACATTATAAAGGAATACTTCTCAAATCTTTATGCTAACAAATTTGAGAATCTGGAAGAAATGGAAGGATTTCTAGCAAATATTGCTAAAAGGAAGTTTAAACATTCTAACCACAAAAAAGAGAGGTCTATGATTGATTATCTCAATAGCTGCAGAAAAAGCATTTGACAACATACAACATCCCTTTATAATAAAAGCTCTGGAGAAAGTAGGAGTCCATTAAGTATTCCTTAATACAATAAAGACTGTGTACAACAAACCTACAGCTAGTATTATATTTAACGGCGAAAAGCTAAAACCATTTCTTCTAAATTCAGGAATGAACAAGGATGTCTTCTCTTTCTACTCCTGTTCAATATAATATTAGAATGACTAGCTAGAGCACTAAGAAAAGATGCAAACATAAAGGGGACCCAAATAAGAAAATATGACGTGAAGATGACATGAAGATGACATGATCTTGTATTTAAAGAATCCCAAAGACTCCACTTCCAAGTTACTCGTGCTGATTGGAAACTTTGGCGAGGTAGCAAAAATCAAATGGCTTTTCTGTATGCCAACAACAAGAAGAGCAAAGCTCAAATCAGGAAAGCAACTCCTTTTGTAATAGTGCCCCCCCCCCTGGCCACACACAGACACACAGACACACAGACACACAGACACATAGACACACACACACACACACACACACACACACACAATACTAAGGAGTTAACTAAAAAAGTGAAGGACCTCTATGATGAAAACTTTAAAAATCTAAAAAAGGAAATTAAAGCAGAACTAAGGAAGTGGAAAAACCTGCCATGCTCCTGGATTGGCAGGATTAACATCATGAAAATGGCAATACTGCCAAAGGCTATCTACAATTTCAATGCCATACCTATCATTATCCAGCCTCATTCTTCAATGAAATAGAAGAAGCACCCCCAAAATTCACATGGAATAATAAAAGACCTTGAATACAAAAACAATTCTTAGCAGAAAGAAAAGTGCTGGAAGAATATCAATACTACATTTCAGAATTTACTACAAAGCCATAGTAATCAAAACAGCTTGGTACTGGCACAAGAACAGACCTGTGGACCAATGGAATAGAACTGAAAATCCAGAAATGAACCCACAGACCTATAGCCACCTAATCTTCAATAAGAGAGCTAAAAAAATAGAATGGAAGAAAGACAACCTCTTCAGTAAATGGTGCTGGCAAAACTGGTTAAACAATGCACAAAACTAAATTAAGATCCTTATATATCTCCCTGCACCAGAATCAACTCCAAATGGATCAAAGTCCTTTAAGTCAAAGCAGACACCCTGAAAAATTACGGGATGGAGTAGGAGAAACCCTAGGTCTCCTTGGCATAGGCAAAAATTTTCTTAATAAAGACCCAGAAACACAACAAAGCAAAGCAAATTGGACAAATGAGATTGCATGAAACTGCAGAACTTCTGCATGGCCACGGACTTAGCTAGTAAGATCAGTAGAAAGCCTATGGATTGGGAGAAGATCTTCACTAGCCATACAATAGACAAGGGTCTCATATCTGAAATATACTTAGAATTCAAAAACTTAAATCCACCAAAAACAAATCCTCAGAGAAAAAGAAAGTCCCATTAATAAGTGAGATAAAGACTTAAAGAGAGACTTCTCTGAAGAGGAAATAAGAATGGCCAATAGACACATGAAGAAATGCTTAATTTCTCTAGCCATAAAAGAAATGCAAATCAAAACAACATTGAATGTCTATAGTCAAGTAAAAACAACAGATGCTGGAGGGGATATGGCCAAGAGAGAATGCTATTATACTGTTGGTGGGAGTGTAAACTTGTTCAACCACTCTGGAAAGTAGTATAGAGGTTCCTCAAAAAATTACACATAGAGCTCTCCTATGACCCAGCAATCCCACTTCTGGGCATTTACCCCAATGTTTACAAACAAGGCCATACTAAAACTACCAGCACAACTATGTTTATCGCAGCATTATTCACCATAGCTAAGATATGGAACCAACCCAGATGTCCCTCAGTAGATGAATGGATCAAGAAAATGTGGTATGGAATTCTATGCTTCCATCAGAAAGAATGACACTGCCCCATTTGTAGGAAATGGAGAGACTTGGAAAAAATCATATTAAGTGAAGTAAGCCACACACAAAGAATCAAAGGTCCCATGTTTTACCTTATTGGCAATAATTAGTATGCATCTAGGATAATCTTATCAGATGAGCAGGTAAAAAGTTATGTACATATGACCATATAAAATGATACTAAGAAAAATAAGCCTGAAGATTTGGACAAAAGAGGTTTTCCTTTGTTGTTGTTGTTTTTAACATACTATGTGATTTTTTTTTCTTTTGTATGTTCTTCCCCCTATGGTACATCCCCTGTTGTCACTGTACTTGATTTTGGTACCTTGCATCTTGTATATACATTTATCTAATTTGGAGAGGGTAAGGGGAAAAACAAAATACTGAAACAAGGACACAGGATGAACCATTGCAACAATGAGACTCACCAGACACTATGGTAGAAATGAACTATACAACTTTAGGGTGGGGAGAGGGGGGTAGGGGGAGGGAAGAGATAGGATACTAGGACAAAAATAAAGGAGGGGGTAACAATGTTCCACAAGAAATATACTCATTACCTTACTGATGTAACTGTAACTCCTCTGGGCAGTATCTTTACAATAAAGTAAATTTTTTTTAAAAAAAAGAAAGGAAAAAGCAAAAATAAACAAAAAGCTGAGCAACAATCCTAGTCCTTACTTTATGCTCCAGTACTAACATAAAACACACATATACCCCACAAGTCACTGTCATAAGACACCCAAATAAATGTGTCATTGGGGAAAAATAAGCAAAATAATGATTTACTGAGCAGATATCAAATGCATTTTATAACCCTTCCTCTCACCTGGTGTCAATGAACTGTTCATTTGGGGATCCATCCTCAGAGAGGCCCCAGTGAGAGAAAAAGAACAGAATTTGTACTCTCTTCTGTCAGACACTGATATTTAAAGCAGTTTGAAAATTAGAATACATCACACTTTGAGAAGCAAGCCAAGTACCAGTAAATATATTTTTTAAATAATTTCTGGAGATTTTGAAAATTAACCAACTCCAAAAATATAACATATGTCTCTGAAGGAACATTAAAATAGAGCCTGGAGATGTAGTTTAGTGGTAGAGTATTGGCCAAGCATGCCTCAGGCCCAGGGTTTGATCCCTAGCAGTGGGGGAAATATCACCTTAACACGTCAACCCACAAGACAAAGAGCCGAAACACATCTCCCCACTCAAGTGTCAAAGTCCCCATCCTTAGAGTACTTCTTCTTCTAGCAGCTTCCTCCCGTCTAGTTCTCATGAGGAATTTTAGAGATCCCTCTGCTAGAGCTCTGGGAGTTGAGCCCACTTCTCCCTTTCCTTTCATGGAGTAGGAAGCCATGGCAGTTACAGGCTTCCAGCTAGGTATACCCCAGAGACTGTGTTGAACTTGAGTATAATTCTATGAATGAAGATTCGAAAATGGCATTAATAATTTAATTTCCCAAACTGGCTAGAGACAAGTTTAGATTAGCTTTAGAATAAGCTTTATTAAGAGAGAAACAATTATTTTATGCTACATGTTATGAAACACCATGAAAGATGTGCTTCCTCTAATATTCCATAGTGTCCCATCGAAGTTCTTGTGTGTGTGTGTGGTGTGTGTGTGTGTGTGTGTGTGTGTGTGTGTGTGTGTGTGTGTGTGTGTGTGTGTGTGTGTGTGTGTGTGTGTGTGTGTCGGTCATGGGTCACGAACCCTGGGCCTAAACACTGTCCTTGAACTCTTCAGCTCAAGGCTAGCACTCTACTACTTGATCCACAGCTCTACTTCTGGTTTTCTGATGGTTAATTGGAGATAAGAGTCTCATAGATGTTTAGATGTTCCTGCCTGAGCTGGCTTTGAACAGCAATCCTCAGATCTCAGCCTCCTGAGTAACTAGGATTACAGGTGTGGGCCACCATCTGACCCCATCAAAGTTGTTTATGCAGGAATATGGCCATGAATAAATGTGCACTTTTAAAGGATAACTTGGAATACAATCAGATACCAGAAGAGAAATAGAGGCAAGGAAGCCATCTACAAAGTGACTGCAAAACTACAGGTCAAAACACAAGGAGTAACCTATCTCATCATGAGAAGGAGAAGAAGAAAAAAAAATAGTAAAATGTGAAACCAAATGAATGGATAGTCTACAAAATAATTACTCTGTACTCTCCTCAAAAGTGTCAAAAAAAAACAAGGAAAGAATAAGAGATGTCACATATGGTTGAGAATGAAGGACAACTCACTGCAATGTGAAGTTCTGGATTGGAGTTTGGAAGAGGGGAAGAATATTGGTTTTATTAGTGGTTAACTTCAAATCAAGGCAATAATTGTAGCTAACGATAATGCATCAATGTTAATCTTGATCAGTGTCTCACAGTAGGCAAGATGCCAACATCAGGGAAATAGAGTGAAAACAATACAAGTATTGGCTGTATTACTTTAAAACTTTTCTGGAAATGTAAAATTATTTCAAAAGAAAAAGGTTTAAAGGCAAAGCCAAGGCAAGAGCATACAAACAACAGAACTGGACAGTGAATCTGAGAAAAGGAAGAAAATGAGTACTTAGTTTAGATGCATCAATGGAAAATTAATGTAAAGGGCAAGAAAAAGGAGGGTTTGCGTTTCACATATGGGAGTCACCCAGCATACAGAAGATAATTGGATCTACAGATTGGATATAGTTACCAAAGGAGAGAGAAAAAGAGATGAAAACAGATGGGTTTGAAAAAATGTCCACAATTCAGAACAACATACTTCCCAAGGCTATGTACAAATTCAATGCAATACCTATCAATATTCCAACCTCATTCTTCAAGTAAATAGAAGAGGCAATCCAAAAATTCACATGGAACAATAAAAGACCCTGAATATCAAAAACGATCCTTAACAGAAAGAACAGTGCTGGAGGAATATCAATACCAAATTTCAAACTGTACTATAAAGCCATAGTAATCAAAACAGCTTGGTACTGGCAAAAAACAAAACAAAAAAAATCAGACCTCAAGACCAATGGAATACAATTGAAAACCCAGAAATGAACCCACAGACCTATACCCATCTAATTTTCAAAATAAGGGAGCTAAAAAAAATAGAATGGAAGAAAGACAGCCTTTTCAGTAAATGGTGCTGGCAAAATTGGTTAAACACCTGTAGAAAACTAAAGCTAGATCTGTATATATCACGTTGTACCAGAATCAACTCCAAATGGATCAAAGACCTTGGAGTCAAAGCAGACATCCTGAAAACATTACAGGAATAGGAGAAACCCTAGGTCTCCTTGGCATAGGCCAAAATTTTCTTAATAGAGACCCAGAAACACAACAAATCGAAGAAAGGTTAGACAAATGGGATTGCATGAAGTTGCAGAGCTTCTGCATGGCAAAGAACATCGCTAGCAAGATCAATAGAAAGCCCACGGATTGGGAGAAGAGCTTCACTAGCCATACAATGAACAAGGGTCTCATATCTAAAATATACTTGGAACTCAAAAATTTAAATTCCCTACAACAAATCCTCAATGAAAAAGGGTAAGTGATACTTCCATCTCTTTCACCAGAAGAAAGCTCTTTATTAAAACTTAGCAGACATATTGAGGCCCCTGAAAACCATAATGTGCACCACTATGAAGGTGATTCATAATGAGAAAACATAACAGAAAAAGGAAAAAAGACAATATTGTCATTGCATTACACTTAAGAACAGTCTCCCCAGATCAATTCAATTTTGGACTTAAAAAACTCAATGACAGTGCTAAGCACAGTGATAACATTTATAATCAGTCCCAGCTATTCAGGATGCATAGACAGGAAGAACATAATTTAAAGCTAGAATGGGCAAAATGTTAGTGAGATCACACTGTGAAAAAAAAAAGCCTGGCACAGTGGTTCATATATATAAGCCATCTGTTCAGGAAGGGTAGCAAAGATAATACAAATATCTCTTTGCAAGTTTAGCCAAAGCAAAAGCATGAGACCCTATTGGAACAAAAAGAATATATGAAAGCAAAAGAACTGGGATCATGGCTCAAATGGTAGAGTGTTTCCTAGCAAGCTTGAGGCCCTGAGATAAATCTCCAGCACCATGAAAAATAAACCAAAAAAATATTTAAAATAAAATCTCAGTGACCTGTAAAAGAAAAATTTTAGCTGATAACACTTGTATTAAAAGCAAAAATAAGAGAAGAATGTTCACCATTCTCAATAGGCAAATTCGTTATAGATATCCTACAAAAAAGAATATACAAAATAATAATGGTACAAAGTAACTATTAGTAGTCATCAGAAAAATGGATATGACAGGATTAAATGACGAGCACTGTGTCAGAATGTCTGATATCAGCATACTGACAATGCTGAGTTACCCTGTCTTTACCATTAATCTCAGTTAAAGCACCTTTTCAAGAATCCTACTTTCTGTGGACAGGAACTGTCCATTTAGAAGGATGGGAAACTACAAGATGAGGTGAGAATGGACATATCTGGAAAATCTACTCAAAAGTATATAATAATTCTACATTTTCCTAGCTGAGTGCTCCACACACACTCACAACTTGTAATATGTATCCATATTTTAGCCTCACAAGTGCTAAGCTTTGTTTCAATATACTTGTAATTTTCAGATTGTGTATATGAATGGGATCCAGTGTGACATTTCAATTCATTTGGACAATGTGCAGTGATCAAATGGAATTAAGTGCATATCTGTCACCTTAGACATAGAACATATTTTGAGATTGGGAACATTCAAAATTTCTACTGTCAGATAATATTTTTATGAACCTGTTTTGAAAATGAAAGCTCATCCTTGGCCTGTTTTATGAGCGTCTTGGAATAGGCTATGCATAAACCTCCCTTCTTGGGTTTGTTCTAGGTGGTTCTCAGGGCTCTGCAAGTTCCCAGAGCCTTTGCCCCAAGATTCCAGTGGAATCAATCTGAGCATCTTCCTAGAATTTGAAATGGTAACTAAGAATTTGCTTAGATTCCATGTGGATTAAAGCAACTGGCATTGCTGTGGAATCGACAAATTTTTATTTTAAAGTATGTATAAAGCCAAATATACAGGTTGAAGGTGAAGTGTGAAATAACTTCAGGGAATTCTGATGTTATTAGACTCATGGGTTTCTAGTTGTTTCTTTTGCTCAAGAGTGGCACTTCGCCTTTTAACTCAACCCAAGAACATTTTGTGTATCCCAGAAACTCCCATATTTAGTTCAAGATAGATGCATATTTCTTCTATCTGTTACAACTGCAAGGAGGTTGACTACTATTGCCTAAGGATTAGTTTAGAGGACTCTGCTCTGGATTATTCATTTCAAGCTGTTTGTAAAATGTCCTTAAGCTCCAGGAAAGGAGAAGATCTGTTGAATTTAAACTCCTAAGGTCTCTCTCTCTCTTTCTATCTCTCCCAATCCCAAACCTTCCTCCTTCCACTAGTATTAGGGCCAAGTAAGCACCTGATATCTACTCTAAGTCTGGAATCTTAGGTAATATAAAAAGAGTCTATATCTCCAACAGGACCCAGCATATGGTATCTGGTTTTTCAGAAAGACAGCTTCCTTTTCTTAGACCAATCTCATCATAATGGTTTAAATTGCTGGGTGCTTGTGGCTCATGCCTATAATCCTAGCTACTAAGAAGGCTGAGATCTGAGGATTATTGTTCAAAGCCAGCCTAGGTAGGAAAGTAACCACCAAAAAAGCATGAAGTAGAACTGTAGAACATTAGCTTTGAGCAAAAAAGCTCAGGGACAGTACCTAGGCCCTGAATTCAAGCCCAAGGACCAGTACACATGCCACATGCATACACACAAAAAAAATGTTATAAAGACTGAGTATACTGTTGTAGGATCTGGGTCTGGCATATCATATATGCTAATAATAATTATAATGTATTCCAAAAACCGTCTATGTTTTCTCTTTTTCATGTCCATTTCCAAGCTTTAAAAAGAAATCATGATTATTAAACAACAACAACAACAGCAGCAGCAGAAATATATACAGCAGCAGTTTGTTTTTGTATTCACAGCAAGAAATACAAGTCTACCCTGCAGTAGTCAGTCAAAATAAGTGAGCAAGACAGAAAGCCAGTGAGGGAACCACTGCATTACTCACAGGTATAATACTGATTTTTCTCTTCCAAAGGAACAGAAGAGCCAGAAGGTTGAGGAAAGGGAGGACTTCTTGATTGCTTAAACAATTTATTCCTGGATTCCCCCAGAATTATCTCCACTTTGCATCTATCTTCACATCTAGCCACCTGTTCAAGTAAGCCTACAGAATCTCCAGCTTGCATTGGGAATGCATGTCTTTCTTTATTTAATCAAATGGAGTAAAAGAGATAAATTGTAAAGTTGTAAAGTTTGTTCTTTGACTGTATCCCTATTTAAACAATTTGGGGCGGGGGGAGGCGGTAAGAGGCGGGGGGGATGGGAAGGGATGAGAAGGGAAAACAAAGGGGGAGGCAATAATGCTTGATAAGAAATGTACTCATTACCTTGTTCATGTAATTGTAACCCCTATGTACAGTATTTTCACAATAAAAAATAAAATAAAATAAATAAATAAATATAAAAAAAGAGATACATTGTATATACTTGTGCAATCAGAAGTTTGGTCTTTTGGTGACAGTAGCTAATTGGATAACAAAATTCTTTTTTTTTTTGTCCATTGTAAGCTAGTCTGTTCCATCTACTGTCATATTTTGCTCTGGAATTTTTTTTCTCTTAAGCCTTGCACCTGGTAGAAGTGAAAATTTAGAAACTTCTTCCTAACACTCAATATCAAATGCTTTTTCCCTATTCTTAGATATCAGGGACAAAGTTTCACCAATTGATTGTGTCTATGTTTCATTTTCTTTTTTTTTTTATTTTTATTACAATTTATTTTGTGTTCCTATGTTTCATTTTCTAAAGAAGTCAGAGTGGAGCAATACAATTCTAGGTTTTGACCTAGTACCTTTAGTTCAACCTTAACTCACTCTAAGTATCACACAAGTACATTTACATTTCAGAGGTGGCCACAGGGTGATGTAAATTCAGAGAAAAGAATGTTCCTTATTCTTCTAACCCTTTAAACAAATGACTTGTGGAGAGGTTATATTTTTAATTAAGGTAATTTTTCTCTTTTCAGCTTTTCTGTGTCAGATAAACATTAATTGACAATGATTACTTTGGCCTACTCTTTGTGTGTGTGTGTGTGTGTGTGTGTGTGTGTGAGAGAGAGAGAGAGAGAGAGAGAGAGAGAGAGAGAGAGAGTGTCCTGGGACTTGAACTCAGGGTCTGGGCACTGCTCCTCAGCTTCTTTTACTCAAGGCTACTGGAACCACAGTTACACTTCCAGCTTTTTTTTTTTTTTTTTTTTTTTGAGTAGTTTATTGGAGATAAGAGTTTCACATACTTTCCAGCTCAGGCTGGCTTCAAACCACAATCCTCATATCTCAGCCTCCTGTGTAGCTAGGATTATAGATGTGAGCCACTAGCACCTGCTTATAGAGAAAACTATTGAATTTCATGAGACTCAGTTTCTTCATTTGTGAAACTGGGATGATACTGTCTTACATATTTGATACTAAGATTTGAGATCGTGAATATAATGTCTCTAGAGAAATTTCAATTTTTAGTGACAGTTAACTCTGGTTTTGTATTGTGCCAAATTTGTCAATGCCTACTAGACACACACACACACACACACACACACACACACACACACACACACACACACACTGACATACATACATACACACAGAATCGTCTAAAGAACATATTCTGTAATTCAAACATGAAATTATCTATTCTGCTAAGCCTCAGGAAGTTCTTCAAAGTCATACAAGGGATGTAATAATAGCACTACCTAATGCAAACAGAAAACCTCTTAGAAGGAATTGCATTTGGGCCTCAATGACTTTGGGTTGGTGACTTTCAGAGGCAAAGCACAGCATCTGAGATACTTGCAAACTTATTCCACTTTTCTTCACTCTGAACTAATAGTGCTATTCATTTTGAGTGACCCTAAACAATTCTTCACATTTGGAGAGTGCTTGCATGGCCATTAAATTGACTCTTTGAGAACAAATGGGAAAACAAATCAGCAACAGGCTTTGCCTTTGTCAGTTTCTATCAGTTTCTGCTACACTGCCTTTCCATTACTGGTCACCAACAGAATGTAACCTAGCAGGCAAATAACTAATTGAGTCATACCACTTAACCTCACTTTTTAGTAGTTCCTCCAAATTTGCTCCCTAGAGGAGTTCTGGGGAAAACAGGGTAACTTGTCAAATCAAAAGAGACTTAAGTTGGAATCCAAGGTGGATATGTTATGGACTGAGTAACTTTAGATAAGTTGTACAAGTTTGTGAACACCAGTTTCTTCATCTGGACTGTCTTTTTAACACAAAAGCTTATTCTCACAAGCTCACATTCACACACACACACACACACACACACACACACACTCACACACACACACACGTGTGTGTGTGTGTATCTCCACTTTGGAGCCTGGCAGATGGTAGTCAGTTGATAAGTTTATTTACTTTAAAGTATAATCATCACTTCTACCAACTGTGAGACACTGGATTAGGTAACTACAAAATCTGAAAACATTCTGACCTAACAGAACAAAGGCATGCAAAAGTTAATGTCCTCGGCAAGAAAGATCAATGCAAATCAGTCAGTCAATGATTGGGTTCTCATAGCTACCAAAAACTTATGATTCATATGTGCATGTGCTAAAGCCACCAGTTGTCTGTAAAAGTCTGGATAACCATTATATTTGGATTTACTCTGCAAAGTTTAAGACACATGGCATTTTAAGTTGTTCAAGTAAGGTACAATTTTAAATACAAATGTCCCTTAAGTAGTAAGAAGTAACAAAAGATTTTTCCCATACTCCACAGAACATCCTAGTTTAGCAAAAAGTCAAGTAAAAGTTACAAAAAAAACAAAACTAGTTATATTTGTCAAAATAAATGAAAAAAAGGAAGAAACAGTAGGTCAGGAGATGATAAAGCAAATTGTTTTTCAGTCTTCATGTGTGCAAAGTATTGAGCAATCACTTTCTATAAAATGCCCAATGAAAATCCAAATGCCCAATGAAAACATGTGTCTAGGAGTTAGAGACTCTTTTTTTTATTAATAAGTTTTTTTTTATTGTGAAAATACCGTATAGAGGGGTTACAGTTACATGAGCAAGGTAATGAGTACATTTCTTATCAAGCATTGTTTCTTCCTCCATTGTTTATCCTTCCCATCCCTGCCCTCCCATCTCTCCCCTCCCTCCCATCCTCACCCCTTTGCCAAAGTTGTAAAATTTGTTTTTGACATAATGTCTTAGACATTACGTTGTTGCATCTGTATCCCTATTTCAACAATTTTTTCCCTTCCCCTCCACAAATTATATCAACATCAAATACAGTGAAAACAGGGCTATCTGTAGGGGAGGGACCTATAAAGCAACAAAGAAATCATCTTATAAATATGTTAGAAACAATAACAAGAAAGAAAAAAACATTTGAGTCCTTATCTTGGGGTTCATTTCACCTAACATCAACTTATCTGACCGTTTCTGCTTGTCTCAGACATATACTAGTTATTGCAAATAAAGGAAACCATGAGACCTATGTTTCTTTGGGCCTGGCTTACTTCACTTAATATAATTTTTCCAAGTCTTCCAAGTCTTTCCATTTCCTAACAAATGGAGACTCTTGCAAATATGTTTGTTCCCTTGTCTTAAATTCATCAAATTTTGATTCACCCATATAATCTATTAATTGAAAATCTTTAGTTTTATCATAATCAAATGCATTTTTATATTTTGACAGATAACCAAGAACAATAATTGTGAAATAATAACTCCAGCTAGATATGATGGCTCAAGCCTGCAACTTTAGCTATTTGCAAGGTAAAAATAGGGAGACCAAGGTTCAAGGCCAGCTTCAACATAGTGGAACACATCTGTTTTCCATCAATGGGGAAACACTGGCCAGGACCAGTGGTGTGCACTTGTCATCCCCACTTATAGAGAACACAGTGGGAAGATCACAGCTCAGGCAGTTAAGGCCACAAAATGAGTCCCTATCTCAAAAATAACCAAAATAAATGGGGACTGGACATGTGGCTCAAGTGGCAGAATGACTGTGTAGCAATTATGAAGCACTGAGTTCAATATCCGATGCAACCACAAGAAGAAGAAGAAAAACTTCCAAACCTTTTCTCAAATATGAAAGCTATGTGTTCCCTGTATATGTACACATATATACAGCAGTGCACACTGCTGTGCAAGTCGGCTTTTCCCCTAACTGAAATGATCACACCCAATGCAGAAGAAGCAGATACGTGATTGAGAGTTTTGGAAGAGCACTCTATGATATCCATCCCCTCTCTCTGTCTCTCTGTCTCTCTCTGTCTCTTTGTCTCTGTCTGTCTCTGTCTGTCTCTCTCTGTCTCTGTCTCTCTCTGTCTCTCTCTGTCTTTGTCCCCCCCCCTCTCTCTTTCTCTCTGTCAGTTGTGGGGGTCATGGGGCTTGAACTCAGGGCCTGGGCACTGTTCCTGAGCTCTTTGTGCTCAAGACTAGCTCTCCACTTTGAGCCACAGTGCTACTTCTGGTTTTCTGGTGATTAGTTGGAGTAAGAATCTCATGGACTTTCCTGCCCATGCTGGCTTCTAACTTCAATCCTCAGATCTTAGCCTCCTGAGTAACTAGGCTTACAGGTATGAGCCACTGACACCCTGTTCGATATCCATCCTTTGATATCTTGTTACTAGCATAGTGACATGACAATGGTACATTCTCAGAAAAGTGTCAGATCAATAAAAATATGAGTAAAAAAAAAACCATGAAGCACGAAAAGACAAATGGAGGACAAATGGGGTGCCTTTATCCATTACTATATAAAGGAATAACCAAATCCCTCTATAAATACTTCCTGTGAAGCAGGCAATCTTCAAAGCTCTTTAGCACTGCCAGCTTACTCTAGGGGCCCAAAAGAGTTAACACCATTTCACATAGTGAATGATTTACAGCAAATAAAGAAATTGTGTCTGGTACATATGGGTCTCCAGAGAACACAGCTTTTACCTGGTTGATCTGAGTGGTGTGTTGATTCCTGTGATTCATTCACAGGCAACATTCTTGTTTGCTGGGCAGTGACATTACCACTGCTTTCTGCAAACCACAGAGGACTGAGAACAGAGTCCTGTTCTCCTACCCACTAGCACTATCTGACAAGCCCCTGGTATGTATGCAAATAGAAGAGCTCACTAACTCACCATCATTTGGGTGGGTGGGGGGTGGGGAAGACAGGGAATATTTGCTGAGACAAGTTTAACCACACAGGTTATTACAGCTAACTAATTGTTTGTGTCTGCTAATAGCAACCAACCCTGGAGTCCTTGTCAGCATTACCTATTTCTCTTTCGGTATTCCAAAGAAAGCTCAAATCCCTAGAGAAGATATAGATTTGCTCTTGTTTACAAATCACTACTGTACCCTGCTGTACACATGAGGAGAAAGTACAAAACAAAGATGTCTCTGGAGAGTAGAAGAGAAAGTAAAATTTCCTCAGAGGCTGACCACTACAGCAGGTGCTCCTTACCAGGGCCATTTATTTTAGTCAATTCCTTTGTCTACTAGCAACTTTCATGACAAGCTATGCAAACAGCACTAGATGCACATAAATGGCAATTTATTATCTGAGTGGTAGTTATCTCTCCTACTGTTGGGCTATTTACTACAAAGACGTTGACAACTTTTATAATCAAATGTTTACACCATGAGCAATCTTTTCTGCCCATGGATCTTTTCTTCAAATACAGTCATTTACTTTTCTCCTGATATTAACATTTACCTACCTGATTGAAGCCCCAGTCCAGTAGAATTAGAAATGCTTATCTCGTCCTGGCCTTATGCCCTCCAGTCTCTCCCACCACTCTTGCTTGCTTGACTTTAAAGCAGCCTTAAGCTAAAGAAGCAAAGAAGTCAAAGGATGGTGCCATTTATGAGTGATTGTCATTATCCCTTTCATCGAAGGTGCAATTTCACAGCTGAAAGTGAAAACTGAGAAGAATGAACAATGCTTTTATTCAATACTGTAGAGACAGAACAATACAAACCAGCTGCGTTCAGGAGACACAAAGCTCATTTGTTGCAAGATGCAGTACAAAGATTACTAGAGGAAAAAAATCTGTGGGTTCCTCCAGCCTTTTGGATGGTTGGGAATTTAATGTGATAATATGCCTTTGCAGCCATATACTCTCACTCACATTCTTGCATGGATTAAATATTCACTGTCACTAGATGGAATTGAATCTGGTAGCCTATTCACAGGGTCTAGACAGTTAACACCCCCCCCCCCCCGACACACACACACAATTCATTTGAAAAAGGAGGAAAGTCTGGATGGAAAAAAATCAATAATTAGGTGATCTGAACAGTATCAGATAGCACATCGCAATTTAAGAATAGCAATGACAGTTTTGAGGCCTCCGGGGATGGGATATCACTGAAAGCTTGTAAGGACAGGCAGCAAATGAGCTAGGCTGAAGACAGCCTGGAGACAGCGTAAATCCTCAGAGGCATCCCTCCGACTTGTCAGCCTTTATTCACTAGTGTCCTTGACCTAGTACACTGGCTATATAACCCTGGCCAAGCTTTCAGACTATGAAGACAGAAAGAGATTCCATCAATAAATCTCATCACAGCACACAAATATCTAACAATGTCCCAATAGATCACTGAAGAGCCAGTTGTGAATTTCAAAGATGTGTGCTTTCTGATGCTATAATTACAGAGCTGATGGTGAAACCACAGAAGGCTCCTGGACAGCGCAGGTGATCTTAAATGTGAAGGTATGCTTCTGATTAAAAAGCAATGCTGACTGCAGCTGTGTGATCTAAACTTGGAGGATTAAAAAAAAATATGTTTCACATTCAGCATGTCCATAGAAATAAACTGAAGAGATTGGAGTCTATTCACAGATGTTCAAAGAAAGCAGAGCACTCAGAAGAGACTAACTTTTCACCCAGCTAGTAATAGGCATTGATTTATTAAACAAATCTATGGTGCAGCATGCATACTAAAGGACACTGTATTAAATTTTAACCATATAGAAATGCAAATTAAGGTCAGGGGTCATGGCTCAAGTTGTAAGAGCACATGGCCAGCAAACTCCAGTATTTAAGGGAAAAAAAGATACCACATAACTTACAGTCCAACAAAATAAACACCAGGAAACAGGTATTTGAAAGGTAGGGAATAAGGACAAGGGGAGTGGGGTACATAAATGAACAGAGGAAAGGGGAGAGAATGCAGTCATACAATTTAATGTGTATCCTGCAAAATTAAGAAAATTGAGGGAAGGTTTAGGGTTGGGAGGAATGGGGAGGGGTGGGGGTTGGGGAGAACAATGAAAGAGGTGATATTGGTGGTGCATTATATTCATAAGTTGCTTTATTGAATGTCGACTCCTTTGCACAACTACTTAAAGATAATAAAAAAGATTTTTTTTAAAAAAGTAGCATATATCGGGCTGGGATGTAGCTCAGTGGCAAAGCGCTTGCCTAGCAAGTGCAACGTCCTGGGTTCGATCCCCAGTACCAAAAAAGAAAAGACAAAAAAAATACAGTTAAAAAAGTAGCATATATCAAAGTCCAGCCCTCAAAAATTTCATTATATAACCTGAAACACAAATGAATAAACACAAAATTACAACCAAAAAATAAACAACTAAGCTGAAAAATTAATTATCTTAGTGATTGGTATATAAATTTTATTATTTCCATGAAGATAAGATGCACTAAGCTAAAGAAATGGTTTATAGGAAGTCTTTGCATATAAAAATAAATAAATACCCCCAAGTTTTTATATTACACAAATCAAAGAAGAGTGACCATCCTGAGAAAAGTATTAGACTCTAAACATATTTCTTGGTATTTATTTTTAACATTTTGACCACTATCTAGATCTTACTTTCATCAGGCCTTGTTTAAACACTCAAAAATATATCTGAGGTGTATTATTGAGTTAAATAATACCATATGGTATGTGTGTGTGTGTGTGTGTGTGTGTGTGTGTGTGTGCGTGTGTGTGCATGTGTGTTTGTGCCTTGTGCCAGTACTGAGGCTTGAACTCAGGGGCCTGGTTAATACCCCTTAACTTTTTGATCAAGACTGGCACTTGGAGCCAACTGGCTCAAGTTTCAAACTTGGATGGTGCACTTTCACGAAAATTTGCAACTTTATCCTGATTAGTTGTAGATAAAAGTCTTACAGATTTTTCTCCTTGGGCTAGTTCAAACTTCAATCCTCAGATCTCACCCTCCAGTATAACCAATATTACAGGCACGAGCCACTGGCACCCAGCATGTCTTAAGTTTTAATCTTTTTGATGACTCAAAAGTTCTCATTATCACCATAACATCAACAGGTGAACAACAGGAATCAAAGTACACAGGGCTTTCTGCTATTTTTCCCTGTCACTCTCCTATGACATTAAGCAACTATATCAACCAGTTAACACATTCACAGAGAACAGATAACACATTCACATTAGTATGTGCCAAAAAAAAAGAGTTGAAATACATTTTAAAATATTGTAGGCCACTATCAAAAAACGTAGAAGCAAATTTAATAAGAAGAAGAGAGAATGGTTATCAGAATCCAATAAACAAAGCTTTATAAACAGGCCACCCTGCGTCCAAGGTCACACCATACCTGAAACAATCCTACAGACATTTTCCAAACCACACTGAAATCCACAGACTATCAGTTTAATCAACATAGGTCAGGATGCAAGAAGCACGGAGAATGGTGAATGGACTGTGTTGAAGACAGTATGATTTATCCCGTGTCTCCACTGTCAAATCTTACTCTTTTTTTTGTTTTGTCAGTCGTGGGGCTTGAACTCTGGGCCTGGGCACTGTCCCTCAGCTCTTCAGCTCAAGGTGAGCACTCTACTGCGTGAGCCACAGGACCACATCCAGTTTTCTAGTGGTTTACTGGAGATAAGAGTCTTATGGAGTTTCCTGCCCTGGCTGGCTTCCTGAGTAGCTAGGATTTCAGGCGTGAGCTACCACTGCCTGACTTCAAATCTTATTCTTTATTCAAAATAAAATGTGTGTGTTCACAACTGAGAAGTTACACAATGTCTCATCAACTGATGCATTAGAACACAGTGATGTTAATTTATTTCCCACTAAAATCCATTTGAGAGGACCTCATTCCTCCAATCAGGAAAGCTGTATGGAAATAAATTTTCCAGTTTTGAAGCATGGTATATATTTTGCATTTAAGGAAATAAACGGAAGATGTTCCTGTACTCACTAGATGCACTTCTGGATAGGAACTAGCTGTTGTAAGGTAAATCTCAGTCAAGAGAAAACAGAGAAGCCACATTTTGAGAAGTCAAATCGGGAGTCTATTAGAAAGTTGGCATCTGCAGATGGACCCTTGTTACAAAGACCTGCAGCTCCATATAGATCTTCAACTAAGCTTTTAAAGGCAAAAGGCCACAAGCTTGTGCAGGGGGAGGCGTGAGACAAAGCCCCAACAGAAACAGGCACCAGGAGCAGGGCTTTCCTTTCTGGGATTAAACAACAGGATGCATATAGCAGCTAGCCATCTGCAATTCAAAGGATGGTTTGTCTCACTTCTAGGCCTTTGAAGCTGAGTGGAAAGCCCCTATCACCCTGCTAGACACCAGGATATCTGCCAGAACAAGGTGGCATCATCTAGACGTGGTCTTCCTACTTCATAGCCAGGACTCCAACTGTAATATGAATCCCAAAAGGTCATACTCTGTCTTCTAAGTCATGGTGTCATTTTGCGGCTCTGAGGACCAGTGGACATGCTGAGGCAGTGTCTAATAAAACCCAGAAGAGCCGAATTCCTTTCTCCAGTTCACAGCCATCCTAATAAACAGTTTAAGAAACGTCTGGAGAAGACTTGGGAATGTGCCTCCAATAAAGACCCCTCCCCATCCCACTCATACCCTGTCCTTCACAGGAGGGACTCAGAGTCTTCACATTGACTTGTGTTTGGGAACTGTAGAAAAGACTGTGAATCCCTTGTAAAGTAATTCAATTTAGTTTTCTTCCCAACCAACCTAATTATTTTTCTGACTATGTGTTTCAAGAAGCACTTTACAAGGCTGCCTATCTATTTCATTCCTAAGGAGCCATTGCCAGCGATCCCTGCAGGTCAAAATCCTCTAATTACCATTTTAAACATAATTTTATTGTAGTAATTGCCTCACCACCTGCTCCCTGTAACTCCACATGACATTATTCCCATTGAGAACAGAACACCAGGCCTACAGAGAAGTGTCAGCTCAGAGTTCTTCAACGATGGCAATGTCCTAACCACTGTTTCGGTGAGGCAAGTCCCTTCATGCTGTCCCAGAGTGCAGAATTGGGCACAACTGAGCAAATATCTCATCCACCATCTCCATTCTCTAAAGCATTGGCCTCCTTGCAATGCAGGGCAGGAGATACTATCATTTTCACCTTAGGAACTAAAGTCAACTATGCATACATCAGCCAACCCAAAAACCATTCATGCCTCTACAAGACATTAAGTTCTGAATGCCAAATGAGTTGCACTCAATTCAATGAATACACTGTTATTTGATTATATTTCATCTTTCTTCATCAAACACATCAAAGAATCCATTCCCAAGTTTGCAGTCAGACTCTTAATAATAGCAGTAATGGCAAGACCGTTACAGCTTTTTAAAATGTATTTTAAGTGTATTGTGTGTTAGTTAGCTTTTCATTTTAATGTAAATTGAAAAGCATATTAAAGTTAAATGATATAAGGAAATTCAATATAAATACACCTTGTTACAGGATTCAACAAGTGTTAACCTTTACCTTGTCTATAATTTTACTTCTCTTTGACTGTGTGCATACATTCTTATAAACACCATTTTAAAATTATTTGCCATTAAAGGGAAATTACAGATACTATGTACCATTAGTTCCAAATTTCTCAATATACATTTTTAAGAACAAAGTCTTTCTCTCACATAACCACCATACAATTATCAAAATTTTAAATCTAGTTTGATATAATTCTTTTATAAAATTCATGTTCTTTCCTTGTCCCAATGTCTTCTACACTCACCTTTTCCTAGATTATGTAATATGTTTAATTGACAGTAAAAGTTTCTTTAATATTATTTATTCTTTAATATTATTTATTTTATTTATTTATTATTTAATGTTATTTATATTATTATTTATATTATATTATTATTTATTCTTTAATATTATTATTTTTATTCTTTAATATTATGTTAAGCACACTTAACCTGAGATGTCTTAAGTGTACAATACACTATTGTTAACTATAGGCAAAATGTTGCATACCAGACTTCTAGAACCTATTCATCAGGTATAACTAAAAATTTATATCCATTGAATAACAACCCTCTATTTTGGTATCCCCTTGGCCTCTGAAAATCATCACCCTACTTTCCAGTTCTTCATGTTAAACTGTTTTACATATCTCACATAAGTGGAATCATGCAATATTTATTCTTTTCTGGCTGCATATTTTCCTTACTATAATATTCTCCATGTTCATTCATGATATCACAGATGACAGAATTTCCTTTCTTTTTAAGTCCAAGTAACTTTCCATCATATATACATTATATATATATAATTTTGTTTAGATATTCATACATTAGTAGACCATGAGCTTAGTCCCATTAGCTTGTTTCTTGACTATTGTGAATAATACTACAGCTATCCCTTTAAGTTTGAATTTCAGTACTCTTAGATAAATACCTATGAGCAGAATTATTGAGGAAATAGTTTTCTTTTATGTGTTGAAGAATTTCCACACTATTTTTCATTATAACTGCCCTATTTTACATTCCCTCCAACAGAATGCAGTTGCTCTAATTTTCCCATATTTTCACCAGCATTTGTCTTTGTAAAACATACATGTCAGATGCTAGTGGCTCATGCCTATAATCATAGCCACTAAGGAAGCTGAGATCTGAACATGGCAGTTCAAAGCCAGCCCAGGGCAGAAAAATAAGTGAGACTCCTGTCCACAATAAGCTACTCATAAAAGCTGGAAATGGAGCTGTGGCTCAAGTGGTAGAGCACTAGCCTTGAGCACAAAAAGCTCAAGGACAGTGCCTAAGCCCTGAATTCAAGCCCCAGGACATATACACACATATAAATTCATATATATACACATGCATGTATATACGTGTGTATATATGTATGTATTTTATATGTAGGACATGAAAAGATGTTCAAAGGAACTAATTATATATGTAAAAAATACATAAAATATATAATAATGTATGTAATATATAATATAACATATATATGTAAAAAAATGAAGACGTAGGATAATTCAATAGTAAAGTCTATATATTTATAGTGGTCATCCTAACAGACATAGAATGATATCCCATTGTGCTTTTAATTTATTTTTTCCTCATAATTAGTTACTTTGAACATCTTTTCATGTCCTATTCGGTTAATTGAAGTAACCTACGTCTTCATATGTTTTACATATTAACCCTTAATTAGATATACAGTTTTCAAATGTTTTCTCCCACAGGTACATTTCACATGCTGATGGCTACACAAGAGGTCTTTAGTTCCATGTGATTCTACCTGTCTATTTTGGGTTTTGCTGTTTGTTTTCTGTCATGCTCAAAAACTTGTTGACACCACCGATGTGACATGAGCTTTTTTTCAGGAGTTTCATAGTTTCAGGTATATATCTTGAAGTCTTTAATCCACTTTAGACTTCAGTTTGCTTATTGTTTAAGATAAGGTCCTAGATTCTTTTTTTTCTGCATGTGATTACCCAGTTTTCCCCAGAGTCTATATTGAAGAAAACATCTCTATGTGGTCTAAATACTCATGTCAAAGATTAATTCACTCTCTCTATAAGGGTTTATTCCAGACTATTCTGTTCCATCAATCTAAGTATCTGTTTTTAATACTGTTTGAATTACTGTAGTTCTTTCTCAAGATTGCTTTGACAACTCAGGTCTTTCATGGTTTCATATGAATTTAGGATTTTTTTATCTCCATAAAAATAACATTGTTAACAATTGTATTGAAGCTGTATATAGCTTGGGATCATATGAACATTCTATTAATATTGTCTTCCAATTCATTAGCATGAGGTGTTATCCCCATGTGTTTTTTGAATTTCCTTTTATCCCCATGTGTTTTTTGAATTTCCTTTATCAATGTTTTATAGTTTGGGGCATATAGACCTTTTATTTCTGTGCTGTTTATTTCTAAGTATTTGTTGTTTTTTAAATTTATTATTTATTTTTTTATTCCAGAGAAGTTTGTATTTGAGCCTTAAGCTTTTGAAAATAAAGTTTAGAGACACATCATATGAATACCACTGTAATACACATGAAAGTATTTGTTGTTTTTTATGATGCTATTGTAAATTGAATTCTCTTAGTTTCCTTCTTGGTAGTTTATGGTTTGCACATAGAAATATAACTGATTTTTTCTCTCTTTTTTTTTTGGGTCCAGTTGTGGGGCCTGAACTCTGGGCCTGGGCGCTGTCCCTCAGCTCTTCAGCTCAAGGCTAGCGCCCTACCACTTGAGCCACAGCACCACTTCCGGCTTTTTTCTTTTTGCTTATGTGGTGCTGAGGAATCGAACCCAGGGCCTCAGGCATGCAAGGTAAGCGCTCTACCACCGAGCCACCTTCCCAGCCCCTGATTTTTTTCTCTTTTTTTCTTTTTCTTTTTTTGTTAGTCGTGAGGCTTAAACTCAGGGCCTAGGCACTGCCCCTCAGCTCTTTTGCTGAAGGCTAGCACTCTACCACTTTGAATCATACCACCATTTCTGGTTTTCAGGCGATTAATTGGAGATAAGAGACTCATGGACTTTCCCAGGCTGGCTTTGAACTAAGATCCTCAGATCTGTTTCCTGAGTAGCTAGTATTACAGGTATGACCCACCAGCATCTGGCTATAGCTGATTTTTCCTGTTAGTTTTATATCCTATAACTTCATTTATTATTTCTAACAGTTCAAAATTTTTGGAAACCTTTTCTATATAAAAGGTGTCATCTGAAAACAGAAGTCATTTTACTTCTTTCTTCCTCTCCTATTTAAATGCTTCTTATTTCCTTTCTTCCTTCTTTTTCTGACAAGGATATCTTGTCAGATGTCCTTATGCTGTGCTGAATAGAAACAAAGTTTGAATCGAGCATGTTTGCCTTGTAGAGGACCACCTTTCAATTTCCCCCTATGTGCTATGAGGTTAGTTATGAACTCTTTAGCTATGGCCTTTATTATGTCCAGGGAGATTCCTCTTGTATCTAGCTTATTGAGAGGCTTTTTTCCATGACAACTATTGAATTTTATCAAACATTTTGTATACTCCTATTGAGATGATGATGATGATCAATGTTCATTGTATGTAGATGGTATATAATAACGATTGATCTGTTTAGGTAAAGTCACCATTAGATACCAGGGATAAATTTTGCATGATCATGGGGCCTATCATTTTAATATGTTGGCAAATTTAATTTTCCACTGTTTGGTTGAGGTTTTGAAACCTACGTTCATCCGAGATATTGACCTTTATTCTCTTTTCTTGTGATGTCTTTGTCTGGCTTTGATATCAATATAATGTTAAATAATTATATATAAAAAAATTGGATGCCCTATGATAAATAGATTCCCCAAACATGCAATATGCTAGGACTGAATAATCAAGAAGAGGTCATCATAATTAACAAACTGATCATGAATAAGGAAATTGAGTCAGTATTCAAAAATCTCTCCACAAAGAGAAGTCTAGAATTCGATGCTTTAACCAGTGAATTTTTTCCAAGAATAAGGAAGAGAAAATACTTCCTAACTCATTTTATAAAATCATTTTCTTACATCAATAGGGTAACTACTTTTGGAGCCACCTTAGGAAATGTTGGGAATACTACAGAAAATTGAAATTATCTTCTGAGGTAACTGAAACAGGTGTCTCTAGTTCTGTCATTGAAGTACTTAAGCCAGAGGAGAGCCAGCTTGGCCAGATGGGAAAGGAGAAGGAACAGGTTCTTTCCCATCTGCTTGTTCAGGCATTCAGAAAAATCTGGAATAAAAAAATTTTAGCATTGTTTATATGTGACTCCATTCAATTTCTCACACCTTATCCACCAATCATCTACCCTAACAAAAAGATTTGGCAGGGTTACATGTTAATATGGGAATTCTTCATCTTTTACCATCTGAACCATCTCAGTTCAGAGGCCCAGCTAACCCACAGTGGAGCTCATAAGGAAGAGATCAAAAGACATGACGCTGAGCTTCTGGAGAATTCCTTTGTTCAACCCAATCCAGAAATCAGAATAAAAGAAGCTGGGTGGTCTAGTCCATTCAGTCAGCTTTCTGAAGAAGGTAAGGGTGTGGCGAAAGGTAGAAAACAGGTTGAACACATGACTCTGACTAGCCCACATCTTACCTTGGGGAAGGAAGTCAGAGAACCAAACTCAGAAATAAAAATCCAAGTCTTTCCATTTCCTAACAAATGTGGCAGTGTCATTCGTCCTGATGGAGGCATAGAATTCCATTGTGTGTGTGTGTGTGTGTGTGTGTGTGTGTGTGTGTGTGTGTGTGTGTGTGTGTGTGTGTGTGTATACACATATATGTGCATATATATATGCATACATACATACATACATACATACATAAATACATACATACATACATACATACCACATTTTCTTGATCCACTTATCAACTGAGAGGCAGCTGGGTTGGTTCCATATCTTAGCTATGGTAAATAACACTGTGATAAACATAGTTGTGCTGGTAGCTTTAGTACAGCCTTGTTTGTGATCAGTTGGGTAAATGCCAAAAAGTGGGATTGCTGGGTCATAGGGGAGCTTGATGTGGAGTCTTTTGAGGACTCTCCATACTGCTTTCCAAAGTGGTTGAACAAGTTTACAGTCCCATGCAGTAGGGTTCCCTTTTGGCCACATCCTCTCCATCATCTGTTGTTATTAGATTTCTTGATTATAGCCATTCTAACTGGGGTGAGGTGGAATCTTAATGGAAAGACTTGGAGAAAATTATATTAAGTGAAGTAAGCCAGGACCAAAGAAACATAGGTCCCATGGTTTCCCTTATTTGCAATAACTAGTATAAGTCGAGGACAGCAGAAAAGGTCAAAAGCTATGTACATATGACCATGATGTTAAGTGAAATGAATCCCAAGATAGGGACACAACTGTTTTTTTCTTTCTTGCTATTGTTTTTAATGTATTTACAATGTACTATGTGATTTTTTTTTGCTTCTTTTGTATGTGCTTCCCCCAAGGTATAACCCCTGTTTTCACTGTATTTGATTCCGGTGCCCTGCATCTTGTATATACATTTTTCTAATTTGGGGAGGGGAAAGGAAATAACAAAATGCTGAAATAAGGATACAGGTTTACCCATTGTAACAATGAGATGTACTAGAAATGGTGTGGAAAATGAACTTTATAACTTGGGGGGGAGGGAGGAGTTAGGGAGGTAAGGAGGGTAGGAGTTGAAGGGGATAAACAAAGGAGGAGCTAACAATGCTCCATAGGAAATGTACTTATTACCTTACTCATATAACTGTAACCCCTGTGTACACTATTTTTACATAAATTTTTTTTCAAAAATCTTTAAAAAAATAAACAGAAATCAAGATAGCCAATAGGAACTACAGAAACAATCCAGTGAGGAGGAACTCTGTCTTTAGGGCCAGATTCCAACTCCAGGATGGGATTAGAGGTTTAATTAGCTTGTACCAAGTAACAAATTTATTTAAGGATAGACCCTTTGATTCTATGCCATAAAACCGTCCACTTCAAGAAAAACAAAATACCCCAAATGTAAATAAGAGAAGAAAAATATGTAGCAATTGCTGACTACGGAAGGACCCCTCGGTGGACTACAATGGCAGTCCTGAGCTAGATTTCCAGCAAGTTCCATTGTTTATGGAACAGTTCCTCCACTGATGCACACAAAGGGAAAAGGAGCCATGAGCAGCATCTCTAAAGTCTGCTCAAGCTAGGACCATTTGCTTTTCCTTCATAGCACTTTAATGGAACCTCTCCTAGGGCATGTATTAATTCCACCTTGAATTGTGTAAATTTTACAATGAGTCACAACATTCCTACTAACTTCACATGCTTGTACAACACAATTGAGTGTAGTTTGTTTTCATATCCCAGTTGCACTGTGCTTAATACCTTAAGCACAGAGCTCAAAAATATTAATTGAACAAATGAATAAGTAAATGAGGACGCAACCTTTCAAACCATCAAAAAAAAGATGTGATTCCATTTGAGAGGGAAGCATAATTTCACATTCCTACCTGTGGCCAAGGGCATTTATATGATACTTTTAAAATGAGAAGATGCCCGAGAAATAGTCCAGTCCTGAAAGTTAAATGAAAAGAAAAAAAGGCTTCAGTCTATTTTTCTGAAGCAAATGGCAGCTTACTGCAATGCCCATTTCATTCCTACTGTCTCTAGAGACCCGAGGAAAGTATCTGACCACAAACTTCCTTCTCTCTTACCAGATTTCTCGTAGTATTTTCAAGATGGAAAAAAGTTCTTTGAATTTTCTTCATCTGCTGGGGGAAAAATCATCTTATATGTGTCTCATTCCAGTGCTTACATGAAAAACAGTGTTTAGCTGATTAAAAAACAAGTTAGAATCAGCTACAAAATGATTCAATTGATAACCAACCATAGCTGCTAATGGATTTAAAATGATCAGAATTTAAAAGCAGTCTTTTAATGGGATAAAATCAGCTTTATGCCTTACCCAAATTATTCAAGTGCTATAAGATGTCAAAGGAATTTAAAGTTTAGAAATTAAGAAAAGGAAAAGAACATGTCTGAGTATACATACAGATAATATTCTTCTCACTGGGAACATGTTATGTTGGTCATTTTTTATATATACTATCTGTGACATTTAATATCTAACAGTAAGGTATAACTAAATAAAATATGAAGATCTTAGAAAACCTATATGGGCATATAACTTTGAAGAGCAAATAAAGGCAAAAGATTGTTGAAAATAATCTGATCCTACTAGCAATAATAGAAATTAGAATTATAATAGCAGTGATTTTTATTACATAATAATTTTCAAACTAACTGCTGATACTTGCAAAGATCCAATAGAACATTCATCCTTTACACTTCTGGTGAGAGTTAGGTTACAGTTCAACATAGTTATCAAGAGACTTAAAGCACTGCTATCTTCTGACCAATCTTTTTTTCACTTTGTAGAATCTATTCTAAGAAAGGACATAACTGGCTCTGATACAGTTTTTAAGCAGGTATTTATTATGCCAAGCTTCTTCCTTAATTGAAATTTTACTAGGGACCAGTCTTGGTTGATCATCTCCTACCTGTGCTTCCCTTTCCTCAGAGACTCCTTTAGTGTCTTCAAGTTTTTATTACTTTGTTGCTCCCCAACCCCTTCATAAGGCATAAACTACATAAATGAGAGAGCTACACTGAGAGGACATCTGCCCTTGCTAGCTTCTCTGAAATTACAACCAACTTTTAAAGCTACAGCAGCTCATCCACTGTCCTGCTAACATTGAGACCTACCATATAGAATAAGAAGAGTTTGCTGATAGAGAATTAGAGGATCCAAACATCATTTTTAAAGCAGGTTGCAAAGCAGGCCGGGGGGGGGCAATCAGTTATTTCTTTAAAAAAATGTCCCTCAACACAGTTTTATCATAAGCCTTAACACCAGCCCAAGTGGCATCTTCCCTAATTGCCTTAGCCATTCATGCAGACCATCGTCTCCAAAATGAGATTGACTGAATGTATGTATGATGTGTCACCTTTGGCACTCTTTGCTCCTACAAAAATTAGACAAGGTTGAAACAGTAAGATGTAGGCTGACTGTTGGCCTTTGGGATCCAACAAAAATAAAGAATGGAAGTACTCTGTAATAATATAAGGAAAAAATAAAAATGTATTTCTATAATCAGAAACCCAGAAAGGAGGGTGTATTGGGAAAGTAAGGGTGGTTGACAAAACACCTACCTCTAGTACAGACTTACATCTAATATTTCCTGGGTGTAAAGAATAAGCACACAGTCCATCTACCTCCCCCATTTCACTCCTTCCCATTGCCACATGGAAAACAACCTCATAAGCACACTTGGAACACACAACACCCACAACTAAACTTCATCCATGCCTCATGAAGCAACTTTTTCTTGTGCTCAGACATAGAGGAGACTAGGTAATGAAACATCAAAATGTTGAGAGTATGTTGGGGACCAAATTTTCTATTAGAAAATGTCACATGTACCTAGTATGTGATCTCCAATGGCAGAGTGAGTTCAAAGAGGACATGTTCCTTTGGTTCCCAAGTCAGTCCTGTCCCATTGTGAAGTGAAATTATAAGAAGATGAGAGATGCTCCACTAAACATGGAGCTCAGGGCAAAGCTCCCACCTGTCTGCGTCTGCCATTCGTTTAGGCATTCCTGAGTATAGAAGAAAAGAAATTGAAGTTCATTATGACCAATAGTTATTAAATATTTTCCTTTTCTTCATTCTGCAGTATTGATGACAGTGTTAAGTTGATCAATGTAGGATTAGTTTTCTAATTGTAGGGTATTTTTTATAGTTTTGTTAGTTTTTTCATAGATAAAAATAAGATGATTATTCCTCTGCCTGTAAATGTCATGCCAAGCTAGTGATAGAACGCAGGAATTATTGCCCACTGTTCATGCACCAGAAAGCAATCAAGAAAATGTATCAAAGACCTTGAAGTAAAAACAGACACCCTGAAAACATTACAGGATGGAATAGGAGAAACCCTAGGTCTCCTTGGCACAGGCCAAAATTTTCTTAATAAAGACCCAGAAACACAACAAATCAAAGAAAGGTTGGACAAATGGGATTGCATGAAACTGGAGAGCTTCTGCATGGCAAAGGACATAGCTGGCAAGATCAGTAGAAAGCCCACAGATTGGGAGAAGAACTTCACTAGCCATACAACAGACAAGGGCCTCATATCTAAAATATACTTAGAACTCAAAAAATTAAATCCTCCAAAAACAAATCCTCAAAGAAATAACTGCCCAGTTAATAAATGGGCTAAAGACTTAAAGAGAGACTTCTCTGAAGAGGAAATAAGAATGGCCAATAGACACATAAGAAATGCTCCGCTTCTCTGGCCATAAAAAATGCAAATCAAAACAACATTGAGATTCCACCTCACCCCAATTAGAGTGGCTATAATCAAGAACTCTAATAACAACAGATGCTGGAGGGGATGTGGCCAAAGGGAATGCTATTATACTGTTGGTGGGAGTGTCATCTTGTTCAACCTCTCTGGAAAGCAGTTTGGAGGTTTCTCAAAAAACTACACATGAAGCTCCCCTATGACCTAGCAATCCCACTTCTGGGCATTTACCCCAATGATCACAAACAAGGCCACATTAAAGCTACAAGCACAACTCTGTGTGTGTGTGTGTGTGTGTGTGTGTGTGTGTGTGTGTGTGTGTGTGTGTGTGTGTGTGTGTTGTAAAATGGAATTCTATGCTTCTATCAGAAAGAATGACACTGCCTCATTTGTAAGAAAATGGAAGGACTTGGAAAAAAATCATCTCATATTAAGTAAAACATAGTTCCCATGTTTTACCTTATTTTTAATAAGTAAATAATAATTTAATTATCTAGGATAATCTTAGGAAATGAGGAGAACAGCTCAATAGCTATGTACCATGGACTATATAAGATGATGCTGAGTTAAATGAAATCTAAGACATGGTCACAAGAGATTTTTCTTTGTTGTTATTCTCAATGTACTATATGATTTCTTTTTTCTTTTGTGTTTTCCCCCCTATGGTATATCCCTGTTGTCACTGCATTGTGTATTGTATAAACCCTGTGTATTGTATAAACATTTATCTGAACTAGGGAAGGGAAAGGGATCAACAAAATGTTGAGGCAAAGAACAAAGGGGGAACCAATGCAACAGCAATAATCACAAGGCAATATGTTGGAAATGATCTGTGCAACTGGGGGGAATTGAAAAGAGGAAAAGGATAAAAATGAGGGAGGGGAGAGCAAGTTAGACAAGAAATGTACTCACTACCTTACTTATGTAACTGTAACCCTTCTGTACATCACCTTGACCATAAAAGTAAATAAATAATAAAGGAAGAAAGAAAATTGTCTGGGAAAGTGACATTGTCAACATCACTTGTTTGTTACTTGTAAATAACTTGTACTGCTGGTATATTATTGTTAAGAGAAAATAAAGGCCACATGATTTTCTGGGCATGAGGACTTCTGGACTACATAACACAGCCAGTGGAAATATTGATACACGCATCCAGAAAAATACACTAAGAAAGATTTTATACATGTCCCCTAGATATAGAGGTACATTTCGTTACCCCAGGAAATGTGCTAAACTACAGAACTGAGAGGTTTGCTAGTTTCCAGATACCTTGGATGTTCTGTGGATTACAAATTTCTCCTGCCTTGGTTACAATTCCCTCTCCCAAGGAGCTGTGGGCATAATATAGAGTTAAATTGGCATAGTTCGTTCTACCATGTATTAATAAGCCAACGATGCATCGGAAGTAAGTAGTGGTTAGAGAGAACCAAAAGTCAGACGTCTTTCTCTGATAACTAATTTCTTGTTTTCTCTCTTAGTTCTTTTCATTTTTTATGTATGTGTATGTATGTATGTATGATTACCAGCCATGACCACTCTATCCATGAGTCTAATTTTATATTTAATATTAATGTGGAGGCAAAAGCCATTTCTGATAGCCAGCCCGAGCCTCCTTGCCTTTAGTTCATCATATAGCATTGCATTGAAGGGTCAAACTTGGGCCTGAATTTCCAAGTTCCTCTCCATTTCCTCACTCAGAGCAGGCAGTTATGGCTGGATTTGCACAGCAGTCACCCAGCCGCTGCAGGGGCTTGTGAAATGTAATCAGGGAGTAATGTTCTGTGTCAGCACTGTGAGGTCCCTGGAGCCAGGTGCTACATAAATACAAGGTATTCGAATATTTTGACCTGTGGGAGTGGATGGTGCTTTGATACATCTTCATCACACTGTATTGTGACAAGCCTCTGCAAAAAAGGCAGAAGACAATCAGCAGCTGGGTTTATCTTGCTGGGTAAGCCTCAGTGGGAGACAGTCATACCTGAATTGCAACCTGACATGGCTTACCATAGAAACCATGATTATCTCCATCTTTCATTAATTTCCTTTCTTTACAACTCCAAATATTCAGCCCTCACTGCCTTTCTTCATTAAACAGATCGCAGTATGTTTCAAATGAGCTATAAACTCTGTGCTTTTCTGGATAACTGAGAATTTAGGAATATGTAAAAATACATATATATATAAATCCTTTTATAGATTAGCTCTTATTAGTTCAAAAGATGATTCATGATTGTGTTCACCTTTCTGGATACCGGGGCCTTCAGAGATCTAGGTAATATCAAGGTGTATAAGGCAGAAGCATCTAAGTGATCTATGCAACTATTATGCTCCTCACGTGCAGAATAGCTAGGTGATAGGGATCTAGCTGCAACTGCAGCCAATACTGAATCTGTAATAACAGAACTACTGTAACACGGTCTGCTACAAATGAAATTCTAGATGAGAGTGGTGGTGCACAGCAGAGTTATTTTTATTTATTTATTCATCTAAAGCCTTGTGAGTTTAAAAAAACACATAAGCCTTGTGAGTTTTTTAAAAGTCTGGTTTGATTATGTTCACAGCAAACTTAGTAGGCTAGGCTTTTAGTATATGTTGACTAATAGCAACAGAAACTTCTTTGAAACCCTTGAGTGTCTTTACCAAATACTTACCTTGGCAAAGAGAGCTGTGGTAAGTGAATGCTTTTCCACAGCATTCCATAATTACCCAGTGTAGAAGCAGATTGGGATCAGGGCTCACCAGTCCAGAATTACAATCTCTAAGATGGAGATAGGGATAAAAATGGAATGCATTCCACATTGTACTCCTTCTGTACTATTTTTGCTTCTCACATACATGGGTGCACATCACACTTTTATACAAGCACATATTCCATCTGGAGTCCAGAATGCAAGTAAAGTCTTATCTTAAACTAGAACTTCAGAGAAATTGGGTCGTCTAGTTAGCTCATAGTAGAGAAATCAGTTACTTTAATTCAACACAAATGTGAACATATGAACCCAGAGGGTTATCATTTAACATTGATAATAGGATGGTTCTTTTTTTTCCAGATAAGGTAGAAATGTAAGGTAGAGATGCATGGATAGATAATCTGTAGGAATGGGTTTTCTAGCATGAGGCTTAGCAATGGTAGGGTAAGTGATTTGGGGGGAGGGAGGGCGGGATACTATAGTAACCTTCATAAAAATGTTTGCTTCCAAGATCTCTTTTTAATATGTTACTTCTTAGCAGATATCAAATCTCAGATCTGAAGTGCCAATTCTTTACATCGTTTTTCAAACAAATTGAAGTTCACAATAAATTATTCCAATAGCAGATGCAACGTGACTGATAGTTGCTTTTCTCAGAATGAAGTCCTTACTGAAAGTTCACTGCTTTGTCTTTAATCAGAAACCAGCCTGAGGAGATAAACGTATGAACTCTCCTCATGACCCTCTGCTGATTAAATTTTGTCCAAACGTGAGGCATTAAATGGAATGAAAGGGAAGAATATAGTTGGTTTTACTCTGTTTTCAACTGAGGAGGTTTATTTGTGAGATTGCTTTACATAAAAATGGCCGTGTGATAGCTTTAGACTTTATGCAAAATACAGGAAGTTTATTTGTATTCCTAGTGGATTCTAGTTCTTAGATTGCCAATGATCTACATTCATTAGATTAGTAATCGTTGTTGAGCAATTTATTAGTTAATGATTCCTTAACAAGATAACACAGATGAAATAGAAATTATAATGTGGTTATAATTTACAACATTAAATATAGGAAATAGACTTATATGTGCATTTGATACTGAGAATATCATATATGCCAGGATGGCTAGTGGGAGGAAAAGATTTTGAGTCATTAAAATAGAACCACAGAAATACAATTTGATTTTAGAGATGAAAAAAATCATGCTATAGGAAAGACTATCTTTTCAGCACCACATCATTAACTAGTAATCGAAGCAGGACCAGGACCTAACCTTTTAGGTGCTAGACAAAGTTATAGTGTTTATCCATTGAATCAATAGCCTTTGAAGGAAGGAAGGAAGGAAGGAATGGTATCAATGACTTTCAAATAAACCCTGGATGTGCCATTTGGAAATTAAATTTTAATGAAAGGCAGAAATTATCAGCCTTACTAAAGATTAGATAGACAAGCAGTATGAAATAGGTATATAAGTAAGTTGATGGATTGATAGATGATAGTTTGAGAGAGAGAGAGAGAGAGAGAGAGAGAGAGAGAGAGAGAGAGAGAGAGAGAGAGAGAGAGAAAGGTTGAATCCCCAGTCCCTAAATTTGACGATTACTGACAATTACACTCTTTGCTCTCCCCGGGGAGGAAATATTTCCTTTGTCTCTTAGAAAGTTTCTGTGTTCAGAAACAAATATTCTGGATAAAAACAATGTATGAGTCGTGTCTAGCCAAATGCTCAAACGTCTGTGTAAAATGTTTCCAATTATCCAATACCGTCTTTCTCTTGTCAATGAGTTTCAAAGAAAATGTGTGTGTGTGTGTGTGTGTGTGTGTGTGTGTGTGTGTGTGTGTGTGTGTGTGTGTGTATCTCCTCTTACATTGTGGAAATTCCAGAGGCCTCTTTTCTCATGGTCATTTAGGGAAGAAAATGGCATGTTAAGAAGAGAAGTACAGGCTATCCCCACAGGCTTTGCATGCTTTCACACCATTGTAAGGTGGCAGAACAAGAATACCGTTTCTCTGTCTTTCCTGCTCTTACTTTTAAGCAGCAAATCACACTTTAATGCACATTAAAACTATTAATCCTAAAACCCACTACCCATTAAGCCTGTGGTACTGTTGGATTACAAAGAAGTCAATTCTTACTTTCAGGATTTTGAAATTCATGACAGAGTTAATAGCTCAAAAGAATAATTTTCTGTTTCAAGGACCAGAATTTTTAAAGAATAAAGCATTTGTTGAAATGACAATTTTGATAAAACATAGGAGCACTAATTGTATACCCTATGCAATAAGTATGATAAGATTAGAAGCACTGCCAAAGTATACTTTTTATTTTATGTTATTTTATTGTAAGGCTGATTTACAGAGGGGTTACAGTTTCATATGTGAGGTAATGAGTACTTTGTCTGAGATTGTTATACCCTCTCTCATTTTCTCTCACTTTCCCTCCCCAACCCCTAACTCCAACCTTTGCCAACCTGTAAAGTTTATTTCCAATATACTGTCTTGTGAGTATTACTCTTGCATTGGTTCACCCTTTGTCCTTTGTCTCACCATTTTGTTATTTCCCTTCCTTTCCCCAAACCAGATAGACATATATACAAGACACAGGGTACTAAAATCAAAAATAGTGACAAGAGGGGATAAAACAAAGGGAAATGAAGGAAAAAAGAAATTTCACAGAGTAAATTTTAAAAAAAGGTATGTGTCCATACCTTGGAATTCATTTCGATTAGCATCATTTGATATGGTCATATACACATAGTTATTGAGCTATTGCTGCTGGTCCTGAGGATTGAACTCAGGTCTGGGCACTATCTCTGAGCTTCTTTGCTCAAGGCTAGCACTCTGCCTTCACTTCACTTCAGTAGCCACACCTTCACTTCCAGCTTCTTGGTGGTTAATTGGAGATTAACCAACATTTTTCCTAGGCTGGCATTGAACTGTGATCTTCAGATCTTAGTCTCCTACATAGCTAAGATTATAGATGTGAGCCTCCAGTGCTTGATCAGAGTATATTTTTTGCCACTTTAGTACCTTTAAAAAAATAAATAAATTTCAACCAGCTAGGAGGAAAGAACAGAGATGGCGTAGCAATGGAGAGAGCTGTTGCAAAGATATCTCTGCAGAAGGTACCTTTGGAGTTGGGAGGTCTGAGAGCAAGAGAGCAAGTTACCCCACTTCCATTACCCTCACTGGGGTGTGTGTGGGGGACAGAGAACTTGTCAGAAACAAGTCCCCCTCCAGCATAACCCTACAACTGCATGCAAAAATGGTGTTAGGTCAAGTGTGGACTGTCTGAGAACATTCAGTTAGAGCCTTCATAGCCTACAGGGGCTAGCCCGAGTGGGAATATTTGGCAGCTGTAGAGCAAACCAGATGTTGTTACATCTACACTATGGCAGATGCAAGATGCTAGTGAGCTAGTGGTTATAATATGATAGGGACAAGAGGAGCAAGGATTCAAAACAGATTTCCTAAAGCCAAAGGAGGCATGCACAGCTACAAACAAGGTGAAGGAGGAAGAACACAGCAGCTCAGACCTCTGCCTCCTTTCAAAGCCCCAGTGGTTTTAAGAGCCACAGTGGTCAGATTCAGACTTGTGAGAAGGAAAAAAAAAGATAAAACAAAAAAAGACTAAAACCAGGAGTATGAAATACCTTTGTTGACTCTCAATTCATTGTGAACTGTATAATTTAAGTCCAATTATGGAAAAAAAAAACATAACCGATGGAACCAATTTCTCATTCACAAATGTGAAGTCAACACCAAAGAAGGTAAATTGAATTTTATTCTCCTTCACTATGAATAAAGGAAGAGTCTCGATTATAACCCAGATATACTAACACCAAAAAAATCCATATTTTAGTTGCCAAAATTTGAAGTATCTCATAAAGCTAGCATAGAAGTTAGCACCTAGTAACAATTTCTAGCTATTAATTGAGCTGGAAGATAGTAACAATTTCTGGCTATTAATTGGTCCATCAATTGATCAATGAGCAAATGAAAGCTTTAGTCAATTGGGTCATGACATGTAGTGACAATATTTCCCAGGGCAGTGTTGATTCTACAACCATTACCACATCTGTGCCCCTACCGTCAGTGTGACAAAATTCTACTGTCCAATTTGTTACTTAATCCTCATAGACCTGCTTTGTAGCAAGGCTTTGAAGATGTTCTACTGTTTTGAATTTCTCAGGACTCAGGGATGATGAAGTTGTTGAAGCAACTACATGTACCACCTGGGTTAGGCTTTGTCTCAGTTCTGCAATCAAAAGTTCCTCTAATACTCATTATCTAAACTGTACACCTGGAATCTTGTTTAAGTAGTTCTGTGCTTTCTCCATTAGCTATATCCACTGTGCTCTGTTTCTCCTTCAGAATTTCACATGTCTCCAAAACTCATAATATATATATATATAATATATATAATATATATGGACATGGGGCTTGAACTGGGCCCTGTACCTCAGCTCTTCAGCTGAAGGCAGGCACTCTACCACTTAAACCACAGTGCCACTTCCAGTTTTCTGGTGGTTTATTGGAGAGAAGAGTCTCACAAACTTTCCTGCCCAGCTGGCTTTGAACTGTGATCCTCAGCTCTTAGCCTCCTGAATAGCTAGTATTGCAGGTGTGAGCCACTAGTGCCTGGCTTCCATCATGTTTCTTTAGTGCAATGTTAGGCACAGACTAACAAGGGACCAGATTTAAGTATAAATCATAATTCTATAGATATTTCTTTGATTTGTTCAGAAACTCCCAAGGGTCATATAGTCTGCCACAGAAGACCAAAAGCTATGATTTTATCTGTCATTATTTATTAATGGGTAGTGGGATGACATATTATCTGACATCAGGAGCCAACTTGGCAACTTTCCAATCTGTGGTATTAATAGAGATAAATGTATAGCCAAAGTGGTAAACTGGCTGAGACCCTACTAAAGACAGCTCAAAAGGAAGATCTGTTTGGCCATTTATTAAAGGCAACCTGTCTAAGTGCAGGTTGTGCACAATCAATGCAAGCAACTTGGCTCCCATCACTATGAATGCAATTAGTATTTGAATTTGTGACCCCCCCAAAGGGACAGTGTAAATTGATAAATGTGAGTGGTTAGCATAAGACTAACCAGATCTTAGGTAAGTATGGAGCTAACCAGAACCTATAGCTCTGGCCTTTGTAAGAATTATCCATGTACTCTTCTCTGAGTGCTTCAAGAAACTCCTTCTCTTGGTGGTGTAAAGTCAGAGCTGAAAACCTGGACAAAGCTGAGGGTGTACCTGAAATGCCTCTCCTGTCATCTGCCAATATCAGGACAGCTGGGGCTTTCACATGCACAGGTACTTTAATTTTGGTAGTTTGGACAGAAGTACAAGAGGAAGGTGTGCAGAGTTCAACTAACCTAGACTGTAATCAAACCTCTGTTTTGGTAACAGGAGGGCAATCCTGGCAGTGGCAAGTAGTAGTTAGGAATGTAGACTTAAGAAACAGATGCCTAACCCCTCTGTACAGTGTGTTCACAAAAAATAAAAATAAAAATAAAGTGTAGACAAATACAAATCTTACACTCCTTTAATTGTCCTCTTAAGTAGACAATAGAACTCATGACATGAAAAAGTTTCATATACTTGTTTACCAAAGCAAAAAAAAAAAAAAAAGAAACAGATGCCTGTTACCCCAGGCCAGTGCCATCACCCCTCTATGCCTCAGTTTCCTTCCATATCATATGGAAGCATTAGGTGGTTTTACATCCTGGGTCATAGTAAAGATAATCCATGTGCAGTCATTGGACACATAATGGCACAAGTTAAGCTTTCCATAAATATGACTATCATCAACACCAGCCCCACAGCCACTTCCGCAACGCTGAGGTGAAGGGGGAAGGCTGTGAAACACTTGCCTGTCAGCATTTACTCTCAGCAACAAAACAACTAACAACACGCAATGTAGATTCTCTTAAGTGTGAAATTCAAGCGCAAAGATAAGCACAGACCTATCCATCAATCAATATATTCAAAATAAGTTGTTTTCAATGGGTGACATGAAAAGCCTTTATTCTTTCTAAGTCTCTGTCAATTCCAACTCATTTCTTTTTTTAAAAAAATTATCTTGAAGTAGTTGTACAAAAAAGTTGCCATTTAACAAGGCAGTTGGTGAATATATCTTAATCCATATCATCCCTTACCACATTCTCACCCTTCTTTCCTCTGCCCACCTCTTCTCTCACTCTTCTTACTTTTGTAGAATATATATCGAATTCTTGACTTCACTCTCCTCCTCTTCTCCTCTTAATTTGTCTACCCCTTTCCTCTTGATCCCATCCTACCTCTTTCAAGTACCTTCCTGCTGTTTTATTTTGCAGAATTTTCACATTGCCTTACTAAGGAATTATACTGTATGAGTACTAAATGTACTGTATATACACACTCACACACACACAATGTAATTATATTCACCCACTAGAAAGAATGACATTATACCAGTTGTAAAGAAATGGAAAGACCTGGAAAAAATTACACTAAAAAATTACAGTAAACGAGGCCCAAAGAGACAAAGATACATGTTTTCCCTTCTATGTGGGAGCTGTATTTAGCGTATAAACTTATAAGAAAATACATTGGGTGGTATGCAAGTGTATGCTAATGTATTCACTGAAATATAATATTGTAAATTTAAGTCATGCCTGAAAGTCATGCCTCAGCTATAATTCTCTTCACACCAGTGAAGAACCTAAAACTAATTCTAGGCCCTCCTCATCTGTGCCTGGTGTACACAACTTCTCTGAGAGGTAGACAATAGTTTTATAATTTATACATTTTTTAGAAAGCAAGTCATATACACACAGGGACAAGATGGTAGCCAATAATGCAGTTATCAAAATATGTATATTATTTTTTTCTCCTGCTACCAAGTTTTACTCATGTCCTTTTTCCTATCCTTCTGTCTTCTTCACAGAGGAGCAAAGAATTCCCGGGATTGAAGACTGTAGAAATCTGGCATAATTTAAGAGGCAGGACTGAAAATAAAAAGCCTAAAAATATCTATTGTTATTTTCAACAGCAGTGAACAATGGTTGGATTGATCAGTGAACCAAAAGGAGGACAGCGTGGAAAGAAGAAATCCCCAGCATGCCCATCTGTTGATGGTGCTGGGGATAAAATCCCACTGGGAAATGAGACTTCATGACCCATGGGATCAGGTGACAGCAGCCAACAGTGTGGAATGGGTTAATATCTGCATCTCTTTTCCTCTCCTACCTGATGTTTTCTTGGAAAAGTATTAATTTTGGAACGTATCTTTTTAATTTTTAATTAATTAATTTATTTATTTTTGGGTCCGATCGTGGGGCCTGAACTCTGGGCCTGGGCACTGTCCCTCAGCTCTTCAGCTCAAGGCTAGCCTTCTACCACCTGAGCCACAGCGCCACTTCCGGCTTTTTTTTCTTTTTGCCTATGTGGTGCTGAGGAATCGAACCCAGGACCTCAGCCATGCAAGGCAAGCGCTCGACCACTGAGCCACTTTTCCAGCCCTCTTTTTAATATTTTAAAAAATAATTTTATTACCTGGAGATAGTTTTACAAAGGAGTTGCCATTTAGCAAAGCAGCTTGTGAATATAGTGTACAGAAATGTACATATCACCCTTTGGGAAGAAATAATTGTATTGTCAAAGTTTGTAGAGTTCAAAAGCTTTATAGACCATGATAATGACAATTCACCTTGTGAAGGTTAAAATATGTCTGTGACTTTAGCTAAGTATCACTCTACCACAATATTGTGAAGTTTATGTAATCACTTAATCTCAATAAAGAAATTTTTAAAAATTAAGAATTAAAATTAAAAATAATTTTATTACCTGTAGATAGTTTTACAAAGGAGGTGCCATTCAAACAAAGCAGCTCATGAATACAGTGCATCTTGATCAATGTCACCCCTTTCAACATTCTCACCCACCCCTCCCAACTCATCCCTTCCCTCATTTTTCTTAATTTTTCTTTTGCCATTTAACAAAGCAATTTATGTATGCAATGCATTTGGAACTTCTAAATCTAGTTTTCTTTCAGATCATTTGTCTTTCAACCAGGGGTTAGTACGTTCTTAGGCAGTGTAAAAAACACACTTAGACCTTTTGTATAGCATTACACAAAGTATCAAGTGTAGAAGAGTGATGGCTGAGGAATAACATGTGACTTGTGTTAAGTGTCCAGGGCTACATATTTGATCAAATTTCAAAGAAGATGGCATTAAGCCTGATGTTTAAATTGTAGCAGATGACAGAAATAGTCATTCTGTCATTGTCCTAAACCTGCTGACAGTTCACAGCAAGAGCCATTGTAATCACTGGAGAAAGACCGCTGTGGCCCTACCACAACCCAGCAAGAAGACAGCAAGAAAGCCCCGAGTCTTACAGTTCTGTTCCTTTTCCTTTTTTGTCCTATGAGGCAATTGCAGGCACAAGTTTATTAGCAGATAAAGCTAGTGCAGCTCCATGGACTACAGCCCAGCTGCTCTCTCCCTTCTCTAAAGTGCAATACAAATTAATTTGCCAAAACATCCAAGAGTCATCTTTGTACTAAATGGTGCATGATTAAAAAAACACACTATATGGCTATATCTGTATGCACCACATTCATTACCATGATGATTTGCTAAACATTTATGAGTCTATCTCTATCAGGGGTGGCAACAGTCTGGTGAAAGCCAGGCAGCTCCCAGACATGCACCACATGCTGCCTCCGGGAGGTAGACCTCAGATTTGTTTGCTGTTATTTTCAAGCAAAGTATTTCAAAGAAATATAAAGGATCAGGAGATCAGGCTTCTCTAATGCCCCAATTCATCAGTCCTAACCTCCATAGTATGTCAAGGTCTTGTGTGATTTTTCAAAGATTGTAATACGAATGAAAAAGTAGCATCTATGTATCAGCAAATACAAAAACAATCATAATCAGTAAAGACTCTAATTATCATAGTAGAGAGAGAAAGAGAGAGAATGGGAGAGAGGGAGACTCAGACTGAATGTAGGGGCTTAGTCATAGTTTATAAAACATTGATGATTTGGGGGGTACTATGATTTACTCCAGCAAATGGAAGAAATTCATGCATAAGCTATAGGGGAGGATATCTTCAGAGTGAATAACAGTGGCTAAATAATAGTTTCATTTGACTTTAAGACTCCTTTCATCTTACATAACTACCTGGCAATGTATTGCTGCTCATATTCCTTGGATTGATTGAGTTGTGAAAGGAGACACATGCAGACCCTAGATGCTGCTCAGAAACTCCCCAGAGAAGGATTCACCACATAGCTGCCAGTCTTGGAAGGGCTAAAGTCTGTTTAGGGGCAGACATGGCGCAAGCACTTCCTCCGGATATATACATGTCAGGCTTCTATTTACAGGAGAGCCAAAATGTCCTTGTTTCCCTGCCTGCACTCTTGCCTGCTTTCTGAAAGAAAGGGGAGGAGCTGGCTTTTACACAGGAGGCAATGGAAGTCTCCACTGTAATTAAATAATACAACATCAAAGTTGGCCGTGTCTCTAGCAAGACAGAGACTGCACGAGTCAAAGGTCTTTGTTTCCTTCCTTACAAATCATTGAATTCTGCTTTAAAAAAATGCAAAGAAGAAAAAAGAAAATGCTACCAGGCAGAACAAGAATGATGTTGAAGAAAAGTCAATAAAACAATTTGCTCTTCAAGGGACTAGCAGAGGTAATTTCCACTTTGATATTCCATATCTGCATCCTGGTTTGCACCTGATGTATCAGTTTCTAAAGAAGTATCTCTAATTCAACCTTTTTTTAAAAAACTTTTTTCTTTATTTTTGCTTATGTGGTGCTGGGGAATCGAACCCAGGGCCTCAGGCATGCAAGGCAAGCGCTATACCACTGAGCCACCTTCCCAGCCCTAATTCAACCTTTTGATTAAAATGTCTTGTTGGGTGAGGGTAAAGGCTTTTAGTTATCCCCATGAAGAATATCCTTGTTGGATTCCAGAAACAAAGGCATTACCAATTCCAGGGAAGAGGAGCATATGCACAGAATGATAAGAATCTCCTTAGGAGTCACTGGATCCATGGGTCAGTGAGTGCATTAGAACTCCCAATGAAAACAGCACAGGGATCAAAACGCCTGGCCATGTGCTGCTGTTCACAGGGTGCTAAACATTTCCCTTGTCAGTCAGCACCTCAGAACTTTATAGTCCATTCTGTGTGCAATGTACATAACAGGAAACTGAGTTTCATCCAAATAATTGGAACCCAGGATTACCCACTTTATATTACTTGCTTGGTAGCCAAGGCTGCATTACCCTAACTCCCAATTGTTCATTCATTCACCATCAGGGGGGAGTAAAGAGCTCTCTTAACAGGCACTGCATGCTGAGGCTGCAGGCAAAATGCCAAAACATCAGGACGATGTGGTCAAGTGATTTGAAAATGAAATCAATCATCTGCATGTTTAAGTGGCATAAAGCCAAATAACCAACTCACTAAATGTTTAAAGCTTGACCATTGCCTAAATCTTTATATAGCTCTGGGGGTAGCTTGAAATAAATTGCAGCTCCCTTGTATTACACGATGCTCATCTTGTCCTCTTGGGTATTCTTCCTTTGCCCTAATTCAAAAGCATTTATGTTTTCAAAAAAGTGAAAAATTGCTTCCTTTTTCGTGATTGCTGATAAGATTAAGTTGATTACAAACATCTTACTGGTTGAAAGGAGAAAAATAAAATTACATACTTGAGGATTTCTTGAGGAAGGACAAAACTGCTGATTCTCAGAGCCACATTTCCCCAGCCAAGATTACCACTAGATAGTTATATTATTCTATAGTCATATATGTAGAACTAAGCAATTCAGTAGGCATGGCTGTGGAAGAGGGGTACAAGTAGAGGAGGATGGCGATCCAGGAACATCACAAATAGAAACCCTTAGAGACTCCAGGGAGAGAGGTCCTGCAAAAAGGCCACAGTTGGTCCTGACCAGAAAAGGGAAAATCATCATTGGGAGGAGAGGGAAATGGAGTGGAAGAAGAAGTAGGAGGGAGGGAGGAAAGGAAAGAATGAACGAGGGAGGGGGGAGAGAGATTGATTGGCAAAGACAATGACAAAAGGCAGAAGCATGCTAATTTTACCACTAACAACCCACATCTACAGGGCAAAATGTATTGACCTTTGGATGAGGGAGGTAGAAGAGAAAAGGCCTCCTATTCATTCTGTCATTACAGACTATGTGTCTAAGAGAAGCTTTAGAATTTGGCAGAATCTAGGAAGAAGAAGCTTGCCACTTAATTAATACTGCTTTATGTTCATTAAACTATAGACTGTGTTAATAGTGCTTTTCAGACATTCCAAGCCAGGAAGGCTGGCAAAGAAGATGGGAAAATGCTGAGGTGTCCATATGCAAGGAGCTAATAATCTGGTGGGGGAGGAGGGTAACTGACCCCAGTCAACATCCATCCTGTAAGGTCCGCTCCTGGATGGCTAGCAGACTCCACCCTCCTCACAGCAAAGTCTCCACCCAGTACCTGCGTTACCTAGGCAACTGGGACACCTGGAAGAAGTCACATCTGCATCCGCTGAGGTCACATCTGAATTTGATGTGGCCACACCTTTCTCCGCCCATACCCTAGATAAGGCCTAGCCCAGGCCCAGACTCTCTCTCTGTTCTATTCTAGCTCTCTCTCTGTTCGTTTCTAGCTCTCTGCTCTCTCACTGCTCTATTCTAGCTCTCTCTGCTACCTATCTCCCTCACTGTTCTTTTCTAGCTCTCTCTGCTTTCTCTCTGCTCTAGCTCTTTCCTCTCTCTCTTTCCCAGGCCTTTCCCAGCCACATGGAGTGCCACCCTTGCCTGGTCCCATCAGGTCTACTAAAAAAACCTACCCCTTACCTGAATACCACGTGAGTGTTGCCGCTCTTACTCGGATACCTCTCTCTCTGCTCTTGTCTAGCTCTTCTCAAGTTCTTTTCTCTTTCTTTCCCCTCTCTCTTTCCCAGCTCTCTCTCTTTCCTAGGTCTTTTCCAGCCACGTGGAGTGCCAACCTTGCCTGGTCCCAGCAGGTCTACTGAATAAACCTACCCCTTACCTGAATACCACGTGCGTGCTGGTGCTGTTCTTACTCGGCTACCTCTTTTTAAAAACCTAACACATCCTTCATCTAAGTGGCCAGTACCTTCTGTCCTTAAGCAACTGAGCTCCCCATTAGATTCAACAAGGTTAACTGAGAACCCACTATTTCCTGAGACTTGCTAAGATTAAAATACTGAAATAGTCTCTAGTGAAAGTGTGATTCCAATCGCCTTTCAGCTGTTCCCATAATCTTTGAGGCCAGAGACCAGCTCTAGGTCTAGGAAGAGTTTCCAATTTCTGGTCCTAATTTGCTCTTACACTGTAAATGTTTAGACTTTAATCACTTCAGTCAAATGAAATTTTGCTTTGCTTTTCCCGTGCTAAGGTAAAAAGTTTCCCTATTTCTGTAGAGTAAAATATGCCATGAGCTTAGAAGAAGACAAAAGAAACATTATAGCAATATATGAGTAGGATATGACAGATAAAAATTACTATCCATGGGAAGAGGGGGAGATACATAGAGAGAGGAGTGGTAGGCAAACGCAGTCACAATGTTCCATGTACATAGGTAAAAATGGAACCAGTTAACTTGAGAGGAGGGATGGGGTTGGGACAGATGCAGGAGATTAAGGGGAGGGGTGATATTGGTTAAGATTCATTGTACTCATAAACTGACAAGTTGAAACTCCCTGTTCAGGCTTTTCTTGCAGCTGACTGACAGGAAGAGGCCATGGATTTGCCATCTGGGATTTCTGGTGCCTGCCCCCTAGTTAGTGGCCCCTTGTTCCCAGGGAGAGCTCACTGAGATGGAGGCATTGCATGCAGACAGCAGACATGTCTCCTGATTTCTGCTTGCCCTGGTTGGAGGAAGGATATAATTATCAATGCAGAGACTCTAAAAAGATGCACAGTATGGGGAAAAAGAGAGAGAAATTTCAAAACTATTAAACTATTACAGGAGGTGAATGATTAGTGAGAGAAGCAGGCTGTGTATTTGTATTCACTCAATAAACATGCACTGAGCACTTTTTGTATGGCATGCATTGGCTGTGGACTCTTCCTCTGGGACTTCACAATAAAGTAAGAGAAAAGTAGAGGTAGCAAATGAATAATTAATATAATTCAATTTTATAAGGGCTTCAAAAGCAGCTATCATTTCTTAAGAATCACACAGAATATTCATCCAAATAAAAGTTTTACAAAATTCTACTGACTACCAAATTTGTCCCAGATAAAAGGTTTCTGAAAATGAAAAAGGTAAATGTGTAAAGCAAGCATTTCTGTTAGATTTAATGGAGAAGGTCTGAAAAATATTGGAGTTAAGTCTTTTTTTTTAATGAAAAGAGACTATAGTAGAGAGGAAAAAGAAAGCCTACTAACATTAGGCTCTGACCCCTTGTATGGATACAAATGCTGAACAAAGCAAACAAAACCACAAAAAGCATACAGCAAAGTAGACAGTAAATTAGAAGCGAATGTATGTCTTCAACATTATGGAAGGTGTGGTATGTGAAATGAGAGAGGGAAGCCTGGTGGAGGAGAGCTGATAAGCCCTTCTCCATTGGACAAGTGATTTCATTCTGAGCCAATTAGAATACTACTTTCCCCCATCCCTGCCAGGAAAGACAGGGCCTGACATATAAGATCTACTTCTGAAATGCCATTAATTATCATTTAAAATAGCTTTGTGGAAATACTTTATGATGTTCCTGGAATACATGAGGAACAGCTTATAATAAGTGTCACTGTAATAGGAAAGGATAAAGAGACAGTTGTTAGTTATCAAGTTAGTATTTATTTAGTACACTCTGCAGGCCATGTGAAAAAATGAGGTCTGAAATAAGGTTGGTAGAAATGTAAGTAAGAAGTAGGGACATTTTCTGTTCCTAAATAGCTAACTTCAAACAGATAAAAGCCTTATTATTCAATACTCAAAAATTAAGTGCATAAAATGGTACAAATAAAGGAAAGAATTCTCATAAAGATAGGTAAGTTACAGTTGTTGCTACAAGGATCAGCTCTAAACACTGATGGTTTTTCCAGGCGCCAGTGGCTCACACCTGTAATCCTAGCTATTCAGGAGGCTGAGATCTGAGGATCATGGTTCAAAGCCAGCCTGGGCAGGAAAGTCTGTGAGAGATTCTTACCTCCAATTAACTACCAGAAAGCTGGAAGTGGCACTGTGGCACAAGTGGTAGAGCATTCGCCTTGAGCTAAAGAGCTCAGGGACAGTACCCAGGCTCAGAGTTCAAGCCCCATGGCCAGAAAACAAAACAAAAAATAAAAAAAAATTTAAAAAAAGACCTTGATGGGCTTTTTTTATGCTGGTCTTGGGTAGATGAGGTTTGGACAGATGGAGATGAGGACAATTAGCACTGAATCCAGTCTAGGTGGATGAGATTAAAGGAGATTAACATGTGCCCCCAAATGGTAGAAGAGAGAGAATTTGCATGAACTATCAAATGTATCTAGGGAAAGAAAAGCAAATAAAGAGACAAACTATTAGGAGACAATGAGCTAATCATTTGAAGCATTCAAATGATTAGAATCAGCCAAAGGCTAAAAGTATCTTTGGAAAGCAAGGAGAGTTGTACATATAGGACAAGGGGCCAGGTTTCTCCTAAGAGAGCAGAGAGAGGGGAGATGCCAGATAAAAGATTGTTCTTCCCCAGTGTGATGAGAGTTCCAAAGCTATGGCAGAAGAGGAGGAGCAGGGGAGAGTAAAGGGAGCCTGTATTCTGGCCACATTTGTCAGTGAGCTTCAGATTGGAGATACCAGGGCTGAGCAACTGTGGCCAGACAGGAATGAGGTCAGCAGAGGTGTGAAGAGGGGAGCTGAGACACCCAGGCCAATGGAGAAATGTGGATTTGCAGAAAAGCAATCATCTGTCTTCTTGCTAATGCTCCTTCCATCACCCTGCTTTCCCAGTTTCCAATTCCTCTTGCAGCGCAGCTTCACACAGGAAAGCAATCATCTACACAGTGGGGTAGGATTTACTCTTTCTGCTGCATTTCTTTACCCTGATTTTAGCTTTCATGTATTAGAATCAAATGAAAGTAAAGCTTACTGTCAGGATGCAATTCATGATGGGACAAGGCCCTTGGCATAGTGAGCTTCTGCAGGTGGCAGGTGTCTTCTCCTGGCTTTCTTAACTCCTACTTCACCCTGTAGCTGCCTCTACCCTCCTCAATCTCATCATCTCTGGATTGAACCATTTTTGTCTCCCACGAAGCCCATCATTGCTTTCTAAAACTCCCAGCTTAAAATCCGACTGGCTGGGTACTTTTTTTGCAACACTGATAAACACCTGCACAATAGAAGAAATGAGAAACCAAGGCAATGAAAGCCACATTATAGTGTCTCTGCTAAGCACACTGATATACGTCTGATTTCTCCGAAGAACTCAGTGAGCCAGACATTGCCATTCCTATTTATCTGAATATTGCTAGATGATGTAGCAGGAATTGTGGAATAGAACAAGTTTAGGAAGTGCTGACTGAGGAAGAAAAGTGGGAGAATAAGATCAAATCTGACCCAGTTTGGAAGAATGAACTGAAAAAGTAAAGAAAAGATTGCATCCTGAATTCAGCACAGCTCCCCCCCCCCGCCCGCTTTTGGTATGTACTGTGTAGTTCCCAAAGCATCATCTGAATGCAACACACTTCCTATCAAGTGTAGGGTGGAGCATGATAACGTTAGTCCAATCCCTGAAGCCTCTACGAGAAGGCTTGGAATTGTCTCACCAAGGGTTTGGATGGGGAGTTGCACTGGTAACCCCACAGGTAGTTGAAGAGAATCAACAAGTACACAAATATGTCCTTCTTCATAACTAAAGGGTTAGTCATATGTGAAAATCACAGCTATGTGAACATGTCAATGACCCAACCTAGCAGAACAGATCTGAAGGAAGCAAGTTATAAACAGCAGAGAGGCAGAATAGGAGATCATTCATAGCTAAACATTTTTGATATTCTGCTTCCTGAGGAGACAAGCCAGCTGACTCAGGGCCATGCAAGGTAGGGTGCTGAAGGTTCCTATCTGCTATCACCATGCTATTGTATCTAAATCAAAGTAAGAAATTAGGTCATGGTAGTTCAATGAAAGGTAATATCATGTGATCATTATTGTAATTATCTAGTGAGACATTTTATTGAATAGGGCTTTCTCAATGAGAATTTTAACATGAATTCAATAGTGCTACATTAACAGTTCCTCCAAAATATTACCAAATTAGTAATTTTTGTTATCCTAATTGACTTGTCAGCATTTTTCTTTTCAAGTTATTTTACAGCATTCTGCAATTTTTCAGAAGTTTTTAAAATAAATTCCCTATATAACTTAGGCTGCACACAGTAACTCAACCATTATCCTCAGTAATCTAATGATAATGAACAGGAAAGATTAGCTTTTCAATTATTTTTCCTATATAAATGAGACAGAAACAAAGAAAGAGCAGTTCAAACCACGTAGTTATCACGGGAGCCAATCCAATTGCCTTTATAAATTTTTAATTCTACAAATAATTGCACAAATACGCTTTTCATAAAAATTCCAATAATACAAATGAAAGTCCTCTATTACCATAATAGTTGATGTGACTCCTTGCTTTGGATGTCCATTGCTTCTACTTTAGTGTTTATCCTTCCAAAATATTTTCCTTGTATTTAACAAACTGTGTGTGTTTATCCATTATCCAAATATTCTTTAATGGATATAAATTCATATTTTCTTCTTTTATTCAAGGATTCTTTAATGGACATAAATTCATATTTTCTTCTTTTATCCAAGTATTCTTTAATGGACATAAATTCATATTTTCTTCTTCAATATCTTTGAGATGTAACGTGTTAAAATGTGATAGTCTACTATCTTTTGTTAATGCTACATTTTATTTGCATCAGGCCAACATGAGTTACTTTAAGAAGTAAGCTTGCAAATGCTAATGGCTACAACCATGGAAGTCTATGTCTTAGGCATAGGTTCTGTGAGGCAAGTCAACAGGCCACTTTTTCTATTGAGAAATCCACGCTCCTCCCTTTTAAATGCAAGCTGCCTGCTATGCCATTGTGGTTACTGCCCTCCAGTCGGCAAAAAAACATAGAGAAGGTACATCTACCTTTTCTAAATATCCTGCTCTAAAAATGACCCACATTGCTTTCATTCATCTTACACTAATGAGTTCAAAGGGAGATTTGAAAATTCTTTTTGGTTTTTTAAAAAATTTTATTGTCAGGGTGATGTACAGAGGGGTTACAGTTACATACATAAGGGAGTGGGTACATTTCTTGTCAAACTTGTTGCCCCCTCCCTTATTTTTCCCCACTTCCCCTCCCTTTACCCCCCCCCCTTAATTTGATTATTCTGCCATTGACAATTTGTCTCTGGTTTAATTCTTTTAAGTAATGCTCTAGTGAATGCTTTTATGCCTTCTTTTGTAAGGATGTGGATAAATAGTTTTCTAGTGTAGCAAGAGAGATATAAAGCATTCCTATAATCCCAGCATAAGAGAGGCTGAGACAGGAACACAACTTCAAGAACAACCTGGTTTTCATAGTGAGAACCTATCTAAAAAAGCAAGGACTAAAAATATAAATGGTAGAACTTGGTAATATGCACAAAGCTCTTGGTTCCAGCCCCAACACTGAAAAAAGACAAAGGAAAGAGAAAAGAGAACATGATTAATATAGCTGATTGTTAAGAGAATGTGCATAAGCCACTGTATCTTAAGAGATGTCTACACTTCCCTGTTCACTGCAGCACTATTCACAATAGCCAAGATAAAAGTCAACCAAGTTACCCACCAAACAATGAATGCATAAGGAAAATATTAATTATCTACCATGAAATATTATTCAGCCATAAAAAATATTAAGGAACAAATATACATACCTCTTAAGTTTGGCTACTGGAGAAGTAGACATAAAAGGATGAAAATTCAGGTTAACCCAGGCAAAAATGTAAACCCTATCTTAAAAATTAACACAAAAACAGTTGGGGTATGGGTCAAGTGCTTGCATAGTAAGCATGGGCCCTGAGTTAAAAACCCCAGTGGCACCAGAAAAAAAAAAAAAAAAAAAGACTGAACTCATCATTTGCAGCACCATAGACAGAATTGCAGAACATCACATTTAGGAAAATAATCAAAGCACAGAAAGGCAAATACTTCATGTTTGAAGTCCTTTTTGAGAGTAAAGGCAGTGATCTCATAGGAGAGGACAGAAGAGTAGCCACTGTGACTAGAAGGAGAGTGGGGAGGAGACAATTGCAACCAAATCAGTGAGACAGGAAGAAGTAGTTCCGGTACTGTCTGTGCCACAGGAGCATAGCCCTAGTCTACATCCACGCAGAATGCACTTCAAAATAGCTAGCAGAGTTCCTAATGCATAGCAATGATAAATAGTTGAGGATAAAGAATGCTAATTGCACTGATTAGATCATTGCATATTGTATACATGTGTTAAATCATTATACCATGACCAATAAATGTGCTTATATCCCATGTCAATTAAAAAAATTTGAAAAGATCATCTACATTTTTATGTTAATGAAAACTGCCAGAGTGCTTTCCAGAAAAGACTATCCAAATGCATATTCCACCAACAATGTATGGCTACTTCATACATTGAGCTGTTGTCAATCATTTACATTTCTACAGTATGATAAATAAGCCTGATATCTAAATGCTCTCATTGCATGTTCAAGATTTCATTATGCTACACATCCTTAAAATATGCAGTACCTATTTATATGGATGCATCAATGAAATATTATCCATAGTCTCTTGCAAATCTTCTGATTGCCAATATAGCAAGTGTTCAAATAGAACTATTACAGTGCTATTTAACTGAGATCATACTTGGAGCCAGTGCTATCCACATTACAGAATGAGATGTGAGAAAGCAAAATCCAGACCTCCAGAGTCAGTGCTGGTTATGATTAGGGATTCTTAACTGCCTGACCTTCAGTCTGTAAAAGACTTTGGAGGGGAAGGGAAAGGCTAGGAATATTAGAAAAGAATCTGGGAGCAAAGAATGAAGGAGATAGCAGATATATTTCTTCTGATCAAAGCTGTGGCCCAAAATTCAATGAAGATACTATCTGCCTCAGTGCTGTGTACTGTTGAGCAGGAGAATTGAAGCAAGAGGCAAAACACTGAAAATGATAGGGATGTCTGTTAAGGAGAGAACATGAAAAGAATGTGTCAGATCTGACCACTCACTTCTATCCTCAAAATGAAGACAATGATTGTAGGGCAGAGAAAAGAGATTTTATTCTGTGACCAGGCCATGCCAGAGGAAGACAGCACTTCAGTTCATCTTCAACCATCTTCTAGGGTAAAGACATTAGCACTATGTTCCAATCAGGAATGAATTAGCGATGGGGAGCAAAAGGAATGCATAAATAGTCCTAGTTGGGGAGAGGGGAGGTGACCCACCAGTTGGCCCTCCAGGGTTTCAGTGAAGTTTTTACTGCCATTCTTGAGGGGAACAATCTGGTTCCTATGGGAAGATTCATCCTGCCCCAGGGTGCAACCTCATCATTATAGGTACTTGTTCTTCTTTAGGGGTGATCTTTCCTGTTCCTGAGATGAGAGTTTGGGTGTCCTATCATAAAGACATTATCCATCTTTCCTTTCTTTACTGGAACCCAAGGTGATCCCAAGGTGACTATAGAGAAGAAAATGACAGCATGGAAACAAATATGAAATGGAAACAAGGATGCCACATTTTTCTTCTGCTTTTAGTGAATGTGTAGGACTAAGTAAGAAGTCAGTGCATTTTTACATCGACAACATTTAGAGTGTGAGTACTTATTGAGATTACCTATGAGAAATTCCTATCCTTAAGTATCGTCTACAGGGTTGAGGTTACCTGAGTTGTAATATTTTAATTACAGTACAGTGTTTTCTGTCAGAAACCTGTGATCTCTTGCCAGGCACTAATGGCTATGGCCTGTAGTTCTGGCTACTCAGGAGGCTGAGATCTGAAGATTGCAGTTTAAAGCCAGCCTGGGCAGGAAAGTCTATGCAGAGAGAGAGAAGAAAAAAAGAGATGGAGCTATGGCTCAAGTAGTAGAGGAGAAAAACTCAGGAAAGCACTCAGGCACTGAGTTCAAACCCCAGGAATAACACACACACAAAGATCTCTCCAATGGTCATGGCTTGCATCTCTTTCTGCTGTCTTAACATTTTTCCCTTCTAGGACTGTAGGCCTTGAAGAATTGTCTGATCATGGTGAGCTCCTATCTACAAAAGGCCAAGAAATGGTATTAAATAAATGTATTCCTCCCAATACATAATTTGAACTGTGTCTTCTGGAGCTTGGGGACAAAGAGGTAAAAAGTAACAGTTCCTAATTTTTTAATTTACTTTCTTGTTATTACAGAAGTAATATATAGAGGGATTGCAATGACACGAGTCAGATAATGATTACATTTCCGTTCATACAGTGTCATCTGTTCCCTTGTTCTCTCCCAGTCCCTCCCTCCCATCTCCACCTATGAATTGTAGAGTTCATTTTCATCCATGTCCAGTGAACTCTACTACTACACTTTTCCCCACTTTGTCCCTGGAGTTCTGTGCCCTCCCCCAACCCTCCCAAAGATATACATGTGACTACATCATACACAAGGTAAAGAAGACAGAATCATCATGGGGAGGAAGAGGGAGAATAAGGAAGGGATAGTGGGACAACAATGGGGGAAGAGAACAATGATCGACAACTAACATACTCATTGCCTTCCTCATGTAACTGTAACCTCTCTGTATAGCATCTTTACAATAAAATTAAAAAAAAATAAAAAACCTAAAAACTAAAAAAAAAATGTCTTTTTTGCTAAACATTTTTTGACGGAAAAATGAGTGTGTGATTTCCCTAGACCAGAAGTTATCTATACAAAATAAAGCCTGGCTTGCGTTCATTTAATCCCATTCTGAAAATCACATTGGGTGGGAGAGGGGTTGAAACAATCTTACTTGAAAGAGGTGTGAAGTATCACTTCACATTCTGGCTCAGGAAGGAATGAGAATTACTTTGCTTGAAGTGTCCAATTTGTATTATAAGGTGAGCCAGAGGAGCAGACCCCAGCGATGGGGCACATGACCTTCCTAAGAATCCACACATGTGTCTTGCATAGCAAGATATGACAGTGAAGGGTTGAGTCCCGCCTTATTCCCCAGGGTCAAGCAAAGCACCAGGTGTGTGCTCACAGACTTGTCCATAGGCAGGTCATTCAGACCTTGGCCCCCAGGAGACAAAAGCCCCCACATCCAGCTTCCACTATGGGGCTGGCCAAGGACATCACCCTTGATCCCAAGGAGACCATAACCCATTTTTTATTCTCTGCTTCCTTGGTAAGCCCTATATAAGCCCACCCCAAAATCCAGTCCCTTGTACAACCTCCAAACCCGCGGGAAGGACTGTGTCCCTCACTGTTCCTCAATAAACAGTCCTCACCTTTTCCTTTCCTTTTGCCCCCATTTTCCCAACAGACACTATCAGGCAACTACTGCATATACAGCATATACTTCTCTTATATCCCAACTGTTGTAGATTTTAGACTTTGTGCCCAAATTCTTGTGTGTGGGGTTTTTTTTGTTTGTTTTTCTTTTGTCGGTCATGGGGATTGAACTCTGGGCCTGGGTGTTGTCCCTGTGCTCTTCAGCTCAAGACAAGTGCTCTACCACTTGAACCACAGTGCCACTTCTGGTTTTTCCAGTGGTTAATTGGGGATAAGAGTCTCAAAGACTTTCCTGCCTGGGCTGGCTTTGAATGGAGGTCTCAGCCTCCTCAGTAGCTAGGATTACAGGCATGAGCCACTGGCGCCTGGCTAAATTCTTGTTTCTTATAGGTCAGGTCCAGCCAATATACCAAATAACGAGACCAATGATAGTGAAGGGTGGAGAAATGAAGTACAAGCACAGGCATACTGGATGAAGTGGAAACATTTCAGCCTGTCTTCCCTATCAGACATTTATTTGCTTCAGGCTTAATTAGAAGGAAGAATTGGTAGAAATTAGTACTTATTAAATCATCCCAGGACAAGTGGATTAGTGGTGGTAGCAACAGGTGATCTAGTAGCTCTTTGTCTCAAGTATGGTGAAGTGGACCCTTATTCCAATAAGTTTCATTGCTTCCCAGCAGGTGGTCCAAGTCTCCTGTCCTTCCTAGGTTCCAAGATGGCTGCCAAGTGACAATAGGAGAACATGCTGAGAACAAAGGACACAGATACAATGTGATGATTGGGATCCTCTCAGTTCATTCATGGGCCCAAGAAAGGAGTCAGTGCTTTTGAACAAATGTAGCTTTTAAGTATTTATTTCACAAATCCTCCCTCATGTCAACTGGCGGGATTCCATGACATACTAGTAAGTAGGAGAACAGAAAAGCAAAGGCTGAGAACATTGTTATGGTGGGAAGGGATTCATGACATTATTTCATCACATTAATTATTCATCACATTAATTCCTGTGTAGTCTAGCTCGGAAGTTTATAACTTCTACATGACCTGTACAGGCTGAAAACCACAAGGACAATGATAAGGTGAGCCCAGGAAAACAAAACAGGGGCTCTTCCAAATTTGACAAATTAAGATTCATTGACAAAAATGTACACTGAGCTTTGAATTTGTTGGGATTTCATGAAACTAGAGTAGCACTTGGCAAGGACTCCCATCTCAGTGCATAACAGGATGAAGGTTAACAGAAAGCAAAAACTAGCTGGTCCCCTCAGGTAGAGAGAGGAGGCGTGAACTGTGTAGCCATTTCAGACAATGCTTTTTGCCTGACTACTGCTAGATCCTCTGAAAATGGAGAAAAATAATGACCCTCAAGCAAACTACCAGACTCGAATTCTCAAGAAAAATACATTAGTGATTATCTGAATTCAATGGACACACATTGTCTACCTATATTGGAAAACTTTTCAACTTGACATAGTGCATCTCTAAATGAGCTAATATATTCTAACTACTTAGAAATGGGTCTGGCATAGAATAAATGCTCAATAAGTGATGACACTGTTGGTGCTGCTATTACAAATATTAAAAGTTACAACTTCTGTATATACAAAAATGAAAATTATCTTCTGGGTGATTGTGGTTAACACTTTGTCATCCAAGTATGATGCTAAATTAAAAGTGTTTTAGTCCCCTGAAGAGGGTAAATTGTGTGTGTGTCTGCAAATTTTTTAAGGAAATTTTCAGTAGAAATAAATGAACTTCAACTCAATAAAAACCATTGGTCATGATAGAACCTATAACTCTGCCAGGTAGAAGCCACTCTATTTCTGTGAAAACCAGGTGTTGATGTTAAGATTGCACCTCAAAAACATCTATTCTTTTCTAGTAATTGTGCCATGAAATAGGCATGAAGGAGCAGCTATAAAGTCAGGCAAGCTGGAAAGAGCTTTCCTCTCTGTAATGAGCAGCTAGGGCATAATAACCTCAGGCAGTGAAAAGTGATCCAAAACAAGACTGCAGTCCTTTAGAATAGACTTGGGTGTGGGTGATTGACAGTCTCTCACTAATCACAACTTCTCAGCAATTGATGGCAATAAAACCCAACTCTATTTAGAGTCACCCTTTCCTATGGAAAGTTGCTGGACAGAGAAGCCTCAAATGGCTACCTGTTCCATTGTGGGAAAATTAAAAGAAATGGTATAATTACCTCTTCTTGGAAGGTGAGAACATTTTTGAGATGCCAGAAACTCAAGTTTTTACCAACAGGACCTATTAGTAACCTGCACGCATAAAACTCCAAGGGGTCTCCTCCACATGTGTAGGAACTAAGTATCAAAGCAATACAGAAAGAATAAGGTGCCAGCCACTTTAAGACTTAACTCTAGTGATCACACTGGTAGGCACAAAGTGAGTGCTTCCTTAATAGTACTATTCCATGATTGCTTTTTGTCCTATAACTTCTTAAAGAATTATATTCATGAGCATAAATGTGCCATCTGATAAGAATAGGTAGGTTAACTTCTTACATTTACAGATAGAGAAACTGAGTGTGCTACCATCTCTATCTCTATGTGTGTGTCTTCTTCTGTGAGTAAAGACACACAGAAGAGATCCTGAGTCTTCCAATCTACAAAGACACAGCATAGAGAATCGTGGTCATCTTGATGGGAAAGACTAGAATTTTGCCCCGTTGGATAGCAATCTAGCAGGAGTGAGATGGAGGGCAAAGTGGGCAATGGAAAAAAATGGGTCTACAACATTGGCACATGGACTAGTGTGTTCGAACAAGGTGTGGTACAACAAGTGTGTTCCCCTGTAGATAACACCTCTATTGTGTACTAATAAATAAGAAGTTAACAGGGCAGTGCTAGCACAATGCTTATACATAATACCCAACATGCTTTTTGAGAAAGTTCAAAGATATTTCCTGAAGGAGAAAAAAATGAGGTAGTAGTGAAGGAGGGATGGAGGGATAAAGGAGGAGGTAAAGGAGAGACAGAAGGAAAGAAAATGTAAAGGAAGGGAAAATATGAATAAAGAATGAATGGAATGCTATCCTCTCATTTTGCGATGAATTTGAACTATTTAAGGCAACTGAAGCTCAAAAACTCAAATTGACCAAAGTGAGCAGAGAGGTTGGTGTTGCCCAAGTCACAGTTATGCATCTCTAAACATGTAGGGGGGAAAAATAGTATTAGCCTGGAAACTTTGGCTCACGCCCATAATCCTAGCTATGCCAGAGACTGAGATATAAGGGCTACAGTTCAAAGCCAACTCAGGCAGAAAAATCTGAGAGCCTCTTAACTCAATTACCCATCACAAAAAGTTAGGAGTAGAGGTTTGGTTCAAGTAGTAGAGGTCTAGCTTTGAGAGAAACAAAACAAAAGCCTTATCAGAATTTAAAGCCTAATTTCAAGCCCCAGTATTCAATATTAAAAAAAAACTAAGCCAGACATCAGTGCTTCACACCTGTAATCCAGGCTACTGAGGAAATTGAGGTCTGGGGGTTGCAGTCTAAAGGTAGCCTGTGCATATATCCAGCAAAAAGCCAGAAGTAGAGGTGTGATTCTAATGATATCACTCCATCCTTGAGTGGAAAAGCCCAGCAAGAAAGGAAGGCACTGAGATTAAGTACCAGTATTGATGCATGCATACACACACACACACACACACACACACACACACACACACACACACACACACGTGTATACACACGTGGCATTGTGTAAATAAGTGAGTTAAGAAAAGGATAGAAGGATGGAAATTCACAGTAAGTGCTGGCATTCTATGAACTAAATGACATTTGAGCTTATGTCAGGCGTGGAAAAAGTTGTATTTAAAATAAGGGAAATTATGTCTTAGAACCTGACTGCAGACTCAGTGTTTGTGCTTTCCTAATATTTATATCTGAAAGTCCGAATCTCCAGTGTGATACTATTTAGAGATAATGCTTTGGGAAAGTAATTAGGGTTATAGGAATTTGTGAGGGTAGGGCCCTCACTATAGGTTACCCTTGTAAGGAGAGACACTGGGCCAGGTGCCCTTGGCGTAGGCCTGTAATCCTAGCTACTCAGAAACCTGTTACCTAAGTACTGCAGTTCAAAGCTTGCCCAGGCAGGAAAGTCCATGAGGCTTTAATTTACCACTAAAAACACAAAAATGGAGCTGTGGCTCAAGTGGCAGAGCACTAACCTTGGGCAAAAAAAGCTCAGTAACAACGCCCAGGTGCTGAGGCAAGCAGGGGAAATAAAGAAAATGAAAAAAATTAAAGGAAGGAAGAGAAAAAGAAGAGACTCATGAGAACCCGTGCTCTTGCTGTCCCTCTCTCCTTACCCAGTTCCCAGGCCTGTGAGAGAAGAGTGAAGAGAGATGTCCATTAGCCAAGAAGAGAGTCTTCAACAGAACTGGACTCTTTTATCACCCTGACCTTGAATTTCAAACCTTTAGAACTGTGAGAAAATACGTATCTATGATTTAAGTCTTTTGGTCTGTGGCATTTTGTTATAGCAGCCTGAATCAGAATGAGAAAGGGGGGAGAGAGAGAAAGAATAATTACAATGGTCTTTTTTTACTTCCCATCTGGAATATCTCCTGTCTTTCTGTTTCCAAGCACACACACACACACACACACACACACACACACACACACACACACACACACACACACACACACACACACACACCTCTTCCTCTTACAATTACTTACATTCTTTGTAAACCTTTTCACATTCCACCACCTTCTGCAGCTTCTCAGGTCCTGTAGCAGTCAGAGTGATTATGATTTCTTAGTCCACCCAAAGTATTGTAGAATTGTTACTTTGTAGTGGGGCTTGAACTCTGGGCCTGGGCGCTGTCCCTCAGCTCTTCAGCTCAAGGCTAGCACTCTACCACTTGAGTCACAGTGCCACTTTGAGCTTTTCCTGCTTATGTGGTCCTGAGGAATGGAACCCAGGGCCTCATGCATGCAAGGCAAGCACTCTCCCACTGAGCCACCTTCCCAGCCCCAAATTGTTACTTTTTATTCTGTTCACCAGTTGCTAAGGAAATAACTCATTCTAATTCCACCTAGACTTTGAGCACCCAGAAAGCAAGGGTCTGAGGCTCATTCCTCTGTCATTTTGTCATGTCTAATGTTATTTCTAATTCTCAGCAGCTGTTGAGTATAGAAGATCCATAAAACTCTCTTCAGTCAGGGAAGAGACTGGCAGCTCTTAACAGGGACAGTATGCAGCTTTTCCTCCTCTAAGATTAAAATGAAGAAAGAAAGAAACTGCCTGCAGATCCCACCAGCCTTCTGAGCATCCAGAAATCAATACCCACAAAGGGTGTTGTCATAGGGTCACATCCTGGGGGAGGGGCGGGGAGGGAGGACACACTCATTGGAGCCACCAGTAGGTGACCCACCGATGCAGTAACTTCTCAAAGCTGCCTTCACCAGCCTCCCGGCACAGAGCCAGGTCAGGCACGGGCAAGGGGCAGCTTGCTAAGTTTGGTCCTAACTCCTGAAGTGTTGTCTGTGTCTGTCAAGAAAGGAAAGAAAGGTGAATTATCTCAGTCCAGGGCTGCAAGGTAGAAGAGGAACAAATAGCCACTTGTACCGCTGCCAGATAAGGGAGGGGGAAGAATGGCAAAGCAAGAATAAAAGACCGGCAATCAATGAGTGCTGTTCCACCTGTGCAGAGGAGGAGGCTGGGGAACAGCTCTCTGCATGCGGAATGCATCACGATCTTAATCCCCACAGGCAGAGACAAGTAGCCAAGTAGCGAGTAGAGTATTGAAATATGAGATCAGCATAACATCGCCAGCTTTGCAGCACACACGACTGCATGAAGAATGGGAATCTGGAACTCAATTAGAAACTCAGACATGCCCAAATCAGCAGTTGTAAGAGCAGCCATGATATGTCATAAACCTAAGCCATGATACGGGCTGGGCTGGCTCCTCTTCTTACCCCTACCTCTGCCTCTAAGCCCCTCCCAGCCACATCTCTCTATTTTCCCCTCCTTTGAGAGACACCAGAGCATCCAACTCAAGGAAGGTAACAAAATAGTGAAAGTCTTGAGAAAGAAATTGAGGAAGCCCGAGGTGGAATGATTGCATGGTAAAGGGAAAGAAAAAGAAGAACAACCAGCAAAGTTAATTGAAGACCTGTGCAAGCCACTTTGACATTTTTCATTCCGGCATTATCTTTTTGCCCAGCAGCTGCAGCTGTTCACCTGCTTTCATCACTGGCATAAACAGTCCACATCTGCAATTACAAGGACCCAGGGAGCAAGCATTAGTATGCCACATACAGACCGGGGAAAGGTGTAATGCTGGGCTTCTACTTGCCTTAGAAGTCCCTAGCAGACATGGCCAGGAACAAAGGGAAAAGGAATAAAGAAAAGCCAAACCTCTGTTGGATGCCTGAACCCATGTCTGAAGGATGCGGTCACATGACAATGTCAGAATCAAAGGAGAGGGAAAAGAGGAAAGACAAGATGCAGTTGGAGTCTGAGGCTAAACCTTTTTAAGAGCCATCTTAAGGAATTAATTACCCACCAAGAGGTTCAGGCTAATTTTAGAGAGAGCTTAAATAATAACAAGCCAAGTCAAAGCCAAGTATACAGGGAGCAAAAGGAGAAGGAAACCTATTGAATATGCTTTTCTTTTTCCTCTCACCTTATCTATCAGACAGAAGAACATATCAGATTCATAAAACCAACTCCTCTAACCATCTCGGGTTGATGTAACAACCTAGTGTTACAGTCTTATGAGAACTTCCTTTGTGAAGTCAGCCAACTCAAGATTATATTAAGAAAATTGACAAGAAATATGTAAAAACCTTGGTGACCAATAGCAGGGAGCTAGCTAAAGGAATTGGCATTTCTTCAAATGGAATAAATCTATAAAACAAGATCTTCCTAAAGAGAAATGTTGGAGCACAGGGGTCTCTGAAGCACATAAAACATTTGTTGCCTGTGAATAGGCATTTCTACCCAGATGGGGAGAGCTAGTTCTTGGGTCTGTGTTGTATGTCTATGCTAACTCATGGATTGTGGTTGGCCTCTTACAAAATCCTGAATTCCTCACTGAGCCCTAAAATGCTGGTTCTGATAAACTTGGAAATTCAGCAAACAATATTAGATGATTTGGGAAACCTTTATTTTCTCTCCTTACTAACTGAAACCCAATTTTTCTGCTTTAAAAAAAATAAAGCTAAAAGCCCTTCAGTTTTCAAATGTCCTGGCATATAAATTGGCTCAGATTAACAAGACTTAAGCAGAAAGCAGTATATAAAGGAGCAATCACTTGGCACATACCTTTTACCCATCTTGTGACCGTGAGAGAGTGAAGATGAGGTCAGAACCCACATGCTTAGGGCCACTGAGCAGGAAGCAGAGCACCTGGCTCCCAGCTGGCACTGTGGGTCACAGTACCTGCCCCATACCATCTGCCTCACTTCCTATCAGATGACAAGAAATAGAATAAGAAAAAAACATCTTCTCTATTACTTTATCCAGCCAGTTCCTAACTTTAATAAGAGATATCCCTTAAAATTGGGGAGACTCAAAAATCCCCTCCAAACTCCAGCCTGCCCCAAATGTAAGTTATCTGGTTAGTTTATGTATCTGATTAAATAAAGACACACCAAAATGAATGGCTACTTGGAACGGATGAGTGTGTCCTGATTGGAAAGGCATCTAAACCACATTAAGATGAGATCATCCTAGATAAAGGGGTCCTTAAATCTAATTTCACTGGCATCCTCAAAAGGACAGGGGGATTTGGACATAAAGACACAGGGAAAATGGCCTGTGAGGATGGAGTCAGAGTTTGGATGAATGCCAGATAGTACAACAACGGGAGGCTAGCAGAGGGACACGGAGCGGACCCTCCTTCACAGCCACTCATAGGAAACAACCCACTGATGCCTCAATTCCAATGTCTGGCTTTTTTAACTTGGAGAGAATCAATTTCTGTTATTTTAAGTCACCGTTTATGGTCCTTTGTTTCAACAGCACAAACAGAGGAATGAACTTCGTTCTCCCCTTGTCTGTTTACAAAGGTGGATTTTTTTCTATCACATGTTTCGAGAATGAGACCCAGTTTGAGGAATACTAAATTGCATTCAATCTAAGCCTTATGGAGTAGGGCAGAATCAAGGCTCCCTGGAAACGTCTTCACCATTCCCGGGCTTCACATTTGTGGAGGAGGCAAAGAGAGAAAAGAGTCTCAAGAGAAATGGAAGCTATGCCTTGCCCTGGAGGATGGCTCCAGACTGCAGCAGTGATAACCCTGGGCCAGCTGGGGCCATGAGACCAGACCACTCAGAAGGCTTGGTGAGCCTAACGATGTCAAGAAAACACAGTAATTGTGTAATACCAACAATAGAAATGACTACTCAATATTCCTGTGTAATTTTGGCAACCCCATTTGGAAAATTACATAGCTGATGGTGTTTAACATATATCAATATTTAAATGACCAACAATAAAAAATTTGAAGGGGAGGAGTATGGGAAGGGATGGGAAGGGGAAACAACGAGGAAACAACAATGGTTGATAAGAAATGCACTCCTTATCTTGCCCATGTAATTGTAACTCCTCTGTACAGTATTCTCACAATAAAAAAATAAAAATAAATAAATAAAAAATCTGATAAGTAAGTGTTATCATCCCATTCCATGGCATTATCAGTGGGAATTGGCCTGGAGCTGGTGGTTCACACCTGTATTCCTAACTTTCAGAAGGCTGAGAGGGCTGAAGGCTGATTATCTTGGTTTGAAGCCAGCCTAGGCAGGAAAGCCCGTGAGACTCTTATCTCCAGTAACCACCAAAAACCTGGAGCTGCGGCTCAAGAGCACTGTCTTGAGCAAAAACCCTCAGGGACCATAAAGAGGACCTGAGTTCAAGCCCAGAAACAGAGGACAAAAAATGAAAACAATACTATGGGAAGAAATTCAGTCTGGTTTTATAGTGTATTTCCATTTGTTGGTGAGAAAAATTTTATGATAGGTCCATATACAAAGAAAGTGAAAAATAAATTCATTTTAGAATGTACTAGTAAATCTCTCTATGTCAGAAATCTCAAAAGTAAAATAATGTAACAGGAGCCATCTGTAGGACTTTGATGATGCATATGGATCCAAACACACAGCATGCAATAAACCAGTATTCTCAGAAAAATAAGCAAGAAGCGACAGGCTAAAAATTCATGGTAGAGCCATTGAACTAGCATGAATGAAATTATTCTCTTTTTTATTTGAGTGACCAGAAACCTCCTTGAGGCTTATGACTCTAAGGGCTTCATTTCTTGTTTGTATTGTTTTGTTTGCTTTATGCTTTCAGTGGTACTGAAGTTTGAACTCATGGACTCATTCTTGCTAGGCAGGTGCTTGCCTAGTTCAGCCATCCTCCAGCTATACTATAGGTATTTTCAAGTTAGGTTTTGTGTGGTTGCCATATTTGACCTAAGATCATGATTCTCCTACCGACAACCTCCCTGCATAGCTGGTATTATAGGTATGTACCTCCACACATATCTAATCTTTGTGAACATTAATGTCTGAAAGCAAAGCCAAGTCTGGACCACTGGAAAGTCCACAGAGGGCAACATTGAAAATAGGTAATCATGGGTTTGTTGAACTGATATAACAATATAGATGCTCACAAGGACTCATGAAGACCAAAACAGGACAAGCATTTTTTAAACTACCACACAGTGTCAGGACCAGTGAAGTCATGATAGCTGGGAAATCAATAAACAGAAAGTGTCTATTAAAGAGATTTCAACTGGTGGCCCAAGGCTGTAATCCGAGATACTCAGGAGGCTGAGATCTGAGGATCAAGGTTTGAAGCTAACCTAGGCAGGAAAGTCTGGGAGACGCTTATCAGCAATTAACTCTCCCCAAAACCTGGAAGTGCAGCTATAGCTCAAGTGATAGAGTGCTAGCCTTGAGTAAAGAAGCTAAGGGACAGGTCTGGGAATGTGACTTAATGGTAGAATGCTTGCCTAGCATGCATGAAGCCCTGGATTCAACTCCTCAGTACCACATAAACAGAAAAGGCCAGAAGTGGCACTGTGGCTCAAGTGATAGAGTGCTAGCCTTAAGCAAAAGATGCTCAGGGACAGTGCCCAAGCCCTGAATTCAAGGCTCAGGACTGACCAAATAAAAAAACTATAAAAAGAAGAAGCTAAGGGACAGTCTGAGTTCAAATCCCAGGATCAGAACACACACACACACACACACACACACACACACACACACACACACACACACAAATGTAAAGTAGGTTAGTGTTAGGCAAAAAGGTAAAAGATATTTTAAAAAAAATAGGCTGCACAAGATATTTTACTTTTTCCACACTCAGGAATTTTAAAAGAAGGGTGCTGGAAACAAACAAGTCTTGCCTAGACCTCTTTTCCTGCAGAGAATTGTCCCACTCTGGTCCAACATCTTCCTCTACCTGGTATGCTCCAGGCTTCCCCTGCCCTCTCTGTATTTTTGTTTTGTTTTTATTTTTTGGATGAGCTATTGAAAGTCTGCCCTGAGATTTGCCTCACCTTGGAGTGTCTTATCTTTGCATCATTAAATTCTGATCATAGCTTTCATTATATACAGAGAAAGCCTGAAGTCTGAAAAGTCAATGGAAGAAGACCCAGGCTGCTGAGTGTGTGTGTGGAGGGGGGTGTGGGGGTGTGGGGGTGTGAGTGGGTGTGTGGGTGTGTGGGGGTGTGTAGGGGTGGGGGTGGGGTGTGTGGGTGTGGGTGTGGAGTGGGTGGGTGTGGGTGGGTGTGTGGGTGTGGGGTGGGTGGGTATGGGTGTGTGTGGGGGGGTGGGGGGGTGGGTGTGTGGGGGTGTGGGGGGTGTGGAGGTGGGGGGGTGTGGGTGTGGGGGGATGGGTGCATGTGGGGGGGTGTGGGTGGGGGGGTGTGTATGGGTGTGGGGGGGTGTGGGTGTGCACGTGCACGTGCACGAAGGCACACTCCCAGCTTTGCATGCTATGTCCAGAAGGAGGGCTTCTTTTTTAAAGGATGGCCAGGCTGTTAGCAGCAACTACACTGAAGATCTCATGTGAAGTCAGATCTACAGATGCTAGATTTCAAAAATTAGGCTTGATGTGCAGAATATATTAAAAATGTATCCCAATTCAAGCAAAAAACTTGAAGCAATAAATGCCCCAGCTCCCTCAGATTTAACAAATTCATTCTCCAATGGAAGCTCACTTAATGAAGAACTAGAGGCCATCTCGGGTAACATGAAATATTAACGATGGTCTTGTGTATCACCAAAGGCCGAAAATTGAGAGGATCACAAAGATCGAATATGGAAGAGGAACAATTAACATCAATAATTTGTACTACTTCCAGATGGCCAGAGTAAAGGGCTCCTTTTTACAAGTCAAGCTATAAACTATGTAAATTTGATCAGTAAAACACAGCACTAAAGATTAGGCCTGAGACTGTATCCGGTATAAAACTTTAAATAAGTCAGCAGCAAGTTCTTAGCTGGAAACAACACCATATTCTGACTCTCCCAGGCCTCAATAACCTATGGATATAAAGGGATCAACATTTAAAAATTTAGAATCCCTCTAATTCCACTGCTTTACAATCTATATGCATGCTATATGCATACAAGAGAATTTTTACATTTGCAGTATGTCAGTGGTTTCTGTTTATATATATACAAAGCACATGAGGTTTTTGTCTTTTTTTTTCTCCTTTCCTTCCTTCAGCTCTTTTTCTTTACTGACAGATACCCAAGAAAATCCAGCTGCGGGCAGTGCCTGGGTACTGACATTGTGGCAGATGTCCAAAAGGGAATTCAGAGAGCAGGATGTGGGAGCTCTGGGTTCTCCCTTCCTGGTCACCATGGAAAGCTGTGATAGGCCTTGTCTCCCCTGCTGGTATATTCAGGTAATAAAGTGGTACTGTGCATCCCCTGTTCCTTGGGTCCAGAATTCTAGCAGTCCATAAAAGCCTTGTGGAAGCTTACTCTATTTTAGATAATACAAAAACAATAATGAGCAAAGGTAGCATTAGTTCCTAGGTCATGAAGCTTGCGGTACAGTAGGAGGAAAAACATCCATTAATCTAAAGATTGGTTCCAATTGAATTAAATATGTGCTCTGTGGCAATAAGAAGACCAAAACAGGACAAATGCCAGGGAAGAACACAGACAGAGGAAATCTACCCATCCTGGAGAGTGAATAGTTTGCTGAAGAGGTGATTTAAGGAGTCCACTACATGCCAGGCTTCGTGGTGCATGCCTGCAATCCCAGGCAGAGCCAGGAAGATTATAAGTTCATGACAAGATGGGCCTGCATAGAGAAACACTGTCTCAAAAATAAAGAAGCTGAGCACTGTAATCCTAATTATCCAGGAAATGAAGATCAGGAGAATCATGGTTCCCAGTCAGCCAGGGAAAAATGTTCATCTCAAACAGTAAAACTTGGGCCTGGAGGGGTATACCTATTATCCTAGCTATGTCTGAAGTACAAATAGGATGATTGCTGTCCAGGCTGGCCCAGACAAAAATAATTAAACCTTATTTGAAAAATCTAATGAATGCAAAAAGAAATGGCTTAAAGGGTACAGTACCTGGCTAGCAAATGTGAAACCTTGACTTCAAGCCCCAGGATTGAAAATGTATAACTTGAATACATAAACAAGTAATCAATTAGGTGAAGAGTGGAAGAAGTTCTCCTGCCTCTCCATCCCAGTCCAAGAGATCCGTGTGAGGCCCGGTTGGGGAAGCATACTGAAGACACTGACAGTGATTGTGTCCCCATCACAACACGCTGTCATTGAAACCAGAGCATTTCTATAAAACCTTGTGTTATGTATTTAGCACAACTGCATAATTTTAAAAATGACACAAACTTTATTTCCAAGAACTTAAGCATGACAAGAAGGCAGGAAAATTAAGTTTGATGAGAACACAGTCCATTAGAAAGTTAGACCTGAGCTAGGAAGTTGGCTCAGTGGTAGAGTGCTTGCCTTGCATGAAATGAGGCCCTGGGTTCAATTCCTCAACACCACATAAGCAGAAAAAGCTGGAAGTGGTGCTGTGGCTCAAGTGTTAGGGTGTTAGCCTTGACCTGAAGAGCTGAGGGACAGCACCCAGGCCCAGAGTTCAGGCCCCACGACCAACCAAACAACAACAACAAAAAAGTTAGACCTGAGGATTCAGGGCAGCCACAGTACAGCTGTGGCTACAAGGGGCCACTGAGAGAAATGGAGATTGTGAGGTTTTGGGGGAGAGTGAAGGGCTTGAATGGAGGAACAGAGGGGTGGGACAGCAGGACCTACCAAGGGATCGTCAGGAAGGAAGAGGAGGTTGGCTTTAGGAAGGGAGATCAAGACTGTGACAGAAGGTGAGGCTGGACAAACAGAAAAACTGTAGGCACCAAGGACAGAGGCCTGTGTACAAAGCTACATAGGAGCCTTATTCAAACAGGAATGAGGAAATAATGGAGAATTAAAGAAAGAGGCCAGGAGACATTTCCTTTTTTTTTTTTTAATTTTTTTTGGGGGTCCGGTCGTGGGGCCTGAACTCTGGGCCTAGGCACTGTCCCTCAGCTCTTCAGCTCAAGGCTAGCACTCTACCACTTGAGCCACAGTGCCACTTCTGGCTTTTTGCTAATTTTGCTTATGTGGTGCTGAGGAATCAAACCCAGGGCCTCAGGCATGCAAGGCAAGCGCTCTACCACTGAGCCACCTTCCCAGCCCTCCTCTTTTGTTTCATTTTGCTTTGATTTTTTTAATTGTGTGTGCTTATTTATTTATTTATTTTTACTTGCTAACTCCCAACAGTGAAATGAACTACAATTTCAAAAGAAAACCAAACTCAGAGAGACTGGGCCTGACTCAGCTCTGTCGTGGTTACAGGTTTCTTTTCCCTGCTGGATGTTAGCACATGAAATCCCCAGGTGCCATTTACAAACGCCAGTTTAGTAAATCAGAGAGTTGATTTGCTTCCTTTATAAATGTGTTTTGCTGGGCACTCAGCCATTCTGGCATTGAGCAAATATTAATGTTTCCAGTAATTGTGTGGCCACACGTATGATATTTGTAGATGGAGGTTAGGTAAGAAAATTGTTTTCTTTCATACCATGGTTTTTATGCTGAACATGAATAATGAAATAGATATTGAAAAAAATGATAGCCCTCACTCTTAAATAAGCTGAGCATTTTAGAATACAGAACTTTTGTCCACACATTTTAATATCATGTGTGACAGATGCAGATTTATTAAATGCTTGTGCTATAAAATACAATATATTCAACACCTGTAAAATGAATGCCCCACAAACATGATATGAAAATATGGTTATATCTATGTATTTCATTCCTAAATCATTTTCCTACACAAGCCTCAACCAGTAGCGTTATTATGAATTTTGTGTTTGCCTTGTCTTTTTAAAAAATAACTATTAAATGTGTATGACCGTCAAACAATACTGTCAGACTATTAACAGTTTGAGAAGCCACTTTCTAAACTGAAGATTCGATTTCTCGGATATCCATGTTACTGCGTATAGCCATGAATCACTCCTTTTTACTACTATATACTATCCCATTGCATCAATGTAATACGGTTTATACAACCATTCCCCTGATGGTGTCTACAGAATTCCATCCAATTCATGGCAATTGTAAACTCTTTGTTATGAGTCTATCTCCTTGAAACATGTACAAGAATTTTCTGCGATTACTGAAAGATAGTATCACCATGGTTAGATTTCCAAAAGAATGTCAAAATGTTTTTCAAAGTTATGTTCAAATTTATCTTTCCAAGACTACTATTTCATGCTTCCCAAGGCAGCTGTGCTGTATGTGAGAGCAGCATGGAAAAACACTAACAGCTCAAGTAAGTATAATACTGGCGGCTGCCATTCTCCTTCCCTGTAATGTATCAGGAAGAATTAACAATTTGTGTTCATTCCTATTCCCTCTAATACTTTGTTAAATAAAGCAGTGACAAAGGGAAATGGGTGAGAGAGAAAACGGTTTCAAGATATATTTTTGGTTTCTAACATATTTATAAGATGATTTCTTTGTTGCTTTGTATGTCCCTCCCCCACAGTATAACCCCTGCTTTCACTGTATTTGATGTTGGTATAATTTGTGGAGGGGAAGGGAAAAAAACAAATCGTTTAACTAGGGATACAGGTGGACCCATTGCAACAATGAGACATACAAGTTGTTATGAACTTTACAACTTTGGTAGGGAGTGGGGGGAGGATCGGGTGAGGGAAGGGGGAGAGTATGGGAAGGGATGGGAAGGGGAAACAAAGAGGAGGAAACAATGCTTGATAAGAAATGTACTCGTTATCTTGCCCATGTAATTGTAACTTTTCTGTACGTTATTCTCACAATAAAAATAAAAATTAATTAATTAATTAATTTTTTAAAAAAGATATATTTTTGAAGAAATAACCTACAAATATGTGATGAGTAAGCAAGAAATCCCAGGAATAACCTAGTCGTTATTTTTTAATATGTCTCAATACAGTAAAGATAGTATTTTAACTTGATCATATTTCATTTTTCTGACTGCTGAGATTACACAGCTTTTTGATATTTATATATCATTTGCCTCTTTTCTACTCTGTTTACAAATATGTGCTTTCTATATTTTATTTATTTATTTTTGTTGGTCATGGGGTTTGAAATCTGGGACTGGACACTGTCCCTCAGCTCTTCAGAGCAAGGCTAGTGCTCTACTCCTTGAGCCACAGCGCCACTTCCAGTTTTCTGTGGTTTATTGGAGATGAGGGACTCACAGACCTTCCTTCTCCTGCTGGCTTTGAACTGCAGTCCTCAGATCTCAGCCTCCTGAGTAGCTAGGATTACAGGCGCCAGTCACCAGCACATAGCATGGGCTTTCTTTTGATTGTAGTTCTTTATATAGCTTGCATATGAAATGTTTGTTGGTAAGATGAGTGGTAAAGATGGTGTCCACCTTTCCACTTTGTTTGTGGTATTTTCTAATAAACTAGAGTTTAAATTTTATTTATTTAATTTTCCCCTGTGCTATATTAGTCTTTATTTATCAACAATCTCTCAACCTCACACATAGTAGATATTAATTTCGGTTGTACAAGTACAAATGAGCCTAAGCTTTCTAGGGTCAATCAAAAAGTTACTGATTTAAATATAGTTGAATTCCTCCATCCTTTCCCCTGTGGTTAAAATATGTTATATCTTGTTTGCGATGAGAGTCCCTAGCCTCTAACTAGAAAACTCTTTTCCTAAATTTTCTTCTTAAAGCAAAAGTCCTTATCCATTTCAGTTGACATTTTTTTGTCAAGGTGATGTACAGGGGGGTTATAGTTACATAAGTAAGGTAATAAGTACATTTCTTGTCGAACTTGTTACCCTTCCTCATTTTTCTCCTGCTTTCCATCCCCCACACCTTAGCACCCCAAGTTGTACAGATCAATTCCAATATATTGTCTTGTGTATATGGCTATTGCATTGGTTCTTTGTCTCATCATTTTGTTGTTCCCTTTCCCATCCCTAATTCAAATAAAAGTATAAACAATACCAGAGTACCAAGTTAAATACAGTAACAACAGGGGATATACCTTAGGTGAAAGAACATACAAAAGATACAAAAAAAATCACATAGTACATTAAAAACAACAACAGCAAAGAAAAACCTCTTGTGTCCATGTCTTGAAGCTCATTCCACTTAGCATCATCTTATATGGTCATATGTGCACAGCTATTGAGCTTTTCTGCTCATCTGCTAAGTTTATCCTAGACATATAATAATAATTGCAAAGAAGGGAAAGCAGGTTTTAAATGAATGTATGTGAGTCCCAGTACTGGCTCCTGCATGTATATTTCTTCCTCCATTGATCTTGAATGGCCTTTGTGCCACATGATTGCTATAGGGCTTGGTACCCATTGATTCCCCTTTCTTGTTCTCCCCTGCATTACAGGGACTACATATTGAGGAGGTGAATTCCCCAAACTTCTTTGTCAGCAAGTCTAATGAGAAGGCTTGTATACAGTCAGAGAGACACGCTTGTGCAAATTCAGAAGAGGGTAGGAATACAGAAGCAATTGACCTTAGCAGCGATGGCAGAGGAACTGCGTATTATAGGAGGTTTGGGCCCCACATTCCTATGCCAGTCAACAGTGTAGTGGTGCTATGGTCGCAGCAAAAAGAGTCTAAACCTTACGAATAAGAGTAATAAGCCTCTATGGATGGCTGTGGCATTGAATTCTAAAGCTAATGATTACAGTTCCACTTAAGAGTGGGTTTGTTTCTGGGTTTTCTGTTATGTATCATTTGTTGGTTTGTCTATCCCTGAAGCTCTACACTAATTATGGCATTAATTTTGGCATGAGAGTATACTTTGACACCAGTAAGACAAAGATTTTTGCACAGTTCTTCACAAATTTCTTGGTTGTCCTTAGCTCTTTGCTATTGTAGATCTATGTACTTGAGCATCACCTTGCCAAATCCATTTAAAAAGTCATGACTTTTATTGAATTTGCATAAGTCAAGCTAAGTTGTCATGGATCTGCATTTTAGAAGAATGATTTCTGGTATTAGTTCTTAGTTTGGGTGGAGTCAGATTGTAAACCACTAGAGTAGCTAAAAATCTGCATAAGCAATGAGGTAAACAAGTCAATAATCATGGGAATAACAATAGTGGTGTTATGTTTGGGAGACATTCTGGGTGAGAAGGAAAAGGTACAGATGACTCAGGTTTTCTTTTGGTCCCTGGGTGCTATTCCATAAGAAATATCAAAGTAGAGTGTAAGGTTTAGAAACAAAGACAATCAAACTGTGACTCCCCTTGAGTTCTGATGACTAAGAGATATTCTAATGAATAAGAGCCACTCTCTGGAAACAATATGCTCTTTATATAGATTCATGAATCAGCCATATGTAAATGATTGTGGAAAGCAATGTGGGCAAAATACATCCAGTATTGTGAAGAAACTCCAGAACGCTTATTTTGGAGGGGTCAGAGGAAAGGGAGACAGAAAAGCAGACTGAGAAGAATGCAAAGAGACAGTGTAGGAAAATCAGAGAAGAAAAATGTGAAAGTCAAAAGAGGAGAGATTGGAACAAGGAGGAAATTGTTAACATTGTCAAATAATTAAAGAAATTGAAAGCTATCCACTGGATTTAGTAATACAAAGTTAATTGCTGGAAATAATTTCACTGCTGTTTGGAGACAGAAGACAAATGGTTGTCTGCTGAGCCATAAATGACCAGGAGGAAAGGAAATGGCAAATGTCAATGGTTCTTCAGGAAGACTGGCTGGGGAAATAGAAGCAGAACAGCAGCTAGGGAAACAAGGAGGCAAAAGAAAGAATTTAAAGATAGTGTTTATATGATCAAGAGATCAAGCCAAATACAGAGAAAGGAAAGTGACCCAATGTCTCTATCAAAACCAAGACATATTTGACTTAGACTAGAGGAGAGACAATCTTTCATTCATGGAAAAATCACTCATAATGTTCAATGTGCACATGTGAAAATGGAAACAGGTAACCTAAGGGGATTGGTGGAGCTGGGGCCGTGGTAAGGAGCATGTGGAGGCGGGGAAGGGGGGTCAGTGGAAGAGGTGACACTGATCTAGATGCATTGTACTAACAATCACACATTGAATTGAAACCACTTTGAACAGCTAATTAAAGATAATAAAATAAAATAAAGCACAAAGGATACATCTTTTTAAAAAAATGTAAGAAAGAATAGAAAGGACTATGGGAACAGGGATGGAAATTCATTTTCTTGGGTGGTTTGAGGTGGTAGGGTGAGGGAATTATTTTCTGTTTTACTGAGTGAATATGAAAGGAAGATGTCATACCATAAGAGAAGGTGAAGACAAAGAAGAGAACTGAAGAGGACAGCTTAGTGTTTAGAAGAGCTGTTGAGAGAAAAGGGTGAAAAAGCTGACCAGCTACCTAAGAAGGGACTTTAGGAAGCTCAAAGATCTCCCCTAAGGTACCTGGGTTTGACCAAATTGCTGGAGGTACTTTTTATTTGTTTCATTTTGTCCTAAACCTTTATACATGGATCTCAATAAGTGAGTGAAGTTGTATACATTCACGGTGACCTCTAAACCTGACTTTTTACTGCCAACTGGGATAGGGTGTGTGACACCAGGATGCATTGGAAGAAACAGAAAGGAAATCGAATGATAGCAAGCTAAAGAGACAAAGTCATGCAGTAAGAAATATTATTCTTTAACTTTTGCTGTATGAGGCTACACCAAAAAGCATTTTCAGGTGGCTAAAAGCAACAGTTCCACTTTAAATAAGGTTAGGAAGTTAGACAACACTATTTTAGTAATGACAACTGAAAAACATGGGGAACATGGCCACCCACCAAAGATGAATTTGTACAGGATGGCGATTAACCAGCTCTAGTCAACAGATTAGATATCCTGCTCTTTAAGGAACTTAATAAAACTGTAGGACTTATTGATTTTTGCTCTTCCTCTAGGCAGAAATATGCCAAGAATATACACAGAGAAAATAAATAATCTTGAGCTTGCTTGTGAAAGATCAAGCAAATGTGGAGTTATAGCATCTCAAAGTGAATTCAGAGATAAGGCTGGTTCAGCAGCTAATATTATAAAGATTCATTACCTAGTGCTGCTGCTAACAAAGATGAAACATCTATCATAGGACTTGGAGATTCTTTTTTCCTGTCTCTCTCTAAAATATACCCAGGAGAAAAGGAAACAGGGCAGCAAGTTAGAACTTGATGTAGGGATAAGCCATCTGTGAAGTAGAGAGCCATCAGGTGCCCCATGGGAGGCACTTCTAGAAGGTTCTGGGGAAATGGTTGATAACTTGTTAATCACTGAGACTTCAACAGCACAGCTGTTGCTAGAAAACATGAAGAGGTTGGGAAAGAGAGGAGCTGTGAAACACCAGGTCTTACCTTGTTCCCCTGGAGGTGAGCTCAAGAGGCTGGTACTGCAGTGCTTGTAGCACTAAGCTGGTTGCCTTGATTGGTCTGCTGCCCCCAAGAGTGGCAGTAAAACAGTCGGAAGAATGCTGGTCTGCTGAGCTCAGCCTGGGCCGGCCGGAACTGCAGTCTACATTGGGCTGTCCAGAGGAATTCAACCTGAGAGGCAGATGGAAAAAAGGAAATCAGGAATCACCCTCTCTCCTTAGTTATTCCTCTCTCGTCTTTTTCCCTTCTTCGTTGTGACAAGTGAGTTCTTCCACTCCTTCATGTGCTGCTGGCTAGGAGGGAATGGCATTGAAATAGCATTTCCAGAACTCCTTGCCAGCTTCCACCTGCTCTTGCAGAAAGGAGGAAGGGTGATTTATCAACTGTGTACTTGTAGCAACTTAGAAGGAGGAAGGACTATCCTTAATCTGATTACAGGTTCGTGAAAACAACTATAACAAATGTCATATTTAATAGGAACTTAATTGGAGTTTAATAGCAACATCCTGAAAGTTTTCTACTTGCCTAAAGATTAGGATGAAACAAAGATATCCATTGCTACTGACATTTTAAATTGTGCAGGAGGTCCTAAGTAGCACAATAGAAAATACACATAAATTAAATATATGTTACAAAAGCAAAATAATAAAATGGTTCAATTGTTCTTTTGCATACTTGATGTCATTGTGTGCATTAAAAACTTTTTAAACTAAAATAAACAAATAAATGTAGCAACATTTCTGTCTATAATCTTTGTATTTTAAAAAAGTCAGTAAATGTTTGGAACTAGAAGCATGGCTCCAGGGTAGATTGCAATTTTCATATTTTGTATCTCTGAATATCTTAGCCCCATACCTGACCCACAAGCATTTATATATGAGTGATTAAACAAATGGAAAAATGACTGCCATATATACATATGTATATATATATATATATATATATATATATCAATGTGTGATGATCCTTTGGATTAATATACATGAAAGGGAAACACTAAGAAGATGTAAATTATTGCATATCAACACACAGGTCCAAATTGCAAAATTGTGTTCTTCACTTATAAAAGCATACAGAACGTGCAAGTTGATTTTTGAAGAGTCAAGAGGACTGAAGGTTTCAAAATTATTTACAAACCCTTCACTAAAACTCATGAACTCTGCAAAGACAGACAATTGACTTACCAAAACAAAATTCCAAATTCCAATCAGAAGTGACAATAAAACACTGTCATGGAGACAGAAGCAACATTTATAACAAGTAGCTACCAGTACTGAAAAGCACTCTCCCTTTCTTCTCCCAAACTCAAAGGGAGGATAAATAATGTGAAAGCAAACCAGCACGCTCTCCTACTATAAATGAGGCAATTAGACTATCTGTTGAACACACATTTATGAATTGTGGCACTAGCAAGCCTCTTTAAAGAGATTTATCTGTTTCTTTTGTGTAGAAATATATAATCAAACTGTCCCCTCTTTGTAAAGATTACAGCCCACCTTTTTGTTTTTGGTTTGTGCTATACAAGCTAATTTTCACCCTTTATTTTAGTAAAATAGAAGGACTTGAGTCCATCTACTCACACTATAGTGTGTCAATGTCTTCACTGATGCCAATGTCATGTTTGTGCTAGAACCCATTTAGCATTGCTTCTCACAACACTGTACAATAGAAACTATATACAGAAGGAGCTTGACTGACTGACTCCAGGGATTGGATTTGGCATGCAGAACACTTTGCCTCCACGTCAGCAGTTCAATTCCAGCCTGGTAAAGGAGGATAAAAATATGTCCAGATGTTGTGGGCTCAAATCAAGTTAAAGCCTTGATGGAGCTCCTGAAGCAAGGGATGAGCAAGTTATTCTAGTGTCTTGTTCACAAGCCCAGAAGCCAGAACAAGGTCTGCAGTCACCAGGAGAATGAATTAGGCCTTTATCCCAACATCCAGCCACAAGGCTAAGGCCTTGTCCTAGTGGGTCCTCTCCTGAGGTACCAAGAAGATTTTACTTAACATTTCTTCCAAACACCTTACCCCAACCAGGACACTGGAAAACAAAACAAGGGATTTATAAAGAGAAAAAGATTTACTGCTTTCCTTCTCAGATGACACGATGATTCAGAAAGTATAGGAACAAAAACTTAACCTCTAAATTATAATTTTACTTATATATAGCCATTAAAAACCAGTAATTTCCCTGATAAACTTTAAGATTTTTCCCCCCAGGGGAAAAAAATCACCCTATTATGGATGCAGTGGGATTCCTATAAATATGATACACTACCTACTAACTTGCATACCAAATTAGATGTTGGAGACATTGCTGAATCACAAACACCTGTTTCTGAATTTCTGTAAATATATCAGTGACGGAATCTAAATGATCATCAGTGATAGTAAATCATTCCAAAATCAAACCAGACACACCTTATGGGGGAATAGATAAACCATTTGGAAAATTAAAATATTGATTTATGACCACTATTAAAATTGGCCCAACACACCTACACAGACACCTACATTTTTGATATCACCTCATTCAAGACATGATGTTTATTTTAAATTCATTTGTCAAGGTGATGTACAGAGTGGTTACAGTTATATACATAATATAATGAGCACATTTCTTGTTCAACTTTTTACCCCCTCCCTCATTTGTCTCCCACTCACCCTCCCCCATCCCCCTGCTCCCCCCATCAAGTTGTACAGTTCATTTCCAACATATTGTCTTGTGAGTATTGCTGTTGTCTTTGTCTCATCATTTTGTTGTTCCCTTCCTAAATTCAGATAAACCTATATACAATACCCAGGGCACCAAAATCAAATACAATGACAACAGGGGATAAACCATAGGGGGAAAAAACACACAAAAGAAAAAAATCATAGCATTCCTTATATCACATTTTCTTGATCTATTCATCTACTGAGGGACATCTAGGTTGGTTCCATATCTTAGCTATGGTGATAAATATACTTGTGCTGGTAGCTTTAGTATGACCTTGTTTGTGGACATTTGGATATATGCCCAGAAGTAGGATTGCTGGATCATAGGGCAGCTCTATGTGTAGTCTTTTGAGGAACTTCCACACTGCTTTCCAGACTGGTTTACACTCCCACCAACAGTGCAATAGGGTTCCCTTATGGCCACATCCCCTCCAGCATCTGTTGTTATGAGATTTCTAGATTATAGCCATTCTAATTGGGGTAAGGTGAAATCTCACTGTTGTTTTGATTTGCATTTCTTTTATGGCTAGAGAAGTTGAGCATTTCTTCATGTGTCGATTGGCCATTCTAATTTCCTTTTCTGAGAAATCTCTCTCTTCAATCACTTGAAGGATGAAATAGGCTAAGACTGACCTTTCTCTAGCAAGACAGAATTCTGCCAGCAGATAGCCTGTAGACTTGAGCTGCAAAATCAGGTTTCCTCTGGACCTACTCATCATCTAGTCACCCTGCAAATGACAGAATGGTGTGCTTCTCATGGTTATGGCTTACATAATCATCTTTGAAATCATTCTTACTCTGTCTCTCTCTGTCTCTCTGTCTCTTTGTCTCTGTCTCTGTCTCTCCCCCCCTCCCCCACCCCTCTCTCATATGTGTATGTCTGATCTGTTTCTTTTTCTCTGGAAAAACCTGATCCATACACAAATTCCAACATGACCTTGAGAGAGTTACTTAAATTTGTGGAGCCCACTTCCCCTCATTTGTAAATGTACCTGCATCCAAGGGGTGCATGAAGATTAAACGTGATTGTGCTCCTAAATTATTTAGAACACTTTTTCTGCAAAGGAATGAGTAGTAAATATTTAAGTCTTTTCTAGCCAAGATGCAATGTCCTCAATACAAGAACACCTGTTCTCATGGGAAGGCTTTACTTCTGTTAGATATAAAAATGTAAAACCATTCTTAGTTTCTGAGTCAAAAAAGAAGAAGAAAAGGAAGGGGAAGATAATATGTTACACACTATAACTTGCAGGCCATAGTTTGCTTTTAAATATATATTTAAAATGTATGAAATGTTGGCCTTTTATCTATACAAATTCTCCAAAATTATTAAATAAACCACATTTGCCTTCTCTGCCCAGAATACTCTTTCATACCAGCCTTTATCCTCTTGAGAATTCCTTTGTGCTCTGTCTATTAAGGAGATCTATTAGTCTTCTACTCTCTTCCTTTATACTCTTCTTGGGGTCTTAGAAGTTTATGTCTTTGATGATTTCTTGTTTATGTTTTTCCTATATGAATTAGGATTTCCCGTAAGTATTAGCAGAGTCCTATGGTGTGACTTGTGGTTACTCTGGTAGAAGGGAGCAGTCATCACCTTTTTGGGTAGGTTGTTATTGTTGTTGTTATTATTATTATATTATTATTTTTGTCAGTCATGGGGCTTGACCCTAACACTTGGAGCTATAGTGCGACCTCCCATTTTCTGGTGATTAATTGGAGCTGTCTCACAGACTTTCCTGCCTGGGCTGACTTTGAACTGCAATCCTCAGATCTCAGCCTCCTGAATAGGTAGGATTACAGGTGTAAGGCACCAGAGGCTGGCTTCTTAAATAGAATAATTTTAATGACAAGTTTTCTTTTCCTGACAAAAGATGATTATTACATGTCACCAACCTAGGTGACCCAGATAGATGAAGACAGAAAATTTGGATGAAAACAACTCATCCCCCCCTATCCATACCCGTTGGTAGTCAGCAACATTTCGCTGCTTTGCCTAATAGCTGCTTCAGAAGTAATATGAGTGAATTAGTATTTTAACTACATAGTTCTATTATCTGGAGATTTGGCCACAACTGATCCTTGGAAGAAGTTCCTACCTCCCCACATTTGTATTTTGTACACTGATAGTTCACTTCTGACAGAGCAGAGCCTTTTCCTAACTTTTTTTATTACAAAAAATTTCAGACAGAACATGTGAAGAGAATGGTATAATAAATACAAATATACTCACCATCTCAATTCATTAACTGCTAACATTTGGCCCTATTTGCTTTTATCTATAGGGCATGCTAGCTAAGAAAGGGGCAGAGGGCAGCTTGCAGTATCTAAAAATAGAACATCATTAAGTCCATTGCTTGTGAGTCAACAGGAGAAGACTGCCAAGGCTATCAGATTATGTGAAAGAGAAAAAAAAAGCCAAGTAAATTGATAGTTCACATTTGTAATCCTAAAATTTGGGAGACTGAGGTAGAAAGTTGACGAGTTTGAGGTCAACCAGAAGTCCATGGCAAGAAGTCATCTCAATAAATGAGCAAACAAAAAACAGCATTTATGGGAAGTGAGATGCATTCCATGGAGCTGGATTCCCCCAGCCCTAGCTCCACAGAGGCACACACAGCGCTGACCTGATCCCCCCCCCCAGAAAAAAAGGAGGCACACACTTGTCCAAACAACCTTGTGAATTATTTATTTTAACAAATATTATGGGCTAAGGGAAAAAAATCATCTCTTGTCTTCAGAGAGAATCTGATAATTAACAAGACACAACTCTCTTTTTCAAATCACAGAAGACTGAATTGGAACTCAGAGCAGAGAGAAGTGAGATTTTTTTTTTCTTAGCATAAGTCAGGGTAATTGGGTTGTAAACATTGGCTTTATGTTAATGGGAGACAGATAAATTATTGAATAGATTAGAATCGAGTTTCTGGAAGCTCAGTGGTGTAGACAAGAACTAAGCAAGCATTGGCTTTTGATACAGGAAGCTGTGAGTACATCAGTTGCAACTCTGGGTAGAAGCCCATGGTATTTCACACGCACACAGACACAGCACCACCACCACTGCTGCTGCCCCATGGTTCTTGACACACAGTTACTCCCCGCTCTTCCTTAGCACCCACTGCCCAGCTATGCAGCTGAGTTTACAGAGCAGAACAAAAAAGCCCATTCACATTCAATATCTATGGCTGTGAATGTTGCAAGAGAAAATGCAAAGGAGAATGATGGGGACTGAGATTTGAATGTCTATGGAAACAGATGTCCATTCCGAGATCAGGGTGGGGGTGTGTGTGAAACAGCACCTCAGTGGGGAAGGGAATTACAAAGAGGAAAGAGATCTAGCAAACCAGAGGGGAAAATGGAGAAAAATTAGGAAGGCTAACGTCCCCTTTGGAAGCCTAGGTGGTTAACATCCACAGGTCCGTGGTACAGGAGGAAAGCAGCCAACCAGAGTACAGCAGCAATTCCTTTTCTTGTTCTTAACCTTCCAAGGCTGTTGGATAATCACCTTTGGAACCATTTATGTGGTTCTAGACAGAATAAGGGTGGGATGATTTCCAAGTATCTATCCCTTCCTTCCTCATTGGGTTCACTTGAACAGATTAATAAAACCAGAGAAATGATGAGGCACTTTGAGGGGAGTTTGGTTTGGTTTTGTTTGGGTTCTGGTCTGAGGCATGAACTCAGAGTCTTGGCATTATCGTTGAGCTTTTCTTGCTTAAGACTAAGAGCTCTACCATTTGAGCCACAGCCCCATATTCAGTTTTGCTTTTGGTGAGTAATTGGGAGATAAGAACCTCATGAACTTTCCTGCCCTGGCCGGCTTCAAATGGCGATCCTCAAATCTCAGACTACAGAGTTGCTGGGATTACATGTGGGAGCCACCAACACCTGGCTGATGAGGTCAGTGTTAAGGCTTCTTCTACTCAGAAGGAACTCTCAGACTTTTGTATACTTGTGTTCGAACAAAGATTACTCTAATGAGCGCCTTCTATAGACACAAGCAATCAGCTCCTAGAGAAAGACTGTGTTTTAGACACATGGAAGCTTTCCAACACCCAGCTCAGCACCCGGACTTCATTCTCAGAGTGAAGGAGCTCTATGGGATGCAGATGAGAGCTCACACAATCAGAAAACTCCTAATTGTGTCAATACACTCGCCCTTGATCATTCTTGTTTGTCTTTGGGCTTTTTAGTTGCCCCTCAAAGACTAGACTAGTATGGAAAAGATGACATGAATTATTTGTTAAATTTTTAAATGTATAGATAGGATTTGTTTCTAGAAGATGTTTCACTGCTAAATTAATGTTTGTCTGAAAGCAGACTTTTTTTTAAGATGGAAAAGATTCTAATATCCCTGAGCAAATTCAATAAAGGCTACAATGATGGCAAAGTTATCATAAATTGATTCCAGATGTCACTTTTGATGTAGAAGTTAGGCTAAGATAAATGGCAATTTAGAAGGAAGAGACAGAGTGTAGGGGTGAAAAGGAAGAGTTCCTATTTCTGCAAGTGTTCTGCACTATACAAGCAAATTACTAAATTACTCCCCTTTAATTTGACCATAGCCTTAATTCATATGCATAACTTTCTTTGGAAAAGAAATGTTATTTGTTTCCATGTGCCCACATGCTATGGGAATAAGGCTGAGCATTCACATGTTCCAAAAGCATTTTAGAAGCTGAAAAGTTAATGCAATTATTTCTGAATGCTAATGACAATTTTCAAATAGTTTAATGGTCCAAAATAAAGCTGCATTTAAAAAATGGTTTCGGGAGCTAACCATATTTAGAAAAGACTGAAGTGAAGCAATGGGGTTTCATTAAAAATAAAGTAATCCTATTGGTGATTGATGTTGGGATGCCTTACCCTCATCCTTTGAAAGGAAGTCCAGGAGCACAGTCTGGCCCTGTGGACCAGGTCAGAATGTAGACACCAGCCTGGAAGGCACTGTGGACCAGGCTGCAAACAGTACCAGCTAAGAGTTGTAAGCATTGTGCCCACCTTTGGTCCTCAGCTCCACCAGAGCTGAGCTCCTCCCAGCCCAATACCTGGCCACTCCCTCTCTCCACCCAGACCCACCTGAGCACCCACCTACCTCACTTCCTGCCCCCAGATCCTCCAGCAACCTGGATAGTGAGGGGTGCCATGTGCTCCCTCTTGGGGGAAATATAGTGCCTCTAATAAACCTTGTAATAATCTTTCTCCTGTGCCTGCATGCCTTTGTCTGGTCTCCTGGGATGGATGTGGATTCCTTTCAAGAGTCAGAGGCACAGAAAGTCTTTTTAGCTTTGATTTTGGACTTCACAGGAGTTAAGAATCATAATAATCAAATTTATGAGATTGAAAACTCTTCACTTGAATGAAACTTCACTTTTAGATTGGTCAAAAGGTATAGGCCATTCTATCCAGACCTGACTGAGGTTGAGGGGAGGAAGGGGAAGGGCCTGTGACATAGTGTTTCCAGTAGAGACCACAAAAATACTCACCACTGTGAGCTAAAGCTCATTGGAATTTTTTTTGAGAGGGAGATAATCAAGATAATTTTATTAAAAGACTTATCAAACCAGACAAGACAGCATTTGCTTAGACCATGCCAAATTAACGTGGAAAGTCATTACAAAACACCAAGTATCAAGTAAGCTAGAGGCTGGGGAGGCTCACAATTCTGCTGCATTAGACAATGAAGTCTGCTTTAAACCTATAAGGAACAATTTAGGATATATTTAGTAATGGCTGCCAGCCTTGGAGCTCCAGACTGGCCAAGCAGAGTAGGAATGAAAAAATGTCTAGCTGAAGGCAAATGTTGGAAAACACAATCTTGTAAGTCACTTTCCCCAGACAGTTCCATTGGAATCTTTTACTATAAGGCTCACACTGGTGCTCTGGGCAATAAGTGCCAAGACATGTGAGATGTAGACAGGTCTACTTGAAATGGAATGGAATCCATTTTGAGCTAGTTACATTGACAATGATGCCATGTGCTTTAATTTGCTAGTTTTGCTCACCCTTTTCTTGTCACTTAAATCTTAAGCATAAATCATAGGGTATTATATGTAAATTGAGAGGAAGTGGAAAGGATATTGCTTTGCATAGTTTTCTATGTAGTAAGGACTTGACCTTGTCGCAGACATTCATTTATTCAATAAACATCTGTTGAGTAGTGAATAAGACATACATACATACATACATACATACATACATATATACATACATTAAACATCTGTGCTTTGAAAGCTTACTTTCTAGTGACAGAGGAAAAAACATTGGGGAAAAAAACAACCAGCAATAATAGGAGAAGATAAGAGGTAGAGCACCAAGCACATTCATAGCAGAAGAGCCCGCCTCTCTAGTGCTCCAAAAGATGTCGTGTTGTTTCAGTTGGAGTTTGGAAAGCAAGTTATCAGATCAACGACTGGGGCAAAGATGTTCTGGGCTATGAAAATATATGCAGAGTCCTCAGATTATGAGAAAGCAGGGTGACCCCAGGTGCAGAAAGATGTCCTTAACAAATGAAATATGAAAACAAAAAAAGAGTTCTCAGATTTAAGCACTGTAGATGCTGAGGTCTGGTAAACCATGATAAGCCCTTAGTTCACATTTATACTAAGTATCTCAGAAAACTTTTTGTTGGGCAAGATGGTGTGTTGATGAGGTTTAAACTTATTTCCAGTGGAAAGACCATTTTTATTGATGATATTCTGTGTCTCAAGACATGTTTCTAGCATAATTTTTATTAGAATGTTGCAACATATTCAAATGGTAGCAAAGGAATGCTAAGTGGGTGGTTTCTTATAAATCAAACACAAGCACAGATGTTCTCACAAGTTTTCTTCCCCTCTAATGCCTATAATTTGTAGTGTGAGTTTTCAGGAGAAAGCCATGCAGTGGCTAAAAGTCAATGTTTTAAGCATTGTCAGGAAGAAATGGGATTGGAATATCAAAGGTCATCACTGTTCAGATTTTACCCCGGAGGCAAATCAAGAAGAGAAGAGGGGGACCTAATCTTATCAGCTACAACAACTGTGCCCTGGGGCAGTCATTAAGACAGGTGCCTTAGAGATGTGTTAACTCCCCACCCCAAGGGCTACAGTTAGAACACTTGAGTAGTCACTTGGAAATCACAGCTCTCACTAGCTATACTTATTGTGCTTATATTATTTGTTCTTCAGCTTTGTCTTTCTTAAAGAAGGGAAACACAAAACTAGTTCTCCATCCTGTTCACAGAGGAATTCCTTTCTCTGGGGACAAAAACATGTTGTTCCATTCCCAAATGCTTAAGAGAAAATTAGTACCAAGAGGAGCTAAGGCTTCCTGCTTGCAGATGAGCTTTCAAGAAGGCTCATCAAACTCTTCCAGATCCCTCATAATGTCCATTAGCTCCAGAAACCCAACATGCAGGGAGAGATGGAGAATAAGCGTAGCCTTGTGCAGAAAAGGACTGAAAAGGAGACATTCAAGGGCATTAAGCATCTTAGGAATGAAGAAAAAGAACAAGAAGCTGAAGTCTGGATGATGGCACTTCCTGTCTTTATATGGACAATCTTCCTACTAGACCACTGATGTGGTTTCTTCTGAGAATATCTATACTCCAAAAGAACAAGAAATACTCAAATAGGAGACTTTTTGCTTACCTGGCAAGTTTTATGCCAAGACTATTATGGTCATTGAAAGGGAATAAAGGCATAAAATAATGTTTTGCCAGGAAATCAAAGCAAGAGAAATGAAAAAAACCTGCATTTTCTCTAATTAGGTATTTGGCTTCACTGTATTTCAAATTGAGGTTTCAAATACAGTTTTGTTCTCTTCTTGAAAGGGCTAATTATACTGATGTATCCTGCAAATCATGTGACAGTTACAGTGTTTTTTATTAGCATGTTTTCCAGAGAAGTAGTACAGATTTGGGGGGGGGGGGAAGCAAGACCAGTTTCATTCAGAAATTATTTGGTCATTTTATTTTCAGACACTGAATGTAGAAGCATTCATATTTATAGATCTCTGTGTACACACAGAAGTATGGAGAGAAGCAGCCAATGTCTGACTTTGGCTTGATTTCCTAGGGAGCTGGAAGAATTGCTCATGCACAAATAAGAACAAATAGCTATCTCTGCAATTGTAGAGAACAAACTGAGGGAAACATGGAGATTTCAAGCAGCACCCATGTATAAGACCATGTGTTTGTCTAGTATTTATTAGACTTACAAAATGGTGCTTTGTGTGTGTATGTGTGTGTGTGTGTGTGTGTGTGTGTGTGTGTGTGTGTGTGTGTGTGTGTGTGTGTGGCTCAGGCTCTTCAAGGAGCCAATGCAAAATAATGTTTAATTAAAATAGGTGTCAAACAACACTGACTGCCATAGAAAATTCTACCAATGAGGACCCTCCATAAGAAGTCTCTGCCCCTTTTTTCCTGAAGGCTGTTTCTACACTAGAGCTGAAACATGCTTCACTTCATGCTAACTGCAGTGATAGTGCCTGGGGAGAGGATTGGGGTCGAGCTATGTGAGGATGTGGAAAACAGCAAGCGTCTCATTTAGAAATGCACTAGGAATAGAAAAGGCAGCTGATATGCACAAGACCTTATATCCGCACTGCCAATACCAGCTACGAGTCACAGACTCATTCCATATTCCCAGAGGATCTCAGAGGTACTCAAGTTGGAGTTGCAACTGACTAGTGATAAACTCAGGGGGAATCAGCAATATGAAACCCCTGCACTATTGTGTGTCATACCTTCCTGGCCTTTGAAATTTAGGCTCTTGTTTAGAGGAAAACAGCCTCATGATCATCTCTCTCTTTGATGAGACCACCACCACAAATTCAGCATCCATGTGGGCAGAAAAGATGTGGCAGACAGAGAGGGAAGGACAAGATGGGGTAATATGGACCTAACTCGTAGAGTCTTGTTTGATTATATAAATTGGGAGGTGCAATTCTTTTAGATTTTTAGGATTGTTTACTTTTAAATATTCTACCTTATTTAGGTTAAGCCAATTTGTGGAAATAGAAAGGATTTCTATAGTTTTTGCCTTCCTCAAAAATTCCTCTTTTTTTCCCTATTTTCCTTTGCAGAGTGACTTTGCATGCAAAATAACTTTCTTTATTCATGAGTAGAACTAACCAACCAACCTTTAGCTTCAATATTGGATTCTTGATCCATGCCTGCCCTGGCAGAATATTTCAGAATGGTGATGCCAATAATTGGTTCATATATGCAAACATGCACACACACACACACACACACACACACACACACACACACACACACACACACACACACCAATAAGAGTATGAATTATTGGCTTTTTGTTGGCATTAAGAGAAAAGAATTTCCCCTGGAAAGTTAGGTACTGGTAAGCTAATTAAATATAATTTAATAGAGCCCTGGATTACAGGAGTGACAAATACTAAACACATTCTTACACCGTTTAAATTTAAGTGATCTCTTTTGAGATCACTACTGACTAAAATAGAAGGAAAGATATTCAAAGTATATTTGTTCCTTCAATGTCCATAGATTTGGTTTGATTCTAGGACCCTGTGAATGCTCAGACCTCTTAAATAAAATCACTGTATTTGAAGTTTAAGTTATCCTATGTTTCTTATAATACTAATTACAACATATATGTCATGTGAATTTTTGATACTGAAAAGACCAGGAAGCTGGGTGTTGGGGGCATGCCTGTGATCCCAGGACTTAGAAGTCTGAGACAGGCAGCCTGGGCTACATAAGTAGATTGCAGACCAGTCTGCAATCTCAAAAGAAAAATATGCAAAAACTAAAAAGTAAAACATTCTATGAATGTTCAATAGAGAGGTATTTGGGGAGGGGGGGAGTCTGGTTGTGGGGCCTGAACTCTGGGCCTGCGCACTGTCCCTCAGCTCTTCAGCTCAAGGCTAGCGCTCTACCATTTGAGCCACAGCGCCACTTCCAGCTTTTTTCTTTTTTTGCTTATGTGGTGCTGAGGAATCGAACCCACGGCCTCAGGCATGCAAGGCAAGCGCTCTACCACTGAGCCACCTTCCCAGCCCTAGAGAGATATTTTTTAACCATGCCTGGGAATGGAGAATCAACAGTAACTTGGGGTGGGGGGGTGGGGAGGGGGTAGGCAGAGCATTAAGCTGAGTCAGGCACCTTCAGGCTTTATTCTCACTCTCCACGTAATGGCAAGGTTATGGGTGAGTTACTGCCTTCTTCTCTACAAAACTAGAAGGACAACGCTCTAAACTTCTCTTAACCCTTTTTAAAATCAGTTCTTCCCCTTAACTTTGAGTCTATGAAACAGATCTCATACAAAAACAGCAGCTATAGGAGTGTTGAGCGTGCCCTCACCAGGCCCTGGTTCTAAAGCTTCTTGTACACTCACCTTCATCCTCATGAAATCCAGTGGACTGAGCAGGGTATAATCTACTTCGCAGAGGAAAAAAAAAAGTGAAAGCACAAATTGATTAACAGGTTCTCCAAAACACCCAGCCCTGTGACAGATCTGGGACCCGGATCTCGAGGTACATACCTTAATCTCATATCTGGCCTCAAGAATGGGAGACAAGAAACATCTGTTGTTTCAGCCACCAAGGTTGTGGTGTTCTAATAGCTGCCTTCGGAAGGCAACACATCATTGAATACATAGATGGATGTACTGAACTAAAGAATATGCTATTAGAGCAGAATGGAGGGGAAGGAAATTTCAAGGAGGAAAGTACTGAGCACTGTTGGCTCACATTTGTAATCCTCGTTTCTCCCCAAGCTGAAATCTGATCATCATGGTTCCAAAGGAGCCCAGGCAGGAAAATCTGTGAGACATTATCTCTAATTAACCACCAAAAAGCTGAAAGTACAGCCCAAGTGGTAGAGTGAGAATGCTAAAGGGCACCACCCAAGGTCTGAGCAAGTGTCAGTTCTGAGTTTAGTGCCAGTACTGACACACAAAACAACACGAAAGAAAGATGCTTAGAGCCAGATTTCTCAGACATCATGATGGCATGGAGCAGAAGGAAAGTAATAACCGTACTCATCGGTAAGGACTGTTGTTACAGTTATTAAAGGAGATAATCATGTGAAACATTAGCTCCTGCTTGATATAGAACTCAGAGTTCTACAAAGGTTAGCATGCATCGTATCTCCCACTATTACTACCATTTTGAAAACATCAGCACATGAACTACAAGTTTACTTTTGCAATGTGAGTTTTCGTCATGAAGTCAGTCTTGTAGAATGGTAGAGGAGCCGCTTAATTACAAAGGAAGAAGAGACTCCCAGGGATAAGCAAGAAGTGAGTGGAGCAGAAAACCCACTCTGAGAGTTTGAAAATGATGGGAAAGGGGCAAAAACATATAGATTAAGAAGGAGTTGGCTTTATGACAGAGAATAATGGAGTCTGTGAGATGAAAGAGTTCAAAGGATGAGGAAAGGCTGACAATCCACTAAGATATAATTACAAAGTGTAGTGTAACCATCTTCCTCACACTGCCTGCAAAATTGCAAAGCTGTCAGTACTAACAACAGCTTTTACTTTCATTACTGCAATGCAGGAAACCTTTCTAACACACCCATAGGATTTCCTTATTCCTTTCAGCTCTAGACGACTCTTCCGGCTCAATCTGTATCAATAGACAAGTTCTCTGGGCATGGAGTTGCCTCCTGTATTTCACCCTGCTCCACGCTCACTCTCTTCCACCTTAAGTCTCCCTTTTCCTAGGAGACCATCTCTGTTCCATTTCTTCAGTGCTGGTTCATAAATTAATCCCTGCTACATGTGCGGCTTGCAAGCAGACAACAGTTAAAAGCAGAATGATCTCTAAGACAATATCTGAATGCAGAAAGCTTCCGATCCTAAAGAGATCTAAATGACTCCATCAGGAGATGAGAGTTTGGAGCTCATAATATTTGTCTATTCTCTTTTAAATAATACTTCCCAGCTTTATCTTACCCATGAACTTGATGTCTCTTCTCTAGGGATTAGGTGATTCCTATCCAAAATGAGGTGACCTTGAAAAAACATGGAAGTCAAACATTTCTACCTCAGAACACCAACCCTGACACTTCACCAAGTAGCCTGGGGAAAACAATTCCTCAGCCTCAGGACCACAAAGGTAATAACAGTATTCAACGTGTATGTACTGTTGTTACAGTTATTTAATGAGATGATCATATGAAGCATCAGCTCTTGCTTGAAATGGAGTTCGGAGTTCTATAAATGTTAGTATTCGTTCTATCTTCCATTATTAACACCATTTTTAAGACATCAGCACATGAATTAATCTGTTCCAATAGATTTTTTTTCCACTATAAGATAAAGCTTCTTAAAATACAAATGCAGGTTGCATGGTTTCCCTCATTTGTAATAACTAGAATGTGTCTATGATATTTTTAGTAGAAGATCACAACAACCCCATCGCTAGGTAAATGACCACATACAATGAAGCGTATCAAAATTAACTCCAAGAATTAGAAACAAGAGGGTTTTTTTTGTGTAAATTATGTGCTGTTTGCAGTTTTTGTTTTATAGTTTTCTGTACCCTCTTTCTTGTATATAAGTTTATCTGATCCAAGGAAAAGTAAGAGAATCACAGAAACATCAAGACAAAGGATGAGCTAAAGCAACAATGATACTCACTAGACACTACTTGGAAATGAACTTTACAACTTGGGTTGGGGGTGGAGCGGTGATGGGAAAGTGGGAGAAATGCATCAAAAGACAATATGTTGCAAATGATCTGTACAACTTGGGGGGAGGGTTCAAGGAGAGGGAAAGAGGGAGCAAAATGAGGGAAGGCGTAGCAAGTTAGACAAGAAATGTACTCACTACCTTAGGATGTAACTGTAAACCTTCTGTACATCACCTTGACAATAAAATTTTTTTAAAAGAAATATACCCATTACCTTATGTAACTGTAACCCCCACGTTCATCACCTTTACAATAAATAATGTTTTAAAAAATACAAATATACTCCTAGTAAGTGTAGGGAAATTAACAAGAAAACATGGATGACTGACGAAAGCACTACGAGATGTACATTTTAATGTGGAAGAAACTACAGGCAGAGTGAGGCCCTGGGTCCCACATGGAGTAAGAGTATTAGAAGGAAGTACAGCAGCTGCAACAGCTTAATTCTCCTGCTTTCCACTGTCACCTGGCCTCCCTGTGGGTGAGATCGGCACTAGAGAGTAGCTTCATCTCTGAGCAAATCCAATAGGCACCGCCCACCTGCCATGATCCTTAGGAGAGCAGGGAACCTAAAAATGCCCAGAATACCCAGCCCTGGAGATGACAGTACCATGGACAGGTCTTGTCTTCAATAGAATGACCCTGGTTCTCCATCACATTGAAGGCTCTGTTGTCTCCTGCCACACTCAGGACCCTAGTGTTCTTGCCACACTCAAATTCTGCTGTCACCTGTCCTATTTAGGATTATAGTAACCTATCACCCTCCAAATCTTAGTACCACTGCCACACTCAGGACCTTATCATAACCGGTGGCCCACTCATCCTTCTTCAAGTCAATGAGACCACAACATTCAAGTTTGCTCTTAGTTTGATGAATTAGTCTAATTTCACAGATTTTGCATGCATGGACAGATGCGCTCTACTTGAAGCAGCACAACAGAGGCTTCAAATTCATTCATCCTGGCAAGTGTTTACCTTTACGGACAGAAGGAAGATAAGAAACAATAATAATATCTGAGGAATTAAGAAATAAAAATTATTATTTGACTATAAGTAGCTGCTAGGATCACATTCTCACATGTATCTAGGTTTTCAATAGCAAGGTATGACAGAGTTGGGTTTTAAACTTTCACTTCCACTTTTATCTTATAAACTGTGTAACCCTAAGAAAGCTGAACTGATTCAACTAATATTTATCATATGCCCAATATGGTTTTTTATTCTTTCAGACCTTTAGTTTCCCCATCTGAAAATGTAGATGGCAAATTCTGTCCCTATAATGAGGAATGCAACATGTATAAATGCCTGGGTAACATTTGAGATAGTAGCTTTCGTTACCCCTCTTCTCCCTTCTGAGGCTAAGCAGCTGTCCATGGTTGGTCACTTAGGACATACCAAGAGGAGGGCCTTATCTCTATTAGAATGCTTGGTTTTCCCAAAAACAAGTAGGAAGCAGTCTCTCCTTGACTAGAGAGATGTAAGTAGTAGCATAGTGGAAAAGAAAAATTGTTTGTGAAACATTTGCCTCGTTGGCTTTTCTTTCCACAATCTTATACTCCAGAGCTGGGGGTAAGAGAAAGGAAAAGAGAAAAGGATTTTCTTCAGGCTGGGAATTCAGGAGAGGGATAATGAAGATACATAGAAATCCTATTGTAGTGGTAAAATATATACTCAGACATAGTTTCCAAAGCACACCCAAAGTTGGTACAGAACAGAGTGAAATATGGCTGCATGGGGCCCTGAACAGATGAACCTTAAACCATCTTATGAAAACTCTCTACGTCTCAACAGAAACGGAAATAATGTGTACCCATGATGCAGACCAAGCTGACTTCAGTGTTATTGGTATGGAAGATTTGCTGAGCACACAGGATGGTTTCTGATCCAGAAACACTCAAGTACCAGGTTCCTCATGATCCTGCCATGACCTCAGGTAACAAACACCAACAGTCATTGAGCTCAGGCCTGGCTGAAGAGACACTTAGGACAATACTAAGTAGATGAAAACTCAGAGATAATAAAAGACAGGACATGATGACAATGAGATAAACTTTCCACATTCCTCTAGGATGATTATAACTGAAAAGACAAATCACAAAGTGTCACAAAGGATGTGTTGAAGTTAGAATCCTTATAGACTGTTAGTGGGAATGTAAATGGAACAGCCGCTTTGGAAAACAATTTGGCAGTTCCTTGGAAAGTTAAACATAGTGGCCATATGGCCCAGCATTATATTTGATGCAAAGGAAATGAAAACACATATATACATGAATTTCCAAAAACTTGTACACAAATGCTCATGGAACAATTCTTCACATTTATCTAAAACTACTGAATCAACCAACTTATACTCATCAACTAGTGAATCAATAAGCAAACACTGATGTGTTCATGCCACGGAGTATCATTCAGACATAAAGACTAATGAATAGCCATGAATAGCATAGATGGCTCATGACTGTAATCATAGCTATTCAGGAGGCTAAGCTCAAGATTGTGGATGGAAGCCAGCCTGGGCAGGAAAGTTCTTGAAACTATTTTAATCTCCAAGTAGCTGCCAAAAATCCAGAAGAGAGCTATGGCTCAAGTGATAGGGTTCTAGCCTTGAACACAAAAGCTCAGGGAATACACCCAGGCCATGGGTTCAAGCCTCAAAACTGGCACAAAAGAAAAAGAAAGAAAAAATGGTAATGAAGTAGTGATTCATGCGCAGTCTGAAGAAACTTTAAAAACATGACACTAAGGTAACAAAAGTTTACATACTCTTACTACTCCATTTATATGAATTGCCTGCAATAGGCAAATCTACAGAGCCAAAGATAGATGAATGTGTACCGGGGTCTGTGAAGGAGAAATAGGTAGTGAGTATTCTTGAGGACAGGATATCCTTTTTTTGGGGGGGGTCCAGTCCTGGGGCCTGAACTCTGGGCCTGGGCGATGTTCCTCAGCTCTTTAGCTCAAGACTCGCGCTCTACCACTTGAGCCACAGCGCCACTTCCGGCTTTTTTCTTTTTGCTTATGTGGTGCTGAGGAATGGAACCCAGGGCCTCATCCATGCAAGGCAAGCGCTCTACCACTGAGCCACCTTCCCAGCCCCAGGATATCCTTTTGAAAAAAATGAACATTTTCAGGTAGACAGTGGTCCAGTTCACACAACTTTGAGAATGTATTGAAGGAAGGCCACCAATTTTACCCACTTACCATTAACCTTGTATGTGAATTACAACTCAATTAGAAAGGACATATGATGTGTGTGAACATAAATTGCTCATATTTAGACTTAGCTCATAGTGTAAAAACAATAAATTGGAGCAATTATTAGAAACCAACATGAGTCAGGAGCTGATCAAATTCAGTTTCCTACTAGGCAAAAGCCAGTAACTATGTGGAGACAAATTAGAAATTCCTTGGTCTAAAGCTGAAGAAATCTTTCACCTGATGTGAGTTCCTGATCTGGGGAAGAAAGTGGGTTTTTTCCTCATGGATGCTTCTTAAAAGAGCCAGACCAGATACCAAGGATAAAGTATATATAATCTGACTCATCCCAACTCCATACATTATCACAACTGAAACGCTTTCTCTGCTGACACTCCAACACTATCCTAGAAAGGAAAATATTGCTACTTTAAAGTATTCTGATACTATCAGGTAAGCAGAGAGTGACAGGCTTGGAAAAGAACTGTGTGATAAAGGATTTAGATGTTTTAGAGGGACTAAAAATTGCACAAGTGGACAAATGAAGTAATAAACCAAGGGTCAGAATCACGCTAACAGAGGCAACTCATATAAAAAGGATGGGGGAAAGAAAATGTCCTTGCAAATGTCCTTCCAAATTCAAAGGCAAGCCTCAGGTCTTCCAAACAGAAGGAAATAGGTACAATAAAAAGACCATGGCACAACTCAGGGGCAAAGCATGAGTCCTTTCCTTAAGGCTGTTAAATGTGCAGTGCCCTTAGGATTCGAATAATGTTATTACCCTGGAGGGGGCTCCATTATGATGCATACTGGTTCATATTTTAGTGTCAAGCAAAGGTTCTTAAGAGTGTGACTTATTTCTGAAGAAATAAAAAGGACTTTGAGAAGAATAGAAGTAGTCAACATTATTATGGGGCATTGACATAGCAATTTTCTTGCAAATGATTTTCAAAACTACTGCTAATAATACACCTTATTGTATATAGTTCTCTCAACAAAGTCGCCTTGGGTAATCAAATTAATACCAGGCAATGGAAAGAGAAAGAGAACAGGAGACCCTATAACATTACCAGCAATGACTATAATTAATACAAGTACATAAAGTAATCCAATGGGACTTTTGGACAACCTTGGGCAATGAAAGAGTTTTGCCAGATGAATCATTTAGCATGGCTGTACAGAAGAGTAATGTAACAAGGACAATAGTATTTGCCAAGGAAAGAAATCAGTGCAAAGACAGAAAGCTTAACAATAGAGGTTTATCTGTGTGCTTGACTTACGAGGCAAATGTTCTTTTTCCCCTACTTCTGATCACATCATACACACACACACACACACACACACACACACACACACACACACACACACACACACACACACACACACACACAGCCTGTGCTCAAGATGACCAACCAGTGAAACATCAAGGTGACTGTTGTCAGAACTACTGTAAATCATCTACTGAATGTGAATGTCAAGATCACAGTTATCAAATGGCATGGTGATAAAACAGAAAAAGACCTTCAATTCATTGGAAAGGAAATCACGATACACACATGCACAGACACACAAACACACCACCTTCCTAGAAAACATGTTTTCTTTTTTATACCACCTATAGAAAAAGGCTGAAGCTTAGAGATTCCAATGTACACTCACCAACAGTGAAGTCTGGCTTCTAGCAATGAGTGACAGGCCAGATTTGATCTATTTATGAAATTAAGTAAGGCAGGCTTTCACCTGTAGCTATCTCTATGCTTTCAGAAACTTAGAATATAAAGAAGGCTTGGAGAACAGAGCTTCACACTGAGGCTAGTTAATCACCTGACACAATTCCTTTACTGCCCAGATCACTAGTGGGTATCATTTCCTGGTGTGGTTACTTGATTCCCATGGCATGCTCCTAAGAGCTGCTAATAATGGAGACTCTGAGCTAGCAATCTCTATCATAAAATGTCTCCAACTTTTTCTTAATATGATCCTCAGCCTCTCCTGGTTAGCTTTTGACAAACAAATAGATCCACATTCAGCAACTAGAACTAGAGCATACAATTAGGCAGAGATGGAAACAGGTGAATCCTTGTAACTCCAGTGGTCAAAGCAATTGAATGAGTGGGAACTAAAGACTTTATGTGAACATAGAGTCTTATTTTAACCTTTACAAGATGACATAAGAATTCCACTGGGATAGCATAGGATAGCATAAGCATAAAAGGCAGAGGACATAGCCCAAGTGGTAGAATATCTGCCTAGCAAGGGGGAGACCCAGCATTCAAACCTTAGTACGAAACAACAACAAAGAAAATGGTTAGAATTATATAGATGAAAGGACTATGAAATCAAGGTGATAAAAAGCCTCAGAAGGAAAAGAAAATCCTTTGAGATTGATGCTGGTAAGCAAAGAAGAGAAAGGAAGACCAGGGGCTGATGGCAAAGAAGTCAGGAAACCACATATGTACATGTTCCTATGAAATTGGCAATTTCATAGCAATCTTCAATTGTAGATCACATTATAAGAAGAAGTCCTTGACAAGGTTGCTAGAAAAAATATCAGAAAGATAGAAAAACTTTCAAACCCCTAAAATCAATGAGAAGACCAGGACCACCATGCGGATGGAGTCTTATAAGTGAGGCCTAGTTATATGGTTGAGCAGTTTTGCACATCAAATGCTTACATGTGGTGAGGTGCTGACAAGTCTTTAGTAGTCTAAGAAAACGCAGCCTATGATTTGACATCTTTATCTCCTCTCTTTTACTCCCTTTCAGTATTTCAGGAAATAGGTAAATGCTGTCTGTAAGACTAATTCAAATTATTTAATAGATGTTTGTTTTTGCAAATGCCATGTTAACTACAGTGTGTCATATCAGACAGTAAAGATATGCAAACCAGATTTTATTTTAAGTTCAATATTACTGTGATTTGGGGAGTATGATTGGCAATTCTGACGCACAAGGAAAACACTCAGCAAGGATTTAAAAAATTATTTCTAAATTCCTCTGTTATTTATTCCATCTGTTCACTGAATCGTACATGTATATTTTTAACATGGTTCTAGTTCTGTAAATTCTTTGATAGTTTTTGTAGAGAACTACTTGGTAAATTCAATCGATATCCATTCTATTGTGGATTGGCCTTCTGGTTTTTTAAAAAAAGATTTGACTGATACAGGAGAAAGAATCTGATTTTTCTGTACTTTAAGATTTAGAGGCAAAGAATCATTAGTATGAGTTTGACCTATCTTCATTTATATTAAAGTTGACATATTTTGGGTTTGAATTAAGAACATCTTAAATTCTACGTATTCTTTCACAAGTAATAGAAGCCTCATCCCCCAACTCTGAGAGGTTGGGGGAGGAAATTAAATGTTTTGTCGGTTTTTGGAATTATCATTATTCTGGTTAGGTCTTTTTATTTCTATCCTTAGATTTACAGAAATCAGACTTGCTCTCCCTACTCTCTCCTTCTCCCTCTCTCTCTTCTTCTCCCTCTGTCTTTCTCCCTCTCAATCTTTCTCTCTCTTCTTTTGTTCTTTTTTGCTGTGCTGGGGCTTGAACTCAAGGCCTGTATTCAAGGCTAATGCTCTACCACCTGAGCCACAGCCCACTTCTGGACGTTGGTGGTTAATTGGAGTTAATTGGAGTTAAGAGTATTTCTCTTGCCTGGGCTGGCTTCAAAAGGCAATCCTGAGATCTCAGCCTCCTGAGTGTCTAGGATTTAAGGTGTGAGCTACTGGCTTCTCTCTCTAAACTGGGAAAGTGAACAAAACATGTAAGGTAATCATACACAGAATTGGACAAATCCTAGTAAGAAAACAAGTCCTGAAATACCTTTAGGTTTGTGCCTAGAGGCACTATTCAAATTGTGGTGCCAGGAGGGGAAGTCTGAGCAAACATTTTTCCTGTTGAGGGGACAGCAGGGATAGAGGCAGACTGATTCAGGGGGGGGGATATATGAGTCCAGTATTGGAAAATGAAAAGCTATGCCTAGGATTATCTCTATATAGTTTATACAGGTCCTCTTGGATGTTTGGTTCACGATCTCAATGTGTACGTACAGGTAAGAGTACAGAAGGCTGGAATAGAGAAACGTTTTTCAGTCTAGAGCTAGAAAATATTTGAATTCTAGCCAACAAGAATGTAAAGACTTAGTTGACTACCTAGGTCCTTTGGTAGAAATCCAGATGTTTCATTCCTTAAAAGAAGGACTAACATGACCTATGAGTAAAGCTCTTTTAGATACCCTTAAAACTAAGAAAATAATGTTCACAAGAATACTTGTAGCTGACTTGACTGTCAAAATTTAAAGGTTAAAATGTAACCTGTATGTTCATTAATTTACTCTTAATAATGTCTCTTATCAAATAAAAATATACTAAGCTATTAAAGAAGCAGGAAAACATGGAAGTCCACATTTAGTGGCACAATCATCCCAGCTACAGTCTGGATGTAGTTTCCCTCTCCCTGCCAATTCCTTGGAAGTTGGTCTCCTGAATAATGGTGTGAGATTATAGGAACTTTCAACGTGGCTTCAGTGGGAGATGATCAGATCATAGGGGCACTACCTCAGCAATTAATACTTATCTTGCTGGAGTGGCATAGAAATCTTGCCACTGGATTAGTACTGACTAGAGTGGCCTATTAGGAGTTGAGGTAATGCCACATTCTTGGTTCATTCTGCATGTGGCCAATTACCTTCCTAATTTTCCATCAGCTCTGATATAGTCAGGAAGCCCTTGCCAGGACATTTCTGCCAGTTGTTTGGACTCCTACATTATTACTTACCCAAATTTGGTATTTTATTATAGTAACCAACTCAAATGTCTCTTGGTGAAAACTATTTCTGCTCTGTTATGACAGCAATCTTTGTTAAGGATGGCATAGCCAAAGAAAATAATCCCTAGGTAACTTGTCTCTTATACCTTCAGCCTATAGCCAAAAATATTCTGGCCATCAAAATAAAGTCTCTGAGAATAATGCAGATGGATTCTCCTGTGTAATCATGGAAGAATTGTTCAAACTAAAGCAAACTGCTAAGCAAAACTATAATAAATCAGAAAGGAGCTATGGTGTCTCTACAGTGTACATCTGTTTGAGTAACATATATTCATGGTTTTGTTTTAGCTTGATAAAATTTTATGTCTAGAACAAATATTCTGTAGAAATATTCAAAGAGGAAGGTGAAAGAAGTGCACTTCTATAACCAATAAAATTATTGCTTACAGATCTAAAAGTTAAAAAACTTAGAATTTATGAGACACATGTTATCACAGAAGAGAATGTGTGTAAACACAAATGAAAACTATAAAAAACAAAGATATTCATGGGGTTGCAAATATCTATATATATAAAGGCAAAACAGAAAGAACACAAGAGGTATAAAAGGTAAGTTAGTTAAAGCAGTCTAAGTTTCAGGAATTTTTGATGAAATAGTAAAATAATCAGCAATATTAGCTTTTATCAAAACAAGCACACATACTATAATCTCTATGACCCAAAAGGAATGTAGCAATAAATTATATAGAGGGGAGAAGAAATAATAAGATACCTTTAATTAATCCAATGGGAAAAAGTAAGACAAAAAGGAATCTGAAACAGGAAGAACAAATAATATGGTAAGCATACACACACACACACACATATATACATTTATATACATTTATTTATGCATAATCATCCCAAAACTAAAGATTATCCAAGATTTTGCAAGTATAATATTAAAATATAAATTCTTTCAAGAGGCAAATTTGAAATGTAATGTTAGAAAAAGTTTGAAAGCAATACGTTAACAAAATATATGTTATGGAAACAAACATACTGTCAATTTTTTATTTAGAATTTTAAAAATTACCTTTAAATTGTTGTACAGAGGGGTTGCCATTTAACAAAGCAGTTTATGAACACAATGCATCTTGATCAATGTCATTCCTTTCAACATTATCACCCATTCCTCCTCTATCTACACTTTCCTTCACTCTTCTTAATTTATAGGATATACATCAAATTCATGACTGCATTCTCATTCCACTTCTCTTCATTTTTCTACCCCTTTCCTTTGATCCCCACCCCACTCTTTAAATACCCACTTTCTGGTGTTTACTTTGTTGAACTTTGCCTTTCTAAGTAATTGCACTACTTGAGATCTCCGTTGATTCTACCTTATTTCAGTTAACAAATCTGCATATTCTTGCATACCACTCAATATATTTACTCACAGAGTTTATAAGCTAAATTTAATTTCCGTATATAAGGAAAAAATAATTCACTTAACATATTTTTTCCAAGTCTTTTCAGTTTTTTACAAACAGCACAGTATCATTCTTTATACTGCATAAATAAAATACCATATTAAGATGCCAACATTAAAAAAGATAAAAGGACATTATAACAATAAATGAGACAGTGCACCTGAAGATGTAATAGGTACAAACCTATAGAAATCAACAAGGTATCTTGAAATACATAATGCAGCCTACAAAAATAAAAGAATAGACCATTTTATAATCTTAGTAGCTGATAGAACAAACAGATAAAAATCAGTAAAATTGGGTTTGAGGTATGTTTCGAGTGGTAGAACAACTAATTGGCAAAACTGGCTTAACATCCAAAAAATACTTAGAGCTCAAAAATTAAACCATCAAATATTAAACCCTCAAAGAAACAGCAACCCAACTGATAAATCGGCTAAAGACTTGAAGAGCTACTTCTTAGAAGAAGAAGTAAGAATGGCTAATAGATATATGAAGAAATGTTCAACATCTCTGGCCACAAAGGAAATGCAAATCAAAACAACATTGAGATTCCATCTCACCCCAGTTAGAATGGCCATTATCAAGAAAACTAACAGTAACAAATGGTGGCATGGATGTGACCAAAAGAGAACTCTATTCTACTTTTGGTGGGAATATAAGTTTGTTCAACCACTCTGGAAAGTAGTATGGAAGTTTCTCAAAAGACTAAACATAGAGCTACTCTATGACCCAGTAATTCCACTCCTGGGCATTTATCCAATAAAGCACAAATCAGGCCACACTAATACTATCAGAACAACCATATTTGTTGCAGCATTATTTACCATAGCCAAGATATAGAATCAGCCCCTCAGTGGGTGAATGGATTAAGAAAAGGTGGTATACACACACACACACACACACACACACACACACACATACACACACACACATACACACACACACACACACACACACACACACACACACACACAATGGAATTATACTGAACCATTACAAGGAATGCTACTGTACCACTCATAAGGAAATGGGAAGACTTGGAAAAAAATATATTAAGTCAGGTAAGTCAGAGCCAGAGGAACATAGGTTGCATGGTTTCCCTCATTTGTGGTAGCTAGAATGTGCCTATAAGTATACAAATAAACACGCTCAGTGGTAAGCAAGTGGTTACAAATGGATTAACTGAAGTAGAATACACTCTATGGAGAGCATAAATAGTCTAATTATTTTTTAAAGACTAAGCCAAAGCCAAACAAAATAAGTACCAGGAAATGGGTACTTACAAGAGGGTAGGGTGGGGCCAGGGGAAGGGGGAGAGAAGAATGAAGCGGGAAAGTAGGAGAATGCAGGCAAGAATTCATTGTCTATACCAAAGCATTGAGAAATATAAGGGACAGGGTGAGTGGAAGGTGGTGAAGATTTTGAAGTGATGACAGATGAAGATTCACTGTATGCCTTTGTTAAAAGGTGAAAAAAGAAAATCAAACATATAACATAAAATTAAGGAAGGAAGGGTGGGTTGGGAGGGGTGAGTGAGAATGTTCAAAGGGGTGATAATGATCAAGATGCACTGTACTGATGAACTGGTGAATGGTAATTCCTTTGTACACTGCTTAAAGATAACAGAAGATATTCCAAAAATCACAAAAATACTGAAATCTCATAAAAATACTGACATCTCAAGAAAACAAGCCAACCAAGGTCACCAAAGTAAAATATTGTAAAAGCAGGGCTCCTAGGGAGTGGAGGTAGAGAGAAAAAAGGAGAGAGGAGGAGGGATACAGAAGAGGTAAATATGATATATAGTGGTGGGTGTGATCAAAGTTCAGTATGCATATGTGTGGAAATATCCTGTTAAAATCCCTTAGTATGTACAATTTAATGTATGCCAACAAAAGACAACCACAAAACCATGTCAAAAGAGAGTTTAAATTAAATGACAATGAAATTATGTCTTGTCAGAATGTAAACCTATGTAATACCTATGTAAATACCTATGTAAAACAACCTCACAGAAAAAGAATTGTAATCTTCAAAAACCCACTAATAAAACTTTCAAAAACTCAGCAATCTTATTTTTCAATTCTAAAGCTAAATAAATAAATTAACTGCAATGAAAACAGAAGAAAGAACATAGTAAACAAAGGTTCAAAGTGAGAATTTGAAGATTTTGTTGAAAAGCACAATTTCCTAGAAAAGGATAATTTATCAAGGCTAAAAATAGTCTAAAAATAAGTTCAATATCTATTAAATAAGTAGAATCCTTTAAAAATCTTTCCACAAAAAATACTGCAAATCTGGATGAGTTTACAAATAATCCTATTCAAACACTTCCAGAAAAGAGAAATAATAATAATTTCTTGAGAAATATCTAGCAGTATTTTTAACATCTATTATGACATGTGGACAAAAACCAATCATATTCTTTAACGAGATTAGATACAAAAATACTGCATATAAATCCAGATGTCATGGCACACATGTGTAATCCCAACACTCATGAGGAAGAGGAAGAAGAAGAAGAAGAAGAAGAAGAAGAAGAAGAAGAAGAAGAAGAAGAAGAAGAAGAAGAAGAAGAGGAGGAGGAGGAGGAGGAGGAGGAGGAGGAGGAGGAGGAGGAGGAGGAGGAGGAGGAGGAGGAGGAGGAGGAGGAGGAGGAGGAGGAGGAGGAGGAGGAGGAGGAGGAGGAGGAGGAGGAGGAGGAAAAGGAGGAGGAGGAAGAGATGTTGCTCAAGTGACAGAGTTCTAGCTTTGATCAAAAAAGCTTAAGGACAGCATCCAGGCCCTGAGTTCGAGTCTCAGGACCAACACACACACACACACACACACACACACACACACACACACACACACACACACACACATTCACTCACACACATGCAAATATGAGTTAGTATAATTTGCCATAATTCTTAGAAAAAGAAGCAGAAAAATAAGATACTTATGTTTCAGTCAAGGTAAAAAAAGTATTTGACAAAAATTCAATACCTATTTTTTATCTCTTAAAAATTCCTGAGCAAATTTAAGAGAAATGAGGACTGCTTTAATGGAATGTAGGTTCTCTATAAAAGTCTAGTATCATCAGGAATAAACATTGTCTCCCTGAAGTGGGGATTACACCAGGAGATTCACTTCCTCCATTTCTCTGTTACAATGATTAGAAGTCCCCAGAAGTGCACTGTTGATAAGAAGATAAAATCCAAGTTTAAAGGCTGAGAATAGAAAAGTAAAACTGTCATTAACAGAAGATATAATTACATAAATAGAAAATCAAATTAATTAGTTAAAAATCAAAGCACAATTAGAATTCTTAAGTGAATTTAAATAGATTGGTAGAAAATGCTCCATGAAAATGTTCACATTTCTGCACAAAACAAGATTTCTAAGCAAAGATACTAGTTTGATTACGAAACTAATGTGGTCTTTGAGAGATTTAGAGATGTGTTACTCTGGAGTCAGTTGCTTGAATTCTTGGCTAATAAACAAATATTATCTACATCCATTTTGACTCATTTCTACACTAATCAAATTTGTGGAAATATGTCGTCAGTCTTAGGAACTGCTTACCTACTTTACTTAATAATATATAAAAGTCTTATAAATATGTTAGAAACAATAGCAAGAAAGAAAAACCATTTGAGTCCTTATCTTGGGGTTCATTTCGCCATGCTTTGTATCCCCCACAGTATAACCCGTTTTCACTGTATGTGATGTTGGTATAATTTGTGGAGGGGAAGGGAAAAAAATTGATTAAATAGGGATACAGATGGACCCATTGCAACAATGAGATGTACAAGACATTATGTTGAAAAATGAACTTTACAACTTTGGCGGGGGGGAGGGGGGGCGGGGTAAGCAGGGAGTGGGGAGAGGGAGATGGGAAGGGATGGGAAGGGGAAACAAAGGAGGAGGCAACAATGCTTGGTAAGAAATGTACTCATTACCTTGCCCATGTAATTGTAACCCCTCTGTACGGTATTTTCACAATTAAAAAAATAAATAAATAACAATGAAAAATAAAAATACCTGGGTTTATATCTAATAAAATAGATAAGACAATTGCACTACAATAGGCAAACAATGCTCTAAAATGGAGTGAGTTCTCATGCATGTATGCACGTGTTTTCTTATGAGAATGAGCTTGATCAATTACCAATAGTTTTCAAATAAATCGACAGACCATCCCAGAAAGTTGTGCAAATTTTTGGGTATCTAAAGTTCTATATTTTATATAAATCTGAAGTATGTATGAAAATGGAAAACATCTACAATATCAAGGAAAGCTTGAAGAAAATGGACCCTGGAAGACTTACACTGAGAATATCAAAGACCCTATAACATAGACACAGCAGACCAGTAAGAAATTGACACACAGTCACACAGATTTGGAAGATGATACTATGGGTTGAATCAATTAATTTTCACTGAACTATGAACCCCAAATCTTAACTCTTACCACACACAAAAAACAATTCAGTGTTAAAAATAAATAAGAATGGATTAAGACACCTCAAATAAGTTTATCAATGAGCTAAAATAATAAAATTCTCCTATCTGTCCAACTTTTTGGAAACTGAGAGAAATAAAATCAAGAATTTACCTTGACTTTCCTATATGAATTGTGATTCAGAGTTGTTAAATATTTGATTAAGAGAGATCTTCATGGATATTTTCCACCTAGTAAAGAAAGGATGCCTTATCTTTTCTTTTTTTCTGCCTCTTAGTGGAGCATTGGATCTCAGTTATGATCATTGAAAGCTACTGATATTACATAGAGATAACTATCACTCTGTGCTTCTCAAGTAAAGTTGATGTAGTCATTCAACTGCAAGATTCAAAGCTAAATCAGATCAATCATCTAAATCTAAGTAGCAATTTTCAGAAAAGGCTATGTCCACAGAAACATGTTAAAGAATGTCTTGAAATTCAACCAGGAAATATCAGACTATGTTTTTGTGAGAAACTCGCCAATAACATGCAACCTGCTTTTTTTTTTTAATAATCAAGTTTCAAGGTAAACAAACAGAGGAAAGGAGTATATGAGACATGCCAATATAAACTTTTGGAGGTTTCAGTTTTCAATCAGTAATAAACTGTATTTTTTTTCCAAGAGATTTTTTAAAGTAAAATTTTCCAAACCAATTTTAAATATTCACAGAAGAATGAAGAGCAAACAAGGCTCATGAGGAATTTTAAAGACAACAGTAAAGGGTGGGGAATTTTTCCCCACATAGTGGGAGGGATAAGAAAGAATAATAAAAGGGGGTGGCTGATCAAGATGCATTGTGTGTATTCACAAACTTGTTTTGTTGAATGGTAACTTCTTTGTACAACCACTTAAAGAAACTAATAAAAAAGAAGAGCCCTAGCAATTAAAACAGTGTATATTGGTGAGAATGATGGTCTAAATATTTTACAAGTCTTTATGAATAGAAAGATGTTTGCAATGGTGTCAGAAAACCCCGGGTGATCCAGTTATTGGCCCTTCTATTTCTAGACTCTGGCTGAGTCTGAGCAGAGAAAGGAGTTGGAGGGATGGAAGAAGAAAACAGGACACTGAGAGCCAGCAGAGCGGTGACTTCTTACCAACTCATACAGAGGTTTTATTGTATTGTAGTAATTTGCATATCCATACTAGGGCATCTTGGCTAATTATAATCTTGAATATTTTTGCAGACAATTAAATCAATGGAATCAGAATTGAGAGGTGAGAAATATAGATAGTAAGAGGATAATTATATATCTATTTGAGAAAAAGCTCTTTTGCATCCACACAAAACATTAAACACTTCTTAAGTAGTGTAAAAACCTAAGTGGTTACATTTAGGCTTTATGTAAAAGCAAAATTTTAAAGCTTTTAGAATAAATGTAAATATAGAGAGAGAATAAATGTATAGATAGATAGATAGATAGATAGATAGATAGATAGATAGATAGATAGATAGATAGAGATATTAGCCATCAAGAGATGTAAAGATTTGCTAGATAAGAAATTTACAAAATTTAAATTTTGGGATCTAGCAAAATTTCAGCATCTGTAAAATTGATACTTCACATAATTAAAAACAATTATCTAAAATTGCAGAAAAAAATGCTGTCAGTTCCCTAGTCATATACATAAAAACTGAATCCATTAGATAAATGGGTGACAATGATGTCATTTTGAAGAAGACTTTGTACAGTGTAAGAAGCTCCCACTGGATTTTAAGCAACATTCAAATACAAGCTGTCTTTGAAATCTTGCTTACCAAAATTTATCAGGCACCAAGAGAGTCATACTTTATTTCAACTTAAAGAGTCAGTAAGATGTACACAGTTATGGCTGTGCCAACATTTTTGTTTACTTTCTAACTTTAAAAAATAAAGCTATTGGCCATTCTTTATTTTTTATACTTTATTTTAAAAGACAAACACTGTAAGGTCAGCTCTCTCTCTTTCCCAGCTCTTTCCCAGCTCTCTCTTCTCTTTCCCAGCTCTCTTCTCTTTCCCAGCTCTTTCCCAGACCTTTCCCAGCCACGTGGAGGGCCAACATGGCCTGATGCCAGCCAGAACGTTGAATAAACCTACCCCTGAATACCACGTGTGTGATGCTGTTCTTACTCAATCACGTCTTTTTAAAAACCTAACAAATACATTGCCACAAAGACATTTCTGATTTTGTAAATGAAAAAGTAATTAAATTTTCCCCTTTCTAATTCTGACTTCATCTCTGCCTCGCTTTCACACAGGGAACATTCAATTTTATATAAATTGCAGAAAGAATGTTGATTGGTGCAGTTCTTTTTACTGTGGGAGCAATGACTTATGCTGTTAGCCTCTCCTGTTTTAGGTTGCATATTGTGACTCTGTGACAGGGAGAGGAATAAATACAAGCTACCTGATGATGAGAATATAATGACTGCCTTTTGCTTGTCTTGTGATGGCACAGCAACTTATTAAGGAATTGATTTCTAGATAACTATACTCCTGTGCTCATTTTTCTCTGAATACAATTAGAGTAAGCTAGGTAATTCTAACACTGATATCACCTCTTAAGATCATTTGTTCGGGGCGCTCGAAGTTTAGGGTCTTTTTTTTTTTTGTCAGTTGTGGGGCCTGAACTCTGGGCCTGAGCACTGTCCCTCAGTTCTTCAGCTCAAGGATAATGCTCTACCACTTGAGCCACAGAGCCACTTCCAGCTTTTTCTGCTTATGTGGTGCTGAAGAATCGAACCCAGGACCTAATGCATGCAAAGCAAGCACTCTACCACTGAGCCACCTTCCCAGCCCCTTGAACTTTAGGGTCTTATTTTAAAGGTATAATCGAAAGCTGGGGGCTCATGTCTCTAATCCTGCCTACTCTGGTGGTTGAGATCTGAGGATCATAGTTTGAATCCAGGCTGGGCAGAAAAATTCATGAGACTTTTATCTCCAATTAACCACCAGAAAACCAGAAGTGATGCTGTAGCTCAATGTGGTAGAGCACTAGCCTTGAGCAAAATTGCTCAGTGCTAGCATCCAGGCCCTGAGTGCAAGCCTTACAATGGACCAAAAAACAACAACAACAACATAGTATGCAGTATAGTGGGGGGAAGAAAGAGTATGAGCGTCCATTAAATGAGTCTCCAAGATCTGCCAAGACTGATGATACAGATTTGTGATTGTGCAGAATAGCACTTCCCCGCCTGTTTCCCCGCCTTTTCAGTGGAGCCATGCAAGTATCATGGATTCTGAGCTATGGGGGAGGGAAGTTCCAACTGACACATGGCTTGGCCTTCCTGAGAAATAGGACGCAGGCAGCCCTGGACAGTATCTTTTTTATTTATTTTTATTTTTTTGTCAGTCATGGGGCTTGAACTCTGGGCCTGGGTGCTGTCTCTGAGCTCTTCAGCTCAAGGCTAGTGCTCTACCACTAGAGCCACAGCTCCACTTCCGTTTTTCTGGTGGTTAATTGGAGATAAGAGTCTCATGGTCTTTCCTGCCTGGGCTGGCTTTGAACCACGATCCTCAGATCTCAGCCTCCTGAGTAGCTAGGATTACAGTCATGAGCCACCAGCATCCGGTTCCCTGGACAGTATCTAGACAAACAGATTGAAGCTCAGCAAAAAGGGTTAGTAGCAGCTATAAAAGGTATGATGAGGCCCAGTACCAGTGGCTCATGCCTGAGTGGAGGCTGAGATTTGAGGATTAGGCTTCAAAGCCAGCGTGTGCATGAAAGGCCGTGAGACTCTTATCACCAATAAACCACCAGAAAACCGGAAGTGGCACTGTGGTTCAAATGGTAGAGCGCTAGGCTTGAGCTGAAGAGCTGAGGGACAGGGCCCAGGCCCAGAGTTCAAGCCCCATGACCAAAAAAAAAAAAGGTGTGATGGTACTATTAAACAGCAAACATGGCATCATGGTCCCCAAAGAACTCCAAATACAATTTCTACAGTAAGAAAATTTCTCTTCCAAGTTTTAAATGGAGCTCTTGTATACTTGTGTATAGATCATATATAGTTCAAACCAGTTAAATTCCATGCACATTTTTCTTTGTGAAATTAAAAACAGGATATGAAATGTCACACGCAGAGAGTTACAGATCTTTTATTACACTGGAACACTTTGGAATAGAGTTTCAAGAATGACTCGTTGCATGGGCAGCATCCCAATCATTTGTGTTTCCTGTAGCATAAGGAAACACCAGGGATTGCGTGTGCTTACACTGACAAGGTACTTGGTGCTGACAAGCTCACTTCCACCTCTAGGATCCAGGGACACAAGGTTCATGACATACAAATCACACAAACAAAAGCCCGGGCCTTACCTGCCAACTCCTTATGAATAAATCATGCTTTGGATATGTTATGCTGGGGATTGAGGTTTCTTGGTTATATTGCTTATCTTTGCCTGAATTATTATTTTACCTTAGTTATGTATTTGTTTGTTGTCATAAATAAGCTTCCTCGATTATTTATACTCACTAAGAAAAGTAATCTTAAATGAATAAGGGGGGAATCCCAGAGAAAGATCTCGGAAAGTGACTCCCTCATGTCCTGGCTTTGTGCTCAATCTTCGTCTGAGTGTGTCATATACCTTCTCCAATTTAAGACTCCCAACCACCTTACAAAATGCATTGCAGTGTCTCCATTTCTCAGATCCAGAACCTAGAACTCCACTATGTTATGTGATTTTCTCCAGGCTGACACTCTGAAATATTGCCTCCATTCTCTCTGACTCTACTGGACCATTATAAGTGCAATGTGGTACATTATTGATGATGGAAGAGCCCCGACAGGGGTGTTTATCTTTCAACATCAGAATTGCCCCTTGAGACATCAGCACTGCTATGAACACAGAAAATAAGTTCAACAAAGTCAAGCTCCATGATGGAGACATTTCAGGGAGATTGACAATAGAGTTAGCAATATGTGACTCCGAAATCATGAATTCTCATCGGTGACTAGGGTAGTTACTTATTCATTAGTCTTGTTTTCTCCTTGCTGGTTCCAGATGTCACAAGAAGGTTGCTTGAGAGACAGATTTGATTTGCAGCTAAATGATATATGAAGCCACCCATCCTTAATCCTGAATTGTGTTTGTTCTTAAGTGCTTTGGGCCAATACTTTTTTTTTAAATCAACAACTTTTATAGTCCAAACAGCAAATTCCTGCTTCCCTTGACACTTTAGCAGATCTAGCCACATTATGTCTCAGTATCCACATGGCAAAGGAAACTGTTGATACATGCACTTTGAAACGATGTCATACTTGGAGCCCACTTTGCTATATGTTTATTTACATTTAGCCCTTTTGTTTATATTTCCTTCCATCATGTTCCCCTGTGACTGTTGAATATATGTGCCACAGTTCTGAAATATAGGAGGAATGAACAAATCCCCTAATGATTCAGAACCTCAGTGTGCCCCACAGGACCAAGTAATTATATTTGTTCTTTCTTTTCAGAGCTTTCTGAGCATTCATGAGCCTTGGAAATCAAGGCATAAAGTTAAATATTGCACCTCTACTTTACAACTCAAGAAATATCCTATAGCCTTAGCTTGAACATCCTGTTCCTTTGTTGAACATCTATAATTTGTAAACTTTCCTTTTGCCAGATGCCCATGGCTCACACCTGTAGCTACTGAGATCTGAGGATGGTGGTTCAAAGACAACCCAGGAAAGTCTGTGAGACTGTTATCTCCAACCTAAAAAAACAAAACAAAAACAAAACTAGTCATAGAAAGCTGGAAGTGGTACTTTGGCTTAAGTGGTAGAGTGTTAGCCTTGAGAACAAAGAGGCTCAGGGACAGTGTGCAGGCCCTGAGTTCAAATCCCAGGACCAGCACAAACAACAACAACAAAACTTTCCTTTTAAACGGAATCCCAAACTTTCACCTATTGATACATAAAATTTGTCATCTATTGAATCTATTTCCAGCTCAGTACTAGAAAACCTGCTTTACCTGATGACCTATCAAACATCTGGGGATAGCTGTCACACAGTGACTCAAAGCCTTCTCCTGCATAACTAATATCAAGTGTCTGATGCTTCTTACAAGAAGCTGCTCCTGTTTCCCACAGAGGGTTGTGTGCAGATTCACAGTGCTGTGGCAGGGGAGGAAATCACTGTGGGAATGTTAAAAGAGAAGAATGATGTTAAAATATTTTCTCCTTTTATTATGATTCTATCTTGACAACATGAAAGTTTCAGTGATGAAAGCTAATCTTCCAAGTTCTCAGGATTGCATTCCTGGAGGGTTTACACATGAGGGTGCCTTGGTAGATAGAAACTGTGGCTTCCCTTCTGAACTATGCATTTTCTGCAAGGTTGCAGTTTCACAATGTGTATAGGATAGTTTAACCTTTACTAATGTCTATGATCTCATAGCCCAAACCGTTTTTAAAAAACAGTCTAAGATGACAAATTCTAAATGACCTCTCATTTTCCAGAAGTGAATGTTAAGAGTGTATACGTTCCCATTAAATATGTCTTTGTGATGGTCACATCAAAAGGCGTATTACCACCACTCATCAAGATCCTCACACAGACAACCTGAAGCATCAAAGACATCTCCAGTCAGGTCAGGACAGGTAGAAATGTCTACAGGAAAAAAGGTGAAGATTAGAGAGTTGGGAAGGACAAAGAGATAGTCAACATCCTTTCATGTGGATGATTTCACATATGTTAAATATGAGTCTGGCTTTTAATACATGGTTTCTGACTTAAGGAACTAGAAAGCTATGTGAAAGGCAGCAATCCTTTAACATAAAACTTGAACATAATAGAAATAACAGCACAACTGTGCATGAGCACTCCATCTATACAAAAATAAGAGGATTTTAATAAAAGGAGAAAATTTCAGAATGAATTAATAAAGGCTCCATGAAAACTCTTCCTACTTAGAAAGAGACTAACAGATGAAAATCTCTTAGAAACTAAGTAACTATGATCTGTCCTTTTCAATAAGACTTGCAGTCTGGCTCCTGCTAAAAGGAAGTCCTAAATATTATTTAAAGATGAAAAAAAGTGAATCCCTCTGAGCATAGCAGAAGAATTAAAGCATTAAATCTCATGAGTTTGGTATATTTCAACTCCTGAAAAAAAATGAGGGATTGGCCTCTAGGCTTAAAAAAGAAAGATTATAAACCAACTTATGTAACTACTATTTTCTGATAGACAATTCTTATATCAAGTTTTAGCAAGAATGCCAGCTCCCTACCTTATCCCTCCCATACACAGTAACCAAAGATATACCCAAGGTAGTTTGGCCAGAGAACAGCAACAGTAAAACTTAATGGCAGTTGATCTGACTTCAGAGATCTCTGATCTTTAACTGTTTTCACTATTGCCTGAAACCAGTATTTCCAGTTGTGGGACTTTTGTTTCCATTGTCTTTGACACTGACGTGTGTGTGTGTGTGTGTGTGTGTGTGTGTGTGTGTGTGTGTGTGTATGTGTGTGTGTGTGTGTGTGTGTGTGTGTGTGTGTGTGTGTGTGTGTGTGTGTGTGTGTGTGTGTGTGTATGGGTCCTGGGGCTTGAACACAAGGCCTAAGCATTCTTCCTGAATTTTCTTTTATTTAAGTCTAGGGCTCTACCATATGAGCCTCAACTCTATTTCTGGCTTTTTTGGTATCAAGTTAGAGATAAGAATGTCACAAACTTTCCTGAATGGGCTGGCTTTGCACTTTGATCTTCAGATCTCAGCCTCCTGAGTAGCTAAGATTCGTGATGTGAGCCACCAGTGCTGGGCTGAAGCAAACTCTTCTTAATGGCTGCTTGATTGTATGATCTTCAGAGCCAAACCCACTGGAAAATGCAAAGAATGGAGGAAAGAGAAAGAGAAACCACAGCCCTCCAGAGAGCACTGCTCATTGGTTAGCTGCAATCAGGAGTTATGCAATATTATGGCTTTCGCTCAGTCATGGTCTCTGATGGCATCACTTCAGAATTGAATCAGGTCCCTCCTAAATGCAGCTCTAATCTTTGACCTACTCAGTTATGGGAGCCAACAGTTGTTTTTTATTTTGTTTTGTTTTCCTTAATCTAGGTCATAAAGAATATCTCATTTCTACGTACTTATTTATAAGGCTATTGTAAATACTAAAGAAAAAGTAATGAGTAAGAAGCAACTTAGCAATAGGTAATGCTTAGTGTTAGCTTTCTCTATTTTCCAACTGTTTTTAATTCATTGAGTTTACCCTTAAAATTGGACATGATACTTTAAAACATTATAAGTAATTCAAGTGTACTCCATTATATGTTCAGTTAATTACCATTTCCCCTCTGGGAGCATGGAAGACTTCATCCTTTCTGTTCCATTATGCTAAAGAAGAGAAAAAGGAACAAGAGAAAGCAGAAGCAAGAAATACAAAGGGAGAGAATCAAAGCAAATACTATCTAGCAGTCTCTTTTTCCTGCCTGCCTTTTTGTAGCTTCTTCAAGAATGTACACATTCATCTCTGCTAATCTATATTTGCTTGATAGTAACAAAAACAAAATTCAGACTATCTTAAACTTAATAAATAAATAAAGAGGATTGCTTCCTGGACCACAGAACCACCATGAGGAAAGAGAGTTGAGCGTTCCCAGGTGTCATGGAATGTGGAGCTTGAGTAGCACAAAGCTTGGTCACTTTCTCTAGCTTGCCCTCTCTCACTACCTCATCCACTTCTCTTCCACTCATTTATCATCTCTGTTTCTGGTCTTTGTTGATTTCATTGTCTCATCTATACTCTACATTTTGGAGGCTCTTGTCACTTTTAAGTAATTTCTGCAGCTGATAGAAACCTCTTCTTTTAAGCTTGAGTGATGAATCTTGATCTTCTGAGCTAGGTTTATTGGCACACTGAATAGATAACAGACATGAGGATCTATGATAGACAATGCTTTCAGAATTACACTGAGTTGAGGAACAGTCTTTAGGGAGAGAAAGAGAGGATACTGTTTATCAAGAAGAGAGAATGGATAGTCTGAAAATAAGCAATAATTGCTTACACATCTGTTTCCAGCTGAGCCTGCAGTGAGCTTTGGGTGAACAATACCATATTATATTATTCTCCCTTAAGTAGGTCCCTTCCTGGTGTCTTGAATCCCATAAGTCAGAGTGGTCTAATGATAGGGAAATGTGGAGGGAAGAGAGAAAGAAAAACTCTAGAACCCAAGCCTCGAGGTCCGCAGGACAGAAGAGCTGCAGAAACTAAAAGCTACATTTTTATGTATTTTTATGGTTTTCTTTGATATAACTGTAACTTCTCTGTACAGCATCTTTACAAGAAAATACAATTTTTTTAAAAGAGTATAATTCTTTTTGGACAATGTCCATCCTTCCCTCACTCTCTCGTAGTTTTTCACTGCCAGGCCACCCGCAAATTGTATAGTTCATTTTCAACATTGTGTCTAGTGAGTACCACTACTGCACTTGTTCACCCTTTGTCTCACCATTTTTGTGCCCTGCTTACCTTCCCAAAGACAAACTAACAAATAAGACAAGAGGAAAAGACAACAAAAACAGCAAAAAATTAAAACCCTCATTTCCATTTCCTGGCATTCGTTTTGTTAAATATTTCATATGATCAGATGTATGTTGGTATTACACCTATGTGTTCCTCTCCTAAGAATATCCTCTTTTGGTCTCACTGTGAGTAAATACCTAGATTCTACCTCTTGCCCAAGTTTTTCTCCTAACATAGGCCTGAAACATCCAGGAAACTAAATTGTTCATGCTAGTAAATCTCAAAAGACATATTGTTTGAAAATCAAATATTTAAAATCATTCTATCAACCAAATATTAGACTATGACAGTGGTTCTTTAAATAAGATTTTTAAAAAAGTTTTTATTGTTATTATAAGGTGATATACAGAGGGGTTACAATTATGTAAGGTAAAGAATACATTTCTTTTCAACAATGTCACCCCTTTCTTCACTATCTCCTATTTTTTCCCTCAAATAAGATCATTTTTGAAAACATCTATAACTTCTTTTATATTCTTTTTTTGTGTGTGTGTGAAAATACCGTACAAAGGGGTTACAATTACATGAGCAAGGTAATGAGTACATTTCTTATCAAGAATTGTTGCCTCCTCCTTTGTTTCCCCTTCCCATCCTTTCCCATCTCCCCCCCATCCCCGTATCCCTCCACCTCCCTTACCCCCCCACCCCCAGCCCAAGTTGTAAAGTTCATTTTTCGGACATAATGTCTTGTACATCTCATTGTTGCAATGGGTCCACCTGTATCCCTATTTGTACAACTTGTTTTTTTTCCTTCTCCTTCCCAAATTATACCAACATCAAATACAGTGAAAACAGGGGTTACACCATGGGGGAGGGACATACAAAGCAACAAAGATCATCTCAGCACAATTATTTTAATTCTTAGAAATGTTTTAGTCTTAGTTGTGCTGGTAGCTTTAGTGTGGCCTTGTTTATATGATTTGGGTAAATGCCCAGGAGTCGGATCGCTGGGTCATAAGGAAACTCTATGTTTAGTCTTTTGAGGAAACTCCATACTGCTTTCCAGAGTGTTGAACCAGTTCACATTCCCACCAACAGTCTAGTAGCATTCCCTTTTGGCCACATCCCCACCAGCATCTATTATTATTTGTTTTCATGATAATGGCTATTCTAACTGGAGTGAGGTAGAATTTAAATGTAGTTTTGATTTGTCTTTCTTTTATGGCCAGAGATATTGAATATTTCTTCATGTGTCTATTGGCCATTCTTATTTCCTCTCCAGAGAAGTCTCTTTTTCATTCTTTATCCTACTTTTTAGTGGGTGGTTGTTTCTTTGAGGATTTTGGGGGGTTAATGTTTTTAGCTCTATGTATATTTTTGATATGAGGCCCTTCAATCTGTGGGCTTTCTGTTCATCTTGCTAGCTATGTCCTTTGCCAGGCAGAAACATTATTTACCATAGCTAAGATATGAAACCAACTAGATACCCCTCAGTAGGTAAATGCACTAGAAAATGTGACCTACACACACACACACACACACACACAATGGAATGCTATGCTTCTATCAGAAAGAATTGCCCCATTCGCAAAGAAATGGAAAGATTTGGAAAAAAATCTTATCAAGCGAAGTAAGCCAGACCCAAAGAAACCAAGGCTCCATGGTTTTCCTCATTTGTAGTAATTAGCATATGTTTAAGATAGTCCTAGCAGAGGACCACAATAACTCTATAGCTATGTACATATGACCATATAAAATGATGCTAATCACAATGAACTCCAATTTATGGTAAAAAGAGGGCTTTTTTGTTTCTTTGTTTTTGTTTTTTCATGTACTGTGTGAAGTCATTTTTTTTCTTTGATTTTTTCCCCCTTTGGTTCATTCCCTGTTGTCACTGTTTTTTAGTTTGATACCCTGTGTCCTGTAAAGACTTTATCTGATTAGGGGAAGGGAAGGGAAATAACAAAATGGTGAGACAAAGAATAAAGGGTGAACCAATGCAACAGCGATACTTATAAGACAGTATGTTGGAAATAAACTTCACAACTTGGTGGGGGAGAAAGGGAGTCAAGGGGAGGGAGGGAAAGTGGGAGAATTTGGGGGTAACAATGTTCGACAAGAACTGTACTCATTACCTTACTTATGTATGTAACTGTAACCCCTCTGACACCACCCTTACAATACAATAAAATAAAAATTTGTTTTAGTCTTAGAAATTAGCTTAAATTGCTTTAGACAATTATTCTTTATACTCCTTAATTTTCTTTAAAAACCAATCTCAGAAAAGACATTTTCCTAAAAACTGTTTACAAGATCACTGCAATATAATTTCTTATCTATGTTACCATATTGGTGAAAATATACATTAGCCTATACTATTTCTAGCCTCAGTCATGAAGACTAAGCAAAAAAAAAAAATACATGGAATAAGAAAGGACAGAGATACCAGCAGAAGGATTTGATTTTACCTGAGACTGTGTGTGTGTGTGTGTGTGTGTGTGTGTGTGTGTATGTGTGTGTGTGAAAGAGCTATATAATCACATACCCATCAAAGTATGGCTTACAAGTGTGTGCAGGACAATAGAGATGTCTGCCTGTCTCATCTCTAAAGGTATCAGGAAAAATGATTATAGCCGTAGGAGGTATGCTATTGATTATGCCTAGTCTGAAGGCTGAATAAGTTATTAAAAGTTTGAGCCATATAAAGGGCCATTTATGTCTAACTTAAGGGAACGTTTATGGGGTAGATACACCCAGTACTTGCAATCTAGACTTGTTTGTTTCCTGTTGGAATTGTCCATTTTACACCCCTCTCCTCTGTGCCTGGAGAGTGAGGCAGTCATACAGTCATTTCCGCCGCTCAACTTCTCCCCTAATATAAGGACTCAGAGTAGTGTGGTTCTTAATATGGAGCTATCCAATACATGAAACGGATCCATAGCAAACTCATCCATCCCACATCTGTGTCTCAGTAAACTGGCTCCTTCACCATTGGTCCTCCCCTACCATCTCAGCACAGGATATCTCCCATTGTTCAAATTTTGCTGGCCAAGTCTCTTAATTAGCCTCGATTTCTTTCTGCTTCCTTTCTAAATAGGTAGCAAGTGTACCTTACCCTTCTTCACTTCTTCAACAAATAAACCTTACCCATTTTTTTTAACTACCTTATTGTTAGTGTCCTGATCCAGGATAGCGGCAACGCCTCTCAACTAGTCTCTGCTTCCACCTTTATCCACGTCCACTTGCAACACAGCTTTTCCTCAACACAGAAGCCATCATGACATCAGATCACACTCATCTCTGGTCCCATATCTTTCATGATTTCCCACCTTAACCGGAATAAAGCCAAAATCTTTTCAGAGATCTACAAAACACTATGTTATCTACATAGCTGCCCCTCTTGCATAGTGTCTCTGGTCTCATCTCTGCTTGCTCCTTTCCCAAACCTCTCTAGCTACAGCACTCTCCTCAATGCATTGTCTGTTAATATGTCAGACACATTTCTCTTCCAGAAATAGTTAACCTATTGTATGCTCATCTAAAGCATTCTGTCTACAGGAACTTGGATAGCCCATTCCCTCCCCTTGCCACCTTTAGGTCTTTCATCAAATTCTACCTTCTCTGGGAAAGTTTCTGTGCTCACCTAACCTAAAAATCAGTTTCTTTGAATCTTCCATGCTTCACTTTTTTTTCATGACACCTATGGTCATCTGACATACTGTGTATGTACACTCCCGTACCTGACAAAACTCTGTGAAATCATATTTTGTGTTTTGTTTTTGTTATTTTAGCTACAATGACTGGTATATGTTAATAATATGTAAATGTGTTTTGAAAGAATAGACTATTGGCTGGCTGGGTAGAATGTGGGATAGTTGAATAGAGGACTGAATTGATGTGTATGTATACATATATACATATATGAGGACATATATATGTATATCCTCATTTCATATGCATAAAAAATTGTATTACTTTAAGAAGATATTTTTCTCCTTTAAGGCATATTGGCTTAGTGAAGAGAGGTTTGGGGACAAAAAATAGAAAGATATTATTAAATTAAAATGATATATTTAAAAGGTAGATAATTCAAATGACCTACTCATATCTCTGGGTTAGAAACAATACTAGAAACAATACTGGTCTATATGGCAAATGATAAACAGGCCAATGCTCTTTCTAGCATGTGATTTCCAAAACTCCCCTATGATTAAACCTAAAGTTACAAAGAATAGAACTAAATCATTTGGATGAATCTCTTTGTTCACATCAACTATGTAGTAAACAAGAAAATTAGAAAAAAAATATCAGGACAGGAGCCATCCTATTAAATTTCAGGGCATAACACAATTAAATTTCAACCCAATAAATAAAACAAAGGAGCAGGTGATAGAAGAAAACACACAACTGAGAAATGAATGTTCTAGTTGTGCTTGATCTATTAACAAAAATTAAACAAATCTTCAGTATTCCTTCTTAGTTTTCACAATAAGGATGGAGACCATGTTCCACAAAGTGTCTTGGCCTATTCCTGATTAGCCATATTCCATGGCCTTTAAGGATTAGTATATACTACAGTTGATTCCTCTGGGACATGACTAAAAAGCAAGAGAAGCTAACTTATCTGCAATGAAAATTACTGCCTGAAAGGGGAGTGTGTTTTGAGGACTTGTCAAACCTTACCATCTTGAGATAGAACAATATCTGTTACCAGAGTGAGAGGCAAGAGGGAATATCTTACTTTGATTGCTTCATCTGTTCCAGGGTTTCTGAAGTGTGTGGTTGAGGCTTGGATGTTGTCTACCTCCCATTCTCATGACATGCCATGGGTAATTTTTTTGCTCTGAAAACCAAGGCTGTCTCTCTTTCCTAGAGAGCTGCTCTTAGAGCCATGTTACATGGAAGTTTGGGCTGATAAGATTTTTCTCTAACAAGGAAGAAGGATACATATTACAGAAATAGCTACTATTTCCAAGTTAGGAGGGAAGAAAACATGAGTGTTTTTCCTCTTTCTTTTCTTTAAAGCATTGTATAGTTCTGTGTTGTGTTGTGATGAAGCAATGTACAGATTAGGCATGTGGGAGGAAATGAGCAAGAATGTGAAAATGATTACTTGTTCAAAGCTAGGGATTGGGAAAAGTAGAAGAAAGTCATACACAAAGTTAATACAGCTTTTCTTTTCTTTTTATCATCCACACTTGGTGTTGAAAATAACACAACTGGGAGAATTGAGCAAGCATGAGTAAATATTATTTTCAAAAGTATGCTCAAAAAGCTCTCAAAACTGTGATCTAGGACACATGTACGTTAACCCAAATTTTCATGAAAGCTCAGAAAATAATAGCAAGAATTGTCATATGAGATTGTATCAAATTGAAAAGTTCCTTTTCAGCAAAGGAAGCAATTATCAGAGTGTGGAGACAGCCTACAGAATAATGGGAGCAAATCTTTGTGAGATATTCATCAGACAGATGATTAAAATCCAAAGTATATAAAAAGCTCTGAAAATTAAATACCAAAAGACAATTTAAATAAAAGGGCAAATGAACAGAACAGACACTTTTCCAATAAAGAAGTACAAATTACCAATAAATATATTAAAAATGTTCAACATCTTTTGCCACCAAGAAAATACAAATCAAAAACACAAGGAAGTTTCATCTTACCTCAGTCAGAATAGCTACGGTCAAGGAAAGGGAAAAAAATGTTGCTGAGGTTACAGAGGAAAAGAAAAAGGGAAACTTGTACACTGATGATGAGACTGTAAATTAGTCCAATGACTATTAATAAAGTTGGTGAGAACATGTCTCACAAAAGTAAAAATAGAACTATGATATGACTTAGCTATGTCATCCATTTGTATATCCTCAAAAGAAGCAAGTCCACATACAGTACTGATATCCACATACCCACGTTTATTATGGCTCCTCATAATAGACTTGTTATGCAATATTTTCAAGTTGTTTGCCCTGCAACATACTGGTTTTGTGTAAGTAAATTTTTAAATACAGTTTATGTTCTATTTCATTTCTTTCAGCAAAGGTTTGCTGAATGCCTCCTATGTAGTAAGAAGAAAAAATAAAGGGTTGGGAAGCTGGCTCAGTGGTAGAGCACTTGCCTTGCATTCCTGAGGCCCCGCTTTCGATTCCTCAGCACCACATAAGCAAAAAGAAAAAAGCCGGAAGTGGCGCTGTGGCTCAAGTGGTAGAGCGCTAGCCTTGAGCTGAAGAGCTGAGGGACAGCGCCCAGGCCCAGAGTTCAGGCCCCATGACCAGACCCCCCCCAAAAAAATAGAATAAGTGATTTTGAATGTAATATAAAAGTAGGAAACATAAAATTGAGTAAGTGGCAAAAGATGTGGAAAATGTAATGACAGGTTCTATAATTAGGATATTTCTCAAGAAAAGGAGGGGTGAAAGAGAGAGAGAGAGAGAATAAGACAAAGGCAATATGTGAAAAGATGGAATGTGAAAGTTTTCAAGAACTAATCAGACAGCTGAAATATAGAGTCAGTTAACACCATAGTAAAATTTCTGCAAATCAACAACAAAGGAGGAAAAACATCTTACAAACCAGAGAATATAATCCAGATCACACCAAAGGAATAAGTTAAACATCTGACTTTTCAATACATCAGCAGAATTTTCATAACACTGGAATAAAACCTTCAAACTTGCCAAGAAAATGACTGCCAATCCAAGTCTCTATTCAAATCTATGTTTCAAGAATGAAGTAAAATAGATATTTGAAGCCCTAAGGGAGTTTCTCACCAGCATGAATCTCAAAATGATAGTTGAGGCAGAAGGAAAGCGATACCTTATGGAGGACCTGAGATATAGGGAGGAGTGAATTTTAATTGCCTCAAGGGTAACCATATTTGAATTTTTTTCAATAGGGGTGAAAATGCAAGAGAATAATATACATTTGAAAGAAGAATAAAAGCCAGGCCATTGTGACACATGTTTGTAATCCTCGCTTCCGAGGATGCTGCCACAGACATTGATCAACATGTATCCTATACATGAATTGACATACTGAATTGAAACCTCTTTTCATAGCTATTTAAAGATAACAAGTATTATCATAATACAAAAAGGATGAAATAGGATTGACGAGCCCAGGCACAAAAATTTGTAAGACCTCCTCATTAATCAATATCTGGAAGTGGCGCTGTAGCTCAAGTGGTAGAATGCTCGCCTTGAGCTGAAGAGCTGAGGGACAGCGCCCAGGCCCAGATTTCAAGCCCCACGACCGACAAAAAAAAAAAATCAATATCTGGATGTTGTAATGTGCCTGTTAGCCTGTCTACAATGGTAAGCCTAAAATAGGTGGATCATAGTCCAGGCACACACGTGGGCTAGAGTGAGACCCTATCGCAAAAATAGGCAGCAAATAAAAGGGCTGGAAATGTGATCCAGTGGTAAAGTGACTGAATAACAAGCATGAGGCCCTCGGTACTTCCAAAGTATGGCGGGGGGGGGGGGGGGGGGGGGGGGGGGGGGCAGGGGGAAGAAGGGGGGAGGGGGGAAAGGAGGAATATATCAAAGTTAAAAAAAACTTGTGATATATTTAATCAGAAGCTTTGATTGAATTTAAACATCGATATTTTAATTATATTTGTTAACATCCTCACGATAAGTACGAAGTTAAAGAACAATACAAAATTTAAACCAGGTGCTGGTGGTTCACACCTATAATCCTAGCTACTCAGGAGGCTGAGATCTGAGGATTGTGGTTCAAAGCCAGCCTGGGCAGGAAAGAAACTCTTATCTCCAATTAACCACCAGAAAACTAGAAGTGGCACTGTAGCTCAAGTGGTAGAGCACTAGCCTTGAGTTGAAGAGCTCAGGGACAGGGCCCAGGCCCAGAGTTCAAGCCCCAAGACTGACAAAATAATAATAACAATAATTTAATTCACTCAATGAAGAGTAAAAGGCAAGAAACATGAGAAAAATATCCGCAGAATATTCCTATCACACAGAAGTCATCTTGAGCATGATCACTGGCTACAACCATAAATAAAAGAAGTAATAAAGCCAAGTACTGTTGGCCTAAATTCATAATCGTAGCTACTCAGAAGGCTGAGAATGGGAGGATCAAGGTTCCAGGCCAGCCAGGGCAGAGGAACCTGCAAAGCTCAATCTCCAGGAAAGGAAAGCTAGCGCTGCTGATGTACCAATGTTCCCAGGAAAGATGGGAAGCCTAAAAGTAGGCAGATCAAGGCTCAGACATGTACCCAGGTAGGAAGAGAGACTCTCCTAAAACGACCCATGAAAAACAGAGCTGGAGGCATGTCTCAATAGTATCGCATTAGCCTAATAAGCACAAAGTCCAAAAAGTAAGGAAAGAAAGGAAGAAAGGAAGGAAGTGATGGTGGAAACAAAAAGAAAAGAAGGAAGGAAGGAAGGAAGAAAGGAAGGAAGGAAGGAAGGAAGGAAGGAAGGAAGGAAGGAAGGAAGGAAGGAAGGAAGGAAGGAAAGGAGGGAGGGAGGGAGGGAGGGAAGGAGGGAGGGAAGCAGACAGGCAAAGCAAAACATGCTGGCATTTCTATACTATGACACCAGCCATGATGAAATCAAATTCCAGAAAGTGCCCTGTGTGTTAGAGATAGCTAAGTGCAGTCATAAATTGATAAACATCAGTATTTGCTCTAGTGTTTATAGAGACCCGTGGAACTCTTGAATGTGAATTCTTATTCCCATAGCCACCAGTAGCATTCCCTTAGAGGTAGGCGAGCCAGCCCCTGCAGTTCCATAGCTCTGATGCGTGTTTGGTGGCACCCTAGGATTTCCCCATTTCCCACATGTTTAGGCAAAAGTCATTTTAATTTTTCACTTCATTTCAGTATTTCTGAATGCTACTTACCACATAAGATTGCATTTTCAGAATGCCTTGATCAGCAAAGGACTTCAGTTGCACCAGCCCCTCTCTCTACTAGATCCCCAGGCAGAACAGCTGCAAAACTTAATCTAGCTTTTGGTAATGAATTCATTCATCTTATTCGTATGCAACTCAGCCAGACTAACCCCAACTTTAAAGGGAAATGAGTGCTGATCTTTTTTAAAGAGAGTGAATATGGAGCAGCCTGATGATCCCTGAGAACCTCTGAAGGATTGAAGCTGTTCACGTCTCACCCCCAGGCCTCCACAAGGGTAGAGCCACACAGTCAGGGAGAGATTTAACTGTCTTGTCAATCAAAAGATGCAGCAAACTCACTCATTCAGACATATTAGCCAAAGGGACTTATCATAGGACAGTAAAAAAGAGCACCACTGAAAATCAGCAGCTCTGCTCACCCTTTTAATATTTTTGAGCCTCAATTTACTCAGGTTGAATTCAGACAGAATCATCTATAAACCTGGTTGTTGTACTTGAGTGTGCATGGATATTATTGAAAATTCCCGTTGTTGGGCCTAGTCCCAGTTTGTAGTTCTGTTGTTCTCAGCAAGAAGTCTTCATGTGTATTTCCAACAATGTCCCAGGGATATTGGAATAAGTGCTGCAAAGACTAACTTTAAAAATATCCATCTAACACTACAGCTACCAGCACAACTATGTTTATTGCAGCATTATTTACCATAGCTAAGATATGGAACCAACCCAGATGCCCCTCAGCAGATGAATGGATCAAGAAAATCCGGTATATATACACAATGGAATTCTATGCCTCCATCAGAAAGAATGACATTGCCCCATTTGTTAGGAAATGGAAAGACTTAGAAAAAATTATATTAAGTGAAGTAAGCCAAACCCAAAGAAACATAGGTCCCATGGTTTCCCTTATTTGCAATATCTAGTATATGTATGAGTCAAGCAGAAAAGGTCAGATAAGGTGATGTTAGGAAAATGAACCCTAAGATATGTATTTAAATGTTTTTTCATTCATGCATTTGTTTCTAACGCATTTATAAGATTATTTCTTTGTTGCTTTGTATGTCCCTCCCCCACAGTATAACCCCTGCTTTCACTGTATTTGATGTCAGTACAATTTATGGAGGGGAAGGGGAAAAACAAGTTGTTTAAATAAGGATACAGGTGGACCTGTTGCAACAATGAGAAGTACAAGTTGTCATGTCAAAAATGAACTTTACAACTTTGGTGGGGGGGGGGGGGAGGATTGGGTTGTGGAGGGCGGAGGGAGGCAGGGAAGGGATGGGAAGGGTAAACAAAAGAGGAGGCTACAATGCTTGATAAGAAATGTACTCACTGTCTTGTCCATGTAATTGTAACCCCTCTGTACAGTATTTTCACAATAAAATAAATAAATAAATAAATAAACATCCATCTATAAAGTCTCTTTTAGCTAGATTGTTGTACTCCAAAGCAATGAAAAATACAAGTCATTTAATATTATTTTAATTTTGAATTTGCATATACAATAAATTCTGCTATTTTCATAGGTACATAAGTGATCAGATATGATCTATGCAGTGTAGATAGAATCATTTAAAATAAATCTCCTTATCTGCCTTTAGTAGTGAAGATCCTTGGCATATAGTCAATTTTTTTCAAATGAATATGCTTTTCACAAAACTACTATATGCAAGATGGGCCCTTTTTTAAGTATGTTGGGAGAATGGCTATTTAAGTGTTCATAGATATTAGAAAGAAATGTTCAACTCCAAAAGTATGCCTGCTTGACCAGTTCTTTATTTCCAGACTGCATTTATTTCTTAGATAAAACTGAAGTTCTATTAAAATGCAAATATTCCTGAGTATAGTAAAAAAATATTAAACCTTATCAGTCTATTACCTATTAGCACAAGTGATTGGATCAAATTCTTTCTTGAGTCCAAATTTGAAGAAAGGGAGAAACTAGGGGCATGGCCCAAGGTGCTGAGTGGGAAGTCAACAATGAAATTGGACCATCATCATGGTTTACAAGCCTGATTTGTCTGTACATTTTGCAAGGCCTTATCACTAAAGAACAAATCCAGATTTAGTGATATGAAGATCATGAAATCCAAATGAATAATATTCTGTGGGTTCAGATTTGCCTAAGCAAGAACAACAACAAATGTGGTTCCCTGACTATGTTACTGACAGCAACTACTTAACAGAATACCAATAATGTGTTCCACAGACCATTCACCTGCCTATCTGGTAAAAATGACTATGTTAATGCTTTCTGAAACCCTTATTAAAAATCCAGGTCTCAAACACTCTGTGGTACAGAGTAAACACTACACATCTCTAGCATTCTTCTATAAGAAAAAAGAAACAGTATGAATTGAGTAACTGTATTTTCCCATGTGTTTCTTATTGCCTTGCTACTTATTTCTTTCTGTCTGACTGAAAAAGCATTAGAATATTTCAGAACTCCTCAGGCCTGGAAGGTTGGAGGCTACTAAATGCATTTGAATGCAAAATACACTTGTTTTAGTCGATTCAGACTGCTATTACAAAATACCTCAAACTGGGTAGCTTATAAACAACATAAATTTATTTCAAGCCTTTCTAAAGGTTGGGAAATGCAAAATGAAGGTGCTGGTTAAATTCTCTCTGGGATGTGGACCATGTGTTGCTTTCTTGCTATGATAGGATGAGATCTATCTCTGACATCATTAACAAGGACATTAATCTTATTTATGAAACTGGCTCCTACCTCCCAAAACTTAATCACCATCCAAAGACTAATATCACCACATTGGTGCCTACATTTCAACATAGAAATTTTTGGTCAGGGACACAAGCATTCAAACCATAGTACCAGTCTATGTTCCATGAAAACTCAACTTGTGAAAGGAAAACAAGCAAAATGTAGAGGAAAAAAAGAAGGTAAAACATATATAAATTAAAGGGCCAAACACATAAATTTCCATAAAAACTACATCACAAAAGCTAGTGTGTGGGCTGGGAAGGTGGCTCAGTGGTTAAAGCGCTTGCCTTGCATGCCTGAGGCCCTGGGTTCGATTCCTCAGCACCACATAAGCAAAAAGAAAAAAGCCAGAAGTGGCGCTGTGGCTCAAGTGGTAGAGTGCTAGCCTTGAGCTGAAGAGCTGAGGGACAGTGCCCAGGCCCAGAGTTCAGACCCCATGACCGGACCCAAAAAAAAAAAAAAAGCTAGTTTGTGTGATTGACAGAGATGGTTTAATTTATGATTTTGCTGTGGCAATTGTACCTACTTATATTATCTAAACAGGAAGATTTCCAAGATTAAAAAAAAATGAGAAGACATTTAATTTATTTCAGTAAATACGGGTTAGAATCCCTGCTGCTCCATAACTGCTCTAAAATTAAATGCTGGTGACATAATGCTGAGAAGCATCTTTAATTCTGGGTAAATGCTTTTGAACCACTCACATGAAGGAGTTCCTTTCACCAGCCTCCATTCTTCTCTGTTCACAACTCTCTCACCTACTAATGAAATCTGTGGGGCTGTAACTACCAATTATTGCCTCCAGCTAGGCAAGGTCTGTAAAGCTAGACTGCCAAGGTCCAAATCTCAGCTCTGCCACTTAAGGACTGTGACATCTGGCAAGATAGTTGAGTGACTGTTTCTTCCACTATAAAATGGGGCAAACACAGTGGATGACCTAACAGTGTTATTGGAGGATTCGATGTCCCATAGACTAATACATTCACATTGCACCAAGCACAAAGCAAATGCTAATGTTACTGTTAACGTATGCCATTTCTGTTTTTCTCTGCAAGTCTATCCACATTATTAAATGTAGGTCTGAACTCCCTTCAGGAATAAAAATTCTTACACCGCTTACCGAAGAAGTTTCTCTCATTAAAAAAGGCTAGCAAGAGACAGAATGGATGCCTTTAGGATACACCAGAGTATGGACAGAAATGGCAATGTGTTTAGAGTGATTACCTCCCGGCATGGGGGTGGGATTCTTCCAGCTGTTCTGCAAAGATCTACTGGGGCACCATTCATGGTCCCATGAACTAACTCCTTATAAAATAAGAATGGGGAATGTTGTGTGCTGTCGCTCAGAGCCTCAGGGCAAAGAAGTCATAGGGAACCTCTGTACAGCTAAGTTGTGGGATATGAACCCACAGCTGGTATATTTTGTTCTTCTAGGTCCACCACTATACAATGTTCAAAGGTTTAGCTTCAACACGTAACTAGTATACCTACGAGATAGACACTACTGTCACCATTCCAGAGCTTTCAATAAGGTTAAGTGATTTTTTTCCAAAGCCACCAAACTATTAAGTGGCAGGTCTGGGATTTGATCACAAGTTTCACTTGTGCAACACTGAGCATCATGTTCTCACTGCTGGTTCCAAGCAGCTTGAAGCTTGATGGCATCTCTTCATGGTCAGTTCTTACCACTGCTGGGCTAGGCATCTGTCCATGCATAACACTAATTGTGACCAAAATGTATGGACTAGTGAAATTTCTCCCCTGCTTTAGAAAATCCCTGTCATCTGCTACTAAGATCAGCAACATCCTTACAGGTGATTGTTAACACAGGCACTGGGAATTAGCCAGAATCAAAGCCTATTAGTTCTATCTCTTGAAGGATGCTGATCTGGAAGGTTTTGTGAGAATGGTAAATAAAGATCTAGGTCAAATAGCTAGCACATGGTCTGGTAGAACTGCTCCATAAATAGAAAAGAAACTCCCATCTAGCTAGGAGAATGGAAATGCACTTGCTGGCAGCCAGCTGGGCTGGGAGGGGAAATTTGTCATTCGTTAACCTTTTCCCAGCTGCCCAAGGCTCCAGTTATTACCACTTACCCAGGAACTTTATCCCGCTTAAGGAAGCTTAACAAACCTCTATTAAACCTCTTATCTGCAATCTCAGCAACTCAGGTGGTAGACACTGGGAAGACCAAGCTTCAAGACCAGCAGAGAGAGGAGGTGGTACAGAGATGGAGGTTAGAAGACTTCATCTCAATCATTAATCTGGGTGTTGTGGCGCATACTGATGATCTCAGCCATGGTGGAAGCAGAGGTAGAAGGATTACAGTCTGAGGCCAACCCCAGAGATTTTACCTGGAAAAAAAAAAGCAAACAAAAAATGACTGGGGATCTGGCTTAAGTATAGCATGCCTGTCTAGTAAGCTGAAGGACCAGAATTCATACTTCCATCCTACCAAAAAAAGACAAAACAAGAAGAAGAAGAAAGAAAGAAAGAAAAAGAATTAGCTACTGAAAAGATGAATTCCTAATAAACTCTTTTATATTCATGACACTAATATACCATAAATTTATAGTTTATAGGCAGTAAACAGTTATACACAATATACATACCAGTATTACATATTGGTTATGCAATTTGTATAACATCATGATATGCTATATATAAATCATCTATGTCATTTATAAATATGTTATATATATATGTATATACATATATATGTACATAAATTCGTGCACATACATACACACATACATACTTTAATAGAATCTCCTTTTAGGAGCATAGGCAGACTTGGATTTCAAAGGAACTGCCCTTTCTTGTAAGTTAGTATTAAAACAATTGGGCCTTCTTTTTCCGATTCAATTGTCTCTTTATTATCTCCTCAGGCTGAACTCAGTTGTAAGGTCATACAATCTTGTTGAATCAGCTCAATTTGTTCATTTAAAGTCGTCCCATCTTTTCCAGTGATGTGGGTTTAAGTGAGGGCAATTCAGACCCTGGAAGTTGGTAATGTCTTCAGGCCCTAGATCACTGCTGACCTCTCTACCACCCACCCTCTCAGGTTTTATGGGAATGTTAATGATCAGCCTCTTGGTGCTTTCTACCTATGTAACTCCCTTGAGTCAGAATCGACCTTAGAATGGCAAGGGCTCAGATGCTAAAATTCAGACCCCATATCATCCATCTACTGTTATAACTAATGCCCATTAACCTCACCTGAAGCCCTCAGTTCAGAAGACGCAGAGAGAAATTGTCAGTTCTTTCAAAGAGAGTTAGCTGAAGTTCTCTAGGGCAGATCCCACATTATGGCTGGAAGCCTACAGTAAAACCAAAGACCATGAAAAGGCCACTGAATTCAGTTTTACTACAATTGTCTCCTGAAGTACAATGAACTATAATAGGGAAATGGCAGGAACTTGAATATTTTACAAGAAAAAACTTTCTCCTCCCAGTAATGGAGCTATTCAAACTGTATCTTCTTTTTTGCCTGTCTTCATTTCTCCGCTGTGTTACAGCTCTTGAACACACATACAATTAGTATGTACATGAAATTAAAATAGAAAAAAATATAAGGAAATAGAACAAACAATCTTGATATTGACCATTAAAAATACTGTGATTTTATTCACCCTAGTCAAGTTATGGTAACACCCCAGATGGCCTTCAATGGATGAATGGATCAAGAAGGCATGTGATATATATACAACGGAATTTTATTCATCCATCAGGAAGAATGACATGTCATTTGCAGGGAAATGAATGGACCTGGGAAAATGATGCTGCCAGACATTGGTGGCTCACACCTGTAATTCTAGCTATTCAGGAGGTTGACTGAAGATCACAGTTCAAAGCCAGCCCAGGCAGGAAAATCAGTGAGACTCTCTTTTTTAAATTAATACTTTTTTTATTGTGAAAATACTGTACAGAGGGGTTACAATTACATAAGCAAGGTAATGAGTACATTTCTTATCAAGCATTGTTGCCTCCTCCTTTGTTTCCCCTTACCATCCTTTCCCTCCCATCTCCACCACCACCACCACCCCACCCCCCCACCAAAGTTGTAAAGTCTTGTATCTCCAATTAACCACCTGACTGAAAACCAGAAGTGGCCCTGTGGCTCAAGTAGTAGAGTGCTAGCCTTGAGCTGAAGAGGCTGAGGGACAGCGCCCAGACCCAGAGTTCAAGCCCCATGACTGACAAATAATAATAATAATAATAATAATAATAATAATAATAATAATGATAGTAATGCTAAGAGAAGTAAATCAGCTTCAGAGAAACAATGGACACATGTTTTCTCTCATATGCAGAAGTTAGAGCTAAATGATTAATTACCATATATGTAAATATACACAAGGTCATAGGGATATATATACACAAACATATTAACTAAAATATGGTATATTCCAGGGAGAATTCCAATATATAACTCCTTTGAACAACTAATTTACAGTTTAGCCTAATGAATACCATGAAGCCGAAACATGTATTGTCAGAGGAGGGCATTGAGATCAAGGAGAGGAGGACAGATGAATGGAGAGAAGAAGGATGGATGGATGCAGTGATAATATTCAATGTACGTATGTGAAAATGGAACCCGGTAAATTGAGGGGATGTCTGGGGTCAGGAGCCATGAGGGAGAATTATCAAAGGGTTGCCATTCATCGAGATGCATTGTGCTAATAACCTGGTGTTTGAATTGAAACCCCTTTGTACAGCTACTTCAAAATATTTTTAATTATAAAGAAATAGTGTCTTATTGGCTTTGAATTTTTCTTTAAAATTTAAATGCATTGCATGCGAAGTTAGAGAAACCATTCGTGTAAATTCTGTACAACTCTCGTACATTTGTATACCTCTATATACATGTATATTTGAATTCTACATGCATGCATATTTGAATTACATATATGTCTCTTTGAATGAGCATAAGATGTATTATTTCTTAAATTTACATGAAAGTATTATGCTGTCACATTCTTCTTTTTTTGTGTGCCAGTCCTGGGGCTCGAGCTCAGGGTCTGGATGCTGCCCCTGAGCTTTTTGGCTCAAGACTCTTGTGTTACCACTTGAGCCACAGCTTTACATCTGGTTTCATGGTTAGTTGGAAATAAGAGTCTCATGAGAACCTTCCTGTCTGAGCTGGCATCCAACTGCAACCCTCATATCTCAGCCTCCTGTGTAGCTAGGATTACAGGTATGAGCCACTGGCACCTGGTATGCTGTCACATTTCTTAAAGTTGCTATTTCCACTCAATACTAAGTATCTATTATGAATACATGTAGTTATACAGACTTAGTTCTTTTTACATACTCAGAGTTACACGATAGTTTGGTGTATTTTGTCACCAAGATGTACGACAGATGAGGGACACTAAACTACAGTGAGTATACAACACTGTCCTTGGAGGAAAAGAAGTGCTTAATATTTATCAAATTCAAATACTGAGGGTGTATTATCATTAAACTAAACAAACAAATGAAAGCCACTACCAAATTGCCATTTGCCATTAGCAAATTTACAAATAAGTAATTTGGTACTTGCCATTGTCAAATTTACATTTAGTTCAAGAATGAAAATCTAATGCCCCAATTAAAAGGTAATGCAGGAGCTAGTGACTCATGCCTGTAATGTGGCCTATTCAGAAGACTGAGATCTGAGGATTGCAGTTCAAAGCCAGCCAGGAAAATCCCTTAGACCTCCATCTCCAATTACCCTCCAGAAAGCCCAAGTGGAGCTGGGGCTCAAATGTTAGAGTGCTAGCCTTGAGCAAAAATAAACAAATAGCTCAGAGACAATGCCAAGGTCCTGAGTTAGGACTGGTGCATACATGTGCACATGCAGACACACACACACACATACACACACATGCAGACACACACAGACACACAAATGGAGCAAATTCTTAAGTTTCTATATTTAAAGGTAAAATCCATTCAGAATGGTGAAAGATCCCAAGGGTCAGGTAAGGTGGAAGAGTCTTCCTCAAAGAGGCAGTATTAAGACAAACAATGAAAGGTGGAGAAAAGTTTAAATACAAGAGAGAGGTAAGGCATTGTGACTGCTGTATATAATACATATGGAGTGCGCAGGATAACTCTGGATAAAGGAGAGGAAATTCTTGGAGGAAAAACAGTCAAGACATAGGATCTGAGGGCTATACCAGAAAACATGGGTTTGTAAGGTTGCCAATGTTGTGTACTTTCTCATGTAGGATTGGTTCTGATCACCCTGATGAGTCCTAAAGTTACTCAAGCTTTCTCCACCCTTAGATCTTTGCAAACGCTGCTCCCTCCTCAAGGAAGATCATCTTCCTTCTGCTCAAGCTCATCTTTGACAGCACACCCTGAGGACTTCCTTGATAGCTGACACATACATACTCCCTACCTAGGATTCAGTTAGTTCTACTTCCCACATTCTCTCACAATATCCTGGGCTTCCTCCAGTGTAGAATTTGTCAGAGTGGCCTGTGATTTGCTGGAATTATTTTTCCTACTAAATCATAAATTCATTGAAGGTCTTTGACACATTTGTCTTTTGGCTCCAGGGTATAGCACAGGACTTGCTTGCAAGATGCACTCAATTAATGTTTAAATGTATTAATTAATGCAATGATTAATCAAGAATTCTGTTTCTTAAAATATTTTTATGTAAACAGTACCCACTCAGACTAAAAAAAAAAAGCAAAAACAATTATTTTGAACCTCTTGACTTTTCAAATCCATCTCCTGAGACAACAGCAAATTATAAATAGTAGCAACATAAAAGAACTATCAATATTACATGAAATTAGTGGTATAAATTATGAAAGGCAAGTCAAAGGATTATTTGTTCTGTAACTGTGCACAACTCAAAACCTTTTTATCTATAGAAAAGAAAAAGCATGAGCACTTTGATGCAAACAACTCTGACACTTCAATCACATCATCTCGAAAGGATGCATCATTAAAATCAAGAGATGTCACTTGAAATTTCCTATATAGCTCAAAAATTATCATTCTTTCATTCGTTTATTCATTCATCAAATATGTTTTAATTGCTGGCCCTAGGGTGCTAAGTGAACAAGCCAGATGTTCCTGTTGTAATGGAGTACTAATGGATGGAAGATGCAAACACACAAACAACAAGTAAATAAACCAATGAGGGGATCTGAGTGTATCAAGGGTATAAAGAAACAAGAAACTGACCTAGAAAAGACACAGAGTGAGAACACTGCTGGTGGATACCTGGTCAGGTGTCCTTGTCTCATCGGAGAAGGGCATGAGCACCTGGCCACTTGCACCATGGGGAAAGGAGAAATGCAGGGAGAAGCATCAGTGCCTGTGAATGTCCAAAAGACTGTGGAGGTAAAAAAGGCTTGAGAAACAGTGGGAGGGTGTTCCTGGAAGACAATGGCTCAAGAAGAGAGGACCATAGCAAGAAAACAAAGGTAGGACTCCATCAAGGCATGGAGAATCTCGTCTGGAAAAATGGGAAGGAATTGAAGGACTGAAACTTTGCTTTCTAATCTCCCAGATATTGGGCATAGGGAAGAGCAGCAAACTGTTGTCCAAATCCTGCCCCTGCCAGTGGCCAGCTATGTGACCCTGGGTAAATTCTTTCATTTGAGCTCCATCGTAGAACTGTGAGAATGGAGAGAAGAGCCTGGAACGGCATCAGGCACATGGGAAGTGCTCCACACAATCAAGTCAGGAAGAAATCAGTCAGGAAGACATGTTTACCTGTGGTAGGGTTGTCCGGCATAAAACAATGTCCTAAGTCTTTCCCACAGCTAAGAAGGCATGCCATGATGGAGCTATTTTTCCCTTCTTATTAGCCTCCCAACCACACTATAAATATACCAAGCCTTTTCCAGGCTCAGGATTTTTAGGTGGTTTTTGCTGCCTAAATACTTCAAAGATTCTTCCTGTAAAGAACAGCTGATTTGTTCCCATTACTACATTTGTGTCCACTTGTGATGACTTCCCCAGGACCCAATCAGAAAGAATTCCAAATTCAACCTCTATACCCATCAACTTCATTTTGCTTCCTCTCACTTCTCAGAACATACTTTCTTGGGGGGGTCAGTTACATGGGGCTTGGACTCTGGGCCTAGACACTGTCCCTGACCTCTTCAGCTCAAGGCAAGTGCTCTACCACTTGCGCCACAGTGCCACTTCCAGTTTTCTGGTGGTTAATTGGAGATGAGTGTCTTTGAACTGTGATCTTCAGATCTCAGCCTCCTGAGTAGCTAGGAGTATAGGCATGAACCACCGCTTTAATCAGTCATGGGACTTGAACTAAAAGCCTGTGTGCTAGACCAGAGCTCTTTAACTCAAAGCTAGTACTATACCACTTTGAACCACAGCTCCATTTCCAATAATACTTTTTATCCTTTTTATGTTCAGTTGTTTATTGTTTATATCTCCCTTGGACATAGAGACTTTATTTTTGACAATGTCAATGTCATACCCTCACTCCCTCAAAAAAATACATGATTTACTATAGGTGAAATCAAATGTACAATCTCTTTTAGTACTTATCCTTATACTTACGTTATCATTTCATAAGTGGGAAGAATAAGATCTCATAAGGCATAGAGATGTTTTTTCCAAAATTGGCCTGCACACTCCTGTGGTCTTAATCATGGCAATGCCCTAATGTAAGCTTGCCTAGATCCTCACCTGCTTACCCAGCCCTGTGTTGAACAAAGCCATCCCTCTGCCCAGCCACTGATGCATTTACTACCAGCAGGGAGAGGGACCCCATGCCACACTACGATGACGTGGCTCTGCCTCTGTGCTCCCATCTATCAGCTGCCATTGCTGCTATTGTTCTGTCATACCAACACCTTGCTGAACCACCTTCTCTCCACTCTCTGTTCTCCTTCCTCTTGATCTTTCCTTGAGAGACTCAAAGATGCAGGCCACATAGAAATGAGGGAGTTGTGAATTGATAATCTCCTTGGGTGCTTTTCCCCAGCTTCTTATTTTCTTCAGTAAAAAGGCCATCTTTTTCTGCCAGAAGGCTCTTGGTGGTGCCCGACCTTCTGTGGTTTGATCTTTTCTCAGCCTGTCTTTGCAATTCCCTCAAACTCGGTTTCCCTGTCTGTGCACAGAATGTTGATTTATTTTGAAAGAGCATGGTCAGCTACTTCTTCTCTGCTCAATAAGTTAACAATACCTGAATCTGTCTCTGCAGTGAATAGAAGAGCTGTCCTTCAGCCATGCCTTTTTCTAGGTTTGTGGTAAGATTTACAGGAAACACAAATGTAACAGTGAATTAATCCATTTGCAGAGAGTCTAGTAACCCCAACTTCTTTTTGAAAATGAATCTCTACTCTCTTAGCAACTTTTACAAAAGGGAATTAAAAAAAAAAGAAATCACAACCCACAGTTGAGCCCTATTGTTTTACATCTGTAATCCTGACTACTCTAGAAGCTGAGATGTGGAAGATGTCCTTTCAAAGCGAACCTGGGCACTCGGTTGCACTCTATCTCCAATTAGTCAGCAAAAAGCTAATCTTGAGAGGTGGCTCAAGTCGTAGTGTGCTAGTAAGCTGAGCAAGAACTCAAGGCATTGAATTCAAGCCTCAAGATTGGTGCACAAACACACACACACACACACACATGCATGCATGTGTGCGCACACATACACAAAATCACAAAACACAGATTTCCAGACCCTTGCTTCCATGGAACCCCTAGCACCCTGGGAAAAAAGAGATTAGGTGGGAACATGCTCCTTCGCCAATGAAGGAGAGATTTCGGGTTCCATCCCTGATGCAATCTATGAGTTTTCCATTCAGTGTCATGACCAAAGCAGCCACATAATAGTATAAGGTATTAATTGAAATAGTTTTCTTCCCTGCATTCTCTCCTCACCTTCCTTCACCAAAATAGATAGCCTGCTCTTTGATTCATTTCCTTTGGGCAAGCCCATAACAGAGCCTAAACAGGAAGTCTGCTAGATTTTCTGGTATGATTCCTGAACTTTAAACCCACTGAGGAGGAGAGAGTTTGACTGAAAAAGAGAGAGGCTGGGGAGGTATAAAATGCAGGAGGGCACTCCCTAGGTTAGAGAAGGAGACAGAGGTTGAAGGTGCCAAGGCAGTGGACAACTACCTGGTCTTGCTCCAGGGTGTTGCTTCAGAGTACAAAAACTCCCAGAGAGAAATATTTCCATAAGCGCTCAAGGGGTGAGACTCTAAGCTTAGAGAACCAATGTTGTCAAATCTGCCCACATCTCACGTGCTGTGGAATCAGAGAACCACCAGATGTCGGGGGACATAGAGGGTTTGGATAATGAGGATGCCAGCAGTGAACAACAGAAGGCTGAAAATCAGAGGACTTGTGAGTGTTTTTCACAGCCGAGGCTTCAGTGCAATCCCAAGATGGGAGAGAATCCCAGTGACAGATAAGGGGTAAGCCGCCAGCTGAACAGAGTGGATAATAGTCAGGATCCTACATCAAAAATCAAAACAATGCCATCCACTGGTGTTTCACGTCTGTAATCTTCGCTATTCAGGAGGCTGAGATTTGAGAATCACAGTTCAAAGCTAGCCTAGGCAGAAAAGTCTGTGAAACTCTTATTTCTAATTAGCCACCCAACAAAGCCAGAAGTGAACTGTATAGTTCAAGAGGTAGCTTGTTAGCTTTGAGTGAAAAAGCTAAGGAACAGCATCCAATGCCTGAGTTTTAAGTCCCGCCCCCCACAAGTCAAAATGATGTTTCTTCTACAATAGGTTTTAGTGAATCATACATATTCTTAAGATGAGACCATTTTCTTGGCTTCTGAACTAAATGTGCCTTCCTTCCAGATCCTGCTTCTATCAGAGGTACAACTCATATCCATGTACTGCAAGCACCTGGCACCACGACCCCATGTCCAACCCCAGCCCAAGGCTTGACTAATAAAGAGAGAAACCAACTCCTTAATTCACTAAAAGTACTATATTTACTCTCCCTTTTATTCATGTCACATGGGCACATTGAGTCAAATGTGTACCCAAACTGAATTCTTTCCCCTCAGTAATGTCTTCCCAGAGGAAAATTCAGTTATCCAAATCATTTCTCCTATATAGAGTCATTTTCCTGGGGATTCTGTCAGAAAATTCCTTCAGCTCACTCTTCTTCTTTAATCTGCAGAAGTATAGTCTTACTAAGACTTTAGTGATTATTGTTTTTTTTATACACTATGGGAGCTATTTGATGAGCATTCAAATGAACATATAATAACAGTGAGGTAAAGAACCATATACAATGCATTTTAATTATCTGAATTTGGAGCTTGTAAGCAGTAATATTTACTACTAAATTTTATTTCCTGCAAAGAGCACTAGATTTGATATGTCTTCACTATTCTGTATTCTAACACTCCTTCCTTTCTTTCCTTCCTTTCCCTTTCTTCCTTCCTTCTTCCTATTTTATTCCTTCCTTCCTTTCATCCTTTCTTCCTTCCTTCCTTCCTTCCTTCCTGCCTTCCTTCCTCTCTCTTCTCTGTCTCTCTGTCTCTGTCTTTGTCTCATATCCCCCCTCTCTTTCTCTCTCTCTCTTTTTTCAGGTTGATACCAGACTCAGGTCTTTGAACTTGCTAGTTAAGTACTCTTCCATTGAACTAAATCCCCAGCTCCATAAATTATCTTTGTATGGCCTTGTGTCTAGATATTGGGGGGGTGGTGAGTGCTAATATCACTTGAGGTAATCTAGAAAATTTGGAAGATTTATTACAGTACCTAGACTGTCAACAGGCCATCCAACCTCAATTTCAATTAGAAAGCCAACCAAGGTCAATGGCTATTAGCTAATTAAAGTCTAAATGTTTTTTTTTCTAATGGTACTATGCCAATCACAGGTTTGCAAAAATACTCTCTAGAAAATAAATAATGCTAGAATTAAGACAGTGGATTCTTACACAGTGGACTTGCATGTGATATGACAACTTGCCAAATATCTGCCTTCCATTTCCAGTATTATAGGAGTGCTCAAAAGTGTTTATCTCCATGAAGGTTCATTTATTAGATTATATTGCAGAAACATCAAATGAGTCACTCTGGTTATCAATGACAAGAAACTTGGACGTGATAAGGTGTGAGAATCTATATGATATGGTAATGCCATCAAACAAATATGGGTGTGTCAGCAAGTTTCAAAACCAACAACCTCCAAGAAGGAAAATAAGACCAACCTTATGCCAAAAGAGAGCAAGGAAGGAAAGCCAAGTGCTTCACTGAGTACCTTCTCCATGATGAAATTGTTATAACAAATGTCATTTTAAACATTTTAACAGCAAAAGAAGGTACCCATTGCATTCTCTGGCTGACTCTTTTTCCTTCTCTTATTTGTTATCTATGTATGCTGTTGAAAGAAGGTGGTTAGAAGCAGAAATTCTTGAAATTTAGAGATTGCATATTTGGACTAAACTTTCTGTTTAGGTTCTTCCTAGCAACAAGAGTTTAAGCTTGTGAATGTACTTATTTCCTTGTACTTGTACTTATTCCTTGTACTTATTTCCTTGTTATCCTAAGAGAATCTAACAGACATTATAAACTTTATTTTAACCAGTAGCTCAACTTTGTCACATTTCTATTCTCAAGTATTTAACACAGAAAGAATGTTTTGGAAATATTTATATCAAAAGATTATTTATTACTCTCTCCAGCAGGTGAAACTATGAATAATCATCTGATTTCCTTGAAGTTTTATTTATTATCTTTAGGTAGTTATACAAAAGAATGCCCATTTAACATGTCTTGATTAAAGTCATCACCCCTTTCAACATTCCTACCAATCCATCACCCACTCACCCTTTTCTCCAATCTTCTTAATTTTGTAGGATATACATTGGGTTCTTATCTACGTTTTCCACCTCTTCTCCTCTTCATTCACCTACTCTTCTCCCTTGACCACATCCTACACCTTTTGGGTACCTGCTTCCTGGTGTTCTATTTTGCTGAACTTTGATTTTGGCTTTCTAAGGAATTCAAACTATTTGAGATCTCCCTTGAATCTATCATATTTCAGTTAATATAGTTGCATACACTTGCATATAATGTTTCATTTTTGCAAACTTTAGAGCAACCAGCAACACACAAGTTGATGTGCTACTGAGGGCTTTCCAGTCCCTTCTATGGGAAGACACTCACATAGGCAGTGTGCTCTAGCCTACCACTTTCATTTACATCCATAAAATTAACTTCCAGGCTTTGCAGCCCACATTGAGAATAGTCTTCTGTGATTATCTTTCACCCTGTGCTATCTGAAGCAGAACTCATTATCTTCAAGTTTCATCATCTAAAACTTGCAGATATGTATTTGTTGTGCATTTGTTTTCCTCCACTGTGGCTTACACTATGGGGCATCTGCTGAGTAAGTGCTTTCATGTGGAGAAGGTCCTCTGCAGCACTCCACTCCCTTAGCAAAAGTGGAGCTTTGAAAATGAAGAAAACCAGCTTTGAGAATACAAACAGATGATGCTGTACATGTATGCTAAGAGTGAGAGATTTTTAGTCACTTAACAGAGAAATTATGGTCATTCTCCACTTCCTGATTTCACAGTTCCCTCTTTGATGGTCCCTCCCTCTCTCCCTCTCTTTTCTTTCCTTCCTTCCTTCCTTCCTTCCTTCCTTCCTTCCTTCCTTCCTTCTTTCCTTCCTTCCTTCTTCCCTTTCTCCCATTGTCCCTTTTACCCTCCTTCCATTCTACTCTCCATCTTTCTCCTCCTTTCTCTTTCTCTTTCTACTTTGGTCTGTCTCTGTCTCTGCCCCTGTCTCTGTCTCTTCATCTCTTTCTCTGCAATATTGAGGTTTGAATTCAAAAACCTTATGTTTGGCACTCTATTACTTTAGCCACGTGCCTTTTACTTTGTTTTTGAGAGACATCTCACTCTTTGGCCTGGGTTGGCTTAGGACCATACTTGAGCCTTCTACCTCCACCTCCTGAGTAGCTCAGATTTAAAATACACACTACCACAGTTGGGTAATTTCTTTCTTATCATAGTGTATTTCAAAGAAGGTTCTACTATTAGAAAATTCTAATATTTTGTCCACGTCAAAAACTTGATAGAATTTAAGAAAAGTACATGGAAATCAAGCTAAACATGCTTGGTAAAAATGAATAAAAATAAGCTGACTGATGGCTTGATGGCTAAGTATAGATTTACTCACACAGGTAAAACCACTAGGATATATACTAAAATGCTAGCAGTTTTATTATTAAGATATACATTACCAATAGTTTTGATTATGCTATGGTTTCATGTATTCCATATTTTTTATAATGAAAAGTTAAGTTTTATAATGAAAATGGCCTAACAAACTTTGAAATTCAGGAGGCTGGATAAAACACCAACAAGTAGTTAGACTTCCTACATGAAGACTCAAGAGAAAATGAGGGCAGCTGCCAGTCTTCTTAGGCTCTTCAGTTTAGATCTGGGCAAAACAGTCACAAGCCAGCCCAGATTAACATAAATGGAGACAGAAACTTCAGCACCAGAAGATGTACTGAGGACGCATATTCAGATAGTCAGGGAAGGTATTAAAGGTGGTGATTTTTAAGATAATCTACCATGGATTCCCAGAGGAGGCTAACAGGAAAGAAAAGAAAGCAAAAGTTTCACAGTGTTGGTTTCTACCCGATTCTTTAGAGGAACTCTGGCAAGGAAGTCAGACCTCAAAGTAAGAGCTAGCCTTCCGTGTTCTCACATCCAAGTTCTTAGCCAACGAGGTGGGAGAAATCAACTGGAAAAGCACATGCTCTCAATAGGCATTTCTCCAGAAAATATATACAGCCAATCAAGTGATAGAGCACTAGCCTTCAGCTGAAGAGCTGAGGGACAGAACCCAGGCCCAGAGTTCAGGCCCCTTGACCTGCAAAAAAAGAAAAAGAAAGAAAATATATACAGCCAATAAACCACATGGAAAAATAGCTGGTATGACTCTTCACTAGAGAAATGTAAACCAAAATCACAATGAGATGCCCCTTCATACTCTCTGTTCTCTGTGACTAGGGAACAAGGCTAGAGTGCATGCACAGGTGTGATCCTGTGAAAATTTTACTTGCTACTCTTGAAAAAATGCAAAAAGTGGATGGGGAAAAGGTATCCTAAGTGTGTGTGTTGGGGGTGCTAGTCCCTGAGCTTTCATGCTCAAGGCTAGTACTCTACCACTTGGGCTACAACTCCACTTCTGACTTTTCAGGTGGTTAATCGGATGTAAGAGTCCCACAGACTTTCCTGCCTAGACTGGCTTTGAACCTCAGATCTAAGCCTCCTGAGTAGCTAGGTGTGAACCACTGGTGTCAGGCATGTACCATTTTTTTAATTGTGAAAATACCATACAGAGAGATTACAATTACATGAGCAAGGTAATGAGTACATTTCTTATCAAGCATTGTTGCCTCCTCTGTTTCCCTTTACCATCCCTTCCCATCTCCTCCTCCCTCCACCCTGCCCTGCGCCAAAGTTGTAAAGTTCGTTTTTCGACATAACGACTTGTGCATCTCAATGTTGCAATGGGTCCACCTGTATCCCTATTTAAACAAGTTGTTTTTTCCCTTCCCCTCCACAAATTATACTAACATCAAATACAGTGAAAACAGAGGTTATACCGTGGGGAAGGGAAATACAAAGCAACAAAGAAATCATCTTATAAACATGTTAGAAACAATAGCAAGCAAGAAAAGCCATTTGAGTCCTTATCTTGGGGTTCATTCACCTAACATCAACTTACCTGACCGTTTCTGCTTGTCTCAGATATATACTAGTTATTGCAAATAAGGGAAACCATGGGACCTATGTTTCTTTGGGCCTGGCTTACTTCACTTAATATAATTTTTTCAAGTCTTTGCATGTACCATTTTTTAAAGCAACACGTGATAACAATTGTGACTGCTATGGCCAAGGCTGGATGCTAGGTACACCCGGTAGTTTATTTTACTGATTTTTCCCCAGCTGGTTCATTTCTGGTATATATAAAAACATTACTGAGTTTTGTATATTGATTTTGTATCTTACAACTTTATTGAATTAATCATTTCTAACAGTGGAATTTTGCTTTTTAATTTTTGATTTTTTTTTATTGTAAAGGTGATGTACAGAGGGGTTACAGTTACATAAGTCAGGTAATGAGTACATTTCTTTTGGAACAGTGTCACCCCTTCCTCATTTTCTCAGAGTTTTTTTTCTTTCCCTTCCAACCTCCCTGCCCTGGGTTGTATAGTTCACTTCCAACATAGTGTCTAGTGAGTATCACTGCCAAATTAGTTCATCCTTTGTCCCATTGTTTCTGTGCTTCCCCTTCCCCTCCCCGAATCAGTAGAGTCTGTAGGTTTTTCTGTAGAAAAAAATCTTGTAATCTGCAAACAGGAACAAATGGATTTCATGAGAATGTGTTTGTACATCACACATGCAGTTTGAAGGTAAGGCTAGGACAGTGATTCAAAGATAGCAGAAAAGGTGAGCAATTTCAAGGACTCAGTCTACTTTGATATTACTGTGTCCTGGATCTCTCTAGTAACACTTTGGTTCTTATGAACAGAATCTGTCCTGTCCAAATAGACAAGTGTAGCCGTGAAGCTGGCCGCAAAAGGACGTCTGCTTTCCATTTTAATTGGTTTCATACCCTCTGATAGAATACAACCAGCTCCTGGATTTAGGGAGAATAAAAAAGTCCCTAAGAAAGGGTTTAAAGTGAAATCAATATCATTGGTCAAAAGCTTTTTGAGTACCATTTTCCTACTGATTCCATTTTTGGCTTTACAAGAATATGTTAGCCTCCCTTTCTGCCTAGAAAGCTATGACTGCCCATTCTAAAGTCATAAATTATTCAGGAAACTCTTCTGTGAAGAGATCAAACCTGGACCACTCGATGGCTTTTTATTCATGTTAAATGTGTACAGTCTGCCTTGTCTTGGCGAGAAGGAGCCTCACACAGCAGGAGCATAGAAACACTGTTTACATGATCAGAAAACCAGTTTTGCTCCTGTTTCCCTCCTGCCCCCAACAGTTAGCCTCACTCAGAATAGGAGCCTGCCCTTATCCTAATGGTGCATAATAGCAAAGCAACATCTGGCAGCTCAGAGCACTGGGGACCTCTCTGGAATTCTTCCCTGATGGTTTCCAATGCCAAAGGCATCACCCTCCTCTCTGGAGGCCTCTCAGGTACAAGCTTGCAGGATGTAACAGTTAAGTTGTTTAGTGGTCATCCATGAATTAAGAACACAATAATAGCCCATGGACTTTTCAGACCCACCTGTCAGATGGGCAGGTAGAAGGCTGCCGTGTAGATTTCTCTTCCTGTCTGAGTGAGGATGAGCATCAGTAGATTGTTCAGTTCATTCTGGAACAAAGGCAAGAGGGTTGGCACATAAAGGTATTAACTCTTGGCTTGTGCTCTTCCAGCTCCCCCAGGTCCAAGCCAGCTGCCAAGGAAAGAGCTTCCTCTGCTCAAGCTAGTCAGCAAACAGGAGGGAGGCTGGGCCCCTACACACACACACACACACACACACACACACACACACACACACACACACACACACACACTACACACACACTACACACACACACACAACACACACACACACTACACACACACACTACACACACACACTACACACACTACACACACACACACTACACACACACTACACACACACACACACACTACACACACACACACACACACACACACCCCTCTGAATTCCAGTCCTGGAGCTGCCTTTGATCAATTTATCCCAGTGAAAATTTTTACGGTTATTAATTACAATTATGATTAAGTATAACTCACTCAAAGTATCTTTAAGCCAAATGGAATTTGAGGGGGGGGAGTGACTCACACAGAACCAAGTATTTAGACCCCAGAAAAACTGGAGCTGCGAACCTAAAATCCACCAAAATCAGAAGGTAAATATTTCTTAACTCTGATCTTTGGGAAGAGCAAGGCAGTCCCTCTTCCAAAGGAGAGATAAAGCTGAACTGTAAGACAAATATGGAAAACCTGGACAGATGGACCTAGGAGACCAAATTTATGAACCATGTTTATTTTATCCATTGAAACCACCATCATCTTCAAGGGCTCAGCATCCATACCCTGGAATCCAGTGGAGGGAGGCATTTTAACCTGCTAAAGTCCAGAGAAAACCCACATCATCAGGGCGCAAAATAGATCAGAAATGCCAAATGTCCTATTATTCTTAGAGCCCCTGGTGCCCAGGTTGCCACCTCAGTACTCAGCTGACCTCTATACCGGAGAGCAAGTGCAGCACTTGGGTGAAAGAGGCTCCAAGTGCTAGGTACGAGCCCATTCCAGGGGGTTCCACAGGTCGCAGTGTGTAAGCATGCTGAGTAGAAATGTGCCCTGCATTATATAAATGAGCTTATTTAGGGATTTCTCACTCTTATATGTGTGTGTCGGTTTCCTTCCCATTTCAGCCCACAAATCAGCTCTTTCTTCTGCTGGGGTTTCTGGAAATGGTTAAGAAATTAGGTGGCCCAGACTCAGCCTCAAGCTGGGGACTCCTTCAGTGTCAGTCACTTCTGAATCAAGTGCATTTAGCTAGCTACCGTCTTGGTATTTTTCTAAATTACTGTCTTCAGCAAATGCTTAGATAAAACAGTCTTTTTATTATTCTGATGGAATTCAGCAAACAGTGTCTATGGGACTTTTGTTTTTGTGAAGTGCTCTGTTGCCAGGATACCCAGGGTGAAGATGTCAAAGAAGACACATTGAAAGGACAAGCTATAGCGAATATCCTGGAGCCAGCTCCTTGCATACTAATCATTTTGCTTCACCCTATGCTGTCTTCTGTTTGCTATAGGAAAGATGCTAGTCCATAGTTTCTAAATAATAAACTATCCAGAGGACAGAAAACATGTATTTTTAAAGAGGGCCGTGCATGTTTAACTCTCTTCTTTTTCCTTTTTGCCTTTCTTTTTTAAAATTATGGCCCTATGACCATTAGAGACAAAGTCTGTTTTTCTCGTTAATGCATGTAGAGAGATGAAAGTGAAGTAGATTTCTTCTGACAATTTTGGAGATGTAAGTCACCTGTTCATTTTGAAAGCATATCTTAGAAAAGAAGTGGAGGTAGTGAATTTGTTCAAAGTATATTAGAAGTGTGTGAAAATATCACAGTGAACTCTCTTTATATAATTAATATGTACTAATAAAAGAGGAAAAACTAAAAGTATAAAAAGCATAATTAGGCATATCAACACACATCTATTAAAGTATTTACTAGGTATATATATGCCACTAATGACCTAGAACTTAAACTTATGTAGATACACTTGAAACTGAATGAATTCCTACACCCAAATAAAGTCTTATACCCCCAATAAATAGAAAAGCAACACCACAAGCTCAGAATAAGGATACTTGAGATTCTCTTGGCATTTGCTAGTAAGGGTATATTAGATATCAAGTTTATGATAAGCAATGTTACAATGTGTCAGGGTTAAGAAGCAATTAACTTTAGACTGTCTTGATTTTAGGTTCTTGACAATATATTATTATTATTATTAGAAGGCTACCTCATTTCATATGTGAAGTATCAGACTTGTCCAGGCAAAATATTTCTATATAATATTCTAGGTAAGCCTCGCAAGTTTGGAAGAGACATGGACAAGGTCAGGGAAAATAAACTAATAATAAGATTATTGTAATAACTGTTAAGGAAACTGAGAATAGGATTCAGGAGAAGAGAAGGGCAAAATGTTGGCAAAATGCTGTGTAGACAACACCAAATCAACTATAGATTTATTCATTTTGATTGATAGTTGTTGACAGCTGAAAATCAGTGTTGTTCTTTTATTAGTCAATAAAATCGAGACTTGTATACTATAATTTCCAAATAAAATCTGTTGGCAGGCTCCCCATTGGACCTGCAGTCTGAAGTCTTCTTGCTATTCCTTGAGGCTCCATGATATAAGACCTGCTGTTGGTTCTGAGGGAATCTTCTCTCTTAGCTACATGTGCTTTTCCTCACTGGAGAAAAAGAAAGACAATTGAGAGGAAAATCTATTCTTCATTTGTGGGAGGAGATTTCTCTGCCCCTTAAAGAATTCAGAGACCTCTGAGGAGATAGGTGGGAACTGCCATTTTGGATCTAGGATTCCACCTCAAACTATAATCTCAGATTTTGAACAATTTATAGAAATTCATCTGAAGATTTCTGGCCAGTTATTTTGTTGTTGTTTTTTTGTTTTATTTGTGCCAGGCCTGGGGTTTGAACTTGGGGCCTGGGCACTGCCGCTATGCTTCCTTTTTGCTCAAGCTAGCACTCTACCCACTTGAGCCAGAGCTTCACTTCTAGCTTTCTTGGGGAGGGAGAGAAAGATAAGAGTCTTATGGACTTTACTGCCTGGGCTAGCTTTGAACCATGATCTTCAGATCTCAGCCTCCTGCATAGCTAGGGTTACAGATATGAGCCGCCAGTGCACAGCTTCTGGCCAGTTTTTAGAATAGCCATCCAAAGAAGCTAACAGAATTTGAAAAATAATTACTTTAAAGTTGACATGTTTTCCCACAATTCTTGTTGAAATATGCTGTAAATGCCCAAATGAGAATCCTTCAAGTGATTATAAACCTCTGTTCTTCCTCCTTCCTACTGACAGCCTGATTTTTAAAAAATAATTTAAGTACAATGATGACTTATAGCTCTGTACACATGACCATATAAAATGATGCTAATCTAAATGAACTCCAAGATATGGAAAGAAGACATGTTGTTGATATTGTTGCTGTTGTTGTTTTTAATGTACTGTGGGAAGTTATTTCTTTCTTCTTCCTTTTTTTTCTTCTTTCTTCTTTTGGTTTATCCCCCGATGTCACTTTTTTTTTCATTCTGGTACCCTGTGTCTTGTATATACATTTATCTGATTTGGGGAGTGAAAGGGGAATAACAAAATGGTGGGAAAAAGGACAAAGGGTAAACCAATGAAACAGCAATACTCACAAGACACTATGTCAGAAATGAACTTTTCAACTTGAAGGGGGAATCCTGGGAGGGAAGAAAAATGGGAGAAAAATGAGAGAGTAACAATGTTCAACAAGAAATGTATTCACTGCCTCACTTACATAACTGTACAATACCTTTACAGTGAATTTTTAAATGCACCATTGAATTGAAACCTCTTTTGTACAACTACTTACAGATTTTTTTTAATGGACCAACAAGACTCTAAGAAAAAATCAAAAGTAACTATACCATTAGTATGGGCATCTACTGACCTTTATACATTGCAATGTCTAAGTTTCCATACATACTGCTTTCACCACTAAATAATTTACAGAGTGATATGAGGACCAATTGTTCAGATTATTCTTATTGCTTACTGAATATTATTAAGGTGAATATAAAGAGAACAGCCAGTAGTTATACTGATAGTCACATTTGAGGTTGGTGCTCTACTACTTGAGCCATACTTCTAGCCCTTGATAGCTACATTTTACAAGATGTCTTCAGTTCTTCAATGAATTAAGATTCATTTCTTTGGTCTTATAATGTCTTTTTCTTATTTTCATAATAAAGAAATAATCTCAAAGCAGTCAAGGATATATGCACAGAGATAAGTATTTCAAAACTTTTAAGAAGAAAAAAAAATCTAACGTCCAAAGAACAATTACATACATTTTGGAAAAACTTAGCCAATGGAATATCATCATGGCAAAAATTTAAATTGATTTGAAGGGAAAATGGAATGTAAAATTGTAGAAATATGATTAAGTATTTGATAAAATATGCTCAAGCATTGATAGTGGGAACATTTGAATAGGAGAAATATGGACACCTCCTATTATAAACAGATATTACAGCTGAGTGCTGGTGGCTCAAACTTGTAAGTATAGCTACTCTAAAGGCTAAGATCTGAGGATCTTAGCCAAGCTGGGCAGGAAAGTGTGATCTTCTATATCCAACAAACCACCAAAAATCTGGAAGTGGAGCTGTGGCTCAAGTTTACTGGCCTAGAGCATAAAAACTCCCAGGCCCTGAGCTCAAGCCCCATGACTGGCACCAAAACAAACAAAAACTAGTTTAATATTTGACAATGGAACCTGCAAGCAGAAACACCTTAAAGATTTGAACTTCTCATGTCCATTATATTCCTATTCCAGATGAAATAGTAAAGGATTATCCAAAGAGGAGAAATAGAATCTTGGTTGTGTTTGGACATCTATATCTAGTACATATATCACACATGTCCCTCATGTTTAAACAGCTGCAATAAATTGCCTGGGAAAGGTTGTGTCTGGATTGACTTTTCTCGTGAGCTTGCCAATTTGGCAATCTGGATTTTTTTTCCTGATTAATTTGCTTCTCATTTTGTAGACTGAAGCCCCACAGAAATCTCCACAGAAATGTCCTGTTTTCAGAGAAAAATGTATCCGCCTCAAAGGAACATGAGAGAGGGGCTGGAACATAGAAAAGCCTCAAGACATGAAATGCATTGACAAGTTTCCAACACACCCGAGAGGATCCATGTGCAATTATTACATAGCCCTGAGTGGAATCATTGCCAGGTTGTGTTTCACATCAGCATTCTTGTGTCTTGCAACAGAATTACTTTTTACTCATTTTCCTCCTTTGCCCTCAAGCTGTCTTCTATTACTTAATTCTCCATCACAAAATTCATTGAGAATACAAGGAAACACAACCTATTCCTACCTAACCCTAAGGTGAGGAGGCTTGGTATATAAACACATGTATGTGTGTATATGTGTGATGTGTATGCTTGTTTACGTGATATGTTTGTTATTATGTGTATATATAATATATATTATACCCAATTAATTTTCATCCAAAGTATGTAGTATTATTATTTCTAGATTCTAGTCTGAAAGTGAGGCTCAAAAAGTATTTAAAATTTTGTCCTATCACTGATGGAATATCCAGGGTTTAGACTTTGGTTTGAAATCCCATTTTTCTATGTTGCCATGATGGATGGTTGCTGGACGACATCTATTCTGGATTCCCTAGAAACAGGATAATCTCATCATTTACCATCCAAACTGGGACAATTTTTAGAAGGAAGGAAGAATTATATGGACACAAATGTGAAACAGTCTAGGACAATTGGAACTAATCATCTTAAAGTAGGAAAAGCACTAAATATATCCAAGGGCCTCCAACAGTTACACACACACACACACACACACACACACACACACACACACGCACGCACGCATGCATGCACGCACACACGCACACACGCGCACACACACACGCGCACACACACGCACGCATGCATGCACGCACGCACGCACACACACACACACATACCATTTGCGTTAGGTTTTCTCACCTTCTCAAGCAAATATGAAACCTTCAGCTACCTGGATTTCATTGAGAATTTTTGTGTCCCTGGAAACCATCCTCAAAGATCATAGGCAGGGACAATTCAATCAGAGCAGCCACTCAAAATAATCTTGCTTGAAATGAAGCCACAGAGTCAGGAGATCATTAGAGGCAGAAAATTTGAATTGACTTTCAATGATTCGCAAAAAGGGATGGGCTTCCTCGAAGCATGGAAGCTCAAATCCCATAAAGCCATTCAAGTGCCAGCAAATGTATCCTGTGCGGCAGCATAGAACCAGATGCACGGCTTACACCAACTCCCTTCCCCTCTCCATCATGTCCTTGCTAAAAGCACAGTGAATGCCAGAGAAAAAACAACTCAAAACCACTGCTGGCTCTGTTGGCTGGGGCTAAAGAGACCCAAGCTAATAGTTGTATTTCCAAGGAAAATTTTCATCTCTCTTCTTTTCTCCTGGACATCCTTATCAGCACTTCAGAGAACATGGCAAGGGCAATATCCACAAGCACGAATTGCCAAAATCTGCCTGCACAGCACCAGACATGACTGACTGTAGTATGAGTTGTGTGACACAGAAGCCATTCTGTTCCATCTGAAGTGAGTGGCAGTCTCCCCAAGGAAATCCTTCAAAGCTCATTCTTCAAATGGATTCAGGATCCATCAGCTATCCCCAGCTACTGTATTTGAGCCAAATGGACTTTGTTCTCTGGCAAAGGAGCCAAAAGGTAATTTTTAGGTTCTAACAGTTTGGCACTGCTTTGGAGGCAAAGGAAATAGTATGCATCAGGGAGCAACAGATGGAGCTGTGACTGGGATAGGCAAGATTTAGTTGATAAAGAAGAGGATGAAGAGGCATGGTAAGTCCTCAAGAGAAAGTGGAAGTTTCAAAGAAATATACAGCTTATCACATAAAATTACCAGAGAAGACCAACAGACATCTTACAAAAGTCATTTACGAAATCAATGCTAATGATCTGTTAAAGCTAGAATTTCTAGCAGGATCTCCTAGAGCTTAGGAAATAAATTGTATTGTGTTTACATCTAGGTGTGATCTAGTTCCTCTGCAATCACGATCTCCTGAATAGCCTGTGCCCTCCGTTTCACTGAGCATGATGAGTTCACTTGCTTCTTCATTCATCACACCCATAACTGAGCAGTGAAGAAGACAGCATAGCATGGCAGTCAGAGGTGAGGAGGCTGGGCTCAGAATTCATATGCCTTCAAGCTTCACTTCTACTACTAACTGAACCTGTGGGTTTGGAAGGATTTCATCACTGCTCTAGTTTCAATTTCCTTTCCTTTAGAAGATAAGGAGGATATTGATGGCACTTAACTCAAAGGGCTGTTGGAGAATTCATTCTATCAATATATGTACAAATGATAGAAGAATGCCTAGCTAATGGTGCTGTATAATCATTGGTTATCATTATGGTTAATGGAAATATTGCATTGATTGCTTTTTCACCATTGGATGAATTGTTCATGTTTGTTGTTGCTTTGTATCTCTTCTTGCTCTGGATAACACATATTGGCTAACAAAGCATAAAGAAAATAGCACAATTTTCAAGTGAAAGCAAAAGAGAAATGGTATGGAACTAAAATTAAGCCAAGATATTTATACAAAAGATAATAGATAGATAGATAGATAGATAGATAGATAGATAGATAGATAGATAGATAGATAGATAGATAGGATTGATTGATTTAGATAAACTTTCAGGTTGATGTCTCATTATTGCTTCCTTTGAATTGAATATTTTCCTTGTTTTTTTCTAGTTTCTTCTTATCATTGATCATTAATGCTCATACCAGAAAGATATAACAGAGATCTGGCATATATAGCTGAAGAAGTAGTAAAGTGAACAGCTAAAAACAAAGGCATACAGAGACCAGAAGAGAAGGAAGAGAAGCAGAAAGTTTATAGGGCTTAAAATACTCCCAGCCTAGTCCTATAAATTTATTACTAAAGATGTTCTACCTACCCCAGAGTACTCTTAGGCTTTTCAGAACCTACAGGGAACTCCTAGCCTGGCCTCTGCATCCAATTAATGCTACTCATTAACATTTTCATGAGGTGATACATTTGTCTTCTGAATATGGTAATAATCTCAGAGTTCTTCCTCATCTTGGGAGAATTTATTCACCACAACTGTCTGTTCCTGGAACCAATTAGAAATTGTACTGTCTTGAAGATTTTTTAGTGGTGTTTGAAACTTAGGATTAACTTCAGCATAGTTCATGCTTATATGTCATGTAAAGAAATTGTTGATATTCTAGAACTAGATGGTTAAAATAACAACTCATATTTAGACACAGAGAACCTTCGGAAGAACATTGAATCCTCTTTCCTTGTTTTGCATCTAAGATGAAGCAACTTTTTCCAGAGAGGCTTACTTTGTTCTTATGAGACCAAAAGTAGAGGAAGTGTCATTGTGGCTCAAGTGGTAGGGACTAAAAGTAGACAGACAAAAGGAGTAGGAGAAAATTGAGGGAAGAGGTAACAAGGTTGACAAGTAATGTACTCATTACCTTACTTATGTAACTGAAACCTCTCTGCACATCACCTTGTCAGTAAAAAGAAAATTAAATTAATTAAACTTCTCAACAAAGGAGAGATTGATGGAACATGATGTGTGATGTTCCTGGTGGGTTTTGTTTTGGTTTTTTGTTTTCTCTTATTGGGAGAGCATCTTTCACTGCTCTTCAGATGCTGTTTGGAAGGCTGTCTACACAGGATGTTCTCACTGCAGTTGTACTGGAGTGGGCCATTCAGGAGCCTTGGCTAATTCTTCCCAGCTGTCCAGATGTCATCTGTCAGGACAGCCATTGCTATTTCTCATAAGAGCCAGTTTGAGTTTGAGCAGAATGACCATTTTCCAGGAGGAAGCCACAACATCAAGGTTATTACATTGGAAAGCATACTTTCATCCAAAATTTAATCAGTAAACACTAGCTGGAGGGCCAGAAGATAATTACATACTTACGGAAGTGCATGCGCTTTCTGACACCCATTTTTGCCACTTCTCAGAAACATGGCAGCCAACAAAGAGTGGCCTCTGGAAGTAGAACCTTTGGTTTTCAGCTTTGTAATCCTAGTTTAACCTTCCTGGCCTCAGTTTCTTTGGCTGTGAAATTAAGATTCTAATAGTACCTATGACATCACTAAATGTAAATGAACCAAGGTAAATACTAGAACATTCAGGCAGTAAGTCAGGCCAAAGCCAATCTCAGGGCTATTGCATAGAGAGACATAAAGTATGAAAAACAAGATAATAAAAGGAAACTAATCCTTATAATACATGTAATTATGTTGTCTTGTAATGGGCTTGTTATTCAAAGTATCTTCTTTCCATAGAGGTACTTTGCCTTGAGTCACATTTTACTGGACGTACTTGGCTAAGTACCTACATTGTTATGGTTTCCAAGGGTGTAATTACCTGGTATATTACTGCCAGAAGCGTTGCTAATTTTTTGCCCTTAATTCTTGTTGAATATACTATTTTTTAAGTAGTGCTACCATGCTATTATGAATCAGGAAGTACAGTATAGAAATATCTAAAATATAAAACCAGCAAACTATATGTTTCATGGGGGAGCAATACTGGACTCAGAACTCAAAATCAGGCTTGCTAGGAAGTTGCTCTACTATTTGAGCCTTGCGTTCAGCTCCTTGTTGTGTTGATTTTTCATTTTTGGTCAGTTGTGGGGCCTGAACTCTGGGCCTGGGTGCTGTCCCTCAGCTCTTCAGCTCAAGGCTACCACTCTACCACTTGAGCCACAGCGCCACTTCCAGCTTTTTCTGCTTATGTGGTACTGAGGAATCGAACCCAGGGCCTCATGCATGCAAGACAACCATTCTATCACTGAGCCACCTTCCCTGCTCATGTGTTGATTATTTTCAAGGTACAGACTCACTTTATATCTGAGCAGGCCTGGGCTTTATGTTGCTGGGATGATAGACAGTTCTACAATTTAAATCATGATAACTAAATACATGTACACCATACATTATAGGTCTATCTTCTGCATGTGAAAGAAAACATGCATCCTTTGTTTTCCTGAACCTGGATGACTACACTTAACCTAATGATCTCCATTTCCATCCATTTACCTGCAAATGTAAGTGTGGATAGTACTCCATCATATATTTTCTTAATCCATTCATCCATTGTAGGGTACATAGACTGTTTCCATGGTTTGGCTCTTGTGAACAGTGCTGCAAAAAGACTTTAGTATGCTGGTATCCCTGTCATATTCTGATTTTCATTCCTTCTCACATAAGCCCAATCATCCTTGAACTTTTCATTTACATTCTTTGAGTGTTGACCATAATGTTGAGTTGTGTAATATCTTCCTTGAATTAAATGTGGCTATAGAATTCACACAAATTATTCCAGATTTCTTTAAAATTTGTAAATGTATTTCCTAGAGTTGTTTACATTCTTTTCCATCATTTATCGGTGTCTTACACACTAATTGAACATAAATTATCAAACCCTTGATTATATTGAGTTCCTCTAGAGCATTGAACTTTTTGTAGAGATTATTCTTATACTCATCATCAGTTTATGTGATGTTAATTAAACTACAATTATAATCTTAAGGATTACTGGAAGAAAAGATTTGGAAACAGTCACTTGGGCCTTGGTAAGCATACAGGAATGCAGTATAACAGTGTACAGAAGAGTAGAGACTGAATGCTCAGCAGGCATGTGGCTGAAGGACTCCAGGTAACCCAAGCTTCATTTGTCATGTTTAAAAAAGAAATAGAGCCAGACACCAGTAGTTCATGCTTGTAATCCTAGCTACGTAAGAGGCTGAGATCTGAGGATCATGGCTCAAAGCCAACCCAGGCAGGCAAGTCTGTGAGACTCTATCTCCAATAAACTACCCAAAAAAGCCAAAAGTGGTGCTGTGGCTCAAGTGGTAGAGTGCTAGCCTTGAGCAAAAGAAGCTCAGGGACAGCACCTAGTCCCAGTGTTCAAACCCCAGGACCAGAAAAACAAAATGGAAGCAAGCAGTTAATCTCAATAGGAGCCCAGAACTGGTTCAGTAGTGTTCTAGTGGTCACTTGGTGGTTTTATACTACATCTACTTATTTTTGGCTAGCAAAGCATTCCTTCTCATGGTGAACATAAATTCTCCATGAAACTGACCACAGGTCAATGAAACTACAACTAACAGTGGGAATTTAGTTGACACATAGCAGCGAATGCTTAAGCATGCTAGGCACAGCTATGGGCATTGAGTAGAGACAGATTTTCATGTGGAATCATCAGAATGCTGTAGTATTCCTGGGCTCTTGATTCTTTACCCCCGTAAGACTTGTAAAAAAAATCTGCTTCATTCAGTAAGCAAGGAATTGATTCAAGGCTATCTTTTTCTCTTCGGAGAGACTGGATGGATGAGAGTACAGGAGTTATTTTATTTTATTTTTTTCACTCTGTGTCTGGTTAAATGATGTTATCATTTGCCACATGTACGACATCTTGTTTATGGTACAGTCAATTGATTATGATGCCTGGAACCTAGTGATGGATGGAACATGGCTGTGGTAGCAACAGAAAAACAAGGAAAAATAGCTGAGATTAACATATGGAGCCCTATGAATACCAATTTTGTGTCTTCTTTTATTTCAGCGATTTTCTAAATTTCAGATGATTCCTTTAATTAATCATATAGCCAAGGCTTTATCATATTTTTTCAGCTTTTATCTGTGCCTTCAAGTGACTTAAAAAGGGCAACTACTGCTTTTAGTAAAAAAGAAATGCGCCTTAAAGTTGGAAAGTAACAGGGAAGATTTCTGAGATACTTATGTTAACGAATACAGCTAATGGGTATAGGTGTTAAATGTTGCCATTTCCATCTTCCTGAATGGCTCTGCAGATCACTTTGCTGGTAATCTTTATTCGCTGCCCTCTTCCTTAGGCTCCCATGTCACAGGGAGTGCATCCCTGTGGTGAGCACACATGCAATGCACAATGTTCCCTGCCACAGGTTTCCTGCCAATAGTGGCTTCATCCTTTCTTCCCATAATTTTGCTCAGTGTACAAGTCAAGGCTTCCTCTCTGTCAGCAATTTTCTTTTCTTGTTCCTGCTTTCTGGATCCAGATAGTGCTTCCTGGGAGTACTGTCTAACAAACACCAAATCCAAACTCTCTCATCAGTGAGAAAACAGAGAGAGGATCTGATGAATAGCATTGCCATTTTCATAAAGTAGAATAAAATCTGTTGCATTCCAGCAAAATATTCTGTCCACAGTGTCATAATTTCTTGTTTTCATTTTTCTTTTCTTACTAGTGCATTTATTCATAAAGCTCCCACAACAGTACTGCCCTGAATCCATACCTGAACATATTTGGCTATGCACTGAGCCTAGTCTCCAATTAGCATGTAGGTTCCTTGAAGGCACGGGCCTTTCATGTCTCCTGTCTCCAGCGTGCATACAATAGGACTGAGATGCAACAAGCACTGACTATGGGTGGGTGGACATAATTAACCAAATCTCAGATCAGACAGAAGCACATCCTCCCTCCCAAAGACCTCCTTCCTGGCCCCCCAAGAATCTCTGCTGTGCATGTCTTCTGATTGCTTTTCTCTTCCCCCCTCCCTGAAGACCACCCCCACCATCACTACTGATTAATTTCTGTATTTTTCAGTCTTTGCAGTGTGGAAACATCCATTTTGTTTCCCAAGTGGGATATAGAACTGTAGGTAACAGGCAGTTAATAAGCTTAACAGGTAGGGACAGAGGCTCATTAATGGTTGCTCTGTGATTTGTAGCCAGTTCCCCCAGCACCTAAATCTTGAAATAAATATATTCAGAGACTCCGTTATCCCGGAAGAGGACATGGATCATTTTTCTTTCATTAACAATGGAGCTACTACAGCAACATTTTTATTTATATGCATATTTCCAAGCCTAAAAGCTGTCCCTTTAAACCTGCTCGCACTAAATTTTGATCAGCCCTTGATGAAAGAAGACTTATGGATGGGAGACAACCTGGTAACCATCTGTGCCCAATGCATATTAAAGGAAATGTAAATTCAAAAGGCTTTGCAGCATATATCAGCTTCTTCATCCTGGGAAGACAGTGGATGATTAGAGAATCTGTGACCAAATCTCCTGATTCAGGAGGGCCATGTTAATGAGGAACTTTAGTGATATGCACAGCAGGAAGATGCCTTAAAAATTCTTGATAAAAGGGGGAAATTCATGGTTCTTCTCTATATGACATGCTAGATACTTTGTAGGAAGGTGTGGCTACTCAACTAAGACCAACACATACACACACACACATACACACACACACACACACACACACACACACACACACACAAACACACACACACACATACACTATGAATCCAGGGAGTCATGGTAATATTCTATGACCTTCTGTATACTTCCAACCATTCCAATGTACCACCCCAGGACCATAACCCTGTTAGGCACATCCTGTGATCAGAACCCAGGCAATCATCCCATGGCTTCCTCGGAGCCTTTATAACGTTTTCTGACTCCTTCCAAACTAACAAGGCTCTTTCCTGTCTATTTAAAAGTGGCTCTGTTAGTAACAGCTTTACTGTTTGCTTGAACTGAGGACTTTGGAAAAATGAGAGATATGAGGTGGCCATCTTCAGCCATAAGCTTTAAGAAATAGCAACACACAATGGTAAGTGGAGAGCTAGAGACTGTTAAATCAGAGGGTTCAGGGAGGGACATGGAAAGTGGGGGTGGAAGGAAGAAAGAAATTTATTTTTAAAATTATATTTTTGGACATTCTTCAGGTACTGGCTCCAACTCTACTGGCATGTTTTTCCTTGGATTTCAGTAAGTAGCCACTTTCTTAGGCCAGTCCTCTGTTTAGCCTGAGCTCATTTGCAAAGATGACTTTGAGGAAGGCTTCTAGCAAACTAGGTACAGGGGCTGCTGCAGGCTTTGGCCAGGCCCTCAGCATACTTGTGCAGAAAGTCCTTCTCATTATCAAGAGCCTAGGCACCTGATATCAAGGCTCCCCACCTGTGCAGCCCTGGCCTGGACTATCTCAGAAACAGATATTCCCATTGGTTCTGGAAGTGTCTTTTTAAGAGTTCAGTCTTGCCAGAACACTCAGAATTGGAAGAAACAAGTACTAAGACAAAGAGCTCTTTTCAATATGAAGACTTCTCAGAGATGAGAGCAAAGCCACTGATTTTAAGGTTCAATCTCATTATTTGCTAGCTGTTCCCAGACTGCCATTACTTCAGTCATTACAATGGGCAGTCAGTCACAAAGAAAACTTCAGGCTTGAGTGCCTGTGGCTGAAACACAATGTCCTGACATCAGGAAAGTTATATGGGTAATCTCTTCATCTCAATTATACGGAGGGCTCTTTCTGATCTTCAAAAATATTCTGTACATGATTCTAACTTCATTAAAAGTAGAATAGCAGGCTGAGAAGGTGACTCAGTGTTAGAGTGCTTGCCTTGCATGCATGAGGCCCTGGGTTCGATTCCTCAGCACCAGCCAAAAGTGGCGCTTGTGGCTCAAGTGGTAGAGCGCTAGCCTTGAGCTGAAGAGCTGAGGGACAGCGCCCAGTCCCCAAGTTCAGGTCCCATGACCGACCTAAAAAGAAAAAAAAGAATACCCAGTCTCCTCAAATCTTATGTTTTCTTGGTTCGAATTCATATCCTAAATGTCCAGCCACAAGACTCAAATCTGTATGGGAGGAGTTTTGCTCCCTTAAGCCAAGCACAAGAATGTCTTCCCACAACTCTCTGGGTGACATTACACTTCCCCCTGCCTCATCTTATCCACACAAGGCTTTCTGGACAAACCTCCCATTCATTCTCTACACGGCCTGAGCCAAAGGGAATAATTTAGCCTCACATGGGGACACCTTATCCTTAGAGTGCTAAATACAAGTTAAGACTCGTGACTCTTTTCAGCTCTAATCATAGACTAATTTCTCTGATAAAGCCACTCCAGATTTCCATTCAGCCCAGATCCTTGGCATCAGGCCTTGGAGCTGTTCTGGGCCCAGGCTTCAGGGCATATCCTGTGATCTGAGTGCAAGCCTTCACTACATCCCTCCCCCACTGAATCTTTCAACCTGCTTTGTTTTGATTATTTTAAAATCCTGCCAAACCCATTAAGGCTAATGCTTAGCTGAAAGCAGCCACGACCTCTTGTCAGTGCTTGACACTGCCAGGCCATCAGCCACAAGGAAGAAGCTTAGGTCTTCTCTGAAAGAAACCAGCACCTTCTGTTTCCAAGGGGGCAGAAGCTACTGAAAAACAGACAACAACCATTCTCCCTAATTCTCCTAAGTCTGAAGCTCCCAGTCTCCTGCAGCCAGCTCAGGCCTGGGGCCTTTGAAGGTTTTGAGCAGCTGCAGAAGCAACAGCAGCCTCACTATCCGAAAAGTTCCACCAGCAGCTCTGGGTGTTTGTAATCAAAACAAAAGTGCACCTGTGTTTTGGCAAGCTTCAAAGAGGTTATGAGTTGTAAGCAAAGGCCATATGGTAGAAAGTGAAGTGCTTGAATTCCATTGCTGAACAAATACAACCACAGAATCTTACCACCTTGACTGCTCAGTGACCTGAATGAGTCACCCAGTGGACCCTTTCCTTATGAGAGATTTACGGCTTACAGCTTTGTCCTTGAACAAGGATCTCAGGAATTCAATCCACAGTTATTGACACCCCCACCCCACCACACACATGCAGCATGTGCCTCGTGTCTTAGATTTATACTATTTTTCTGTGACCTCTCCTGGCTCCTACAATGCCTTTCTCACCCCCTATTCAAATCTATCACATTCTCTAGGACTCACTTATTTTTTTTTCTCAAAATATTTCTTTGATCCTCAAGGCTCCTCCTCCAGCTCCTTTAGGGAGTCCCATGCAATTCTGTGGTTTATCTTCCTTTTCTATTTGTCCTACCATGCTAATACTGTATTCTTCCAGATCTGATTTCATTTTCTCATACTCTGTGTGCTAAGAATGGAAATTAAAAAATACTAAAACTATGACAAAGAACATGTTAGTCTTGTCCCTTAGCAACACTCTGAGTCAAGAAAACACACTTTGTCATTTCTTTTTTATATATACATTTTTATTGTAAAGATACTGTTCAGAGGGGTTACAGTTGCATGAGTAAGATAATGAGTACATTTCCTATCAAGCATTGTTACCCTCTCCTTTGTTTTTCCCCTACCATCCCTTCCCTTCCCACCTCCCCAACTCCTCCCTCCCCCAGGCCCAAAGTTGCAAGTTCCTTTTCAACATAGTGTCTTGTGCATCTCATTGTTACAATGGGTCAACCTGTATCCCTTATCTAAGCATTTTGTTTTTTCCTTTCCACTCCCCAAATTAGAAAAATGTATATACAAGATGGAGGGCACTGCCATCAAATACAATGAAAACAGGGGTTATATCATGGGGGAAGAACATACAAGAGAAACAAAAAAATCACATAATACATTATAGATACTTTAAAAACAATAACAAGAAAGAAAAAAACAAGTTGTGTCTCTATCTTGGGATTCATTTCACTTAACATCATCTTACATGGTCATATGTACATAGCTTTTGACCTCTTCTGCTTGTCCTAGACATATACTAGTAATTGCAAATAAGGGAAACCATGGGACCTAATATAATTTTTCCAAGTCTTTCCATTTCCTAACAATAACATTCTTTCTGATGGAGGCATAGAATTCCATATATATATATATCTATATATATAGATATATATATAGATATATATATATCACATTTTCCATCCACTCATCTACTGAGGGGCATCTGGGTTGGTTCCATATCTTAGCTATAGTAAATAATGCTGCAATAAACATAGTTGTGCTGGTAGCTTTAGTGTGGTCTTGTTTGTAAACATTTGGGTAAATGCCCAAAAGTGGGATTGCTGGGTCATAGGGGAGCTCTATGTGGAGTCTTTTGAGGAAGCTCCATACTGCTTTCCAAAGTGGATGAACAAGTTTACACTCCCACCAACAATGCAGTAGGGTTCCCTTCTGTCCACATCTCCTCCAGCATCTGTTGTTATTAGATTTCTTGATTATTGCCATTCTAACTCTTCCGAGAAGTCCTTAGCTCACTAATTATTTGGGTAGTTGTTTCTTTGAGGATTTGTTTTTGGGGGTGTTAATTTTTTGAGTTCTAAGTATATTTTAGATATGCGACCCTTGTCCATTGTATGGCTAGTGAAGATCTTCTCCCAATCCATGGGCTTTCTATTGATCTTGCTTGCTATGTCCTTTGTCATGCAGAAGCCCTGCATTTTCATAAATCCCATTTGGCCAACCTTTCTTTGATTTGTTGTGATTCTGGCTCTTTAATAAGAAAATGTTGGCCTGTGCCAAGGAGCCCTAGAGTTTCTCCTATTCCTTCCTGTAATGTTTTCAGGGTGTCTGCTTTGACTTTGAGGTCTTTAATCCATTTGGAGTTGATTTGCAGAGTGATATATGAGGATCTAGCTTTAGTTTTCGACAGGTGTTTAACCAATTTTGACAGCATCATTTACTGAAAATGCTCTCTTTCTTCCATTCTATTTTTTTAGCTTCCTTATCAAAGATTAGGTGGCTATAGGTCTGTGGGTTCATTTCTGGGTCTTCAGTTCTATTCCATTGGTCCTCAGGTCTGTTCTTGTGCCAGTACCAAGCTGTTTTGATTATTTGGCTTTGTAATAGAGTTTGAAATTTGGTATTGATATTCCTCCAGCACTGTTCTTTCTGCTAAGGATTGTTTTTGTTATTCAGGCTCTTTTATTGTTCCATGTGAATTTTTGGATTCTTCTTCTATTTCATTGAAGAATGAAGTTGGAATATTGATAGGCATTGAACTTGTAGATAGCCTTTGGCAGTATTGCCATTTTTATGATGTTACTCTTCCCAGTCCAGGAGCATGGCAGGTTTTTCCACTTCCTTAGTTCTGCTTTAGTTTCCTTTTTCAAGTGTTTAAAGTTTTCATCAGAGAAGTCCTTCACTTCTTTAGTTATCTCCTAATTATTTTATTATTTGTGGGGCTATTACAAAAAGAGTTGTTTTCCTGACTTCAGCAGCTCTCTTCTCATTATCAGCATACAGAAAAGCCATTGATATTTGAGGGTTAATTTTATACTTTGCTACTTTGCCAAAGTTTCAGATCACCTTGAGTAACTTAGGAGTGTAGTCTTAGGGTTCTTTAAATACAAGATCATGTCATCTGCAAAGAGGGAGAGTTTTACTTCATCTTTGGGACCAAGTTTTTAAGCACAAAAAACTATGGGAGACAGGGTATTCAGCCACATCACTCCCTTTAGTGAGAAGTCAATAGTGAGTTCCCACTCATAACTTTCTCAGCATCCTTCCTTTAGTCCCATGGATATAAAGCAGCTCCTGGTGCCTTTCTTGGCAGTCAAAGACTTAATTCAGTCTCCATCATCTGAAAAAGTAACAATCAGATCACAAGTCTTCAGAACTTGAGAACTGAGGTGGCCAGACGCCTCCAGGAAGGTCCACAAGAACTCTAACTCATTGTTTCACTTTGTGTGTCCTTAAGACCCGGTTGAGAGAGGAACTTTGCAAAATGGGACTCTGAATAAAGTCCCTATAGGTAAAAAGCTCTAAACAAAGACAGACAGACAGACAGAGAGAGAGAGAGAGAGAGAGAGAGAGAGCCCTTCCATGCCCATCCCCACCATTCCTCTCGCCATCAATGCAAGTGTGCCCCTGGGTGAGGTATCTCAACAACTCAGCCTTGTATGTGCCCCAGGAACTCTAGTCCCCTCATCATTTAATAGTAGAAACCAAACAAGAGAAAATCCACTCAAACCTGGATCCTAAAACATCAAAGTAGGAGGGGGACTTACATACTATCTAATTTAGGGACTTACATACTATCTAATTTCCAGGCTGGGAAGTTGGCTCAGTGGTAGAGTGCTTGCCTTGCATGCATGAGGCCCTGGGTTTGATTCCTCAGCACCACATAAGCAGAAAAAGCTGGAAGTGGCACTGTAGCTCAAGTGGTAAAGTGCTAGCCTTGAGCTGAAGAGCTCAGGGACAGTGCTCAGGCACAGAGTTCAGGCCCCATGACTGGCAAAAACACAAAACAAAAAACAAAAACAAAAAAATTCTATCTAATTTCCTTTCACCCAGTTCATCACAGACAATGAAGATTTTGGTTCAAATATTTGTAAATTGGAATATCAGAAACATATATTTAGAGGCACCATTGCTAAAGAAGAACAAAAGAATGTTTAAAAGGAAGTTTATAAAACCCTAAAGACATTCAAAATTGTGTCTCAGACTGGGCATGGTATGTTTTCAAGAACCTTGAACAGCAGAACTCTGGTGGCTCACACATATAATACTGAGAATCAAGGTTCCAAGCTAGTTTAGGCAAGAAATTCCAAGAGACTCTTACCTCTCATTAACTACCAAAGAAGCCAGAGTGGAACTATATATAGTTCAATTGCTAGAGAACTAGCTAGCACCCATGAGTTCAAGCCCAAGGACTGGCAAATTAAAAAAAAAAGAAAGAAAGAAAAAAAAGAAAAGAAAAGAACCTTTGACCAAGCTCCACTCCCACCAGGAAGCTCTGTCCAGCCACACAGCAGTGTTGGAACCAGGCCTCCTTGTTCTAGAAACACTCTGTTCTCCACTCATCACACCATGCTGTCCTCCTACCCCACGCTGGGGACTTTGGCAGGCTGCTCAGTGCTTCATGCTCACACATAAACTCAGTTTTTCTTGGGTGTCTCCACGGCCGTCAGAAGAATTGTCTGTTATCAGGCTTATGTGAGATTAAATTTAGTCATTATCCTGGAAAAGAATTATCTTATGTTGACAAAAATCCCTCAGAGTTCACTGTAGAGAACTTTAATTTCCACATTCAAATGAGATTTGGATTTGATCAGGCATCAATTAAACCCTGTGCATTACACAGTGACCTACGTTCTGAAGAAAAGCTACTTCCTACTTGAGGCTAGCTCCAAGTGAAGGGCTTGTTTCTTTCCCCAGCCATCATTGGAGGTGACAGGTCAGACTCAGAGATGATGGGTAACACATTCATAGTAGTACATAGGAGCTTTGAGCTCTGCTTTTAGAAAAAGCCATATCTTAGATTATAGGCTCACTTTCCTGGGTCAGCTCTGCTTCACTGAGCACAGGACCACGTGACACTTAATAGCAAAGGCTTTCAGGCCACCAGGTCCAAGGTCAAGTGTGACTTCATCATTTCAGCCATGCCAAATTAGATCAATTAATTTCTCCAAACAGTGTGGAGCCCTCTTACAAACTAAAACTAGACAGCATAGATGAGATAGGATACAGGCCTCTCATTTCTAGGTATATATTCAAAGAGAATCAATATACCAAAGAGGCATCACAGTCTCAAGTTTAATTGCATCAGTATTCATAGCAGCCACAATCTAAAACCAGTGTATGTGTTCAAGGGTAGATGAAAGAATAAAGAAAATGTGCATATACACAGAAGAATGTTATTCAGCCCTTTAAACACACACACCTACACTCCCCCCCCCCCACACACACACACAGCAAGCTGGTAGCTCAAGTCTATAATCCTAGCTACTCAAGAGGCTGAAATCTGAGGATTGTGGTTCTGCCTGGGCAGGAAAGTCCTGGAGACTCTTATCTCCAATAATCCACCAGAAAACCAGAAACAGTGTTGTGGCTCAAGTGGTAGAGCGCTAGCCTTGAGCTGAAGATAAGGGACAGCACCCAGTCCCAGAGTGCAAGCCCCACAACCAAAAACAAACAAACAAAAAAACTGGAACTAAAGGACTTGGAACAGAAAGACAAGTACTCCAAGGTGTAACTCATAGGTGGGAAATAAGAAGTTTGTCTAAAAGTAGAAGAGACTAGAATAATAATTACCAAAGACTCATAAGTGTGGGAAGAGAGGAAGAAGGGAGGTTGGATAATAGATACCAAAACATAGACATGGTAAGTTTTAGTGTTCTATATCACAGCCAGATGATTATAGCTTACAACGATCTGTGGAAAGAACTGGAAGAGAAGAACTTCAAAGTCCCAAATATAAACTAATAATCGTCCCAAATGATAAGAAGACAGATTTTTAATTACGAATTAACAGGTATCAGAATATCACACCCTGAATATGATCAAAGTACTTTATCTGAACACATGAAAATTAAATAGTATTATATGCTAAAAATTATTTGAAGAAGAGGAGAATAAGAAAGAGTAATGGAGGGGTGAATTTTATCTAAGTATAGTATATGCACATATGGAAATATCACAGTGAAACACCTTTGTACAATTAATATATGCTAATGAAACAATCTCACAGTATCCTGAAATATGTATAATTATTATATATTAATTAAAAAGAAAGCAAAGATAAAGGGGTTCTCATCCTCTTAGAAAGTCCTCCCTTTTTAAAAAAAACCATTAAAATTAAAAAATAATAATCCCCCCAAGTGCAACTTCCTTTTCTGTCACATGGGAAATAATAATGATGTTATCATGACTATATCAATGCTTGACATGGAAGAAGTACTCAGTAAATGACAGGCATCACTTATCAATAACTCTCTTAGGGTTGTAATCATTTTCTACATTTTATGATTTATTATCCAAGTGTTAAGTATTCACTTGGCATTCTCCAAGTGTTGAGGAAGATAATATGGGTAAAGAAATGTCAACACCTTATCTCTGTCTTCTAAGCACTTGTAGTTTTGAGGTATGACATTTTTAGCTCACATATGAGACTGTAGATGGAGTGTTTTGAGAGTAGAGAGGAGTACTCGAATTTGACTGGAGAAGTCAAGGAAGGTGTCACAGAAATTCAGCAGACACTTAGAGCCCAAGGATAAATGTGTGTAGGGACACATGAGGGATGTGTCTCCAGCCAATCTCAGAGGACTGCTGCTTTGTATACGCAGTGAGGAAAGAAAAAAGAGGCAGGAGTAAGCAACAGGTAGATAATAAAAAGCTATTGTAAGCTTTCTGAAAGATCTTATCAGTTTCACACAAGAAGAATAAGGCCTAGCTTGCATTCATTTTTACCCAGCAGAGACAGCTTCGAAGCAGATGCTCAGTCAGTGTTATTTGAAAATACAAATTAATAAGTGAATGGAACACCAGTGTTACTATCTGAATCTCAGGAATCACATCACATTTGGAGTGGAAAGGGATTAAAAGAAAAGGAATCCGACCCAAATCCCACCAGATTTCATTTAGAGAAAGCTCCGAGGTTCCTGAATCATGCAAGTGAGACTGAAGGACAAACCTGACTGGCTTCCTTGATAACAAATATAGCATCAATGTATATGAGGAGAGATTGTATATCTGCCCCTTGGAGGGTCTGAAGATATAAAATATCTCTGGCAGAGCCATCCACGCACTTTTCAAAACAAAGGATGTAAACGTATGGCTATGGATTCAGGAGAGCTGAAGCCAGCCGGCAAGTCCTCCTACATCTGAAGTGGAAGCAGAAGGGCTGGGCTGTGGGGGTGGGGGATGAAAGAGACCAGGAGGGAAAAGAGAACTTTTGCCAGGCTCCTCTGGGAAAGGGAAGTGGGAGGAATTCAGATGCTTTCTCTTGTTTCCAGAGCACTGCATTTCTTAATGAATCAGTTTTGCTCCAGATTTACTAAATGTATCACTGGGGGTGGGGATGGGGTGCAAGAAGGCAGAAATATCACCTAGACTTAGATTATATGCTTGGTTTATTGTTAACACTCAAGTCAATATTGAATATTGATGAAAACTGTACAAATGTAACCACTGTTCATTGACTTATGAAAGGGAATATGCATGCCACCAGGAGGGAGTCTTTGAGAACCGACTTTTCAGGATTCTGCTCCACACACTCCCTGTCTGTTCAAGATGACACAGTACAATAATAAACCAGAAGGCATAAACAAATGTTTCCCATATGTATTGCTTTTAGTAGGCAGTGGAATGTAACATGAGGGTCCAGGTAAAAGGCAGGGGTAAGTTGGCTGACTCTGAGTTCAGAGAAGTAGAACCTTATCAATTACGAGGGGAATGAACAAGAGTGCCTTGCTCAGTAGAGTGTATCATGAAGGGTTTGTCAAGCTCTCTCTCTCAGAGAGAGAGAGAGAGAGAGAGAGAGAGAGAGAGAGAGAGAGAGAGAGAGAGAGAGAGAGAGAGAGAGGGAGAGAGAGAAAGAGAGAGAGAGAGAGGAAAAAGGAGAAGGAGGAGAAGGAAGAAAGAATAAGGAAGAGGAGAAGGAGCAGAAGAAGGAGGAGGAGATGATGACAGAGGAGGAGGAAGAGGAAGAAGAGGGGACTGTTTCTACTGATTTTATTTCACAATTTTCATTGTCGTGAAGACTGAAAGAAATTAACCTTGGAAAGAAAGTAGCAATGTTGAGAATAAAAATTTTAAACATCATGAAAACCCTGTTCTTTCTCTAACCTCTGTCCTTTGTGAGGAGAGAGAAATACATTTTGAAAACTAGTGAGTCTTTCACTGTTCACTTGAAAGAGTTAAGTCTGGATCTTCCAAGCTGAACTGAGCTCCCTGTCTGTGCTAGATTCAAACAAGGAGGCAGCTTCTTTCTGCGAAATGATCATTTTGGACATCAGTAAGGCTTCTTCTCCCATAAAAGGTCTCTCCAGCAACGTCAATATGCATGTGAATTCATTCACAAGTGTTGGCCATGACTATGCTTGTTAATGAGATTCCACAGTGGTCTGGTTGAGTGGTCCAAATCACTCTGCCTATGCCTCATTAACAGCTTCACATTTGGAGTCAGGCTTCCTGTGCACCACAGGGTCCTGTGGAGAATGATCACAGAAAGGCCAAAGGGTCCCACATCCATGACCAGAGATCTCAGCACCATCCAAATACTATGAGACCAGAAACCAGGGCATTTCCAAATTTGGGATGTTGTTTTGCAGAGTTACCACAACCCTTTTAAGGAGATGGATATTCAGAAAATATTTATATTAAGACTCTCCAAGGGCAGATATAGTGAGAGGAGCAGCAATATGGCAGCTTACGCTATATAAAATCTTGAATGAAAATACATATATATCACTCACTGTAATCAAAGAGAAAAAAACAGGTACAATGCTATATACAATGACTTAAAGATAACAAGGTAATTTAAAGAGATAAAAAAGAACACATTAAGTACTTGAAAGAAGAGAACACAAATAGTGGGAAAAGTGTGTGCTCCATTAGGAACTTTCTAGATTCATATTTTTACTTGCATCAAGCAAAACTTTGATTATCTCAGATACAAATGACAGAAGCAGAGGTCTTTCAGTCACCCATTTAGGGGAATCTATATCTAGTGGCGATACATTCAATCCTTTGCCCCAGAGCAGCAGGGATCTAGAGCCTTGTCTAAAGCTGAATGTGGAGACTTGTGGGAGTTACTGCTCTGCATGCTGGACACATAGCACATGAAGCAGCATTAGGATGCAGAATTGGATGTGCCAGCAGACTAGCCTCTGAGTATCACCAATCTAAAGGTAGCAGGTGTGAGGCTACAGAGAATTTGGTGCACAAAATCATGTTTAGCAGTTCTCAGGGGCACTGGGATGACCAGAGGGACTTGTTATATTATGCCCAATAGACAGGCCTGAAGAAGCAGAAAAGGAGTTATTAACCATGTGAGCTGGTGTGGTTTTGTCACCTAACATAATGATGGTCTCCTCAGAAAACCTCTAGAGTAAGACAGAGGAAGACACTTCAGAAGGTTGCACCTGCCTATAATAGCCACACTTGGGCCAGCTCCAAAGGTCCTGAGAGACAGTCATGTGCCACCTGAAGTCTGCAACTATTGTCCCACAACCCAGTGGAATAAATGAGGCCCATGTTTGAGCATGAAAGAAGAACATACATTCAAAGAAGCATTTAATGAGAAATAATGGGGAAATACATAAATTATCTTCTGAGGCCTGAAATCAGAGAACAAGGCAGAGATACTGGTTCTGACAAAGGAATGTTGACTAACAGGAGATAATGAGTAGCTCACTCCATCCTAAGTCTAGGGCAATCTAACTATTGTTTAGAACATCAATTGATATAAGTGTATTGTAATGAACAAAGTTATATCAAACTGATTGGCTTCCCTATGGAGAAAACTCCCTTGTGTCCAAGTTTCAATTAAAAAAAAAAAGCTTGAATCTCTTGGGTATAATTTAGTTCCTTTTCTGTTGTCATCTCCAACCTGAAGATCACACCGAAATTTCTCCCAAGAGTCACTGTTCCATTAAATAGGCCACTATCCCCCAGCCAACTCTGAACTCAGCCTCCCTATGGCCAGCATGTCCAGATGCCAGGCTCTATCTGTGCAATCTGTAAACAGAAGCATCCATGCAATTCTTCCCTTGATTTGTAATGATATTTTAGGATTCAATCTGCTATTTAAAACAGCTGTTGTTGATTTACTTGGGACGCATGCTGATTTTACATCAAACACAATGTCATGCAACCTTCTCTAAGGAGTTCAGGGTGGGGTGGGGGAAGCACAGAATATAAGAACAGAATTTTTAACTGCTTGCCTACATTAGCAATCCCTTGTATATGATTTTTCAAGCACTCTGGGAAATAGCATGCATAGTTAACTGACATTAGGTTTACTCTGCTATCATCTATGTATCTTTCTATAAGGATAGAAGGCAGGGAAAAAGGGAAAAGTCCTCATATGGACAGTGAAAAACTAATTACAAGGATGAGGCCTTTCATAAATGCTGAAATATTATCTTTTTAAAACATACGCATTTATCAAAAGATTTTCAAGGAAATTTCTTAACTTGTCAATCTTTCTCTTTTCTGTTTTTATCTTCCTTTTGTCCTTTAATTTTGACCAGTTTCCAACATTGTTACCTTTATGCCTAGAGTTTCTTAGGACCAAGAAAACAGACTATGAGCAGTTTGAGGATAATTTACCTCTTTAGTACCTAGCAAAAACCTGGAGGTTGTGGGCATTTAACAAGCCTAAACAATTAGGTTGGATGAAGATTGTAGTCATTGCTCCAGAAGAATTATCTCCCTAGGTGGAAGTTTGATCTTCTTTATCACTATCCTACTTTGTTCCTGTCTCATGGCAGCTCAGTGGTAACATCCCTCACCTTGCCATTGGCCATCAGCAGAGAGCTATCTTCCAACCACAAAGCCTCATTTCTCTTCCTTGAAGCATCTTGTCTGTCTGTGCACTTGGTTTTCAGTTCTGTGTCTGTGTGCTGGGGCCAAACCCCAACTGGCTTACTTTTTGCCATCTTGCTCTCCTCCATCCTAGCCTAATCTGATTATTCCACAACCCTCATCCTGACACACTGTATTTTAAGAGAAGCAGATAACAAAAGATCTGACTTTTTAATAATTTTACCAAAAAGCCAATCCTAAAGTCCATTCAATGTGTCAATTTACCTTATATCATATAGTGACACACCTAGGACTTCTTAGGAAGAAAACAATCCACAGATAATCAACTAAACAACATTGCTACTCAAAGACATTGGGATAGTAATGAATGGGATACCAATTCAGCAGGTACCTCCTTACTCTATAAGAAAGACCTCATCTCCTTATGGACTTAAATTTGAAAATAACATTATGTATAACATTATACACATATAAATAATTTTTGGGGGTCCTGTTGTGGGCCTGAACTCTGGGCCTGGGCGCTGTCCCTCAGCTCTTCACCTCAAGGCTAGCCCTCTACCACTTGAGCCACAGCGCCACTTGTGGCTTTTTTTTTTTCTGCTTATGTGGTGCTGAGGAATCGAACCCAGGGCCTGATGCATACAAGGCAAGTGCTCTACCACTGAGCCACCTTCCCAGCCCATATAAATAATTTTTAAAGAAATTTAAATGATTTAGGGAATGAATAAGGCACAACAAATCAAGATGGAGCACCTGCTATTTGCTACACTTATTATATATGTTGTGGATGTAACAGTAAATAAAAGGTGTTTGTCTTCAGGATCTTACATTTATGTTGAGAGAGAGAAGAAGGAAAGAAGGAAGGAAAGAAGGAGGGAGGAAGGAAGGGAGAGTGGGAGGGAGGGAGGGAGGGAGAGAGAGTAGAGAAAGAAACAAAAAAAGAAAGAAAGAAAGAAAGAAAGAAAGAAAGAAAGAAAGAAAGAAAGAAAGAAAGAAAGAAAGAAAGAAAGAAAGAAAGAGAAAGAAAGAAAGAAAGAAAGAAAGAAAGAAAGAAAGAAAGAAAGAAAGAAAGAAAGAAAGTCTAAGTGCTCTAGGTAAAATATCTCAAATAGAAGCATTGTGATGAGATAGGGAATAAGCTGTTCTCTCCATTAGGTGGTCATGGGAGGACTCTATGCAAACTCCTTTACATAAGCAAAAAGAAAAATGCTGGAAGTGGCGCTGTGGCTCAAGTAGTAGAGCGCTAGCCTTGAGCTGAAGAGCGGAGGGACAGCACACAGGCCCAGAGTTCAGGCCCCATGACTGGACCCAAAAATAAATAAATAAATAAAATAAAGATTGAAAAGAGATATAGGCAGAGAGTGCAATGGAATTAGGGAGGAAATAAGCCTTGTATGTGAAAAGATCTCAAAAAAGACCAGGTGACTAGAATAGAATAGGAAATGAGGCTAGATTTTATGAGACTTTTTGCCATGCTAAAAAAAATATGGTTGTTTTTTTTTTGTTATAGGTGTGAGGATTATATTAGAAGATTCTGAATGAGAAGTGACATGACTTAGGTTGTAAAAAATCAAAAACAGGAAGAAAACTGAGGGTATTCTGTGGGAAGTGAATTTGGGACATTTTAGGGTGGAAGCAAGAAGGTGTATTAGGAGCCTTTGTACCAGTCCAAATGAGAGATGGTGTTAACTCACTGGAATGATATAGTGTTATTAAAATTGGTGAGAATCGTTTGATTTGAGGCATAATTGGAAGAATGGATAGAATTTGCTGCTGGATAGGATCTTGGATATGAAAGGGCAGAAGATTCCAGAGTGACTCCAGAAACTGAATATTGTATCAGGAATTTCATAGGCTCTGGAGATGGTTTGATGTGAGTTGAGAACAGAGGTTGAAGCTGAAAAGAATATTGAGAGACACAAGACAAATGGGATGACTTAACAATAGAGAAAAAACAAACATCTGAGAAATGAGTAACAGAGGATTTCAAAATGGAGGTCAGCAAGAAAGGGAGGAACCAAAGAGAAGCCTGAGGAGTAGCCGAGGGGATAGAATGGGTATCAGAAAGCCATTATTTCCTAGCTGCCAAGTGAAGAACATTTCAGAAAAATAAGTTTGTGTCAAATGAGGCAGAGACTTCACAGAAGATGACAACTGTGTGGTAGTCTCTAGATCTCTAGATTTAGTGATCTAGAAGGAATTGGAGCTGAGCAGAGAAACAGCAGCTAGAAGAAGGAGGACTTAAGAGTTAAGAACTTACGGTAAAGGAGTTTTTGTTCCTCTTTGTTTTTTTTTTGTCTTTATTATTTCTTTGGTGCCTATTTTGTTTCTAAGATATAGTATCACTATATTACCTAGACTTATGTTACATTCCTCAGATTTTCCTGCTCCAGCCTTCCCACTTGTTTTAAGATGGAGATTATTGCAAATATGTATATAATTATGGTGATGATCTTGGGAAAGGAGAAAATCTGTTTTACAAGAGAGAAAAGCTAAGCTTCACTTCCCAAGTACATAGATGAACTGGATACTGATACAGCAAAACTTTGTGATCCAAGTGCTTGCCACTCCAAATAAAACACCTTATAATTGCTTTTATTTCTCCCTTAATAAGGACAATCCTTTGGGGCTATATACAAAAAAAAATATTATTCCTTTCACTTAAAGAAAGTATCAGGAAACTGAGACAACCTAGTCAAAGTCACAGAGTCAATATCAGTAGCAGAGAGAGGACTCATCTTGAGCTTCAGCTAAAATGATTCCATTCTTTCCATTTCCCTCACACAACACATGTCAGTGACAATCAGTTGAAACCCCACTCTCAGGAGGTCATTTCAAAGCCACTTCTTTAGTCTCTTGTGGATATTAAGTAAGATAAATTTTGACAAATTCATTCAAAAGTAGTGTTTTCAACTTCGATCTGCACCTGTCTTCCCCCAATTATCCTAGTCCAGCAATGCAGAGCTGACAGATGGCTGTTACAACTTATCAAGGGAACACTTCTGTCCCTTTCTCTCCTGCCAGTCCTTCCAGATGCATTTCTTCTCAAATGGCAGTCTTATCAAGGATAGCATTCACTCTGCTAGCTAGCAAATAGCAAGGGACAGGCTTGAAACAGAAAGATAGCAAGGGAAAATGACCTGAAATTATCCATTGCTGAGACTGATGCTCAAGTGCATACTTAGCAGCTGACAATTGTTGTGATTGTTCAGTGTTGTCATGGTCAGCTCAAGGCAAAGACTACAGTACTTAATTCTAATATACACAATTCTTCTCCCCTTGATACAAATAAAGAAGTGGAAAGATTTCACTCTTAGATAGATTTTTCTTTTCTTTTCTTTCTTTTTTAATTTGTTTGCCACCACCTAGATTCCCCTTTCAAAACAGGTTTCAATTCTTCCAAGGATAAAACCAGGGTGAGAGACAAGAGGAGATGGATCTAAACAGTTGTTTTTGCTGTTTTACCACATCTGCTTGAAACTCCACAGCTGGCCCCAAATCCCAGAGATTACCAGAATGACTAATGAGTCACACTACTCCTTGTCTTAAATGTGCTTGTGAAAATGTTCAGGGATTTGACCACAGCTTTCCAACATCAGGAATGAGGAGGATGAGAATTCCCAGACTTCTCCTGCATGTTCTAAAGTTTCTCCTTCTGGATGCCTTTAGCAGATGCTTTAGCTAGTCTTCTTTTAAATATCTTCACGGATGGCACTCCCTCCCCTTTTCTCTGAAAGGCTATTTCACAGTCCAGCGGATCTTATCATCACACTGTGTTTTCTAGAAAGCTGCCTGAAATTCATCTTTTGTTAATTTCTTAACATAACTCAGGCTTATTCACTTTGGCAACTCACCTACAAGCTGCCCATCTCCCTCACTGGCAATTAAACAAGGAAGTCTAAAAAAGAGAGCTCACAAGCCAATCCCCTCTCTCCTTCCTTTTGCATGCTGCATGAATCCCGCATGCCAAGAGCCTCTGGACACTGAAGAGCCAGTGGTTTTCTGTTCTTTTTCCTCTGTCTCTTCAATTATCACTTCAATCACTCTCAGCCACTTCATGGCCTGTGTTCATCTACCAGGCCTGGCAGGAGACCCAGTCATTAACACAGTGGAGTTATTCTTTCTTTTTCCACATTTTGTTATTAGATCAGTTCATTGTACAAGGGGGCTTCATTTTGACACTTCCCTACATGCATACAACATACCTTGATCACACTTACCCTTTCTGGCACTCTCCCTCAAAATCCTTCCCCAATTCCCAAACCAATCTCAAAAACCTTCAGTGTTCTATTTTTCACACATGTAACAATGTTGTTATTCTCATTGATCCCTGCTGGTCCTGACAGTGCCCCCTTCCCCTGCCCCCCCCCCAGGTTCTTAACAAATTCTACCCTGTCACAATGCAGAGTGTGGTCAGTCAACTGGAAGCAAGCACTGCAGCAAGGGTCAGAATCCATATTTCTCCTATCCATAGGTTCCACATTTCCGAATGTCACTCTGTCTTATCCACCCTTGTGCCAGCGTCTCTGTACTCCTGAAGTCCATTAATACTTGGCTTTCAGCTCACCCTTTCAAGTTGATTCTACTTTAGGCCCTTTTTCTCTTTACTGCCAAATTTTCTGTCAATTTTACCTCACAGCTCTCATTTAATCCTGGCTGCACCATTTCTTTCCTGGATGTATCACTTTTGTCTTTTTTTTCTTTGGTAAAGACAGCCTGTGGGTTACAGAAAACACTATATTTCTTTCACATTTTTACATATCACAAAGCCAAGACAACATAGTCATCTAAATTTCAACTGTCTTGTCCAAAGTGGCAAAACTAATATCAGTATCAGAGTCAATAAGCTCTTGTTTCTCGATGTTCTGCATAACACATGTGTCAGCACCACACAATGGAAATGGGTCCTGTTTTGGACTTCTCTAATATTTGAGGAAGGCGCTACATGTCTTAGTAGTTACTTTACTTACATGTTGTAATTAACTGGATAGAATCAACCTACTTTTCTTTTGTGTAAGAATATATCTATGAAATGGATGAAATGATTTAAAAACAAGGGAACAGTTTCTTCCAAAGTTAATCCTCTTCTTTTGCTTGGCATTCAGGCCAAATACATTTTCTAAACAGAAACACAAAATATATGATAACTGGAAAGTAGTTTAATAAAATTTACATTCTGAATCCAAAAATTTCATCAGGCTATGAATTTATACAGACAACTTCCTTTTGCTCAGTTCTTGATTGAACTAAACACCCACCCAGGCAAAATCAAGCATAAAGTTCCTCTTATCTTCAGGAGCTGTCGTCACCTGAACCATTCCACTTTAGAATCCACAGCTGACAGTAAGAAAAACATGCATTTGAAGGGTGAGCAATACACTCACTAAATATACTCAACTAACATCCTGTAGACTCACTATTAAACTTTTTGAATTTCCACACAAAATAAACTGTGATCTGCTTTAACTTATAAACTGTATTATAAGGGTTTTATTTCACTACTCTGGTTTAATTTCTACAAGAACACAGACACAGACACAGACACACAGACACAGACACACACACACACACACACGCACACACACACACACACACACACACACACACACACACACACACACACACACACACACACACACACAGCGCAGTTTCATAGTTAGGGCCAACTGCTTATCCCAGGAAAATTAAATTAAAGCCCCTGGCATGAAACTAAAAGTTTACTTCGCCTAATTGAGCAGCTAATGGGTATGGATGAATTTGAGGTGCAGATAAAAATATTGTTTTCAAAGAGCCTTTCTGATTAGCATGCTCTGAAATGGGCAAGAAAAAATATTTATGCAGCCATTTTCATAAGCAGGCTCAAATCCATTCGTTAAGCTCCAGAGAATATTTCAGAGAACTCTGTCTTGTATTTACATGAGGTGAACTACTTATTGCTAAAAGAAGGTTAAAATGCTGTACTACAGCTATTAAGAACTGCATCAGCACCCAGTCATCTTGAGTTCTTCCTGCCCCTAACTTGTGTTTTCACTCAAAGACAATATGCATCTCCATTCAATGAAACTCCATCATTTCCTCTAATGCCCTCTCCCCCATCTCACAAATAGCTCTAATGTCATTGTGCTACTAAATAAACTAATAGTGACATGGAGGAGAGAAACAACAAATGACTAGTTGGGGAGGATTCTCAGAACTATTAATGTTCTGGAACTTCAACCTATAATTTTACTGTGTTTGTCTTTATAATGTTAAATGTCAGGGATACTGGCCATTTTTTTCTTTTTATTATCTCATACTTGTAAAACAAGTCTGCATTAGTAACAGAGCAGATATATACATTGTTTCCACAAACTTACATAAACCCAAGGAATTACAAAGCTTAGTTATGTCATGTATCTTATTTAAATCAGTTAAACAAAACTTGAAAGCAGTTATTTTTATTGGTGGCTATCACTGAGACAGATTTCTCCCAAATTTCTCACTCATTATCCTTGTATATATGTCCATTTCTGAGCATATCTCTGGCTTTTTTTCTTTAGTTTTGGTTTTCTTAGATCTCTTGCCCATTTGTGAGGGAAGAATTAAGAAAATAACACAGATGTGGATTCGAACATTTAAGGCCTACAGATAATGTTCTAGAAGCTTCTCTCTCCCAAACCAAAGTTGGATAATTATGGAGTTATTGTTCCACCTGGGTGGCTCTCCAGGCATTTCCTTCATCTGGTTCACAGGTGAGCTTATGAACATTCATAAGAACAAATGATCCTTTATGTTTCAAGGATTTCCTGCACCTGCTCTCAGAACCCCTGTCAGAGGGGTTCTGCCTAAGGAAGCTCTTTTCCACTCACATCTGTGTCCAAGAACTTTTTGTTGTAAGACAAAATGACAAAAAAAGATGATCTTAATGTAATTTACTCTTCTTTTGTTGGGCAATCACATAGTATGTGGCAGAGGCTTTCAAGTTTAACATGGTAATTTATTCATCCATTTTCCAAGTTCATTTTGTAAATGATGGATACTAACCTGAAAAGATCTTCAGATCTATCAAAGGAAATCTCTTGCCCTGATTATGAAACAAATGTTTTTTTTAACAAAAGAATGTGCTTTTCCCCATTATCTATCAATTGGCTCAGATCAAACTCATTTTATCCCTTATTAAGTTAAAAAAAATAAAAGATCCTTGTTTGCACCTTTAAAGCTATGGAACTTTTCTCTTTAGAAACTCACATAGCTCAGCAAGTAACTTCTGTCCACACTCAGATTAAGTTTCCAATCAAATTCTCTTCTGAGTGTACAGATGCTAATTGCCCACCACTTTTTGATTGTTGTTTGTCTACTACATTAAATGCAGAGCAGTGAGAACAAACTTCCTTTCATGTAACACATGCACCCCTGAGCTCCATACAGGCTCATGTACACACAGATCATTGAATCTAACTTTTTTCCTTCCACAAATTCAAAATATATCCCTTTAGTCTTCCATCCTTGAGGTCACAGGTCCAGCTCACACTTGACAAAGAAAGGGAGAAAGGAAACAATTTAACACCAACCTTCATTACTTCATCCTCAGGAAAATGCTGTCAAACGGGTATTCTATTTTTCTTACAGATGAAACTAAAGGAACCCAGAATGGTCCTGGTCATTTGCCTTTGAGAGTTCTAAGCAAGATAGACACATTTTTCTTCTTATCAGAAGTCTCCTTTGCAATTTCACTTATGCAAAGACATTCTGGATTCCTCTTCAAGTAGAGAAAACACCTGAAAGGCTCAGAATAAAAATGTCTTCCAACACAAGTTCTCTCTGCAAGGTTTCATGTCAGACTATTCCTTGGGCCAGGCACAGTGGAGGTGCACCCAGAGGTGAACATCCTTTCCCTCTGCCTGTGAGGGCTTCCCTCACATGCCATCCATCTTGCAGGCAAGCACAGAGAGTGTTTAATAAAGCTGACTTGGATTGGTGGAAATTGGTGTTTAGGCCATTCTCCAAAACTGTTAAAATGGCTGGGAAAAGCACCCATTTTGTTGGCAAGGAGTTCACTGCTGGTCCTGGATTTATTTTTACATAAATCTCTTTAAGAATTTTTAGTCGCCTGTTCTATTGAAAGGTCTTTCACTCATTCAAATCAAGTTAATCAGAATTATCGAGCACCGATCCTGTGCCAAGAATAGGTGGACGCTCTGAATGTCTGTGAGATACTGCTGCTGGGCCTGGAGGAGCTCAACAGTGTGAGAAAGCCACAAAGAGCACAAAAAGTGCAAAACAAGAACTTAAATGAGGTACAGAAAAAGAGTAACAGGGATTGGGACAGACCAGACATCACATTTGGTGAGGAATAATCAGAGGAGATATAATGAAAATGGAACAATCATTTGATACCGGTTTTTAGGAATTTCTTAATTTGAACAGCAAATGTTTAGTGAGCATTTACTATGTACTAAGAATCTTCCCAAATGTAAGATATTTGGAAACTTAAGAGGTTCACAGTTCTTTCTTTTAAAATGCATTTAATCTAGTCACAAGTAAGCTAATGAGCACATAAATTAAGTAATTAAATCTTGAGTGGATGCTAAGAATTGAATGACCAAGACACACTGATAATATTAACCAGGTAGTGCTGGTAAAGGATACTGACCTTAGAAAAGTGGTCAAAGATCTTAAAGAATTGTTTTGTTGGTTTGTTATTGTTGCTTTCAGCCATGAGGCTTGAACTCAGGGCCTGGGTGCTGTTCCTCAGCTCTTTTGCTCAAGGCTAGCTAGCATTCTACCACTTGAGTCACAGCTCCACTTCTGGTTTTCTGGTGGTTAATTGGTGAAAAAAGCCTCACAGACTTTCCTGACCAGGCTGGCATTGAACCATTATCCTCAGATCTCAGCCTCCTAAGTAGCTAGGATTACAGGCATGAGCCACCAGCACCTGGCTTTGTTTATTGTTTTTTCTTTGTTTGGGTTTGTTTTCTTAGAGACCTAAAATATGAGGGAGAACTAATCATTGAGCAACAAGAACAAATTCTTTCTTAAAAGATTCAGAGGTTAAGAAGAAAGTCTTAACAGTTCATAGTGGCCAGAAGACAGGAGCACTGAGCAAGCCAGCTTGACAAGAAGCTGCAGAAACTGATAAAGCCCAGTCCTTACAAGGTGCTAGTCATGATAAGGAGTCTTTCTTTCTCCTAAACTTAGCAAGGATTTGAGTTGGGTGGTAGTTTTTTGTCACCATTTGAAAAGAGAAGTCAATTAAGAGTATCAAATAGAGTTCCATGAGGTCACCTGTTGTAAAACTTGTAGCCATAAGTGAAACAATGAGTTTTACAACAGGTGATCTCAGATATCTGCAGATATAAAGATATCTGCAGATATAAAGATAGATATGGTCAAGATACATTTTGGAGGAAAAATAAGAATTTACAAGATTGAGCCAGACATTAAGGTAAACAACTCAAAGAAAAGTTCAGAGAAGAGAAGCAGTGAAACTGTTCAGGCTTCAGTGAGACTAGATTATGCTTAATACAGAGCCCTGGAGCCCCTGGGTCATGAAATAACATGAGCCATCTTTGTGTGTGGAACCAGGTGGTGGTGGTTCTCCTTAATTCCAGTGTATTCCCTCTACTTGTCCCATGCTCCATGGGTGACTCATTCTAAGAAACATGAAAGTATAGGTTGCTAGAGTTCACAGACACTGAGACCAACATCTTCCAAAATGCAGTCTGTGTAAGGGAGCATTTGTTATATGACAATATTTCTTTAAAAGTACAAGGTAAGGAAATGGAAGATGGTTAGTGTTTGTGCTAGAGCAGTACTGTGGCACTTCTACCATTTATATTATTCTAGCCTGGCTTCTACAAGGTAAAGCAGACATTTTGGAGGATGAGCCTTTCTGCCATTGGAGCTGTAATTGATGTTACACTCCAGTCTGGTGCAGTAGCCCCATCTTCTCCTTGGCTCCAACCTTAAGAAGTTGCACAGGGCACAGCTGTTCTCACTTGTCATTCAGGTTAATTCCATGGCTCTTTCCAGTTATCATTCTGGTTTATTATCGTCAGCCACATAATGTAATCACCACCTAATAGCAGCTCTGGATCTAGGAAATGTCATGAATTGCCTGATTAGAAGAAAGTCAGAGAGCAAGAGGAGGAAAGAAGACTAGAGGGATGAAGACCTTAATTATCAACTACCTGGGCAAACTTTGGTCAAATCAGATTGACATAAGACATTAACCATCATACCCACACAATATTCATTACTTGCTATTCTGGGTCCATGCATGACTTGATTTCCCTTTGGTAAGTCACCTGCAGTCAACATAGTTGAGTCTGATTCTGATTTTTTTTTGGAACAGTCAGTGAGAAAATTCTACTGGATAGACGATTTGCAAACAGACCATTAAGTTTCAGTTCTCAGGACTTTCACATTAATCTATTAGAAAATAGGAAAATAAAAGATTTCCAAGGTTGCTAAGCTGGGAGGTTGAGTGGCAGAAATGTCTGACACTGCTATGAAGAAAGAGGACCTGCTTGACTCATACATATACTAGATATTACAAATAAGGGAAACCATGGGACCTGTGTTTCTTTGGGCCTGTCTTACTTCACTTAATATAATTTTTTCCAAGTTTTTCCATTTCCTAACAAATGGGGCAATGTCATTCTTTCTGATGTAGGCATAGAATTCCATTGTGTATATATACCACATTTTCTTGATCCATTCATCTACTGAAGGGCATCTGGATTGGTTCCATATCTTAGCTATGGTAAATAATGCTGCAATAAACATAGTTGTGCTAGTAGCTTTAGTGTGGTCTTGTTTGTAAACATTTGGGTAAATGCCCAAAAGTGGGATTGCTGGGTCATAGGGGAGCTCTAGGAAAATGAACCCTTAGATATGTATTTTAATGTTTTTTTTTCTTTCATGCATGTGTTTCTAATGCATTTATAACATTATTTCTTTGTTGCTTTGTATGTCCCTCCCCCACAGTATAACCCCCACTTTCACTATATTTGATGTCAGTATAACTTGTGGAGGAGATGGGGAAAAACAAGTCGTTTAAGGATTCAGGTGGACCTGTTGCAACAATGAGAAGTACAAATTGTCATGTCAAAAATGAGCTTTACAATGTTGGTGGGGGAGAGGGGGGGAAGGATTGGGTGGGGGGAGGGGGGAGACTGGGAAGGGAGGTGAAGGGTAAACAAAGGAGGAGGCTGCAATGCTTGGTAAGAAATGTATGCATTATCCTGCCCATGTAATTGTAACCCCTCTGTACAGTATGTTCACAAATAAAATAAAATAAAATATATAAAAAAAAGAAAGAGGACCTGAAGGATCCAATGAAGGATCCCAAACATCCATCCCAGGGGACCACACAGAGGCAGGCAGGCACAGAAGAAAGATTATTATAAGGTTTATTAGAGGAGCCATATTTTCCCCAAGAGGGAGCACATGGCCTCCATCCCCATCCAGGTAGCAGGAGGGTCTGGGGGACAGGAAGTGAGGTAGATGAGAGTTCAGATGGGTCTAGGCTCAGAGAAGGAGGAGCCAGCTGTATGATAGGAACTCCAGGAGTGGGAGAGGGCCCAGGTCTGGGTGGAGCTGAGGACCAAAGGTGAGCATAATACTAACATTCCCTGCTCTGTTGTTTAGTTAAAAATAGGGGTACCAGGCCGGGGGGCGGGTAAATGGGCGAAGGTCATTTCTTCTGGAGCTACTTCCTGCTGTCAAGTCCCTGTTTTGTTGCTCAACTGGGTACCGTCCAAGAAGCATCTACTTGACAGTGGTTGGTAAAGGTCCTCCTTTGTCCATGACAATAGTTACCTAAAATGCAAGACAATTAATAAAAGGCAAAATTGCTATTAGCAGCCCAAGAGAGGAATATGCCATGGAAGAAATGATTTCCAGAAAGGGCCATCAAAGACCTGAAATTGCCTTTTCTGTCTTGGATTGGAGACATAGCATGGAACCTGACTCTGGCATCATGGAGGAGGGGGTAGCAGAAATAGCTAAAGGTACCAGAGCCAACTTTGGGCTACTTCCTGCTGGCCTGGGAGCATCAAGGAATCCCTGGAGTGGGGATCTTTAGGGTCCGGGTCTGTGCTGGGCAAGGCAGGACAATGTAAATGATGTCTTTGGTTGCCTGTAGGAACAGGATGGCCTTGACTTGTTCCCAAGTGGTAACCTGGGCAAGGGGTGTTTGTTATCTTGTTGAAAGAGACTTTTGGAATGATCAGGCAAAAAGCTGACAAGATGACAAGGTCAGTTAATATGAATGACATAGGAGAACATACACTGACCATGGACCAGAAAAGTTCCACTTGGAGTATAAGCCCAATTACGGCCCTTTACAGGGAAGGAGGAATAACTGGACCTGGGGCAAGGAAGACAGGAAGGGATGTTTAGGGTCTTGGCAACTGGGTAGAGGAGAACATCAGAAACTACAAATAGTAAATACAAATAGCAGGTAACAAAGGCAAGACTGTTAAACTTTCTGTCCAGTTAGATAGAGATGGACATTAGGTGGGCAAGCAACTATTCCTCTTGACCTCCTGGCTCTGATTAATTTTGAAAGGGTGAGCATGAGTGACTTCATTTAGGATGGCATCTCCTCTTACTCCTCTCCATGGTTTTCCATTGTCAGGACTGACTTTGTCCTGGCAGGTGTCTCAGTATTCATTGTTGGGATAGTTTGTCCCAGTTGGCATTTACTGGGTTTGGACTCAAGGCCTGGACAATGTCCCTGAGCACTTCTGCTCCAGGCTAGTGCTCTACCACTTAAGAGTCACAATGCCACTTTCAGCCTTCAGCTGGGTACTTAGAGGTGAGAGTCTCAAGCCATGCCTCCAGCCTGGCTCCTTGCTTTTTGGAGGGATTTTTTTGTGCCTGGGATGGCTTTGAACTGTGGCAGAGAAGTCTTTGTTACAAAGCCCTTTTATTTCCAATTAAAGCAACAGGAGATCAGTGAGATAGAGGTTACCTATAACTTGTTGACAACTGACTAACAATTACTTGTCAGAGTTTTTTAAATAAAACCCAGTATATGTTTTTAACCTGTGACTGATTGTCACTCTAAGTACTGCCCACTGCCTCTGGGCAGCCTGTTTAAAGTGGCTTATATACAACATTTAACCTTTAACAAATGTACAGGCCTTTTCTTGGGCTACAGCAGCATAGCCTGTTTAACACCGTGGTTTATAAAAGCATTTTTGGCTGGCGAGGAACCTGATTTCTAGTGGCCCCAACAATGCCTACCTGTGTAGGCCTTTAGACAGATCTCAATAGGGAAATAATCTCAGCTCTACAAGCTTTTTAACAGATGAATTCAACCAGCTCAAAAGTTACTGCCAATTAGGACTTTGAGCAGATAGAGGGAGGTTGGGATTTAAATTATTTTTCACATTTTACAACCTTAGCTTTTACTGCCCACTAGTACAGATGACTGGCAAGTTTTGCCCAGTTAGACCAACATGGATGTTAGGATGTTTACAAATTATGTTTCCATAACCTCCTGGCTTTGATCAATTTTTTTTTTGAGGGCCAAGCTCAAGTAACTCAGGATCTGGAACCATTTTTATCATCCAAGCAATTGTTTGTAATTGCCTCTGGATGTTTTAACATTGCCGGAGCCCCTGGAGTGCCTTTTTCATGCTGGGATAAATGCACCTTTGGCCTTTTCCTTGGTCAGTCATTGGACTTGAACTCAGGGTTTGAGTGCTGTCCCTCAACTCTCCAGCTGAGGGCTAACACTCTGCCACTCTGCTTTTGAGGACTCTGCTGGCAGATTAGAGATCACAATCTCACAGGTACTTTTGTCTGCCCAGGCTGGCTTCGAACTGCAGGTCCCAGATCAATGAGTTTCTACAAACGGCCACTTTTACTCCAATTAAAAGCAACAAAGATGGTCAGTGGAAGTACTTTTATAAGCATGGTCTTACATGGAACTATATTAAGTTATATTTGACAAACGTCCTGTCTTTTACTGTGGGCATGCTGGAAACTGTTTCAAAAAACTTTAAGGGCAAACTGGAATAACCCTAATTTATCTTTTTTACTTTGAAATAAGCATTTAGGACAATTTTATCTTTTAAACTTTAGTCTGGAAGGCCAGCCCCTCCCCACAACTTCCCACATTTTTACAAAGGGGCCGCCATTTTAATCCCTTTTGGTAATGTTACTTTAATTTGTATTTAAACACTTCATTGAAACACTGAACTACACCCTTTACCTCCTGGCCACATTTTTTTTTTCTACAGTCTGAGCTCCCTGCCAGCAGCACATCCACTGTGAGCAGTGTAGCAGCTTTTCTTAATGTACTAGCACTGTGGCATCTTTCCTTGAGAAATACATACAATGGTAAAATAGCATAGATGTCAACTCATATCCTTTGCTCATGCACCCCTTATGGTCTAACTTGTGGGATTCGCATTGACAAAATCAAATATCTGAAGTGGTTTGTGTTACCCAAATTAGCAGGCTTTTGGTCATGTGTGATGGAGCAAGTCCTGCAAAGTCTGGGCATCTGTGGCATCTCCCAGCGTGTATGGACTATCTCACCTGAAGAATTATATATACATATATATGTGTGTGTGTGTGAGTGTGTGTGTGTGTGTGTGTGTGTGTATATATATATATATATATATATATATATATATATATATATATGCTAAAGACCTGGTTTACACTGGCTTTTGTAGGCTGGTGTCACTGGTTTAGGCAGCAGTGACAACTTTGTTTTGTTTCCTGGACATTTCCCATTCACAGGCCACACTGAATCTTGAGTTACTCTGGTCCCTTGATCTTAAAAGGAGTTGATTGAGGCACAGGGGAGAAAACAGAGAATTAAAGCAGCCTTAGTTTACTAGCCATGGTCAGAGATACAATATTTAACTCTTAGTTCTTGCCACAGAGGGTCCCCTGTGGTGCTATTTGGCTCGTAATGGGGAGGGGGAGAGTTATGGGGGGACGCCAGTGAGAAACATCTTCAGGTTTTCTCCATGGGAGCCCTTGGCCATGGGTAGGCCCTAGCAGCGAGCTCTGGGCACTTGCCCAAGATTTCAGTCAGACCACAGGGTTGGGGCTTGATTAACTCATGAAGGCCCAGGTGGCCTTACATAGACAGAACTACAGAAATCAGAAACCCAGAACTCCGGTTAACTGGTCGACTCACCTGGAGGTAGGACTTAATTAGCAGTGTCAGATGGGCAGGTAGAGTGCTTAGTCAGGAGAAAGTTACCTTGGTGGTCCTCTGGTGACCAGAGTGTAGGATCTCAGGATAGGTCCTAGGGCAGCTGATTGAACCCCCTTCCAAAGTGGAGGGGGGAGCAAATCCACTGGGGAGCCTATCCCCGTATGGGCCACCACCAATGAAGGATCTCACACATCCATCTCAGGAGACCACGCAGAGGTGGGCAGGCACAGGAGAAAGATTATTATAAGGTTTATTAGAGGAGCCATATTTCCCCCAAGAGGGAGCACATGTCCTCTGTCCCCATCCAGGTAGCAGGAGGGTCTGGGGGACAGGAAGTGAGGTAGATGGGAGTTCAGGTGGGTCTTGGCGGAGAGAAGGAGGGGCCAGCTGTATGATGGGAACTCCAGGAGTGAGAGGGGCCTAGGTCTGGGTGGAGCTGATGACCAAAGGTGAGCATAATACTAACAGGACCTACTTCAAAATGGCAAAAGGAACACATGAGAGAAAAGTGAGGACAGGGCTGCTGAGACACGTTGGGCTTGGACCCAACTCCATATTGCCTGGAAGCTTCGTTTGCGTGACATAGATTTCATTTCATACTTAAGCTGGCTTAAGGTAGGCCCTTGTCTTCTGTAAGCAATGAGTCTTGACAGTTGCTGCGAACACATTATGTTCAGAAAGGAATCCAAGGGAATGGGCCTGCCTTTTCAAGGAGCACTGCATAGACAACTGGCAGCCCTGCTTCCTGAGCATTCCTTCTGAACTAAGTTACAGCATCACTGAACTCAGATGATTGAGCTGGACTTAGCTCCTCAGGCTGAAGCTAAATCTATCAGCTACTAATGTCACATCCTTAACGGGAAAAGATTCTAGCCCTGAAAAATCCCATCACTTTGACAATAAAAATCATCTTGTGCTGTTCAATATGAGCATATATAGTGTAGTGTCAGAGATGGGAAACAGCAAGCAGACAGGTTAAAATCCCATTCTGATCATTCTGAGGGATGGCAATGCAGTTTGGGACCCTTGATGGTTCCAAGTTAGAAAAAGGGATAGGGAGATGAAGGCACTACATGTTAGTATGAACTTCAAACAAATCCATGTATACTCCTCAACAGCTTTTTCTTCCTTCTTCCTCTGTCTACTGCTTTCCTCTTTGTCTTTTCCACTACAATGTTGGATCTCTTTCCTATTTTAAGGACCATGCCAGAAACATATAAAAACAGTGTGGAAAGGAATGGACTGCACAGGCTGGGGTGGGGAAGGTCTGGGTGACTGGGGAAGGGAAGCATGTGGCTATTATGGTACACTACAGTGACAGCTGTGTAGTAATGGAAGAGGTTTTGGGATCACCCAAGTTCTTCACAGTTTTTAAGTTTTGTTACTTTGTGGTCAGTGCTACAATGAATGAATTTCCTTATGTCATTACTGAAATTAATTATAGTGAAAATATTGGGAAAACTTAAATGTCAAACCTTATGAAATTGTTTAATTAAATTCAATAACTTATGGAATAAAATACTGCCTATCCACTTAATGACATTTTCCTTTTTCTTTTTAGTATATATTTTTTTTATTGTAAAGACACTGTACAGAGGAGTTACAGTTACATGAGTAAGGTAATGAATCCATTTCTTATCAAGCATTGTTTAACCTTCCTTTGTTTTTTCCCCACCATTCCTTCCCTCCCCACCTGCTCAACTCCTCCCTTCCTCCCCCAACAGAAGTTGTAAAGTTCATTTTCAACATAGTGTCTTGTACATCTCATTGTTACAATGGGTCAACCTGTATCCTTATTTAAGCATTTTGTTATTTCCTTTCTCATCCCAAAATTAGAAAAGTCTATAAACAAGATGCAGGGCACCAGAATCAAATACAGTAAAAAACAGGGGCAAGAACATACAAAAGAAACAAAAAGCTGGGCACCCAGTGGCTCACACCTGTAATCCTAGCTACTCAGGACGCTGAGATCTGAGGATCGAGGTTCAAAGCCAGCCCAAGCAGGAAAAGTCTGTGAGACTGTTACCTCCAATAAACCACTAGAAAACTGGAAGTGGCACTGTGGCTCAAGTGGTAGAATGTTCGCCTTGAGCTGAAGAGCTGAGGGACAGGGCCCAGGTCCAGAGTTCAAGCTCCACAACCAGAAAAAAAGAAGAAAAAGAAAAAGAAACAAAAAAAATCACATTCATTTACTGAGGGGCATCTGGGTTGGTTCCACATCTTAGCTATGGTAAATAATGCTGCGATAAACCTGGTTGTAGATGAATAGATCAAGAAAATGTGATACACACACACACACACACACAAAATGGAATTCTATGCCTCCATCAGAAGGAATGACACCACCCCATTTGTTAAGAAATGGAAAAACTTGGAAAAGTTATATTAAATAAAGTAAGCCAGAATCAAAGAAACATAGATCCCAAGGTTTCCCTTATCTGCAATAACTAGTATATGTCTAGGACAGGAAGAGTTCAAAAGCTATGTACCTATGACCATATAACCTGATGCTAAGTGAAATGAACCCCAAGATAGGGACACAAGAGGTTTTATCTTTTTCGCTGTTCTTTTTAATGTACTTATAATGTACTATGTGATTTTTTTTTCTTTGTATGTTCTTCCCCCATGGTACAACCCCTGTTGTCACTGTATTTGATTCCAGTGTCCTGCATCTTGTATATACATTTTTCTAATTTGAGGAGGGGAAGGGAATTAACAAAATGCTGAAATAAGGATACAGGATGACCATTGTAATAATGGGATGTACAAGACAGTATGTTGAAAATGAACTTTACAACTTTGCGGGGTGGGGGGGAAGAAGATGGAGAGGGGAGGGAGGAGTTGGGGAGGTGGGGAGGAAAGGGATGGTAGGGGAAAATAAAGGAAGGCATAACAATGCTTGATAGGAAATGTACTCATTACCTTGCTCATGTAACTGTAACCCCTCTGTACAGTATCTTTACAATAAAAATATATATTAAGAAAAAAAAGATACATAAGGAAAATGTCATAACTTGCTATTTTATATAATTAATAAAAACTTATAAACAGCTTTGTTGAATGGCAACTCCTTTGTGCAATTACTTAAAGATAATAAAATATTTTTAAATTTACAATAGGAAGAAGACAAGAGGAGAAGAATCCAGTGTATATCCTACAAAATAAACAAGTATGGATGTGGGTAGGTGAGAGAATAAAAAAAGATTAAGAGATGGTGATGTGGCCCAAATAAATTGTATGCCGATATGGAATTGTCATGGCAAAACCTCTTACTATGTGCAATTTAATAGAGTCTAATAAAAATAAAAATAGCTTTTAAATTCTAAAAAGTCTGATTCCAAGACTATGTGTGTAAATAAATATAAAACATAAGATAGTAAGAATAAAGTTCATTTTAAATCACTTTTTTTCCTCAGTTGTCTACAATGATATATACTGGTTTATAGAGAAAAATCAACATTTTTTTTAACAGAGGATTTTTTTTTTGGTGGGGGGTCCGGTCGTGGGGCCTGAACTTGGGCCTGGGCACTGTCCCTCAGCTCTTCAGCTCAAGGCTAGCGCTCTACCACTTGAGCCACAGCGCCACTTCCGGCTTTTTTCTTTTTGCTTATGTGGTGCTGAGGAATCGAACCCAGGACCTCAGGCATGCAAGGCAAGCGCTCTATCACTGAGCCACCTTCCCAGCCCCAGAGGCATTTTTAGAAGAAGAAAATTATTCATTTCCTTTACAGGCTCCTTCAATTTTGGAAAGGAAGAGAAAGAAGAGAAAATATTTTTTGAGGAAGAATGTATTTCAGTTTCCTGTTCCCAAAGCAACCTCAGAAAAAAAGTAGCCCAGCAATGCTCCATCTCTTATTCAGTCATTGTGTGGTTCCATGCAGTGTCAAAAGACCTAGGGTCTCCTGCAGCTGTCAGAAGTATGGCTAGATCCAGGACAACCTTTCTTGGAGATGCTCTTCCATTTGATCTTGCAGATTTGTCCAGCCAAGTCAACCTCATGCAATGGGGGAGGATTCCTTATTTCTTCATTTAGTTTCACTGGTTAGGTACTGAGAAGCGGCATAACTGCAGGCCCTGCTAACAAAGATGTTGCTTAGAGCTGGGAAGAATCTATGCTCTGGCATCTTCTAAGCCTGCCTTTTCTTTCCAGGTTCCCTTTTCTACCTCCTTCTAGCTAAGTGGAAGCAAAATTATTTAACCTTCTTGACCTTGGTTTTCTCCACTACAAAATAGAGATGCTAATCTCCACCCACCAGTTCTGCAGAAGCAGCTCTTTTCAAGCTGTGCACCTGAACACAGTTGTAGTCACCACTAAGATGCAGTTCAAGCCAGTGAATGACCACTCCTCCCCACCCACCCATACACCCACATACTCACAGCGCTCCCCACAGCTGTCTCCCTCAGTCTCTCTGATACAATCCTCCAACCAGGGGGGAGAAGGCCTTAGGTTCCTGCTTCAGCTCTGTGGCAAGGGACCATTTGAGTCATCCATGGAACAACCCCAGAAGCTGTTCAATGTTTTGACTGTCATTCCTGGCTGTGGGTGTAAAACACGAACAAGGTGATTCACAGTGCCGAGACTGTAGATTGCAGAGATTTGAAGCTTTATTGTGAGAACAACATACTTGCTGAACTTACTTTAATAAATAAGATATGTCTCTGGCTTGGACATGGTATCTTCCTTAAAACAGTAATTAAAAGAGAAGAGGGTTGGCCAGTGGCACAGGCTGCCATGACATCTCATTATGAAGTCACCAACATGGCCATCTTTAATTTTGTTCTTATAAATGTAGAACAGAAGTAGATTTTTTTCTCCAATAAGATCTGTATTCCTGAAGAGAAAGTGTATGTCCTTCTATTTTAATAGATCATCTGAGAGTTTTTGACACTGATAAAGATTAAGAGCTGAACTTCTGGCCCATCTTGCTTCAGGCCTGTGCTGCTAACTCTTCAGAGAACAGAAGCTCTGAGAAAATAAAGAAGAAAGCCTTAATTTATGATACAGGTCCTTTCTCAAGGATATTTTCTCCATTTTTTTTGGAAAAGATAGGTCTAGAAGAATCTGGTTGAAGATATTTCATGGGATGATCAATCACTAACTCAGTAGACACTTCCATAACAGACAATCAATATTCTTACATTCTTCTAAAAAAAAATCGGGGGAAGAGAACCTTGTATGAGATTATATTGAAGAAAGAAACCTTGTAGATACTAAGAATCTCATACAAATATGTCAAGAAAAAGCATTTGGTCTAGATTCTTGAATAATGTGTTTGTTAATGATATTTAAGTAAAGGCAATGTACACAAGAATGATTTTTCTTGTCTTTGATGGATACACTATAAAGACTAGCATGTGAGATTAATCCTAAACAGTCTTCAGAAATATCACTGCTTAGGCAGAGAAAGGTCTAAATTACTGTGAACTTAAATCACATAGAATGCAGAGACTTTTTTTTAAAAGAATTCATGTGCTAGATTTCTTGTGAAAAGTTTGGCTGAATTAAGTCCTAGGTACAAAGAAAACAACTCCAAATTGGGTGATTCAAGGTTGTTCGTCTCTTTGGCATTTCGATTTCACACCTGTTAGAACAGTTTGGAAACCCGAAACGTGAAACCCCTAAACATAATTTCATGATCTATTATTGTTTTGTTCTGTTTTATCTTCAGGCATCAGAAATTCTTCAAAACCCCTTTACCAGAGTTTGCATGAGGGCAGTGTGCACTTGTCACAGGTGTTCTGTCTGTGACAGACAACAGATTAAGGCTCACAAAAACTCATCTGCTAGCTTTTTCTGATGGCTTCTATTTCAAGGTCTTCTCTAATTAGCCTCCCCAAATGGACTGTTTAAAGCACAGCTAATCTTGAACTTGCTCTTTTTCCCTGACTGAAAGAAAAAATTGTGCTTCATTTAGTTGAGCTGTGGCGCTTACGTTGCACATTTGTCATGAGTGATATTTTACATTTCTGGATGGCAGCTGTTCAGAGTTTCCTTTGCTGGCAATATTAAGTTGGGAATTACTAATGGTGAATATATAAACCCCTTTAATATGCAACGGAATCAAAATTGCTTTAAATATTTACATTCCTAAATTCCAATGATTTTTCCCCCAAAAGTATATTAGTCTATAGAGATATTCTTTTTAGGGATCTAAAGGAGATATGAAATCATTTATAATATTTTTCATGTGGCCAAATGTTATTTTTGGTAATATTATAATTTCACCCGTGCATCTATGTAATTTTAACTAATTTGTGTTATTTTCTTTCCAACACAAAATGAACTATTTCAAAAAAAGAGTTCAGTCTGGAAAAGAAGGCTGTTCTTGTGTTGTTCCTTCAAAGGCCTTTTTAAAACTTTGCCTTTGTTCTTCTACTATAAGTAGAGATGTGGAACACAGTAAGTCCACAAGAGCTAAAATCCAACTGGCAAATCAATCCACAACACAGTTCCTTTCAGTGATTAATACCAAGCTTTTGTAGGTAACAAACAGCAGGAGCTCTTCTGTCTCTGCCAATAGGTGGAGTTCCTTGAGGAGGCAGAAATCTGAAGAAGGCTAGATGAAATACCAAGGAGCCTAAGAACCTAAAGTATCAAAACAACAACTACAACAACAACAAAAAATTCTTTCCTAACTTCCCTTTCTAACTTCTATAGTCCTTACTATTTTTTTTTCCTTTTACATGAAGAGTCTTGATCCAAATAGACATCAGAAACAAAAGTTTAAAAGTCCCTGGGTTTGCAGGTGGGGAGGCAGAAAGCAAAGAAATATTAAATCAGAGGAAACCTTCCTCCCACACTCACACACACACAAATCAAAGAATAAATACTATTATGAAAAGGTACTCTGGGAGGATTTCACTGGAAGAGGAGGCACTCTCCAGTAGGAGAGGAGACATAAGGAAATTGCAGAGGTGCTTAACAGCCCTGAGGTTAGATGACCACCACCCCTCCAGATACACAGACCAATCTCCAGCTGAACGCACAGTATGGAAAATGAGACTTGGTCTCAGTTGAGCCTGAAGCCTCAAAACAATGGGTGGAAACCTCCCCTAGAGTCTAACTTGGTGGGCAAGATGACCAGCTAGGACTTGTCATGGATGTAGTCCAATTTTGCAACCCTAGGCTTATCTCATAAGAGCAACAAGAAATAGTTGAAATTAAATCCCAGGAAAGTTCTGAGTCTCAATTCTTCTCTGCCCTCCACCTCCAGTGGAAAGGAAGATTTATGTTTTCTTTCTCCTGACCTTCAGTCCTACGAGGGAGAATCAAAGCATGATGTGATCTCTAATACCAGACTGGTGTATGACTCATTCCTGAGTAATCGAAAGTGAACTGTATGGTTGGATAAGACTGTCTTTTGTGGAAGACACCCTACATTAAGGTAAAGGTATCTACCAGGCCCAGAGGGCTGCAGGAGGAAGTTCAAGATATTCGCAAAATCACATGTTCATATCTGGAGCTGCCTGTCTCCATATGACCCAAAAAGTTACTTCAAAGTCAATTCTAAAGGTCTACCATTATCAGTTGATTACAGCTTATTGCCCCTGTGCCTCTTTTCCCTTCCTCTTCTCTTTCCAGGGAATTGGAGGACTAGCAGAGTCACGAAACCAATCATATTCTGCTCCTATTTCCACCTAGGGTCTAACAGGTGATGCTAGAGGAGGAGAGAAATTTAATGTTGAATGGAATGTAGAGTTTTGAGTGGGTATCAAGGTGATGGAACTGAGACCACTCTAGACATTAAAGAAACTAAACAGTATTTTATTTTCTAAGACTGACCAAGAAAATCAATGGCACCAGCTACCAATTTCATCTGAGGCAGAAAAGAACTGCCCTTGAAGTAGGCTTGCTTGCCATAGTTCTAAGAAAATAAAATTAAATTGCTGGGTGACTTTTTAAGGACCCTTTAAAAGTTCTGTTTGTTCAACATAATGGTAAGATCAAAGTGAACATAACTAGGAAGGTGAAATCAGGCTATAGAATGCCTCTAGAAATGAGAAAGCATTCCACTAAGGAGAACTAAAATTAGGAGAGCCTGCAATTTTGCTGGAGATACAGGGCAGGAATCCTCATTGCATTTAGGAAATAGAAGCATAAAAGTAATGGGGACTCTGATAAAACCATCTTTTCTCAATTGTATCTTCCCATTGTCTCAGAACTGAAAACCTAATTTCTTTTCCTTTTAGGTAAACAAAATAAAGCAATACACTGGTGTGGATTAGACATTTTTCCATCAACCCATCAAATAGTAATAGTAATAATACTGAAAAAGAATAATAACATCTGTGACTAGATGACTGACTTTGTTTCTGTGATTATACATAGCTCTATTATGCAGGAAGTTTATGTCCAGCTATGAATCAGTCCTGTGTGTCAGTCTGGATAATAAATGAGTTCTTCCAGAATACCACTGCTGGTATATGCTAACCCTCAGAATTCCTCTGTCAATAGATTTACAATGCAAACTCCATACTAATGATATTTGAGAGTTATGGGGGTAAAGTAAAAGAAGGAGGTGAGTATTATGTGACTAAATGATGGAACAATCTTTCCATGATCTCCACATCTTTCTTCATATTGTACACAGAAATTGCCTCCTTCTACTAACAGATTTAACCAATGGGCATTACTAGATTCCAATAACTAGTAAAGTGATGAAGACCAAGTCATTTGCTTTATAGGACCTTCATTTTCTCCTCTACTGAGTGAGATGTTGGACTAGATCTATACATGAAGGAGAATAAGACAAATCTGCTATTTAAAATGATATCCCATGGGGCTGGGAAAGTGGCTCAGTGGTAGAGCGCTTGCCTTGCATGCTCGAGGCCCTGGGTTCAATTCCTCAGCACCACATAAGCAAAAAGAAAAAAGCTGGAAGTGGCACTGTGGCTCCAGTGGTAGAGCGCTAGCCTTGAGCTGAAGAGCTGAGGGACAGAGTTCAGGCCCCACGACTGGACCCAAAAATAAAAAATAAAAAATAAAAAATAAAAAATAAAATGATATCCCAAGCCTATCCCTAGAAATTCCTTTAGATAAAGGGTAGGGACTATCTGTAATTTAATACATTTCAGATAATTCCATAGCAGATGATATAAAAAAATGTTACAATATACAACCTGTGAGACCTGTAACAATTTTTATGCTCTCTTCTGTTCTGATCTGCTCCATTGTTAACTGACCATTTCCAAATGTATGGTGGTGCCTTACAAAATTTATTGTGCTTAATTAATTATTTTCATTTGAAACCCATTTACTCCTTCCATGCTAGGATCAGATAACAAGAATTCCAGTAATTGTACATTCCAGCATTCTGAGATTGCATGTGGTCCACTTGTTTTATTCATTGATGTAGGTTAACTAGATGATTGGACTAAAAGATTTTATTAACCAGCAGACCCTATGATTCAGCTCTTGAGCTTTACCACGAGGAATACTTTTTTGATGATGTTATTCAGCAAATCCTGTTTCTGCCTTTGGGACATATTCAAGAAGTTCTCTGTGTATTAAAAATGTTTACGGACATGGGCTACAAGTTAGACACTCTGAATTAATGATCCAACTTTCATAATTCTCTATTTGCTGTTTAAAGGTGCCTCAGACTTGGAGAACACAGAGTATGTCTCCTTCTAAGTATTACTCTGCCCCTTCCCTTCACTCCATCCTTCCCAATTCACATCTGGCATTCTTACATGTGACACATAAAATGGATGAAATCTCCTTAGGTTTATGTGTCATCATCCTCTGGTCCTCAAGGGTCTCTGATAGGTTATATATTATTTGGTCCAGTGCCCAGGGAACACTGATTGCACCTTTGAGTTTCCCTACATGCTTCTTTTAAGTGCTATGCTGCTGTGCTCTGCTGAAGCCTTTTCTCTAGATGTATGGCCACCATCTTGACCTCTTCTTTCTAAGCCAGGGCCTCTTCTGGTCCACTGCTTTATTTAGCTTTTATTCTTTTCAGGAACAAAACCTTTACATGAAAAAGTGTGTGGGGTGGGGATGATATTTAAAGCTCAGCGCTCTAGGTTCTTTCATTGCGCACATCCAGGCATCAGGTGAGAAGATATACTGCCAATAACAACGCTATGCTGAAAATGCACTAGGATCAGCCACCCTATCTTCCAACAAAGTACAACCCCAGGGTGGTCAGAGATAAGGGATATCCATGTGTGATGACTTGTTTTCCTTCCACTCCTCTCAGCCACCCACTTTCAGAATATAAGGGAATTCCTTTCCTTTCAGGTATAGCTTTTCCTGTAGCCCCAATCAATGCCCTGTACCCTACATGGCTTATCATGAAATTTAGTGATCCGGACTCTCTAGATTCAGCATTTGATTTGTAAAAGGAATTCTGGCAAATTTAACCAACATATTTCCCCCCTCTCAACAAAGCTCTCATTACAATACTATGATCTCACTGTGAATTTTTTAGAAATACGGTTTCCTACTGACAGCAAAGCAATAACTTTTCTAACTTCTTCCCCCCCAATGATGAAGTCCGTTGATTTTTTTTATTTTTATTTTTTTTGTCGGTCGTGGGGCTTGAACTCTCAGCTCTTCAGCTCAAGGCGAGCGCTCTACTACTTGAGCTACAGCGCCACTTCCGGTTTTCTGGGGGTTTATTGGAGATAGGAGTCTCACGGTCTCTCCTGCCGGGGCTGGCTTTGAACCACGATCCTCAGATCTCAGCCTCCTGAGTAGCTAGGATTACAGGCGTGAGCCACCAGTGCCCGGCTGAAGTCCGTTGATTTAATAAGTGCAGAGCAACATAGAAACATGATTTCTATGTTGCTATGTTCTATGAAAAATGCCTGCTTACTATTTACAAAAACACTCGTCCTAGAAAGTAGTCCTGCCTCTCTCCAGGTAACTGCAAGCTAAGGAAATCATTTTTGCAGGAGTAACCATTGCATGTAGGCCCACAAACTATGAACTACTTAGGACCAAGAACTGTTAAGCTTTGATACTTTGAGATCTCCTCCAGATACTTAGAACCATAGGAATAAAAGGTTGGCAAGGTCATGATCAGCGTGATGAAATTTGGTACAATGAGACAGATGGCCTCTTCTAGGAAATGGGAGGTTAGTTGTAACCATTTTTGTATAATTTGGCCCCCATCTCACATTCCCGGCTGTGTCAACCCACTCTTTCAACTAGATGAACTACCCAGGGACCTTCAGATCCCTCACATTGCTACAGCTGGGTCTGCTCACACAGTTTCCTGGATAGGAATGGCCCAGCGAGCAAATTCATCAGGCTATTGGAAAAAACTTACCTCTCACATATATTTCCATCAAACCAGAGAATCATGTGTTTTTCAGGAATGGAAGTACCATATTTAGTTAGTTTCACTTATGTTTCTTAAAGTGGATCATAGTGATATCTTATTTAAAGGGAAAAACAGATTATGTATAATTGCCATTTGCTATAATTTGTCTATTTTCTTTAAAAAAAAAAAAAAACCCAGAACTTCTGAGTAGGAGCCACAAAGCTGTGTCTGGCTCTGAGGAAAGGGAGAAAATGGGAGAATAAACAGTGAGCAGGAAGCAGGGAGACACGGTTGTTACCATAGTGATAAACATCCAGTCCGGATGGTGCCTGTGCTGGCTTGTGCTAATGAGTGGGAGAAAACCACTCTCCTTCTGGACTGTAGTTGAGGACAGAAAAATCTGAAATGACCAATTTAACCCTCTATTTGACAGCCTACATTGTATATCTATAGATAGAATCGACATTCATTAACTACTGGCTAAGTGGTTGATAACATGTTCAGTTTATCAGGAGACTTAATTGTTAGGTTTTAAAAGAAGAGGCCAAGTAAGAACAGCACCATGCACGTGGTATTCAGGTAAGGGGTAGGTTTAATCGTTCTGGCAGGCACCACACCAGGTTGGCACTCCAAGCAGCTGGGAAAGAAGGGGTCTGGCCCTGGGCTAGGCCTTATCTAGGGTAGAGGCTGGGGAGGGAGGAGAAAGGTGTGGCCACATCGAATCCAGATGTGACCTCAGCAGATGCAGATGTGACCTCTTCCAGGTGTGCCAGTTGTCTAGGCAACGCAGGTACTGGGTGGAGACTTGGCTGGGAGGAAGGCGGAGTCTGCTCTCCATCCAGGAGTGGATCTTACATTAATGTGTATAGATACAGAAATAAAGGCTAAATTCTCGTTTTAACTATAAGGTAAAATGTTAAGATAGTAAATAATTTGTTATTTTCACATCTAGCTAATGGAAGGACAGGGCCAAGACTTATATCCAAATCTAAACTTTAATGTATTTTCAACCTAAGTCTATTTCCATGGGTCACAATTTTGCATGTCATATTATGCACATCTCCTGGAATGAGGAAAACTTGGGAAATCCACAGTGGTCATCTCAAACTTTGATATTTTACCATTTCACCTGCCTTTCAAGTTTCCTAGAACAATAATTGATGTTTCTCTTTTGTTCATTTGTAGACCAAATAGGATAATGATAAGTGCTTAATTAGAAATGTGCTCAGATTAGAAAATGGTCCTAAGTGTAACAGGTTTCAACTCATATGCATTATTACAATAATGTTACAGCTTACTGATGATAAAGGCAAAGGTTATTGACTTCTCTCCTACATTATTTTTCTTTCAAAATAGGAATGTCTTTGAATTTTATGACAATTACACATTATTAGTAGGTACAATACTAAGAAATTAAAAGTCTCTATAATTCTATTCCAATCCATTTTCTATCCCCAACATAATAACTGTTGATACTGGTCTTTTCCAAATATTTCTGCAGAATATAGTGCTCAGCAGTGTAGATTCACATTCTAGCTTTGGCACTTATTAGTTATGTGACTAAACAAATGATCCCTTTTTTCTTTCCTTCCCTTTTTCCTTCCTTCCCTCCTTCCTTCCTTCCTTCTTTCCTTCTGTCTCTTCCATCATTCCTCCCTCTCCCTTCCTCCCTTCCTACTTGCCGTCTTTCTTTCTTTCTTTCTTTCTTTCTTTCTTTCTTTCTTTCTTTCTTTCTTTCTTTCTTTCTTTCTTTCTTTCTTTCTTTCTCTTTCTTTCTCTCTCTCTCTTTCTCTCTTTCTCCTTCCTTCCTTTCTTCCTTCCTTCTTTCCTTCCTTCCTTCCTTTCTTTTCTCTCTCTCTTCCTTTTTCTTTTGTTATACCAACAATTGAACTCAGGTCCTCCAAGGACCCTACCACTGGAACCATGTTCTATGACCTTTTAGTTTTTCAGATGGGGGAGGGATGCCATTCTTTTGCAGAGATCAGCCTTTGTGATCATTCTACCTCTATCTCTCAAGTAGCTGGGATTACAAAAGTAACCCACCACATCTGACCCACACATTGGTCACTTTAATCCTTAATTACTTACCTGTAAAATAGGGACAATAATACTATGCAACACATATGAATGTTATGTTGAATAAGGTACATAAAATGATAAATTTTGTTAAGTACCTTCCACAGTATCTTAGTATTTTGTAAGTGGTAGTATGTATAACTCTCCGCCTCCATATACATAAACATAAATATATTGTTTACATAAAAGGATTATATTATACATCTTTAAAACATATCTATATATGCTTATATAATAATCTATTATGGATGCATAATGCTTTGAGTTATATATATATATATATATATATATATATATATATATATATATATAATGCTACTTTTAGTCAGACCACCACATATTCCAGTTGTGATTTCAATCCAAAATCCAATCTTCAGAGGAAGAGTTTGGAATAATTTCTATAAAGGATAAGTTAACAAATATTTTATGCTTTGCAGGCCATTTAAGCTGATGCAATTCAGCCCTATTTCTGTATCAATAAAATAGCCAAAGATAGCAAGTAAGCCTACTTTCCTCCCATAATCCTGTCTCCAAATAGCTTCTTATTGGGTGTTATGGCTCCTACATATGAGTTTTTGAAGGCCATATACACATTCATTCCAGAATAGGAGAACAGATTTTTATTGTGAAGCAGAAGATATTTGAGACTTTATTCTCTTTCCAAAGTATGTGAGAGTACCCAATTTCCTACCTCAACCCAGAAGTACTTTCTTTTTTTTTTGGGGGGGGGGGTCTGGTCGTGAGACCTGAACTCTGGGCCTGGGCGCTGTCCCTCAGCTCTTCAGCCCAAGGCTAGCACTCTACCACTTGAGCCACAGCACCACTTCTGGCTTTTTTCTTTTTGCTTATGTGGTGCTGAGGAATCGAACCCAGGGCCTCATGCATGCAAGGCAAGAGCTGTACCACTGAGCCACCTTCCCAGCCCCTTGGTTTTTGTTTTTGTTTTTTAATCATAACTCATTTTGTTCCTCAATAATCTAACAGGTAAAACATTCTATTTAGTTATTGATTATTCATGAAGACACATCTCTCCAAATGTTTATTGCTTTATTCAGGAATTTTAGTGTACATCTCTTTACAGCTTTTCTGTTTTAACATTTCTAAATAGATTTTTAATAAATTCTTCATATATTAGAGGTAGCAAGTCTTAGTTACTGGGTCACATCATACTTTACCATAACATTTAAATTTGACCTTTGTATATACATTATAGCAAAAGCACCTGTTTGCTGTGGATCCCTCACTCACTGGACCATGAGTTCATGGTCATGACCACTTGTTTTTCTTTACACATCTCAAGTTCATGCCACAAACAAAAAGAACTTCTTCACTCCAATGATTCAAATGTCCCCTTCTTTTTTTCTATCATATTTACAGTCATACATATATTTGCGTTTGTATCTTTACTGTACTAAAGAATATTTATCTGAGAGAGCTACACAATTTTATTTTTCTCTTAATTAAGACTGTGCTGAGATAGGCATGTTGGCTCATGCTTGTTTGACTAGCTACTTGGGGGACTGAGATTGTGAAGTTCAAAGCCAGCCTATCCAGGCAAAAAGCTCATGAGACCCATCCATGAGTCAAAACAAAAATGCAAAGCAAAAAGAACAGTAGCATGCATTGCCCTCCCAGCTATGTAAGGAAGTGTAAGTCAGAGGATCACAGTATAGCTTGACCTAGTCTAAAATAGCAAGGACTTCTTTGAGAAAAAACAAAAGTAAAAGGGTTTGGGTATGTCTCAAGTGGTAGAGTGCCTGCCTAAGAAGGCTTAGAGTTTGAACTCTAGTTCCAAGAATAAAGTGTTATTTATTGAATGATTATCTCCTTACCATAATTGTAAAATGTAACTTTTAACCTTTACTATATATGTATATATGCTACACGTGTATATATACTACATATATGTATACATGTGTGTACACACATGTATATGTGTGTATATATGTATGTATACACACTCTAAGATAGATAGATAGATAGATAGATAGATAGATAGATAGATAGATAGATAGATAGATAGATAGACAGACAGACAGACAGACAGATAGATGTTATGTGTTTGGGCACCTCTATATTTCTTTTTTTTTTACTGTGCAATTTTTATGTAAGAACATTTTTTCAGATAAATACAGTTTCAACTTGTCAACTCTCCTTTGAATCTAATCATTCATTCCCTACAGAGTAAGCCAATAAACAGAGCACTGAATCAGAACAGTCTTTCAATCTGGCTTTCTTCATTAGCTCCCTGGCTTTGAGCTTCATAGCTTTCAAAGATCCATAATCATACCTGTCTGACCTGCTTTGTGGCATTATTGTGAGACTAGAGAGGGAAAATTGAGCTGCGTACTCAAAATGCTCCAAAAATTAAAATTCCTGACAAGTGATAACTATTCATATTCCCCATTAGTGACAAATATCCATTGATTTCATTTTGAGCAGACTTTACTCTAATTGACTGGCGCTAGCTGAGCGGTATTCTGTGGGAAATGGAGACAAATCACTGAAAACAACTTCCTGTCTTATTTCAAGTTGTATTCTAAACTGCTAGTGGCTTAGTCATCTCAAAAAGTGAACCAAATACTGAAGGCATTCTTACAAAGTTCTATGCCTCTGATGATCCTGATATATGCCTTTCTATCAGGAATTCCCATAACCTCTCAGCTTCTCACTCTGGCAGCTCCTCAGGAAGGCTGGGAAGCCCTAGTGGACCTATGAGGGAAAGGGTTTGGGAAAGGAAGGATTTAGATTCTACTCATTTCCTGATATTGTTGTAATGAATTACCTCAAACTGGGTAGCCTCAACCATCAAAAACTTGTTCTCTCATAGTTGTGGATTCAGCGGTCTGAAGTTAAGGTATGAGTCAGGCCATCCGTGCTGTATAGAGCCTAGGGGGAATGCTTCCTTGTTTTGGCTTCTAATAGCTCTTGGCATTCTGTGATTTGTGGCCACATCTCACCAAGTGCTGCCTCCACAGTCAGCATTGCCTTCCCATCGTTCTTGCCTCTCCTTTTTCCTCCATGCCTCCTCTTGTCTGTTTCTACCCTCTTACAGATCAGTGAATTTAGGTCCAACCCAGATGATCAAACTCGAATGGTATCATCTCTAGGTCTTTTTACATCCTCAAAGGCCCTATTTCCAAGTAAGGTACCATTTAGAGGTATCATGGATTGGGATGTGGATATGCTATTTTTCTGAGCTGCCTTTAAACCTACTACAAGTGCCTCACATTGTAAGTGAGGAACTGTAAAGCAGGCTGTGCTCATGCTATACTGGAGACTCAATAGGTTGCTGTGGGTACTAGCCAGAGTGTAAGCTCCTTTTCAAACAATGGACTCAAAATCCTAACAGTCTATGGTTTCTCTATCAAGCTATATACCTCTAGTTTCTCTTGAACTCAAATTTGAATGAAGATGAATTAGCAAAAAAGGTATCAATCTAATTACCTCCTTCCAGATCCCACTCCACATCTTTATACTCTTCATAGAAAACAGTCAAGATGGGATCATTAAACTAACACAACCTCTCTTAACAAGTGGTTAAAACAAGATAAAGACTGCACCACCAACTTTCTTATCAATTGCACTGCTGGGTAAGACACTGTTTAGGCACTTCCTACAGTGCAGCCTTTATTTTTAGTAAGTATCCCTTCTCTGAGTTTCTCAAGGCAAAGCTCTAGTAGGACTGATTCTAAACCATGGAGGGGCCAAGGATACTTCAGCTCTCTTGAGTTTTAAAGTGGTCTCTCATCTTTGTTGAGCTGAGCCAGAAGCTCAGGCAGCCACCAATTTAAGGTGCTGATTCATGATCTGAAACTCAAATATTTTCACATAATCCTTTCAGGATTTTTTATGTTCTCCTTCAAATGCAGTCTTCAGCTTCCTCAGAGAATATTGTCATATTGTCAGTACATGTTTTTTTTTCTTTCAGGCTTAGGTTGTTTCAGGAGAGAGACTCACTGGTATTTATGAAAATAAAGAAAAACAAAAAAGTTTTTGCTTAAGAGGATCATCCTATTCTGATCTCCACACACCCAAAGGTGTCACAATGAAAACATGGAGAATCAGGACTTTGAAAGGTTATTTGGAAATAGCTCAGAGTGTTGCCATGGAGAACCAGTTAAAATACATTTTACTTCATCTGCTACAACAACTTTCTGCAAACCAGAAAATGTTTGGAAAGCCATCTAATTTGGAACTTGGCAGTGTGGCTTTAATGAGTAGACTAGGAAAAAAAAAAAGATTTTTTGGGAGATGGAGTGACTTGTTCAAGGTCCCACAGCAACATTTAGCAGAATTAAGATGAGAATTCAAATTTCCAGATGCCAATACAGGGCTTTTTCTACTATTGTGACCACGTTTCATTCTGTTCTATAATTAAAATATTCCTGGAAGTGATAACCTCAGGGATTCTATTTACCAGTTTTGATTCTACAGTCAGAGAAAAGGTCTGCAATAATTTCTCTAAAGAACCATTAGTAAGTATTTTCAGTTTATATGGTCTCTGTTAAAATGGCTCAACTCTACCTCCATAGCCGCAGGTGGCCATAGAAAGTATGTAAACAAATGGTATGCATCATTGTGTGCCAATATAAACTCACTTATAAAAACAAGCAGTGGGCTTGATGAACCAAGACTGGAGTTAGATTTCATCAAACTTTACTTTGCTGTTCTGTAAAGTGAGGAAAATAAAAGGATATCCTTTATGGGGATTGACATGAGGGCTAAATGATAGAAGATATGTGATGTTATTTCAGTGCTCAGCATGACATAAAAATGTTGGTTATTATTATTACCATTACTTTATTTCTAATCATGCCTTCTGAGAAAAAAAAGAAACAGAAAAATGAACATTTTTTTTTGTTGTTGTTGGTCATGGGGCTGAACTCTGGGCCTGAGCTCTGTCCCTCAGCTCTTCAGCTCAAGGCGAGTGCTCTACCACTTGAGCTACAGCACCACTTCCGGTTTTCTGAGTGTTTATTGGAAATCAACATTTAATAACCTTTTCCTTTCCCCGCCCCTAGGCAAATGAATCAAGAATCACTCATGGCCATGAACCCCCGACTGCTTTTCAAGCTTCAACAAGTAGCTGTCTGTCACACTCACAAACAGCAGCCTCCAGATGCTACATCACCAGGGCTCTCTGCATGGCCATAAGACAGTTAACCTTCCATCTGGAATGCTGGTAAATTCTGGACTCATGTAGTCTATTTGTTCTTTGACAAAAGATAATTGAAATGAATAATTTTCTTTTTAAATATTGAGCCGTTTCCATTTTCATGGAGAGAAAGCCTAGAGGTCTTTTATGGATTCATTTACAATGTTTCAAAGACCATCTTTTTTTTTTTTTTTTTTGCTAGTTCTACACTGCTTCTTGAGTTTTCTTCTAATTTGAAATTTTGTACTCCAAAGAGCTTCATCTTCAAAGCTGGGCTCTTTTTGTCTTTACTACAACTGTGTTGAAACCTCTCACATTTTCTATCATGTAAACAGAGCAGGATTAAGGAGAAGATAGCCCAGTATTTCACCTAATGTCATTTTTACTGAATTGTAAAACCTCATTATTGTTACAGTTCATTGACATAGGATCAAGAGATTGCATTATGAAAAGATTCTTCTGACATTTAAAATAATATAGAATCCTTTTAAAGTTAAAAATATTTTAATAATGTGTTTCATTCATTATTTAATCTCTTATTGGAATGCTAAATATTCCTGAGTTTATGGCTGACAAATTAAACCCTTCAGACAGCCCTGAAATAGACTGACTATGGGTTAATGAAAGAAGCTACTTTAATACCCTATAAAATTGTTCTGTCAAAGCTTAGATGATGCTCTACTATTTCACTTATAAAGTTTCATTGCATTGTATTACTTCAGTGTTCTAGGGGTCTGATCCTCAGACTCATAAACAAGAGATTTGTGTTTCACAATTGCCTTAATGAAGCATCAGATGGTTACACTGGAAAAGAACTATAAATTCTGAGATGTAATTTGTCCTTTCTTTAAAAACTATTAAGCAATTATGTGTAGTTACATCAATGTTTCTCTGAAAACTACACATATATATCTTTCCTTTCATATTCTTAAACATTTAAGCAAATTAGTATTAACATGCATGCTATCATTTGTTCTCTATATGAGTAAAAGGAGTCTTTACATGAAAGTATTTCTAGCCTTCTAATAATTGTTCTTCATGAAACTTTCACCAGGCATATAGGTTCTAGATTTTGTCAAGCCACTCCCCTCTCTCACATCTAATTGATGTTTTATCTTTCCAGACTCAACCCAAAACAAATCCTTCCATCTCACCTTTCCATCTCCATAGGTAGGAGGGCATTCTTCCTTTGTTCACCCAGAGCATCTGTCATTTCTACCATGGACATAAGTCTCTTATGCTCTTATTTTAGGGCACCTTAACTCTATCCAGATTTCTTGCTCCCTAGCTCCCAGAATAGCTGTCCCACTCAATGACAAATAAAGTGTTTACTGAGTGAATACACAATGAAAAATCTAAACATTGATTGCTTCCAGAATCTATTAAAGGTACCCCATAAATTTGATAAGGATGAATTTGCAGGTCTTACTTTAGAAAGTTGATCTTCACCTCAAAATAATCTCATTACCTGAACCTGGAAAACCCATTTGGGAAAACAAAAGAAATGAGTGAGTCAAATCACTTTTCTGGTGACCTCACTTCCATATAGCTAGTCTGAATTATCACAATCCTGCAGATAGAAAAGAAATGCACCTCAAGAAGGGTAAGTCCTCTGAGACCACTGCTCATTAGAGGAGTCTGGGACAAAAAGGCTTAACTCCAACTTCAGATCATGGATTGAAAACCAGTCGATAAGAGTTGCCTCTGTGTTACTGAAAAAAGTCACACATCCATACAGAAGTTTGGCTAATATTGCGAGGTTGATTTGGACCATAAAATGGGTCCCAATGCTAAGCTGAATAATAATACTAATAAAAGTGGAAAACAGCATACAGCATGGAAGCCAAGAACATATGCTGAATGGGAAGCCCTTTGGTAGATTAATACATTCATACGTAGTCCTTCCATGATATCAATTTAGCTGGGAAAGCACCAAAATATGTAAATCATCACTTGAGATACTTCAAAGATGCTGGCCACCGCTGACTCACTGGCTCCTCCTGCTTCCATCCCCTTTCTCCATGGCCCCCAATGCCTCTGTTCTCAGCTGACATTCAGAAGGTTCGCTTTGTCTTGCAGGAGCCTAACTACTTCCACATTCAAATCAAAACATTCTGATCGTATGTGCCGAAGAACCTCAGCAAGCTTCAGGCACTTTGCTAGTACCCATATCCTTGATCAATTCACATTTTAAAAATCCCCTTTCCACTTTATAACCAGAATAAAAACTGCTCCGCAATAAAGTACTGTTTTATTGTTTTTTTAAATTGAAGAGAATGAATAAGGAGGTATGGACAGTAGGGACATATAAAAAGCCATATTTCATGGCCTGAACAACCAAGTATTCATCACTCAAGTACACACATGACACTCAGCGATGCAGCCTGGTAGGCACATGTTCCTGGAAAGGCAGGGACACCCAAGAGTGCCTATTTCAATGTTTCTACTTCTTTAACATGAAACTCGATTTGGCTGAAAAGTGAAGCAGTTTATTATTTCATATAGTAAGAAAATTGGAATTGGTTCATTTAGCAGCTCAAAATCATCAGACATAGGTTCTGATGATTTTGAAACATGTGTGTCTTGGGCCTGGAATTGTGACTCGTCACTGAAAAAAGAAATCAGACTTAGGTTCTATTCATTTTTTAACTCAACACTTAGGTTGTCTTGCCAGGATTGCATAATTTCTGCAGTAGTTCTATCAATACTTCCACAATATTGCCTCTAAATGTTGCCATGCTCTCCCTTTCCCTTTTTTATATCAGTCTTAAAGCTTGAAATCAGTACTTAGATGCTATCCCTGAGCTCTTTTTGCTTAAGGCTAGTACTCTATCACATTAGGCACAGTTCCATTGCTGGCTTTGTTGTTGTTGTTCTCGATTAATTGGAGATAAGAATATAGGGATACAGGTGGACCCTTTGCAACAATGATATATACAAGATGCTATGTCAAAAAACAAACTTTACAATTTAGGTGGGGGAGGTAGGGAAGTGGGGGGAGGCGGGAAGTGTAGTTGTGGAGATGGGAGGGAAGGGATGGTTGGGGAAAAATAAAGCAGGAGGCAACAATGCTTGATAAGAAATGTATTCATTACCTTGCTCATGTAACTGTAACCCCTCTGTACAGTATTTTCACAATAAAAAATTATTTAAAAAATAAAAACAATAAAAAAAGAATCTCAAAGACATTCTAGCCTAGGTTGGCTTTGAACCACAATCCTTAGATCTCAGCCTCCTGGGTAGCTAGAACTTACTACTTTAGCCAAGTCCACAGCTTATTTTCCCCTCTTAAGAGAAGACAATAGGCCTCTCCTAAAAGCACCAAATAACTTTTCATGATAGATCACTGGGGTATAATTGTGTCTTATATCCACTCCTAAGCCAATCACATAGCCTGGCTAAGCAAATTATCATATCAATTATCAATTATCATAATCAATTTATCTGCTGAGAGCCATGACACTGAAATTACATCCAGTCTTCTTAAGAAAGAAGATGGTGGAGGAATAGTGGTTGTTTGGTTTTACAGTTTCTTCCTTAAGGTCAGGTCCTTTGAGGGGTTAGGAGTATAACTTCAAACAATTCTGTATTCATTTCAGGCCTTCAGGACAGGTTTTTGAACAAGGAAATAACATAAGCAAATAAATATAATGAAAATATACAGGTTTTTCCTAGCATTTGATTCTAAAACTAGTTTTTATTTTTCAACATTTACATGTCATTTACACGTTTCACATGACAAAACTGTTGAACTAAAATTCTCTGAATTGCTGTGTTCTATGTGAGAATGTAATGAACAAGATGACTCCAGTTCTTCCTCTTAAGGGTGGCTTACATCCTAGTAAGTCCACCCCACAAAACGTCAGGTTTGACTCTTCTGTGAGGAAAATAAAGCAGGGAGAGGAGATAGTTCTAGGAGCTAAGATTATGACTCAAAATGTAGAGCATTTGCCTATCAAATACAAGGTTCTGAACCCAAACTCAAATAGGGGAGAGGGGGAGGAGGAGGAGGAGGAGGGGGAGGAGGAGGAGGAGGAGGGGGAGGGGGAGGAGGAGGAGGAGGGGAAGGAGGAGGAGGAGGAGGAGGAGGAGGCGCGGAGATGGAAAAAGCTTGTTTTGTATTGTGTAGCTCAAGTGGTAAGCCTCTGGCTAGACGATAACAGTAAAGTGGATTGGAAGTGTTATAAACTAACTGACCAGGAAAGATTCTTCAGATAACACTTGAGCCCAAACAAAAAGGAATAGAGAGCCCCTGCCATGGGAGATGAGCAGACTCTCTGAAGCAGAGGAAACATGTACAAGACCACAAAAAGTGAGCTAACTAAGAGGGAGAATGGTAGACAAGGCTGACTTGGGTGAAGAATGGATTTCTTAAGCCACTCACAATGAGGTTCACATAAAATACAAGGTCAGAGACCAAGACAGTTAGGGCTCTTCTGGCCATGGTACAAGTTTATATGTTATTTCAAGGGTAACAGGAAGTAGTTTTCCACAAATAAGAAAGAAGCCATCTAAATTTTAATTTCTAGAAGCTCCTTTTGGCTTCTGTGTGAGAAGAAACGTAGAAGGGCGGTAGGCGGGCAGTGTTGGAAGGCAAAGGCTGCAGGCTAGGTGCGATCTAGTCACTTGGAATTGAGTGCAGAGATGTTTTTTAAAGGATGTTTTCTGGCATTGCATATTATAGGGTATGGTGACTAATTGTCAAGAATTATTTAGAGATGTTGAACAAGCAGACATTGCAAAAGTGTGCCAAGCCGATGCTTTAATAAGTACATGAGCTCTTTGAAGAGCTGGTTAAAATGCAGATTCTGACCCAGGAGGTCTGAGGTCAGGACCACAAGTGTGCAGTTCTAACATTTTTCCAGGTAACCTAAACACTTCTCATCTATCATACTTGGTAGGATTCTAGCAGAATGTGATGTCAACTCGCATTTTCAGTGCTATGTTCTACTTTCTTAGTCATGCTACATGCTCCATGAGAGTTACCCACGTGTTGCTAGTCAAACTGAATTAAAAAATGTTGGGCTCCTTCGTTGCACTAATTACATTTCAAATGAACAAGAGCTATGCATAGCTAGCAGCAACCACACTGGATGGCATGTTTATGTAGACATTTTCCTTTATCAAAAAGGCTTTATAAAATAACCCTGCTTCAGAGAGGAAATCTGGTGCTCCAGGTTGAGCTTGCCACATTGCCATGTTTTTCTTATTTTGGTTTAATGAGATATATGATCTCTATCAGCTAAAAGCAAATTGCATGATGGAAGTAATCTGCAATCTCCATTTGTTTACCCTCACCAGTGTATTTCTGTTGTACAACCCGAAGTATCCCAGTGTCCAATTTGCATTGCTCTGGTTGTAAAAGTCTATTTGCCTTGGGTTGGGATAAGGGACAGTACTTCTTATCCATGTGATTCAATTCAGAGTAACTTTGTATATCAATCATTATTACTAACATGTCAAGAGCCAGCATACCACAGGATATTTACAATATACATAGGTAAAAGTGCTCTTCCCACTGGAGTCTCTATGATGTCCAGATAAAGTGTGACTCTTCTAGTAGACATATCAAATGGCCAGACTTTGCCTCAGAATGAGGACGTCAGGGAAAGCAAACCAAGAAATATACTCAGAACCTGGACAATACCTCAAACTTCTCTACAACTAAATTCTTAACACTCTCTACCCTTGAACACTAGTTTCTAGGGAAAACTTCTTCTTTTTTTTCCTTCAGCCAGTGCTGAAGGATTCTTGCCCATTACACCTAAGTTAAGGCATTTATGTTCTGCTTTGATATTGGGTACCAATGTGGTATTTGCTAATTTCCTCTCTACCACTTTTGATCTAATCATTCAAAATCATAAATCACCTTGGTTGGTTTCATATCACAGATCTATTGGATGCCTTGTGAATATGTAACCTTTTAAGTCAAGCATTTCTCTATTAACTTCAACATTAAAATTAACATGTTGAAGGATTGGGTTTATTTCCCAAGGAAAGCCATTTTTGCTCATTTCTCTGGATTTCTACACTTCAGTGCATACATATTATACAGTGATTAATCTTTTTACTGCAAGTCTTTCCTAATAAGTCCAAATTTCTTAGTTGGATATGTTGTTTACCTGATTAACCTGTACAACTCCAGAGTATTTACTCTTTGACTTTCCTCACCTCTGTCGTAAAGGAACTCCCTCAAAGCCATTGAAGCTGTGCAGCTGCCCAGGTCAATGGGCTGGGGAGGGGTCTGGATCACCCTCTTCCCACCCTGAGCTTTGCTTTCTGGCTTGTCCTGGTCATACTGTGTATGGACTCTGACCTTACCAGCTCAACAAGTCTGTGGGAATAGCAGCTGGAAGGTTCCCAAATTCTCACTTGTGCCTACTCAATCTCTACAATTACTTTTTTTTTTTTTTTTAAAGGCTCTATTCCTTCAAAGGAATAAAGGTCGGATCCTTACTCCTTTGTTGTGTGTTCAATCATGTTTTAATAAATCTGTTTAGAAAATAGGATTAAAAATACTCTAGAGGACCATGCACAGGATAAAATTATCTTTTATTAGAGATCTTATATTACATATTCCCCAAAAGATATAAAAATCTTCCAAGAGAAAATATCAAAACCTGTTGATTCCAAGGTGAGCAAAATAATCAAAATGAAAGCAGACATGTTCTTACAGACAAAGAAATGTGAAAACATTTTAGCACAAGTACAGTAAACACATGGGAAGATAAACTGTTTTACATCACATTTTACAGCATTTTTGTTTTAAGGGAAACAAGGATAATTAGTTCTCAAACAATGCACTTATAACCCCAAATTAAAATTTCAGAAAAGGAGGAGGCGGAGAGAAAGTGGTGAACTTACTGTGTGGCCAGCTGAACACCAGTGATAATAAATGCAACAGAACCTAACCAAATAATTACAAGACAGATCACAACTGAACTGTGTGGTGCCAGAGACACCAAATTAGCCATTTTTAAAAAAAAATTATCATAACCCAAAGCAAAGATATCCTCTCTTCAATTCCCTAATGCTATATTCTAAAAGGAACTTTAAAAAGCAGAAATTTGCTGGTTAAAGGAATTTCTGCCTCACCTATGAACAGCTGGTGGTAACAACACACACTGCATGAAACATCAAGTGACAAGGGACATAGCTACCTTGAATACCCAGAAGTGGCAGAACCAGTTATTGCATCAGATTTTTGTTTCCTCTGATCAGAATTTGCAGAGTGATTAAGCACAGCCACTTAACCACAGAACACAGTGAGCTCCCATAGGAAGGAATACATCAAAGATGCAACGAGAATACTGATCTTATTCCTGGGATTTACTTCCGGCAACCCTAATGCCTGCAGATGTCCACAAGAAGGAAGTGGCTGTTGTTGTTGGTTCAGTTGTGTATCCCTCCCCTCCCCCAAGTGAGGGAGGAAACTTATAGTTCATGTTTATTGCATGAAATTATCCCCATGTAATATCTTTATCAACACTGGTATTGTTTCCTTAATTATTAAAGGCAAAGGAGTTTATGAATGTGACATAACAGTAATCTTAGGAGCTGCATCTTGAGCGAAAAATCCAGATGATAAATCACACTACATAGTAAAACAATAATGGGTTAAATTTCTCTATAAAGACATTGGAAGGACGAGAGGTAAACAGTAGCTTAAAGTCAGATAATACTAAATCTATTACACCCAACCAAGGATTTTTCAAAACTGTACAGATCCAAAGAATGGTTTCTTTGCTACAACTGAATATTCTAAAGGTCGTTAATGTTGCTGTGATTTTAAAATCAAGGAAACAATAATGTGACACAAAATTTATTAAAAGTATTGTAATGGCACATGGGCTGAGACCTACACCTTGAGGTTACCACATACAAAAGTTCAGAACTGACTGAACAAACATATCCTTTATAAGATACATTAGGATGCACTACATGAACATGGAATTCAAAACGGAGTCTATTTTAAAGCATTTTCTCTTCAGTATGGTTAACTACTGTGAAATGGAAACAGTATCCGGATTTTGCCTGTGACAAAATCCTTGTTTCAAGTTGCAGTTTCCCTGGCAGCAGCATATTTTAATTAAACAATATTTTTCTTCCTTGTTTTGTTTTCTGACATCTCAGTACATTCAAATAGTCAAAATGTTTAGAGTAATACGACCACAAATTTAATGAAACAGATCAGAATGTGGCCAGCATTGTCAGGCAAGTATTACCTAAATGTATGTGTCATAGAAAGTACCCATTCCCCAGCCCTAACCTCCCCAAGTCCTCCCACTTTCCCAAACAGTAATATGGACACCAAAAGATTTAACAAGACTTATAAAAAAATAAGGCACATTTATTTTGATATGGTAATTTTAAAATAGAAAACCCCATCTCAGAACACCTGTATTCAAATTAGCTGTGTAAAAAGACACCTTGTGGTACCTAAAATAGGAGTAGGGTACCTATGGAATTGCTTCTTCTATTTTCGTGACAATGGAATAAATTGCACCTATCCCACATTGTCAAGTAATGAAAAATACGCTTCTTTTTCTTCTTCTTTTTTTTTTTCCTACCGTTTAAGTTGAATGGTTCAAAATTAGTTATCCTGGAAATACAAAGGGTAGGCAAAGGAAGGTCAAGATGTTCAGTAGAAAGAGGAATGAAAATCAACTATGTTCATCAGAAAGGTAGGGATTGCACTTTTCTTCCCATTTCAACACTTGAGATTTTTCTGACTTGCATCAATGATTGCAACCCTTTTGGCCACTAGCAATTACCCACCAACCTTTTATTCTCTTTTGGTCAAATGAGTAATTTTTATAAAACTAACAAATGCTTAGAAGGATCTCTTTACAACCTCCAACGCAAACAGAATGAGTTAGCATTTAACCTGAGATACAGTCCGTTATGAGGTTGTCTTTGAACGTTTCTTCACTCACTGCATTAGTTCCTATCTATAGTGGTAGTTCTTGGGATGGACTCTGAAAAAAAAAAAAAGAAAAGAAAAAAGAAAAAAGAAAGAAAAAAAAGCAACCTGGTAAAGAGCATGGCTTTTTTTTCTTTTCTTACGGCATTGGATTAAAAAAAAAATCACAGAATTCTTGTTCTCACAGTAACCAGAAGCTATAATAATGTGCTTCTTTATTGCACATCAAATCAAGAAAGGTATAAAAAGCCAATGCTTGTTGATTCAAATTCAAAATTCAGGTTCACCTCAACCGAATTCGGAATGTGCTGATTTCCATGGGATTCAAGTTGATCTCACTTATATTTTGGGCTTCTGGAGGTGAATACATCAAGGATAATGATGAAGGAATCAGACTTTCAACAGTAAACTTGTTAAAAAGTTTCTGTACCAACACCTAAAAGGAAATGAGAGATATTTATATATTGCTATAAATCCTGAAGAAAAATTACAGGACATCCATATATTCAGTCTAAAATAGTATGTGAAAGAATATGTATGCCATGTTAAAGGTCACTTTGAAGGGAAATTAAAGGGGAATGTTAAATACATGCACAGACATGCTTGCATACGTATGGCATTCCTGGAGGGAAACTTAGCAAATTGGCTGTGGCCATGAGCAATGTGTTCTGCATTACTTTCTGTACTGCTGGAGAATTTTTATCCTGCATAGGAACCACTTTTTCAATAGAAGAGGTGACATATATAAGAAAACAAGCCCTCATAGTGCCTGAAGAGTTAAAAGCATTCTTACATTCTTTCAGTCATTATATATCTTTAATAATGTGGTAGTTGGTTCTTTTCTTTTTTTCCTTATTGGAACTGATTCAAAGATACACACAGGCACATTTCTACAGAAGTCTGTAATATTACTGAGTCTTGTTCCATAGGGTGGAAAGATCATTTGGAAAACACAAACCCTGCCAGGTTATTTTAATGTATCTCTGGATCGTATTCCACACCCTCTTTCCCCTTGGACTGAAATGTTTTAGTGTTAGAATGCTCAGAGCCAATTATACTCAGATCATCATCAATAAGAAAGGCTGAATTCAAATATTACAAAAAAAATAAATCCAGAACTTCTTGGTAGCAATTCTGTGGAAAGTCAGGCAAAAATCACAGAGAACCAATCTATCCATAGACTCATGCCTATTACCAGATTTTCTCTTCTTTTTAGACCTTTCCCGTATGCATTTGGAGCACATGCATTGACTCACTTGAGTATGGCCTGGGGGCTGGGGTTGGTAGAAAGCCAGGCCAGTTGAGGAGCATGATGGGTCAGACCTGCCTAAAGGTTGAACCAACCTGGCTATATCACAGCATGCTAAGAGAAAGTGGCAGGAAACTGGAAGGTCCTTTCCTTCCAAGCAAAGGCTAAGGACTGCTCACAAGACCAACTTGAAGAGAAATCAGAAATAGGAAGCCAGCCAGCAATGTTCCATCTAAATGTTCAGTTTGGCCTGAAGAGTGTTGACTCATGCAAATCTGTATTAATCAGAAGACCTAGACATATGTTTATTTCCCAGAAGGAATAAATAGATCAAAGTTTTGTACAGCTGGCTATGCGCTGTGCTCAATTACTTCACTGACCACAGTCTCAGTGCTCATATCATCACTTCCTTATTGCTATGCCAGTCAGCTTCAGTTATTCTAAAATATTTCCTAGCCACTGAAGAATTGGGGGTTACCACAGCTGAATTGCTATGGTATGTGAGAATGTGTAATCAAGAGAGGATGAAATGGTGAGGGGAAGAGATGCTTTGTCGTCTAGAAATGGAAGGCTGGAGAGGTGATCACGAGCATTGTCTTTAAATGCGGCTGAAGGTGAACAAGTGCTTTGTGTCTCTTCTCTCCTTCCTTCCTTCCTTCCTTCCTTTCTTCTTTCCTTCCTTCCCTTCTTTCCCTCCTTCCTCTCCCCTCCCTTCCTCCCTCCCTGCCTCCCTTCCCTCTTTCTTTTTTATTTCTTTCTTCTTTACTTCTTTGCCTGCCCTCCTGCCCTCCCTCCCTTGTATGTATTGGAATTCAGGGCCTGGGAGCTATCTCCTAAAATTTCACTGAAGGCTGATGTTCTACCACTTGAGCCACACCTCCACTTTTGTTTTTGTTTTTTGGTGGGCTAACTGGAGCAAGAGTTTCATAAACTTTACTGCTTGGGCTGGCTTTAAACGATAATCCTCGAATGTCAGCCTTCTGAGTAGCAAGGATTACAGGCATGAGCCACCGGTACCTAGTTAAAAGCTTTCTTAAGCTGGAGAGACTTAAGCTAACTTGCAGACTGAGGGAAAGGAGTGAGGGAAGAGGCAATAAAAAATTATCCTTCTGTCAGGACAGTCAAAAGAAGGTGAAGATTTCAAAGCACACCAACAACAACCTTTCAACTTACCTTTCCCTGAGTAGTAGGACAAACCAGCCCTGTGCCTCTGGTGACGAACCGGCAATCAAAGCCTTTCCTGTGGAGGATCAAGGCTGCTTCATCAGAGTACCCACTGCCTACCTGCAAATGATGAGCAACATCAATATGCTACAGGACATAAAAGCAAGGACTCAGAGAAACCACACACCAGTGTTGTGATGCCAGCATCCCCAAAACATAACTACTCAGCAATGGAAGGAGGCAAATTCATTTTTTCCCAGGTTCTACATTCACTGTGTCTTTCTCCCCACCCAGCCAGGAGTGCTGTGTTCTAGGGTTGCTGGTTAGGTGAAGTAACTTCATGCCCTGGTTTCACCTGTTGTCCTGCGGACACAGATTTAGGTTCACATGTTACATACTGTTTTATCAAAGTATCATCAAACAAGATTATTTTATTTTCTTTGTTTTTTAAATGTATACATCTGTTATGTAAAATGCACCTGAACTTAGTCCTTAACTGGTCATTGAATGACGTCTCATCGCTTCAAAATGAATTGTGCTTCCTTGTGAAATACTAATTTTTGGTAACTGCATTAAGTGTCTTAATCTTTAATGTATTGGTTCATTATTTTTATACAACATGGAATTTGTTATGCTATCACTTGCAGGACCACCCCACATTTGTTAACTTGACGAATCATTTAAATTCGTATTATAGAAACTATTCTTCCTGGGTAGACTAAACATGAAAAATAATAAACATAACCAGACATTTAGAGAGCTAAGTACGTATTTTCAGCAATATTCCTTGTATCCATTTAAATAATGATGCCACAACTGGTTCAATTTTTTTTTTCATTATTTTGAGTTAGGATTGCTTCAGTAAATTTCATTCCCTAAGGTAAAATATGCTTATGCTAATAAGCAAAATTAATTAAAGGTAATTCTTGGTGCTTTAAGAAATGTTCAATTATTTAAAGGGAAGACGTGTTGGTGTTGTCAGCACTAGCATGATCCCTTTCTTCTTTGGCCACAGACATAATAAGCATGCTCAAACTCTTGATCACCCCCACTCGGGGACCAGATTTTTTTTAATGTGCTATAGATATCTTTTGTGAGTAGCTGCCAGCATGTCCACCCCTGATTTGATTTTAACTTTCTTGAACAGTTTAAAGCTGTCCACACCTCAAAATTCTTGGCTGGAATAACCTGTGTTGGGATGTTTCACAGTATATTTTGCAGTGATGTTGTTAAAGATTTTGCTCAAGGGGAGAGAGAAATATCTCTTAAGGAAATGAAAATAGCTTTTAAGTCATCACAGAACGTGATGCACATAGCAAGTTTAAAAATCATAAAGATTTAATGACATTTCAACAAATTTCACCCTGCCCACACAGATAACGGAAGAAAAAAAAAACACATAAGGAAACTCTGCACTTATTACATATAGAAGTTCCACAAAGAAAGCTGAATCAGAAGCCCATTGGGAAGCTTGGGAATGGCTGTTTTTTGATTTGTAAATAGCAGTTTCACTTTCTGCAAAATGGAGCAAATACTTGTGTACCTTCTGTATGCATTCATTGTATGGATTAATCAATGGAAAATACTACATATGGCGGTCTTACATAAAGCCATGTAGAGCAGTGTGTCCTAAGGGAGAAGCCAGGGATACTAATGGATCAGTGCCTAGGCTAGGAGTTTGGCAGACTAAAATCTGGCTCCTTGTTCTGCTGTCAATTTCAGCAAAACCAGTTTTTTTTCTTTCTATAAAGTGCAAATGGAATAAGATGAAGGAGCCATAGAAAGATGTGTTCTGTTGTTTGGCTTAGATTATGCCCTTAGTATATTAGCAATTAGCATTTCTCTCAATGTGATACAATGAGTACTACAGCCTATTATTTTTTTTCTTTCCATATACTTTTTTATTGTAAAAATACTGTACAGAGGGGTTACAGTTACATGGAGTAAGGTAATGAGTACATTTCCTATTGAAGATTGTTACGTCCTCCTATGTTTTTGCCCCTACCATCCCTTCCTTCCCCATCTCCCCAACTCCTCCTTCTCCCCTGCCCCTGAAATTATAAAGTTCATTTTCAACATAGTGTCTTGTACATCTCATTGTTACAATGGGTCAACCTGTATCCTTATTTAAGCATTTTGTTATATCCCTTCCCCTCCCCAAATGTATATACAAGATGTAGGACACCAGAATCAGATACAGTGAAAACAGGAGAAACACATAGTGCACTATTAGTACTTAAAAACAATAGCAAGCAAGAAAAAAAAAAACACTTGTGTCCCTGTCTTGGGGTTCATTTTGCTTAACATCATTTTCTTGCTTGTCTTAGACATGTACTAGTTATTACAAATAAGGAAAACAATGGGACCTATGTTTCTTTGAGCCTGGCTTACTTCACTTAGCATAATTTTTTTCCAAGTCTTTCCATTTCCTAACAAATGGGGCGATGCCATTCTTTTTGATGGAGGCACAGAATTCCATTATATGGAATTTTCTTGAACATTCATCTACTGAGGGGCATCTGGGTTGGTTTCATATCTTAGCTATGGTGAATAATGCTGTAATAAACATGGTTGTACTGGTAGTTTTGGTATGACCTTGTTTGTGATTGTTTGGTTAAATGCCCCAAAGAGGAATTGCTAGCTCATAGGGGAGCTCTATGTGGAGTCTTTTGAGGAACCTCCATACTGCTTTCCAAAGTGGCTGAACAAGTTTACACTCCCACCAACAATGAAGTAAGGTCCACTTTTGGCCATATCCCCTCCAGCATCTGCTGTTATTAGATTTCTTGATTATAGCCATTCTAACTGGGGTGAGGTGGAATCTCAATATTGTCTTGATTTGCATTTCTTTTATGGCTAGAGAAGATGAGCATTTCTTCATGTGTCTAATGGCCATTCTTATTTCCTCTTCAGAGTAGTTTCTCTTTAAGTCTTTAGCTCAATTATTAATTGGGTGGTTGTTTCTTTGAGGATTTGTTGTTGGGGGATTTAATTTTTTGAGTTCTAATATATTTTAGATATGAGACCCTTGTCTGTTGTATGGCTAGTGAAGATCTTCTCCCCATCTGTGGGCTTTCTATTGATCTTGCTAAGTCCTTTGTCATGCAGAAGCTCTGCAGTTTCATGCAATCCCATTTGTCCAACCTTTCTTTGATTTGTTGTGTTTCTGGGTGTCTATTAAGAAAATTTCAGCCTATGCTAAGGAACCCTAGCCTTTCTCCTATTCCTTCCTGTAATGTTTTCAGGGTGTCTGCTTTTATTTTGAAGTCTTTGATCCATTTGGAGTTGATTCTGATGCAGGGTGATAAATACGGGTCTAGATTTAGTTTTGTACAGGTGTTTAACAATTTTAACAGCACCATTTACTGAAGAGGCTGTCTTTCTTCCATTCTATTTTTTTAGCTCCCTTGTCAAAGATTAGGTGGCTATAGGTCTGTAGGTTCATTTCTGGGTTCATTTTCCTATTCCATTGGTCCTCAGGTCTCTTTTTGTGCCAGTACCAAGATGTTTTGATTACTATGGCTTTGTAGTAGAGTTTGAAATTTGGAATTGATATTCCTCCAGTGCTGTTCTTTCTGCCAAGAATTGTTTTTGTTATTCGGGGTCATTTATTGTTCCATATGAATTTTTGGATGAGGTTGGGATATTGATAGGTATCGCATTGAATTTGTAGATGGCAATGCCATTTTCATGATATTAATCCTGCCAATCCAGGAGCATGGGAGGTTTTTCCACTTCCTTAGTTCTGCTTTATTTTCCTTTTTCAGGTTTTTAAAGTTTTTGTCTTAGAGGTCCTTCACCTCTTTTTTTTTTTTTTTTGTCGGTAGTGGGGGCTGAAATCTGGGTCTGGGCTCTTCTGGTCTTGAGCTCTTCAGCTCAAGGCTAGCCCTACCATTGGAGCAACAGCACCACTTCCTACTTTTTTCTGCTTATGTGGTACTAAGGAATCGAACCCAGGGCCTCATGCATGTGAGGCAAGCACTCTACCACTGAGCCAACTTTCCAGGTCCTGCACTTCTTTAGTTAATTCCTATGTATTTTATTTTTTTGTTGGGCTATTACAAAAGGAGTTGATTTACTAATTTTAGCCACGCTCTTCTCATTATTCGCATACAGGAAAGCCATTGATTTCTGAGGGTTAATTTTATACCCTGCTACTTTGCCAAAGTTTCTGATCAGCTCAAGTAACTTGGGAGTAGAGTCTGTGGGGTTCTTTAAATACAAGATCATGTCATCTGCAAAGAGGGAGAGTTTTATGTCATCTTTCCCAATTTTGGCTCCCCTTTATGTTTGCATCTTGTCTTATTGCCCTAGCTAGGCATTCTAATTCTAAGTTAAAGAGGAGTGGAGAGAGCCGACATCCTTGTCTCACTCAGGAAATCAGCCAATTATTTTCTAAGTGTTATAAATTAAACTTCCCTCCCTTTTTGTCAGTACCGGAGTTGTAACTCAGGGCCTTGTGCAGCTAGGCAGGTGCTTTACTAAAGCCACACTCCCAGATCTTTTTGACTTTCTTTTGGATAGTATTTCATGATTTTGCCCAAGGCTGGCCTTAGAAAACAAGATCTTCCTATTTATGTCTCTCAAATGTATTACAAACATGTATTACTATGCCTGTCTTATTGCATGAGATAGGGTCTAGGGACTTGACTTTCTTTTTGGCGGGGGAAGGGGGGAGGGATAAGGGGAGTATGGACTGACCTGGAATCTTGATAACTGCCTTCCAATTAGGTGGGTCATTTAAATTCATATCCATAAACTTCCTCTATTTGGCATTGTGGACTTATAGATTTAGATAGGCTCTTATTTAAGACAATTTCAGAAGCCTTTGTCTCCTAAAGTACTTGGCTAGTTTTATTCATAGGATCATCTTTAAAACCCATATGATAGCAGGTGTTGCTAAAACTTCTGCAATACAATTCATCATGGGGGTGGAATTTTTAAGACACTAGTATATGACAGGGCAAGAAAATTCAGGAGTAAAACACCTCTGGAATTCTACCTTAGAGTTCTACAAAAGAGAAAAAGATCAACAATATAGAAGTAGAGATAAAATAAAAGTTAATTTTCATTGAGAAAAAAGTTATACTTTTTCTATGGACTAAAATTGTATCACTTTTGTAAGGACTAACGGAAATAGCAATCATCTGTCTGAGTTCCTTTAAAAATCAAATATTCATGAAAATATCAGTTTTCAAGCAAAAATACCTGCAGCAATATAGCAGTTTTTTCAGTTTCAGAGTCTGTCTAGACATTTTATTTCCAAGAAAACTGTTTTTCAAAGTAGGGAAACTGTGAATTTAACTTGAATATGCATGCATAAAAACAGATACCTTCAAGCAGTCTCACTGTATGTTCTGGGAGAGTAAATAGATCTTAGAAGAAGTGTATGTCCATTTACTAACACATTAGTATTATCTGGACCTCAGAAAAATAAGAGAGGTATGGGAAGAACAAAAAGAAAATGAAAAGATGACATCTGCTAAGCACTTGTCTGGATAAGTGTCTTTATCAATCATATTAGGCCACACTGGTGGGTGAGTCACAGAAATGAGGCTTAAATGTTCAATAGTCTTAGGGAAAATCCATTACAATAGGTGTGTGTGTGTGTGTGTGTGTGTGTGTGTGTGTGTGTGTGTGTGTGTGTGTGTGTGTGTGTGTGTGTGTGTGTGTGTGTGTGTGTGTGTGTGTGTGTGTGTGTGTGTGTGTGTGTGTGTGTGTGTGTGTGTGTGTGTGTTTGCTGGTATTAGGGCTTGAATTCTGGGCCTGGGCACTATCCCTCTACCACATGAGGCACAGCTCTATTTCTGGATTTTTGCTAGTTAAGGTTAGAGATACAAGCCTCACAGACTTTCCTGCCTGAGCTGGCTTTAAACTGATTCTTGATCTCAGCCTCTTGAGTAAAAACTTGGATTGTAGGCATGAGCTACCAATACCCAACAAACTCATGGAACTTAATTTGATGTGTAAAAGCAAAATGCTTAAACTAAAGGAGGCTATGCTTCTGGTTTATGGCTGGGAAAAGGAAGTATTTCAGTCAGATGCTAGTGGCTCATGGATATAATTCTAGCTACTCAGGAGAATGGCAGTTTGAAATTAGCTTGGGTAAAAAAGTCCTTGAGATTTTGTCTTCCAAATGCCAATAAAGTGCAGGACTGGAGGTATGGCTCAAGTGTTAGAACACCAGCTGGGCAAGCAAACTGAGCAAGTACAGGCCCACAGTTCACACCCCAATACCACCCACTCAATAACGAAAGGGAGTACTTGGCCAAAGATCTCAGCAGAGTAAAAGATTTGGAGATGGTCATTTATATCCATTTGTCTCTGAAAGCCCATTCTGAAAATTCCACTATCCTATGAGAACCTCTTCTGAGGGTTTGGGGGATGCGGTGGGGATGGGTGCCACCCCACTCTTATCCAAAAGGAATTTGATTTGTGCACTGATAACGTGAGGGCAACCTATCGTGAATTGTATGTAGTAAACCTACTGTTTTTTTTGGAAAGTGGAGGCCTTACTTCTGACTACATTTGCCCCATGTAACAACATCTCCCACCCCTACCTTTAAACTTCAAAGTTTCACTTTCCTGATGAAGGTCCTGCTAAATACTCTGGGCCACTCAGATTCTTTGCAAATGCCTACCAGCACTTATCTTTTGTGCATTCTGGCAACTGGAAAGGTTAGAAAGTCACACTTTGTTATGAATTCTGAGGCAGGAAATAACCAGTAGAAACTCATTTTTGAAGGTATTCATTAAAATGTCCAATAATAGCTAACCCTGTTCTGATCCACAAGATAAGATGACAGAAAGAAAAGGGAGGTGAATAGTTGTTCGCAGATACTTACAACAAAGGAAAATTTTCCCCATAATTTTCACCTTCCCAGAAGCTAGGGAGGATCAATAAACCACTAATCAATTCTTATAACAAAGGCAAAACAAAGTAAAAAATCTGAAATTGCTATTTATAAGAAGAGAAAGTATGGCATAAACAAGTAGAGAGGAGGCTCATTTGAAAAATGGTATGGAAGGTGAAATGATTGGTTTTTCTATCTGCAAATGGTTAGCCACAAATCAAAAGAAATCTCACAGGTATTAAGGAGAGATAAAAGTGTTATGTATGTGTAAATTAAATGAAAATATCAGATGATAAAATCAGCGGAAGTAATCTAGGAAAAAAAAAAACAAGCTGAACTTCACACTACTTTTCAACACGTAAGGTAGAATGTCACCACAAAGACAAACTGAATGCTTGGCTAGGTTCTCAACTCTATTTTAGGCTACCTGCAGCTCTAGCCTACAGAACTGTGACTCAGGATCTCTCTTTCCATGGGATTTTCTCAGCATCCTCTCTGCCAAGCCTCTCTTTTAAATTTCTGATAACATGGCCTTCCTATCCAGTGTAGTTGGTCAGTGTTTCTGTTCCCTAGTTTCAAATCTTTATAGAAACTTCTTTATACTATCTAATCTCTTGATAGCGTAAAGAAAAGGGAGTGAAGCAGAGAAGATAATTTGAGAGAAGAGAGGACAAGCAACACACAGGATGAGGAGGCTAGCTGTCATATTCCTAGACAGGAGCTAGAATGGGCGAGGCCACACAATATGCTGTGGACAGGCCTTCAGGTATCTGTTCCCCCTTTACCTGAATACAAATCATTTCCCCAAGACAAGATATAAGGTAAAAAATCAACATATGCTTACATAAAAACACAAATTCATCCACTAAAATAGGAAAAATTATGACAAACTAGATTTAAGAAACAGATTTAAGAATTCTAAGAAGTCCACTGAGTCCACATGCAGTGAACAGATCTGGAAGACCGACTAGGTGGCTTAATGTTGGTCATTTAATTGCTAATCCTTAGTTCCTAATTCCCAAAATGGAGATAACAGCAATTTCTGAAATTGAATGGAAAGTTTCTAAGACTCATTAATGATAAATTTGAGGTTCTCACACCTATGAGACAATCATCTTTGACATGGGTTTATTTGTCAAAATCTCTACTTTCTGAAATCTCCCTGGCATGATCTAGGCACAGTGAGTAGGAGACTGGCTGCTGGAAGGCACACCACCTCGTCAGTTATCACACCTCCAGCCTGAACTAGACCTCTCACTGTGCCTAAATTCATAGTCCTTCACCCACAAGGAATTAGGAAGACCAAGTGAGGTTTAGAACTGAGGCACCTTCAGACACTGGACTGAGGGATCAGTCAACGCGACCTTTTTCATAATGGAGATGATAGGCAAGAAGAGACAGGTACTCTTGTCATGGATAAGAAAAATGCATAATTAGATACAGGCCATGTTTATTTTGATCGTCCTTTGAGAGAAAAAATGAATTGCAACCCCTAAGTAAATACCCATTATTTGTATACTGAAAGTTGTCACAAGCACGCCAAACCAGAAACATGATTTAAAATGCTTAGTTTTAGTTTCTGAATTTATTCACTGAGTCATTTTTGTCTTCTTTTAGATTAACCATGGAATTACATAAATATCTCATTTTTTCTCTCCTTCCTTCTTCCGCTCTTCCTCCCACTCTCTTTTTACTCTCTCTCTGTCTCTGTCTCTTGCTTTGTCTCTCACACATTGGTATTGGGATTTGAACTCAAGACCTTATGCTTTCAAAGCAGGTGGTCTACCATTGAGCCACATGTCAAGCTCACACTGGGAATCTTTTAAGTAACATCATTCTTTGAATGACTACATACTTCACCTTTAATGAATGATTATCTTTCTTTTTTCAAAGGTAAGGGAACAAAAGAAGTCATTTTGAATGGACCAATTCTATCTTTTCTTGTATTTTGAGTGGGCTTTTGTAACCATTTCAAATACATGTATGTAGTAAAAGTCAAAAGTTAACACAGGAACTGGCAACAGCTAATGTGATAACACAAAATAACGCCAAATATTTAGTTCTAATTATGTGTCAGCATAGTACTGATAGCAATTAACATTTCAATCTTTCTTCTTCTTAGTAAGATTCCCATATTGTTAAATAGCGTTATTACAAATCTCCATTTGCACACGTTTGCCTATACTGTAAGCAGTTTCAGGATAACAACATATATTTCTGCCTTTAAAGGGATTTCCCAGTGAGATTTCTTTCTTCCTTACAAAAGACCTAACATCAGGATACCTGATACAGTCATATTTGACAAACAGTAGCTAAGTTAGCCGTCTCTCAGCCAGGGGGTAGTGAGGATGGGCCACGGGTTCACCTGTGCAAAGGTGACAGGAGCAGCAAGAAGCCAGGTGGCTGAAGTGAGTGCAGTCTAGACTAGATGGCCTGAATGCTCCAGGGTGTCAACTTAATTTGGCAGGCAATGGGGTTGTTAATCAGTAACGAAATTAAATTTCTATTATAGGAAGAAAAACTAACAGCAGGAAGAATGCAAGGAAGTTGCCACTAAAAACAAGTGACTTGGAAAATAAGTGGCATTGTTGGATTATTCAGGAAAAATTGAATACTACACTCACTGACCCTGGTCAGTTTGAGGTGTTCTCAGAAAACACACACATTTCAACCCATTACAAGATCAAGGAACAGTGGCCATCCATCCCCCAAGTCCTTGGGGTCTTCAGGTTGTTCTGAAGCCATCTATGTCTCAAAGGAAACCTTTTGACTTCAAAAATGGGCATATATATAAACGAAAGCAGTCTAACCATTAAATTTCATACCTATTAAAACCTCCCATATTTTATCTCCAACATTCTCAGAAATACTTGATTTCTTAATACAAAGGTCTGATTTGCAATGATTTTGTAGAAAAAAAGAACCAAAAATTCAAAGCCCCTCCTGTACAAATAGTGAAGTATCATGCTTCATGAATCTCTTAACTCCTGATAAATACGGAGTCAGTAGAGCTGATCTACCTGGTCCTGCTACCTAACAGAGGCCAACCTCAGCTTCTGTTTTTGTTTTGTTGTTTTGAATTATTGCTTTTGCTTTGTTTTGTGTCGCTACTAGGGCTCTAACCTAGGGCCTTCAACCTTCACTAGGCTTTGTTTGCTCCTTCACTAGGCTTTGTTTGCTCAGGGCTGTTGCTCTACCACTTGAGTCATACCTCCACTTCTAACTTTTTGGTAGATAAATGGAGATAAGGGTCACACAACTTTTCTCTCTAGGCTTGCTTTGTTAGCTACTCAAGCATTTAAATTCAGATCTTAGCCTCCTGTGTAGCTAGGACTACAGGTATACAACTCAGCTTCTGAATTCATTATAAAATGAGGAGTTATCAACATTTATTTCCTGCACAGGAGAGCAGGAAATGATTATCTCTCTCCCTCCTTTAGGCTGTTATAGTAAAATGAACACTTGCTAAAACAAACATAGAATATTTCGGAAGGCAGATAAATTAGTACTGGGCTATGTACTGAACTAGAATAACAATCACTGAAAGGCATTGTGATTTTGGATAAAAAACCCTCAGTCATTCTTAAGGGCACAGTAAACCTTCTAGTATTTTTCCATCCCTCTCTTTATACCTTATATCAAGCATACTATAAGAAGTGATTCTTTATCCATATACTTCGAGATGTACCTTTGACTGTATTGTCCGCAGATTAACCAGGTGGACGTCACAAGGCAATGATGATACCAATAGACGGAATTCACTCAGCAGCTCAAAGGTGGGTGAAGAGAACTTCTCTTTTACTACCATTGGAAGGATTGGATGGTTCAGGAATGAGGAAGTTATGTGGCTGAAGAGGGAAGGATAGCTGACTGGGATTTTTTCTTCTTCCTATCAAGCAAAAAAGTGTGAGGTAAATCATTGGTTAACTATTTTATTCTAAAAACAGGAACACAATTATATATGCTATTGGGTATTTATACATTTACACAATACATTATTATTCAATATAATTTAAAAATATTTTAGTCTTTGCTATGGTGTAAACTGATAACATTTCTGGATATGCAAACATCGAATAAATCTATACCAGATTTAGGGGTATACATCTGCTTGATAACACAAAAATTAATTAAATTGATGTCTATGTACAACCATAGCCAATAATGCCTAAGGAGTAAAAGCAGACGTATGAAGAGCTAAGAGAATTTATGTAGAAATATCCTTTGATCACCAGCTACATTTGAAGTGAATTAATTTTTTTTAAATGACTACTTCACGGATATCTCCTGATTTGCTTCTTTTTTGTAATAGAGGACTCTAAAGGCTTGGCTACTTATCTGTGTGAAAAGACAGGATTTTAAAAAGATATGGAGCTTAAAATTCAGAATGTCAGATTAACATTGGACAGAAGCGTGCTAGGAAAAAACAACTAGCATCATGCCAGCGGCTAACAGTAGATGTCATTACAATTCAGACCATGGAGAGAGAGAAAAAGTTAAAGGCAGCAGAGGGACACTGCAGTATTAAGCTACTGACAAAAAAGATTAGGTCTGGAAGAGTTCTATGAAAATGTACGCATTAAATAAAGCATACAAAATAATATTCTCCAACAATACTGTCATTTAATGCAACTTGTAGAATAATGTGAATAGGGAAAGGGAACATTTTCAACAAGATACTTAAATGTGCTCACAGATCAAAGGACTTTTTGATCTAGGTCAGGATTGCTGACAAAACTACTTCTGAGTAATAAAAGATAAAATATTCTAACAGACGGGAAAACATCTGCCTTCCCAGATTCGAGAGGCATTAAGTCCATTCTAGGTCAAGGCACATTCAGAAAAAGTTCTCAAGCTTTGTTTAATGTTCTTGGAGGAATTCCTGGACACTTCAGTGAGTAGATGAGACACTTCTTGACTAATTATCAATACCTGAGAAGCAATCATAGACAGATATACCAACCCTCCAAACAAGATCAGTTCTCTGACCTGAATTCAGCTAGTTCTTTCCTCGATTACCACACAACCTAATAACCTTGGAGCCTTTACAAAACATAGATTCTTGAACATCAACTAGATTATTAGAATCAGGATCTCCAGGGGTGAGTCTCAGGGAATGTAAAAGTTAAAAAACAAACAAAATACGTTTGCAAGCCAAGCCCACGAATCAGCCACATACTGTTCTGTGATTCTGTGCTGGGAACTGCCCGCACACACACATTCTAATACATACGTATCTATACTATAAGTACACACATATACTCTATTCTCATATTTTTATTATATTTATCTATACGTATATAATCTTATAATCTATACTTCATTTATATCTATCTGTGCACGTGCATGTACATGCCTTACTCAGCTACTTTTGGATTAAAGAAACAAGATTCAAATTGAAAGGTGTTCAGACAAAAAGAAACCATGCCATGCATGCAAATTGTTTGAGATTAAAGAAGTGAAACTTGATTGCCCTCTGCAAGAAAAGACAGAAGTTTATATAAGAGTTGCATTTCAGCACCAGTAAGAGTACAATTAACAAGTAAACTGCTGAAGTCTAGCTGGAGTAACCAGGCAAAGTAATCACCTAGGGGTCCCATTTGTACATGTTTACCTACTGCAACAAAGGGCTCCCCACCATATTTAACTGTTGAACTACCAGTATTTGATTAACTGCTAGTAGGTAACCTTCTAAGCCTTTGGAAAAATCCAAAATTGATACAATGTGTGTTTAAGCTCTTAATGGGTTTACTGGCCTTGTAGTTACTGATATTGGTCCTATAAATAGTATTTGGAGTTTAGTTGCCTGGAAGGTTTCAGAGTATGTAAGTCTAGCTTTCTCTCTGCAACTTATTTGACTTTGAAGAGTTTCTAGTACATTGTGATTCAAACTACAAAGAGTTGAGATCTTTCTTACTGAGTTAGAAGATCTTATTCTAGGAATCAGAATTAATTCCAGGCTGCTTGGTTCTCTTTATTAAGCTAACTTGAGCTAACTGATCATCAACAGTTAGAGGCTTTTTCATCTAATTAAAACTTGGTAAATTATTTAAGACAGTGAGAGGTCGTTTCTAGTTATTTTTGTTTACTCAGTTTGATTTGATACATTTATGCCTCTGACCTTTGAGTGGTATTACTTTCCAGAGCCTTATATAAACAATTGGGTTTTTAATCTCATCTTTCTGTTTCTTTTTTCCTCCCTCCCTCCCTTCTTTGTTCTTGTTGGTTGTGGGGCTTGACTCAGGGCCTGGGTGCTATCCCTGAGCTTCTTTGTTCAAGTCTAGTGCTACCACTTTGAGCCACTTCTGGTCTTCTGGAGGTTAACTGGAGATGAGAGTCTCAGGGACTTTCCCACCTGGGCTGGCTTTGAATGTAATCCTCAGATCTCAGCCACCTGAATAGCTAGGATTACAGGTGTGAGCCACTGGTGCCCAGCCTCTTTCTGTTTCTTCTTGTATGGAAAGAACCAGTATCCAGAGGTAAAAATGACAGTTGTACCACTTACACATTTGTAGGATCTCCAAATCTATAATGCCTCTTTTCCCATACCAACCATCACTAGGAAAGGGGTACTAGGAAAGGAGTTACAGTCAAAGAAATAAATCTTGAAGTGATTAGTGCAAATACTTTCCTGTCCCCCTCCCCCTTATTGATCATTAGTGTGACTGCTAGTCAACTTTGTTCCACCAGTGTCCTCCACTGGCATCTCTGTATATCCTAGAGCACTGATTACTCCAAGTCTTTGCTCCTACTGTTTCTCTGCAGAACCCTCTGAGAACAAAACTTAGTCCAAGATTGTTTCCATGAAGCTGACAGATTGAAGGCTTCCCATCAAAACCCTTAACTTTCTAGAGAGCATTTCCATTTGTCCCATCATCAGTACCTTAGTCTTAGTAGAAGCTAAAAACACTGTTCTAGAAAAGTTAAATCAATGTCACTAGAAATCAAAAGGTACAAGATACTGACCTAAGAATTTATAGTTGAATAAAAGACAAGAGATCAATATAGGATTATCAAAACATTGGAACACATTTGAATTGGTTATGTTCCAACGAGGTTGTGTGATACATGTCAAGGCATGCATCTCAGACAGTCCTCAAATTCTAGATCCTCCTTCTAAGTATTGTAATTATAGGCATTTTGGGCATTATGCAAGGTGTTTAATATTGGAATCAATAAATGATTTCACTTCTAAGTGAAAGATTCATAGATCTTACATGAATTATTTTATTGCCATAGTTAGCAAAAGTTTTTGCACATTAGTATCAATATAGAGGAAAAAGCACATCTAAGCCAGAAATATTTCCAGGAGGATCAAGAGACAGTAGCTGTCAACACTCAGACAATGATGTGCCTATGCAGTTTTAGCTGTTAAAACTATCTTGCCAATAATTGATTTAAACTGTAAGACTTAAGAAACTTATATGAATCTTGACATCTAAAATGAATATTATTTTTTCCCAAAGAATTCTAAATACTTGAAGAATTCTTTCAATTAGCTGTTTCCATTTCATTCAATCAATTAGTGTTTTATTTATAGAATGCCTATACCAGCAGCAAAAGGCCCTGTGGGAAACTTGGAGATGAAATGGACAAGTTCCTGGAATCTAATAGGAAGAATAAAATATGCATATGGTGATAAAGCAGTGAGTGGAAATTGCAGTACAGTAGCATGATGTTCTGTAACAGCTTGCTCATCTAGGTATTTATGTATCCACTCATATCTATGGTATCTATCTATGATATCTGTCTGTCTGTCTGTCTGTCTGTCTATCTCCTGATTACCTATCAGTGAAGCAGAAATTCATGGTCCAAAGGGAAGAAAAGAATGGATCAGATCATCAAAATGCACAGATTCAAAGGGGATATGATGTAGTCATAAGGAAGATAATTAAGTGAGCACTTATCTCAACTACTATTATGAGTTTTCTGGCAGAGAGGACAAAAAGTCATGTGTGAAAGCACTTTCAGGGAAGAGGGCATGGGAAGAACTTAGAGTTGGGGAAAAAAAAAAAAACAGTAAAAAAATAAAGCAGTGAACCAAAAGCAGAAATGATGAGAGGTATTCAAGATGTTTAGAGGAGAGGCAGGAGTCATATATACCATGATAGGCTCTCAGGCCATTGTATGAATTCTGCCTTTTATTGTGAATGAAAATAATGAGAAGACATATTAAAGGCTAAGCTGAGATTAATAGGGTAGCTGTGGTTTGTAGCAGTAACAACAACAACAACAACAACAACAACAAAAATCCAATCACTCACTCTGTCTACTCAGGTGAACAAGCTTCTGGATACTAGGAGGGGAATAAAATATGTGTATGTTGATTAAGAAATAAGCAGAAATTGCTATATAGTAGGATGGTAGTTCTTCCTATAAAGTGGCAGCTGTGGCAGAAGAATGTGGGGTATATGTACAGGCAGATTTGGGAAATACATGGTATCAGCTTAGATCAGAAAGACATAAATCAAGAAACTCACAGATGTGAAATGTGCAGGTGAAGAGACAGGCAATTGGGATTAACTGTTGTGAGAAAAGGATTGAGGAGGGAAAAATGGCCATCGGGAATGATTCAGACATGGTCCTGGCTTAGAGGGGTGTTTCTGTCAGCCAGTAAGAGAACACTGGGACAAAAAACCCCACCTGTATGGTTAAGGGAGTTCATAAGAGTAATCTGGGATTACATCTAACTTGAGACACACAAACACAAAAGAAAATATCAGGTAGGAACTAGATAGATGGATTTGGAGATCAGAGGTAAAACTGATGTAGGGATATAAATTCGTGGGTTCCATCTGAGTAAAGGTAGCAGGTTGTACAATGAGGGAGACGATATTGACAAGAGATAGCATCTAAAATGAGAAAAGGACAAAGCCAGGGGCCAGGCCTTGAGCATTCCATATTTTATGTCTAAGGAAATAATCAAAGAGATAAAAAATAGCCAGAGAAGTTGAAGAAAAACCAAGTAAGTATGGCACTGGGGAAGCACTGACAGGGCAGTTTCTTAAGAAATGGCTATTTTAAGTGTCAAATGGTACTAGAAAGTTTGGGTAGGTTATGACAGAAGATATCCACTGGAGACTGTCACATGGGCAAGAGCCAGAGAAGAGAGCCAGATGAAACAAACTCTTCATTAGCTCTGAGTAAGAAGTGTTTTCTGCTTTTATTTATTTATTTATTTATTTATTTATTTATTTATTTATTTATTTATTTATTTATTTATTTATTTTGGGTCCGGTTGTGGGGCCTGAACTCTGGGCCTGGGCGCTGTCCCTCAGCTCTTCAGCTCAAGGCTAGCGCTCTACTACTTGAGCCACAGCGCCACTTCCGGCTTTTTGCTTATGTGGTGCTGAGGAATCGAACCCAGGGCCTCATGCATGCAAGGCAAGCACTCTACCACTGGGCCACCTTCCCAGCCCCTCTGCTTTTATTTTTAACAGAAGAACAAAGGCTGCTGAACAGCCAATGAAAAAGATCTCCTAGAGAAGTGTTGGTTTGGATGATGGGGGAAAGGCAAGAAGAGAGGATTGACTATAAAAGGATACGGAGGAAAGTAAAGGGGGTGAATGCCAAGCCATGTGGAGCTACTGGCCTAAGAAAAACGGAGGGTTAAGGGAGGAAAATGGGGAAACAAAGGAGACTTAGTATCTGGAATAGAAAGCTCTCTTTTTTGGCTGTTCTCCCTAAGAAGTAAACAGTGAAGTTACTGCCTAAAAAGGGAAATAATGTAGTGCAGAAAAGAGATGGAGAACAAAGGGGAAGGGCCATTTCCAGGACCATTGATGGAGATGAGCATTAATACATGGAGAACTCTGAAGATCCCTCTGATGACATCTGAGTATTATCAGGTACTCAGGTAAAGTCTGGCTTTTGTCAAACTGTTCAACACTGATGGCTGGACTTTTGCTTACTGGAATAAAAACTGGTTAGACTACAGGTAAGTCAATCAATTTCCAATTAATAAATGTAAGACGAGAATAAGATCACTATTTGTTTTTCCCCAGTAACTGGGTTTTCACTCAGGGCCTCAAACTTGCTCAGGTGACACTCTTACCTTCTTGAGCCAGGCTTCCAACCCAGCTTTTAACTGGTTATTTTGGAAACAGAGTCTGAGGATTTTTCTACCTGGTTTGGCTTCAAATTGCAATCCTCTGGATCTCAGTTTCCTGAGTACTGGGGGTTAAAAATGTGAGCCACCAGTACCTGGCTTCAAACTTTTGAATATATTCTACAATCAAGCTTAATTTTCCAAAGTATGTGACTAAGCTCTACTACATAATTCTTAGTTAGCCCAATTTTTAAAACTTACATCTTTGAAAATAATTTCATTTGAACTGCTTCCTTGACATTTACCTTCATAATGAACAAAAATAAAACATAAAATGACCCAAATGCAGATCCAACACAATATTTACAATTGAAATTTGCTATGAATTTTGAATTGCTGCTCAATCTAATATAAAGATAACGGAATTGGAAATTTATGTAAATAAAATTTTATATAAATAAAAAATATATAAATAAATTTTATATAAATAAAAATTAAGTATAAAGTTGTCACTTCAAATTAAGGTGACAAAGAAAACATCACCAGACCATGCTTGTTATTTTTTCCTACCATATTCACAACACTTCTTTTTTCCAGTAGTATTCGAAATAAGTTGGCTGTAATCTTGTTATCATGGACACCTTGCCCAAGGCCACGGTTATCATCTTGCATGAGTCTTCGATCCATGAAGACTTCAATTTGACCTAACAAACAACAACAGTGAAACTGAGTAGGATTTAATACATATATTCATGAAGGATAATTACAGAGGAAGATACGATATCATCAGCTAGGGCAGGTAGATATGGATACCATGGGTTTTCTTTCTTTGATAATAGCTCAAAGTCACTATGCTAAATTCATAAAACAGGACTGCATTTCTGCTTTCCTTCATTAATGTTTAATCATCTCTGATGAGAAGTTTAAAATGGAACAGGACAGATAGAAACTTAACAGAAACTTTCTCCAAAAAAACCTAACCTGCAGGGCAAATCAAGTTCTCTTGAACTTTTGTTTTGGTAGCAGAGCAGTGCTTAGAATAAAAATGCTGATGGAAGCAATTAGGAATGAATTATACATGAAATAACAAGACACATGTACCTAAGGGGTTTTAAACAAGATTTGTGAATGAAATCCAGACTATTTGATAGGTGACAATTCTGAGGAAGTTGTAGAATTTGGAGACACTTCCTGATACTGTTAACAGTACCTCCAATTGCCCAGCTAGTCCTTTGGCTTACATGGGTCATATTTAATTCCTTCATTTGCTATTCAATAGTTACCATATTTCCTCTGTTTTAGGATCTAAGCTACTGATTAGGTTACATGAGCTAGTAAACTGAAGAAACTAAAACCAACACCAACTATATGTAGGCATTTAAGATTACACTCAATGAAACTTGAAATTAAAAGCTATGCATACTTTAAAAATATATTTATATTATTCATATCTATTAATGTATTAATGATCATTCAGAAGGAAAAATAAACATTAAACCATTTTAGTAACTATTACTCTTGTAATCATACTAACTCTTTTTTTACTTTCTTCTTGATTTAGGTTTCCAAAACATAAAACTATAAGTAAAGAATAGCCGAATTTTTTTGGTTACTATCCCATAGTTCAGCTGACAACTATGTATACGCCCCAGCACTGACTCACTGTTCTCATGCCTATTCACAGTTTATCATTTTATATCTAACAAACATTAGTTCATCAATCTCTAGGTAATTTCTAATTTCTCTCCTGTTTCTAAACATTAATTCATAAAACATGTGACATTTAATAATTTACCAGTTTGTGCTTCATTGTCTTTACTCAATTACTAGGGGTATTTGAAAGCCAGTAGCAAAGGAGAGGAAGATGTCTCACTGCCTGGATCTAGTGACTAGTACCTGTTTAGAGCACAACTTTGAGAAGTTAAAGCCACACTTATATATTAGTGATTCAAGAGTCACTAAGATGGTCTGAAGAATGGTGATTTTTATGTAAGTTAACATCTACAGATTGGGAACTTCATTTAAAGTTATTTAAATTTACAATTACTTAACATTCTGGATATTTCTTCAATAACTGAAAAACTTGGCAACATTGGGCTCCTATCCATATGGCAAAAATTAAACAACACCAAGTAGTGAGCAGCTTTTGCCCTGTCCATGGTAATGTGCTCTCCAGTGTGTCCAAGCCTCAGCCATCTGTGGTGCACACTCAGTATTAGTCTCCTAAGTGTAGGTTCACATGATTTAGTCTAGTGAAGGCCACAACACAAACTGAGAAGAAGCAACTAGTTTGTGTGTGGAAGAGTACAATGGATGTAGATGCCTAGTATAAAAAGTAGTTTTGTGTAAAAAGGATAATATATAAATATATTTTTATATTTTCTGCGCTCACATCTGACTGATCCTTTAGGTATTTTTAGCAATCCTTAGTAGATTAAAAAAATGATAGAATGTATGAAAACCAATTAAAAGAATGTATTTTATAGAATAAAAGTCTCTCAATAGAAAGCTTAACAAAAGTGGATTGATGTTTACTGTCTATATTCTCTTTCTCTGCCTTGCTTTCTCTTTTGGAAGGTACTTCAGCTTCTTTCAGCTGCTTCATTCTCACAACCATATCACTCCTACCTCCTTTCTTCTTTTAGGAGGTAGCACGGTAACAGACTATGTATGGTAATTAGTTTCTGGCACTGGAACAAAATACTCGAGTAAATCAGCTTATAGAAGGAAAGTGGCTCATAGTTTCAGCCCATGGCCACTTGGTTCTTTTTTCATCCTTGTAGCAAGACAGAAATAGCATGGCATAAGGGCATGGCAGAAGAAAGCAGCTTGCTGTATGTCAACCAGAAAGCAGGGGGAAAGGAAGAGACCAGGGACAAAGTATGCCCTTCTGGAGAATGCCTCCAGGGACCTACTTCCTCTAGTCGGGCTCTGCCTGCTAGCTTCCACTAGACTATCTCAACAACGCCATTAAATTATGAGTCCATCAACACATTAATTCACTGGTCAGATCCAACTACTCATCATCCAACTATAATGTCATCAACGCATAAGCCATTTGGGAAGTCATGTCACATCTAAAAGAATGTAAATTTGAGTTACAACTTCATACTTGCAGGCAATCAGAAGTAAGCTCTTGCTGTGGTTTAGATATAAAATGTCTCGGTCCCAAGTCAAGTCAGTGGCAATACTGAGAGTTTACTGAATCACAATGCTGCTAACTTCATCTATGGATTATTCCACTGTTAAGTTCATAGCTGAATGGTCTGGGTTATGGGGGACATATCTAAAAGATCTACCTGTCCCCATACTCCTTCCCTTTCTCTCTTCTTCCCTCCCTTCCTTCCCTGTCTCTCCTTTTTCTTCTGCTTACCAACTACCACCAGAAGAACAGTTCTTGGCCCCCGCCCCCTTACCTATGCTCCCTATATGAGGGTATGCTTAGGGCCTAAAACCTTTGTTGTGACAAAAAACTGACTAACACAGGGAAAGGGAGAAAAATAAGGGAGGGGGGGATAACAAGTTTTAACAAGTTTGACACGAAATATACTTACTACCTTATGTATGTAACTGTAACCTCTCTGTACAGCACTTTGACAATAAAATTTTAAAAAATAGTAACTGTGACATGGTGTCTTAGGTCCCTTCTTATCTGAAGACTGAGGCAATTCCTTTTATGGAGTTATCACAAAACTTTAACTTGATTAATATTCTGATTCTTGAAAGATAGGTAGGTTTTTAACTGGAAAGGCTAATGAACACATTTGGCAAAATGTAGTCATTACATTTTGAAGTGAATTATATTCTTACAGCTGAAACCTTTGAAAGCAAAAGAGAATTTAAAGAACACATACCAGAAGACATACTCGAAACTCCCAAGGACTGAGCAGAGAGCAGTGTCAATCGATGGTCAGCATCCTGGATGTATGCCATTGTGGTCATAGGATAAACATTTGCTTGAAGAGGCAATTTGTCCATGGTCCTTCTAGGTTGAATCTACAAAACCAAGCAATGCCCTTTTTGGAAAATGTGATATTTAAATATATGCGTTTATAAAAGGACTATTTAAAGTACTGAGTCCTCTTCCAAAGATAAAGTGACACCAGTTCTGGTCTTGTTCAAGCAAAGATATCATTTAAAAATTAAACTCTTCTTTAAAACAGTATGAAGGAAACCATGTGGATCTTAGAAAACAATTTTTGAGTAGGAATGCAAGAACTTGTCCAAATTTTAAAAATAGGCATTTCTATTTAAATTCAGAATAAAAATGCCTAACAAAAGTCTTCTGGCTCTCCCATATTTGCATAAAACAAATTATAAAGGTATTAAGTATTCATTTCTCATCCAAATCTAACATACTGCTTTTGTAATGAATGCTAAGCATAATAGCTCTGTATCCCCTTTCAAGAAATATCTCTTATTATTTTTGAATCCATTTTAATAAATATCACAGATCTCCCACCAAATCCTATAATATATTACACATTATAATCAAATGCATTTATATTTAAAAATCACTCAATATTTACTCTTCTTGTTTAGTTTCAATCTAGATAGGTCTAAATTCTAGTTTCTCATGCATGAAATTTTATATTTTAAAAGAGATTGTCTGTCAGTAGCCCAGTTAGTCCGAGTCACAATGACTTAAATTTTAGCCTCAAAAGACTATTGCCAGTGAATCTTCATACCACTTAAAAATGTCATCTCCTCATTTACACTTTCAAAAGTTTAAGATGAAAGTCAGAATGAGGAGAAGTATAGTCATTGTAATAGTTCATGTGCACTGATTGCTCATTAATAGATACTTACTGAGGAATGCCTCATAGATCTAATCTCTAATACTCCCAGCATTCAAGTTATTGGTTGTTATGTTCCCTCCCCTCATTCACGTTCTTATAACCTGTGAATAAGACTTTATGTTAAAATATTCCAATTCAACTACTTAAATTTTCCACTAATCCTATGCCTGGCATTCTTGTAAGAGGGAAATCTAGACATTGAAGGAAAGATAGAGTCTCATACAGGGCCATCAAGTGACCCCAGAGAAAGAAACTTGAGTGGTATGTCTACAGGAATGCCAGGGGGTGTCAGTAAATGCCAGAAAGTAGGAAGAAAAAGGAAGGATACTTTTTTTTTTTTTACTGACTGTGGAGAACAGGCCCTGTGGAGCTCTTAAATTCAGGTATCTGGTCTCCTGAACTGTGAAAGAATGAAGTTCTCTTGTTTTAAGCTACCCAGTTTGTGTGATTTGTATGGTATGGTAGCCCTATGAAATTAATATGTGGGTAAAGAAACAACTGTAAATTGTGGAAGGAAGGAAAGGAGGAAAGAACAAAGATGAGAGGGGAGGGGAACACTGAAAAAATTTTCCATTTCTCCTAATTCTGACCTTCCCATATCTCTTAATTCATATCCTTAAATATTAGATATTTAACTCTGCCATAACTATATTGTTGCTTCCCAGTCCCCACCTATGGGTCTAGATATCTACTTTCACCCAAGTAATCCTAATTTCAAAGCTAAAATAACATGGCTTAAAAATAGATTATGGACTCAAAAATGTATTTTCCCTTTTATTAAAATATTTGATCCCTAAAAAGAAAACATTTTTCAGTCACTCATTTTTACTAAGTTTTCTCATTCATGTATACACCCACACATACAAATAATTGCTTCTGAGAGATGTTAAGAAAGGATTTTATTTTGTACACATGAAAATGAATCACCATAAAGTCAGGATTTCATTTGAAAACCAAATGGCTATAGTAGAATTAACATGTTAATTGGAATGTATGTAGCAATTTCCTGTACTTTGGAATAGGTTTAAATTTAAACTTTTAGAGGAAATCACAGAAAAGAAAACTATCACACTCTTTCCACTTATAGCCACTTGAAAACAGACAAAAAAGAAAGCATATGTTATATAATTATTTCTATTCATAGCCAGGAATTTCCTAAACGCTAATGTATAAAAAACTGCTCCTTTAAAAAAATACTATTATTTCAAAGACACATTGCCCATGCACATACAATTCAAAACACAGAGATTGAGTTAACAATAGAACTAGTACTATTACATTTTGATAGATAATGATCTCAAAAACTTGTAGGAGAGAATTTTCTTACTATTTAAAATTAATGAAAATTTTGATTAAGTATATACCTGCCCATATTTCTAGACAGACCTGTTTCTCTATGTATACATATATGTATGTATAAATGTATTGATAAAGAGAGGAAAAATTGTATAAAATTAAAATTTTCATAAAATTTAAGAGTTCATTATTAGATCATACATTTACTAATATATAAAGAATAAATAAAATATACACAGACTAATTCCTCATGAGGAAAAGGTATCTGTCAATACCCTGATCATGTTTCCTTTCTAGTATATTATATAAATAATAGAACATAGTATTATATAAAAGTAAAACAATATATTAGCATAAAATAATTATACAATAAGGTCAACAAATTTCCCTTTATGAAAAAAAAATAAATTCTGCAAGAAATATTCCTACAATATTTTTTCTAACTTAGGAAACCTGACTGAATATAGAATCTGTGTCTGTTAAAATTTACCTTTAGTTTAGAAATAATTTGCAACATGAGGCATATTTTTTCAAAGAAATCTAAAATCAACTGGCTTATTATGTTATATTAATTCACTAATTCAACCAATCCTTTCTCATTTTACTTATTTTGTGCTGGTTGCGGAGCTTGAACTTTGGGTCCTGGATGCTGTCTCTGAGCTCTTTTTGCTCAAGGCTAGTAACACTACCACTACCACTATCTCTTTGAACCACAGTGCTATTTCTGCTTTTTTATTTTTTTAAGTTGGAGATAAAGAGCCTCACAGACTTTTCTGCCTGAGTTGTCTCTGAACTGCAATCCTCACATCTCAGCCTCCTGAGTAGCTAGGATTACAGTCATGAGCCACCAATGCTCAATTATTTTAAAGAAAATTACCTGGTATCCATTTAGGTCAGTATAAAATCTGTTTTGGTTGTTTATTTTAGAAGAAATTCTCATCACAATCTCACGGTTATGTACATCTCGGATGTCTACAATATTGGAAACTTCCACAGACTGTCCTTCTATTCCTAAAATTAAAAAAAGTACACATTAGTAAAAAGTAATTACTGCCACAATTTTCCTAAATGTAGTGTAGAGAACTCCTTCCAAATTAATATACATTTCCTTGTTTTCTGCTTCTTATCTTTATAATCTCATATATAAAAGTGTTAAAATTTATCTTTCTTCTATTTTAATATTAGAATGTTGGCAGTATTTTTGCAGGGGTATAAATTAATTCAATGGATATAGATGACATGTAACATGTCACTGGCTCTCCAGTGAGTTCTGAGAGGAAGAAGGCCATTAAGTGAGAAGAGGCCAGCTCTCTTTTACAGGATTAGTTCCCCTTCTCACCTGTACCTACTACTCCCTGACAGTGGCACTGAAACCCACCCACCCACCACCCTTTCTTGCTACACTACACATTAAGATCCACTGAAATTTATACTCTATTGATTTAAGAGACATGTGCTGTTACCCACAATCTACTTCTAAAAAAAAGACAGGAGATCGGATGATTTATAGCTGAATCCCATTTTAACATATTGGTTCTAGTAGACTACAATCTAGAGAGCTCCCTAGAAGTGAAATCAATCTCAGCTGAGTTTGGTATCTCTTAGAAGCCTGAGTTATGGAGTAATCCATTCTACTTTTTGCTATATAAGGCAAAGAACAAGTGAAAAATGGCCCAGATTTAGCAAACTTTTTTTTTTCTTTCTGATAAACACCTTAAGTGTTTACTAGTATCTATCTGTCATTCTACCTTAACTGTCTCATCAGGTCCTCAACAAAACCTTGGGTCAATTTCAGATGAGAGGTGTTATGAAAAACCCCAACACACTCAGTCAGATGGAGTGTATGTGAGAGATATTACAGGATCTTCAAAAGAGAACAGTCAGGAAAGAGGTCAAAAGAAGAGACACTACTCTATCCTATTTTATAAAGCTGATGCTCTTGAAGTTACAAGAACTCTGGAAACTTACCTGCAGTTTTACTTCCTTTACCCTCTTTTCCCTCCTTTCCACACAGTTACTGTTACTATTACAAACACAAATTCTTTAAACTAATGAAGTCTGCATAGGGATGGTGAGCATGATTCCCCACTCCTAGGAGTCAAAAGCAATCCCCACAGCTTAGAGAAAGTGACAAATGTTCAAAGAAATTTTTTATCTGTGAGATTTGAGGAAAAGAATTAACAGAGAAAACTTATACAGTCCACGCTCATGGATTCTGTGAAAGACACACTGGAAAATATAAAAATATAAATAATAATACAGAGATAAAGAATACTAAATGAGACACGGTATACATTTATAGCATCAGCAAAATGTTCATAAATTTTTTTCCTAGTACATAGTGCTCTTCTAACTAACCCACCTTAATTGGAGATAACTTTAATTTCTTGTTATATTTGTAAATATTTTATGAATACAATGAGCCTCAAAAGGGGATGGCCTTTTATGGCCACTTCTATGGCCACTCTGAACTATTAATTTGCCTGTTAAATATATGCATATGTTTCCTTCTGAGAGTTATCAGAGGAATTTGTAAAGGCAGATATACCCCAAATATCCCAACCACTATTGGGAAGTTTTAAAAAAAAATCACATAAATCAGATAGTACAACATAATCTGCTATGAACTAGAATATAAATTGTTTTAAAGGCAAATTTTATTTTAATGTGCTTCCATTAAAACAAAAGTGAAATGCATATGGAATTTTAATAGATGAACATCTGTAAATGAACTTAAGATATTCATAACACAAAATGTAGGGGGTGAGATTGTAGCTCATTGGTACAGCTTTGTGTATGCAAGACCTGGGGATAAATTCCCAACACATACAAACAATCAAAACCCCCAAACAAAAAGCAAATGATAATATTCATGTAGCACTAAAGAGCATAGGTGATGACAGGATGTTAACTCTTCCTGGAAGCATTTAGAGGATTGTTGGTAGTCTTTTATCTTTTCTTCTCTCTAGATTGGATATCCTCTCAAGGTTAACAGAACACATGAAATCTTAGCAAGAGGGAGTATCATTAATTTCAATTCATGTCTCTCCAGAAAATATTTACAAAGAACAGCCTCAAGAAAAAATTAATGATTTCACATTCCCCCCCAGCAATGATAAATTATTTCTACTGAGAAAGTCATCTTCCTCAAACTTAATATCATCCTCAGATCATGTTGTGACAAGTCCTCAAGCTCTTTTAAAGCAGCTCATGGCCATTCACAATTTGGCAAGACATTAATTTGGAGTTTTAAAATAAGATGAATGTTACACTACTACAAACCAAATTAAAACCTACCATTGCAATAAAAGGAGTTCCCAAAGAGAAAGCATTTATATTTAGGAACAGTTTGTGTGTGAAAGATAAACAATTGCCAACCTTGTCATTTCCATGTCTAGAATTCCCTAAAGTGTGCCTTTGTCTCAGAAGCCAGCTAGATACCATGGGGCCCAGTGGTCTCCTGGATTGCTCCAGTACAGGAGAGAGAGGGAAGCACTCTCTGAATATGTTACTTTCCAGGCCTGGGTAGCCAAGGCTTTCAAAATCTTTCCAGATTTTTTGTAGTTCTGGGAAGGAAAATGGATCTACATGATTAGCAACCCCCAAAAGATGGTGGAGCTGTGATTAGAATTCAACAATGAGAAAGAAGTGGCCTCTTGTTTCTAATACCTTCCCTCTTGAAACAGAGAGAAAGGACAGTATTTGTTACACAAGCAATGCAAGGTCAAATAGAGACAATTTACAAGTGAAATTTTGTAAAAAGAAATGTTTTTCAGATGCTACTCCTGAGCAAGCTGCTCTGAACATACTGCAGATTCCACTCTCACCCCTGTAATAGGGGGTATTTTTTCACCCTAAGTCTGTTAGCTTCTCATAGACACAGTCCATCCCACACACCATCTTTATGTTACAGTTCTTAGCATCTTGGGCACATGGTAAATGATTAATCACTGTTAAACAGAAGAAGCTAGGATATAAACACCTGTTCTTCATCACACAGAAGTTAGATGATATGAGAGGATAAAGTTTAAGCATCAGGGAAAATGAAGAGAAAGGAGTTTTACTTGTGAACAGATGAATGTTGGAATGTAAGCTCAGGGATAGGGAATTATATCTTATTGAGCTCCCAGCATGAAGCAGGTAAAGCATAAATGTCAGCTTATAAAAGGATGACAGCTATGAGGGCCTGGTAGTGACTAACAGTCACTGATACTGACTGTGTATCAGATGCTCATTGCATATTATATATAATAACTCATTCAGTTGTGACATTGTCAGAAGGCTGGCAGCACCAGGGCTAAGCCTTTCAAACACCATACCTAATCGGCAGACCAACAACTGAAGAAAGTTGAGTTTACCTTGAAATCAAGGTCTGGGAGAAGCCCTGCAGTAACACTGATCTATAGAATTTAGGGGGGTAAAGGGATTAGAAGAGAAAGAAGACAGAGAGAAAGACAGAGAGGAGAGAGACACAAAGATACTGACAGAACTACTCAACTGAGTAAAATTGAATTAAGGGACACAGTTTGCCTGCACCAAAAACCTCTTCAGAACAACCAAAAACTTTAGTTATAAATGACAGGCTCACATTAGAAGCTAAGAAAAAAAAAGTAAAGACATGTGCTCTATTACATAGTACATCCTCCCCCTGAATCTAGCTGAGTTGAGCCCAGTTGTGAGAACAGGAAGCATGCATCAGCGTGTCTGCTGCTTCCTGTTGCTAAGAATCAAGCACAGGAAAACCTGCCAGATGTCCATCAACAGGAAATGAATTGAGAAGTGAGGGATAACAATGCAATGGAAGAATGAGGTAGCTTGTGTGTCCTGGCAAAACCTGATCAACTATGCTGAGAACAGACACAAATACAAAATAATACTCTACAGATACAGGGGTGCCTATGTGCACATATGTGTGCACACACAGTATCGTTTCGCCTGAGGACTATATGGGGACAGACACAGATTCTAGAGAGTCTTCACTGCATGTCTATAATATGTAGAGTTTGGGGGAAAAAAAGAAGTATACACATATACTAAAATTTTTATTTATAAAACTAATTTTAAACACTTTTGAAGACTATTTTATTAGCTATCAGGTAGAAATGAAACCATGTAGGTCAATCTTAAGAAGTTGTATCATATATGCCATAGCTCCATAAGTACAGCATCTTCCATCTGTCAGCTTTGCAGTCACTCTCCAAATGATCCTTGTCTTTTCAGTTTATCCACAGGATGGATGGGACCAAGAGAGCCAGAACAGAAAACCTAGAGGCCATCCTTATCATTCCCATGTCTGACAGATGAGTAGAGGGAACATCTGGGTAAAGTGTAAAGACTCTAAAGAATGTCCATGGAGAGCCTAGGGCCATAGCTCTGAGCAACAAAACCTTTCCTGAATCTTCTGCATCATTTCCACTCCACTACTTACACTCTTCCCCTTGTCAAATGGACCTTTGTACAGTGTATCTGAAACAGCCTAAGTCTGACAGAATCTCAGACTCAGCCTATCCCACTTCACTTTTCTAGATCATCTCAGCATTTTTGAAATGCAAAGTATCTCTTTCTGAAGAATATACTCTTCACAAAAAGGTCAGCATTCTCCTCTCAGCCAACCAGTCAGTGAAAGGAAATAACCAAGGAGAAAAAGCAAGAGAACTTTGCTTATTTTCCAGAAAAAATCCAAGTTCTTCTCAGTGAACCTAAACAGGCCAATAAAATTGCCTGTCTAGGGAAATGAAAAGTGAGTTTTTGAATAAGACCCCAATACTCAGAAAGTAGGAGAAGAATTTTTCAGTTGGCCGTCAGATAAAGAATTAATACTCAGACAATATAATGAGCTCCAAAAATTAAACACCAAAAGAATAAATCAACTGATAGTGAAACTGAACAAATTTTAAAATAAGTACAAATGGTTCAGGGATACTTGAAATGTTTGACATCTTTACATAAAGGAAATGCAAATCAAAATCCCATCAAGATCTCATCTCACCCAGTTAGAATGGTTTTCATCAAGAATGTAAGTAACAATGATGTTGACTTGAACATAAAATTCTCATATACTGTTGGTGGGAATGTAGATGAATGTATATCTGCTATGGTAGAGGGTCCTCAAAAAACTAGGTAGAATTACCACAAATCCTGCGATCCTGCTCTCCAATTCCTGGGTATATATCCAAAGTCAATATATAGTCAAGACACCTGTCTACCATGTTTATCATAGCACTATTTACAATAACCAAAATATGGAATCAGCATAGACGTTCCTTAACTGATAAATAGAAAGCAAATGTAATGCTTTCTCTCACACTATTTCTCTCTTTCTCCCCTCTTTTTATAGTATTATTCAACCATAAAAAATGCAATCACAGCATTTTCAAGAAAATGAGTGGAACAAGAAATCATTATATTAAGTGAAATTAGCCAGATGGAGAAAATAAAATACCATGCTTTCTTTCATATGTAGAATCTGGACCTTACAAATAAAAAACAGGAAGGTCATACAGGTTCTGTTTGTGGGTGAGTACCAGTTGGAAAAGTGGAGGGGTGGAGGTGGGGGAGAGTAAAAGGAAAAAGAAAGCATGAAAGAAATAGAGGATATATACTTATAAGAAAACAGAATGATAAAACATCCCAAACATTGTTCTGAAAAGAGAGGATGGGTTTTGTTCAACTAACTTATGCTAATAAAAATGGGGTGTAAAGAACCCTAAAAAATTAAGTCTTGAAATAAAAGTATTAGTGAAATTTAATGTGGCTATCAAATGATACAAAATAAATCCTAGAAAAATCCACCTAAGAGTCAAAGTTCTGTTTTAGTTGAGTATCCTAAAATACGGGCTTTCTCTGTCAAAATGGTACCCTTTCCCTCCATCTGAGCAGACAGGGTCAGACAAGGAAGCAGAAATAGGACAATAATAGCTGTCACGAAAACAAGGGCTTCTGATTTAGTATACTTACTTTTCCAATATTGGGAGCATTCTGGTTTGTATTTAATTCACAAAAAAATAAAAATACTTTTGTATTATATATTTACTTTTGTGACATGTCTTTGTAAACATTATCCAACTATTCTTGGAGTTGATATTTATGTTTAACACACACTATTCAGCATGTACACTTAACGATTTTCACAAGGATGAACTGAGTAAGCCAACGTGGAAATGTTTGTAAAAAAGCAAATATCATAATTATACATTTAAAAATGTACTTATATGTGAAAGTGTATAAATATTAATGGTAATAATTCCTACAATTGGATGACCTTTTAATCTATGTTGACTTTCTCAACTCATCATTCATTATCAGATGAAATTTATCCTCTGTAAATGGTCACATTGATTATTTCTGAATACAGATTTTACTAAATTCCATTCCAACACTCAGACTTACAAAAATGATACATCACTTTTGTTTTCTGAGTAAAAAAGTCTAGGAACTAGATGAATGACTAGATTAACTACCATGTATTGATCACTTATGGGTTAAGTGCTACTTTGCATACCTTAAACTCTTCATTGAATGAATACTCCTAACGGTGTTAAAGTAAACACATTTTGATCATATGAATTACAATTTGGGGCAAAGAATAGACCAACTAAGTATGGCAACTTGAAGATTTAAGAACTGAAAGATACATGAGAAAACTGAGAAGCTAATTTTTTTTGTGGGTGTTTTTTTTTTAAGCTCTGTTCCCCCACACACACTCCCTCACATATGAAGATAAGAACTGTTTCAAGAACCTTTATGTCATCCTGGTTCAGGGGCCATGCTAAGCTCCTCTGTCATTTCGATTTTAGTTTGTCATTCCGATTTTAGTTTGTATGCTTCAAAAATGAATCATGGAAGTTCTGTTTCAGAGGTAACACAACATTTAATCAAGCAGTTTTAATCTCAAATAGACAGCATAGGTAATAGTAAGATCTAACTAAATAACCTCCTTAGGAAATAAATGAAAGAGCTCAAAACACCAATGATTTCTTGGTATTTTCCCCATGATCCAAGGTTGGGCCGGTCTCACACACAGGCAGGAAGAATCAGGGAATAAAACCACATGGTTGGTCTGCACTAAAGTTTTCCTCAGTGCTCAGTTACTCTGAATAAAGATGTGCAATTCTTTAAGTGCATGAAATGGTAACCTATGTATTTGTTTTATTTTGACTATTTCTGTAGTATCAATAATAATGCTTATAATTCAATCCAGAAAAAGTTAACATTTAGAGCTTTGGGATAAGTTTTTGAAACCTTAGAGTATGTATATGTGTGTGTTAGTGTGTGTGTATATTGTTCCAAAGAAGTAATAAAAGGTTGACCAACACCCTTAAGCATGAAAAAATTAAGTTATGACAAAATTCTGTGGGGAAAAGGGAATAAAAATATGAGTTCAGGAGAAAAATAACAAAGTTCACACTCCTGAATATTGAAGAAAAGCTAGTACAGGCTTTTTAAATGAATGATTTGGTATCAAATTTCTCCCTATGGATATGATTATTTTTTAAATGTCACTATTTGCAATACCAAAATAACAGCCTTTGCAATTATTTAACTGCATACAGAAAAGCTAGATGTCAATTTAAAAATGTATGTAACACAGAGCTCTCCAAATTCTCACAGGAACTAGAGTTTAATCTAACTTACATCCTCCAATGCTTTTTGATTATTTGCCTCCTCTGCCCACTCAAATGACATATCTCTAAGATCTAGCATCTCAAAAACTTCCTTTATCACTTTAACACTTCCTTTATCAAATCCTCTCCAACTACCCTAACCCTCACTGACCATTCTTTCTCTTACAACTGGAGTTTGATTCCTATGGCTCAGTCTTCCACTTAAGTAGACACAACACTTAACTATGTGCCAGGCTATATGTTCAGTTATATTCCACAAAATACCCTGCAAAGTAGACTATCACTGCCACCACTTGAGAATGATGAAATCAAGGTCAGATACAAGGTCAAACAAGGTAAGCCTCAGAGCTAAGAGCAGAGCGTGGAAGGACCCAGAGTTTGAACCATTGCACTTCCCCTGCTTTTTCCCATCCTAGAGCCCTTCATCAGAGTTCAATTCAACACCCATTTGTAGAAGATGACATTCTAAAGAGCTGTGTCTTCAACACAGCAGCTGCTGTCAAACAGACCCCAAGATAACCTCTGAGTCTGAATTTGCGTAACCAGAATGTACTTAAGAGTCCCTTAAAATAACCTTCTCTTCATGTCTGTAGGGAATAATCAGGTTTGACACACAGCTACTTACTTCAATTTTTTAAAGTTCCAATTAACATACACAAAAAAAACCTCCTAAGCAGTCAATTGCACATTATGACATTCCAAAAATGTTTTAATTACCTAAGTCTGCCTAGCCATAACTTACTTAATGCTTTTTAACTCTTAAATAAAACTAAATATGGAAAGTAGCCCTGGAGGAAAAATAGGGCAATTGCAAAGTATTTTAATATTCTCATGAATCTTTTTGTAGAAATAAAAATGATTTCCATGAGGCTCTGGGATATTGTTTACAAATGAGGCTGACTCCATGGATGGAAGATCCAGATTAAAGTATTCTTAGAAGATGCAGTTAGCACAACAGACTTTGTATGACTAAGTTATGAGAACTTTGATGGTAATTTCTTACAGTGGGGGCGTGTGTGTGTGTGTGTGTGTGTGTGTGTGTGTGTGTGTGTGTGTGTGTGTGTACACACACGTGTGTGCGCATGTGCTTTGGTACTGGGGTTTCTAGATACTTCTCAACTTGTTTTTTTCTTTTCATTTACAGTTGGCACTTTGTCATTTAAGCCATACCTCCATTTTGGCTATTTGCTAGTTAACTAGGGAAGAAAGTACCACAGTTTTTAGTCTTCAGACTGGCATTGAACCTCAACCCTCAGATATCAGCCTCTTGAATAGCTAGGATTTCAGGCATGAGCCATCAGTACCTAGTTTCATCTTCTCTGTCTCTGTCTCTCTGTCTCTCTCTCTTTGTTTTTCTCTGTTTTTTTTTCTCTCTTTCAATAGATTAAGAAGCTAAAGATCAGAGGTGTGGTTCAAGTGGTAGTGTGCCTGCCACAAATGACAAAGTCAAGTGAGATGTGAGGCCCTGAGTTCAAACCCTGGTGCTAGCAGAACAAGGAAAGGGAAAAGGAAGGAAAGGAAGAAAGACACAAACTGAGGAATTAAAGGGCAAACCACAGAAGTTTACTCTAGTATTCTTAGGTGACACTAAGAATTTTGGGACTAGCTTCAGATCTCTAATTCACGATATAAAATACCTTATATGATTAATTATATGAATCACTCTGACTCTAAAAATAAAAGTCATGTAATAAATTCACTTAGATTTATATATTCAAAATTCCTCAGAGAAAAGCTAAGCAGTGCTCTTTGATTGCTAACTACACCCATGCAGGGAAATTATTCAATCACTGCAGCCAAAGGAAAGCCTTTCCTCCCATACTTTTTTGATTGCAGTTCATTACATTTTACCTTCAGGCTACTTGCTTTCTTTTAGCAAGATCTATAATATATACTACTTTTATAATATGTTGGTAGAAATAGGACAAAAGCACTGCATTTAAGACATTTCTCCTAAGGTTGAAACAGGGTTTACACACACACAAACTCATTCACTCATAACCACCTGCCTTAGGAAAACACAATCGGAAGATAGGAGGAACTTGAAGCTATATATTGTAATAGATTTGGGTCCTGAACATTTTGTCAGTGAAAATGTACATGATTTATAGGTAACCCATGGCAACCTAATTCTTTAAAGCAGCTGTTGATGACAGAAAACTTTTAGGGCACAGAAGTCTAATCATTACAACTCTAAAGACAAAGATACAGTTAGCAATGTTACATATTGATTGTTTTGTAACTGTGAGGTTTGTACTTTTTGTGAACATGCAATACCAACTATAACACAGGGGGATATGTCAGCTTTTGTTTATCTCATATTCTAGCTTTTAATCTACGATTAACAAAAACATGTAATGTAGCTCACTCAGCGATGTTTCATTATACTGAAAGAGCAATTAATGTCCACTACACCACACCTACCTTATCCTCCTGAAAGTGTAATTTTTCTACATAGCTTTTGCTAAAACATGAAATGTTTCTAAAAGGGTATTTCATTAAGTGACATGTGCTACAAAATGGATTTCTCATTTACCCTGACATAAAGCAAAAAAAAAAAAAAAAAAAATTACTCAGTAGAAAACTCTGAAATTGCTTTTAAAGCTAGTAAACACAGATTTCATATAATTGAATATTTCTAGAAACTTTTTGAATGTGATGTCTGAGTGATAATGAAAAGAAAAACAAAGTATTTTTAAATAGCCTAAATGATACTTTCTTAGAAGCCTTCAACTGCATTTCTAATAATTTATTTTTCAATTCCAGAAAGAATGCAAGTGAGGAAACTTGAGTTAAAAAAAACACCCCCAAAACAGTTGGTTGAACCAAGGCCTCCAAACATAGTTTGTTTCAAAAGCAATAATGGCCAAAAAGCCATTCACATTTCTTCCTATATCAGAAATTTGGTAATAACAACAAGCAGGTTCTATTCATTAATATTTATCCAGTAATTGCACTGGTCAACTGAAAGAGGGTAAAATTAGCATCTGTTCAAAAATAGCAAGTTAAATTTGAGAATACATACTTCTGTAATTTAAGAAATACTAGCTGAATCATTGTACAAAAACATGAAAGCTGCTGGAAGGTTTCTTTGTAACGAAGGCAAAAGGTACTTTTGTCTACATATTTTTTAAAAGCATATTTTTATTATTAAGTGGTTGCACAGAAAGGTTATAATTCAGCATCAGTTTAGGAGTACATGGCATTTTAGTCAATATCATCCCTTTCAACATTCTCCTCCAACCCTTCAAACTCCATCCATCCCTATTGCCTGCATCTTGACTATTTAGAAACATGGTTTATAGGACTACAAAGTTCAGCACATTAATTATTTTTCAGGATTTTCTAGATATAGATGGGTTGTGAACTACACAGTCAAACTCCCAGATTATTCTTTCAAGTAGTAAGAATACTCAGAAACACCTGAAGACCTCACATCTCTGTTAAAAAGGATTTCATTTCAAATCTCCCTGAACCAGGATCCAGACACTATGAATCTTCAGTACATGGTAAAATAGGTCAGATAGAGGTAGGTCAGGAAGATGAGAGAGAAAAAGCAAAATTTCCATCGTGAAAATAAGTATTTTCCCAAAGGAAGATTTATTGAAAGAAGCTCAAATAAAAGTGAAGAAAATGGTTTGGATGGTTTTGGTATCTCATCTCCCAACAACTATTTTCATGTTAGGAAAAAAAGAAAAGAAAAGCTCAGGGCTAGAACTATAAAAAGGTTTATATGTCACTTCACATTTATATATTCTGATTTTAGTTTCAATCCAGGCAACTAGAATAAAAGTCTTCTAGAGAAAACACTCAGTTAATGTCACATGATGGCTATTTATCTGTCATTTCCCACAAACTCCTAAAGCTTCCTGTTTTCAAGCTTCAAAAGTCTATTATTGGAACAAAAATACACAATAGACAAATTTATTCTATCCACTGAGAAATCCAGAGGGAACAGGAAGTCTTCGTGTTTACTTTTGTTTTGTTAGTACCCAATTCAGAAGAATCTCGATTTCTTAACTAATTATATCTTAAAAGTACCTCCTTTACCTAGAGATTAGTCCGCTGGACATTTCAAAAGCTTGTATTTTTACATAAAGTACAAAACTGTATTTTGATATGTAAACATATTTCTTTGGCAATGAATAAATAAGCCATGTACTACTGAGAGAAAAGTGAAAACAGCTAAACACCAAGACTTTATTGGCTACTCCAAGCGCCAAGAATGGATGATGATGAGAGAAAGGGAACGTCTATTGAAAAGGAAATGTCCCTAAAAGCTAAGTTTGGGCACCAGAATACTAAAGCAGAAAAGAGAACCAACCTACAAAGAAAATACACAAAGACAACCTTTAAATGAAAAATAAAAAAAAATGCCAAGCTAGCAAACAGAAATGAGCCACACTGGAGAGGCCAACAGAGGATAACAGAGACAGCATGTGCAACCACTTTGGAAGGGCAAAGAAGTGGAATGTCCATGGACCCAGCTGCTGCTGAAGGGAGAAATAGTAACAATAGTAGAAAGGAAAAAAGGAACAATAGTAACCAGTTCTAATGAGTACAGTTTGTTCGGATAACTAAATAGGCAAGTCAGAATCTATTATTTTCAAATCTGCCTCTGAGGTATAATAGCTGGCTAAGTTATAGCCACAAATATACCTTACACAAATCACCCACTGATGTGAGTTCCAGAGGCCCCGAATAATCTAATAAAAACCCAAGAGATGCGGTGACATTAACAGATGCTATGAAACAAGAGGAAAAGCAACTGAGGAAATACACTTGATTGAGTGGTTACAATTTCAAGATAAGTTGCTTCAGCATTTATTCTAAGGCATAGACAATGTCTAAATACAAATGACAAAAACAAAGGTACCAGACATAGATCAGTACCTGGGCATGTGCTACACTGCACTCAAGGAAGAGCTTTCTTCTGGAAGAAAATAGGGAGAGGGGTCATCATTGTGGCAAAGGGATTGGGGTATGACCAAAGCACAGTACATGCACGTATGGAGCTGTCATAATGAAACCTGTCACCATGTACAGTTCATGCTAATAAAAACTCTGACATAAAATTAAGATAGGTAATCTCTGTGTGATGTTATATTCTACCCATAAAATGAAATACTTGGTGATACTTAAAAGGAAAATTTTTATAGCTTTCAGGGATAGCTTACAAAAGAGTATAAAGTGATGTTCTAAAGTATTTTTTTCTGCTTTACCAAAGGTTTTGAGAAAGTAAAAAGAAAAAAATATTTTAGAACTATAGACTGTTCTATGAGTAGAAAAGTATTTACAAATGACCTAAAAGTTGTGCGTAGGACATGAAGTTTGTGTTTCAGAATATTATTTTTCCCTATTCCAGAAAACCTTCTATTTATTGATTCAACCTAGTGATCATATTATTCCAACAACATATCGTATCATTACTTAAGAGATCACATGAGAGTCTGCCCATGAGTCTGCCCACACCCAAAATCCCACATAAAGGCAAAACTAATGAAATTTTAAATACAAAGCTAAGTAAAAGCAAAACTAGAGTTAGACATGTGAAGTCAGGAAGTGTAAGCTTATAAAGCAAAGCCTTGAATATAGCCTTTACTTCCCATAAGTGTTTGTCGAAAGACTCTGTCATTAGATGGTGAAATTTTTTTATTTTCTACCCATACCAAGCGATACTCACAAGACAGTATGTTGGAAATGAAGTTCACAACTTGGAGGAAGGGGGTACTGGGGAGGAGGGAAAGTAGGAGAAAAAACGAGGGAGGGAGTAACAATATTCAACAAGAAATGTACTCACTACCTTACATACGTAAGTGTACATCACTTTGTACAATAAAATTAAGAAAAAAGAGGCAAGGAAAAAATTTTCCCTTTACCACTTTTTTCAACCTAACGAATAACAAAGATAATTTAAAGTGGCATTTTTATAAGGAACTTTTCTAAAAGAATTGGTAACCTGGTAAATGTCCTGGTTACCAGAATTAAATTAGCAGTTAGTAAAGTATTCTATCCTAAGAAAAATGAATTAAAAATCAACCAACATAACTGTAAGTGTGACTATTTGGGACTCATTGTTTAAACCTAGATCTCATGAAAGAACAAGTCAGAAAAGGATCAAAAGCTGTTTTCTATTACGCTGTTCAATACCCTCTAAAAGTTATAAACAATTAATTAAACAACTATACCAAAGAGCTGTAAACAAACAAAACTACATTCAAACATTAAAAAAATATATTCCTATGATATATGCTATTGTAATGCATTCTACATTTAAGGAGGCACGTGTGCACGTGCATACACGTGTATGTGCAAGCACGTGTATGTGCAAGCATCTCATACTCAGTAATCCACTAACTGAAATCCATGTTATAACAGTATTCTAGTTTATAAAACAATATAAAATACTGGATTATTGCTCAGGCCTTCTAGGCTTCTTAGTTAACAATCTCAGGACTAAGAGGAAGAAGACATGCATACATGTTTATGTTTTTGAAGGGAATGCAAATTTTTGTCATTTTTATTATTAAAGGTTAAGTCCTATGTTTGAGATCATATTACAATTAAGAAGTTCAGAAAAAAGAAATCATGTATATAAGCCAACTGCCACTTTTAATGTGTTAAAAATGACACAAGGAAAGCAATAATTGAAAAACGAGTTTATGAAATGTTTGACTACCGTGTCTGTTTGCTTACCTTGTACATTGTAGAGTCGAACTGTATGAGCAACATGGTCAAAATAGCAAGTCAGCTCCGAGTAGATCATTCCATATGTTACTCTGACCAAGGGTGGGTGTAGGGAAACATACGGCTGAGGAGGAAATCAGAATTTTAGGAAAAACATCTTGGCTTCTAAAACTTTTACAGAATTGAAAAATGAAATCACTTAGAAGCCATTGGTTTAGGTATCACTATTTATAACCTAAATTAATGAAAACATGGGAAATAAAGCACATAACTTTTATGACTGGAAAGATTTAAACCACTGGTGAAGAATTGTGATAATTAAATAATAAATAATTAAATTAAGTAATTAAATATTAGCTTAACAATAGCATGAAAAGCTAGGCTTACAATAATAACTTACCCAGTGTAAGTAATTTCAGAATTGTCTAATCTTATTCCAAACCTACCTCTTTGGCTAAAGAAAAGTATTCTGTCATGAATTAAAAAGAAAAAAAAAGAAAAGTATTCTGAAGTTAATAAAGCATGTGACAGTTTGTAATGTTCTTATAACTAATTAACATATAGCTAGAAAGTGGGGAGCGATAACTGAGACCTGAGAAAGTCATTTCTAGGCTCCTGTTCTGAGCCATCAACTTCTTTCCCTTAGTAAACTAAGGATAATTCTTTTTATCCTACTGACATTATAGATACTAAATACTTCTATGAATGCATAATACCCATAACATAACTACCTTTTCTATTCAGTATAAGATGCCTGTCCAATGGTAAAAGCTGGCAAGAGAAATACATTGAAACAGCTTATACTTAGGAACCACTGCTTATCCTAGGATGGCTCCTGTGAACTGTGGTCTACGCCAAATTCTTACTGACACATATACACATACATATATGTATATATATACATATATGTATGTGTATATAAAACACTATAAAACAACCTAAAAATTGTTAGTTTTAGTGTGAACTACACAGTTTCAAATCAATCTCTTGATTTTGGTTAACAGGCTTTCCTAAATTATAAAACAAGTTACTTTTTCTCAGGAATACCTAGGCAACAAAACCTTAAGGCAAACTGTTATTTAATTTTTTTCTTTATTGAGATTAAGTAATTACATGAATTTCACAGTATGGTGGCATAGTGATACTTAGCCATAGTCACCAACACATTTTAATCTTCACAATCCTAATTGTCATTGTCTTGATCCACAAAGTTTATGAACTCTACAGACTTTAACAATAAAATGATTTCTTCCAAACCGGGCGATTGGTCCATTTCTTTCCTTTTGCTTAGTGTCAGCCGTTTCCTCTTTCTCTCTCATTCCCTCCCTTCCCATTACCACTCTAGAGCTGCTTAGTTCCCTTTCATCAATGTCTAGTGAAGCTGATGGGCCCCTCTGCTGTATTTTTTCACCCATTTTCTTCTAGTTCTGTGTCCCCCTCCTAGCTTCCCTCTGATGTAAGGCAAACATTTTTTTAAATATTTAAAGCCAAAAAAAGTATTCAAGCAAAAAATTTCTGTTTAAAGAAATGCAAATCAAAACAACATTGAGATATCACCTCACTCCAGTTAGAACAGCAAAATTCAAGAACTCTAACAACAACAGATGCTGGAGGGGATGTGGACAGAAAGGAACCTTACTTCATTGTTGGTGGGAATGTAAACTTGTTCAACCACTTTGGAAAGCAATATGGAGGTTCCTCAAAAGACTTCACATAGAACTCCCCTATGACCCAGCAATCCCACTTTTGGGCATTTACCCAAATGTTTACAAACAAGACCACACTAAAGCTACCAGCACAACTATGTTTACTGCAGCATTATTTACCATAGCTAAGATATGGAACCAACCCAGATGCCCCTCAGTAGATGAATGGATCAAGAAAATGTGGTATATATACACAATGGAATTCTATGCCTCCATCAGAAAGAATGACATTGCCCCATTTGTTAGGAAATGGAAAAACTTGGAAAAAATTGTATTAAGTGAAGTAAGCCAGGCCCAAAGAAACATAGGTCCCATGGTTTCCCTTATTTGTAATATCTAGTATATGTATGAGTCAAGCGGAAAAGGTCAGATAATGTGATGTTAGGAAAATGAACCCTTAGATGTGTATTTTAATGTTTTTTTCTTTCATGCATGTGTTTCTAACACATTTATAAGATTATCTCTTTGTTGCTTTGTATGTCCCTCCCCCACGGTATAACCCCTGCTTTCACTATATTTGATGTCAGTATAACTTGTGGAGGAGATGGGGAAAAGCAAGTTGTTTAAGGATACAGGTGGACCTGTTGCAACAATGAGAAGTACAAGTTGTCATGTAGAAAACGAACTTTACAACTTTGGTGCGGGGGGGGGGGGGGGAGAATGGGGGGAAGGAGAAGGATTGGGATTTGGGGGGAGGGGGAGGCTGGGAAGGGATGTGAAGGGTAAACAAAGCAGGAGGCTGCAATGCTTGGTAAGAAATGTACGCATTATCCTGCCCATGTAATTGTAACTCCTCTGTACAGTATGTTCACAAATAAAAGTAAATTAAATTAAAAAAAATTTCTTTTTATAAAGAGAAAAAATGCAGAATTGCCTACAAAATATTATAGACTGCTAGAAAAATGAAATAATAAAATTAAATAACACAGACAGGAAATTTTGGAAGATTCATCTGACTGTGTACAAAGAATACTTATAGGTCAATAGTATGCACCAGTAAGACATAAACAAGAAACAAAAGAAATAAGAACAATCAATGTAGAAAAAGTATCATTTCATTAATAATCCCAAAAACTGTATAGAAAATAAAAATTTTAAGTTAACCTACTACTACTACAGGCAACTCTTCTAATAGGGTTAATTCTTAGTGTTTGAAAAACGGCACACTAGAAAGTTACTTAAAAATCCCAAGAGGAAAGGAACATTTATGTAGACTTTCTAGAGAAATAAGCAGTATGTATAAAGAGGCTCTACCAGGATTCAGGCAGTGAATTTCTATAAAGGTTTTCCTTAGGAAATAATCAGAATTACATAAAAAGAAAGCCTATTGCCAGTATCTAACAGTGAAAAATAAGAAGAACACATGTACCTTAGAAAAATAGTAAACACAACATTGAATATTAAAATTATATCCAAGAAACACTATCAGATTGTGAACAGAGATGTATATAAAAAATAAAGCACAAAAATGCAAAGATGAAACTGAGAATTAGAGAATGGATAGACTTTAACTAGAAGATAACAGATATTTTAAAAACACACCAAAATATTAGCAATGGTTTTCATGGGGTTGTTGAAGTTTGTACAACTTACTGCTTTCTTCATAATTTTCTACATTTTCAGAATGTGCCAGAGTTTGCATATACTCACTACCTCTATAGTCAAGGGTGGGAAAATGCTCTATGAAAGTGTTGAAAGTTAAGGAGAAACAGCCAGTAGATGATCCATTTTTTCCACAGACCTAGGTATTATTTTATCTCTTCATACTGTGCTGCACATATATAAAACACTACCAAAGCACCAAGTCTAAAGTCAAACTAGCTTCTTTCCATGGAAAACACTGGTTTAAATAATCCTAACTGAATTGCAAGTTCGACCCTCTGTTGGTTTACCTAACTTTCAAGTGTAAGTATAACACTGGGTAGAAAGGTAGTAACCTGATCCTTAAACAGATCATAAACCCAGGAGATAAACTTGTCAGCGTTACTTACCTGGGGCTTACCATCAGGCAGGAAGAGGTAGGCACCACTTTTGTCTCTTTTATTTGTGGTTCCATACCAGAAAAATTGCACTCTTATTTCATGGTCTTTCCCATCATCTTTGGTTCTCATTCTCTAAGAAAAAAAGTTAAAGCAATTCACTATTGAAATGCTGTATTATATCTGATTCTATGTATATATCAATTAAACCTCAGGAGAAACTGACATATGGTAATGTTTGCCTCTCAGGTTTAAAATTCTTGGTTGAACATTATAATTGTCCATCTAGTCTCAGGTTTTAAAACCTTCACTACAACTGTACCCACGTGGGTCCATGCCTATTCAGGAGACTGAGATCTGAGGATCTCAATCCACAGCCAGATGGGGCAGACAAATCTGACTCTTATTAATTCAACAAAAATTTGGAAGTGGAGGTGTGGTTCAAGTGGTACAGTGCCATCCTTGAGCCAAGAAAGATAACCAAGAGGTCAGGGTCTTGAGTTCAAACCCCCAACCTGGCACAAAAGAAAAACAGCTTCTATCAAAGGCACAAAACTTTCTGTACCAGAAGATTTATTTTTTATTTCAATATTCCTCAGCCAATATGTTTTAAAAGTATAATAAACTTGAATTTAAAATTAAAATTTTAAAAATTAAAGTGATTTGCCAGCATGTGCAGCTCAAGTGGTGCAATTGCCTATGTAGGACTAGTTCAAGGTTTTGAATTCAAAACCCCTAGTGTCACCAAACACAAAGGAATAAATAACTAGAAAGTGATATGTTAAGTAAACATTCAACTTATTATTAGATTTAATGGGCATTTTATGCTGTCAAACTATGTTTTCAAAGTTCTCGAACACATTTGCAGCTTTCCTAATTATTTAATGGAGTAACAGCACTGCCCGGAAACTGGCAGTACCACAAGATCAGGCTTGTGGTCGAAGTGCCTCTCTAGAGGCACCAATAATTGCATGCTATCCTCCTCACCGAAGTATTTGGTGCAGCCTAAAGTAAGAAGACTTTCTTTTCCTTTCACTGAAATCAGCACATGTAGTAACTGTAACAATAAATTTCTATAAATTTCAGAACATACCTTCATCAGCCCATATCCATCAAACCAGAGTGCAATGAAGAAATTCTCTAGACTGATAGACTCCATAGCATTTGCCATATTCTTTAGGTTGAAAATTCCATTTTCTTTTACATCAGCATTATATATGACATAATCGGCCAAATGTGAATTTGTACTTTTAGATTGTAAAATCTTATATACTTTCAGTCCCAGTGGTGGGGTATGTGCTAGAAAAGAAATCTTTAAGAGACAGGGAAGGAAATTTTAAGAGAAAAATAGAATCTACACAAAGTTAATTTATTTACTGTTGGTTAAAAGCAATGTGCTACTGTGTGTGTTTTTTTTAATGAGGATGCTATAGTATTCTATAAGTAGTTGATAAGTTATGGATGTAACATCACATCACAATTTCTTCAGGAAATCCAACCACTGCAACTCATCAGAGACACCGTTTCACTAGCAATTATATGCTCAGTCTGCTATAACTGTTCTCAATATATGACCAGATGAAGGCTAAGTTTAATGCTTTCTGCATGGAATGCTTTCTTTCTTTAAATTATTATTATTATTATTATTTTATTTGTTGGTTGTGAGGCTTGAACTTTGGGCCTGGGTACTGTCCCTTAGCTCTTCAGCTCAATGTGAGTGCTCTACCACTTGAGCCACAGCTCCACTTCTGATTTTCTGGTGATTAATTGGAGGTAAGAGTCTCATGGACTTTCATTGCTTGGGCTGGCTCTGAACCACAATCCTCAGATCTCAGCCTCCTGAGTAGCTAGGATTACAGGTGTGAACTATCAGCGCCCAGCTATATTATTATTTTAATATTGAAATCGCCAATGTAATTACATAACTATCACAGCTATTAGTTCTGTCAGCACCAAGCATCCGATGTAGCAAGTTTGGTAGACAGGGAGCAAGGTGTAGCAGACACCATGTCTGTCTTCCTGGAGTTACTCCATTTTCTAAAAGGCAGGTAGCCTGTAATATCTGATCAAGTTATTCTATACTTTTCCATTCTATCTCCAGAAATGTTCACAGCTCAGTGAGTCACCAATGGCTTTTTTTTTTTTAAAGAAAATACTTATTACCTTCAAGTAGTTACACAAAGTAAACAAAGTGGTTTATGAATGCAGTGTGTCTTGATCAATTGTCACCCCTTTCAACATTCTTACCTAACCCTCCCAACCACTCCTTTCTTCACTTTTCTTAATTTTGTAGGATACATATTGAACTTTACTTGGTCATTTAAAAAAGCTTTTTATGTATACAATGCTCTTGATCTGTGTCACGCCTTCAACATTTTCCCCCTTCAACATTTTCCCCCATCTTAGATCCACCCCTTCCCTTATTTTTTTTCATTTTGTGGTGTATACAATTTTTGACAAATAGAAATAACTCCATTTTAGAATTTGTCCTTGTTTATGGCTGTGTCTTTAGAAGTAGAGATTTAAACTCTATAGCGTTTAATCTCAGTTTAACTTTGCTTTTTCTAAGAAAATTTCACACACAGACACACACATACACACAACCCTTTAAATTGAGTCTAGAGTTTTCAGACATATCTCAGAAAAAAACCCAAAACACCTTAACTATACCCTAGAAAGGCATTCTTCCATGCTATTTTTATCACCTTTACAATGGAACGAAAATTATTAAGGAGGGTAATATATCAATTTTTATAATCATCATTATCATTAAGTTGTATCAGACCAAAAATTTAGTAATAATAATAATAACCATCATCATCATAGTAATAATAATAACTAAGGAGGCTAAGATCTGAGGATTGTGGTTCAAAGCCAGTCTAGGCAAGAAAGCCCATGAGACTTTTATCTCTAATTAACTGTCAAAAAAAAAAAAAGCCCCAAGTGGAACTATGGCTCAAATGGTATAGAATATTAGCCTTGAGCACCAAAGCTCGGGGAGTACACCGACCTCTGAGTTCAACCTGCAAGACTAGCACAAAAAAATGAAAAATAATTACTTCATTACCTCATAATCTCACTAGTATATATATTTAGAAGGGCATATAAGATACATAATATACTAACAACATGTTACCTGCTAACAGCATATAATATATTAATAATGGCATTAACATTTTAATATGGGATCTATTTTTTCCTCTAGTATCATTTAAATACCCAGTTCATCTTCTCTGGTATTTAAATTTTTCACTTTTCATATTCCAACAGGACTGCTCAAGGGGCCTATCCTGAGGCTAATTATAAAAGTACAAGCTAGCTGGTTGGGTGGCTCACGCTAGTAATCCTAGTTACTCAGGAGGCTGAGATCTGAGGATCCAGCCCGGGCAGGATAGTCTGTGAGAATCTTATCTCCAATAAACCACCAGAAAACTGGAAGTGGTGCTGTGGCTCAAGTGGTAGGGCGCTAGCCTTGAGCTGAAGAGCTGAGGGATAGCACCCAGGCCCAGAGTTCAAGCCCCACAACTGATGAAAAAAAAAAAAAAGTACAAACTGTATACTGTGGTTATGTCCTTTTGCAATCATATGTTTTTCCGGCCACAACATACCTTGTAGGCTGTTTGTGAGATAGTGTGTGCATCATTCCAAACAGCACTGACTTGAGCCTCTATAGGCTGTCCTGAGTAAGACAGCACTTGTACAGTGGGAGAATTCACATAGACAGAAACCACTGACTTCCGCTCTTGCTCTAAAGGATTGTAGACCACAAGGTACCTGCAAAAAAAAAAAAAAAAAAAGTAATTGTCAAATACTGGGATCTCAAAATATTTTTCTTTCACATATTTCCTAAGACCTCAGTTCACAGTCATTGAGCCAATGTGTAGAGAAGAGTGACACAGAACTCTTGTCAGAACTGACAGAGGACCGGTAATTTCCTCACAACAAATACCACAGAGCACAAAGGGCAATGAAATAATGCTTCGAAGTGCTTTCTGGAGAATAAAAACTGTTTCAAATGGAAGACATTAATAGACTTGTAATGAAGCTCTTTCATATCCCAGAAATGACATCTAAGTATGGTTTTAATCATCTGTCTAAATGGACTACCACTTTGCACCTAATACCCTGATCCTTGCAGAATTTCAGTAAAGCAAAAAAAAAAAAAAACAAAAAAAACCCAAAAAAACCCCCAAACAACAACAACAAAAAACCCATAAATTGTCTATCTGTTAGCTACAATTCCTCCCATTTAAAAAAAAATATTTTAAACCACCCAACACAGAAAATCATATGGCTGTATGTGAAAATTTGAAAATTTTCTTAATTCACATGTATATTTTATATACAGGGGTCCTTTCCTACTCCAGAAACCTGGATCTGGAAAAAAGACTATTTGAAGTGAATCTACTTAGAATAAGGGCCAACATTTTATGATAAATATTGCTGTAGAAAGGACTTGACAGTGGCTTAAGAGAAAGAGGAAAAATAAAACTTTTAATACAAGTTCTGGCAATATTTGCCACTATGTACAATCCTTAGAATAAATTTTAAAAAAAAGAATGAACTGAGAATTTTAGCAAGTGTTTTTCCACCATTTTGAATTAGCATATTATGACATCCTCATTTCAGAATTAATTTTTACAGGGTACTTGTAAGCATAACCATTTATAAAAGATACTTAAGATCTTATTTTTCCTATAGGCCTCTCTCAAATCTCTGAGCGTCTAATCACTCTCCATTAAGCATCCATGACGTTGTATTAGGAGAAACTTTCTACACATCAGGAGACAAAACTCATGAAAAATGCATGGTTTGCCTGATTTATGATTTTACATTAAAATTAATTTGCATCATATTATATACAAATAAATCAGGACACTTCAAAGAAGAAATATTACTCACTGATTCACTAGTGAGTTTTATATGATCTGAAATATTTGTTTTCATAGACAAATTCGTAACTGTAGAAACACAGACTGAATAGTTAGATAATAACCACTTTTCCCCCAGGACATATGCACTACAAAGAGTAAAAGCAAGCTAGCACATGTTTATCATAACACATTAGAAAGATTACTAATGTTCTTTCTTCCTCAATGTGTTTCCTACACATTTTTGCTTTTATCTACATTATAAGCCATTTGTTAAGAAATCAAATAAATATCTACAGTGACCAAGTGAGGAAAGGAAAAAAGAACAGAGAAAAAGGAAGAGGACTTAGCACAAAAATCTAAAATGTTTCACCTGTAAATTTCTTACCAGGAGAAGCAGTTATGGTTCAAATAATATGCTATGATACCACCTTGACAATATAACCAAGGAATGTCTCTAATCCTATTAGACTTACACTTCTATGCATTAAGACAAGAAGACTTGTCCTTTTCATCACCTGTGTTCATTGATATTCTACATACATAAAAAGAAGCAAGCCTCTTAGTCACAAATCCACAAAGAACTCTACACCTCCTTCCACTAGAGTACCACAGAAACCATTCTCAAGGAAAAAAGTTGTTTCCCACTCAAGAGGAGTGCTGAACATACATCTCTGGTGTTCTTGCCCACATATCTGCACCCTTCTAATGCACCTTGCTAGAGATTCACTTGACTCTTCTCCATCACAAACACAACTGGAGAATCATAACTGCTAAGATTCAGTGTTATGTTTTCTAATGTTAGATTTTCTAATGCAAACAGAGGAAGAACAGCTGATAGTCACTCCATCTGTGCCAAAGATGTTTAGACCAGAACCTCCTAAAGAATGATTTGTTTCACTGAAACCCATGGTCCTAGATACTTACAAAGCTAGTTAATATGAAAATCTCTAAACACACTCCTAATTCTGCAGAAGTCTGCAGGCATTCTCAGGCACCAATATCACAGACGTCCCAGAATATCTGCTGAGTGGTTCATCAGATGCTCCACTGCAGAGAAGGTCATGAAGGCTGTGATAAAATGAAATGTGCCCATACACAACTACTATGTGATAAGAATCCAGAACATTCCTTCCTATGGAAAATATAAAGAATGACTCACACTTAATGTGAATGATAGTTTTAATCATACATTTGGTTTTGTACCATATTAAACCACTTTTTAAAGTAAGTTGTAAACTAGATTCTGCTTGTTTCACTTAAATAGCTAATTAGTATTTGACCATAATAAATTTCTATTGTACTAAATGATTATGTAATATCATGCCAAGAATGTGTAGGGTATGAGTATAATGCTACACTAAGGAAATAATTTTTAATGTAGAGAGTTCCAGTATGCTCAAATACACAGTACAAATTTATATAACAAAAATTTATATGACACATATACAAGCTCTTATCTATGTACAATTTAAGAGTACTGAGAAAACATAATTATAAATTAATTTCTATTAGAAATAAGCAAATTTTCATTAATCAGCTAAATTTCATTGTCATTCTCAGGTTTGATAGTCAGACACTTATTTTTGGGCCAATAACCTAAACATGAGTTAAGACTTTCAGTTATAAATGAAATCAACAACTTTCAATATCATATACAACTTTCATTCACTTACTGAAAATTGATAACATTTGATCTACACTAACCAAGAAAATTAATGATGCTCTAAAAATGGAGATTAATTTCTATTTTATCTAAGAAGTAATGTCAGAGAAAAACTCAGAGAATTTTGAGATTTTTTCCCCCCTCTAATTTCTTACACATTAGCAATAACTTTTTAGCTATTATCTGTCATCAAGCCTTATGAATCCCTAGTCTTCAATGTGACACCAGACCCTGACAACTTGAGGTGATAGACAATTAATTCTATATATACAAAGAACAATTCTCATGTCATGAGGAAAGAACACTCATTTGTTATCTGCCAATCAAACTTCTAGACAGAAGGTGATGTACTATGGCTTCGAGAAAAATGAATGAAGAAAAATGGAAGGACGTCTACATGCTCAAGTCAAAGTGGTAATTACTTTATGGAAGAACTGCACTTTCATGGGAAGTGTAGTTCTGTCCTTGAAGAGTCTATCAAGGACGAGTGTATTCAGAATCCCTCCCATCTTTCACAGAGGGAACTCACACCAGGTTAAGAAAGAAAACTATGACAATCTCAAGTCTCTTCTTTGAGGCAAATCTAATAGGATCTACAAAAGCTGTGAACAAGTCTAAGTGCACACAGGCTTTCTGATGGACAAGGTGGAAGAAGAGTGCATTGATCAGTGTTTCATGTAAGTTTGAGATAGCCTTTGGACTAGATGGCCAACATAGGAAGCACAGCCTCATCCTTCTAAAAAGGAAACTGGTTCTACAAGCTGAGTATTGAGGATCCAGCCAGCTATGGCATTGCCTTTATCCTGCTTTCAGGGAAACTGGTTCTTCTTGTTAGTTTAGGTCCAGCTGAAACTACCACAACAAGGCTTAGAAGTCAGTCTTAATCAAGAGCCATCTTCTTAACCACATCACTCACAGCCAATTCTATAAGGATCTTTTTGACAGATGGAATTTCCTGTAGAGATTTCCTTAATTTCAAATAGCCATGAAAAACCGTCTCCTCAGCAATACCAAAGATTCCTGCACAGCTTCTCTCCTCAGGAAGCTCCAGGTGAACAAAAAGCTATTTACATTTCATGTGTGTTATATTTGCGAGAGACAACTTACAAATGCAAACAGAAAAGAAAAAAAATCTTCCAAAAATACTACAAAGTTTGTCTATGACCTCACTCCATTTAGAAAGCAAAAACAAAATGTGAGGAAAGATTTTAAAAACACCACCTATTTCTATGTCTATATAAAAAAGATAGAAAAGAAACGTTTTCCCCAGGTGCCGGTGGCTCATGCCTTTAATTCTAGCTACTCAGGAGGCTGAGATCTGAGCATCATCATTCAAAGCCAGCCTGGGCAGGAAAGTCCATGAGACTCTTACCTCCAATTAACTACCAAAAAAAGCCAATTAACTATCAAAAAGCCAGAAGTGGGGCTGTGGTTCAAGTGGCAGTCTTGCATGAAAAAGCTTAGGGACAGTGCCCAAGCTCTAAGTTCAAGCCCCAGGAACAGCATACACAAAAAATATTTTTAAGTCCTCTGTTAGCACAGTTTAAAAACCAATCAAGTAAGCAGAAAGTTCTATGAAAATAATTGTGACTTAATGTGCCTCTCACAGTACCTGGCATAGTCACATTCAATAAATATCTGATGAGTGACTACTGCAGAAAAACTGCATTAGGAGAATCATTTTGAAATAATATCAGTAAGTTTGGGGCTTTACAGTTGTATCAGAGCAGTTTTCACTTTGATTATTTTCATTTCTCCAAAAAACGCAGGTCAGGTATGTAACAATGGAGGAAATGACAGATCCAAGGACACAAAGAATGTAAAGAACAAAGGGAAGGTAGAGCTTATTCTGTCTGATTCTTAATCAGTAACAGCATACTGAAGATTCATTTCAGCCTGGCACTGATAGTTAGGTCACCTGCAATCCTACATACTTGAAGAGTCAGAGATCAGAATGATCATGGTTGGAGAGAAGCCCAGGTGAAGAAGCTCACAGGACCCTAGCACAAGCAATAGCTAGAGCATAGTGGTGTGTGCCTGTCACCACAACTATAAAAGAGAAGGGATAAGAAGGACTGTGATTGGAGTCCAGCACACGCAACACTCTTCACAAGATTCCATCTCAACAGAAGAAGCTTGACATGATGGTGTGAGACTGCTATTGTTGCTATGATAGGAAGCATAAAAATAAGCAGAATACAAAGGGCTGCAGGCATGGCTCAAGCAGTAAAGCACTCACCTAGCAAGCATGAGACCCTGAATTAAAAAAATATATATATATAATAGATAGATAGATAGATAGATAGATAGATAGATAGATAGATAGATAGATAGATCAAGTTCAGATTTAAAAAAAGCTGAACAATATAGAAAAGCGTATCAGTGGCATGGACACCCACTGTAAAAAGGCAATATGTAAAATAAGCTGTCTACATATGGAAGAAAAGTGGCACAATATATATATTCGAATATCTAAGAATTTTTTAAATAAATACAGCAATCAATCCACAGATAAAAAGAAAATTTGAGCCCCCAAAAAGGATAAAATACATTGGGATGTATCGTGTGAAATCCTCTTAATTCTTCACTTGGATCAGAGGTACTAATTTAAAAATTCAATCCAAAAGAAGGCAAGATAAAACTATCCAAAATACATTGGCTAGCTAACTCACATAATGAATTGAGAGGAAATGCTGGCTAATAATAGTAATAGTCACAAATACTTAAAATATCCTAAATCTAAGAAAATATTATATTATTAGATAGAAAATAATATTCTGGATTATATAGAAACAATAAAGTATGAAATATATAAAATTCTGAACAAATGCTTAAAAACTGTTCATTGAAACTTCTAGATACTGGCATTACTAGTAGATATTCTCCATTTCCTTTTTATACTTCTTGACATATAATCCTGTTTAAAAAAGTATTTAAAAATAAATAGTAGGAAAAGTAATAGAATCAACTTCTCAAAAGGGGAAGGAGGGAATATAGCCAGGCAAAGGTGGGCATGGACATCCATGCCCACTGGTACAAGATCAATGGCACAAAATGTGAAAAAAAAAAAGATGCTATGTCCAGTAACCCTAGATTCTATTTAGTAAAATGTATCTTTGAAATGTCAATGTTTAAAACTAAAAAGCGAGGCAAATCCAAAGTTACAATGGGATCTGAACTGTCTTTAAGTCATGACATAAAACTTAAGACTTCTTTATGCAGGTGATGGGGAATAACCAGAAGGTTTAATGTGCTCGAATTTTCATTTTCAACACCTAATCTTAGTTGTCAGGAGAAAGAAGGATTTCGGGGTGATATTCAACGCAGGAAAACTATGTAGATAGCTTCAACAGTTCAAGTAGGAAAGGTAAAGACTGATAAAAAGGGGAACAAATTTGTTCAGTAGGATGTACTTGGATTTCCTGAAGAAGGCAGACTCTCCTATAGGAGAGTATGTTGGTACAATTAACCAAATTAAACACAGGTATGTTGGTACAATTAACCAAATTAAACACACAGGGGAAAAAGGTTCTAAGGGTGCTAATCCAGGTATAGAATTCCTGAAACCTAATGTTTGAGGAAGCTTCACATAGATTGGTCCTTCTGCTCCTAAATTAATCTGGAACTGAGAACCCACTCCATGGGAAATAAAAAATCAGCTTTCCAAGCAGGCTAAATAATGGCTCTCTGGTCATCCATACTCTTAGTCCTCAGAACCTAAAAACTTCTTTTGTAGTAATAGTGATTCTGTTGATGTAATTAAATTAAGGATTTGGGGAAGGAATTATCTAGATAAGTCCATGTAACTCAACAAGGATCTTCCTTCAAACAGGGAAGACCACACAACAAGCGCAACAAAAGGCTAGAATGTGTATAAGGAATGAGTCACCAGCTGAGCACAGCAGGTGGCTTCTAGAAGATGAAAAGGCAAAGGAGGCTAGCGAAAAGAATCACCTGTGCCACTGCTTTCTTAGCCCAGTAAAAAATGTTTGAGACTCCTCATCTCTGGAATTCCAAAATAACAGGTTTGGGTCTGTGTTCTTTTTTAAGAGACTAAATTTGTTATGGCAGCAACCAAAAGTTAATATACCAGATTCACCATAAAAAATCCCTATGGAAAATAGAAAAGACTTTGCCCCATGTTATAGTCGTTAGTGTGTACTAGTTGTACGAAAGGGGTTTCCTTGTGATATTCCAAAATATTCAATGTACTCAATATATTCAATGGAAATTAGTCCCCTTTACTGGCCTTCCTCATTTCCTGTTCTCCTCCTTCCCAAACATTTAAATGGATTTCATTATTCTATGTTCAACATGAGTGCAAAGCATTTCGACAACATTTACCCCTCCATCTGCAGCTCTTTTCATCCCTCTCCCACACTGGTTTCCCCTCCCAAATCGTTCCTGTTTTACACTCATAAAGACTTTTATAAAGAAACAAACATAAAATAAAACTGGAACTCCTGGAAAAGGGGATGACTTGGGGTAAATAACAGCAGGAAGAGCCCGGGGTCCCGACAGTGGGCCCAAAGCTTGAAATGAAGTATGCGTGGCCCAAGACTCCACTATATCTAGCATAAGTGCCCTCTGTTAACAGGGAGAAACAAACAAAACACAACACTATGCTTTCTAACAAGGAAATAACTAACAGTCCCTTAATATATTGCTCAAGGTCCCTTATATTGTTACTTAATGTTTTAAAATTCTATTTGTTTTTCATCTTTGAATACCTTAAATCGAACCCCCATTCACCTTGTTATTCTTATAAAATAGGCCACAAACATTTAACAATTTTCCATTTTAAAGAATCCCTCTAACAACATTTATCTTCATTTGCTAAATATTTATATATATATATATATATATATATTCAAGGAAAAACAGAAAGTGATGTTTTCTAGAAGTCTATATCCAATGAAATAATAAATATGGCCTAATCTACTAAGAAAAAAAAAAGGTGCAGATCAAGCTTCCTTGATATCAGCCGTGAAAATTACAATTTGAGTATAGCAGTATGTAATTGTTACCTGATCACCACTTTCTCAAAATTGATGAATTAAAAATATACTCTGGGGGTTGGGAAGATGGCTCAGTGGTAGAGCGCTTGCCTTGCATTCCTGAGGCCCTGGGTTCGATTCCTCAGCACCACATAAGCAAAAAGAAAAAAGCCGCAAGTGGTGCTGTAGTTCAAGTGGTAGAGCGCTAGCCTTGAGCTGAAGAGCTAGGGACAGCACCCAGGCCCAGAGTTCGGGCCCCATGACTGGACCCCCCCCCAAAAAAAAAGATACTCTGAATTTTTTATCCAATGAGACACAATTCCAAGGACAAATCAAAACCAGCACACTACAGGTGTACTCACATGTAAGCATAACGCAACCTTCATAAAGCATTACTAAGATAGCTACTAAAACTGCTGTTTGCCATTCAGTAATTTCTGAACTGTGTTACACTCCTCAAATTCCAAGAATTCCATAAAATAGCTAACAGCTAAGAGCTAACAATAGCTCCTAATTTAAATAAGTAGATATTACTAAGCAAATATTCTAGAAAGTAAGGTGGTAAAGTACTAATTATTTGGGTAAAGACTTATGCAGGCTCATATTACTAATAGATAGTGAATCAAATATAAAAATGTTACAGGAATCTTTGTTATTTTTATCTAAATAAAATGGACCTAGTTTGTGGTTGTTTTTTTTCCAGGTCTTATGATAACAACAACAACAACAATAATAGTATTAGCACTTAGCGAGCCTTTAGAATGATGCTGGTTATATAGTATGAGCTTTAATTAACTTGCTTCAGCTTTAAAATTACCCTATGAAGTCTCAAAATCTTGCCCAAAAATTTACACCTACCTAGGGTAGCTCCATATCCTCCTCAAGATAATGTAATTATTTTAGTGGTAGAGCCAAGATTCAAAGTTAATCAGATTGGAGGCAAGAAAGGCAGCCAGTGATGCTCCTGTAAAGGGCAAGCCACTAAAGTGTGCCTGTGCTGGAGGCACAGGGGAGTCATTTGTAGCACTCAGTATCCTCCCCACCCTCCCCATGCTTCTCCTAATCCAGCCCCATTAGATTGTGTTTTCCCTAACAGCCCCCACCTTCGGGGTAAAGGTAGTTTTTATGAAGTGATGAGGACTAGGCTACCTCTCCTGGTTTGTGAAAGGATTAAACAAGCAGTAACTTCCTACTTTTGTAAGAGGTGGTAAGAGGAAATTGAGCACAAGTATCTTCACTTGGCAGTATTGTGGTTATTCTAAAAGATAGCTTCTTTTACTGGTAGACCAGCATTGGATATTATTTTCCAGAACTGAGTGCTTTTCCCACAATTTCTTTCCTGATGTTTATGCCAATGATTTTTTTTTAAAAATTTGTTTCATGTATTAGCAGACAAAAATCACAGAGTAAATATTTAAACTCTATCTCTGCCAAGATACACAGCAAGTGAGACTGAAGTTCTAAAACTAGGAAGGTCGTTAGTGGCTAAAGCCAATCAGTTGCCTAATTCTCAGTGCAGGGATTCCTTTAAATCACTGTGTTCCTTTGAGCTGCCAAAGCTCAATGGAATGGAGTAACAGAATATCAAGAATGTCATCACAATTTGTAAGAAATACAACTTAATACGACAAAATATTAATCCTCAAGTAGAACTAGAAACTTCAAAGCTTCTCTGCATTGTAAGAATCACTTCTAAAACCATACATGCAAAGTAAAACCAAGGAGTAAACTTAAAACTTTCAAAACATAGACGGGCTGAAAATTCTTACAATCATATTCAGACAGTAGCAAGTCAATTAAAAGAATAAAAATTCCTTTCTAAGCATTCTAAAACTTTTGATACTAAAGCAATAAAAAGACAGACAAAAAAATTATACATAATTTGACTGACCCCAGGAGTCTTGTCACCAATTAAGTTGCTTTCACTCTGAAAGTGTTTTGCCTACAACAAAAATACCATCTATGTTACCTAAAACATTAAGACATTCTATTTTCTTGTCAATTCAGAAATCACATCTGTAGCTATTTTCTGAAAAGGCAGCGAAAGACATTATATTTATGGGTGACTGCATAAGGAATGATGTTCAATCAAAATGTAATTTTCATCTACTGGAAGGAAATTTCATTTCTCCAATTCTGGAGAAGCCTGTAGTATATGTAAACGAAATGATTTTTCACAAATAGAAAAGACCTTAGAAGTTAACACAGTAAGACAAGTTTGTTTTGTTCATAAAGACAGAAATGACAAATATGTTTATATTCACTCTGTGTATCTTTGTTGACAAATGAAATTTATCCTGTGCAAGTTTTCCAGGTAAACAAGGGAAAAAGAGCTTTTTATTGGTACCACATTTCTTCATGTTAGTGAGCCTTCATGCAAGTGATAAAAATATGAAAACAACAAAACACCAACTACTTTCTATTCTCACAACACTTTTAGAAGCAATCAACAAAACACCAACTACTTTCTATTCTCACAACACTTTTAGAAGCAATACTGGTCTCAGAAAAGATGACTGAAGAAGATTATCACTCATGTAGAATGTAAATGTATCACAAGGGATGAAGAATACATCTCAAAGAAAAGCACACAAACCAGCCAACTACCTTGGTTATTCTGAATGTCTATTAAATACCTACAACAAATCTGGAACTCAGATACTCTAAAAAGCAGTCCTATGTCATTCATAATTTTCTTGTCAAATTAAGTTAATTAATTAAGCTACTCTCCAAATAAGGATGAATTTAAATAAGTCCAAAGGCTCTATTTAAAATTTTTCTTTTACCACAAAGTTGTGAAGTGCTCTGAAGTCCAAAATGGGCTTGAAGCCCTCCCTGACTTTCTCAGGACCAGGATACTTTCACTAAAATCCTTTTTCCTTGTTCCTCTTGTAGTGCCCGCTTTATTAATCTGCATTTAGAAGGAAAAAAAAATCTGGTTCAGAAGAATGGAAGACCTTGAAATACTCCACATTACTTCAATCTATTCTCTGAACTCCGCTTTTGGTTAGTTAGTTTAACTTCACAATGTCAAAAGCCAGGATGAACGCCAGAAATAGCCCTGATGGAATGTAGAAACTAGATAGAGAACTAAATTTAAAACAAACTGGGGGGAAAAAAACTAACAAAAACAAAAAACCATTTCTGTCATCCAGGTAGAAACTAGATAGAGAAGGGCTGGGAAGGTGGCTCAGTGGTAGAGCGCTTGCTTTGCATGCCTGAGGCCCTGGGTTCGATTCCTCAGCACCACATAAGCAAAAAGAAAAAAAAAAAAAGAAATCTTTAAAAAAAAAAAAAAAGAAACTAGATAGAGAAAAGAAACTATGAAAAACAAAAAGCTACAAGCTCTTTCATATTGTTATCAAAAACTTTCATCCCAATAAAAAGCACTTGAAAAGCACTCATATTCCAGATAATACATTTACTGTAACACTTTCACAGTGCATTACGTAACTACATCTAGCTGGTGGAAAAACTAGCAAGTCAGAAAAAAACTAGTAATAAAATTTTAAAAAAATTTTAAAAATCATTAGAAAAATTTAGTATCTCGCACACATGCAGAAGCTAATACCAGCTATTAGTCTACAGTATCTCATCTACTTTCCTAAGTATTATGAAGTTATGTATTTACAAACAACTAGAAGTTGTTACAATCCTCACTACATTGTAGAACTAGTGTCATCTGCCTTCATCTTAGGAGGTGTCACGGTTCTGATACGGCAATTGCATGATGTCACAAATCATACAACCAAAAAACCCACTGTGAAAATATAATTCACTGTCCAATAATCTGACAAACTAGAACAACACAGCTAGTTAAGAAAGTCTGATTTAAAATAGAAACTAGAGCCAGGTGCTGGGAGGTTCACACATGCAATGCTACTCAGGAGGCTGATATTTGATTTTTAAACATCTGATGAAAGAATTGTAAAATTTTAAAAAATATTTCAGTAGGTAAAATAGTGCAGTAGAAATGAAAAAAAAACAAGAATTCTGATGAAAGAGAAAGTATGAAGTATGGCTGGGAAGCCATCTACATTAGGCAGACATAAGAAAAGTCCTCCTGCAAAATTTTTGTGTCAACTCCTGAATAATTCCATGCTTAAGAAATGTGGTACAAAAAATAACACTGCTTAAGCACAAGAATTTACTAAGACTCAGACATTTTCCCACAGGCTTTTCAATGAGATGGGAATTCACACAGAGGAGAGAAACTGGGATAATAAAGCCTTGAGAAACAGTTACAACTCAACATTTACCATGCAGAAGAGCTAAGGTAGTTGCTATTGTACAGTGTTTAATATTAGGGAATTTGCTAACTGTTTTTAAACAACCTCACAATTCTCTCAAACCATTACTCTAATCTCTCATCTGTAAAATCCAAAAAGCTCTTAAAGATTAAAAAATAAAAGGGTCAGTAAATTCTGAAGTTTTAGCTAAAGTTTTTCCTAAATTTTTTTTTAGGATCCATGGAAAAAATAAAGAGGATGTTTTGAGCTAAAAAAATTGCAAATAATTCAGTGAACAATGAAAGATGTGCTTGTTATACAAGTGTCTATTAAGTTCATAACCAAATATTTGAGGTAAAAATCACAAGAAAAAAGTTAACAATATGACTTGATAGACAATTAAAAAGCTTGTCTATAGCTATGGATCTTTGTGGGAAAAACGTAAAGTTGACTTAAAAGTCACAGAAACAATTATCATAAACAGTTATCATAAAACATACAGTTTTATGTCACAGTCTAATCTAATGATCTTCTGATCTAAGAGTAATCATTTTGTTTTGACTATGGGACTGTAATTCTGGTACTAGGTCATATTTTCTACTAACTATAAACATGATGGAGCATGGTTTTAAGCTTAGGTTTTATATAGTAGAACAAGAAGTTATATGTTAAGCAGATCAAGTACTATGAAACTCACAAATATTAAACAATCTGAGTGAGGACTGTTTCATTAATAACATTATTATCTGATTTATTTCCAAGTCTTCATTTTACTAACATTTGATAATGACTCCTCTTTGTTACATCTTTCAAAAGCAGTCAACTTAATAAAAAGAGGGAGAGCTTCTTTTATAGAATAAAAATTAATCAAATTGTGAGAGAAAAATAACAGAGGGCCTGGTATAGGATACAACTGATTCATTACAATTATGTACCTCATAGAAATCTACCGTTCTGCAATAGACACATGAAGAAATGCTCAACTTCTCTAGCCATAAAAGAAATGCAAATCAAAACAACACTGAGATTCCACCTCACCCCAGTTAGAATGGCTAGAATCAAGAACTCTAATAACAACAGATGCTGGAGGGGCTGTGGCCAGAAGGGAACCCTATTGCATTGTTGGTGGAAGTATAAACTTGTTCAACCACTTTGGAAAGTAGTATGGAGGTTCCTCAAAAGACTCCACATAGAGCTCCCCTATGACCCAGCAATCCCACTTTTGGGCATTTACCCAAATGATCACAAACAAGACCATACTAAAGCTACCAGCACAACTATGTTTATTGCAGCATTATTTACCATAGCTAAGATATGGAACCAACCCAGATACCCCTTATAGATGAATAGATCAAGAAAATGTGGTATATATACACAATGGAATTCTATGCTTCCATCAGAAAGAATGATGTTGCCCCATTTGTTAGGAAATGGAAAGACTTGGAAAAAATTATATTAAGTGAAGTAAGCCAGGCCCAAAGAAACATAGGTCCCATGGTTTCCCTTATTTGCAATAACTAGTATCTGAGATAAACAGAAAAGATCAGATAAGATGTTGTTAAGTGAAAGGAACCCAAGATAAGGACCCAAGTGTTTTTTTTCTTTCTTGCTACTGTTTCATGTATTTGTAAGGTACCACGTGACTTTTTGTTGCTTTGTATGTCCATACCCCACAGTATAACCCCTGTTGTCACTGTATTTGATGATGGTATAATTTGGGGAGTGGAAGGGGAAAAACAAATTGTATTTTCACAATAAAAACTTACTTAAAAAATATACTGGCCTGCTAACCAGGGATCTATTTGCTACAAGCCAAGGTATGTTTCAGAAAAGGAGTGAATCAGATCATCTGGTTGATCAATCCAGTAGACTGGTTGAAAGAGACTTTTGAGAAGGAGGGAAAGAAAAAATAATAAATTGCTCCCTATCTTCTCACTAGCCTCAAAAAGTAACACCTTTCCAGAAGAAAAATATTTGTCCTCTTTTCTAGTTCATTTATCAAAATTTCAAAGCCATGGGGATAGATACTTTGAAAAGGAAGAGGAGATAATCATATTTGCTCCCAGAGAGCTGCATGTTGTTTTTACTTCTATTTATCATAGTCAACAAATAATTGCATTTTTTCCGTCCAGTTCTATCAACTTAGTAGTTTGTGAATATGCTGGGTTACAGCAATAAGCAAGGTTTTGGTATGCCTGGGATTGTTCACCAGTTCCTTTATTTTCATATGAGCTTTAATAGGAAATTGAGAGAGTCAGACTCAGGGTCCCTAGTCAGCCATCACGTAAATTGGAAGTGCCAACCCTTTTCTTTTAATATAATAGGTATTATTTCATCAAAGTCAACGAGAGGCTGAAACAGTACCTCAGGAATTAATATTCATCATTCCCGATGTCATAAAATAAACAGGACAAGGGTAGGGAGAACACTGTGGGAAAGGTGGAATTCTTCTCATTTCCTCCCCCACAGAATTTTCTATTTCCCTGAAAAATCAGGCAAAATGAAACTCAAATTTTACTGTTTTTTTAAAAAAAAATATTTATTGTGTGCTGGGGGTGGGGGTGCGTGGTCATTGGGGCTTTAACTCTGGGCCTGGGTGCTTTCCCTCAGCTCTTCAGCTCAAGGCCAGCACTCTATCACTTGAGTCACAGCACCACTTCTGGTTTTCTGGTGGATTATTGGAGGTAAGAGTCTCACAGACTTTCCTGCCCTGACTGTCTTTGAACAGCAACCCTCAGATCTCAGCCTCCTGAGTATCTAGGACTACAGGGGCCACCAGTACCAGGCTAAATGACTAATTTTAAAATAGCAAGCAACAGATAAGGAACTTTAGTCCTTACACAGACACTTCAAATCACTAGTTAATGAATATCATTTTTAGTATAATGAACAAGGATCATACTGAAGCTATTTCAAGTTCTTCACAACCTTCTGTTTTAAATAATGTTCTATGTGCTACCTAGTCTTTTGGGTAAGTTACATATTCTAATAACATCCCAACAGATTACAGCCAGGATAAGCCATATGTCTAGATGATGAGAACACTGGTCAAGTTATATCTTGAAAATAAAACAATACAGAAGAAGTGAAAGCATACAAACATCTTTTATAAGTAATTTATGTTCAAACAGAAAGACATCTCATAGAAAAATCTATGAATGAATATAGATAGTGGTAATAGTGCCCAGGTAGGCTTACACTAGAAAAGCTGCTTTCATGTTTGTAAGATGCTGGCACATCAGCTAGCAAGTTCTCCCATCAAATGAAAATTTCTAACAGTGTTAAAAGTTAAGGCTATTTCAGTTCTGAAAATCAAAATAATAAAACCTGCAGAAGATTCAGGGTATCATATCCTAGTCAAAACATGTTTTCCTGAATTCCCTTGAGATAACTTTCTCTTTTTGTAGTGAGGTTTGAACTCAGGGCCTCATACATTTGCTAGGCCAGTGAGCTACCACTGGGCATTTGCCTGTCACTTTTTACATTACTTTTTCAGAAAAGGTTTCACATTTTTGCACTGGCAGGCCAGACAATTTGATCTTTCTATCTTCATCTTCTAAGTAGCTGAGACTGAAGGTATGACCAATACATCCTACATCTGGTCCTAAATGGGATAATATCTAAATATAGCCCATTGTTTTCAAGAAAGAAAGCCCTTAACTTCTTGACTTTACATACTTATGTTTCTATTCAACAACATGATGTCTTTTTTATATCAGTTTTTTCATATATAAGATTTGAGCTTAAAGCATTATAATTCATAACCAGTAGCCACACCTCTCTCAATAATTACCACTTATAACACTTTTTTTTTTATCTCCCCATAGATAAGCAGCAGGCAAGCTCCTCTTAGGATAACACAGACTAATTTCTCAAGCTAGAGCTACCTGTCTTCAAGCTATGGAACCTTAGCACCATACTTAAGTATAATTTCTTCTAAGACACCTATGTTAGAATCTGACAGTGCAATTCCATTAGCCAGAATTAGACAAGATCCAATTCGGTTTTCCTAGAATTTCCATTTCTAAACAACAAAAATAATTTACAACATACATTTACATATCGTTTAGATATATTAATTTATCAGATACATTCTTATGTGGCATAAAAATATATGGATAATTTGATAACAAATTTTGAAAAATCACCTAAAGCCTTGGGTGTCATTGTTCTAGTAAAATTACTAAGAACTACTTGCAATAGGATATTGAAAATACAAAAGGTAGAATCAGGCAAATACTCAATGTCAATAATAACAGAAAAAAGTTTCATGCATAAAATCTGATCTGATGAGTTCAACTCATTGAGCTATTCAGGTATCCCTTTATTGTCAAAATGTAATCTCAGGAATGTTAATTCGATGAAAGTGTAATAAAGCTGAGTGAAACCTAATTTTTTATCAGAGTTCATGGTATGAAGCTGTAAAATCTCAAATAATTACACAAATCCAAAGCTCTATCACATTATTTTTTATTTATAGTAGCATTAAGTTCATTCGGAACACTGTGACAGATTATCTTCGGACATTTGATGAAAGAATAAGAACTACCTGGGGAGAAGAAATACCAGCATATAACGTTTTTATACCTGCTACAACATTTTCAAAATATTGTCTTCAATCAGTAATTAAATGTATTCCAGCAACTCTTTATATTGAATTCTTTATATATTGAATACAATACCACAGACATGGTAGAAAATATAAATAAACAGTCCCTAACTCCAGAAGTTTAAAATCTAGTGGGACTTACTTCAAATAATGATACAGGCAGAAATAAGTCAACTTGGAGCTCTATGAGTAAGCTGTTTCAGACCTATATAAATGAAAATTCTGTGCCAATGTTATAACAGACTTTGGGCATCTTGGAACAAGGGGGACTGGTTTTGGTACCTGGGAGGTATGTGATTTACAGTGGCTAGCAGATCAACTATGATAGTTTCCAAAGGTGACAGCCATCACACCTTTGTTTAAAGATATATCTCACATCAAAATAGAAATAAATTCCCTCATCTTGAATCTTGGCTAACCTAAGTAATTTTCTAGACAACGACAGATTAGTGAAAATGACTCTACAATTTCCAAGATCAGGTCCTCAGAAGTTTAGAAGTCTCCACTCAGCAAATTCTCAAGTTTTCTCAGGCTTTCCCTTCTGGAATAACCATGGTTAAAGAAGCCCAAGTCCCCCACAGAGGACATGTAGAAACACTCGCAGTTGACAGCACCAACTTATCCTAATCAATCAGCAAGAGCAACTTCCAGCAATGTTGAGTTCTCTTGGACATATATGTCTGTCCTGCTTTTAAGAAAACTCCAGTCCCAATCTGCAACCAAGAACCAGGTAGTGCATATAAAGAACCATGAGAGATATAATAAACTGTATTGAATACTTTAGATGTGAGGGTAGCTTTATAAGCAACTGACTACTAAAATATAATTAATTAACTATTAGATCACAACTTTCCTTAATAGGAAATATGAAGGACCTGCAGAACAAAAGTAATAAAAAATAACTTTCATAGAGTTCTGCCTTTGAGTGGATTCCTTAGATACTGGCATGTAATAAATAAAAGGCATAAATCAATTGAAGACAGAAGGGCAAGAAGCCATAGTGGTAGTTCACAACACATAAAGGACAGCCCCAAACCAGAGAGTAACAGGAAAGAGGATGATGCCAGACAGGAGTAGAGGTAGGACCCAAAAGATTCTACAGTTGATGAAACTTAAGTAATAAAATGTAAGGTTAAAATGAATTCTGGGATTTCAGAACTGAAAGCACTAAAAAGAGAAAACAGCTATTAATCAAGACTGAGACCTCAAAGGAAAGTATGTGAAGAAAATCAGAGGTACTGAAATAAGGAATGCTGGGAGGTCACTGAAGGAGGACCATCCAAGAAGCGAATAGAGATGATAGCCTGGAATGCCAGGTGCTACACTTTCAATACAGACACACTCCACTTGAACCCACTGCCAGTTTCCTGTTTGCCTTGGTTACTTCTAAGGCATCATCTTACTTTATACTCAGACTAGCCTGTGCTGTGATCTTCCTACTGTGCTTCCCTGTGTCAGTGGGGATAACAGGCAGATGTTATGATAGCTGCCATCTCTCAAACTTTTATTCCTTGCCTGGTCTCAAATCACAATCCCTGGATCACTGCTTCCCAAGTAGCTATGATTACAGGCCTGAGACACTATGCCCAGCATTAACTAATAAATACTTGTTAATAGCTGGCCTGTATTCTGAACTCACTGATGTCTAGGAGACACTGACTTCTGTGTGTCTCCATAAGGTCAACAGCATCTTTTCAAATTCATCCCTTGACTTTGTTTTTCTTTGCACATAAAAGAAAAAGAGAGGGGGCTGGGAAGGTGGCTCAGTGGTAGAGTGCTTGCTTTGCATTCATGAGGCCCTGGGTACGATTCTTCAGCACCACATAAGCAAAAAAAGCCAGAAGTGGAGCTGTGGCTCAAGTGGTAGAGCGCTAGCCTTGAACTGAAGGGCTGAGGAACAGTGCCCAGGCCCAGAGTTCAGGTCCCATGACTGACAAAAAGAGAGAGACAGAGAGACAGAGACAGAAGAGAGGTTTACTTGTTAAAATTTAAACTGTCTACTAAAAATTTTAAAGTATTTACATTTGTAATAATCTACATAAACTACTCTCAAAACTGTAAAAGTTTGCCGTGTTAGAAATGTAATTTCCTGCATTAGAAACGTAATCCACAATATAACAGTATTGAGAGATCAGCTCTCTAAAAGGTGATTATGTAGTAAGGGCTTTGTCCTCCTGAATGGATCCTATGAATGGGAAAGCATTCTAAGAGTAGGCTCCCATGAGCTCCCCTCCCGCCCACCCTAGGCTCTGATGACATCCCATGTTCCCTCAGGGATGATAGTAAGAAATCTTCCCCAGGTAAAGTCTTTCCACCCTAGACTTTGCAGCCTCCAATCTAAGAGCCAAATACATTTCTGTTTATTACAAATTACCCAGTCTAGAGAATTCTATTACATGAACATAATGAACGAAGACAAACTTTCTATTAAAAATTAAAAAAAAACTTTTTCAGGTTTATATACATTACCACAATCTCAATTTCAACATATACTTCTCCACCTTACAGGAAAAACATCCTTTACCAACAGTTGAGCCATGTGACTTCATGGTTCATGAAATGATAAATATTCTTGTCCTTCCTGGTTAGATAAAACACTGAAAGAATACCCAATTCTCCACTGGTCTGAGACTGTTATCTTACATAACCAGTGTTTTCTGAGCCCTTACTTTTCTTGTAAGTCTTTGTATTCCAGTGTTTTCTGAGTCCTTACTTTTCTTGTCTTTTTATTAAGTTTCTTTAACTATGTTTTACTTTTTTCATACATATTCTTTATTTTAAAGATATTGTACAAAGAGGTAACAGTTGCATGAGTAAGGTAATGAGTACATTTCCTTGGTAATTATTTCCTTTCAGTTATTTTTTTTTTATTACCATTAAGTGGTACTACAGAAAGGTTACAATTCAACATGTCAATATATAAGTACAACAAATCTTGATAAATGTCTTCTCCATCTCTCCAAACCCTACTCATCCCCCCCTCAATTTGCCTGGTTCCATTTTTACATGTGTACATTGAATAATATGAATACATCACAATATTCTTTAACACCTAACTGTAATGACTCTCTATGCAAAACCTAAATCTACATATAGTTTTGCCCAAATAACCTTGTATGACCTAAATGAGTTAGAGCAATATGTTCTAATGTCACTTTCAGAAGATTACACATTACTTTCTAAACAGTCACAAACTAAATTGTGTTAGGCTATAGCAATAATGAACTGCCAACAGCAAGAAAAAATTCACTTATGTGTATTATTTAAATTTAGTTTAGATCAGTATTTCTCAAGCCTTTTTTATATTAACATCTCCCTGAGGACTCTCTTTAGACATTTATTTTCTAATAATCCTCTCATACCATGATAATACCACATATAAACTGTCTACTACTAGGTACTAAATCTGTGCTTTGTATATTAATGATATTTTTTTCAAATCCCCTAAGAACCAATTTTACCCTCCTGTGGAGGGTTATGTTCCCCATTGTTAATACATACCTTATTTAGATTAATAATTTGTTATTCAAATAGGAATTATAATTAAAATAAAGCTAACCCCTAGAATACCACAGAAGATTGATAAAGAATGTGAGACAAATCCACAGCCACACTTTTAGAAGTTTCACTTTAAGGACCGACAATAGCAATTTCACTCTCAGGATCTGCTAAGTAAAACTATCAAATTGTTCCGTTTTTAAAGGCCACTATAATTCCTTTATTGTCACTGTTTTTTGTTGTTGTTGTTGTTGTTGTTGTTGTTGTTTTGTCAGTCCTGAGGCTTGAACTCTGGGTTTGGGCACTATCCTTGTGCTCTTCAGCTCAAGGCAAGCGCTCTACCGCTTGAGCCACAGTGCCACTTCTAGTTTTCTAGTGGTTTACTGGAGATAAGAGTTTCACGGACTTTCCTGCCCGGGCTGGCTTTGAATCGTGATCCTCAGATCTCAACCTCCTCAGTGGCTTGAGCCACTGGCGCCTGGCTTGGTCACTGGTTTTATGGAGAGATCAGTAAGGTAATCAGTAGCTAATATACAAATATATACATATATATATATATATATATATATATTGTTCCAACCCAAAATAAATATTTATGAAGCTGTGAAGTTCAAAATGGATAATAAACATAAAAATCAAATCTGATATTCAGAAGTATCCTTAATTTACTAATCTAGGCAAACAGTCACACTGATATTTTATTAAAACTGACTGTAAAGAAGTAACAGTAAAATAAAACTGACTGTAAAGAAATAACAGTAAAATAAAACATTTAAAAACAAACTGCTTTAAAACAACATCAAGAGGTAAACATTTTACTAATAGCTTTAAAATTCTCTTTATGCATACCTGTCTTTGAAATCTTTTAATATTAAAGTTCAAAACCTGTTTTTCTTTTACTGTCACACCTACCTACATTTTCTGGCTTTCTTCATCTAGCATAAGCAAGACTAAATAATCCATCATTGCATTTTGAGGTTGGAACAGTAAGAAAGGAGAAAAACCAAAGGAAATGCATCTTGTCCCCTGACCTGTCCAGCCCCAGCATTAGTGAACAATCTACAAGAGGGATTTTAATCAGTTAATAATATTTATGTTACTCTTTCACTCTAACTGCATGTTTTCCCTCATAACTAGAATATGTCTAAAAAGCTACATCTACTGGATGGTAAAAGACATGATAAATTATACAGGTCCCTAAACTTTCACACAGTGAGGCCAAAGGAAAATCAGAGGAAAGGCTGACGAAGGTTCAACAGCTATGCATACATGATCATATAAAATAATATTTATCAAAATGAACATGAAGAGATGGCAATAAGAGGGTTTTATTTTTTCCTTTGTTGCTGTTTTTGCTTTCTATGCCTTTTATCTGTAAGTTTATCTGTTTTTGAGAGGGACAGAGGCGGGGCAGAGAGGGCAGGACAAAGATTGAACAAGTGCAGCAGTGACGCTCATTACACATTATGTTGAAAATGAACTACGTAACTTATGGGTAGGGATAGGATAGAAAAACTGGAAGAGAGCAAGGGAAAAGAGTGGCAATGTAAAAGGTCTTTCTTTGTTGTTATTGTTGTTTTTAATGTACTATGTGATTTTTTGTTTCCTTTGTATGTTCATCCCCTTATGGTATATCCCTTGTTGCCACTGATTTTGGTACCCTGTATCTTGCATATACATTTATTTAATTTGTGGAGGAGAAGAGGAAAAACAAAACACTGAAACAAGGACACAGGATGACCCATTGCAACAATGAGACCCACAAGACACTATATTAGAAATGAACTTCACAACTTTTTGGTGGGGGGTGGGAGTGAGGGAGGTGGAGGAGGGAAGGGATAGTGGGAAAACAACAAGGGAGGGGGTAACAATGCTCGACAAGAAATGTACTCATTGCTTTACTCATGTAACTGTAACCCCTCTGTACAGCATCTTTACAATAAAGTTAAATTTTAAAAGAAAGACCAAACACCATAAAAGACTAAAGAGTGTTATAAGTAAAGAAAAAAGAAGGAAGTGTACTCATTACCTTACTTATATAACTTTAACCCCTCTGTACATCATCTTTACAATAATAATAAAAACTATATATTAAAAAAAAACAGAATTGGGCTGGAAAGGTAGTTCAGTAGTACAGTGATTGCCTTGCATGCATGAGGCCCTGGGTTCGATTCCTCAGCACCACATAAGCAGAAAAGGCTGGAAGTGGCTCTATGGCTCAAGTGGAAGAGCACCAGCCTTGAGCCGAAGAGCTGAGAGACAGCACCCAGGCCCAAGGTTCAGGCCCCACGACAACAAAAAAACAACAACCAGAATTGAGGATTAATTTTTAAAAACCACCAGGAAGCCAGGCGCAGGTGGTTCAAGCCTGTAATCCTAGCTACTCAGGAGGCTGAGATCTGAGGATATCAGTTCAAAGCCAGCCCGGGCAGCAAAGTCTGTGAGACTCTTATCTCCAATAAATCACTAGAAAACCGGAAGTGGTGCTGTGGTTCAAGCGGTAGAGCACTCGCTTTGAGCTGAAGAGCTCAGGGACAGCGCCCAAGCCCAGAGTTCAAGCCCCACGATCGACAAAAAAACAAAACAAAAACAAAACCACAAGGTAGCTATATGAAATATTAGCTAAGAACAAATGCCATCTAAAAGTTATAAAAGGTAAGTGATTTGTTTTTAGTCATTAATTAGCTATGTATTTATCAATGCCATAGATTATGAAAAATACTAATTCTTATAATAATACCTAATTATTGTAACAGTAAAACTGTTATAATAGTAAATTCGGTGATGTATCAAATTACCATCACTGAATATGACTGATATTTGAAGAAAATGTTTCTTCAGAAAATTCACATCAAATCAAATAATAAACTAAATGAAATACTGCCTCCAAATATATGCTGAATAAGGACAAGTATGGTGAAAATCAAGAAAACTAAGCCAGGCACGTAAGTTTTCAATAAAATTGCAAACTTACCTGGGTTCACTTGTACTCAGCTCTATAATATTTTTTGCTGGCAGGGAATCTTGTGACTTTTGCTGTGAATCCTACAAGAATGAAGTATAATATTTTATTTTAATTAGAAAACAAACATAAAAATTAGCTCTGCAATGCTACTTTGCAAAAATCTTGAAAGTATAAAATATGAAATTAATAAAAACCCACTTCCCAAATCAAGTACATCAAAATTCAAAGCAAACAAGCCACTGAAAGTGTGTGTGAGTACATGTGGGCCTGTGTTTGTGTGTGCACAAATGTGCTTAAGTGTAACTCAAGCAAAACATGCATTACCATCATGGGTGTTCCATTTTGGAACCACATAAATCACAGTTCTCAGACCATTTTGCTAGAAGTTTTACTATGTTACGTGTGCCTTATATTTAATATCTTTAGGAAATCTAAGTCCATTTCTTGTTTTTTTCTACTTGAACATTTATAATCATTACTTGATTACAAGCATCATTCTAAAAGTATTGAAACTATATTTCTCATTTCAGATATGTAAGTTTAAGTTACATAAAAAATAAATCCTAGCATTCATAAAATACTCTAAAGATAACTAGGTCTTAATTTACAAAAGAAAAACTTTGAATTGCAGGGTGGAATTGTAAAGAGGTTGCACTCAGCCATTTTTTGAACTGCTGTTCCTTTCAAAATACTTTGCTAAGATCAATAGAAAGCCCACAGACTGGGAAAAGATCTTCACTAGCCATAAAACAGACAAGGCTCTCATATCTAAAATATACTTAGAACTCAAAAAATTAAATCCCCAGCAACAAATCCTCAAAGAAACAATCCTCCAATTAATAAGTGGGCTCAAGACTTAAAGAGAGACTTCTCTGAAGAGGAATTAAGAATGGTCAATAGATATATGAAGAAAAGCTCAACCTCAACACTGACATACCACCTCACCCCAGTTAGAATGGCTAGAATCAAGAAATCTCCTAACAACAGATACCGGAGAGGATGTGGCCAAAAGGGAACCCTACTGCGTTGTTGGTGGGAGTGTAAACTTGTTCAACCACTTTGGAAAGCAGTATGAAGATTCCTCAAAAGACTCCACATAGAGCTCCCCTATGACCCAGCAATCCCACTTTTAGGAATTTACTCAAATGATCACAAACAAGGCTAAAGCTGCCAGCAAAACCATGTTTATCAAAGAATTATTTACAATAGATAAGATATGGAACCAACCCAAATGCCCCTCAGATGAATGGATCAAGAAAATGTGGCATATATACATACATATATATGTATACATATATATATGTATACATATATATGTATACATATATATGTATGTGTATATATATATATATATATATATATATATATATATATATATATATATATATATATATATATATAAAATGGAATTCTATGCCTCCATCAGAAAGAATGACACTGCCCCATTTGTTAGAAAATAGACTTGGAAAATATTATATTAAGTGAAGCAAGCCAGACTCAAAGAAACATAGGTCACAAGGTTTCCCTTATCTGCTATAACTAATATATGTCTAGGAAAAGCAGAAGAGGTCAAAAGCTATGTACATATGACCAAATACCCTGATACTGAGCAAAAAGAACCCCAAGATACAGACACAAGAGGTTTTATCTTTGTTGCTGTTCTTTTTAATATACTTATAATGTACTATATGATTTTCTTTGTTTTATTATATGTTCTTCCCCCATGGTACAACCCCTGTTGTCACTGTATTTGATTCGGATATCCTGCATCTTGTATATACATTTTTCTAATCTGGGAAGGGGAAGGGAAATAACAAAATGCTGAAATAAGGATACAGGATGACCCATTGTAACAATGAGATGTACAAGACACGATGTTGAAAACGAATTTTACAACTTTGCGGGGAGGGGAGGGAGGAGATGGGGAGGTGGGGAGAAAAGGGATGGTAGGGGAAAAATAAAGAAGGGTGTAACAATGCTCAATAGGACTCGCTACCTTGCTCATGTAACTGTAACCCCTCTGTACAGTATCTTTACAATAAAAAATATATATTAAAAAATACTTTGCTACTTGAGCTCTTCTGAGCCGAACAGCAAGTGTACAGGTAAGGTAGATATGACCATTCCATTTTACAGATAAATGAATTAGAATCCATAGGTCCTAAGTGACTTTTTAAAGACCCATACAATGAGGAGCAGAGATGAGACAGATAACTAGATTCCTAATTCTTTTCACATTGCTTTATTTGTATGGCATTCATTTCAGCTCCTCCTGTAACACTCCATGGATTTACCCTGAAACCAGGTGACCTGAATTCAGATTTAACATAAACAGACCAAGAATGTAAACAAAATGAAAATATCAAAACATGTCTAATTAAAGCCAAGCAGAATATTCTTAATTTCAATGCTCAGTTGCCTTGCAAGTGTTCTAATGCCTATTTTACCTGTCTTAATGTACATTCACTGTGTTATTTTTCAAACTAAAACTCAGAACAAAATTCACATAAGAAATCAAATGTAGACATACTTCTAGAAAAGATGAATAGGAAGACAAGTTACATAAAGGAATAAAAAATTCTTTCAAGGAGGCCAAGCACAAGGTAGCTCTTGTCTGTAATCCCCAGTATTCAGGAGGCTGAGATCTAAGGATCACAGTTTAAAGCCAGTTAGGCAAGAAAGTCTGTGATACTCTATCTCCAATTAACCACTAAAAAACTGAGGTGGAGCAGTAGAAGCTAGCCTTTAGCAAAGTCTCAAGGACCCTACTCGGGCCTTGAGGTCAAGCCCTAGAACCTGCAATAACAACATAACAAACCTCTCAAGTTATGCACAAAATAATCATTTTATTTTTCATATCTCTTTTAATGAAATGTCACATCATGTTTTCCAGTTCAATAACAGAACATACATTTTATGGCAATTATAAAAGGGCCCAACTTACCATTTCTAGGACTGTATCAGAAGAGTAAGACTTATACATGTTTTTGTCCTTCAAAAGAAGAAGAAATGCAGAGTCTCCAATTATCTTCTCCAAAGCAATTAAAGATTGAAAAAGCCTGCAAGTTAAAAAAGTTATTAACTTGAGAATTCAAAAATCTACAGACAATATTCCCAAATTGTTTTTTTTTAAATAACAGTCAAACTACTAACACCTTCATCTTATAGTCACAAAGTGAAATTTATAATGAATCTGTAAGGAACTCACCCAATTCATCTCCACAACTAAATATTTCTGAGAATGGTTTAAAAAAAAAAAAAGAGATAATCCAAACTACCTAGGAGGCTGATATCTGAGGATCACGGTTTAAAGCCAGCTTAGGCAGTAAAGTTTATGAGACTCTTCCCTCCAATTAACCAGCAACAAAAACCAGAGTATAACTGTGGCTCAAGTGGTAGAGCATTAGCCTTAGACAGACAGACAGACAGACAGACAGACAGACAGACAGACAGACAGACACACACACACACACACACACACACACACACACACACACACACACACACAAAGCTAAAGAACAGTGCCCACATATTGAGTTCAGGCCTTAGAAATTTATACATATATATATATATTTTTTTTTAAAGTGTGTATACATACAGATAGATAAGGATTCTTTTCTTTAAAAAAACTTTTGGGATATACTTAAAAATCAAAATTTTATTCAAAATGCTTATACTTTCTACAAATATCCCACCAAATAATAATATCCACGATAATCAGTCAAATCACTGGAATTCATTCCATCACAAAGCAATTTTTGCTCCTTTGTTTCAGAAATATTGTCCAAAAAGGTTAATATAACAGCAGGAGAAAACAGAACATACACTCTGAGAAATTTAAGTCAGTCCATAAGCCATTCTCTAAAACTTAAAGGTGGTATTTTATTGAATTTGGTTTCATTTTCCTCTTCAAGAGAACTAGAAAGAAGAGGTTTTCACAGATTTGGGTAATGAAGTTGTCTTCATCCTTGCTGCTTTTCTTTGTCATCGAAATTACTAGTTATACTCAAATTTCCAACTGTGGTTTTAATGAATGAGCCAGAAGGATGGTTAAGAATCTACTGATTCACAATCAGCTACTGATAAAAACTACACATTGAAAAGAAATTCCTTATTTATTTTCAAATCAAATCAAATTTCTTTTTATTAATTTGTATAGTATTTTATTTACTGGCCTCTAAATCATGCCCAAATTCTCAAGGCTAATGGAATTTTCCATGTTAAAATACTGGACCAACTTTTATAAACTTCTATCAGAACTGTTTTACACTATGCTGCCTTTACCTGATGAACCAACACATGAAATATTATATTTAGATTGTGAAATCAGTTTATGGCAATAAGTATGAAATAATATCGTACCCTTGCTTACTGGCCAATGTAATAGTTATCAGTCAATTTAACATCTTAGCTCAGGTTGAATAACCTTTAGAACTCTGAGAAATTGTTGATGGGAAATATGTAGTGAATAGTCTATGATACAATGATTGCATACTATTATGTTTCTTTAAGACTGTACAGCCCAAACATCTGTAATTCATAACATAGAAATCTATAGATAAACCTCATTATTTTCTTTAATTCACCTATGAATCTATTATTTTAAAGAGAATCATCACATGATTTTTCTCGACCACAGGGAGCAACTTGAGTTCTATGCCTTAGAGATATTTTTTGCTGTCATTGAAACAAAACAAAAGCACCTGTGAAACAATTAGAAATGACTTTTTCTCACAAAGCACTATGCTTTAAAGACATAAGGGTTCACAATCAATAAACTACATTTACATAACAAACTGTAACTTCAATACCAAAATGTTATTGAGTTCACACCATCATCCAGCCAAAAGTTTTAGTATATCCAGGTATTTTCCCATAACGATAAATGTGTTCATGAGACTAAAAGACTGAAAGCACACAGTTTCATTACCAAATTCAGCCAGTTTGTTTCTACTATCTACATGGTGACCCTTAGTAGGCAGCATCAATGTGAATAATATGTTTGCCAGTAGCTAAAACTTCCCGTGAATCACAGTGCATTGAGCACTCTCAATTAAATGAGGTGAAAGCCACAGATCAGTGTCTACATCCTAACAACACACATACAGCCTTGATGAGATGAGCACTAACAACTGAAGCACCACATTCAATCAAGATCTTTCTCAGGATGTATAATGCTGTTTTGCTTAAAACAAAACCATGACTGGGAGTGCTGGCTCATATTCAGCAGGTGGAGATTGGCAGCATTAAAATTCAGGGACAGTATGGGCAGTTGAGAGGACTTCCCTTCCCCCTTTCATAGCAAAAAACAAACTATCAATGGTGGCTCACATCTGTAATCCTAGCTATGTGAGAAATAGTAGGCAAGAAGATTACACTTTGATGCTGGTCTGGGCAAAAACATAAAACCCTACTCAAAAAATAAGACAAATAAGGGCTGAAAACACTAAGAGTGACTGCCTAACTAGTGCAAGGCCCTGAGTTTAAACCCCGGTATCAAAAAAATCTATCATACAAATACACTAAAATACAATAAAACAATGAAACATGAAGTGCTGGCAGCTCACATCTGTAATACTAGTTACTCAGGAGGATGAGATTTGAAGATCATAGTTCAAAGCTACCCCAGGCAGATAATTCTCAAGACCCTTAGCTCAATTAACTAGCAAAAAAGCCACAACTATAGGCATAGATTAAATGATAGGGCCCTAACTGAGAGTAAAGGATTCAAGTAAGAGTACAAGGCCAAGTTCAAGCCACAGTACCAACACTAGCACAAAAGTAACACTACCACCATCACCATCAAAAGCATTAACAAAAACATGGTAAATAAATTTGACAATTATTGGGTATAACAAAATTTTAAGTGTTTAAACATTTTATTCACATGTGTTTAAACATTTCATTCACATGGATTTCTCAGAGCCTGAAGTATTTTAACCTTCACTTGTCCCATGAATACAGAGCACACAGAGTTCAGGGAGAGTCACTGAGCAATCACAGTCCTGGTTTGCTGTCATTTTTTGTTTGTTTGTTTAACAAATGGTATCGTATCTGTCTTTCATTAGTTTGATTTTTATGTTAGGACCTTATGCTCACCTTCTGTTCAGCTTTTTTCACTAATGACAACTTAGAAATAGCTGGCAGAAGTCTAAAACCTTTCCATAACAGACCACATTACCATTTCTTCTTCCCTTTCATATAAGCCCCATGAGGTACCTTTAAGGTATATGTCCATTATAAACAGTCTAATTCATTTTCTCATGCCATGATTAGAGTAAGCCTCCAGACATGTCACAAGGTATTTTTGCTCTACAGCCTGTAATTCCATACACATTCAAGGCTACTGTGAAGAGTGTGACCCTCAGAATAGCCCTATGATTGCAGAGGAAAAAGTTGGAAGGCCTGGGTACCTGGATACTGTGAACTCTCATAACTGACCTGGTTACCTGAAGATTTCTTTCAAAGGACATAAATTACAGAAGTGGACTTATTCTGTTTGGGATTGCTATTACCAACAGGGAGAAATGCAACCTCTTAACTCAAACACTAGTCTCTCCTCAATAACCGCAAAAATTTTTGCCGGTGCTATTCAGAACAAGGATGGTCCTGATCTCGGCCTCTCACACAGGTAGGATGACAGGCACACACCACGATACTCATCTGTTGGTTGAGAATGAAGACTGTTTTGCCTGGACTGACTGACCTTGAACTTTGATCTTCTCAATCTTAGCCCCCTGAGTTGCCAGGATTACAGATGTAAGTCATGGTGCCTACCTTCACTCACAAGAACATTTCTGTCAACATCTGAATGAACAGTAGTTGAAGCACCAGACAATACCCAACGTTAACTACCTCCTTGTTTATAATTCTACAACTTGTGTTTTGAAATTTCCTCCTTAAAATGTCTGTGTTAATGACTTGATAATTGTTTACAGCTTTTCAACTGAAGTGTGAAATACTCACAAAGCAAATTTACAAATGTCAAATACAATTTGAAAATTACTATATTTTTTCCCCCTCTAACATGCAGTTCTGCAATAGGGCTGGCTTTGTAAACTGAAAGCAGTACAAAATATATTGAGAAATTAATGGCAGACTTTCTGGAAAAGCCATGAAGCACAAATTGTCCTGTAACAAAAGCTCAAGGTCTATACCCAAATCTCTTTAATATGATAGTCAGAAAGAGCAAGTAAACAGTATAAAAGAATGTTTTCTCTATATCTCTCAAATTCTCTAGCATCACCTTATTTCTGAACTCTCATAAAACCGACAAGGCAAGGAGCCAGTGAAAACAGAAAACAAGAGACTATAGCTCACTTAAAAAAAAGTTTTTTCCTATTGGGAGATTGAAATCAGAAGGATTTTACTTCAAGGTCAACTGGACAAAAAACATTCATGAGTTCCTGTCTAAACCAATAGCTGGTTGTGGTGGCATGCACCTGTTATGCCAGCTACACAGAACACCTTGACAGTCCCAGTGCAAGCTGACCTGAGCACATACACAGACTCTACTCAGAAAATAACTAAAGCAAAAGAGGTTGGGGTTGAGGTTCATGTGGCAGAACACCTATTCAGCAAGCACAAAACCCAGAACCACCCAAAAAGAAAAATGCTTTTTTGGGGAGGAATACCAACATTACATCAATCATGTCTGTTTTACTTTAAGCCCAACCTCAACAGACAGAATACAATAAGGAAAGTATATTTTCCACAGAAAACTGAGAAAATATTCAAGATTATTACATTAAATATGTTTTTGAAATATTGCAGGCTAGAGTGGAACCTCAAAAACATCTTTTTTTCCACATCATTTCTAGAACACCAGTCAAAATATTATAAGTAAAAATGTAATAGTTAGCAGTGTCCCTTGTGAGTCATTTTTTTAATGTTGATTTTTATGTGCACTGTAGAGACTTTTTTTTTGGGGGGGGGGGTCAGTCGTGGAGCTTGAACTCTGGGCTTGGGCACTATCCCTAAACTCAAGGTGAACACTCAACTGCTTCAGCCACAGCACCACTTATGGTCTTCTAGTGGTTTATTGGAGATAAGAGTCTCACGGAGTTTCCTGCCTGGGCTGGCTTTGAACCGTGATCCTCAGATCTCAGCCTCCTGAGTAGCTAGGATTAACGGCATGAGCCACTGGCTCCCGGCTCTAGAATCTTTTTTTCTACATATAGGAGTAACTTTTTTTTTAAAGGAGAAAATTACAATATACTTTTAATGATTTTCCAAGTATCCTCAACGCATACAACTAGTTTTGGTTTGGTTCATTTTTTTGTTTTTTGTTTTTGTTTTTTTAGCCTTGGAACTCAAATCCAGGGCCTCATTCATGGCAGGCAAACACTCCACCACTGAGCACAGTCCAGGCAAAACATTGACAGAAAGAGAATCTGGAAGAAATAATGGTGGCAATTACAGGAAATAATGCAGGAATCCACTCTGCACTGAAGCTAATGAACAGCCAGCCTCACTCTGGCAAGATAGTGATCTCTCTTTTACACAAGACTGATTTTCCATTATTAGGAAGCATTGTTTACTAAGTCCTCACTCTTTCTCAAGCAAAGCATGTGTTCACTGTGTCTAATTTTTAATATAAAAATAACTAGCCAGGTACCTGTGGCTCACACCTCAGGAGGCTGAGGTCTGAGGATCACAGTTTGAAGCCAGCCCAGGTAAGAAAGTCCATGAGACTTATCTCCAATAAACTACTCAGAAAAAGCTAGAAGAGGTGCTGTGGCTCAAGGGGTAGAGCAGTAGCCTAGAGCACAAAGAGGCTAAGGGAAGGGCCCAGGTCCTGAATTCAAGCTCACCAGACCAGCCAAAAAAAATACAATAAAATAACTGAGCTTTCACTCCTTCAATTGTCCGATGGGTCTTCAGTGAGAAAGATGGCTTTGATATTAATAATCAAGACACTCTCTTCATTCCCAGCTGTTTATATCATTTGTACCTGACTTGCTTTCTAGATCCTTCTGTTTCCTAGCTATGCTCTTCTCCCCTAACTTTTTCCTGTGAAGGGCCCTTGAATAATTTACATATCCAAGAACATCTAAATAACAGACTGCTGTCCATTAAAGTGGGCTAAATCTTCCTGAATTCTAGCTATGATTTGATGTCAAATCCTTGATAAAGAAGACGACCCAATTTTCAAGCTATCCTTAAGGGAAAATAAAATCAGGTATATAATATTCTGCTACTCTATTTGAAAAAGATACAGTATGAGAAAAAGTTGAGGCAAATAGAATGCAACAATAAATTTTGTGAAAAAGTAAAACTTTGAAAGTTGTTGGTTTTGCTGAATTAGAAGGAATATCATTGATAATATATACTGACATACATTAACAGCTTCATTTCAAGATAGATGAAATCTTATGTATCAAAACATTTAGCATAATCTTACATATAAAAATAAAGTCTTTTTCTACAGTTACATTACCTGGTACCATAATCCACAACTACCCAATCTTTTGCAGTCCCGGTGATTGCATCATGATGTTGAAACAGTCCCAGATTCCTTCTGGCTTCTGTTAGTGACATGTAGTATGTGGATGATAGGAACTTATTTATCTTGTATTTCTGAGCTTGTTTCAGGGCAATATAGTAAAGGATTTCAGCAGTCCTAACGGCATAAGAAAGTACATAAATTTATTTCAAAAACATACATTGTTCCCATATAGCCTAAAATATATGACACTGATTTCCTTTTTTAAAAAAAAAAATCAATACAATTTATACAAGAATTACTAATAATGAAATTTTCTAAAAAGTCATCAAGGTATTTCCATCTAATGTATTGAAGTTCTCATGATATTGGACACCCATTGGCAACATAGAATTTATTTATATACAGCACAATAAACTTTGAACATAGCAATAAGAATTGGAAAAGAGTCTCTGTCTTCCCTGTTCTCTAAGCAGCAAGAATGTACACCAGGAACATCGCCTGAAGGCCACTTCCTCTCAGACCTGGACATTAAGAGGGAGACAGTAAAGCCATGAGAGCTGGAGGCTAAGCCGGGGAGAGGCAGGCAATGAGAGCCAGAGAGTATCATAGGGACACACACAAGTACAGAAACAGATGAAAAATGATTAACATGATGTCACTTCTCCTTTGTTTAAAAAAGACTCTTCATCTAAGAATAGCTCTGAACATCTACGAATAGGGCTTAGGATTTATAGGGTTTTTGTTGTTGTTGTTGTTTGTTTTACCAGAAGAGATGGTTCAAGGAACGTTTAGTAAGCAGTTAAAAAAAAAAAAAAAAAAAAAAAAAAAACACATGTAATAAGAAAGTAGAAGGGGATTATTGGAAAAAAGGAAGAGTGGCAGTAGGAAGAAATGGGAAGAGAGAGGAGGAGGATAAGAGGTGAATATTATCAAAGAACATTATATGCACATGAAAATATCATGCACTTATTATTCTCAATGTACACTAATAAATAGCTGAACACTCACTAAAAATGAAAGAGGGGAAAAAAACCAGCATATGGCTGGAATCCAATGGATGAGAACGTTCAACCTGTCAAACACATGGAGAGAAAAAAAATGGAGAAAAACCAAGGCAGCTTTAAGATAATTCAAGATTCAGGAAAATGAGATATTGATAGTATTTTATTTTGTTTTGGTTTTAAAATAATGAATTTCTCTAAGTTGTGGAAGTAAATAAAAGACAATAAATAATCTTCCATATGTATCCATGGTTTTGAAAATAAAAATTCATCCTGTAAGAATCTCAAATTATTTAATCGATCTTAAAATTATTTCATTCTTTATACTTTTTTACTTTTATTCAGATTTTTAAATGAGGATGACGTTACTATTTTCAGACTAGAAACAGTTTCAAATAAATGAATACATTGGAAAATACCAAACTATTGTATAACCTTTCTTTTTGGCTTAAAAATATAAGGATTTTCTAAATAGACCCCCAGCTATAGACAATATGCGTCATATATGTTGGATAAGTTAGGAAACACTGCCACTGGAAAATACCTAACACTTAAAAATCACAAATCCAATGGATGAAGTTATGTCTACATTATTTAGCAGTTATTCCATTTTATCGCAAAAAGTTTAGATTAACATAATAATTGACCATTTTATGCATGAGTCTCTATAATATATGAAAGCAATTCCATAATAAATATGGTAAAATATACTTCGCTTTCATACCACAAATACTTTAAGAAATTCTATATTTTATAAAAAGCCTTTCTATCATGTACTCAGAATCCACTAGTATATAAAAGGGGGTTGGTACAATCTAATTTGTTTTTCAATACCAAGGTTTGGCATATAAATAAAGCATTTTACTTTAAAGTATTATCTACTTTCAAGTCTTAGTAGTCTGTAGGGTAATTCATCTTCACAAAAAGAAAAAAAAACTCTATTTGATTCAGTTTGTTAGAATCATCCTCCTCAATATTATTGCTACTAGCTACACAGCTACTGACACTTAAATTGATTAAAAGTATATAAAATGTAGCACAGTGCCAGTGGCTCACACATCCTAGCTACTCTGCAAACCAGCTGGGTCAGAAAGGTCATAGAGGCTACATCTCCAAAATAACCAGCTAAAAATCATGCTGAAGGAGTGGGTCAAGCATTAGATTGTTAGTTCAGCAGGACAAGACCCTGAGTTCAAATCTCAGTACAACCTAAAAACATTAACAGGAATGAAGAAATCAGTTCTTTCAAGTAGTCACCTTTCAAGTACCCAACAACTGTATGGTCATATTAGACCATACAGAAACATAACTGATCACTGTACAAAGTTCTATTGGACAGGAGGAAGTTCTATTAACCTGTACTCTATTAATGTTCTTAGAGTTCCTACTGACTAGTTTATTTCCTCTGAATAAACTTACTTCTTTAGCCAATCATTCTGCCTGCATCTTCAAATCTCATCTCTTCTAAGCAGAAAAATCATACCTACACAAGTGTGCCTCAAACAGAAAGGAGATGAGTCTTTAAAGTTCTCCCATGCATACAAGGCAGTTTGGGAGAGTGTATGTGAGGGCAACTCCTGGTTGTGAAAGCCCTAACACTTTCTTGAAACCTTTCTAGTATTCCAGCCGTTCAAAAAAAAATAGGTGAATTAATTATAAAGACACAAAACAGAGAATACAAATACAAAAAGAAATCTAATTGATAAATGATTCTTCCTCCTTCCTTCCAGAATTTTAGAATAAAAAATCTCATGTTATAATTTGATTATATTTTGGAGAGCTATTCCTGATTGTATCAGCATTTCATTATTACTTTAAGTCTACCATAGCACTAGATAAAGAATGTATCGTATACATCTCTAGGTAAAGGCTATATGGAAAAAGTCAACAGAGAAATGTCTCTATTTCCAGGTAAATGTACCTTAAGTGGGATTCCATAATTCTGTCCATTCGTTTGTAAAAGGGTCTAGATGTAAAGTAGCCACTCCAGTAATGATCATCTCTGTCGGCATAGGTGAAGAAGTCTCCACTTAGAACAGGGAACATGGATGGATCTTTCGTTCTCTCAGTTGCAGCTGCTTTATCCAGTGCATCAAAATAGTCTGATAACGTTCCAAACTGTATCTAGTAAAAAAAGAATAAAAACTTACAATTTATATTAATTTCTGCCCTATAATGTTTTACTTATCACATGGAAAGGAAAATTTAATAATAAATATTTAAGTTGTGCTTATCACTTCAAATGAGCATAAATTGCAGGGGGGAAAATAGCAGCAACACTTTCTTTTAGTCGAATTTAATATAACTAAGAGAAAACATATATAACCTAAGCAGTTAGAAGGAGTACTACTTAGATCTACAAATATGTGAACAGGAAAATCCCATATATATCTTTAGAACTTAAAATGTTCAAAGACCTGGACACAGATGAATGAAACGTATGTAGAATAGAAACTATATATTAAAAAAAAAAAGTTGCATGCAACCTAAAAGACCTCTAGTTTGAGTTTTTGTAAGAGACTTTAAGAATAACAATTCATTTAAAAAGTACACTTTTTCTGTAATGAGTAAACTAAAACATTAAGTATGACGAGAATAGCAACTACTCAAATTAACAGTTCTTTTAACTAATTATTTAAATAACCAGTATATAACTCTATTATATATTATAATAATTATAATTATTTATAATTATTATATTACTATATACTAGCATAAAATATAAATACTAGACAGAACCTTTACCATTTAGAGATATCCTCTGAAAACATTACAGACATAATTATATGACATCTGAGATCTGCTGCTAAATGATCATAGGAAGAGAGCAGGGGAACAACGGTGGTCTTGGCTTAAAGATTTGGGAGCTGATGGCAAAATTGGTTAATCACCTGTAGAAAACTAAAGCTAGAACCTTATATATCACCCTGAGCCAGAATCAACTCCAAATGGATCAAAGACCTCTGAGTCAAAGCAGTCACCCTGAAAACATTACAGGAAGGAATAGGAGAAACCCTAGAACTCCTTGGCACAGGCCAAAATTTTCTTAATAGAGAACCAGAAACACAACAAATCAAAGGAAGGTTGGACAAATGGGATTGCATGAAGCTGCAGAGCTTCTGCATGGCAAAGGACATAGCTAGCAAGATCAATAGAAAGCCCACAGACTGGGAGAAGATCTTCACTAGCCAACGGACAAGGGTTTCATAGCTAAAATATACTTGGAACTCAAAAAATTAAATCCCCCAACAACAAATCCTCAAAGAAACAACTGCTTGATAAATAAGTGGGCTAAAAAGTTAAAGAGAGACTTCTCTGAAGAGGAAATATGAATGGCCAACAGACACATGAAGAAATGCTCAACCTCCCTAGCCATAAAAGAAATGCAAATCAAAACAATATTGAGATACTATCTCACCTCAGTTAGAATGGCCAGAATCAAGAACTTTAATGACAACAGATGTTGGAGGGGATGTGGCCAGAAGGGAACCCTACTGCATTGTTGGTGGCAGTGTAACCTTGTTCAACCACTTTGGAAAGCAGTATGGAGGTTCCTCAAAAGACTCCAAATAGAGTTCCCCAATGACCCAGCAATCCCACTTTTGGGCATTTACCCAAATGATCACAAACATGACCATACTAAAGCTACCAGCACAACTATGTTTATTGCAGCATTATTTACCATAGCTAAGATATGGAACCAACCCAGATGCCCTTCAGTAGATGAATGGATCAAGAAAATGTGATACACACACACACACACACACACACACACACAATGGAATTCTATGCCTCCATCTCCATCAGAAAGAATGACATCGCCCTATTTGTTAGGAAATGGCAAGACTTGGAAAAAATTATATTAAGTGAAGTAAGCCAGGCCCAAAGAAACATAGGTCCCATGGTTTCCCTTATCTGCAATACCTAGTATATGTCTGGGACAAGCAGAAGAGGTCAAAAGCTATGTACATATGACCAGATAAGATGAAATTAACCGAAATGAACCCCCAAGATAGGGACACAAATGGTGTTTTCTTTCTTGCTATTGTTTCTAATGTATAAGGTACCAACCATGTGATTTTTTTTTGTTGCTTTGTATGTCCCTCCCCTATGCTATAACCCCTGTTTTCACTGTATTTGATGTTGGGGAGGGGAAGGGAAAAACAAAATGTTTAAATAGAGATACAGGCTGACCCATTGTAACAATGAGATGTACAAGACAGTATGTTGAAAAATGAACTTTACAATTTAGGCGGGGGGAGGGGGGAGGGAGGGGTTTGGTGAGGGAAAGAGTAGAGTTTTGGAGGTGGGAGGGAAGGGATGGTAGGGGAACAACAAAGGAAGAGCCAACAATGCTTGCTAAGAAATGTACTCATTCCTTGCTGATGTAAATGTAACCTCTGTACAGTATTTTCACAATAAAGAAAAATTAGAAAAAGAAAGAAATGAAATATAGCAATTAAAAATGAACTAAGGAAAAAAGTAAGAGTTATCAGGGGCTAGGACATGGGATAAGGGAGATTTGCAGTTTGGGAGTTGTAAATGTTATGGAAATTGGTAGTGATTATCATTATAGTGCACCTGATGCCACCAAATTATACAATAAACATGTATAAAATGTATCTTTCATCCCAATAAAAATGAATTTTTTTGCTTAAAAAAGATTTGGGAGCTGAGCCATAGGTTATGAAGAGAACGAGGTTATGTATGGTATCTCAAAACTTTGGGAGATATAAAATTTGCATAAAAATTTTCATATAAAAAGTAAGAAACAAGTAAATGCTTAATTTTAGAGGTCTTCTAATTTAAGAAAAAGTGTATTCTCTAGACACAAAATGTTTGTAAAATTCATGGAATGTTCATTTGAGACTGCCAAACTACAAAAGTCAGAAGGAAAGAATTCTCAGAGAAAAACAATAAATTTCCAATGGTGGCAGAAAAACAAGATTTCCCTGAAAAGCACGACTTAGTAGACACACATTTTGAACTGAAAAAAAAAAAAAGCAAAAGCCTCATTCATTCCCAAGAAGTTGTAAGAAATGTTTAACTTTAGAAGTTTGACTATAGGATGTGATGTTTTTTCTAATTAATTATACTTTATACTTATGACATATTTTAAAACTAGGATTCAGACAAGGAAATGATGGATAGCATGTTCTAGACTCTTTTCATAATGAAGACTCAGAGTCAAACATGGTATTATAAATAAATATTATCTTATTACCTTTACTTTAAACTGAGGATGCGAATTCATATAATTGAAAAGCTGTTCATAATTCCTGAACTGAAGATCCCATTCTGTGTATTCACTATAGCGAAAATCATCTCCCAGTGGGGCCAAAAGAACTTTGGTGCGGAAAAGTTTTGACTTCTTTCGGTACTGATCTAGTAGCATCCGAGCCCTACAAAAAAGGGGAGGGGAGAAATGGGTTATATTAAGGAGATGTCAATGATGTAATGCAGCAATGAATTTGGAAAAATCATTTATCTTTTAAATAAATTCAGAGAAATTGTTTATTAAATTAATTAATTAATTACTATTAAAATAGAGAATTTTTTTCCTAAATAAAAAAGTAAAAAAAAAAAAAAAAAAAACAAGTAAAACTTGTAAGGCCAATTTTTGACTACCAGACATTATCCAATTTAAATAGTCACAAATTATTTTGATGAAAAAAAAAAAGCCGATAGTTTTCCAATGGATTACCCCTAAAGAAACAACAACAAAGTGACTCGGACACCAGTGTCTTCCTGAAACCCAACCAAAACAACTAGATCCCGAAGAGCCCATGTTTTAAGATAAATTAGTCCAAGAAGACAAAAGAATTTTCATCTACACCAACTTGGAAATTTGATTTGCTTTACTATTCCTTTCTCCAATTTAATAAAAAAAATTAATAGCCTGATTAAATAGGAAAAGGTACATGATCAAAAGATCTTAACTTATAACATTTTATACCCACAATAATATTTCATTTTCCAAAGGAAAAACACCAACTTACTTAACATCTGTCACCAATTATCTTATGATCTTCACGATTTTCTCTTTCAATACTGATCAGCAGGTAACACTCTAGAGTTAAATTAGCTACTTTGTTTTCTCTTTCCTTGGGATCTATCCATGACTCAAAAGACCAAACATAACTTGCAGATACAAAGAACAGCTTTGATGCTTCATGTTTGGCATTCTGTAAAAAATCCTTTTGGGAAAGCTAAGTTGGGAACTGTCTGAAGGAGGTCTGGTAACAAAAACTAAGAGGAAACACTTCTGAAAGTGAAATTAAATGAACAGATGAACCTAGAGCAATCCACAGGGTTTAGAGGGCCCACGCTTAAGAAATCAAATTTTTTACCTAACATTCTAATTTTCATTTCAAGGATTATCCAAATTTCAACTCATAAATCATGCAAATAATAACAGAAACAGGTGTTTTATAAAAATTATGAAAAATTAGTTAATGATATTTAAAAACCCCATAGGGTCTTTTAAAAATTTAATCTCTGGGGACTGAGAAGGTGGCTCAGTGGTAGAGTGCTTGCCTTGCATGCCTGAGGCCCTGGGTTTGATTCCTCAGCACCACATAAGCAAAAAGAAAAAAGCCGGAAGTGGTGCTGTGGCTCAAGTGGTAGAGCGTTAGCCTTAAGCTGAAGAGCTGAGGGACAGCGCCCAGGCCCAGAGTTCAGGCCCCATGACCGGACCCAAAAAAAAAAATTTAATCTCTGAAGTTGCCTTGCAAATGTTAAATTTTCACATTCATGTAGTGACAGTGTTTGTCTTTTTCTTTTTTTTTTTTTAATACTCGGAATCAAACCCAGGACAATGATTTTCTAGGCAAGCATTGTGCCACTGACTAAGCTACATCTGAGCCTGGAGTTTTCTTGAGTAGAATATTTCATCTTTTCTCTTAATTTAATAACATTTCACATTTATTCAACACTAACTTTACAATATCACACACATAAATGAGACTGATCACATAAAAATAAACTACCAAAATAAGAGTAAAAAAGTCAGTTTATATCAAAGCTTGTGTGTGTGTGTGTGTGTGTGTGTGTGTGTGTCCCCCGCACATGTGCGGGCACTTGTGCATTTGTGCTTTGGAGAAAAGAAAGTACACGCACTCTACTGCCTGTGCTTTTTAAAATCTGACATCTAGTGAACTCTTACGCTCCTCCTCAGAAATTATCAACACTAGGAAGGCAAAAACCACTGTCCAGTAATACCAGCATATAGTAGATTCTCACTAAGCATAAGCTGAATTAATAAATGATAAATGACTTGCTCACCATCACAATTTGCTCCTCACTTACCCTATCAGGTAAAAAATGTAAACTCTAGCCACCACCATCAACAACAAAGTCCTTCAAATATCAAATTATCTGCTACTCAATGGAAAAAGCCCAATCTACTATGATCCTAAGACCAAAAAAAAAAAAATAAACTTAATGAAGTACTGTATTTCCTTATTTGCAAATTGTTGACAGAGTATATCAAAAAACTATCACCACTGAACTGGATATATCAAAATATGTCATCTGCATACATACATATGTGTATATATATATAAATAATCTGGATGTGAAACAAGCAGTAGGGTTAAGATTCCAAGACTTATAATAACTTAGAAAAACAATTTATACAAGTGTTACACAGGGTCATTCATCCAAATGTACCCAGATGCCTGGAAACCACCATTAGAACCAGTGCAAGTGAACAAGCACCAGGTATATTCCTGGAGGTCAGACAACAAAAGGATTACACAGAATGGCATTTTAATCCAATAATGCACCTTTGGTACTCTGAGCAATACCCATACAGAATAAGGGTTTTGCATACTTATGGGTATATCACAATTCCTCAACTGAAACATCCAGCTAATTACATGGTAGCCCCAACCACCACCATTTGAACTGAAAGGAGTGGTATAAATATCTATGAACACAACTACTTGTTCAAATAGACAGGTCATATACTCTGCCATTCCTTTTTACTACAACTTCGAGTACATAAAATACAAGCTTGTTCTTTATACCTGAGAAGCTTGACACTAGAGAGCAGGTTGCTAAGAGGTTCTCAATTGTTTTCATGGCTGTAGGAGCCATAATATTGAATCACATCAATCTCTAAAGTTACACAATTTTCCAAAACAACTATAAAGCCAGATTGTGTGTGTGTGTGTGTGTGTGTGTGTGTGTGTGTGTGCGCGCGCATGCACGCATGCATGCACGCGCGCACACACACACACGTGAGGTAGTCCTGGGGCTTGAACTCAGGGCCTAGGCGCTATCCTGACCTTATTGCTCAAAGCTAGTGCTCTATGACTTGAGCCACAGTTCTAGTTCTTGTTTTTCTGGTAGTTAATTGGAGATGAGAGCCTCAACATTTGCCTGCCAAAGCTGGCTTCTGTCTGTGACTTTCAGATCTCAGCATCCTAAGTAGTTAGGATTACAGGTATGAGCCACTGGTGCCTGAATGAAGCTAGATTTTGTAAAGGACATCTCATACCTTCCAGAGGGCTGGAATGCTAAAATACCTTGGTGTCTACCACACTGAGAGGTTCACAGTGGGATTTATTGATTACAGGTTTGTTGAACATAAAGTCATAATGTCAAGGTAAAAAGATCCAGCCTTACTTTCTTCCTCACATATATTTTTAAAGCAATATTCTGATAGAGTTGATAGTGCACAGATCTTAATTAATTAAAAAGTTATATTATTTTCCTAGCAGAATGCTATCTTTTTATATAACAACAGAATGTTTTATTTTAATGCATTATGTACCTCTAATTTTTTTTGGGGGTCCGCTTGTGGTGCCTGAACTCTGGGCCTGGGCACTGTCCCTCAGCTCTTCAGCTCAAGGCTAGCGCTCTACCACTTGAGCCACAGCACCACTTCTGGCTTTTTTTCTTTTTGCTTATGTGGTGCTGAGGAATCAAACCCAGGGCCTCATGCATGCAAGGCACGCACTCTACCACTGAGCCACCTTCCCAGCCCTGTACCTCTAATTTTTCAATAAAGAAATTAAACTTAAAAAGCACCAAAATTAGTAATAGTACACAACTTGATTTAATGAAATTCTTTCACTAAGTACAACTTTCTTCTAAAAAAAAGATTCATCCTTTGATTTTTATTTAAATATATATAAGCATAAATATTCCTAATTAAGGTTTTCTGTAAGTCAAAAACATCAGAATGATGCAAAGATACGTATTCACCAGAGCTGGGCGGCATTCGCTATTACTGCAATTGTTATTAAGGGCACAGATAATTGCAGTCTTTATGTGCTCCATTTCAACAAATGGGTTTTTTGCAGTTGAGCTGCTTTTCTTACCAATTTGGACAATGGGGACCAGAAGTTTTATTATCAACAAAAGTGTATGAAATCAATCAAACACAGTAGAAAGCTTTTATAATGAGGGCACAGGAGATGGTAATGATAGTGTATTATAGGTGGCCACTGTATATTGATCTGCCATTGTTCATTTTCTATTAAATTATAACACAAAAGAGGTACAGTGGAGAATGTGGCATTTTTTAAGGTGTTTTGGATCTAGTCTGAATGAATACTCACAACAAGAATAATGCTGCTACTGAAACCCACTTACTCTACCCTTAAGCAACTCACAGTTGAATGGCTGCTTATGAAATAACGTATTTTCATACCTGCTCTGGACATTGTCAGAAGATATTGCTTCTGGGGGGACTCCCCAAGGACAACCGTATCTGCCTCCAGGAAGCCGTTTAAAATCAAACTGGCAGCATATTTTAGGATCAGGTCCACAGGTGTGGGGGATGTCATAGCTGTAGAAGGGCATCATGTGGCAAAAAATGTCTGTTGCAGAACCCAGATCTAAAATAAAAAGCCAACAGACAAACCTATATTTACACGATTTATTTCCCCAAGCTATCCAAAATGCCATTACATTATACATACATACATTGCGAGCTTTACTCAAAATCAACAGCCTCTTTATCAGGACATATGTCCCAGTGTGAAGGAAGATACACATTTCAGATTCTGTTTACCTTTTCTATCTAAATATAGTACAGATAGATATGCCCCACAATGACACAGCATCTGCTGATATGGAAGGACACAAACTGAGCAGAAGGAAAAGTTACAACTGCTTCATATAAAATCATGACCATGTCCACTGATGTCTGCCAGATCCTGCCACAGCTGAACCCACTGCAGGGTGTACTGAGGCTGTTACTTGAATGACAAAGGCTGAGTGAAGAGAGAATTAGGGAGTAAAAGGGAGAACTGAAGGAACAAAGGACTAGGGACTATAAACACTGGACAAATGTCTATTTGCTTTCTTGCTCTGAAGAGGGAAAGTGCAACACAGGGGGCTGGGAAGGTGGCTCAGTGGTAGAGCGCTTGCCTTACATGCATGAGGCCCTGGGTTCAATTCCTCAGCACCACATAAGCAAAAAGAAAAAAAGCCGGAAGTGGCCCTGTGGCTCAAGTAGTAGAGTGCTAGCCTTGAGCTGAGCTGAGGGACAGCGCCCAGGCCCAGAGTTCAGGCCCCACGACCGGACCCAAAAAAAAAAAAAGAAAGTGCAACACAGAAAAGTTCATGGAGTTACTTCTGACAGTCATCAAGAATGAGTCAACATGAATTGTCACCAAGAAATAAGTACAGAAAAAGAAAAAGCAATTGTCAAGTATAATGTAAACAAGAAAGTTATGGAAGCCAGCAATGATGAGTTGACAGAGAACTGCTTTCAGTGAAAATCTCAGTGTTAACATGAAGCCACTGCCTGGTGAGATCAGAAGCCTATGCCGAGCCCTAAGTAGTATGAAAAGTGGTTACCCTTGTGTGTGAGATCCTGACCTTTAAACACCTCCCCATGTCTATGTATGTGTGGATTTCTGACTTTTAACAATGGGTGAGTATTACTTTTATAACAAAAACAAAAAGAATCCAAATCCCAACATTTCCAAATATCCAAACATTTCCTAAATATCCAAACATTTCCTAAATATCCAAACATTTCCTAATATCCAAACATTTTTTTAAAAACTGGACATTGGTGGCTCACTCCTGTAATCCTAGTTACTCAAGAGACTGAGATCAGAGGATGGTGGCTCAAAGCCAACCCAAGCAGGAAAGTCCATGAGATGTTTATCTTCAATTAACTATCAAAAAAAGCTGTAAACGGAGCTGTGGTTCAAAGTGGTACAGCATTAGCCTTGAGCACAAAAGCTCAAGAACAGCACCTAGACATTGAGTTCAAGACCCAGGGACAGCACATAAAAAAATTTTAAGTACATATTCAAATATCTCAGAGAATTCTTAGCATATTACTTTTTACCCCTTAGTTGAAATAATTAACACTTCTTTGGTACATTCTTTTAAACATTTAAAACCTGTGTATTTCTGGGCAGGCAGAAGTTACACTGAAGCATACTGGTAAGCATGACTACAAAGATACAGTTACAGCTGGGTGCCGATGGCTTACGCCTGTAATCCTAGCCACTCAGAAGGCTGAGATCTGAGGATCGCAGTTCAAAGCCAGCCAAAGCAGGAAAGTCCGTGAAATTCTTATCTCCAATTAACCACCAGAAAATCAGAAATGTGCTGTGACTAAAAGTGGGAGAACTAGAAGGCTAGCCTTGAACAAAAGAGCTTAGAGACTGTGCCCAGACCCCAAGTTCAAGCCCCATGACCAACAACAACAACCACAACAAAAGATGCAGCTATACTGACTACAGTGTACACACAAGCTGACTGTATAAGCCCCAGATCCAGTGGTAACTCCCTCCTTCCTTCTTACACCTTTCCTCTCAACCTACTATTTAACAGTTCATTTAGAGATTTAATTACATTTAGTTATGTCTGTATTCTATCAAGTTAAGACTATAATTTCCATATGCATAAAAGAATACTTTCTATATTCCTTCCTAACACAGTATTAAATACATCAAAGTACTAAAATTTCTGGCCAATTAATATTTATAGGCAATTTGAATGTGCACAATTATTTATGTAGGATTTCTTCTGACAGTCTTTTGTTTTTCAAATTAATAAATTCCTTGCATCCTTTGCTTCTGATCACCCCCCTCCAAGGTGCTGTCTCCCCTACTGGTTTAGTTTTCTGCAGTGAAAAGATTTCATAGGCAATTGCTTCCTTAAAAAACTTCCTATAAGACCATTATTATCTAGGTTCCAAATCATTTTTCTGAAACACCTAAGCAGGGTGGATCTCATAGGAAAGCAGGCACCATGTAACATGGCAACTGCTTAATGAAATCTTACTAAAAATTCAATGGAGTTGGGAGCCTGGGATTCAGGAACTTGCATACAAGATTCAAACTGAATTTTCAAAAATGGCTTCACATACCTAAGACTTCATTGCTTCACCAGAGAAAGGGAAAATATAGAAGCTAATTTGAAGGACAGTAGAAATGCTAAATGAGAAATTATAAAGCATGTAACAAGGAATGGCTTGATAAATAAAAATAAATTTTAAAAATAAGGTGTTCTGGATTAAATTGGGATTGGCAAAGGCAAAGTATCTCAGAAGGAATAAACCCTATCCCTTCTCCTCAATAAAGTCATGCTGACGTGCACCACTGGAACACACATGTATCTACAGAATCAAGTGCCAACCAGTGATGCATGTGATATGTGTACGCTTCCCAAAGGAGGAATTCTTACCCAGGAATGCTTACATAATGCAGATGGACAGGAGGAGGATACACCCACTGCATATGAATCAATCAGGTCCTTGTAAGTTCTAATGTGTGTTCAACTTTGTGGCAAAACATACTTTTCAAACAGAAGTGGAAGCATTATTCATATAACACTAACCCCTTATATTTACTTACTTAACTTCAGGCATAAAAAAGATTCTATAGAGATAAACATCAACACCACTGCTCAACAGAATCTGACACAAATACCTTGGAAAATAATTGTAGGCAGTTTTAGGCAATCTGATTTTCAAGACTAACACTCCAAATAAAAACCCCAAGGGTTTGAGTTCACAACCTTTATGACATCAAAGTAAAGTGGAATCTTCAGCATCCATCAAACACAACATACCCCAATTCTGTCTCCAAAAAAACTCCAATGTTTTATGGAATGCAAAGTGTTTTTTAACAGAATAATGAACTCTCTGGATAAGCATGTGTGAAAACCCAGCACGATTGAGAAGGTAAGCCATTGTTGGTGAATGTCCAAAGGGGTCAATGGCCCACCCAGACCGAGGTTTCACACCTGTGGATAAAGAAAACAAATGTTATTTTTAAAATTAATAGGCATAATAAAGACAAGGTGCAATACATTCAGATGCACCAGAGTTCTATGGTCCCCTGGTTCAGAAGATAAAAGATCAGCTCAGAATTACCCTTTGCGAAGTATTATCAATGAACATGCTGATATAGAGGATTCTGACACTGCAGGTTACCAAGACAGGTTGAATGCTCACTCATGTTTAGTTAGACTTGAATTAAGCACTCTATGGCTACTATCAAGGTACACCATTCAGTGGAGACCAGAGAGACAGAGACAGAGACAGAGACAGAGAGACAGAGACAGAGAGACAGAGACAGAGAGACAGAGACAGACAGACAGACAGACAGACAGACAGACAGACAGACAGACAGAGAGAGAGAGAGAATCAGGGTCTAACCTCAGATCCTCAGATCTAACAGCTCTGTGGGGCTGGACAACCTGGAAACTTAATTTACTATTCTGTCATTTCAACTTATCCTTCATAATCCTAACATGAAGGATTTTTTTTTCAGCCTGCTTCTTACATCTTAAAAAAAACTACAAAAGCCCTCATGTTGTCATACAGTGATAAAACAGACCAAAACAACTATTTACCATATTTTACTAAGTCTCAGGACAGAAAGCTAGTGCTTTCTTTCAACAGAACTTTTCAAATATAGATCATATTCACCTAACAACTAAAGATATATTTGTTCAAGAGAGGATAAAATGAGAAAAAAAAACGCATGGTTTAGTTAATGAGGTAAGATTATCCATCTAACATTATGTAACTCTGGTCCTTTATTAATTATTCAGGATCATAAAAATAAGACCTCTACTTATAACTTACACACTGACATAAGTGTGTGATTTTTTTCATTCAAACCCTGATTTAGCATTTCCATATACCTAAAATTATGAAAGGCCTCGGGAAAACAAAAATGAGTTAACCTTGATCTTGACTCTAGTTATAGAGACTAACATTCAAATAGATATAACACTAAATAAGGCAAGCAGCAGGGGAAAAAAATAAAGATCTGTGTAGAACAAAGGCTAAGGAATAACAGAAAGACAGAAAGGAAACAAAGAAAACTGAAAAGGAAAATCAGGATCACAGAAGGCCAAGAATATGGAGTGAAAACTCAAAAAAAAAAAAAAATGCCCAAGCACAAAGAAGTTTAGTTATAAGATTTCTGCATTTCAGGTAAATAATTATAAAATCACTCTCAAAAATGGACAGACAGAAATACTGAACTCTACTTAGAAGTTTTACTTTTTATGGTGCTATAGATTTGGCAATTTCAGAAAAATGCACATGTGGATCTGTATTTAGGCTTATACGAGTGTTCTTATCAATTACTATCATAGAACCTTTAGTAAGTTTGAAAGTATATCAAAATTAAGTTATAAAACAAAAGAGATTATGTGTTAAACCAAATGACAAGGCTTAGTAAGATTACAAGAAGATGAATATCAGGCAGGTCCTAGTGTCTCACACTTAATAATCCTAGCTACTCAGAAGGTTGTGACTTGGAGGATCCAGTTCAAACCCAGTATAGATAGAAGTCTATGAGACTTTATTTCCAATTAACCAACAAAATGCCAGGTTGGAGGGGCTGGGAAGGTGGCTCAGTGGTAGAGTGCTTGCCTTGCATGCATGAGGCCCTGGGTTCAATTCCTCAGCACCACATAAGCAAAAAGAAAAAAAAAAAAGCTGGAAGTGGTGCGGTGGCTCAAGTGGTAGAGTGCTAGCCTTGAGCTGAAGAACTGAAGGACAGTGCCCAGGCCCAGAGTTCAGGCCCACAACCGGACCAAAAAAAAAAAAAAAAAAAAAAAAAACGCCAGGTTGGAGGCATGGCTAAGTGGTAGAGCTTCAACTATAAGCAAGAAAGCCCAGCAAGAATGATAGGCAGGCTGTCAGGCAGGCCCTGAGTTCAAACTCCAGTGACACCATGATGATGATGATGATTATGATAATGATGGAAGAAGATGAAGAAAAAGGAGAATCAACATATCAACTTCAAGGCTTCAGTGATGTTACAGAGGTCAGTATCCACATAACTTAGCAACACTGACATCATCAGTTATCTTTCCACATATAAATCTACAAGGAAACACACTAGGTGGTAAGCAAGGGGTTAGAAATGAATTAACTGAAGTGTAATAGACTCTGTGGAGAGTGTAAATAGTATAATTCTTTAAAAAGATTAAGTCAGTTATGCAAAACACAAGGTACAAAAAACGAAGAGAAAGAAAGAAAAAGAAAGAGAGAGAGAGAGAGACAGAGAGAGAGAGAGAGACAGAGAGAGAGACAGAGAGAAAGAACAAACAACTATATACGGAGTCTAATGAGAATCTCCTGTTTCCATAAGTTGGAATTCATGTTAGTAAGCTTCACTATCTATAGTCCTATGCACTAAGAATATCATATACATATTCTAGTTCTTACAAATGAGGGAAATCATGCGATCTACTTTTCTTTGGGTCTGGCTTACATCACTTAATACAATTTTTTCCAAGTCTTTCCATTTCCTTATGAATAGAACAGTGTTACTCTTTCTGATGGAAGCAAAGAATTCCATTGTGTATATATACCACATTTTCTTGATTCATTCATCTACTGAGGGACATTTGGGTTGGTTCCATATCTTGGCTATGGTAAATAATGCTGCAATGAACATCATCGTACTGGTGGCTTTAGTGTGGCCTTGTGGTCATTTGGGTAAATTCCTGGAAGTGGGATTGCTAGGTCATATATGTTTTGTATAATAAACAATGCAATATGTAGAAGAGAAAGGGAATCACAGAAACAGCAGGAAAAGGTATGAACCATAGCAATACTGACACTCACTTGGCATTATGTGACATATGAACATTACAACTTGGTGGCAGGGATAGGGAGGGTAAGTGGGGGATTTAAAAAAAAAAGACTAAGTCAAAGCCCAACAAAATAAGTACCAGAAATAGGAACTTGCAAGAGGGAAAGGTGGGGCCAGGAAGAGAGGGGTAGAAGTATGAAGTGTAAGAAAGGGGAGAATGCCGGCAAGAACTCAATGTATATGCCATATAGTTGAGAAAAATAAAGGAAGAGGTGAGTTGAAGAGGGGTGAAGATTTGGAAAGGATGACACCCATCAAGATGCATTGTACACATACACTGCTTTGGTAAATTACAACAAATTCAATACATAATCTAAAATTAAGTAAGGGAAAGTGTAGGTTGTAAGAGATAGGTGAGAATGTTGAAAGGGGCAGCACTGGTCAAGACACGCTGTATTCATAAACTGCTTCAGTAAATGACAACTCTCTTGTAAAACTACATAAAGGTAATAAAAATATTAGTTTAAAAAAATCGCTTAGCTGTCGCTCTCCCTTTGAGAGTACCCACACTCTGTTAAGAGTGTTCCCCTGCCTTTCCTCTCATCTGTCTGCTTGTCCGCTTCCTTACTCAATAAAGCTCCACCAAGTTATTAAAAAAAAAAATCAATTGAACCTAGTTGTAACTGAATAAAGAATCTCTGAAAAATAATGGTAGAGGGAAGAAAAAACATAAACCACATTTCTGTGGTTGCTTTAGTGGTGCTTGGGTTTGAACTCAGGACCTTGTGATTACCAGGCATGTACTTTATGACTTGAGCTACTTCCCAAATCCTTTCTGATTTAGAATTTTTTGACAGTCTGACTGGCTGGGTCTGTGATCCTCTTATTTAGGCTGATTTCTTATTTAGCACCATGCCCAGGTTAATTAGTTAAGATGGAATCCCACATTTTTTTCACCGAGGCTGACATCAAACCGCAATGTTCTTGATTCTTGCCCACTAAGTAGCCAGGACTCCAGGAATGAGACACCTCACTCCAGTAGTTAAACTACATTTTAAAAAACAGAACAGGAACTGGGAAGATGGCTCAGTGGTAGAGCGACTACACTGCATGCACGAGGCCCTGGGTTCGATTCCTCAGTACCATATAAGCAGAAAAAGCCAGACGTGGCATTGTGGTTCAAGTGGTAGAGCACTAACCTTGAGCTGAAGAGCTGAGGGACAGCGCCTAGGCCCAGAGTCCAGACCCATGACCAACCAAAAAATAAAAATAAATAAATAAATAAATAAACCTCAATAAAAGGAAATGAGGGGCAAGAAGAATTTTTCTAGGGTTTTCTTGGCACTAGGCAATTATTTTGTAAAAAGAAGGTAGGGTGAAAATTTAGGAAAAAGTGTAATGTAAGAAAACTTACAAATTACACAAATCATATGGAATATTATATGTATCAAACAGTTATATCTATGTAGTAGGCACACAGGATTTTTTTCCTTTCAATCAATGTTTTTTGCTTATTTTCCCACAATGTGGCTATTATTTGCACAATATATTATTAACACAAAGATTCCTACATGAACATGTTATTTTATATTCTAAATAATTTATGTTGGGGTTTTATTAAAATAATTTACATTATATCTGATTGTGGTAAACTTCTTAGCATTTTCAAAAATTTCACCTTCAACAAAATATACAGGCCTAAAATTATAGCAGTTAAATTTTCAAATGTTCCCAAACTTCATAAAATATAAAAAAGAATAAAATGATACCCAATTTTTGTGTACAACATCATAATCCAATAAATGATTCATACACTTATAGCATACTAAAAAGGAAAACTAATCTCACTTATGAAAACAGATATAAAAATCATATACAAAAAAACACTAAACAGATTGAACTCAATAACACCAAACCAAAGGGGATTTATCCTAGGAAGTGAATGACTTTTTAATTGAGAAAACTGCCATCCTATTCATAAAACAAATTAGCAAAACCATATAGTTTTAATAGATGTCTGAAAAAAACCTAGTAATATTCAGGGCATAATGAAAATTGAAAATGCTAAAAAGGGATTTTATCAGCACCATATAAAAATGCCTACCATGAAGTAACAGATACTGTGATACTTAGTATAGCTAAGCAATTTCTTTAAAAATCTGGAAGAAAGGCAAATATCATTATTACATACCACAATTACAGTAGATTTGACTAATGCAAACAAATACACAGTCTAAATGCTGGATGTATTTAAAAGAGGAGTCTGAATTCGCTTCTTACATTTTTAAGATACTACATACATACTATAACAATAAGAAATTATATTTCCCCAACCCAAAACAGTCTTATGAATTAGTGTGGTTAAAAGTTAAATGGTTAATTGAAATTTAAAAAAAAACAGCACTAGAGAACACATGAATAATTATAAAGGGGGGAAATATTCATAAACAAGAGACAAAGAGTTTCTATTAGAACATGCAAAGACACAACAACCCAATTGAAAATGAGTAGAAAATAGTAAATGTATTTCTTCAAAGTTCTCATAAACTTAAACATTCAGCCTTGCTACTCTTCCTACTTATCCATGCCAATAAAACCAAAGACCAATGCTTTTTGTTATGGCACCAAATGTCATGGTTAACAACTAGAAGAAACACAAATGTTCAACAAAAGACAAGATCAAATACTACTCTGCCATAAAAAGGTATGAATTAATAGCATATCAAACAAGGACAAACCACAAAAGCTTTATTAGTAGAAGGATTTAGAAAAAAATCAATTGCATTTTATTTAAATCTCCTACACGAATTTGAGAAAACAATCCCATGCATAATGATGGCAAAAGAAATAGAATATCTAAGTTAAAATTTAACAGAAAAGTACAAAATTTTCACACTAAATGTATAACAACACTATTGAGAGGAATTCAGGCTCTACACTATCATTCACAAGTCAGAAGACTTAACATTGTTTAGATGGAACATTTCCTCAATTTGGGCAAAATAATCAATGTCATTGCTACTAAAATCATAGTTGGTATTTTTGCAGAAGTGGCTAAACTGATTATGAAAACACAAAAATCCTAATACTCCAAGGAGCTGAAAACAAGCTTTAAAACAGAACAAAGTTGAAGAAATCATACTTCCCAATCTCAAAACTTACTACAGAGATGCAGTTCTAGCTCCTGGAGAAGATAAGGCAAGTGGATCAGTTCAGTTCTGGAGTTTAAAACTAAACTGAACAACAGTGGAAACCATATCTCAAAAGATGTTTTATAAATATGCACATCAAAAGTGGTAGGAAAGATGGCTGATTAGAGAGCAGCAGGCACCTGAATCTCCATCAGGCAGCTACAGGTAGAAATGGGTGGCTTAGAAGGCAAGATTTATACAATGAACACAGGGGACCCTATAAAGTGCACTAAGCAAAAGAGTGGAGGGTGAAGCCCCCTACCTTCCCCAGCAATTAGGACTACAAGAAAAAGCTGGAATATTCGTGTGTAAGCTCCACTCCGAAATAAATACATACATAAATAAATATTTAAGATGAGAGAACTGCATAGCACATAACAAGTGGATGTTGGAGAATGGGGCCCACTGAATTTCCATCCTACCATTTTCACAGATGCTGGGAGGAGGGGGCTTATACCTGATGAGAGGTATTATAATTATTGATATGACCAAACCCTGAAATCCTTACCCTTTCCACTGGCTACCCAAACCACCACTCCGATAATTAGTGTGGATCCAGTAAACTGGTTGTGACAGAATCATGGAGACAGGTCTCCTTGGGTGGGAGATGGGAGACATGCCACATTGGAAGGCCAAGGGGGGAAATAGTAGCAGAGCTGTACTCAAACCCTAGTGTATGGGAGAGACCAACTGTATGGAAATACAACAGAGGACAGAGGACAGAGAGCTTAGGTCAGGGCACAGAGGCTCAGTCAAATTGTGGGCCTTGCCCAGACAATGCCCACAGCTTTGGTTTGACTGTGTTGTGTACTCCCCCAGGCCAGGAGGATTAGTAGAAAGCACCCATTACTCAAGAGGCAGAGTGTCTCTGCTGTATGGAGGAATGCAGCAGGGATTGTTGTCCTTGGTCTCATATGCTGAGAGGTGGTTGAGGGCAGCCTAATGTAGGAATTTAATATCAGGGAAGAAGATATCATGGAGCTCAGTCCACAAAAAGCCCCTCTGGTCTTAAGTCAGATTTCAGAGGAAAAAAAAAGTAGGGGTGCAGAGGGAAGGAATTTGCTCTCTTCTGAACAAGGAAGACTATGGACTGGTTTGATTTTTCTTGGCCTTTGGTCTCGGTCTCTCTGTATTTATTTTATTGTATGATTTCTCCTTTCTACATCTCATCTCCTTTTCCTGTTTTGTATCTTTCTCTGTTTTTCTTTTTGTCTTTTGTCTTTTTCTTTTGTACCTCTTGCCTCTTCCTTTATTCTTCTAGCCCCAGTATAGCTGGGGAATATTCCAAAGAAATTAAAGTCAGTGTACAATAAAGATTATCTGAACACTTAGGTTTACTGTGGCTCTCTTCACAATAGCTAAGTTATAAAATATTGGGTTGGGATTAACTAAGTGCTGGAATTAGAGGTATGAATCACCATGCCTGGCTTTAGAAGCAATTCTTGTAAGCCAACAATAAAAAGACAGCCTTACTAAAATAAAGACAATAAATTAGAATAAGCATTTCTCCAAATTAGATATGTAAGTAACATATGTGAAAGGATTTTTAACATTAATAGTCATTAAGCAGATGCAAATCAAAATCACAATGATACAACATTTCACATACAATAGGATGTTTATAATAAAAATGACAGACAATAACTTATGTTAGTGAAGGTGTATTGAAAGAATTCTCAGTTGGAGAGGAGGGAAAATGATGGAGCTTTTAAAAAATTTGTTCCTAGAAATACTAACCATGACATAACCATATAACCCAACAAGTCTACAACTATGTAGATAGACAAGAAAAATGAAATCACATCTCTATACAAAAATATTTACACAAATTTGTATAGTAGTGAATAATGGTAACCAGAAAAGAGAAACAACTAAATGTCAGCCAACCGAGGAATAGGTAAATAAATGTGGTATTTACGTACATCAAAGTATTATTAAATCATAAAAAAGGAATTCATTTACATGCAACAAAATATTAGCAAGCCACAAAAAAGGGATGTGTGCTTTATATCAAACAAAATATTACTGAGTCACAAAGAAGGATAAAGAACTGATAGATACTACAAAATGGGAGAACTTTCAAAATAAAAAAGCCAGGCAAGGAAGGGCTGGGAAGGTGGCTCAGTGGTAGAGCACTTGCCTTGCATGCATGAGACTCTGGGTTCGACCCCTCATCACCACATAAGCAAAAAAGAAAAAAGCCGGAAGTGGCGCTGTGGCTCAAGTGGTAGAGAGCTAGCCTTGAGCTGAAGAGCTGAGGGACAGCGTCCACACCCAGAGTTCAGGCCCCACGACCAGACCCACCCCTCCCCCCCAAAAAAAAAGAAGCCAGGCATAAAAAGTCACAGTATGCTTCCATTTAGAAAAAATGTCCAGAATAGTTAACCCATACACCAGTGGCCCTCCATATATATCTTTGAGCTCTACATCTGTAGATCTAATCAATCACAGATCAGGAATATCTGGGGGGGGGGAAAAAACAGCATTACTGTATAGGCCTTTTTATCTAGTCATTATTCCCTAAAAAACTATTTACACAGCATTTTCACTGTGTTCAATATTATAAGTAATGCAGAGATGACAAAGTATAAGGAGAAATGTATGTGAAAAGGTTACATGCAAATGCCATGCCATTGTATTTAAGGGACTTGCATACTGATGTCTGGGGAAAGATGTAGAATGAATCTCCCCAGATATCGAGAGAGGATCACATTCTAATGGCAGAGTATTTATTGGTAGCTGGGATGGGGCAGGGAACAGAGGAGCCAGAAGGTCACTAGGATTGGATATGAAGTTTCTTTTGGGGATGTGGAAAAAGCTCAAAAAATAATCAAAATGATGGTCAACCAGTCTGTGGATATAGTAAAATTCATTCAACTTTTTTTTTTCCGAGGCAGAACTCTTTCATGGAATTAATATACAAAATACACAAAGCTCAAAAAATTAAATACTCGGGCTGGGAAGGTGGCTCAGTGGTAGAGCGCTTGCCTTGCATGCCTGAGGCCCTGGGTTAGAGTCCTCAGCACCACATAAGCAAAAAGAAAAAAGCCGGAAGTGGCAGTGTGGCTCAAGTGGTAGAGCGCTAGCCTTGAGCTGAAGAGCTGAGGGACAGCGCCCAGGCCCAGAGTTCAGGCTCCATAACCGGACCCCAAAAAAAAAAAAAAAATTAAATACTCAAAGAACAAATAACCTAGATAGTAAAATGATGAACCCACTGGACATTAGTATAAATGACAACAAATACATAAAGAAGTGTTCACCATCCTTAGCCATAAAGGAAATATACAAATCAAAACAACACTGAGATTCTATTTCATTCCAGTAAGAATGTCCTTCAATCAACCCAGCAAATGCTAGCAAGGAAATGAGTAGGGAAAATGTGGTTCATAAACTCAGTGAGTTTTAAATGGATGAATTTCACAGTATGTAAAATATATCTCAATAAAGTCAGAAAAAATTATATTGAACAAAAGAAACGACTCAAAAGAGCATATATAACTAGAGCCCACATTAAGTCTTCCAACAGACAGGATGGAAGTCCAGGAGCATTTGGGTGCAGGAGGAGGGATAAATGGAGGACAGAACTTTAGGGATGATGGAAATACATATGGTGGTTACAAACATTTAGAGACAAGGAAAAAGGGGTAGATGAATGAGGAGAAGAGGGTGAAAATGCAGACAAAAACTCAGTGTATATGCTACAAAATTAAGAAAAATGAGGGGAGGAGTAAATAGAGTGAGAATGTAGAAAGAGTTGATACTGATCAAGATATTTTGTATCCATAAACTTTGTTATATGGAAACTCCTTTGTAAAACTACTAAATGATAATAATTTTTTAAAAAAATTTAAAGATTTATATATTGAGTTGCTAATTGTGGTGGGTTGCACATGTAAGTAATACCAGCTAATCAGAGTGGAGAGTAAGAACATAGCAGTGTGAGGGCATCCCAGGCAAGAAAGGACCCCATCTCAATCCCCACCACCCATCACAATCAACAAGCTGGGCATGGTGGTAGGGGACTGTAATACCTGCTACGTGGGAGGCTATAGATAAGAGGACTGTGGCTTAATAAGACTTTTGAGGACAGCAGTCTCACACCTGAAGTGTAAATCTCTCTACCTGGGGAAAATATCTGTAACTCACTCTCACAGGTTGTAGTAAATAGCAACAGAAAGACAAAAGTCAAGCGAATGTGTCAAGTTGGGAGTGCTCAGCAGTATCCCTGCTATTTGTTTAAATGGCAAATTATGTGAAAAAAAAAAAAGATGTTAGATAAGGGACTTTTAACTCTAACGGAAAATATATTTAAATAACTAGTTATCTAGAAATTAATAAAGAATAGGTATGCTTCACGTAATGAAAACTATCAAATTAAACTTTAGTATGAAGTATTGGAGGGTCAGGACTTGAGCTACTCAAGAGCCTCATGTTAGTCTTGATAGCTCATGACAGTGCTTGAGCCACTCGAGCCATTCCCTACCCCTGCTATTTTGCCGGTTCACTGGAAATGAAGTCTGGTGGACTTTTCTACTTGGGCTGACTTTGAATCACTATCCTTGAGATCTCAGCCTCCTGAGGAGCTAGGATTACAAGGGTGAGCCACCAGAGGCACCCAGCTTCAAAAGGATTTTACTTTAGTTCAGCTTAAGTTTTCATGAGTTACGGTGAATATCTGATCTTATCAGACTTGAATTCTTCTTCTCATTCACTGTTAGGAGAATTTTCTCACACTGGTACTCCCTGCAAAATTCCTTTCCATTAGGCCACTAGCACCAAAATGATGAGGCTGCTGTGATTTCAGCTCCTATACCTCTGGTGGACACAGTAATTGGCTGTCAGATAAAGCACGTGATAGTGGGGGACCAATCATATGAAACATGAAGTTTCTCAGATACCTAGGTCCCTTTCACCACAGTGTGAAAGTACAGAAGACAGCCTGAAGCACAAACAAGATAAGCCCAAACAGTAAGTAGATTATGTAACTTCTCTGGATCCAGCCTCATCTGAACCCACCCACTAACTTAAGTTAGTCTAAGTGTTTGCCTCTAATTTCCTGCCTTAACTAATACACAATTACAAGAAAAACTTCTAAATCTAATAAAAATAGACAAAATAGATTAAACATGATAGATGACCCTAAACGAAAAATTTATTTTTTATCTATGTAACTTAGTCTCTCACCTTAGAAACATCACACATTAATGAATAATAAATTATCCAATAATTATCAGTATTGGAAAATTAATGTTTAAGAAAACCAAAGAACCAGACATTACTTAACTTCCCCAAACAGCTTATGGGCAAGCGGAAAACACAAACACATACCTAAGTTTTTTTCCAGCCACTGATGTCCTTCAATTAGTTGGTCAATTAAGGCAAAATAATGTGGAGTCGCTTCATCAGGCATAACCCAGCCACCTGTCACAATTTCAAACTGACCATTTTGTAGTAAACTAGGAAGGAAATAATAAGAGGCTATATTAACAGATAAAATTATGGTCAAATAAAGAACTAAAATAGCATAAACATTTAAGAATTGTCCTCAAATATAACCGGAACTTATGCTAGCTGTAAAAAAAATAACTTTTTGGTAACCAGTGAGTGAAATTCAACTTCAGGGCCCTGGTGGTAAAGCCACTTTAGGACAGTTTCTTGAGCAACCCTTTTTTTCCTACTATGACCATTCTTTGCACAGGGTACAAAGCAAAGGCTGTTGTTGGTAGTCAGGAGCCACACACATAGGATTCAATCTTGCAGGATTGGACGGTGTTTGCTAGACAGCTGTCATTTTAAGGATGAGATTTGTTTCAATACCAATAACAAGAAATTAGTATGTATATCAGCCCTATGGCACTGATAAGTCACTCCTGTAAACTACACAAAACTAATATTTAAAACACTTTGCTCCAGGCTTAATTGGCATGTAAGCTATGTAGCTAATTTCTCATTATTGGATGAACAGTTTTGACACTATCATCATTTGTCTCTTGGGTATGCCTTTATCATAACATCATACAGGGTAACAAGATCCCAAGCCCTGGCTTTCTCTGAGGAGGAATAAAAGAATCATAAACTATTAAGAATTTTTAAACTGTTTTAAAAAGGATAAAAGTAAAGAATTAAAGCAGTCATCTTAAGGGTTGGACACTTGTTAGTTTTAACATAATGGTTTGTACAATGATGCAAATGATCAGAAAGCAGTGAGGAAGTTTTAATAGTCATAAATCCACAATTTACACACGAGCTAGAAATTTATCGAAATGGTTTTAAGAACAAAACCCAAGGCTATTTTGTACTGCCTATCCTCAGTCCCAATGATCCTAATGTCAGTTAGTCATTTTATATGTCTAGCTGCTGAGTGCCTGATCCAGCCATTCTCTAGCAGTCATACATCCAACATCATATACCTCAAAGGCTCCTGTGTACCTTATGATCAGAGCTCAATGACCTGATATGTGGGGATATATTTTGGGGTTTAATCTCAAATGGGCAAACATTTTCAATCTCATTATTTCATAGTCCAATCAATATATCTTTTGGACAGTTTTCTTTTTCCCATGCTATCATCAGTTTTCTTTTACTACATCACTCCTGTCCTATGGGCATGAATGATCTCCAAGCATCAGTGAACCAAGCAAAGAATCTCACATGTAGCAGAGATCCACTTGTGAATGACCTTCCCTTGCCCTTCTCATGGTCCCTGGGGTCCCTACTTTGATGGTATACTGAGTTCTTATCAACATATAATACTTTAAGGAGTAAGCCTCCCATTGGTTAAGGTATTTTCTAGCATTTTCTTACTTTCTACTCTCTTTCCCAGCATGCCCTGTTTTGACTGCCTTCATATTTTGAGTCATCTATAATTTACTCAGCGAAGTCCCCATGAGAGCCAAGCTAAACCCATATTCCCACTGCACCCCCACGCTCTTATCAGATCATAGCTGTTATCATGAACCAAAGTTACCCTGCTTATTTGCATGCATCTGTCCTCCTGCTGCCTCCCACCCACCATTAGAACAGAAGTACAAAGACAGCAGGGACTGAGATGAGCGGTGTTATTCCCATTTGCATGGCCAGATCTGAGAAGCCTGCTTTGAGGATCAGTGAGGGAGACTCTCAGTTTTTAATGTAAGTATTTACAAAAAGTTTCATATTCGGTTGAGTACACAGACATATGCAAAATGAATTTAAGCGGAAGGGTGAAATAGGAGTCTCAAAGATCTAGAATACTGTAGCATTACAATATACGAAAAGGAGAAAAAGAGACCTTTCATGAAATATCAGCTGGAAACAAGAAAACAATTGGAGCTAAAAGAGAGAAAGGACTGCAGTAAATATGACTTAGGAGTTTCAAATGACAAATTAGTAACATTAATGAATAGTGAAGGTAAGTTGAGTCATATAAATTTGGTCTGTGATGACAGTAAGGCCTCAAAAAGAACTACAATAGATAAATTATCTTAGGAAAGGGGCTATGTAAAAATTAAGCTTTAGGGGACTGCAAAATGAAAACTATGGAAAGATATGAAATCTTTTTTTTAAACTGAAAGAAAGACAAAGATGACATAGAAGAAACAGAAGTGATGAATATTGATGACCAAAAAAACCCTGTTAAACATTCTAGAAAAGAGTAGCAAAGAGAAACCTGCCCTTCCCATTGGTATAAGACCTTAAAGGTTTACCAGAACTATGGCATAGAACAAACACATCAAAAGGTCAGACATTATTAACATATATACTAAGTTATTGAGAAAAGAATTGGTTAAGAGGCATATTGTATATATATATACATATAAACACACACACATGTATGTATGGAGATGCAACAATAGAACCTACTTCTGTTTAATACAAACCAACTTTTTTTTTTTTGGTCATGGGGACTGAACTCTGGGCCTGGGCACTGTCCCTCAGCTTTTCAGCTCAAGGCTAGAGCCCTACCACTTGAGCCACAGCACCACTTCTGGCTTTTTTCTGCTTATGTGGTGTCGAACACAGGGCCTCATGCATACAAGGCAAGTACTCTACCACTGCACCAACTTCCCAGCTCACAAACCAACTTTTTTAAAAAGCCAAGATAGCAATGGAAACCAAAGGACTTCTGTTTTAAAATAACACATTTCTATACTTAAGAAAAAAATCATTAATCAGTTAAACCTAGGTATAAATGATGTTATGATAGCAGACTAGACAGAACATCAGCTGCAGATTTTCATTGCATAGTTTCTCCAATCTATTGGAAGAAAACCATTAACTTCATTTTAAATACGAAACAACAGCCTAAGTAATGTAGCAACAGCCAGACTAGTGAGTTCTATCTGTATCAGCAAATTGCCTGTTTTTCCCACTGTGCAATCCTGTGAACCATCCATAGGAAGAAAAACAATGTAAGAAAACACAAGTTTCAGGAAAAGTCTGGTTTGATATGAAATATCTACAAATTATTCATGTAAACACAAACACATGCAATCAATCTCCAAAAACATGTAAACAAAACAACATGTAAACACAAACTCATGGCATCACAAAGAGAAGAAAAAACTTTAAAAGCATATACATTTTCCCCTATTCCAAAATACATTAGATAAATACTTAAAAAGTATTTGATGAGTAAGAGGAAAGCAAATGGTAATCCTACCCCCAAAAACCCCAGTAAGATGTTGGCCCAATTATTGAGATGCAATGAAGACTATCATCCTTTATTTATAGTTATAAAAATTATAATGCAAACAATATGTCAGGACATTTGCAGAAAAGCTATATGACCCACAAAAAAAGGCATTATACTTCAAGTCACTGTTAGTAATAAGGTAATGTTAAAATTAAGATAGAGTGTAACTGCACTCTCAAGACTTTAACAATTAAAAAATGTATAAGGGAGATGTCTGTACCTATGTCTGCAGAAAATCTACTTAGACCAAATATAACCACGTCCAAGTATGTTCATTTATTTATTGTTTATTAAGCATCAACTGAATTATTTTTGTGAAACACAGGAAAACATATCCAAAAAAAGACATGTTGGGGGGAGATGGTGGGCGATGGGAAGGGATGGGAAGGGGAAACAAAGGAGGAGGCAACAATGCTTGATAAGAAATGTACTCATTACCTTGCCCATGTAATTGTAACCCCTCTGTATGTATTTTCACAATAAAAAATTAAAAATTAAAAAAAAATTTTAAAAAGACATGCCTAGCCCATAGGGTCTATTCTTTAGTTTCTACAAGATGCTCTTCGAATTCTAGTTATTTTATTTAACACATGACATTTCCTAATGAACACAAGATCTACAAACCAACCTGAAAACAAGGAAAATAAAAATAAAGGAACACACACACACACACACACACACACACACACACACACACACACACACACACACACACACACACACACACACACACACACACACACACACACACACACACACACACACACACACACACACACACACACACACACACCCAAGAAAATACAGAAGCCCAAGAAAATACAGAAGCCCAGAAACTAGGTACCAGGTTCCAATATGAACACTTTTCACAATGGGAAATTGTCTTGTAAAAGTTATTAACATAGTTCTGTTCCTACTTAAATGCTGGGGAATTTGGTATAAAAAGCTCTAGGAAATAACTGATCAAAATTAAGCTGGGCATATCTGTCATTGTTCATTTTGCCTAAGATGAACAATTTACACTTAAGAATTTACCACAAATGACAAGAAGCTGTAAATCATTTCCAGTGAGTGTCATCTTCTTCCTATATAGAATCACCAAACATTTGGAATTTGGTCACATGCTGAAGGATATATACTCAAAGAGCTTTTTCCCTAATGGGGAAATTGTTACAGATAACTAAGTAGCAAACAATGCATCATTTAGCAAGCTTCAAGGAATCACAAATTAATTTCACATGAGAAAATGAATGAATTTCTAATCACACATTTGAGGAAATATGAAATGATACAAGATAATGTACAGGGTTTCATTCTTAAATTTAAAAAAAGTTAAACGGAAAACTCAAAAAGAGGCTCCCATAGAATCAAGCCATTTTCTAATCAGACTCACTGACTCAGATTCCATTCAGAAGGGTACCTCATATGAAAGCAAAATAAGACTTGTTTTAAACTCATCCTACAGTAACTGGAGAATCTTAGATATTTTTTGCCTGTCCTCAAAGTTCCAGTGTATGAGAGCAAAAGAACATGCGACTTATCCCTCATTTCTTCCTCACTATATTTCAGATCTATGCCATGAACTAGTCCCACTTACTAGCTGGCTTCAGGTTTCCCTTCTAATTGTAGCTTAGCTGGGTCTTAGGAACTCATAAGGAAGCATTTCTCCATCCCACCCAAACTTCACCTAAATTATTAGCTTTCATAAAATCACAAATTCTTTCATTCCACTTATCATAAAACTTAATTATACATTTGGATGATTACTATTTCCTCTGACAGATTGTAAGTATCAAATGGGCAGGAATCCACACTGGTTTGGCCCTCCATTCAATACTCAAGTATTCTTACTGATATAAAACTGTAAGAAAAAGGTACGAGGAATGCAAAAGAACAATAATAAAAAGCAGAGATGTAAAGCAGGAATTTTAGGGGGGAAAATGACTCCTAAAATGAAAAGAAATTTAACCTCGCATAAGGAAACACAAGTCAAAATTTCAATTAATATTACCTTTTCACTTATATAGCTAGAAAAACCATAAAGTTGTGCAACACACTGTGGAAACAAGATATGTCAAATAGGAATCTCACACACTACTGACAATTAAAATGTAAAATGCATATGTACTTTTATGTACATTCACTCAAAAAAGTCAGAAAACATTAAAAACATAAAAAACACCCATACTAAAGATAAAATAGGGCCATAACCAAGAGTACTTACGTAAGTTAAATCCGCTTGCAAAATGAACTTAACGCAAGGATCTCCAAGATATGATGACAAAACATGGTATAATATGCATTAGGATGGTTTATCATTTTAAAAAAAAATCCGGCAAACAAGTGTTACAGATGTAAAGAATGAAATCTGTACCTCATTTGTGGGGATGTAAAACCGTAGAGCCAGGGTAGAAAACAATACAAGGGTTCCTTAAAATATTAAACCTAGATATACCTACTTCTGAGTAATATACACAAATAGATTGAAAGAAATGACTAACAAGTATCTGTACCTTATAGCTGCATTGTACATAACCTTCATAGTGCATTATGCACAACAGAAAGAGCACAAATGTTCATCAAAGGCCAACTGGGTAGAAAAAATGTGGTTTATATGCAGACTTAGTAAGGAAGGAGACGGACAGATGGCACAAGATAAACCTGGAAGACGCTGTGTTAGAAGAAACAGGCCAACACAACAAGACAAACATTGCACCTTTACATGAGGTTAGTAGTTACACTATGGAGATAGTAAAATGGTCAGTTTTTCAGGAAGTGGGAGAGGTAACTATAGACAGAAAAGGGAATTACTGTCTAATAGACATTATTTTATAGTTTGGGATGGTAAAAAGTGACAAAACTGAAGCCTAAATATATGGGTGATTTTTAAGAATATTTCTCACATTAGGTGATTAAAAAAAATTATTTCGGGCTGGGAAGGTGGCTCAGTGGTAGAGCGCTTGCCTTGCATGCATGAGGCCCTGGGTTCGATTCCTCAGCACAACATAAGTAAAAAGAAAAAAGCCGGAAGTGGTGCTGTAGAGTGCTAGCCTTGAGCTAAAGAGCTCAAGGCCCAGGCCCAGAGTTCAGGCCCCATGACCGGGCCCCCCCCACCACGAAAAAAAGAAAGTATCATTGAAATAATTTAAAGCAGAGAACTAACATGATCAGACTCAGATACTAAGGCCTGATTGTGCTAGTGAAATTGAGAACACCCAAAAGTGGCAGAGCTAGAAAATAGCTAGATGCTATTGGCATGGATCTCGCTTCAGTTAACTAGACTTTTCATTTTATTAAGCTTATAGAGTAAAATACTACTGCTGCAGGAGAGAAGAATCTAAGCTGATGCTAGAATAGATTATGAAGATCATTTGAGTTATGTTTCTGTTAAGTTCCCACAATCAATTGGTATTCTTCAGGGACAATAAAAGCTTAGGTGAAGCGCTGCTGGAATTAGCAGGTTCTGCTTTGCAACAGCAAGCTTGCAATTTTAAGTACAGACATTTAATCCATAGCTCATCTTCAAAAAGGGAAAAACAAGCCATTACATAAGCATTAGACTAGTAGTCAAAAAAAAATTCTATTAGTAATGCCACTTAGTGTTCAAGCTAAGAATTTCAAATTATGGAAGAAAATCTAAGTATTGAGTTTCCCCCGAAATATATAAATGTTGCCTGCGTTTAGGCAATAAACAACAGGGATGTTTTGTTCTAGTAAGGAAAGCAAATGCTATTATTCCACATAAATGTAATAAACCAATAAAGTAAATATTTATAGTTTTAAGAAAGAGCATTTTAGCAAATCTTAACCCAAAACAAAGTCCAATGTCCTTATGTGATTATAAGACAACTTTTTCTTCAAGAAAATGAAAAATATTTACCATTAAGCACCAGGTCTGTATTTCCCAATAAGAATATAAAGAAGCTCTCAAAAGGAGTTTGAGTAAGACAAAGAGTTGAATAGTACATTCTTATTTGCATTATGCTCACTCCCCTCCAAAAAAAAATTAGTATTCTTTCTCAAATGAGTTGGATCATATGAAATTTCCATTTTTGTACATCAAAAAGTGTCCAACTCTTATGAATGTTATGTTTCAACATAAGTAAAAGTAGAAAAAATAATGGTAAAATAAAGTAAATAATAAAATAGTAAAAGAGAATGAAGAGAAAAAAAGCTGTCCATATGCCATAAAATTTGTAATGCTTCTGACAAAGGGCAGATGAAAATAAAAGAATTTAAATACTGAGTCACAGCTGCATGATGTAGGGGGAAAAAAAGTCAGTCAAGTCACAAAAGAAGACCGTTCTGAGACATTCCAGCACCAGCCCAATTTGGAGAGCCAAAGCCAAATCTTAGAAAAAACCCGTTAACACAATAGCCTTACTTTGGCAGTTCCTTTACCTATAGATCTTGCCTGCTACAGAAGGTAGTTCTCACGGTCAATAATTGGACAGAACCAAGCATGGCCTCACAGGACCAAACACAGAGGGCAGCAAACTCCCTTTCCAAGCCTGAACTTGGCAGTATATTCTGAAAATATTCTTTGTCACAGCTCAAATCTCTCACCTAGGATACCTGGCCACCCAGAAAGAAACTCAGAGAGTCTGCCCCAGGCTCAGCAGCTTCAGTTTTAAAAAAGACAAAACATTAATAAGCATTCTTTCTCCCCCTACTGCCGGCCCAACCTAATTCCATTTATAATCTGGGCATATTCCTCAGCTGCTGGATCTCTGATGCTCAGGTACTCTTCCAGCATCTTACTGAACAAAGTAACTAAGAAGGCACACATCTGCTAGCTTTCTTATTTGCAAGCAATACATCTGATTCTGGAAAGAAAGCATACTGGGGAACATTCCTGGGCACAAAATAATTGAGCACAAGGTTTTAAGTCTAGTCTTAACAAAGGGCTAGGGGGGGAATGAAGTCACAAAGCAGAGTCTTCAGGGACCATATCAGAGGGCGGGAAGACTCACAAATGCAGGTGCTTTGAGAAAACCATCTTTACTTCCCTCCATGTCGCTTTCCTACCTTCCATCTGTCAGCCCACACCTCTGGCTCTAAAGGTCCTAAATCCTGGGAATTAATGTGCTGATTAACTGAATGCAGATCACAGCTGACCCGAGGAAGAGCTGACTTCTCTGCATGAGGGACCATTTCCCAAAGGAAATCAGGTGGGATAGAGGCTGACCTGCCAGTAAGAACACACACCAAGGGAAATGACAGCATTTGGCTAGAAACAGAAGGATTTTCTAAGCAAGTTATCCTTTGTTGGGGGTCAAATGCCAGGTGTGGATAAAGCTGTTCTTGCTCAAGGATGAATAAAGGGGGAAAATGCTTGGTCTTAGGGAAAATAAGATCTAGAAGAAAAAAAAAAAAACAATAAAGCATCCAAGCCAGGAAAGCCTAGACTCAATACCACAGAGTACTGAAATCTTCCTTGAGAGGAAGCTTCCCAAAGGCAATAAATATACCTGGTTACTGAAATAAAAATGCAGATAGAAAAAAATAGAAATGCCAGATAATGCAGTTTTAAAACAAATTAAATACGCAATATTCAATTAGAAGCCAGGTGCCAGTGGCTCAAGCCTGTAATCCTAGCTACTCAGGAGGCTGAGATCTGAGGATCTCGGTTCAAAGCCAGCCCAGGCAGTAAAGTCTGTGAGATTCTTATCTCCACTAAACCACTCAGGAAACCAGAAGTGGTACTGTGGCTCAAGTAATAGAGCACTAGCCTTGAGCTGAAATGATGAGGGACAGCGCCCAGGCCCAGAGTTCAAGCCCCACAACCAACCAAAAAAAAAAAAAAAAAATCAATTAGGAAGTGCAGAAAACATATGCTATTACAGTGTTTGAACTGAGAGATGGGAAACTATGAAAAGTTATAAATACCTAGATATAGAACTTGTTGAAAATTTAGAATTTCCTGAGTATTTTAAAAATTCTAAAAGCATCTAAGCAGAGGGTTAAAAAAGTTATCTTCAATGACGTATTACATAAGCTTTTTAAAGATAGAACAGAAACATAAATTTTATAATTAGCTCTCCTACTAAAAGATGAAAACTTCCAAGATGACATCAGCTCTAAAATTTACATTTAGGGTCCAAGGAAAATATTCTAAGTAGGAAGTAAGAGATGAGATAATAAAAGCCACAAATATTTACTGGAGATTTCAAAATGTACCAGAAAGGTTATAAGAATAATTCAGTAGCCCTGAAGTTCTTGCTTAGCATATACAAAGCCTGGTTTTGATTTCCAGAGCTGTAAATAATAATAATAATAACAATAAAAATTAAAATGTGCCAGCCAAAAGGCATCTTACTGGTATTAATTCAATCTATCTAAAATATAAAATAGGTAGTAAAATTGTCTCTATTAAATAAATAAAGTGAGGCACAAAAAGTTACTTAAGTAACTTATCTAAAATTACACAGTAGGTGGGAGCTGACAGAATTTGAACCTAGGAAGCCTGCCTGCTGATCCTACACTATGCCCAACCCAACTGCCTAAGGTAGTTAGCTATCCTTAAAGTAAGGCAGTATAGACCAGACAAATTCAAACAAATAATAGCAACAGAGGAACTATAATCACAGCAATGTTAGTCATTACAAGAAGAAAAGACTAAAACTTATCAATGGTGAAAAAAACAATTAATAATGAAGTTAAATGAACAGAAATACCTATCAATCTTTGCCCCATAGTTAATATTCAGGAAGTGTTTGCCATTGAATGAATGATCTAAAGAACACATAGGTAAAAGAGAGAAACAAAAATAGAAGGAAGCTGGCAAGAGAACAGTAGCAAAAGTTATATATCATCAGTTATGCTTTTAATGTTTATTTTTAAAATGGTAATTTGTTCCACAGTGCTTAATTGCATTTAAGAACAAACTTTGTCCTGTTCATGTGCAGTTTAGCCCTAAGAAAACTCTAAGTGTCAGCCAGGTGACTGAGATCTAAGGATCAAAGTTTAAAGCCAGCTTGAGCAGAAAAGTCCCCATGAGACTCTTTATCTCCAATTAACCACTCAAAAACTGGAAATGGAGCTGTGCCTCAAAGTGGTAGAGCACCAGCCCTGAACGAAAGAACTCAGAGACAGTATTCAGGCCCTGAGTTCAAGTCCTATGACAAACCAACCAAAAACAAAGAAAACAAAAAACAAAGAACAAAAAAAAATCTAGGCTTAAGCAGACAGCTGTACTTGACTTTGCTGAGGTCTAGAATACACATACCTGCACACTACAAACATCACAAGTGGTTGGTCCATCATTTGCTATCTATGCTCCTCACTCATGCATACTTGCCTCACAACTCCAGTTTCGGGAGATATATTTGTTGCAGTTTCACATAGCTCACAATCAATACTTCTGACCCCACTTCCAGATCAAATATCAACTTTTAAGGTAAACTGACATTTTTTTTTTCACCTACGCATTTCTTAATCAACATGTGAAACAATGTAGCACCTGTGTTAGTCTTCTGTTTTCATGTTGAGGGTGCTGTCATTAATGAAGCTGTTGAGCTGTGCATTAAAGCCATGTTGTTTTTCCATAAACACTGTAGTCCTTCTGTACGATTCTGCACACAGTCAATGTTGGAAATGTGTATGTTGGGTGAACACAGACCTAGCTATATATACATAGATGAAATTGTAATTATAAAAGACTAAGTAGGGTGCTGAGCACTGAGGCCTCACACCTATGATCCTAGCTACTCAGGAAGCTGAAATCTGAGGATCATAGTTTCAAGCCAGCCTGAGCAAGAAAGTCCATGAGTCTCTTATCTCCAATTAACCACCAAAGCGCCAGAAGTGAATCTGTGGCTCATGTGGTTCAGCACTAGTCTTGAGTACAAAAGCTCAGAGACAGTAGAGAGGTCCTAACTTCAAGCCCCAAGACCAGCATTTCCCACCCTCCCAAAAAAGATTGAATTAGGTTAAATCCAACAAAATCTATATTCCACAAAATGTTGCTCTTCTAGTATTAGGAAATTCATCTGCATTAGTCACATGCTGGTCACATATCAAGCCACAAATAAATAAATAAATAAAAACCTAAAAACAAATCTAAAAAAAAAATCTTTAAAAACTAAAAAAAATCTAAACTAACACAGTGGCTCACAAATATAATTCTTCCTACTCAAGAAACATATTGGGAGGATAACAGTTCCAGACAGCCTGGGAGGGAGGGAGGGGGAGTTTTCAAGACCTCATCTCAATGGGAAAAGCTGTTCTCAGTTTATAGCAAGAAGTGTCAACAGGAGGGATTGCCATTTAGGCTAGCCTGGGGCAAAAAGACCTTATCTCAAAAATAACTAGAGCAAAAGAATTGACTGGCAAGCCCTCAATTCAAACCTCAGTAAAATAAACTTTAAAAATAAATAAACTAACCAATAAAATTGTGCAGTCCATACTCTAACCACAAGACAATACTCTAACCACAAGACAATAAAGATAGGTTTTACTAAAGTATAACTGGGAGAAAACAGCATTTGCTAGCTGAAAATTATTCTAGTAAATTCAATCAAAAGGAAACAATAAGTACAGTTATATAATGTTTAAAGGAAAAAATATAATGGTGAGAAAATGACAAATATTTAAAAGCTAGTGCAAACGGGTACAGATAGTGGTTCGCTTTTTATTAAAATAAGTGGACTGGTCCATTTAGCATGAGCGAAAGCAGGTAGAAAGAATTAGTAAAGATGAAAATCAGAAAAGGTCAAGGGTAAAACTGGTTCTTCAGGGAAGTAGAGAGGGTAAAAACCAACAAATTTTCTTTTTTTTTTTCTTTTGTCGGTCGTGGGCCTTGAACTCTGGGCCTTAGCGCTGTCCCTCAGCTCTTCAGCTCAAGGATAGTGCCTAACCACTTGAGCTACAACACCACTTCCAGAACCAACAAATTTAAGTAGAAGCTTTAGGCAGTCTAATAAAGATAAGGAAAAGTCAGAAAGGAAATAATTAAAAGAACAAAAATTGAGATGTAATAAATCCCTAAAATCTATACATTTCAGCAAATACCTACAAAAAGGAAATATGAAGTGTTATTTGTACTCAAGGAATAGTGTAAGTTCTAGACAAAAAAAAAAATCTTTTTAAATCTGAATGTTTAGACAACGTTACCAATGAAAAAAACCAGGAAATTTTTAACTCCCACTTCCTCCATTAGGGACAAGAAATGTTTCTATTTTTCTCTCCACTTTAACCTTTTTATACTAAAAAAAAAATCTTTCGTGAAACTAAGAGGAAAAAAAAGTTTCTTCCATGTGGTTTCCTAAGGCAGATCTTAATTTTTGAAACGTTTCAAGTTAATAATATGAACTAAGGATTCAAAAATATTGTATCAGGCTGTGTGTGTGGATGTCCCTATGTATGTTTATCTCAATTTGCCATAATAGCTGAACTATAAAAGCCAGGGCACTCTATTAGTACAATTTGAATCCTAGCTTACTTTGAATAACTGCGATATCCTCACAGCCTTGGCTCCCATGATAACATGTGTCTTCAGCAGAATAGTGTCTGGTTCACTGGCCTTAGTTAACTAGCTCATTCCACATCCCCAGAGAAACAACCTACCCTTGTAGCTCCTTCCTAGCTAACAGAGCAAGCAGTAGAAGTCTGCTACATCAACTGAATATATATACCCTATTTCTCCCAAAACTATTACTGTCCAGCGACTTATTTTGATGGCCAGGGAAGAACTTAACAAATCAGTTCTAAAACTCTTCATGAAAACTAAATGGTCACTGATTAAAAGAATTTTCTGATAAAAATAAGAAATTTATATTGTCAGTTAATGAAACCTGTCATAAAGCAACAATTACAGTCAAACAGAAGAAAGAATCCATGAAACAGGTCATGACGCTCAAAAATTAATACATATTTAAATACAAGAAAGATGATCCTTCAACTTGGTAGAAAAGGGCAGGTGATTTAAATTTTAGGTAGCACTATGGGAAAAGAACACAGGCTCTTGAACTGGACAGCCTGGGTTTAATGCAAACCAGCACTACAGAATGGCCTCATGACACAGTGTCCTGACTTGTAAAGAAGACTGGTTGGGCCCACTTCACAAAATTGTTGACAGGACTATCCACTACATTTGCACAGTATTTGAAATAGTGACTAATACATTAAGTGCTATAAAAGTGATGCTATGGGGCTGGGAAGGTGGCTCAGTGGTAGAGTGCTTTCCTTGCATGCATGAGGCCCTGGGTTCGATTCCTCAGCACCACATAAGCAAAAAGAAAAAAAAAAAGCCGGAAGTGGCGCTGTGGCTCAAGTGGTAGAGTGCTAGCCTTGAGCTGAAGCGCTGAGGGACGGTGCCCAGGCCCAGAGTTCAGGCCCCACAACCTGACCCCCCCCCAAAAAAAAAGTGATGCTATATAAATAATTCATGATAGCATAACTCATAATTTCTAAAATCAGGGATATTTTGTCATCAAAGAATCTCATATCATTCCATATTTTTAAAATTAATTTTGGGAGCCAGGCACCAGTGGCTCATGCCTACAATCATAGCTTCTTATGAGGCTTAAGTCTGAGGATCACAGTTCAAAGCCAGCTGGAGCAGGAAACTCTATGAACTCTTATTTCCAAGTAAACACCAAAAAGCTTAAAGTGGAGCTGTGGCTCAAGTGGCAGGATGCTAGCCTTGAGCAAAAAAGCTAAGGGACAGTTCCCAGGCCCTGAGTTTAAGACCCAGTATTGTCACAAAGAAAATTATAAAAATTTCAAGGCTAGAAAAAAACTGAATGATTAAAAAATAAAACTAGAGGTTAAAAAGGACAAGAGGCAGATTAAGAAAGACCTTTCTAACTGACAGCAAAAGCAATATGACCAAAAAAATTAATCATTTTGAGCACATGAAAATTTTAGGACTGCATATGAAAAATAATTATAATAATTACAACTTCAGGAAAAATACAACTCTATAAATGAAAAAGAAAAGTACAATCAAGCAATCACAAAAACTTGATACATATGAGAAAATATGTAACACTGTAAGCAATCACAAAGCAAATGAAAATACTTTAGCCATAAAATTGGCCAAGGTTTTCAAACATTGTACTGTTAACTACTGTCAGAGAAACTGGTACATTTCTACATGGAAGTCTGCAAAACATACAAAACAACCTCTCCAGGAGAGCACTTTTAACATAGGCTTTTAAAAAAGAAAAAAGAAAAAACCTTTAAAATACTAAGCCCCCTTTTGACCTCATAATTCCATTTTATGATAAAAGTTGATATAGAAGACTTCAATGGGAAAGTTTGTGATTGATTTATTGCAGAGATGAACCAAATATCAATGAAAACAGGATGCTAAAAAAATAAATTTCAGATATAACTTTATAAAATTAATGCACTCTAAAATCAACCTTAATATTACCAAATTTCAAAAAAAGTTTTAAAACAAACCTTTTAACAGCTTCCTTCTTCGGAGTATCTATAATATCCCACCATTTTGAAAGATAAGAGATTTCAGACCACATAAATTTCCTGCTTGATTCTTCTTTCAGCTTTAGGACCATGTTATTAAAAATATACTGAGTCTTGTCTCTAAAGTAGTCATTGAAAGTCTTCAACCAACCTAAATCAAGACACAAATACACCACAAAGGTCTGATTCATACAGCCAATTTCAACTCAATCACATTCTATTCTATTACCTTTGAACACACATAGATCCTTCATTAATATAAAGATGTATTTAAAATTTTTCTGTGTAGGAAGTGGCGCTGTAGCTCAAGTGGTAGAGCGCTTGCCTTGAGCTGAAGAGCTGAGGGACAGCGCCCAGGCCCAGAGTTCAAGCCCCACGACCGACAAAAAAAAAAAAAAAAAAAAAAAAAAAAAAAAAAAAAAAAATTTCTGTGTATATATATATATATATATATGCTTTTATTGTTTTTATTTTTTTTTATTTTTTTGTGAACACACTGTACAGAGGGGTTACAATTACATGGGCAGGATAATGCGTACATTTCATACTTTCAATTAAAGAAATCCTATTTTTGTTGCTATGAGAGAAAAAAACAACACTGAAATGAGGAAAAAACCCTGAAACCTTCACAAAAACTCAGATAGAAATGGTAACAATAGAAAAGATAAACAAAGGACAAAAAGTAGTTGTTTAGATCTAAAAAAAATTCAATTATTTATCTCCAGTTTAAGGACATTTTCAGCCTTTGTGCAAACAAATCAGTACTAGTCTCATGAGATAAAAACTATATTCTCTCATATTACATGTAAAACTTTCCTTCACCCAATAAATTGACAAGGAAAAAAATCACAAGTATAAATTAATCCAAAGCAGCTGAGCAGCCATAACATAGCTGTAGCACTGATAAGAATACTGAGAAATAAAATTTTGCCAAAAAAATAAGTTCTTGCTCTCAAAGGCTGTTTATTACTCATTTATTTTAATTTTTATTTTATTATTAAGGTGATGTACAGAGGGGTTATAGTTACAGAAATCAGATAATAAGTACATCTCTTGTCAACCTCTTAACCAAGCAACAAGTATTTACACACTTGTGTATGATTTTTTTTTTAAAAGAGAACTGTAGGCATTGACTATTTGGGTCTCGTATATTTTCCTACTTCTTAAATATCCTGGATATGTTTCCTAAAGACATTAAGAATTCAACTACAGGAAAGATTTTTAACAAGACTCACAGACCCAAACTCAGTGCCATCAGACTACTAAACGGGCAACAGCAAAAACATAAGGGCCATCAACTTCACCTACTGATAGTAGATGACTGGAGCCTATGAATTGTCATCTATGAATTTTTCCAAGGCCAGTTTCTATACTTCCAGGCTTAGCTACTGGCTCAATTGCTTCCAAAATTCATACTGATACATAAGAAGCCCAAGTAACTGATTATGGTTAACTTTCAGTGTATACCATATTTGTACTGAAAAATAAAGAAATAAGAAATAACCTGCTAATGCAGAAGGACAGTACAACTGTCTGGATAGTACACATAGGTACATTTGGAAAGGGCACTGCAGCTGTAACCATATTTATTCCCCTTGCTTGAACTTATTCATTTGGCATTATTTCTGAACATTATTTACACTATATCAAGTATGACACTATGACCCAAATAAGAATATAATGAAAAATATTCTTTACAGGACTTTCTCAATAGGAAATAATTTTAAATCTATTATCAAAGAAAAGTCTCACGGACCTGCATAATCAAAAAGTTTGGACCTGTAGAAACACCCAAATATACCTGATGAAACTGTTTTGCAAATAATCCCATCTTGCTTCACAAAGCACTCACCTGGAACTCTGCCCAGAGCACTGAATCAGGCTCCACCATTGGAGTCACAGAAATAGGCAAAGCAAATCACCGACCTTTAAACAGGAACACCCTAACTCCTTGGTGTTCGTGCCAGTACCCTTAAGATTAGCATCAAGTGCTCAGAACTGAGCCCAGAGATAATTCAGTACCTGTAAATACTATCTGCTAACATCATTCTTCAATTGACCTATTCCCATTTGTATAACTAAAAAATTGTATTAAACACTGTAGAGAACTGTACAAAAAATTAAAGATATTTCTAACATTTAATTTCTAAAAGTTCATAACTAAAATATTTAAACAAGTTGCTCCACATCTTAAACATATTGATTGCTCAAAATATCAGTTTGCATAGAATTCAATGCTTTCCCTTATTATAGGCACTCAATTATAAGATATGTTAAGTCTTGACTCCTACACCTTAGCATGGGATTCTACTTGGAGACAAAGTGTTTAAAGCATCTTAGCATGTAATTCTACTTGGAGATAAAGTATCTAAAGAAGTAATTAAGGTAAAATGAAGTTATGGAGCTCTTATAAGAAGAGATGAGGACACACACACACACACACTCTTATAAGAAGAGATGAGGACACACACACACACACACACACACACACACTCTCTTATAAGAAGAGATGAGGACACACACACACACACTCTTATAAGAAGAGATGAGGACACACACACACACACACACACACACACACACACACACACACACACACACACACACACACACACACAAGCCCATGCCAATACAAAGGAAAAGATGGCCACACATAAGCCAAGAAGAGATGTCCTCAACTGAAACCATTCCTGCTGACCACTTGGTCCTGGATTTCTGGGCTCTAGAACTGTGAGAGAAGAAAATTTTGTTGTTTAAACCACCACTCTGTCTATGCCACTTCGTTACAGCTGCTCTAACATATTAATGCAGACTTAGAACAAGCTAGTGATATTACCACCACAAAAATGTCAAGATGGAAACAAATCATAAACTGCCACAAGAATATTTAATATCTTACTTATACATATTATATTAAACAGAATTCAAATGTACATAAGCAAATGCATGTATGCACCATGCTCTAGTTATGTATGTTCAATGCAGATCATAGAGATACCTAAAAAGGTCCATTAGAATTATCATCTTCAAGGTATCATATACACCTTTTAACTAAATTCAAACAAAGGTCCAAACTACTAATAACTTGACTATGAACAAAAGAACTATGAACAGCTCAATGGCTCAACAATCAACAGAAAAACTCAACTGACCTAGCATGAAAGGCAACTTTAGAAGGACTAGTCTATATGAAGATTAATAAGTTAGAGGGTTTTTTTTTTTAAAATAACGATTTTCAACAGCCATCATTTGTTATGAACTAAGTTCATTTCAAAGAGTTTATCATGAGAGTTTTCATACAGGAATCACAGTGACTGATTAATCCATTTTGCCTTCAACACTTAATTTACCCTTCAACAATCATGCAGAAAATATGTCAAAGATATTTATGTGAGCCAAATATACAAGCTCAGAGATGTCAACTTAAAAGCCTTCCATAAAACTCATCCATAATACATACTAATACCACTACAATATAGCACAATTAATGAAGAATGAACTGAAAGATAGCCTCTTGCAGCTTTCAATATTGAGTAATATAACAGTAAATTAGCTTTTATTGCTCTTATACAATAGAGTAATCAAGTATTCCCTTTTACATGGAATTGGTTCTTTCTTTCTCTAAATTACTCTAAAAACTACAATTGTAAATTAACATGAGACCAATCAGAAAGATAGTATTTTATGAAAAGTTGTATGGAATGAATTTTGCAACATAAAAGTATATTCCTACCTCTAGATTTAATAATCTGAGAACACTGAGTTACAAGCTGATTTACTTAAGTGGTCAATTCACAGCTTCCCTCCCCTACTCCCCCCGAATACACTAGGAAATTGAACCAGAGCTGGAACAGCATTAAGAATACCTTTCAATGAACTGTCACAACACTGTCATCTATAAAAGACGAAGTAGCTATCTTAAATAAATAGGGAAATATCTTAAGACAGTGTGTGGATAATCAGAAGTTCCACAACAAAGATATAAATACAAATTCAAAACAATTTTATTATTTTCTTCAACTAATTTCTAAAGTAAAAAACAACTAATGAACTTGGAAACTAATACTTATTTGCAATGTTCATGAAGAATTAATTATCTAGTAATTACTCATTGACAAATCATGATTAAATTGTTAAATTTATTTTTTGTACTACTGATAATAACTTTGAAGTCTGAGGAGATCTTACCCTCTAAAAGAGACAGTCCTTTTATGTAGATCACAGACAAATATAGTGTCATCCTGAGCATCTACTCAAGTGGCACTTGACCTTGGATGCTCTACTCCAAAGGAGCATTCTCCTTCCACTATTCCTAGGACCATATACCTTTCTACAGGACAAATCCCCAGGGTCACAACTTTTCTACCCGAAGTCTTCCTTGCCTCTTTTGAATCTCGAAATCGGTGTCTACACAACCCTGAGCTGGTCTCCAGTTTACCAGTACCTACCTTTTAAGGAGACATTCAACCCAGTATGTGGTACTCCCCCTCACCTGAAGAGTGTCCAAAAGGCTACATCATGGAGATGCAGGCAGAACACTATGGTGTCCGCAACAAAGAGCCCCCTGGTGTAGGACAAGGCAAGGCCTTGGAGGAAAAGGGGATTGACTCTTCCTTCCCTTATACTATACCACATTGCATAAGACACTAGAGCCTAAGATTTCCAACCCACTCTTGGTCTTCTAGACAACAGAGCTATTCCTATTTCTCCAGAAAGGAGAAAAAAATCTTTTTCAGTTTTCTTCTCTTATTATATATCTAGCATTGTGTATTGTATATCTAGTATTTATAACTTTTAAACATTTAGACACAAGGTATGTGGGCTCTGTGTCCTTTTGCATCAGATCCTGCAAATTTTAGAAGTAGGCCTGGGCATATGCTACATCCCAAACTTAAAATCAGCCAATTCTCAGGAATCTGGCAACTTTGCAAACCTACATGACCAAGATTTCAGTATGTCCTTGATAGATGAATGAAATCTGTGGACAGAAGGACTGAAAAACAAAGCCTGTGGATTAAAAGATGCTTAAAATTATTCACTGTCTATATTTTAAGGCTAACCTAATGGTCTTTGCCTGGTGTCTTCAGTATTGGGGTTTGAACTCAGAAGCCTCACACTTGCTCAGTTTGCTTGCTCGCTGTTGCCTCTCTACTACTGGGGCCACACCTCTAGTCCCACTTTTCGCTAGTAATGAGAGACAAGGTTTTGCAGACTTTTCTGACTGGGGATTGTGAATTGAACCATGATCCTTCAAGGTCTCAGCTTCCTAAGTAGTTAGGACACCAGTATCTGGCTTTATATAGTATCTTTACATTGCTGCAATATTTATATTTTAAAATGCTCCATCAGTCCCAAAATGATTTAAAACCCTCAACTCAAAGAATGAACTCTCTCCAAAAGAGCACTGTAACATTGTTAGGGCCAAAGCTGCTGCAATAGTATTTTTTTAACTCAAAAGTTTAATTTGCATGAACTCGCTGAAAAGCATAAAAAATTCTGAGTAAAAAATATTTACTTTCAGATAAGTAAAATGTCAGTAATAAACATTTAAAATATGCAATTTAAGCTTTGAATTATTTATATTTCAATGTGATATTAACTGAGTTTTAAAATGAAAATGAGGTTTACAATCTTTATTTTACTAATTAAGTTATTCTCTATCAACAAATGATGAACATGTGCTTACATCTTGTTTAACTCTTTCATATTTGACTTCAACATCCAATCTTACAATTAAAGGGCAACCTATAATTAAGGTATGTGTGTGTGTGTTTGTATTTGTGTGTGTGTGTGTGTTACTGTTGGTATTGATATTACTATTACTCAAATACATTGATGATTAATTTTCATCGCAACATTTATATTACAAGTTAAGCTTATTTTTCTCCACCCAGTATGCTGTGAAAGTCTTAACATTCTCGTTTACTCATTTAGAAACACAGTTTTAGCATTTAATAAGGGCAAAGTAATAAAGCAAAGCAAGATGAAAACAGAGACTACAGTGAAAAATATGTATATCCAAAATGTTGCGGGAATAAAGAATCAGTGATTCTTTATCCAGAATAATGAAAGAGTCTTGGGCCAGTCATCAACTGGATGGAGAGAAGAGCAAAAGGAAGACTCAAAGCCATGAAAGTTTGTGTAAATTCCAGGATGTAGCAACCTGATGTGGTATAGGTGCACTGCTGTGAACATACATAGTGAACATATGGAAGAAATAATAGTAAAAAATAGAAGTCAGGGACAGATATTAAAAAATCTTCTAAGCGGGGGCTGGGAAGGTGGCTCAGTGGTAGAGCGCTTGCCTTGCATGCATAAGGCACCACATAAGCAAACAGCAAAAAGCCGGAAGTGGCGCTGTGGCTCAAGTGATAAAGCGCTAGCCTTGAGCTGAGGGACAGCGCCCAGGCCCAGAGTTCAGGCCCCATGACCGGAACCCAAAAAAAAAAAAAATCTTCTAAGCATTCTTGTTTCCTACAGAAAACCTAGGAGGAAGTAAGTTCTGGTTTTTTAATCTGATTACTAAAGAATCTGTACTTAAGAACATAAACAGTAGGCTACAAAGGTAAAAAGCAACAGAGTACCAAAAAATGAGTTTGCCGCAATACTGTGGAAAACTGGTTATGACCTGAAGTGGAAACAGAAGAAATCAACCAGGAAAAATGAAGACAACTTAGAGCTTATCAAGGTTTCTAAGAGAAGATAAGGACAGTCATACATGAGGCTGATACTTTCAAATACCTGCAAATTTTGGGAATAGTATAAACCTGCTAGTTCCACAAAATGCTCCTGAACTCATGTTTCCAACATAAGCTAACCTTTCTTTCCAACTGACTCACTGTCATCTAATACTTTTATAAGCATATCAGCTTCACTTCCATTAAGTTGCTTAACTTCTCATAAAAGGCCCTTAGTGGAAAGGTGATCACACAAGACAAGAACCTATTTGGACAGCAGGGTTTGGTTCACTCTGCAGCTGTGTGTCTAACTGTGACTCCATAATACACTGCTTAGAAAAGTGTCCTTTAAAAAGACCCATATACTTTGACATCTGACAAATGCAAATTTGAGATCAGCTTCCAAAATAATTTTGAAATCTGTGTTATTTCCTTTCCTATCTATGAGCATCTAATATTGAATGAGGGACAAGTCTTCCCCAAATATTATGTAGTTCCTTGAAATTATGGGGTTGAAAGCATGAGTAATATGAGATTGATAATGCTAAAGTAAATGATAAATAACAATACTTGAAATATTTTCCTGTGGTTTTAGAAGTGTTTCTTTCCAAGGGCAATATTATAAGAATGGTATATAAAGGATGCTGAGTTAAATGTGAATTTCAAAGTAACAACCAACATGTCCCATGTGATACCTAAAACGACTTATTCACAGACTACAAAACCTATTTATTCTTGACTAGAATTTCAAGTTTAACCATGTATTCTGTATATTTATTTACTAAGTTTGAATATCCTATGAACTTTATCTGAAGTCCAGATAAATAAACTGAGTTGTCTCATGACTATAAAGCAAGAGGAAATAGAATCATTGGAAATGAATAAAGTATCTAGAGATTCTCTGTGGTACATGAAAGAACATGGATTTTTAGAATCAAATAAATGTGAAATTCAGTTCATCAGCCTCTGAGAATTCATCATTGACTCGCTTTCCACAAATTACTGTATCCTTAGCTCCAGAGTTTTACTGTTCAAGGTAAAAGGGAAAGCAAGGGAGAGAAGGGAGGATTAGGCAGCATAATAGATGGGGTAAACATGATCAAAGTACATTCATGTAGGGAAATGTCATGGTGAAACTAAATTACTATGTACAATTTAATATGAGCCAGTAAAAACAAATTTGCTTTAAGTCATCACGGGCTACTCCCTTGGTGTGGGATTGGAAAAGCCCTTTCTTCTACCCACCATTTCCCAAAATGGTTATCAAAGCCAAAAAACCTGCTTTATCTGCATAGAGCACTCACCGCACTGTGAGTATTCACACAAAACTGTCCCAGTGACTTTCATATAGACTTGTTTCTCTGGCTTTCATCTCTACAGACATTCACCAACCACAGCTAACCATAACTACTTTCAAATTCTGACTGAATCCAACAATATTTGAACAGATATGTTTAAAAATATTATCACACTGTGATTTCCTCATGTTCCCACTCTTTTTTTGTGAAGTCTTTTAGAATAAGGATTCATAAATTCATTGCAAATTAGCTTTTAATCATAGATGCACAGAGCTATTTTCTCATCTTGTAAGATGCTGAAAAATCTCAATTATTCATTGAGTCAAAAAATAAATAAAACCTTCAAAAACAAAACTACAAATGTACAAAAGAAAATTATTTTCCAGTCTGATGTAGGGGAATAACTCTTCCTACTCTTTTAGAGTCATACATGGGGGATTATTTTCTAATGTTCATTTTACAAATTGCTTAACTAACAATATGGTGTTCAACTTTCTACTCAGTATACCTTATCTTTCCTTGACACACTGTGATTTCTTTGAAGGAAAATTAACTAAATATTTCAGCAGTTTAGCTAGTGGGAAGCAAAGAATTAAGATCATAGATACAAAGGTCCTATAATTGTATTTTAATCAGCTTATTAAATACAACAGGAACATGTATCAATTAACTAACATTTAATTTTATGGTCTCTGAATCAAAACTTTCCAAAAGCATAGCAATAAAAGTTATCAACATTTACCTAACAATTTCTGTACAATTTTTGTTTTAACTCATTAAAACCATTGAAATATTGTATGACAATTGTGACAAGTCGTCATAGACTGGAAAATGGAATTAGGTCTTTTATTAAGAGACAAACCTATTCTGAAATTTGCCTTTTCTGCAGAACATGACCATCAACACCAAAAGAAAAAATGCTTACAGAAAAGCACAGTAAAAAATTCTTTGTGAGATGACTAAACACAGAAATCTTAGAATTTTATTTCAAATACTTCTCTCCTCAACAGACATAAATCCACTGATGAAACAAACTACTACTGAGCTAAAGAGTGTTACAAATTGTATATGCAGAAAAACCAAACATCTCTGCAGACCTCATCTAGAAAGTAAATTGCCTAATTGCAGATTCATTTGGGAGTATTCGATGAAGATTTCCCATTATAGTCACATTTTAACTTGTAATATAAGTGTACATACTTTTCTCTTTTTTCTTCTATTAACAGGACAATTTTTCATGATCCAAATGATTCATTTTTTTCACAGAGTAATTTATCAATATTCTACTTTCACTAAGAAACAGTGAGGACTAACTAGAAATATAAGCAAGTTGTTTTCTCTAGCATTTTGCTTCATAACAAAAACTGCTTTAGTTTTAAAAACGTCTGATTCTGGCCATTATTTTTAACTCAAGTGGAAAAGGGCCTCAGGGTTAGGGTCATTAACATCTTTTACTAAGACAAAAAGATGCAACTGTGGTTGCTAAGATACCAACAGACAGATTCATTTATTGCAGTCAGAAAGAGTTATTAAGGATGCCTTGACACAAACAACATACTAACTGTAAAAGGAACCATAATGTAAACGACCAGAAATCTAAAAAGTAACAGCAATCAATCCCTGCCCTCAAAGAGCTTAATAGTTTAATATTATGTATTGTAAGTACAATGTACTTTGAAAATAAAGTGGAACTTGTTTTTGTTTTAAGAAATAGAAATAGGTAGACAAAATAGGTAGACATCAGAAAGAAAGGAAGTGTGCCAAGTACAATGAATGATTCAAGTTTGTAATCCCAGCTGCCTGAGAGGAAGAAATTGGAAGGACTATGGTTTGAGGGTAGCCCAGGAAAAAGGTTAGTGAAACAACATCTCTATCCTAGCCAGCTAAGCTTGTACCAGTAATCCCAGTTCTTCACCAGGGATAGGTAGGACTCAAGTCTCATTCCAGTCTAGGCAAAAATAGAAGATCCTTTCTGAAAAATAAACTAAAGCATACTTGCATAGCAAGTATGAGCCTGAGTCCAAGCTCCAGTACTTCCAATTAAAAAAAAAATCATGAAGTTAACTGAAACTCAAGTATTAAGAGTTAAAGATGCGAGTTATATAATAATAGAAATAGAAATAATCTAATAAACTAGTGGGGAAAATGTAAATAGAAGATAAATCTCCACAGTACCATAAATCGTAGTTCTCTGAAAGCAATGATAAATTTGAGACATTGACAAAGTAGCCAATAGAAGCATGATAAAGTCATTCAAGAAAAGTCTTGGGAACTACCTCCCCACCTCCTCCCCCAAACTTAAACTCACAGGCCTTCACATTGAGTGGTACACTGTTACTAAACAGGAACACACCTAATTACATGCTCATTTTCATGATAGCCATTTCTCCTTACCATGAAAGAAAAGATTTTTCTGGCATTACTAAATAAAGCCACCAAAGGAAATAATACTTATGTTAACAGTAGCATCTACTCTTATGCCAGGCATAGTTCCTTCCCAATTAGCCCTGTGATGAAGATACTGTTACCCTGATTCTATCAAAGACAAAACTTGGTCTCATAGAGACATAGTAACGAGTCTAAATTCACCTCACACTGGCAGACAAGTAGGATCCATATTCATATTGGTGCTTGCCTGATCAGCATCAACAAACACCAAGTTTCTTCCACCACCTCCTAGATGTTTCTCCTTGGAAAGATTCAAATGTCCAGGAACTATCAGAAATATTAAATGCTTGTCACTGCTTCATACTGCATAAAGACTACCTTCACATGGCACACAAATTGGTAAAATGAGAACACCAAAATAGAATTATATAAAAAGAACAAATCAGTAATAGAAGTTAGAAAATAATGTCTCATGGCAAGTGAGGTAGGCTGTCTCCGATGCCAATTACAGGACTCTGGCCCTACAGAAGCTGATGACGTCTATGGCTGAGGGAGTGGGTCATTGGTATGGCACTTGCCTAGAAAACACCAAGCCCTGAGTTCAAACCCCAGTAAGCTGATGACCTCAAACTTTCATGAAGTACAGAATTTACCTGGGTCATTATGAGAATGAGGCACCACAAAGACTTGAAGGGGCTCAGTGTCCCATTCATCAGCTTCATACTTAATGTCAAATCCTTGCTTCCACACGCCCCCATCTGGATTATCAAAGGGAATTAGGCTGTAAACATCCATCATCTAAAAATATGAAAGAAAAAAATTTGAATTTAAATGTGTGTGTGTGTGTGTGTATATATATATATATATATATATATATAAAACTTTTTCATATAAAAATCAATTAAAAATATTAAGGCTCAAAATAGTTCATCATCAAATGCTTGAAATGCTGGTTGTGCTAGCAAAATAGGTTTCTAAAACATCCTCCCCATTTAGTTCTTAAATACGATGTTGCTTAATTCCTTCTTTCCCTGCTTTATGTCCAATACACTTCATAGAATTCTGTAGGAATAGAAAAGATTTTCATGAAATTTGATTATCATCAAGTATATTATAATTTTCCAATATGTGTTTTTATTGTTTTTATTTTTTATTGTGAAAATACTGTACAGAGAGGTTACAATTACATGGGCAAGATAATGAAAAACTGTGTTTTTATTATATGTGAGTTGTCTCCATTTTACAATCAATCTAATTTATACATTCAAAACTAATACCTGAATGAAAATGAATCTGTAGTTACTGTTCTACCTCATATATATAGACCCTTTTTCATCCTATTTACTCCTTTTTTATTTTATAAGAACAATTATAACAAGGTCAACCAGCTATAATCATTTGAAAAGGAAAGAAATTTTTGAACCTGAGATTTAACTTTTTTATTAATATATTTTTTATTTATTTTACTGTACAGAGGGGTTACAGTTACATGAGTAAGGTAATGAGTACACTTCCTAGTGAACATTGTTACCCCCTCCTTTGTTTTTCCCCTACCATCCCTTCTCTCCCACCTGCCCAACTCCTCCCCCTCACCTGGCCCAGGAAGTTGTAAACTTCATTTTCAACATAGTGTCTTGTACATCTCATTATTACAATGGGTCAACCTGTATCTTGTTTCAGCATTTTGTTATTTCCCTTCCCCTCACCAAATTAGAAAAATGTATACAAGATGCAGGGAACCAGAATCAAATACAGTGAAAACAGGGGTTATACCATGGGAAACGCACATACAAAAGAAACCAAAAAAAATCACACAGTCATTAAAAACAACAGCGACAAAGAATAAAACCACTTGTGTCCCTATCTTGGGGTTCATTTCGCTTAACATCATCATATCTGGTCATATGTACATACCTTTTGACTTTTTCTGCTTGTCTGGTAAGATTATCCTAGACATATACTAGTTATTGCAAATAAGGGAAACTACAGGACCTGTGTTTCTTTGGGTCTGGCTGAAAGAGAGACTTCTCTGAAAAGGAAATGAGATTTAACTTTTAAGTATCCAAATGTCTCCCAAAACTGAGTGTAGTTGTGAGTACCTTTGGTTCCAGCATATAGGAGCTGGAAACCACTCAAGGCAAGATAGAAAGATCTTGTTTCAAAAAAAAAAAATGTTTTCCAGCTTTCCAATGCAGTATTCCTTGTAAATAATAATCTACTTGCACACAAAGAAATTACCCCCCCAAAACATAAAACTTATTCTTCATATTCTCTGATGCCAAATATGAAAAAGAAAAACTACTGTTTATAATATTTCCATTATCCAAATTAATTAGGCTATAACAATTACAGAAAAAAATACATACATAAGAGATCACAACTTATCACTAGACAATAACATATCACTGGCTAAGGAACGATGCCTTTAAGAACTATCTGGGCAGGAGGAGGCATTAGCATGCAGACTCTATATTCCTCCAGATTCTTACTTGGGCTCTGTGGCTATCCCAGCGCCCTCATGCCTGGCTCCACTGCAGGCATGGTGACTTTGTAAATCCTGTCTATCCAACCCACATTCAAACAAATACCTAAAGGTTGGCTATTCACTTAGGATGGTTGACAAGGGTAGGTACTTAATATAGTTAGTAAAAACACAAATGAGGCCAAGCTTCACAGAAACCATAATCCCTGCAGAGCTCAGGCCTCTGATATCCTCTGAATCCAGCCACCCATCAGTTGATGATGTTGTAGGTGCAAAACCTGGTCCTAGGTTCTGGCTTGACTTGGGAGTCCTGGCCTAAAAACCAGGTTCTAGATCCCCAGGAGTTAAAAGTGCCTTCTCTGAAGCCAAGCTTAAGGTCAACTAATTCTGTTCAATTTTAAAATATTCACACTGTAAGAGAGGTCCAGTTTCTGGTCCAAGGCACAGGGTTAAACATAGTCCCCTGCTTATTTGCAGAGCAGGGGTGGATATGAGTTTAAGAAAGACCAAGTCTTTTCTGGCCCTGGCTTCCAACTTCATGACCTTCTAGAAGGTCCAGGTAAAATGTTATACAAGCCAAATATGTTAATTTTCTAGTAAGATGAAACAGATGAGATTGATTTTAATGTTGTATTTTATTTAACCTATCCTATTATTAACTCAATATGCAATCAAGGCACAAGTGAGCTGAGATACTTTCATACTAAGCCTAAATCAGTCTGTTTTTTGTGTTATACTTTAGAGTACATCTCAAATCAAATTTGCCACATGTATTGCAGGTGCCTGGCAGCCACGTGCAGATGGTGGCTTCCATACTGGACATCACTTCTCCAGAATAGTTCTCTCCCCATACAATGTATCCTGCAAAAATACCTAACTCTACATTGTAAGGTAAAATACAGTGAAAGCAGGGCTTTTCTTCTATAGAAAGAAAGGACAAAAAGAAGAAATGGGGGGGGGGGAGGAAGGAAAGAAGGGAGAGAGAAAGAGAAGAATTGGTAAGAAAATCTCTGGCAAACTTAAACTTGCAAAGATTGTCAACCATTATAGAAATTAAGAATAAAATGGCACAAAAAAACGATTGCATTCACAAGAAAACTGGAACACCAAAGTATGGAATTTTATCACATCAACAAAAATGAAAAATAATGATGTGACTAAATTACTTCACAGAAAGAGCAAGTGGAAGCTAGAATTTAAACAACTTATCACCAACAGAAACCTGATCAAATCTGAAAATAAAATAATAAAAACACCCCGTGATTATTAATGTCCACAGTACCTGTACATCAGGGTGATGACTTCCTTTTTGCGAAGCAAAGAGACAATCATTAGGGTCGACCTTAAAGAATAACTGTGATGAGGTGAGACGTGAACCAGCACCATGGCTGAAATTGCCTTGTGAACTTTTGGGACCATCCTCCACAGATTCACTCAAATTGATGACTGAATCTCTAATATTTGAAATGATCTCATTATTCTCAGCTAGCAAACGTTCCAAGTGGTCTATTTTTTCTTGCAACATCGAAAGCTGGCCCTGTAATAAAAAGAAAAAGGCAGCTATGAAACACGACTATAGCTTTGCTAAGACATACTGTTTTGTTTTTTTTCCCCTTAATTATGTGGCTGCGTGAGAGGGCAGCCATTCACCCTTCCCTTTCCACTTTTATAAGTGGATCACAGAAAGCATGAACAGCTGGCAAGATCGAAATACCAATTTATAGCACAAAATCTTCTCCATAGCTCCAATTTTTGTTTGATGATATTTCAAAATGTGAAAGAGAACACCCAAAATACTTGGGTGCGTATTTCCTACTCACTTTTCAGCCCAATTAAGTTCTAAAACACCACTGGGTCCCTGGAATCATTAAGTATAACAAATAGCCTGTTACATTTTAGGTATGGAATTTTTAATTCAAGTCTAGTTGATTTAACTTAATTCACAAGGGACAAAAATATGGACCTGACAAGATCATTCCATCTCAACCTGTTAACAGTAATGGAGAAACCTAAATAAGAAATATCATCTAGAGAAAAAACAATTCATCAACTCTTAATTAATCATAAACATACACATCTCCCAAGCAGCCATTCCATAAGTCATTCACACTTTTTATTAGACTTTAGGACTTTCAGAGTTCCATAGTTGATTCTCACATTAAGAGGTCTGCCATACATATGAGCTAAGCCTCATTGCTATGCAGACTAACACCTCACTTATGAGAGCAAGGACAACCTTGGATTTGCCCAACATACTCTCTCTCTCTCTCTCTGAATATATATATATGAACATATATATATATATACAAAAGATTTTATATATACATATATATACATGTGTATATATATATACATACACATATATAAACATATATATGTTCCAAGTATACAAAAGAGTTTTAGTCACTAAAAAGAAATATAATTTCATTTAAAAATAGAAATACAACGAAAGTTATTTGGGGAGAAACATTTTAAAAAGCACTATGAAAACAATGTATGGAGTCGGGTGCCGGTGGCTCACGCCTGTAATCCTAGCTACCCAGGAGGCTGAAATCTGATGATCATGGTTCAAAACCAGCCCAGGCAGGAAAGTCCATGAGACTCTTATCTCCAATAAGCCACAAGAAAACCAGAATTGGCACTGTGGCTCAAGTGGTAGAGCGCTAGTCTTGAGCTGAAGAGCTCAGGGACAGTACACCAGCCCTGAGTTCAAGCCCCACAACCAATCAAAAAAAAAAAAAAAAGTATGGGATAGGAAACACTTTTGAAAAACATAGATAAGAAAAATATTTTTTTAAAATTAGTTTTGGATACTTATATTCTTTTTTAGCCTGTTACAAATATTTTCTGTTTTTCTAGTGAGAAGGGAATGGGAGATGCAAGAATTATATTCACAAGTTATGTGGTCAGTTCAGTAAGAAGGGGATAAGTCAATAGACTAAGAACTAACAAGACAATGATAGTCATTCAAGTGAATGATGCCAGAATGGACAGAAGTCTGAACAGACTAAAGAAATTTTGGAATAAGGGGGAAAAAAAAAAACCTAGCCAAAAGTAGCAACAAATATCTTAAGGGTGGGGAGGAGGAGGCTGAGCTAAGTATCAAAATCCTTGCCGCTATAAGCAAAGAGCACAAGACTGCAACATGCCCTCACAGACCTGAAAGATATTTTCACAGGCTTCTCTACTTGGGTAGTGACAGAAATAGCTCCTACACTTTCAAATAGTAGTCTGTGTAGGCAGCTGTGCATCTAGGGTGAAGTGGTATGTCATACAGTAGAACGCTGAAGCCTGTTCACTGGCACACATTAAGAAAGGAAAAGAAAGGTTTCAGCATAAGACCTCTTTCTATAAGACAAGCTCCACAGGTAAGAAAGGAAGAGAATATGCTTTGATTTACATCTGGAGACAGCACAGCAAAGGAAACCTGAGAAATTCACACAGCCCAGGACTATTTCTGGAGACATTAAAGAGGGCTTCTTTATCTCACTGTAGCTGAATGACATAGATTCCAAATAAGTAAAACAATTAAGTCATATCATATCTATTCACATCAGTGAAGCACTCATCAATGTTGATTTTCCATGGAAAGACTAAAGATGGCCCTCTATCATAATCCAAAGAAGAAAATATTTGAGAGCCAGGTAGGCAAATCACTAATCTATATATATATATAGCCTTTCTAAACTTAAGACATGTTCTCAAAATTTGTCTGAAATAACAGAAAACCAACACCACTTCTAGTTTTCTGGTGGTTAGAGATAATACTTTCACAGACTTTCCTGCCAGGCTGGCTTTGAACTGTAATCCTCAGACCTCAGCCTCCAGAGTAGCTAGGATTACAGGCCTGAGCCATCAGAGCCCAGAATGAATCACTTCTGATAGATTCTACTAAGTGTTTCCAATACTGAAAACAAAAATCCACTTCATTGTTGAAATTTCTAATGCCCTAGTAAAAGACAATCAAGTTCTTATTCAAAGCAGAATTAGAACTTGTTGATCTGCTTTGGCTTTAGTAAACCTACCCATCATTACAAAATAAAACTTTACCTCAGTCTAATGCACTGACACACAATCTGCATACATTTCTCTAAATGTTTTATAATTAAAAAAAGAAAAATATAATTTTAGATGCAGGTATATACCTATGGTAACACTACCTTTGAAGTTGGTCCCTCCAAGGAATATTTTTCCTACGGTGTTGGGTCTATAACCTATGACTTACTCAAAAATAAACATTTCTGGAGATATTTCTTGAAAAGGAAGCCTGCAGACATGAAAGAGGGCTTTCAATCTCATTGTAGCACTAAAGATACAATTAGTGATTAGTACCTAGAATTCTAGGTGCATTAAGAAAAGAGTGGCCCAGGGACCTGTCAGCATAATAGCCTGATGAAAATCACTTTCACACTATATTATGCGGTGGGAAAAAGTCTCCTTCCAAAAAAGCCAAAATTCTTGATTTACACCTCTTAAGCAAACTCCGTACAAGTGACAGGGAAGAGTGGCATGACCTTAAGAGGATGCTCTCTCCGTTTGCATAAAAGAAACAGAAATCACAGATAATGTTTCAATTATGCTGACAAGTCAACGAATACTGATAGTAATATTGAAAAAGCCAATTTTCTGTAGGGCAAGAAAATCACTTGTGAGGAAACCACTTTATCCTTTGATTTGCTAATCAGTTCTATTGGAAAGCCGTGTGCTGCTCTGTGAGGAGTGGGGAAGGTCATATTTGATTTTTCTCTCCTGTTGCTGAAAGAGAAAAACTGAGCAAAGAAGAAAAGAAAATCACAAATATCAAAGACATTGAAGAGAGCAAATTTAGAGTCTACTACAAGGTAGAATATGATGAGTACCCACTCTGTCCTGTGAACAAAATCAATGACTATCTACAACCAAATCTACATATATTATATAATGATTTCCCCCAGGGGAACCTAGGTCCAGCGTCACAGTGGTTACTCGATCACAGCAAAATCTACAAGTTCTTCTTTCTCATTACAAGTGAAAAAAAAAAAAAAAAAACAAACGTGTTTTCCTCTCTCACCAGCTCAAAGGCCAAGCCTCTGCTGACATCCAAGCAAATCTCTCTGGACTGCTCAAGGCTTTGATCTTGTGGTTACACTATCTCCACACTGCTCCATGAAATTTCCCTATTACAGTAGCAATACTCAGTAGGACTCAGTAGTAAACTTAGTAGTATAGCATATCCTACGTAACTATCTGAAGTTGCTCTTCTCATAGGGGAAAAATAGTCACTATATAAACATTTCGGTGTTACAGGAGTAAATACACATAATTATTTTTATTTGAAAATGCTAAAAACAGAGGAGTTACCGTTAAGTAAGTCAGGCAAAGAGTACATTTCCTTTTGGACAGTATCACTCCTTATACATCCTATCTGAATTGTTTAAAGTCAGTTCTGTTCCTCTGCTTTGATTTGGGAGTCAACTTAAGTACATTCAGGGATCTAGGCAGCCACTAAACATTAATAGCTCTGGATGCTTCCATAGACATTGAAGCGCCTCACCTCTTCTATTGAGAGGGAAGCCCAGGCAGGTGGGTCTGGCATTGACTAGAATAGACTAGGTGCCCCAGTATGTGAGGATTTCTAAGGGGGATAGGTGAGTCAGTGGACTGAATTGAGGAGACCTGCCCTCCAGGTCATTCAGGGACCTGGAAGGAATAAAATAATTCCTACTCTCTTCCAAACTAGTACCTATGTCTGGATACAAGAACTCCAGGTGCTCCAGCCTTTGGGTTCTAAGATTCACACCAACAGAACCCTGGCTCTGAGAATTTGAGCCTCATCTTGGTTCAGAGCCTGCAGACCTAGACTGAGCAATAGGACCTGTTTCTCTAGTTCTCCAAGTTGTAGTTTGCATTTTTGTGGAGCCTTTTGGCCTCTTATAAACCAAGTAAGCCAACTCTCCAGTAATTCTATTCCCATTCTTCCTATTCCTTCTTATCCTCTTACCCTTTGTCATTCAGTTCTATCAGAACCCTGATTAAAACTCCCAGATTTTCCCAAGGGCCCCACATCCTTGGTGGATACGTGGGGATTATCCAGAGTCTCTATTCATCACCTCTCCTCCCTTATAAATGTCCACTCACTCACCTGCCCTTTCCAGTCAGGTCCTGCCCACACTCCATAAAAACTGTCCTTGTGAAACTCCCACAGCCTCCACATTCCAAGCTGGATGCTAAGTTCTGGGCCTACCCCTGTCACATGGAGGATGGGTGGCAGAGTAGGGCACTCCTTCACTAGAAGCACTACCTTCACTGATTCCCAACTGAACGTGTCCTGTTTATCAGTCTCTTTTGATGACTCCTCTACCCAACCCCAAAAGGTTACAGAGCCTCAAGTTAGCTATCCCCTCAGCCCTGTTACCTCTCCACAGGGTCTAACATGATATCGTCCATTCTATAATTCAAATTCCTGGTTACACTGATGTCTCCCACATTTATATCTCCTGCTGAAATCTAGTCTCTGAAAAACAAATCCATATATTCAAATGCCTATCTAATATCTCTAACTAGGTTTCAAATCTAAATGCCAAAACTATCCTTTCCCCCAAAGCTACTTATAATTCTGAAGTCGCCAGTAAATGGCTTTAAATCTCTACCTAGTTGAACACTCTCAAACTCTTGGGGTCATAAATGACTATTCCTCCTTCCTCACAATGTTCAAGCTATCTTTAAGCTCTTTCCATACTTCCTCCAAAATACACAGTTGATTCCTCTCCCTCCTGACTTCTAATACCTTGCTCCAAGTCACCAAGACTCTCTTCTAGTCTGGTGCATCAGCCTCTTAGCTGGCTTATATGCCTTCCTCTATTCCAGACCTTTTTTAGCATCCACTTCTGATTTTCTTGTTGCATTTGGAATAAAATGGTTTTTCTTTCTTGCTATTGTTTCTAACATATGATGATTTTTTTTCTTGCTTTGTATGTCCCTCCCCCACGGTATAACCCCTGTTTTCAGTGTATTTGATGTTGGTATAATTTGGGGAGGGGAAGGGAAAGAACAAATTGTTTAAATAGGGATGCTGGTGGCCCCATTGCCACAATGAGATGTACAAGTCGTTATGTCGAAAAACGAACTTTACAACTTTGGTGGGGGGGGGGGGACTGAGGGGGGATTGGCAGAGAAGATGGGAAGAGGAAACAAAGGAGGAGGCAACAATGCTTGATAAGAAATGTACTCATTACCTTGCTCATGTAATTGTAACCCCTCTGACCAGTATATTCACAATAAAAAAAAAGAATATAGAAGAAAAAAAAAAAAACACCTGAATGGGGTACTACTCTGCTATAACAGTTAATGAGGGAGGACATGCATTGCTCCATCCTTTTTCTCCTTTTTCCTTCCCATTCCCATTTAGCTTCTTCCTGATTGCAACCCAGTTTTGAGCCAGCTCTACCCCCGCCCCATTTCAGTATCTTTGAATATATTCTCTCTATACAATGCTTCAGCTCTCAACTTTAATATCACCTCTGCATAGCCTTCCCAGCGGTTCTATCTAAAATACTCTTCCTTGTGTGATTCTGTAGCCCAACTACTTTTTCCTCCATAGCAAAAATTTATTTTCTTCATGCACTGCTTCCCCTTTTCCCCTATTAATGCATCCACATGTCAAGAGGGAGTGACATATTTGCTTTGCTTCTCCTACTTCCCTGATGCCTAGCACAATGCCTCCAGCAAAAGAGGATCTCCGATATCTGTTAGAAGAAAAAAAAAAAAACAGAAGGGAACAGAAAAACAGTATGGCACATGTTCTGGATGAGGCAGTGTTAAACTGTTTTGCGCTATCACCTCCCACCAAAAACAATTCAAATAGTAACAAAACTCTCACAATTTTGTAAGAGAGAATTATTTTCTTGCTAGATTTAACTCAGTGAGAAATTAATTTTTCTCGGATGATTTAATCCTCACTGAAAATGAAGTAGGTAAGAAAAGAATGGAAAATCCTAATTAATAGGGTGGTATTATGAACTGTTTAGAAATAGCCTTGGCCTATGCTTGACCATGGTGACAAGCATGACTCATGAGAAGAATGAAGTCTGTGGTTCCATTCCTTGTGTAAAGACTGTGGATTCTGTATAATTCAAGTTCAGGTATTTAACTTGCACTACCCATAGCTCAGTGAGTTATGATTTTCACCTGATGTGGGAAATGTAGAAGGTTTGGAAAAAGAACCTCAAGATGATGCCTATATGTTTCTTACCAAGGTAATGATATACGATCTGCAGTCAATCACATAGTTTCCAGTTAAGAGAACCATAAAAGTAGTGAGATTACATGTTCATAATATAACACTACTGAGAGCATTACAAAAGAAACAAATCTTTACCCATGTATATATCTGAAATTCCTGCTCTCTCACCCTGCATTTTCCCCCTTTCAAATCTATTTCTTTTAGACTGAACCCATCCCTTCATTATTCCATCTTTCTGTACTGATTCTATTATTGTGTTCCTACAATGTAAAACAAATAATGATTATCTTTTTCTTCATGACTTCCTTTACCAGATAAAGGTAAAGGCCTTTTAACTAAATGGCTGGTTCTGATTCAGATTTTTATGTTCTAATCCTAGCTCTGTGACCTTGAGGAAATAACTCAACTTTTGGGACCTCATTTTCTTTACAGGCAAAATACAGATAAACTAAAATCCATTACTTAAAATAGTTGTAAGAAACTTCAAATGGGGACCTGCTTTACTTGATGACATGATCACAACTGCTGCTGCAATGGAAGTGAAGCTTTCTAACAAGCACTTTCAAGGCTACACATGAAGAAATGGTACACACACAGTAGTTAAAAGCAGATTCAATGCCAAGCCCTGTAACCTTACGCAAATTCCAAACTTCTCTGAGCCTCAGTACAGATGTTTCCTCATCAAGTATACGCAAATAATTAATAATCCCCACATACACATACAAAACATAAGCAGAACAATGCTTACCCCAAGATGCCCATGAACTATCCCTGAAGTCTACACATTATCTTACATTGCAAGAGGAACTTTACTCATGTGAGATGGTAAGATTACTTTATATCAGAACAAGCTGACCAAGATAATCACAAAAATTCTACTAAGGGAAAGGAGAAAGGCAGAAGAGTGGCATCAGAAGAAATGTAAAGACAGAAGAAGGCAGAGTAATGCTATTACTGGGAGGGGTCTTGAAACAAAAACTCTAACTTAATCTTTAGAAGCTAGAAGATGCAAGACACTGGTTCTCACTTAGACCTTCCATGAAGCAATGCTGCTCTGCCTGTTCCGGACCTCTGACCTCGCAACTACAAGACAATATTGTTCTTGCTTTCAGCCATTGTTTGTGTTGTTTACAAATGCAATGGGACACAATACACCTGGTGAAAAGTTGGCTTAATACAAATAAAGCATGGAGGATATCTTTATACTTGCAGTCTGCTGGAGAAAGTCTCACAGATCCTCATCAGAAGAGCTAAAGACTGCTGTGAGCCACACAACCAGGCTGAAGAGTGAGACCATGAACCTACATGACCTGTTCCATAGAGAGAGCAACCTGGGGAGAAGAAGCCTCTACACCTGACCCTGAATAAAGGAAGTAAAAAGGCAGAGTCATTCTTTATAATTAAAAATAATATCCAGGGAAAGAAAAGCACTATCTGCATCTTGAACACAGTTTTGTAGTCAATGAATAAAAAGTGATTTAGAGCCACTCTGGTTGGACAAGCAGAGTACAAGGTGACTACAAATTGCCAGGGAAAACCCATAGTAGCCTGGATCAAGGTAGCGAAGGAAGAATAGGAAAGGCTGGATGGAGTAGCAATGAGAGGGACAGGATAGGAAGAAAAAAAGCCTCTTACTTTTTTGCTGAGACTAGTGGGAAGATGAAGGGTGCCAATTTAGAGAAACAGGATATTAGGGGAGGTGCAGATAGAGAGGAAAGTGTTATACTCAACAGCTGCCAGATACGCATCAGTGGACACCCAAGCCTGGAACTCAGGACAGAAGTCAAGGATGAATATATAAATCTGAGAATCAGCAACTAGAAGAAATGGAGTTACTTACAGAGCAAGCATAAATTTGCTTTTTATTATTTTCAATGGCTCACTAGGCAATAGTCACACAACCCCCAGTTAAGAACCACTTCATTCAAGCTAAATCTAGGAACTGTGATTTGGTAAACGCAAGTCCATACTTCCAGCCAGGTATCATTACTGACGATAGCTGCTATCAACTTGGATGTAAAAATCCTGCTATTTAAGCAGATCTCTAGCACTTACCAGAAAGGCTTTCAGGTTTGATACAATGACTATGACAATGACAAGTAACCCCTGAAGTTCAGCACTTCATCCCTGAAGACATAATACTAAAGCTAAAAACAAAAACAAAAATGTAACTGGGGATAGGCTGTAGCTACAGTTCCCTATGGATCCATACATATGTATCCCTACCACTCCATCAACAAGCCACAAGCCACAGATACAAACATGCCTGAAAATCTTCACAGATGTTGTTTCAGTGTAGTCACTTGTTCATTCAAAGAAGTAAATGCCCTGACCATGTGAGCAATTACATAATATCCTACAAAACACAGAATCCATACACACTGTATCCTAGTAAATAATTATTCATAAATTTCACACCACCTAGTTATAATTGTAACAGAGGCCACTCAGAAAGGAGTAGGTGATATGAGTGCTAAGTGACTGTGAGAGGGATTCCCAGTATGCTCTGGCAGGGCACCCAAAGGCCTTGTGACTGCACCTGGGAAGCCATTCAGCCATGGCTGGATAGCATATCCTCCTCCTCCAACTCTCTTCTGAAAATGCTAGCTGCTGGCACTTTCCACAGAATCCAGAAGACAGATGCATTTCCATTCTGAAATTCCAGATGTATACTCAGATTATAATTTCATGCCTTCCCCCTACCACCACCACCCCCTGCATTAGCCCTGTAAGACTAAAAAGAAACCATTCCAGGTTGAGGTAACATTTTAATCACCAACTTATCCCATACAGTACAATTGTGTAAAAACAGATACCCTTTAAAAACCATTACTAGAAGGGTTTATAAGTAGGACAAAATGTCTGGATTATAAAACATTCTAATAAAAATCAGAGCTATTGCTTATAGATCTATTTCATAATTACAATTATGTGGCACTGAGCAAATTAATTGACTAATACTTTCTTTAAAAGTAATGTTCTGGGGCTGGGAAGGTGGCTCAGTGGTAGAGCACTTGCCTTGCATGCATGAGGCCCTGGGTTCGATTCCTCAGCACCACATAAGCAAAAAAGAAAAAAAAACGGAAGTGGCACTGTGGCTCAAATGGTAGAGCACTAGCCTTGAGCTGAAGAGCTGAGGGACAGCGCCCAGGCCCAGAGTTCAGGCCCCATGACCAGACCAAAAATAAATAAATAAATAAAAATAAAAAATAATAGTAATGTTCTGGAAACACAGTTTTTTTCTTGCAGAAAGTTTTAAGAACCACACCGATTTTGTTCCCTAAAATTCATTCTTAATACCTCAATATCTTTATACCTAGCACTCTGAGAGTGTATCATGCTTGAGAACTTGCATGAAAGGCTACGTGATACATGTTCCCAGCCAACCAGGGTTATGTTGTCACATATACCATATGGACTGGCTGGTGGTTTGTGGTGGTAATGTGCCTTGTCTTTTCTGACATATACATAGTTTCTGGTAATTCCAGAATATCTATTTGTACTACCTAAATTCATTCCCTGTAGATTAAATGCATAGATTGTATGTATTTTAGAATTTGCTGACCTAAGTTCTTTCGACATATACAAGTAATTTTGAGGGGAAAAAAGAACAATTTCAATGTAAAACAGAATAACAGTCTGTAACAGACTAAGCCAATCAACCTAAGCAGTGTTAGTCTATTAAAATAAATGCAACTGGCATACTGAAGGTCATTTTTCAAGCAGAAATAGTTCAGGAGAGCCTCTGAAAATGGAGTTGTATTTATTAATCAGCCTTCTTTTCAATCTTATTTTTATGAATCACTTCCTGAGTAAACCCCTTCTAGTCTTTATTAGTAGGAAACGGGTATTTATGCAACCTCAGCTTAAATTAATGAACCCGGAACTTCTCAACAATGTTTTACAAGCACCAATGATTATCTTAAGTAATACAATTTTTCCCAATTGCCTTCTTATATAAAAATCCATCTCACTCTATTGATTGATGAAACAGCAATCAACAATAAGATATAATATGTAAGAATACAATAATAGCAAATCTGTAAATATACCATCCATATTCAGCATATAAACTTCCTGAGTTTTCAAATTCTGTTGTTTTAGTTGTTGGTTTAAACAACTACTAGTCAGACCTTCTTCCCCAAAAGTCACAAGATGTGTCTTGTATCAGAAATGCTGCAGTTAACTAACTCTACAAGTTTTCAAGAAGTAGCCCTGGGTCAAGAGCAGGTCTTGTTTCTTCAGTATTTGTGTCAGCCAACAAACAAACAAACAAAAAAAGGAGCTCTATGCTCTAAACAAGAGGCAATATAGGGAATATTCTTAGAAATCTGACCTACAAAATAACCTTGATCCATGAGCCTCCTATCTGGCATGTTGTCTTTTACCTCTTAAAGCATATCCTCCCATCTCCACCTCCTCCATACACACAAATAATCCATGTTCTGTCTTACAAGGTAGGAGAAGTAATTTAGTTCCATAATTGCACTAAAGATGAGAGGGGTCTTTTTAAAAACAACCTCCTAAAATGCTTCTTTGAAATCCCTCCTTATGACCATCTTACCTTGTTTCAGGTATGCTGATCCATGAGCTGGTTTCTGACACATTGAATACAAGCCCCTTTATTTCATTAACATCTGCTGCACAATAATCTTAGTATAAGAAGGGTAGCTTTAGAGTATAAGAACTGTACTTGGCTCTTTGTGTCCTCCCTAAGCACAGTCAGAGTGAGCTCATTCTGTTCTCAACTCTGATCAGATTCCCAGATCATACTCCCTTGATCTCTCATCCAGCATTCCGGCTCACTTGGCTATTTCCACGAATGTCCACTTCATCATAAATAGAACTGAACCTGGCTTCCCAAACCAGCTTGGCTTTCAAACTATTCATCTGTGAACAGTGCAACTAGTCTCCAAGGCCCCAAAAGGAAAAGACGAAAAATAAATTTTTGACTCAAGCCCCCATCACTGTTCTTTATCCAAGGGCTTCTCTTTGCAAACATCTCTACCGTTTCTTCCTCCTGTCTCTCCCAGCCAACTAAATACTAGTGCAAGGAATTTCTGATTTATTTCTTTAGTACCTGAAACAAATTCTCAGCTTCTTTCTTGCTTCTGAGTTGTCTTGTACACTGTTAACAGAATATTCTGGAATGAATATTCTCTTAGCTCCCTTCCAGGGCTAAAATTTTCTACAAAATGTAATTCTCTAACACTACTTTCCTCTAGGCTAGTACACTAAGTAACTCTGAGTGGTTTGGTACCATCTAACTCATAATAACATTTTGGACTGACTCTCCAGGCTATTTGCTAATTGATCCCAAACTGCGATGCATTCTCAACCACTCTTCACAAGCATCAATGACTGACAAAAATCTGGGCACTCTAAATTCCTCACCCTTTCTCAGCTGTAAATCCTTCAGGACTCCGAGGCTTGGAAACTCTGTACTTACTACTAGGCAACTCTCTTCCTCTCCTCAAAAGTCTACTCTGCAAAGCTTAGCTTTTTCCCAACACCACTTAGTTCTGTTTCTTTTTAAGGGTTTTGTCCCTAAATCAAGTATATAAAATAAGATCATGGATGATTATGTCAGTCTTGGATCCTTCTTCCCTGGAATCTACAACAGTACTTGGGACATAGTAGGTACATTATAAATGCCTATCTATTGGAAATAACATTTACTGAGCACCTAATATATGTCTAGCACCAGCTCAACCTGTTTAACTAATTTAATGAGCAACTAAGCAGCACTTAAGTGTGTCTAATTGTTTCACATATGGCAATGATATTTCCTAAAATAACTTAAAAGGCTGCTACAAAAGGCAAGGTATCTATGTAGTATGTCTATTCTAATTTTCTCAGGGCTAACACTAAATTCTAAAATGTATGTCTGCAATGGAACAGCAGAAAATGCATTCAAACACCGGTCAGCAAGCATATGCTAGTTATGCTATGGAGCTAGGCAAACTGCTGAGGTCTAGTTTGTATGGCTCAGTTCCTTTATCTGGAAAATTGCATCCACTGATCTGGAAGGACCTTTACTACTCTAAAATTCTACCTCAAACTTTTTCATATGCATGACTTTTCTGGGATGGTAATGATTATTAAAAAGAATGATTGTTCAATGTACATCTTTGAGGGGAAGGTCAGGCTGGACAGAATGGTGGAGAAGGATAAAAGGGGTAATGTTAATCACTAGGGATACAGGTGGACCCATTGCAACAATGAGATGTACAAGTCATTATGTCGAAAAACCAACTTTACAACTTTGGGGGGGGTGGGGAGAGGACCGAGTGGGGGAAGGGGGGGGGAATATGGGAAGGGATGGGAAGGGGAAACAAAGAGGAGGCAACAATGCTTGATAAGAAATGTACTCGTTATCTTGCCCATGTAATTGTAACTCCTTTGTACGGTATTCTCACAATTAAAAAAAAAGATGCATTGTACTTATGAACAGATTTGTTGGATGGTAACCCCATTTATAACTACTTACTAATAATAAAAATATAATTTTTAAAAATAGAATGTAACTGGTTTCTAAAAGTTCAAATTCAGATCTGCTTTAATGCAAGAACTTATTCTGAAAGTGAGCCACAATTTCAAGTTTACATCATCTAGTGCTCCACAGGTGAAACATTAACACCTATGTCAGAATCCATTCCCATTCCACATTCCTCCACAATTGTGGTCAGAAAAGAACAAGTGATACCTTCAGCCCAACACCCTCACCTGGCTAACAGGCAGCTTCCCAAGAAAGAGAAAATAAAACATTACAAGCCTGGGGGAACAAAAACAGGTAATTTGAATAAATATGGGAGATAAATCCCCCAAAAAAGATGTGGGGGGGGAGGATGGGAAGATTCATATTTTCAGTCCCATGAAACCACAGAAACAAAAATGTAAGAACATACTGAGTTGTAAAACTATTTTTAAAATAATGAGGTTCAGCAAGAAAAAGGGAGAGAAATTCAAAATAGGAAAAACAAAAATCCATAATCCAAATGTAAAGAAATACAGCATGAATCTGAGGAACTATAATACAAGATACAAGAATCCACTTTCTCTGATGTTTAGAATATTTCTTTCAAGTAGAAGATGTCTAACAATATCATATCATCCTTCACTCTCTGTAAGATCAAGCTACCTGACACAAAATAATATTATATTAACACAAATTTAAAATATTTGTTACTCTTAACTTTTTAATTTCTTTTTAATTAACAAATTAAAATTGTGCACATTTACCATGTGTAACATGCTGCTTTGAAATGTGAATACATTTTTGAATGACTGAATCAAGTTAATTATCATATGTATTCTCATAATTAATACTTTGTGAGAAGAAACCATAAAATTTACTCTCTTAGCAGTTTGCAAGAATAAGACACATTGTTACTATGTATAGTTAGTATACAACAAGTCTCTTGGACTTCTTGCTAACTGAAATTCTGTATCAATTGTTTACTAATTTTCAACTTTCACAACCAACCTATAGTTATATATGTCTGTAAGACATTAGTCCTAGAATGAAATACTTATGGATATAAAAGAACTGGCTTATGGATATAAAAGAACTGATGACTCAAAGAGAAAGAAAAGGAAGAAAGGAGTGGGAAGTGAATGGAAGGAAGTGGAGAAGTACCAGCTTCTTCATTTGCTGCAGTACAGAGTAGAGACTTTCGATCTAAAGGTGATGGACCAAGAAAACAAATGAAATTATATCATGTAAAGTTGGTAGGCACATCAAACAGGAGAATTAATCATAAAATTAATGTTTACAAAAGAGTAAAAATCCCTAATTTTTATAAAAAGAAACAACAGCTCAAAATGAAACACAAAATTCCATATATGTGGGATTATGTTGGGGAACATGGGCAGGAGTGGGACTCAGAAAAGAATGGACTGGGATGGGAAAGGAAGAAGGGAACGGGGTGAGCTGCCAATGAACACCTTTCTATACTGTTTGAATATATAATTATAGGAGTATTTATACTTTCCATAAATACTTAAGTGTTTGAAAGACATAATCATTGGCAAAATCCCCACTTCTCCAACATTATGACTCAGGACAATGTAGTTCCCTGGCAAGAGATTAGAATAGGGTCAGACTTAGGATCTGCTCTGCATTTAGGACAAAACAGAGTTTTGGTTGTTGTTTTATTTTTGTTTTGTTTTCTGGACCTGTAAAGGAAGCCAGTGAAAAAATCTACTTATATGTTAAAAATGTATAAATACATATATTGTAAAAAGAAAAACAACATCACTTTAAGAACTTTACTTAACACTAATCTTAAACAATACTCAATGAAATGCAATGCACTCTTTTGGTTCAGACAAAGTATACAGCAATTTAAAGATGATGCTATAATCATTAAGAGCATAAATAAGATGAAAGCGCCACATAGACTTTAGGAGTGAAGAAGGTAAAAATGAGTAGAAAATAATTACTCCTTGACAAGTAGAAGAGTAGTCTAGTAACTGCGAACAGCCTGGTGGTTCTTTGTCCCTAAGTTGGGCAACCATCCCCACCACAGAGAGAACCACCAAGTCCTATCCCCACATTGACAGTTCACAAAGATGTCTATACCTAGAATTTCCTTCCATGGTGCTGATGAATCCCAATACTTTGGGCACTGAATTCAGGCTACCTGTGAGTTACAGCCAATCAAAACCATTACAAAAGTCATGATTTTCAGTTGTGAAGCTGTAATTCAATTTTGTATGGTTCATGGTCCAGAATCCTCTTCAAATCAGAAGACTTCAAGTGATAGAAAATGAACAAATTAATTACATCCAGACTTACCACAGACATTCCCCAAGGATATTTAGAAAATACGAAAAAAGCCGGCACCTGTGGTTCACACCTGTAATCCTAGCTACCCAGGAGGCTGACATCTGAGGATCACAGTTCAAAGCCAACCCAGTCCATGAGACTCCAATCTCCAATAAACAACTAGAAAACTGGAAGTGGCACTGTGGCTTAAGCGGTAGAGTACTCGCCTTGAGCTGAAGAGTGTAGGGACGGCGCCCAGGATCAGAGTTCAAGCCCCAGGACCAAAAAAAAAAAAAAAAGATTAAAGAAAATACGAAAAACAAGTTCTAAAGCTTACTTTAAAACACCAATTTTCGCAAATAGTAATTTAAGAATTCAATTTTAACAATTTTTGCTTGATTTCAATCATCCTACCTTTACTTCACCATATCTAATTACTTGCTCTAATGACAGAGAAATATGGCTTAAACCCAGAATTGACAAACTTTTCCTGAAAAACATCAGTGAGTAAATATTTTAGGTTTTGTGGGCCAGACAGTTTCTGTCCAACTATTCAACTATGCTGTTACAGCTTGAAAGCAGCCACAGAGAATTTCTAGATGAATGGCGACGGCTAAGCCATGAAACATTATTTAACCATTTTAAAAATGTTTTTTAAGAAAATTCTTAGCTCGTATCCCTACAAAAATAAAGGAGCAGGCCAATTTGGCTCATAGATAGCTGACTTAGGCAGAGTTCAACACCAGAGGACTTTGGGACAAAAGAGAAAAGGGGAAGAGAAAAGGTATTTGCCAAGAATGTCATTCTTTTCCTGTTCTCACCTCTATATTCCTTTTTTTGAAAAGGCTATTTAAAGGACTAAATAAAACGAACAGCAAGGAAGTTTCTTTATTTTCCAGTTTGTTTGATTTATCTAGTCTCAGGAAGGCTCACAAAACTCAATAACCAGTAGCATCTAACTTAATAAAACAAAAGACACTAGAAAAAGCAAACAAAATGCCTTCAAAAATCAGAATTGCAAATCATTTCTACACATATTATACTACCTTACTGTTAATCAATATATCTTATCATGCGATGCTAAAAGGCAAGGGGAATAAATCTGGACTACTGCCAACCTCTAATTCAGCTTTTAGAAAGTAAAGAACTACCTCTTTACTATGACCTGATCACAGGCTCTTCTCAGCATGTAAATGTTAAATAGTAAGTTCCGTTATAATATTCCTTTCTCTTCTTTAGCTTGTTCGTAAGCATAATCTCCCCTTGTTTTTTCTGTGACATCCTGCAATTTAAGAGTCCTAAATTTGCAACTGGACTTTAGGCATTCAAAGAAAGAATACAATTCAAGCATCAAAAAAGGCTACTTATCCTTTTTGAGTATTAGAATTAAACCTTTTGATCACTCTTTCCTAAAAAGAAAAAGGAGGAAAAGGAAAAGCCCTGAGTAAAAAAGAACAAGTGTTTGCCTTGACTGTGGCCAAAATGATTTTCAACAGGGACAATTCTCCACCAAAAGATATTTAGTAATGTCTAGAGACACATGATTTGCCCAACTTAGGGTAGAGCAGAGAAAGGGGAGAAAAAGGTGATCCTATTTTATTCTGAGTATCTGAGTAGAGAGCAGGAATCCTGCTAGACATGCTACAATCCACAGGCCAGCCTCCAATACCAAAGAATTCTCAGATCTAAAATATCAATAATAAGGGTGTTAACAAAACCCTGCCATAGTGGCAGTGAAAGTTAGGTATGTGCAATTTTAAACTAAAGTGCTCTAAGGTTGGTCTTTTCTTTAAAAAACAGTATGTTACAATTACAATGCTCGACAACATGCCTACCATGTGCTTATCAGCATAAAAGCCTAAATAACGTTTTCTTAACTATTCTGTCAAAAACTGTAAGATGTAAAGAGACAGAGTTTTTTTCCTAACCAGATAGTTTCTTCCCTATCACAAGGCAAATTCAGTCATACTAAAACATGAAGTATGAGCTCTATTACAATAGAATCAAGTCTCAAAACTTGTTTCAACCTAACACAGTTTCAACTTTAAAATTACCAGCTTGGCTTGATAAATGAAACAGAAACTCATATAACATCAAATGTTCTACTTCCTCCCCTGACCAACCTACCAATAAACAACTATAGGAAAAAAAACAAAGTTCCCAACTTCAGAGCTCCTACTTAGTTCAACAGGAACTCATAAAAAAAAACCTGTGGCTTTCAGAATCTTAACTATTAAGAGAGAAAAGGCAAAAAAGAAAAAAAAATGTGATGGGGTCTTCATAGTCCAGTGACCACAGACCACCAGACCTATTGAATATCTCCTGTTTTTAAAGATCGATCTATGGAAACAGGGAAACAGTCAGGGGAAACTGAGACTGCTGAACAGAAAAGTCAAGAAGGGAGCAGGTGATCAAGAACACCTGCTCACTTCAGTCTTAAAAATATTTTTTCACAGGAAGCAATATGTGGCTCAGAGTAAAACAACAAATCAGGAATGGGTAACAATGCTCGACAAGAAATGTACTCACTACCTTACCCATGTAACTGTAAACCCTCTGTACAGCATCTTTACAATAAAATAAAATTTTAAAACATCAAACTAGTCATTTTTATCAATGTTACGTTCATAGTCCAGACATTCTTTAATGCTAGCAGAGTAACAGAGACAATCCTCTTCCAATAAATACAATCATGACATCTCTGTAGCAAACCTATTTGCTTAGGCCCAGCCAACTGTAGATCTGGGAACAATATACTGTAATCACCACAAAAAATAAAATAAAATAAAACCTTCAGACCAGATAAAATGACAAGTATCTGACTTGGCTGGTTCTCAGAAGCTTGAGTCTCAGAGAAATCTATCAAACAAAAAACTCCCACAGGATAGTTGTACTCAGGAGGAGATGGAAGACACAAGCACAAGAGGTTTTAAAGTTCTTGAATCTTTCAACAAACACTAGTTGGCACCATTGTCAAAGTTCTACCAATTTTCAAAAGCCATACATCCCCAACTTTACTTGAAAGAAATGAGAAAAATTCCCCTCTAACACCTGAATAAACCCAGCAACCGATGCTACTGTTTTTAAATACAGTGCAGTAGAGGATAGGTAGAAAGAATACGTAATTTTTTCTTGTTATTCTTAAGACTTAGAGATTCATGAAAACAAGAAAAAAAAAAGCGTACAAACCAAGATCCTAGTTATACTTACTACTATGAATCAACTTTTAATATCAACTGAGACTCAAAAATACTGGTGTTATAGAGCATTTTATTACATTTCTTCATATATATTATAGTTTCATAATAAATTTTAATTTTTTATCTTCTAATTGCTTTTTTTGGGGGGGGAGGGTCCAGTCATGGGGCCTGAACTCTGGGCCTGGGCGCTGTCCCTCAGCTCTTTAGCTCAAGGCTAGCACTCTACCACTTGAGCCACAGCGTAACTTCCGGGTTATTTCTTTTTGCTTATGTGGTGCTGAGGAATCGAACCCAGGGCCTGATGTGTGTGTGTGTGTGTGTGTGTGTGTGTGTGTGTGTGTGTGTATGTGTGTGTGTGTGTGTGTGTGTGTGTGTGTGTGTACATACACTGATGCTAGAGTTTGAACTCATGGCCTTGGTTCTCATTTGATTTTCTTCTTCTTACTCACACCTGGTACTCTACTACTGGAACCATGCCCTGGAAGTAGAGCCTCAAAGGCTTTTCTTCCATGGCTAGCTCCAAATCATGATTCTTCAGGTTTCAACCTCCTGAGTAGCTATGGTTAAAGGCATGGGACACTAGCACCTGGCTCAAATATATATATGGATCCACAGATTCAGTCTGACCTTAACTTTCACATTTTCCATCAAGATTCTAAAATCAACATTAAAAGTTACTATCCATTCCTTTGGTATATGCTATATCACTTAGAAAATGTTTGTTACACAAAACCTGATTTGTTATTTTAATTCTCTAGAGTAATCATAAGACATCTTGTTATTCATAATGTACATAAGTATTAATTTGTGAAATGTGCCTTGTAGGATGATCAAGACTTTCAGAGAGATGCAACAACGTTTCTCCTTTCCAACTGCTGAGTTACAGTAAAGCATTTCACCACATTCCCATGGCCAGCCTCTCAACCAGAGTGTTATCCTTTTTTTTTTTTTTTTGGGGGGGGGGCAGCGGTGGTTAGTCGTGGGGCTTGAACTCTGTGCTTGGGCGCTGTCCCTACCTATGTTCTTCAGCTCAAGGCAAGCACTTTACCACTTCAGCCACAGCGCCACTTCCTGTTATCCATTTTTTTAACTAAGATTTATTAACCCAAAGAATGGACACACACACACACACACACACACACACACACACAAACACACACACACACACAGAGGCTAAAACAGTAGGCCACCTGTTAGATCCAGTCCACAAGGAATTCTTCCTGGAAGCACAAGAGGAAAACCCCCACAGAGGATCTTAGAGGCAGACAGTTGCTTCAGGGAGAGAGTGGAGCACTGGGTGGGTCCCCTCCAACCCCAGTCTGACCAAGTGATAAAAAACAATCAAGAGAGGAGGGGGAAAAAAAACACCTTCCTCCCATCCCCCCTAGCAGCAAATGAACTGCTGCTAACCTAGGATAGCTGCTTACAACATGGACCTTGTACCTTACTAAAGAATCCACAGCAAGTGAAACTAAAATGGACAACCCAGAGAAAATACTGTTCTAGACACATTACCCTCCTAGATACCAACAGTAACATTTAGTGATTGACTACACTGGCTCTACTCAAATGCAGGAAATCAGTACCCAAACTTGCCAACAAAATACACTACAACACATTGTTGCTATGTTTGATGTTGCCATCAAATTAAGGCACAGTTTAAAGTAGTTTAAAAAAAAAAAGAAAGAAAATAATCAACTCATATGCTAGATTGCTGTGCTGTGTAATGGTTTTCATTATAATGTTTAGCTATGAAGTAAGCTAGAAGATATTCTGGGAAGATATAAATCTCTAGTATGGTTTCAGAAAAAGGACCACATCCTTTATGCTTTCATAATAAAAGTTCCTTTCAAAATGAAGTCAGACGCTAAGGTATCAGAGAACAATATTCTTTATATTTTGTTATCAGGCCTTTCTACAGGCAGACTAGGGCGTCACCCATAGACAAAGGTCACTAGAGTGGTAGAAAGCCTAGACTCTAAAGGTTGCCTATTAAAATCCCAGGCGTTAGCTGTGTGACCTGGGAAAGATAATCTCTTTGTGCTTCAATTTTCACACCTTCTGGGTGGTGGTTGTGGAAACCAGGCCTCTCATGTAAGAAACCCATGCTAATAATATCAGATAATTGAGTGTCAAGCTCACGAAGGGATTACAAAGTCTACCCACTTGGGGAGTCAGTATCCTACTATCCTAGCAGAGTACCTGCTTCCTGTAGTAAAAATCGAGCAGTGACAATCTGAGAAAGGCAACCTTAAGTACCAAAAGCTCTACCTTCCAAACCATGTTGCCAGGCACACAAAACCTACACATGCCAGCTCCTCTCCAGCAGCCAGAGCTTCTTCCCTTGCATGCTCTGCACTTTAAGCAGAGCTTAAGTGCCTCACAGAGTACTGAGGGATGGATATTAAAATACTGGAATTAACACCGTCTGAGAATTCCCAGTAACTGAATGAGTCACTTCTTTAGCAACAGAGTAAAATGTCAAGGTTGCCAGAGAACCCCATGCAGATGTTTTCATAAATCATCTGCAAGTGATCACCAAGCCAAAGCTAAAGGACATTATTCAAGACAACACTTTCAGTGAAATAGATCTGTTTTTATTATTTTTTTTTCCTGTAATGAAGAAAATTCTGAAAATGAGGTAGGTTACTGGGAGGAGGGGTTGGAAATCACAGGGAGTTTAACCACCAAGTTATACAACATGTCAAAGGTTAGAACTGTTCCTTGCCTTGGAGCAAGAGTCAGTCAAACTGTTTTCTCCAGCCTTATCAAAAGGCAGTAGGCAAAGTTCAAGTTTTAAAATCAGCCCGCAGCCCTTACAATACATTTTGTTTCTCAATACCAGAAGCAGAAACTCTATAGAATCTGAAACATTGCCTTGCAGCAATCGTTTTAACACTGCCACCGACAAAATCTTTGCACGTTCTGTATTGACAGTAAAAGGCATAAAAGAGTCTTTTTCAACTTTCATATTATTTAAGTAAAGTTTGTATTTGCATGTCAATCAAATCTAAGCCATTTGTCCTGGTACTACCGGATGAAACCCTGCGGGTATTTTCAGCCACTTAAACTGTCACACAAGGGGGGGGGGATGAAAACATGGACTTGATCCACCTCCTAGGTTTTTCTATCTGTTCGTCTACGCATAGGCTAGCTTGTCAGCACGTGTGTCCTTCAGATGGACTCATCACAGAGCACCGTCAGTGGTAAAAATCTACAAACACTCCCCGCACCCGCCGTGCTGTACCCATAAAAGCAGAACCGATTGTGACTTTTTTTTTTTTTAAGTAACTTCACATAAAAGACTTTTCAGATGGGTCGTTTCCTCAACTCATTTTCCCAATTTGATCTGCGGGCACAGGACTGAGCGCCCCACAGCTTCCGGCAGGAGAACAGCACGCGCTTTCCCCACCAGCTCCCCACCCCAGAAACCTCACAAACGCGATGTAATAATAACAGCTGAAGAATGATGACGACACTAAAACCAACCCCACATCGCCGCGGGTAGAAACACCAAATCAACTTTTGTCTCTTAAGTGTCACAGAGGATAAAGAAGCGGGGCGCCGGGGGAGGGGGCGGGGGGGGGGAAGAGAAGGAAATAAAACGGCCAGGTGGGATGTGTTTGAACAATTTCCGGGACCCGGTGCGCGCCAGGGGTCTGGGTTGGTAGGCGCAGCTCAGCCCTGTGTAAGCCGAAGGGTTACCCAAAGCTACACCCAAGCTGTGCAAGTGAAGGGACACCTCCTGCTCCCCGCCGCACTCCTCGCCAGCAGGGGCCGAAGGCCACTTCCACAGTCCAGGTCTCAGTGCGGGAACATGGCCACTTCCACCCCCCCACCCCCCCCAGCGGGCGCCTGCCCCCGCACGCCGTCCAGCAGTTTGCTAAGTCGACGCACTGGAGAAGAGCCAGCTACGGAGCCGCGGCCCCCGGGGTGCCTGCGCCGCAGAACCTGGCTGCTGGATCCCTCCCCTCCTCTCAGGGACCCTCCTTAGGTTCGGCCTCCACGCCGAAGGGGGCACACAGGAGGTGGAAGTCGGGGAGCAGCCGGTACCCGCGGCCGCCCCACACCCCCGCCTCCCGTGCCTCGGAGCCCCGCGCCTGGGGCTGCCAGGTGCTTACCTGTGGGAAGGAGCCCTCGCGGCGCGGGCTCCGAGGGTAGTCTAAGTGACCCCTGTCCAGCATCAGGTAGAGGGAGAAGATCACCACGCAGAAGATCGCGCTGCCAAACACGGTGAACTGCCGGCTTAACTTCATTTTCCTCGATAGACTCGGGGCCAGGATACCGTCCTCACCCGGAGGCGGCGGCGAACCGCGGGCTCCAGGAAGCGGCCGCCAAAGGCTCCCAGCTCCCGGGCTGCGCCCAGTCCGTGCGCTCGGGCGCTAGCGCGGGTCCCGGCCGCGCTCCGCACCTTGTCCCCGGGGCCAGCACGAGCCCCCGGCCTTCGCTCGGGTCCGCTGCCCTCTCCGGGGCGGGTCGTGCCCCCTCGAGGCCGGACCCGAGCTGGCGGCGGCGGCGGCGGCGGGGAACCGAGCCTCGCAAACTTGATCTCCAGCTCAGCGCCCAACACGCAGCCCGGCGCGCCCCGCGGCAGCCGGAGAGGTGGCTTGCCCGCACTTCCTGCTACCGCCGCCCCGACCGAGGAAAAGTTTTTTCTCGACGAGGGCAGGCGTGTCTGCCGTCACCCAGCCCACGCGCGGGCTCGGCGGCCCCGGGGCGGACCGCGCTGAGCCAGGTCCGACCCGCGGACAGAAGGAACTGGCTGTGACGGAGCCGGGGCCCCACAACTTAGCGCCGGGACAGCCGGGCCCGCCCCCGCCGCCCCGTCCCCGCCTCCCCACCCCCGGCTGAGCCCCTTTCTGCTGCCGCCACCGCCCAGACCCGGCCGGGGCGCGCCCGGGGCTTCTATGGGCGCACACGCTGGGGCGCCGGGGCGCTCGGATCCGGCTGGAGTTTCCTCGGGGTGCGCGTCCGCTCCCGGCCTCTCCCGCCCCCGGCGCCGCCGCCTCTACCTTCTCCCCCCCCACCCCCCTCCAAGACCCGGGCAGTGCGGGGAGGGCGTAGGGGGCGGGCGGAGGCGGCGGCGGCGCGGAGAGGAGGGAAAGGAGAGGAGCGTCCCCGGAGAGAAGCCCGCTCCAGCTGCAACCGTGAGCAACCCCCCTCCTTCCCGCCCCGAAAACGCGGAGATGGCGGCGGCAGCTGCGAAAGGAAGCGCCGGTTCTCCAGCGCCACTCGGCGCTCCAGCACCGCCTGCCAGGAGCCGGAGGAGGCGGCAGCGGCGGCGGCAGCAGCAGCGGCGGCGGCGGCGCGGCAGCCGCTGGGTCAATCGGCTCCCGCAGCCCGGGAGCAGGGCAGCCGGCTGGCCCCGCCCCCTCCCGACGCGCCGAGATGAGAGGGCGGGGCCCCGGGCACCCAATCAGGGTTCGCCGCCTGCCAGGCCCGCCCCGCGTCTGCCTCCCCTGGGCCCAGGCTTATAGGGAGACCTCAGGAGGCTTCCGTGACCCGGGAGACTCCCCCGCAGGAGTTGAGGCTGGCAGTCATGGTCATCCAAGCACCAGCAGCCCACGTTCCATGGGAGCTGAGCTATTCCCATGTTCCTTCTGATGCCCAGGTTTTACACCTTGGAACACCCAGATGAAGGGTGTCTTGGAAGGTACAACCATGAAGGGCTGGTAGAGAAGAAAAACATGAAACCTGAGAATTCTGTTTAGTTTCCTCATTTCCTCTTTGGCTTTTTTTGGTGACATGCCAGTAAAACCTAAGAGAAGAGAGCCTGGCAAAAGCCCATCTGAATCTGCGTGGAGAATCAGAGAAATCATTCTGGTAGGGATTGCTGATTTATTGGGTTTCAGCTCCACATTCACCCTTTTTGACTGCTCCATAAAAATGGATCTGGGCCTTTTAAGTAGCTTTGCCTTTGCCTTCTGGGACTGAAGCTTTGTCAGTAGAGGGTGCTGAAGAAACATTGCAAGAAAAAGGATTTCCACTTTCTGGTTTTGGTACGTTCAGTGGGCAGACACTTGCATACCAGGCTTTCTCCAGTCCCAGCTTCCTGTAATACTTAGTATCCACCAGATCTATGGAAGGCAAGACAATACCACATGGATAGCTTTCCTGACACCCCAGAGATAATTTGCAGCACATACGAGGGTAGATTTTCAGGGTTTTCGAGTTTTTGTAGTAAGAGCACCACCATCTTGACTTCTCAGCTACTCAGTGCCAAAGTATGCTCTTCAATATTGGGTAGATCTTAGCTCCAGCAGAGATGAGGTAGAGATCTTTTTTGAGCCTTTTCTCACTTCGCTCAGAGGTTAAAGGCAACTATTAAGCCTATATTGTGTGAATCCTCATCTGGCTAGTGAATCCTTCTTTATCTAATCCCTTACTATCGTAAATAGTTCTTTTTAGGAAGGCTTTCCTGTCAAGAAGGAGTCCCAAGAAATAGAGCAGTAAAGATAGAATTTAAAACTCAATTTGATTGAGATTTTGGTCATGAGTTTCTTGCAAAGAGAAATGGAATGCTGATAATTTGTGGCATTCAGGTCATCTCGAAAGTGAGTTATATTTATACAATGGAATTCTATGCCTCCATCAAAAAGAATGACATCGCCCCATTTGTTAGGAAATGGAAAGACTTGGAAAAAATTATAGTAAGTGAAGTCAGGACCAAAGAAACGTAGGTTCCATGGTTTCCCTTATTTGCAATAACCAGTATAAGTCTAGGACAAGCAGTAAAGGTCAAAAGCTATGTACCTGTGACCATATAAGAGGATGTTAAATGAAATGAACCCCAAGATAGGGACACAAGTGGCTTTTTTCTTTCTTGCTATTGTTTTTAACGTATTTAAAATGTACTGTGTAATTTTTTTTGTTTTTCTTTTTTGTTTCTATGGTATAACTCCTGTTTTCACTGTATTTGATGTTGGTGCCCTGCATCTTGTATATGCATTTTTCTAATTTGGAGAGGGGAAGGAAAATAACAAAATTCTAAAATAAAGATACAGGTTGACCCATTGTAACAATGAGATGTACAAGACACTATGTTGAAAACAAACTTTACAACTTGCAGGGTGGGGGTAATAGGGGGTAAACAAAGAAGGAGGTAACAAGGCTCAATAGAAAATGTACTCATTATCCTAGTCATGTAGCTGTAACCCCTCTGTACAGTATTTTTATAATAAAAATATATATTAAAGAAAAAGTAATCACCTGTAGTTGATGCTGATTAAGTGGCAACTGAGGCAATTGCCTTGAAGGCCCAGTTGGCCTGTTATACCTGACCACATTGGTCTCTACAGGTAATCATAACAGGACCTATAGAAGGACCATGGTGTGAAAAGAATCCTTAAAAGGCTTTTGAATGCATGTAAAGAAAAACAACAAGCACAGGTCCACTAAATCCCAGAGTTGCAGTGGGAATCAGAGAGACCTCATAACAGTTCTAAAAGAATCTCCCTTATTGTATCAACAGAATGATATTGCTGAACATCAAATGCAACATTTTAATTTTCAGAATTCTGAGTTATAATTACTATTGAATTCAGACATGCCAAGTTCCTTTATGAAAGTTAAGGTATTAATTGGTAAATAATATGATTCAAAAACTTGGAATCCATTGAACACAGCTGAACTTGGCAGTCTTAAACCACTACCACCACCAACACCCTTCACTCTAAGTCTCTCAACCGATAGATGTAAGTTACTTTCCAATGTCTGAGGTCATGACTTCTCTCTGTTTGAAAGCTTTATGACAATTCACAAAGGTATTTCTCTGAAATATCCATTCCCTCTGTAACAGTCTCCAAGAACAGTTGGCTTCATGCAGGGCAAATACTTTGAGAGGAAATTCACATCCTCCTCAGAGCCAGAAAACTCGAGACCATAATCACAAAGTATTAGACCTTAGAAGACAAAATATAACATTAGATTGACTCAAAATGTATTGTTGCTGTGTTATGTGTGTTGGTTCATATAGCTAGAGGTGCCTCTAAAAAACTCATTTGATGGATGGATGAAAATGTGGGTTCAGTGGTGGAGTTGTAATGGTTTGTAAGATTGAGATGCTAGAGCTTCACAACATAAACCAGGAAAGGTATTCTGATGACCCAGAGAAATAAGAAGTTTGTACAGGACTTGCCATATGCAATTTGTATACCATCTCCCAACTGTGTTCCATGCAAAGATCCAGAACACACTCCTTTCAATGAAGCACTGAGAAAGGCATTAATGAGGGGAACACTTGTATCTTTAAAGATATCTGCTAATAATCCCCTCCATAGGCCTTCTATGAGGTAGAGATGCCACACTGAGATGGGCCCTCATTTTCCTCCCCCATTCTATGGGGTGACAAGATCCTAGTATAGCAGAGGCCAGGCAGCATTTACCAACAAAGACGTGAGGGGAACAGCTACCTTCAATGGCAGCAAGCATTCAGACTGCCTTGTCCCATGGAAAAGTTGTCAGAGCAAAGTAGATAGGCCGCCTAATAGAGTATTGGTTTATATTTGTAACATAAGGCTCTAGGTAAAGTCAGCTTAAATCTGACTGAGTTGTCACAGTCAACAGTCAGACCCTCTTAATAAATTTTCAACCCTGAATCACTTCACATACCTACAGTACCATTGTTGATGAAGAGTCTACATCACCTTTAGGACGTCTGCCTTAACCACAATACAAATTGTATACTCCCTTTGAGACTGGCTTCAAAGATTCATGGCCGTCTACTAGAGTGATTATGCACTGGTGAAAGAACATATGCAGATCCCCACGCTACCTTCATTAGCCATGGAATAAGGACCATGTTGTGGGAAGAGCCAGGTAGAAGCTATACAAACTTTTACTTTTTCAGAAACCAGAAGCAATATTATATTAGTGGTACTAATTGCAGGGGTTAATGTCATCATAAATTCTCTTATGATGACATTAAGAGAATTTAAGAGTAAAAATAAGGGCTGAGAAGGTGGCTCAGTGGTAGAGCGCTTGCCTTGCATGCCTGAGGCCCTGGGTTGGATTCCTCAGCACCACATAAGCAGAAAAAAAAAAAAAGCTGGAAGTGGTGCTATGGCTCAAGTGGTAGCGTGCAGGCCTTGAGCTGAAGAGCTGAGGGACAGTGCCCAGGCCCAGAGTTCAGGCCCCATGACTGGACCCCCCCCAAAAAAAATCAAAGATTAAGAATAATAGTATTTAGTATATTTCTACTTAACTCACCAATATGTCCAATGAAAATGACTTTGGACTATTATAAATTTAATCAGGGAATGATCCCAATTTTAACTGCTGTCTCAACTACACTATCTTTACTGGAACAACTCAACACAGAACTTGGCACTTGGTATAGAATTATCAATTTGGTTAATGACATTTTCTCCATACCTCTTTGGAAAACAAACACAAGAAGAAGTGTTCTGATAGAGTTAACAGAATACCTTCACAATGTTGCCTTAATGATCCATTAATAAATGTAGATTATCTCTATATTCTATAAAATATCACACTAGTTCACTACATTGACATTATGCTGATTGCACTCATTGACCAGAAAAAAAAAAAACAAGTATTTTAAATGTCCTAGGAATAATTGAGCTAGAGAGGAGATAAAGATCATGGGTATGAAGTGACAATGCTACAATAGTTACACTAGTTGTAGAATGTGTTCCAGAATGATACAAGCTATATAATAAGAAATTGTTGAGACACAAGAGATGAACCCAAGCAAATGGTTTGGGTTAAAAATAGTGAGGGCTGAGAAACAAGACTGATTATAGCAACAGGGAATACCAGCAATATGGCTATGTGAGAAAAGTATGGTAAATTAAATTATGTCTCCTAAATGGTTATGTGCTGCTGGTCACCTGTGCTCATATCTGTGAGCCTAGCAACTCAGGAGGCTGAGATCTGAGGGTTGCAGTTTGAAGCTGGCCAGAGCAGGAAAGTCCATGAGACTTTGATCAACCACCAAGCAGCTGGAAGTAGAGCTGTGGATCAAGGGGTTGAGCACTCACTTTGAACAAAACAGGGACAGACCTCAGGCTATGAATTCAAGCCCCCAGGACTACCTATTTATGAAAAGAAGCTTTTTCCTATTTTTAGCATGTAAGTCTATATGTCTCAAAAATCAAGAATAGCCACTCTAATAGGTATGAAGGGATATCACATTAAATATTTGATCTCTTGTGTTCATTGCATCAGAATTCACAACACCCAAAATTCCAGTTAGGAACCACTCTAACTACTCATCAACAGATGACTGCCACTCAATTTATTGTATGTGAAAACAGAACTAGGAAATTTAAAGAAACAGGAAGAGATGGGATAGGTGAAGGATGATGAATTGTATACATGAATACACAGTACATTGTATACGTGAGTACACAGTACTCCTCTGGACAACCATTTGGAGACAATTAAAAAAATAAAGCAAGAGCAAAATATTGCTAAGTATATCTTATATATGCAGAAATATAACATCATAAATTAAAACTTTTTAAAAAGATGAAAAACATCCAGTGACTACCTATAGATATGTGGCTATATATACAATGGAATATGATTCATCCCCAAAATAAAAGATAACTGTAGTCAGTTGAAACAAGAACCCTACAGGACATTATGTTCAATAAAATCTGCCAGACCCATGAAGACAAATTCTGCATGACCTCACTTACATGCAGAATCTAAGTTAAAATCATAGCAATAGAGAATAGCAGTTGCCAGGGACTGAGAAGATGGAGGGAATGGAAGAATTTTTCTAGGTGGTATGAACTTTTATTATAAGGTTCAGTCTGGAGATATAATCTACATAATAGTATCGATAGCTAATAAAAATGTATTGTATACTTGAAATTTACTGCAAGGATAGATCTTAAGTACTATCACCACACACACAAGTAACTATGTGAGGTGATATGTTAGTAGCTGAACTGCTTTGTAATTGGTAATGCTTACATCAAAACCCCATAGCTTAGGTGTATACAATTTTTATTTTTCCATTGTTCCTCAATATAACACTCCAATCTCCCCAGCACTATCAGAACCAACATGGGGGCTTATTATACCTTATTAGGGGCCTATTAATACCTATTAATTACCTATAGGGTAATCTCTAGCTTTAGGGAAAATCAGTGAAATTTTAGTCTCCCTTTGGATTAGAGTAATTAGCTGTGTCATTAGGGAAACAAAGAGCTGTAGATCTAGTCCTTGTGCTTTGAGAAAATGTATCTTGGAAAAGTGAAAGTAAACATCCTCTAGCATGTCTGTTTCTCAGCAGGTTTCCACTTTTACTAGGAACACCGAAAAAAAAATCCAGAAACATTTTATTTCCCCACATCTAGGGGAACAGAAGGGCAAGGCTCATGAAATAAAGTTGTAAGGCCAATCCCTCTAGAAGACACACAGCCTTTATGACTTTGAGAAAGTTACATAGTATCTCTGTGCCTTCATTCCAAGCATACTGCATTGACATAGTAATAGCAGTGGTTTCCAGCATTGTTGTAGGAGTCCATGAGGTGATAAATGACAGGTTAGGACAGTCTTTCCCAGATGCCTTCCTTTTTTTTTTCTGGAAAAGGAGATGATGGGTCTGATTGAATCACTGTCAGGGAGAATAATCTGGAAGCCAAGTTCTCTAGTTCCCTGCCCAAAAGCCTTTTGATAAAACAAAACCAAGCTTTAGACTTAATTCCAACTAAATACCCAGTGATTTTGTATGTGCATATGTTGTGTGTGTATGTGTGTGTGTGTGTGTGTGTGTGTGTGTGTGTGTGTGTGTGTGTGTGTGTGTGTGTGTGTGTGTGTATGCACCTGAGCTAAGTATCAGGCAAAACTGAGGTAAATCTTTGGGAAAGCAGTCTTACATGTGAAACATGAAGCCATTAAAGAAAGAGCAAAGCATCAAGGTTTGGTGGAAGGGTAATGTGAGTAGGAAAAAGCACAAAAAACTCACAATCTTGCAGGACTTTTATTTCTTCTCATTTTTGAAACAATAGATTTGACTTTTTTTGCCTTTAAAAATCCTAGTATTTTAGTATTTGCTATGTGACGAGCTGAGCTAAGTGCTTTCCATGGGTTATGTCCTTTAACAGGAACAGTTTAGAGGAGGAGGGACACTGTTAGTAACCCTGTCTTGTAGACTAGAAAGTGGAAACAGTGCTTGCATTAATTTGACCAAATCCACGTGATTTTACGGCTGAGTCAGTATTTGCTCCATCCCCTCAGCTCTTCTAGCTACAGGAAACTTACTGGACAAATGAATATATGACAGACCTTTCATTTTATTATCTTTCTATAATCTTAAAGTTATAGTTATGGAAAAACATAATAAATAATAAACAGGATGCAAAAGTGCACACCCACATATGCACATATATCTATGATTACATCTATGCTTTAAAAAATATAATAGATATAAAAGGTCAGACTACAGAACACTGGAAGCTCAGAGGATGAAAATGTGAGTAATCTCCTACCCTGTTTTTTTTTAATTTGTTGTAAAGTGGCCATGTCAAATTACAATGGGAAAATGTATTCTAAAATAAACTTCCCATTTATCTGAAACATAAAATTTCATTTCCATTCTCTTTCTCCCCTACAGCTTTGTATAATCTTTAGAAACCTCTTCTGCTCAATGAGTGACTTCATTACTAAATTGATGCCACTGGATCATTCTAGCTATGCAAATCACAAATCTACAGCCAGCTAAGGAAAAGGCAGATAAAAGATTATATTAAAAATTAAAGCAACATATGGAGATGTGGAGATAATTTGCTTACAATTATTTCTACATATTTAATATGTATGCAATTACAAAACCAGTCATGACAAATAGTAACTCTTGAGTCATATTCCTTTTGCCCTCTGCTATTTTTGACCTTGAACTGAGACTGCCAAATACTAGATTTTAAAAGTGGCCGGAGGATAAGCATTTCCTTTGGAGTATAAATAAGTGGTTTTTTTTTTCCTTAGAAAGTGATCTCATTTCTTCCCAGCTTTTGTTTATTTGCAATGCCTTGTATCTTTTCACTCTGGTCTATTCTGATCACTCTTGAAAGGCTGGGCTTTTAGTCTTGCACAGTTTGCCTGTGTTGTTTGCTGGTGCTGCTGCTCTGATGTGTTTTCTGTCAAAGGAAATTTACAGGCACATTAGCCTACTTGACAGGCACAATGAGCCACAAGGCTCCCCTTAAGAGAAACCTCCAGACAAGAGCTTCCGTCTCTCTGTCTCCTCCCCCCGCCTTACACAGTAATGCTGTATGCACCACCATGACTCAGACACAAACCCACACTTTAGATTCTGGGGTTAACTCTCTAGTTTCAAATAACTGCATTAAACTAATTCTGCAGTCATTAATTCATATTTTTCCAACAATTCTAGTGTGACAGTTTGTCAATAGCTAAGCTAATTCTTTCACTTACAGCCACCCAGATACTAAGTAAGGCTTATTAAGACAGGGGTTAAAAAAAAAACACGTTTTTTCCTTGGAGTGAATCATAAATACAAAGAAATATAATAAATATGAACAATAATAATAAATAAACACAAAGAAAGGGAAAGGGGAATCCCGGAACTATACAAATGGAAAATGTAATATAATTAGCTTTTATGGGTAGTGTTTAGAAAGAAAACTTTAGAACACTTAATTTGCTTTACTCAGTGTGTCATAGGAAAATAGTCTGGAAAATAAAATCAATGGAATTTATTAAAAATTCAAAACATAAAATGAAACATAACTGAAAATATAGACTATGTGGGTGGGAGGCAGATTCCAAATATATTAGGATACTTCCCTAAGGCCTTGGGAAAGCCAAAGGCCTCTTTAACTTTCTACTTCATATATATTATTCCGCCCCTTGGGAAGTGAAGTTACTAAGACTAAGTAGGCCTGGTATATTCATATCATGACTAAATGTTAGGGTGTCTGTTCTATTTTAAATCCTCTAGGACTTTTTTAAATAATGGTGGAAGGGTGGATTTTTATTTTGAGGGTATTTATTTATTTCCTTTTCCTATGTGTGAACCATCCTCACTTACCATGTAGCTCACAGAAATCATTTAAAACAGTCCAAAATCACATGTTAAGTTTCTCCCTTGAATTTTTGCCAAATTACTAAGCCCTCCTGTAATATTTATTGGTCAGAGCTACTCTATTTGCTGAATAGGTAAATAAATACAGGGATTTATATTCTCTGGACATTAGGAATGGCTGGTTTCCTGAGGGACTTTCTGTTCAGAGAATTAACTAAATCTTAGGATTTTTCCCCCATTGTCATGTATTTGTCTCAGGCTACATGTGTTCTCACCTAAACTCTTTCTCTCATCTAGTCCTTTGGATAGCAAATAAGACTCTTTTAGTTCTGGGGTCCTGCTGGTCCTCAGAGAGACTGACTCATTCCACAGACTCATCTAAGGTCTCCCAGTGTCAGCTGACTAAAGGATTGAGACCTCTGCACTGGTTCTTCCTTGGTTTCATGTTTTGCAACAACAGAAAATCTCATCTCTTATGCTCCTATGTAAAGACTATGAAGACAGAGACAGGAGTTGAGTTTTTCAGGTTCTCCAGAGGATTAACAGTCCCTCCAGCTCCTCAAAGTAATGACAAGAGTTCCCATCAGTCCTGTCCACCACTAGGAAAACACAGAAAACTGATTGATGAGTATTATTTACCCTGGACAAAGAAAACCAAAGCATCCATCATCAAGTTTTTACATATAACTGTTCTTCATCTAAAGCTCTTTCAAAAACAAAATAACTCATTTATTTAGAGTGAATGGAGTAAGATTCTTTTTGAACCTGGAAATAAATATATATATATATATATATATATATATATATATATATATATATCTTTTTTTTTTCTTGTTGGTCATGGGGCTTGCACTTTTGGGCCCTGTCACTCAGCTCTTCAGCTCAAGGCAAGTGCTCTACCACTTGAGCTACAGCGACACTTCCGGTTTTCTGGTGGTTTTTGGAGATCAGAGTCTTGCGAACTTTCCTGCCCAGACTAGTTTTGAACCACAATCCTCAGATCTCAGCCTTCTGAGTAGCTAGGATTACAGGCTTGAGCCACCGGCACCCAGTTTATGTATTTTTTATTGTAAAGATACTGTACAGAGGGGTTACAGTTACATAAGTAAGGTAATGAGTACATTTCCTATCGAGCGTTGTTACCCCTTCTTTTGTTTTTCCCCTACCATCCCTTCCCTCCCTACCATAACTCCTCCCTCCCCGCCCCAACATGGAATTATTTTAACAAATAGTTATCCACTGCTAGCTATGTCAGGCAGGTATGTCCTACTGTAGATGCTGAGTATACATGAGCACGCACACATTCACCTTTAGTGTGCAGACTGTTACCTTCATGCTGGGAATCCAGAACTCTTTCACAAAGCCCATAATGTATATATCTGACCATCCTTTAAACTGCACTGAAATGTGCTCTCCAAATCGTGGGATCCCTTTATTCCTCTCTCCTTCACAATAAGTTAAGACAAGCCCAGCTGTATAGACTCAAAGATGGAAATCCCTGGGTATTATCTTATTGTTTCCTGAATGTCTTAAGGATTGTTTTGCTTTTATTCTTTGAAATCCACTGAAACTCAGTGGCCACATAGATGAACTGCCAAGGAACAGTTCCTAAAACATGGAAGCATTTGCCAGTCTCAATGCTATGTGCATAGCTGTCTGGGACCTGGATAGATAGGATAGAGGTGACAAATTATTCACTGGAAGCTTGGCTGTCAAGAGAAAATCCAGACTCAGGAGCTTTTTTCCTAAGAACCTCTATGACATTTTATTCTTTAAATAAATCTTTTCTTCTTTTCTTTAGGTGAGAGATTGACATTTTAAGATCAATCATCCTCTGCTTCGCAGGGTTGGTAGATGAAGAACAGGATAAATGGAAATTAAATGAAATTTCCATTTTTTGAATAAAAGTGCTCAGAATAGCCATATTCTAACTCAGCATAAAAGAAGGGCTTCCCTTCCCTGGTCTCTCCCTGCAGTGGTCATTCTTATTCCTTTGTTGATTTCAATACCTTTTGCTATCAGAATTTTTACCCTGTTTTCTTTCTGCCCGTCTTTTTTATTTGGAAGCCATTCTGAACATATACATGTTGTTTGAATAGCAGCAGAAAACCAATGAATCTCATTCAATGTTTTCCTCTATCATGGGTAAGGATATTGTAGTCCTTCAGACATAGTATGGGCTTCTAGTTTTCTCAGCTTTTTCCTACCAGGAGATAAGTTTTTAAATATCTATATTCTCTAGCTGAATTTTTTTCTGTTTATATTATTCAGTAGTCCCTCTTCTACAAAATGGCCTTGTTAGCAACTGTGCTTTTAGCTAATTTAAAATCATTTAAAAAATATTTAGGATCTCATGTCAGCCACCCAATTAGTAGAAATGCATTGTGCATGTACTAAGTGCAAGGAATTGGGCCACATGCAGGTGTTACACAATTCTAGGGCATGCTATGATGAAGAGAACTGGATAAAGTCAGCAGGAGTTTCTCTTAGGTTTAGCCTTTTCTCTGACTAGTGTGTGGCCTAAATAAGGCCACCCAACTCCAGGAATCTGGTTTTATATCTGTAAAACAGGGTGTTGTGAGAGCTGTCTTTCCCTTCCACCTCTAATGTTCTCTAACTGTGGCTGGGTGGAGGCTGGGTTGATGGATTCATTATGGTAGAGCCCAGTGGTTTCACAGAGGTGAAAGTTTTCATAAAGTGGATAACTCTAATCTAAGGTGTATTGTCAAAGAGACATTTAAAAAAATAATACATGCCCATAGTCCTTTTCACTCTCTTCATATATGCATTCACTTTTTCACTCTACTGTTATTTCCAAATAGTCTCTCCACCTGAATGCATGTCCTAATTCTCAGATGCCAAGTAAGTTTAGGAAGTGACCTTGGACAGTCAATTAGAATTCCAAGTACCATCTCCCTAGGACAATAACAGAGCAAAGTTACAAAAACAAGCAATAAAGTAGATCTATACCCATCAGTCAGTCAATCAGGCAATTAGGGCACCACCTTAATTCTGTGACAGCTCAGGTTGTCCAGCAGTTTTCAAAGCATCTGTAATCACTATTAGTATTTATCTGTAAGTATTGATAAAATGGTTTCTGTTGGTACAATATTGTGTCATTCTTTATTGAATGTGTCATTCTTTTAATATTACGAAAGAATTACTTTTCTTTGTTCTGTCTTCTTGCTTTACAGAAAGTATTTTATAAAAAATGCCTTTTAAGATACACTAAACTTGTAAAATATGTTGTCAGGCAGACTATTGTAATTTGAGATAATTTTCTAGTTTCTTTTTCATAAAAAAGCAAAACAAAAAAAGAAGAAAGAAAAGGAAAGAAAGAAAAAACTCATATTACTTCTTCAGATCTCATCTGCCTACATTTCTATTTAGTTATTTGCAATTTCTAGCATTAAAAGAATGTAACAATATACCACATAACTGATTTTAAAAGGACAGTTTATTGTTTCCATTTCTAAAACCAGACCCCATATATACATCATACATTTTGAAAAATGAAGAACAGGTAACACATTATGAGTTATACTGAGTAGCTCGCACTATTTCCCTGACTTCCTAATAACATTTCATGGCTTTCTCTTCTTTCTTTCCTCTGTCTCACTATAAATATCAGAGCTGCTGACTGACTTTTACTGCTGCTTTGCATGCAAACTCCTCAGGCTTGCAAATAAGCTAGTGATTCAGGAAACCATCTCCCAGTCTCCTGTCCTCAGTTCCAGTTTTCTCATAGGACTTCTGAGGCACAAAATATACAGATGCTTTGTACAGCACATAGATTTGAATGGCAAAACTTGAGGGCCGAATTGTAGGCTCCTTGCTTCAGCCCATTCCAGCACTTTTGGTCTTTGGCACAGGGCATCTTCCCCTGAAACATCTATTTGAGAGGGTGGCTAATGGGTAACTTAGCACACTTGAAAACAGACAATGGAATAACTTAGAAAAATAGACATAGATTACCAGAGCCTTCCTGAAAGCAGGAATTCTGCTTCTTATTTCAAACACTGTTACTCTTTTACAATAACATTTTAAGTTGTTTTATTAAATGGACTACCTTCCCTAACAATGGTCCAGCTTCACAGAGTATTATTCTGTTCTTTATTTATTTATGTTGTGCCAGTCCTAGGGCATGAACGCAGGGCCTGAGCACTATACCCAGGCTAGAATTCTACCACCTGAGCCACAGTTCCACTTCCTGCTTTTTAGCTCTCAAGGACTTTTCTGCTCAGGCTGGCTTTAGAACCAGAGGCATCAAGTAGCTGGGATTATAAGTGTGAGCCACTGGTTGTATTACTCCTTTTATTACTCCTCCATTACTGCTTCTTATAGTACCTCAGCACACTCACATCTATCTCTAACTTTACGTCACCGACACTTATTAAGCAAGTTTAGTGGACAGGTTGGTATTTATATATGCACACATATATTGCCTGTATGTATGTGTGTGCATAAATACCATGCTAATAGAGCACCATGGGAGAATAGAATAGTTCATTGGGAGCATGCTATATACTAGTCACAGTTTTCAGTATTTTGCCACACATGTCCTCTCATTTTACATTATTATTTGACCTACAAACTAGTATCAGCTCCTGCCTATAAATGAGAAAACTGAAGTACAGATATTAACTGGGTTGCTGGAGGTCACATGTTAGGTGTCAGAGCAGACATGTTAACTCAGGCCTGCACTCCATTCCCTAATACACAGATATTCTGCATTGGGTTCTCTGTATCATTTGATCATATAGTTGCAAAGCTTAACGACACTTGGTTATCACTGGGCAAATTCTAAGTCCAGTAGTCAGTCATACTATCCCCTGAAAAAGTAAAATTCCTAGAGTTAATGAATCCTAAAAACAAAAATTTAAACCGCAGAATGCTCTTTTTTGGGGGATGGGTGGGGGTCCGGTCATGGGTCCTGAACTCTGGTCCTGGGCACTGTCCCTAAGCTCTTCAGCTCAAGGCTAGCGCTCTACCACTTGAGCCACAGCGCCACTTCTGGCTCAAGCATGCAAGGCAAGTGCTCTACCACTGAGCCATCTTCCTAGCCCCCACAGAATGCTCTTAAACGGTGCTAGTCAACAAAATTACTAACTTCATGTTGACGTTAAAATTAATACAACTACTCAATTGTACTAACCAAATTGCAAGTGCTCAAAGCACACTGTAGCAAGTGGCCACAATACTGGCCAGCACAGCTATGGTGTGCCATGATCTAGGAGACAGATAAATGAGTAACCGTAAGAGGGTGAATGAGTTCTGAGCCTCTTCAGAGAAGGAACTAACATATAGTTCTTAGAAAGGACATTTACTGAGTGCCTGCTCTGAGCCAAGCATGATCAACAATCTTCAATAAGGATCAATAAGGCAGTCACAATCTCCACCATTCCTGGAGTTCACAGTCTCCTTCAGTGCCAGAGGGTCTCCAGTGGGAACACTGATGACATAAGACCTGCTTCATAAGCAGGAGGCAGAGAAGACCAAAAAGATGGGATAAATAATCTGACCTTGGTACTGGGGTCAGGCAGAGAAAGAAGTCTAAACTAACACCTTGATTTTAAGAAGCAATAAACTATAAGAAGTATGATCCCTTATTGAGGAAAACATTCTTATGTAAAGACTTCAGAGGGGGAGAGAGTCTGCCAGGTTTTGGGGGACTTAAAAGGCTAGTAAATTACCTTCTCCGTCTACTCTGTCTCTTAGAGTTGACTAGGAGGGAAGTTTGCAAAGAAGAAATAAGAGATGATCATTCAAAGTAGATATCTACTCATGAAAATATGCTGAACTCATGTCCAGCATGCTCCAACATGAAGAATGTGCTTGGAGAGTATCCTTGGATTGATAATAACAAAGTAACCACCTTCTGCAAATGGCATGTGCCAGAGACCAGGCTGGGGAGTTTACCAGTATTATTATATTCAATCCTTACCTCTGCCTGCCTAGCTATTAACTGCCATTCACAGTTACATAATTGAAATGGCTTAAACAACCCTCAAGACCTGAACTTACAAGCTTTGTCCACCTGATTTAACACCAGATTATACAAACTGCCAGTGATTGTTACTCCCTGGCTCCTGGCTAGTATTACCTAACATGACCATCTAGAGAGATGAATTGACTGGCATGAAGACATGAAAGTCTAAGCAAACCTGTGCTACAGAGAAATTAGTTTGCACCCATTAAGTATAACCCAAAGAAAAAAACAAATGACTGGGGGAATTGCTCTATCTTTCCAAAGAAGCCTGAATAATGATCAGTAATTTGTCAACATTGATCCACCTCAAAGAAAAATTTTGTATTCAGCCCCATAATTTTCCAGACCATCATGAAACTAGGAACATGTGTGCTTTTTTGTCTTCTTTTGTAACAATCAAACTGACTTCTGACCTACAGCAAAATACTTCAAGCCAACTTTCTTCACCATCTTCCCTCTCAAATTGTTTCAATCTGTTGAAAACTCAACCCAGGTGAAATTTCAGTGGCTAAAATCTTTGGCTAAAATGCTTCATTCACATCAAGCAGTAATTAAATATGCAGGGCATGAAATAAGCAGCAAATTTGGCTCCAGAGCCATCTTGCAATCTGTAAGCCATCCAAGATAGACCATATGCCTTTAAATCTACATGACTGCGTATGTATCCAAGAGAAACTTAACTGCTGCTTCTGCACAGCAAAAGTCTTCAAAAGAAGGAAAAAAGGAGACAAATTTATGAAGCTTGTCTGATAAATATATGTTAATGAGTCTGTCCGCTGAGACTTGGTGAAATAGACTTAATTTTTCCTATTGGGTTCTCAATTCATTTCTAACAGACAAACCATTCAAACTGGCAGCTCATGCTAACATTACTTCTGAGTAGTTTGCTGCCATGGAGTGTGGAAGAGTCTTCGTCTGTCTAGAAAGCATTGCTATTCTCCTTTTTGTCTCCTTGAAATGCTCCTCATGCCGCAGTAAGGGTGTCCACATCTAGGCTGTCACCACTGTGTCTCATACCCTGACTCCAGTGGTATCCTGACAGAGAAGAGAGGGTGGTTCAATCATGAACATGTAACTTACCAAAACCAATCAGATGCTTCCTTTAGAAAACATGAAAAGAGGGCTTCCATCCATAGGCTTGCTAAGCTGGGAGAATGGACAGTGGGACTCCTGGTCCTCTCACCACCTCATGGAGTCAGTGTGAAAACAAAATCAAGCAGTAAAAAGAATGGAGTCCTGGGTACAATGCTGGGGTTCCTGAATTCTGACGTCTGAAGTAACCTCAGGAGCATTAAAAAGAGATAAAGAGCCTGTCGCCATAGAAGGTTCTCAATAAACGTTACTCTCTGTTTTCCCTTTCTTTGACTTTGCCAGATTCCAGACAGGGATTAAAGCCATCTTTGGCAGTGCTTTTCTTTCTGGCTGTCAGAGGAAAACCAGGGAGATAGAATGGAAAACGATGAAAGCAGGGTTATACCGTGGGGGAGGGACATACAAAACAACAAAGAAATAATCTTATAAATATGTTAGAAACAATCTCATGAAAGAAAAAACATTTGAATACTTACCCCTGCTTTCATTGTATTTGATGTTGGTATAATTTGTGGAGAGGAAGGGAAAAACAAATCACTTAAATAGGGATACAGGTGGACCCATTGCAACAATGTACAAGTCGTTATGTCAAAAAAGAACTTTACAAGTTTAGTGAGGGCGGGTGGAGGGGGTTGGAGGGTGGGAGGTAGAGAGGGTGGAAGATGGGAAGGGATGGGAAAGGGAAACAAAGGAGGAGCAACAATGCTTGATAAGAAATGTACTCATTATCTTGCCCATGTAATTGTAACTCCTCTATACAGTATTTTCACAATAATAATAAAAAAAAAAGAATGGAAAACAATGAGCACAAGGTCTACCCCCAAAGCAACAGGAGTCTCTTGTATCTTACAGATACCCCTATGGAGACAGCTATTCGTTCCTCACTATTCACACCTCTGACAGCAGTACAACCATCATCAAGCTAGTACAAAAAAACAGTGCCTCCCAGGAAGGGATGAGTTACTTAGACCTTAAAGTAGAACCTACTGCAGGTTACATATACAACTTGATAGACATGCAGTTTTCCAGGAGACTATGCTATGAAGAAACCTAGCTGCACTTATTTGGTTATTTGCCAGCATCAATCTCCTAGAGAACAGACAATTGGAGTGTTAAAAATACAGAATTTATCAACTTAACACAGTGTTTAATGTCATGAAAACATGACAATGTGGTGGTAATTAGAACTAAATATTAATGGTGACAAAATTCAATGACTAAGTGGCAAGTATAAGACACCAATGAATGGTATCTATAAAACACATATATTCTTGTCTATACACAGTTATGTGGATAAACTAATTGCTTGTACAATAAATGTCCGAGGTTGATGATCAGATTACATTGTTTATGTGCTTCCACCTTCATGGCACAAAAAAAATCTTAAAGGCAGGGCTGGGAAGGTGGCTAGAAGTGGTAGAACGCTTGCCTTGCATGCCTGAGGCCCTGGGTTCGATTCCTCAGCACCACATAACCAGAAAAAAAGCCGGAAGTGGTGCTATGGCTCAAGTGGTAGAGTGCTAGCCTTGAGCTGAAGAGCTGAGGGACAGCACCCAGGTCCAGAGTTCAGGCCCATGACCGGACCCCCCCCCAAAAAAAAATCTTAAAGGCAATTTCTGAGATCTCATGTTTGTGAAATTTACAGATTCAATGAGCAATACCATAAAAATCAGAGACTTTAGCCCTGAAATGTAACTTACAGATGAAAAAAACTAAGGCTCAGAGCTGATTAGTGAGTTGGGAAATGGCAAGGCAAAGTCCTCAAGTCATATGTTCTTGATCTAAGGTAGACATCTCTCCATCTTATCTGTTTCATAAACAAGAACAGAGAATTGGAATTCTAGAAGAACAGTGCATCTAAACCAGCTCATCTAATGTGCGCATTTGTACAGAAGGAAATGAGACTCATAGACAGGAGGTTCTTGCTGGAGATCAGAAGGGAATTAGCCTGAAGTGTATTGATCCCAAGGTCAGCACTCAGTCCTTACTGTTGCGAATAAACATGCCTCAACAAACTTAGTTGTAACCACATGACATTCTACCATTTAATTTCTGTCAAAGGTGAATAAGCTAAGACACTCAGACATTACCATGGAAATCCTAGTGATATGCAAGGACTGGTAATAAAAATATGGAGAGTAATGAGGTCTCTTAGTCAAGTGCAGATCAAATATAAGTAAACAATATAGCTAAATGACTGTAATCTGTAGGCTGTAGTATTTCAGCTTTACCCACAGTCACTGAGGCCTAGACACTGAAACTATATCTGATCCTAACACTTCATTGACTTCAGTAAGAAGGCCCTTAAATAGCCCCAAGCATCAAGTTACTTTGCAGGTCTTGACTCTTAATTTATTCTGATATGGCAGACACTGAGTATTTATGTTGCTGTTGTGGTTTTCACGTTTGCTGCTTATTATATTCATATAGGATGTGTTACAATAGTCATACCTGGAAGTCCGTCTCAGGTCAGCCCCCTCCCCCTTCACACTTGGGAACATTAGAGGTGTTATGTCATTCTATCTAAGGAAGGGGAGGCAAGTGAGAGGCAAGTTTCTGAGTTTCTTGTTGGCCTACTCAAGAACATTAATCTTGTTAATCAGCATCACAAACTTGGCTTTGCTTCCCAGGGAAATGGTTGGTAGAGATAGAAAAAGTGTCACTCTTTCCCAAATGGTGTACTGTCCTTGGTGATGGCCAGGGGGAGGGTAGATCTTTTGGTTTTGATTTGGTTTTTCATTTGCGTCCTTGTACAAACTAAAGTCAACTCTGGTAAAGAGTATGTTACCAACTGCTTCCTTTATGGTCCACATTGTGCTAAGCCCTATCATATGGTGTGTGTGTGTGTGTGTGTGTGTGTGTGTGTGTGTGTGTGTGTGTGTGTGTGTGTGTGTGTGTGTGTTTACGGACCTTGCTCTGGAAGAGTTGACTATCTTTTAAAAACAATAAAATGTAGCTGGCCTATAAGTACAGTAAATTCAGTTACGGCCAATCTTGGTCCTGTGTGGGCATGGTGCCAGACCCTGGAAAGCAGTTAGAAAGCCCCAAGAAATAATAGAAGGTATCTCTGCATAGTGGGGCTGAGCCAAGGATGAAAATAGGCTACCTCAATGTCACACATGAAGTTAGCTTCTTAGCCTGTGACTCCAATCAAAATTGGTTTTATAACCAAGACACTTGAGGCTGCAGCATGAAGGATTTCCCTCCTACATTCTACCTTCATGTGGCCCTTATGTCGTGTGGTATGAGGCTCTGAATACTGTTTCCAAAGCCTCAGAGAGATGGTACAAAGGAATCCCTTCATTTGGCTTATGGCTCCTGAGCCACGGTGAATCTGAATAGACCTTCCCTTGGACCTTGAATGATTAGATCAAACCTGAAGTCTTCCTTCTCACATTCCTGAAAATGAGATGCTGGGTTTTGTCTATGTGGTTGTTGTTTTCCTCTATCCTGCACCGTGGTGTTCAATTTCCCTGATTTGTTCTGCACTTTTGTTCTAACTTGTCTGAGATTTGAATAAATGCCATGGCTGCAGCCACCATCCTTAAACACAGAGTACTTGTCAGTGTGCTTATTAATCCCTGCTGCAGCAAAGAAGCTTTGCCTGAAGATGTGTGTTCTAAACTGCTTGTCCCAGATTTGGTACAGTTGTTAGCAAGGACATTGAAGAACAAACCCAAGATACTGTGTGTCCCCATATAAGTTGTTTAACCTTTCATGGTATGTCCCTCTTCATTTCTAAAACAGAAACAGTGGTTAATAACAACACTGAGAGGATTAAGTGAAATAATGCAGTCGATGTGCAATAACTGTATTTGACCCATGTGTGAGTATGCAATGTTAGCTTTTATTTTTACCATTATCCTTAACATTGATCTAGTTGCTTGTTTACTTGTTTATTTGTTTACTGTCCTGGAATTTGAACTCAGGGACTTCTGTACTAGGCAGATGCTCCACTCCTTGAGCCACATAACAAACCAATTTCTTGTTCTTACTTTTTTTTTTTGGTCAATCATGGGACTAGAACTAAGGGCCTGGGTATTGTCCCTGAGCTCTTTTTGTTCAAGGCTAGTGCACTACCACTTGGAGCACAGTTCCACTTCTGGTTGTTAATTAGAGATAAGAGTGTTACGGATTTTCCTGCCAGGGATTGCTTTGAACTATGATTCTCAGCCTCCTGAGTAGCTAAGAGTACAGACGTGAGCCACCAGTGCCTGGCTGTTCTTAGTTACTTTTTGTATAAAGATTGCATTTATGCCTGGGCATCCTTGGTCTTTGATCCTCCTATTTATGCTTCATAAATAGCTGGGATGAAAGGTACCTACCACACCCAGGTTTTCATTAGTTTATTGGTTATTATATTATCTTTTTTGGGGGAGTGGTCCAGTTGTGGGGCCTGAACTCTGGGCCTGGGCGCTGTCCCTCAGCTCTTCAGCTCAAGGCTAGCTCTCTACCACTTGAGCCACAGTGCTACTTCCAGCTTTTTTCTTTTTGCTTATGTGGTGCTGAGGAATTGAACCCAGGGCCTCATTTATACAAGGCAGCTCTCTACCACTGAGCCACCTTCCCAACCCTATTATATTATCTTTTAAGGCCACAGAATCATCATGGACTTTTGGTTGGCCTAGAAGCCTGATTCTCACAATATATGCTTCCCAAGTAGCCAGTATTAAAAACATGAGCCACTTTGCCCAGTTGAATGCTGATTTTAATTCAGACCTACTGCATAAAAATTTTTGGGAATCAGGGGAAGTGTGTAATGTGATTTTCTATTAGTAAAATAGACATCACTGAATTCAATCATTGATGAGCATAGGCATGGAGCAAATGAACCCTATAAAGCTTTCATTTTCTTTCTTGGGACAAAGTTATCTAATTTTTCTGTAACTTGGATTTTCTCATCCCTAAAACAAAGTGATAACTTTTTTTTTGCATTTTGGTCAGCAAATATCAGTTGTACAAGGGGGCTCCACTGTGATGTTTCCATACATGTCCATGATGTTCCCTTATTAAACTCCCTCTTTCATTTTATTCCTCCTTACTTCTTAAAACAATTTCAGTAGATTTCATTGTCTTGTTTCCATACATGCATATAAAGCACATAAGCCATACTGGCTCTCATTCACACTCTCTGTTCACCCTCTCCTACCTATTGGTTCCCAGACCATTGGAGCAAGGTTTACTGTATCCTGTCATTTGTGTGTGTGTGTGTGTGTGTGTGTGTGTGTGTGTGTGTGTGTGTGTATTAACTGAACAAGGGGTTTTCCTCATGTACATATATTATATTTTAATTAGATTTAAAAGCACATTTCTTTTGAGAACTAAGCTAGAGCATGCATGAAAGTCATGACCAATAGGATAAGTATTGCTACTTTTTATTGTCCACAGAACTTTTTTAAAAATTATTATTGTAAAGGTAATGTACAGAAGGGTTACAGTTACATAAGTCAGATAATGAGCACATTTCTTTTTTTAACAGTGCCACCACTTCCTTCACTTTCTCCCAGTTTTTCCCTCCTGATCCCTCACGCAATCTGTATAATTCATATTCAACATAAAGTTTAGTGAGTATCATTTTTGTGTTGGTTCATCCATTGTTCCAACATTTCTGTGCTGCCCCCTTACCTTCTCCAAATCAGATAAACTTTACATACAAGACAAAGGGTACAGAAAACAAAAACAGTGACAAAGGAGAAACAAAAACAAAGAACAGAGTAACCAATAAACCTCTTGTTTCCATTTCTTGGAGTTCAATTTTAAATATCATTTTATATAATCATATGCACGTACCTATTGAACCTTTGTTATTTACTCCTTTGAGTATCATCATTTGGTCTCACTGTATGACTATCTACAGCCCTGAATACTTTATCATGTCTAAGTGTAATTTTTGTCTTTTACCATCCAGTATGTTTATTTGTGTATATATAGGCACATTCTAGTTACAACAAATGAGGAAACCATGCAACCTATGTTTATTTGGGTCTAGCTTACTTTACTTATAATTTCTTCCAAGTTTTTCCATTTTCTTAGGAATGTTAGAGTAGCACTCTTTCAGATAATGTAGAATTCCATTGTCAATTGAGGGGCGAGAGGATTAATTTCATATCTTGCTGCAATGAACATGGTTGTGCTGGTAGCTTTAGTGTGGCCTGGTTTGTGGTCAGTGGAATTGTTGGGTCATAGGGAAGCTCTATGTTTAGTCTTTTGAGGAACCTCCATACTGCATTCTAGAGTGGTTGAACAAGTGTATATTCCCACCAACAGTAGTAGTATTCCTTTTTGGATATATTCCCACCAATGTTTGGTATTGTTAGTTTTCTTTTTTCTTTTTTTTTTTTTTTGCCAGTCCTGGAATTTGAACTCAGAGCCTAAGTACTGGCCCTGAGTTTCTTTTGCTCAAGGCTAGCGCTCTACCACTTGAGCCACAGCATCACTTCAGGTTTTTCTATTTGTACTGAGGAATTGAACCCAGGGCTTCATCCATGCTAGGCAAACACTCTACCACTAAGCCACATTCCCAGCCCTTGTTATTTTTCTTGATAATGGCCATTCTAACTGGGGTGAGGTAGAATCTCAATGCTGTTTTGATTTGCATTTCTTTTATGGCCAGAGATATTGAGCATTTCTTCATGTGTTTATTGGCCATTCTTACTTCTTCTTCTGAGAAGTCTCTAAGTCTTCAGTCCATTTATTAATTAGATTGTTTTTTTTTTATTTTTGGGGGGGTCTAATTTTTGAGCACTAAGTATATTTTGGATTTGAGGCCTTGTCTGATACATAGCTAGTAAAAATTTTCTCTCATTATGCACAGAATTTTTTGACTGTTCAGTCAGCAGTGTAACAATGCTGAAGACTAATCCAATAGCCCAGCACCTGAAGCTTTCCCATCTAAGAAATCAACTATTACTTTTCCATGTTTGTTTTTGATATTGAACAACATTTTGATATTAACCACCATATCACAATTGTACCAAGCACAATAGTGGATCTATTTGAAAAGTAAATAGTCCTCAGATGAGCAACTATTAACTGCCTTCTAGGTACCAGGCAGCATGATACAGAAATAAATACACAAAAAGGAAACACCTCAGAAAACTTAGAGTCAATCTAAATGAAATATTACTTTTTTTGTTTTGTTGATATATATTTTTCACAGTGTATTTTTTTTACATAGCACTACAGAATTAAACAGAAGGTAATGCATATTTTAGGGTTTGGAGTAAAATTAAGAAAAAAAAATCCCAAATTGAAGAATGCCTAACCATCCCAGATGTAATACTGGGCCCATTTTAAGAGAGAAATAGATGTCCTAATATAGATTGTGAAGATTTTTTTTATGTTACAAAATGGTGGTAATAATAATAATAATAATGTACAATTTATTTTTATTAGCATATACTGGTGGTGCAGGGGAGATTTCACTGTGATATTTTTGCACATACATGGAATGTCCACTGGTCAAATCCATCCCTCACTTTTCCTCATTCTCATTCCTGCTTTTCTTCAAAGAATTCCAGATTTCAATGTTGTATTTTTATGCAGGAACATATAGCTCTTCAACTACATTCACCCTCTTTGAGCCTTTCTGTTCACCCTACCTTTCCCACTTGTTCTCATTCCCAACAAGACTTATTATTCATTTCTGTCATTCACTTTCTTTAGTATATATTAACCATCTAAGGATTTTCACCACCTTTTAAAAGAATGAAGGTGGTTCATGTAATATATGACACATATTAATGTCTGAACAATAAATAGAAACATAGAAGCAATAAAAGTAGAAAAAACTGCTTATGAAATTGGGGTTATTAAGAAAATGGAATAAAAGAACAACAAATTTGAAAACTTTAGCCTCAACTCATTAGCTTAATATTGATGCCGTGAAATGTCAGGTTAAAAAAATTCAGTCATTAATATAAAGGTAAATATAGAATCATAATTTACCTAGTTTGTTGATGATACACAAAACAATAATGACAAATAAAACTGACTATTGGTGTAAAACTAAATAATATTTTTTGTATATATATATATATTTTTTTTTGGGTCCGGTCGTGGGGCCTGAACTCTGGGCCTGGGCACTGTCTTTCAGCTTTCAGCTCAAGGCTAGCACTCTACCACTTGAGCCACAGTGCCACTTCTGGCTTTTTTTTTTCTTTTTGCTTATGTGGTGCTGAGGAATCAAACCCAGGGCCTCATGCATGCAAGGCAAGCACTCTACCACTGAGCCACCTTCCCAGCCCCTTTCTTGTATAATTTTTAATCCCCTCTTTACTGCTTATGATCTGACCATTATTATATCTTTTCTTATAGGAATCACATGAACCATCAAGCATTCTCACAGGGTAAGATGAAATCTTGTTAGTGTGTGGTGTTTCTGATGAACATTCCTTGCCATCAAAAAGACATTGTACAACTGATCATCAAAACAATCAACTCTCCTCAGACCTAGCAAACTTATATCAAGAAATAGCAATAACTATATTTTACTCACCTTGTTGAATTGTTCCCAGAATCTCACTGTAGAAGTGGAATGTGAATCATTGTTGAGACATGAGTCATATAATATGAATTTCATGTCTTTTCTCTAATCAGTTAATACTTATTGTTCAATAAACTGATGGACATTTTCACTGATATCTATCACTTTTAAATGTAATCTTGGAATGTAACCCTCAAAATATCTTAAATGTTCATAAGTTGAATACTAAAAATTATAATTCCAATGCAATGGAAAGCTATTAAAATAACACACAAACAAATGAACTCAAATATTTTGTGGCATCATATGGGTAATCAGAATTACCTATAACATAGATATAGAAAGATATTCAAGAAAGGTATATGGAGAAAAAAATCTAATTGTATAATGGAATCAGATGCAAAGTTCAATACGCTTTTTAAATTCAATTTTTATTATTCTTTTTTGTACATTTTTATTGTAAAAATACTGTACAGAGGGATTACAGTTCACAAAAAGGTTTCAATTCAGCATGTCAATTTGAGTACAGTACATCTTGATCATTCTTCCCATCTTTCAATTTACCTACTTCCATTTTCACATCTACTCATTGAATATTATTAATACATTTTCCCATCCTTACTCTTTCCATCCACCTGGAAAAAATACATACATGTTAGTATTTCCAAAAGAGATTGAAAACAGTAGCTTGACTAGGCCTGTGACAGTGGTGACAGGTATACTTACACTTTTCAATTTATATACTTCCTTATTCTTTGAGGCTTGTGGCCATGAGTATGTATTACCACAATATGCACTAGTTTAAAACTGAAAAATACTTAATAAAAATGGCCTCAAAATAGGCAAGTGCCAGGGGCTCATACCTGTAATCCTAACTACTTAGGAAACAGATCTGAAGATTAAGGTTCGAAGCCAGTCTGGCAAAAGAGTCTGTGAGATCCTTACCTCAAATTAATCATCAAAAAGCTAGAAATGGAGCCTGTGGCTCAAGTGGTATAGCACTTGATGAGCAAAACAGCTTAGGGACAGAGCCCAGGCCTTGAGTTCAAGCCCCCAGGACCAGCACACATGCATACACACACACACACACACACACACACACACACACACACACACACACACACACACACACACACATACGGGCACAGGCACATACACAGGCACAAGCAAACACACACACAGAGGCCAAAATTTTAGTTAATGGCAAAAATCATATGTATCAAAGGAAAACACTGAAAGTTTAATAAAAGGAAATCATAATTTAATCCAAAAGTCTGAGATAGTTTTCAATCAAAATAAATGTTATCTCACAACTCTAAACTAAAACCAGCAGAAAATAAATGCTAAACAACACATTAAACACATTAGTTGCCATGTGTTAATGGTATCAAACTACAAACAAAACTGTGAAGCTAATGATTCCTTCTCATTTGATTTGCTTTAATTGTCAAGAACCAACTCTATAAATGAAACTTTTCTCAAAGAACTTTATGCATTTGCATGAATATGCATCTACCAGACAGAAGGCCTCTCTCCCTGCTTCCTAACCACACACTTGCACACAGCTCTGCCATGCAAAGTCAACATATGCTCACTTCCAAGGAGAAAGTTAATTTCATGACCCACCTAAAATATCAGTATCCAAATGTAGACATTCCTTTCATTGGAAGAGCTGCTGCAACTATACCCTTAGAAAGGAAAGAAAAAAAATCAAGTCATATTGGTTGTATACCAAATGGTTATTTAACATATAATATAGGTGTGCAGAAGAGAGGCTTTGGGGTATGAAGAACTCTTCTACTGCAAATTGTAGTAGAAGGGCAAATTGTACCTGTTGTTACCAAATGTCTACAATCACTCCCTAATTAATATTTATGTTGTTATCACTTGTGAAGTTTGTAATGCTAAACTGTAAAGAAAATAGAAAGGGCAAAATGAGAATGCCTGAATCCACATTGGAGGATGGATGAATGTCCAGGATTTAATTAAAGAGTTAGACATGCAAACACCACATATTTGGGCGGGGTATGGTGTTTGCTGCTTGAGTGCTTACTTAGTATCTGTGTGGCCTTAAGTTCTATCCCTAGCACCACAAAACAAACAAACAAGAAACACACTCTGTCCTCCAAACACTATTTCACCTGGTTTTGCCCATAAGTTCCATTATCCTTAGCCTAGGATTTGTATGTGGTGAAGTCTTCAGCTATTCTCATTTGGATCCTCTTCCACATCTGTTTCAGTTTCAAGTTCTACATTAGTTTAAAAAAAAAGGCCCAAATTGCAAACACTTTTGTACTAACAGTGATTGGCAACATTACAAATAATGACTCTTGTTTCCATTTATTGATAACTACTATAAATCAACCAAACTGCATTTATTTTCTAAATTTTCAAAATTCTGCTAGGAAATAAAGACTCAGAGGAGTTTCATGTTTCCAAATGTCCAGACTAGGATGAGAACTCTGCTTTATTAATTAGGGCTCTGTAAGGCTAACTAACATAAGCAGAATAATACTTTATTGGAAGATTAATGTAAGAGTTCAATACCACTACACAGATCCATCCAGAAATTACAAATGTGCATATTTGCTCTCTTTAAAAAGTATCGGCCTCAGTCTGGGGGCATGGATCAAGTGGTAGAGTGCCCATTAGCAAGCTTGAGTTCCTGAGTCTATACTTAACACATGCACACACACACACCACCACCACCATCACCATCACCACCACTGGCAACAACAACAACAAAAATCAATGCTAAAGAAATAGGCTCAAGCCCAAGCAGAGAAACAGAAAGGGAGCAGGGCTGTCAGAAGTTAGTCTTAGTGATGGTACTTGTTCATTGTATAAAAAAAAAACCCACGACTGACAAAAAAACAAAAAAAAAACCCAAACAAACAAAGAGCAGGAGGGAAACGTTGAATGGTTATGAGAAATAGCTGCATACAATACAGTGGAATTAATGGGATAAAACATAGACATTAATAAAGATAGAGTTCAACTGTTCCTTTAAGGATATATATATATATATATATATATATATATATATATATATATGTATATGAAGTTACTAAGTAAGAAAAGCAAGAGGCAGTAAAACATCTGTAATATGATCCTGTTTTATTAAAGCATGATGATGTCAAATATTTACACACACATACACACATATAGGAAGTATGCATGTGCTTGAATATGTATATATGTTATAGAGAAAATAGTATAAGATGTCACCATGGATGAATGGTTGAGCTGGGAGTGGATGACAGATAAGGTTAATGGAATCATGAACAACAACAAAAAACAGAAAAGGAAAAAGAAAGTATAGATATTGTGTGTAATTTCTGCATTCATGTAAACTTATATTTATGTGTGATGTATGACACAAATGGTATTGTATTAAATGCCAGATGAGAGATCTGGTTAGGATGCTGCCAGCACCAACATGAGCTCTCTGATCCATGGCAATACCACTTCCTCTTACACTGAACCAGAGGATCTGTCAGGGACTTTCCTTGCACAGACAAGGGAAGCTTGAATCACAGAAATCTACTTTTTTGCAGTTTCAGAGGGTAAAGTCCAAGATAAAGTTTGGCTGATCCAATTTCTAATGAGAGCTCTGTGCCTAGCTTGAAAATGGTCATCATCTACTATTTGCTCATCTGACCTCTCTCTCTCTCTCTCAACTACCATTCCTATGGGATTAAGGTGCCACACAAGATTTCATGGAAATCACTTCCTAAAGACCCTAACTCTAAACACAGTCAGTGTGGGCAGCCACTTCAAAATAGGACTTTTGAGGTAATCATAGTAGTGAGATAGCTGCTTTACTTCTTTATTTTTCTTTCATCATGAAAGTCCAAGTCTTGTCTTTCAATAGACCTTACACAGTGGCTCTTTTCTTCTAATGCTTAAAGGTGTTGTTATGACCAATGAACCCTAACAAATACCCAGCTGTCACACACTAAAACCCAGATTGACATTTCACTATTCCCAGTTGTCTTCTTTACAGAGATGATACATCCTTAATTTCTATGATATATGTTCACTCTTCAAATACAGTGTCTTTATCAAATATATCTCAATTGCATTCATCACTGTGTCTTATTTGCTGGTAGCCTTACCCAAACTTAATTTGTGGTATAATTGTTTTTATATCACAGATTAAATGGGAGAAGTGACAAAGTATTCTCTTTTATCTTTCTTTGTGTTCTCTCTTATGCTGCAGCAGTGAAAAGGATTGTACAGATCACACTGGCCTTTGGAGAGAAAAAAAATTAATTCATGACTGAAAGATATTTTCTTAGTGAGAAAGATTGGCTACAATGCTACTTCTTAAATCATTGTCAAATATATCAAAGGTCACCTGGCAGTAGCTGCCTATAGCTTTGCTGTTTAATTATTTCATACTTTCTGTACTGGATTGTGGGACTATGCTTAGAAATTATTGCTTTTCAGAATCCTCAGCCAAAACTCCAAGATGATTCCTCACTGGTACTCCAAACACGATTTCTATGAGACGAAGACTAATGCATTGCTAATCTAATGCATAAAAAGTCTTTAATCTATCCAACATATGCAATCAATGTTACATAATGTATACTAAAATTTTAAACTTTGTTTAACTAAAATGCCTCTGAAAAGATGAGCCAGAAAAGTGCAAAGGAGTATAAATACTGTGGTCTCATTTGTGAACGAAAGAAGAGAAATAAGAATGTACGCACACACACAAACACACATCTGCTTCTCTACACATACACACAAACACACAGGCATATAAGAGGGTATGAAAGATTGTAATTTATGCCCCCCCCAATTCATATATTGAAGCTCTAATCTCCATTACCCCAAGATCTGACCATATTTAAAGACAGAACTTATGAGAAGTACTTAAATCAAAATGAGACTGCTAGGGTAGGTGCTAATCCAATCGGACTGGATTGGTGTCCCTATAAAGAAAGATTAGACCACACTGAGAGCCCCAGGGATGTGCACACTCAGAAGGGTGAGCAGCCAGAGCTTGGCCACCTGCAAGCCAAGAAGCCTCAGAGGAAAACTACACTTCCAGGTCTAGATATTGAATGCTAAGCCTGCTTTCATCCACACATTCTGTGGGGATTTTTATGTATGGCTACTGTTACCTACAATGAGATCAGGAAATTGTGTAGTAGGCATCCAGGAGAAAGTTTATTCCTCTGTATACTCTTTTGCATACTTCTGAATTTGTAAGCATGTTAATGTTTAAAAATATAAAAATAGAGTTAAGTAACCAGGTGCCAGTGTCTCATGCCTCCTATCTACTCAGGAGGCTGAGATCTGAGGATTGGGATTTGAAGCTAGCCTGAGTAAGCTGATGAGACTGTTATCCTTAATCACCAAAAAGCTGACTGTAGAGCTGTGGTTCTACTGGTAAAAGCACTAGCTTTGAGCACAAAAGTTCAGGGACAGTGCTCAGACCCTGAGTTTAAGGCCCAGAACCAGCACAAAATAAATAAGTAAACAAACAAATAAATAAGTTAAATCAACGTGAATGACACAAAGGAAAAAAAAACTAAAATGGAAAATAAATCTCAATAACTACATTGAAGGAGGTAAAAAAAAAACATCCAAGTAATTCAGAAACACAAGTATATTTCTCTGTATGTACTCAGTCTTAGTTATAGAATGCAATAGTGTGAATATAAAAAATTAACCAATAACTTTGCTTCTTAAGTTTATTTATTTATACTGTAGGGATATAGGCAAAACAATTTTGAAGCTGATTTAGATATGTTTTAAATTAAACAAATTAATACATGATTTGAGGTTAAAAGCCAAAGATCTCCCTATGGAAGAAAAGACCCACAAATATAGAAGACCCACAAATATATCAGAGGAACCTCATGGAGCTGATTTAGAATCCGAAGCATCACTGTGAATTTGTAATTTGTAAACTACATTTAGACATGAGACATAAATACCTGTGTATATTTTCTAGCACAATAACAATGAGCACACTTAGCATTAAAAGAAACAGGCTTCTCAGAAAAATGGCCGAGTATGAGACAAGAGCAAAATAAGCCCAAGATGAACACTTAATGCTTTAATGTAATAGAGATAAAATGCTAGAAAATATGCCCACCAGTTTGAAGACTTACACTGGTCAAATCTAAAACATGTTTAACTCATTATATTTATTATACCGAGTAGTAATGAGTTATAAAACAAGTTATAAAATAAGAGTCCATGTTCTCATACTGTCATATGAGAGATTTTAGGTTCCAGTAGAATGCAGTATCAAGGACTACTGTGTTTGCAATGATTCACTCAGGAAAGAGTCACCAATGGACAGTAAAACCAGGTGAAATTTTGGTTTGAAGCAGGATGTTGTTCAAGCAATCCAAAAGTTTCTTACTATCACAAAGGAACAAAATTAATACCTACAACGTGAATAAATGGTATACTTTCACCATGTCAATAGAACTAACATTACCATTGTAGGGCAAATAGACAATTTTTGCTTCCAGTTGTATCAATTGAATTAAATTATACAATAATATTAATAAAACTCCAAAGGAGTACTATTACATATTTTTATATACTATATTGTATATTATATGTGTATATGTAAACAGTGTTGCTCCTTATATAAAAATATTTCTAAAGTGAAATATACATTTTAGTATTAAAGGGTAAAGAACATCATATATGCATCTTATTCTCAAATTTTACAGAGAAAAAATATACACACCAAATAGAGATAGATGACAAATGGATAGAGGGCATGCGTAAGTCATACAAGTGGAATCCAGTATGAGTGATAGGTGAATATGGGTAAAATGAATATTGATATTCTCTAATATACTCTTGCATCTTGATGTAAGTTTGAAATTTCCAAATAAAAAGCTTAAAATATTTCTGGTACTTGTTTATGTATCAAATATGTCTGGGAAGGTGCTCTGAGAAAAGAGTTTTGTCTTCTGATAATATTTTTGACTGGAAGTCGGTTCACTTTAAGTGAAATTTTCTTTCTTGGGCTAGTCTATGGGAAATGGCAGTAATTAGGAACACAGCTCAAGAAGCTTGTTGTGGTACTATTTTAATCAGGAACAATATATTCTTCCTTACATTGCTGAGTTGTTATCTCAAGAATGAGTAAAACTTTTAACAGGAGGAATTTAAGAATATGAGTTATGGCACATTTATATATTGCTTTATCATTGTACATGAAAAGAAGTGATAATATGTAGAGTCAACAAGCATTTCCTGTGGTGCAGGTATAAGATTGAAAAAGAAAAATAAAAATTCCACGTCTCTCTTGATTGTTTCTTCAAAAACTATCACTGTCCTCTCATGTTTGACATTGAGTATCCAAGGATCTAACTTGCTTCACTCCATTTCCTCTGGGCAATGAGCTGACTTTATTTGTGTCTGTCCCTGCTTTCATTTTGAGTTAACAACAATGCAGAAATTCTCTGAATGTCAAGAGTGAAAACATCCCCACCTGCTCCAAAATTAGATTTATTTCAGTTATGGGACTTTATATTGAAATTATTTCAAATCACTAATACATAAGTGAACTAGTCTATCATTTTTATAACTATCCAAATGCAACTGTACAACATTAATTGAAATGCCACAAAACTTATATAGGCTACAGTTAATTCAGACCATTAAAAATACCAGTGTTATCACTTTGGAAGTTATTTCACTTTTAAGACTTTTTTGTTATGAGTGTTCAAATATACAAAACAGAAGAATATCATATATTTTCACAGTATTTACACAGTGTCATTTACACAAATCAGCAACATATAGGCAGTCGTTCATAACTATAATTCCAAAGTTTCACAGCCCATCCTTCATGTTTTGTGTGTTTTTGTGTTTGTGAGTTTGTGTGTATTGGTCTTAAGTCTTGAACTGAGAACCTAAGGGCTGCCCCTGAGCTTTTAGGATCAAGGTTAGCATTCTGCCACTTGAGCCATGGCTCTACTTTTGTGTTGTTCTTTTTGTTGTTGTTGTTGTTGTTTGGGGGGTTGCTTAATTGGAGCTAAGAGTCTCATGGAATTATGATCCTCAGATCTCAGCTTCTTGCTAGGCTAGGTTTACAGGCATGAGTCATCAACATATGACTTTTATGTATTTTTAAAGCCCATCTCAGATATTATATCACTTCATTTGTAAATATTTTAGAAGTTATCCATTTGAAAAAATGTGGTATTAGTTTAGAAAGTAATTTAATAGCAATTCTCATGAAAGGTAATTAAAATTAACCTTTAATAATCATGCAGTTTTTCTCTTCTATTTATAGCATTTCTTCTGGATGTTTTTGATGTCTAATCATCTCTGTACAATACTGAGACATGCTAAGTCAGAGTCACAAAGTCCTGGAAATATCCAGATTTATAAATGATCTACAGAATTCTGCATAAAATTTGAAGCTCCATAGTTTCAACATTAAAAAATATTATTTATTGTAAAATCAAATGTGGATAAAAGAAGCTATGGATGTATATTTTAATCAGTTTTTATGAAATGAACACCCTTTTTATGAGTTCATCCCAAGCCATTGCCTCTGCCAAAGCAACCACGGGCCTGATCTTTATACTTTTCCTGAGTTCCTTTAGAGTTTTATCATTCATCAGTGCACAAATAGCTGCTATAGTTCAACCTTGCCATTTGCTTGTCTCTTGGTATATGTACTTGAAGCTTATGTCCCTTAAGTCAGACTCAAAGCTCATTTCACTGAAGGCCCTGTTCCTCTGTTATCCATGGAAAGTAATTAGGTTTTATTGCTTAAAATATCCTTTCCTTCAATGTACTATTACTATAACTAAAATATAATCAACTATGCTCACACAGAGATGAAAAGCAAAACACTTTGTTCCTTTGTAAACAGAAAAATCAGTCCAAAATACTTTAATCTAGATTGAAGTGGGAAACACAAAGATTATTTTTTATAATAGCCAACTTTGGGAAACCCAGTGCTAAGTATTACATTGTATTTTGAACAACTTCTGATGGCAAAATTTCTTCTTAGTTGTCATAATAATATTCAATTTTTTTGTAATGTGGAAGTAATTAGAGAGTACCTGGGAGATTGAAAGAAAAAAAACATGCAAACTTCTAAGCAAAGATGCTTATTTCTGGATTATTAGGGAGAAACTAACATGTTTTGATCAGTTTGGAGCATAATGTCTTTTGAAAATCATATCTACACTTCCATTGATTAAGGAAACAATATGGATGAAAATGATGGTTACATGATTACAGATCAAACAAGAACATACATTGAAAATATAGATTCCTGAAGGACACTAGTGACTCACTACTGTAATTCTTGTTACTTCAAAGTCCAAGAGTGGAAAGATGTCAGTTCAAAACCAGCTTCAGCAGAAAGTTCCTGAGGCCTATCTTGTAAATAACAAGCAAAAAATACTGAGAAGTTTGGCTTAAGTGGGAGAGTGCCAGTTTAAAGAGCACACAGATCATTGAGTTCAAACCTAATTAGCATCTAGCCCTATTACCATCAAGCCCCATACAGAGAAAGAGCAAAATAATTGCAAAATATTTGTCTTCATTTATGTTTCGTCACTGGACTTAGGTAAGAAAGAAGTTGACGTTAGCTCTACTATTAATATTCATATTTAGTGAGGAGGATAACATAGATTTACTATTTGTTACTTGATTCATTTTGCTACATTTTATATCTTGAAAAGAGTGATAGGTTCTAGAATTTCATCTATTCTTTTCCTTTTAAATTTCTTCGTATGACCCTAGCCTACTGAAGAAAAATCTTATGACATTGATCAATCACTAGCTGTAATATCATGATATTAACATGAAAAGTGTTTTGTTCCTGTTTTGAAATGGCTTTGTGAAACCTGAAACAATGATATAAATTAAATTCTAAAGATAACAGTAAAATGTATTATTGTAATAAGCATACTTACTACTCATAAGAGTATCAGGTGAGGAAATAATTAGGACTATTATCATTCATTTATATTAGTTTCAATGATAACATTTTTTCCATAAATATTCTATATGGTAGTGAAGATTCAACTGAATGAACATGCTTTCCTAAGGCATTTGTTATATCATACTCTCAATTTAAGCTACATTGCTCATTTTTCCTTATAAATTTAATGATTAGAAATCATTGCTTGGCTATGAGATCTTGGTATTACCTTAAAGCTCTTGAAGAGCCTCACAAAGATAAACTCTCCATCCTAAGTTTTATATTTCAAATTCTTCTAAGAGGAAAAAAAATGACTTTAAGACCTGGTCAATATTTCTCAGCTGTCAAAAAATGTCTTTTGTTTTTGGAGATAGAAAAATATGTTCAACTGTTTTGTTTGAAGGTCATCTGTCAACAGTCATCGTTTACCTGCAAGTTTTGATAGATCTTAAACATCAATAAATGGCTCATTCCTACCTGAGTCTGTTCTTGTGTCACCTAATAAGACTATGAATGTTTTTTAAAAGCAGTTTTGGCAGTAAACACTCAAAAGCCCACATCTAGTGCCTTTTTCCCCCTTTCCTGAGAGACACCACAGATACCTCCTTCTAAGGAATAGATAGTCTCTGGCTTCATTTCTTTGTCAAACAATCCATTTCTTAATAAAGCAATAACCCTGCTATATACAGAATCTTTACAAATGTTTTGTCCCTGTTCTGAAAGGCACCTTCTCTGCCTTCACTGTCCATAAAGCAGCTCTTTTGTGTGCTTCCTTCCTATTTTTCATGGAATTTAAAGCATCCTTTTACATTGATATACCAAACAGCCATCTGGACTGCACAGTAGCGGGGAGCTTATTAAAGGGACGTTTTACAAAAGGAAACCACAAGAGCCCATTGTATGCTTTACATCACAAGTGTTAGGATATCAAATGTCAATGAATTAAGTTTTATGTGATCCAGAGCACCTTTTTTGTTGTTGTATGGCATGTGAGCTATATGATTTTTTTTTTCTGAAGTTAACATCCTCATGCTCTTATCCAGGAAGCATAAATGGGTTAGGCTACAGGCCCAGAGACATTGTTTATTATGTTCTCCATAATTATCAATACTGCTAATAGTTGTAGCAGTTTGTCAAGGTTTGTTAAGTCTACTTAACAAACTGTTAAGCAGATTCTCCATATCCCCTCCACACCATTATCTTCTATCCAACAAAAGGGAAGAAAATTTATTTATTTTGCCATCAAAAATATTTACAGAGCACTCTGTACTTGCAAAGCACTTGGCTTAATGTTCAAGAATATTCAGATAAGTTTAAGAAAAGGTCTTTGTTTTCAAGGATCTTGTGCTTTTAGAGAGACAGGAAGATGTGGTTTAAAAACCCACAATGGAAGGCAGTGCCATTTGAGTGCTAAAAAGAAAGGGAGATGTATTGATCATCTAAGTGCCTTCACATGTGATCTCATACCATTCTTACAGCAAGCCCCCCCCCAGGAGGAGTACTCTCATCCCATTCTCTGTTTAGATAAAAAAAAAAAAAAAGAGGGAGCTGGTGAAGGTCATAGGATTTTTATGTGGATCTGTCTGACTCTGCAGCTTATGCTAGAATAAGAATGCAGTTTTTAGCTTTCAGGAAAGCAAAAGCTGCATCATGCTGAGATAGTCAAAGGTACCCAGGCTGGAAGAGAAGTGGTGTTTAGAAAGAGGATGTGTTAGGGAAAGGCACAGGTGTGCAACAGGGAAGGAGTCACTTGGGGAAAAGCAAGGAGTAAAAGAGCAGAGGGGTAGGACATGAAAATAGAATTAGCTGCTATGGGCTTAAGGTGCAGGATCAGGTATGGGTGGGCTATGGAGGCTTCTACAAACTGGGAATCCTGGGAATGGATGATTGAGGGTATAGGGGCTGGGAAGGTGGCCCAGTGGTAGAGTGCTTGCCTTGCATGCATGAGGCCCTGGGTTCGATTCCTCAGCACCACATAAGCAAAAAGCTGGAAGTGGCGCTGTGGCTCAAGTGGTAGAGCGCTAGCCTTGAGCTGAAGAGCTGAGGGACAGCACCCAGGCCCAGAGTTCAGGCCCCACAACTGGACCTAAAAAAAACAAAAAAACATTTTGCTGGAAGAGTACAATCTACATTGCAGAGGGAAGAGTTACAAACTACCATCACTCCCAGGGGGAGAATCCACTTCCAGCTCCACTTTGGCCCAGGAAGCTGCCAATCGTGTTTTCTATCATCTGTGGTGGATGAGTTCATTCCTTCCTGTGCCTGAGTCATGATTCCATCATTCTGTATCATGGAGAGTGATTCTTTAAAGGGGAAAATGAGAGAGATTCAAACTCATTATGCTGTAATTAAGATGATAATTTTACTTCCTGAATAAGCTCAATGGGTTCCCCTTCTTCCCCCTCCCCACCACGTTTTAAAAAAGAAACCTCACATTAGAGCAAATGCCCATTCTTTTTCTTTTTTATAAATATTTTTTATTGTAAAGATACTGTACAAAGGGGCTACAGTTACATGAGTAAGGTAATGAATAAATTTCCTATGGAGCATTGTTACCCCTCCTTTGTTTTTCCCCTACCACCCCTTCCCTCCCACCTCCCCAACTCCTCTCTCCTCCATCCCAGAATTGTAAAGTTCGTTTTCAACATAATGTCTTCTCTCTCTCTCTCTCTCTCTCTCTCTCTCTCTCTCTCTCTCTCTCTCTCTCTCTCTCTCTCTCTCTCTCTCTCTCTCTCTCTCTCATATCAGTCATGGGGCTTGAACTCTAGGCCTGGGCGCTGTCCCTCAGTTCTTCAGCTCAACCTGAGCCACAGCTCCACTTCCTGTTTTCTGGTGATTTATTGGAGATAAGAGTCTCATGGACTTTCCTGCCTGGGCTGTTTGTACTGGGATCCTCAGATCAGGATTACAGGCATGAGCCACTGGGGCCCAGCTAAATGCCCATTCTTAAGGTAAGAGAAGAGAATCTAAGGTTATGGTGGGTTATTCTACAAATACCCTTCAAACTGATGCTTTATAAAAGTTCTGCAAGATCCAGGTGGGAAAAGATGAAGAGGTTATAATCCTGTTAGAAAAGAATAGTATTATCAAAGATACATGATACTACATAATACAAAGCTACCTAATACTAAAGTTTGAGATCAGAATTCAAAGGAAAGATTTACAGATATGCCCTGATGTTGCAGGCATGCTCAGACCCTGTAACAAACCATACATACCCATTTTTAGTCTCCTGTTCCCTCTAAGTAAACTTTGAATTAATTGATCCAGCATTTTTCCTCTATTTAAAAAAATGAAATTTTATATATACAGATAATATACACTGGTTTATTTGGTCTGCAAACTGATAACTATTTTCAGTCTTTAATAAAAGAATTGTAATAAAATGCATAGGTGCACATTTTTTGACCTTTAAGCAGTAACTATCTCTATGGTTAAAGGAATTTCAGAGACCTAATAGATATAAGAATGATTATTTAAATTACCTTTAAAATATATTTCAGACTAAATGTACTTAATAGAAGAGAGTTAATATGACTTTTTTCTTTTTCTTTTTAGGCTACATGTGTTGAAGACTGAATTCACAATGCACATCATGAGCTCTGGGAAGACTATGTTTTGTATTTGTTCCCTGATATGACTTGCAGGATTGTTACAGAGATGAAGGGTACAGAAAGGTCAGTCCAGAGGGGTTCTCTCATGCCCTTGTTTGTGTGGAGGAGGTGTGTGTGTGTGTGTGTGTGTGTGTGTGTGTGTGTGTGATCACACACATTGGGCCAGCATCATCATGTCTCAAGGCAAAAGCCTGCCTGTGTGGTATTACAAAGAAAAGACCCTCTGCACAGAAAAAATATTAAAGAATACTAAGTAGTGAAACCTAGAAGAACACTATGGTGGGAAAAATAGAACCAGAATTGAAGACATTGTTTAATTTCTGTTTTAGAAATTCAAACTACTTCTGCCACATTGGTAGGAGAGCTCAAGCATGAGAAGAGTGAGTTTGGTAAACATGTAAGCAATTAAACATGCAAGATATAACTTTATTGTTCATGTTCATTTCTGGCACTACTTCCCTAAAAAAAACTGATGACACAGTAAAACTTAATTTCTGGAACCGAGTTTTTCAAGATCAGACTTTAAATTCTTATTGGTTTTTTGACAATAAACAGACAAACTCTTCACAAAGCAATGAAACCACACTGGATCTCCATTTCAATTAACATTAGGCCTAGGAAAATACTGCCATAACTTTTTAACATTCTAATTTCAGAGGAATGTTTAAAAAAATGAGTGAATAAATTCTATATGTAAATTTAGTTGGCTGAAAAGGAGATTTTAGTGTTTGGAAATGTAGGCATCCCAAAGAAATGACATCACAGTGTCACATTTCCCTGGGGCTCTCTATACATAGGTCCTGTAGAGGATGACTGCTGGAAGTTCCCAATGTGTCAGGCCAGGCTCCAGGAAAAGTTCCTTGTATAGATTAGCATTGGATACAGCCCTCTCCTGGTGCTGGTTCTGTGTTTCTATCATCTCTATTTCAGAGCTGAAGGACTGAGTCTTTAGTTGGTCTAGGTCCCTTAGCCACCGAGGCAGATTAAGAACTGGACCACATGTAGGCTGTGTGATTTCAGACCCAGGGAGAAACACACAGCTGATATATCACATCCCCTCAAGAATGATCAGTGCTCATTTAGTTCCATTCACAGTTCCAATGGAGCCTGTCCAGATGCAGGATGGGGAAGGCAGGGATCTAAGACCCAATCCTGATCCGTCTGTCATTGGCCTCCTGGGTTTGGATACTTCAGAAGAAGTATCAGTCAGGTAATTATCTTCCTTTCTTCTCCAATGTTTCTCCTCCATTAAAGCAGCAGCTTCAAAGTGAACAGAAGGACAGTCATAGCTGCAGGCTTAGGGCAGCTTGTTTTTGGTCATGTCACTGTGACTGGGCCACAAAAACATGGCTGAACTGTACAGCAGGCAATGAGTGGGTGACTGGACCTGTGTCTGTGGTATTGACGAGCCTTTACATCTGTATCTTTGCCTCCATTTTTCTCTGTGTCTTTAAATATCGCCATTCACCCTTCATTTCCAGAGAAATAGTGGTGGTAATTAATACCTGCACACTACCAAGTAGAAGCTAATCTAAGTACTTTACATGCACAACTCCTTTCATCCTCTTTTCCATCCTTTGAGGTAGAATTAGTCACCTCCACTTTCCCAAAACTTTCCTTGTTTTAGCACAGAAAGTTGTATATCACAAGTAAACCAACATGATTGATGACAGACATGTAGATATAATCACTAGCAACAAATTAACCCAAAGAAGTTATATGACTTGCTCACGATCAGAGTTAACAGGTTCATAGCCAAGCTTTGAAGCCAAGTGATCTGGCTTCAGTGTTTCCTTTCTAAGTAATAAAATAGGAATAGCTCTTTCTTGAAGCAGGCTAGTAACAATGATATAATATCATCTTAGATATTTGAGCTGGGAAATAGGAAAAGGAAAGGGGTTATTGGAAACTGCTCATTGTTTACATGGTTTCATTAAACTCTCACAACCACATTGAATATCAAGTGTTTTCATTCCCATTCTATGTCTGCGGAAACAGACACTACTATCAGGTGATAGTACTAGATTTCAATCTTGACTCTTACTGTCTCTGAAGTCAATAATTTCAATTCATTTGTCTACTTCTGACAAGAATTGACATTTGTGCTGGGTGCGAGTAGCTACTGCCTATAATCTTAGCTAGTCAGGAGGCTGACATCGGAGATTGCATTTCGAAGCCAACTCCAGGCAGAAAAGTCAGAGAGACTCTTAGCTCCAATTAGCCACTGAAAAGTCATAAATGGAGTTGTGGCTCAAGAAGTTGAGCACCAACCTTGAGTGAAAAAGCTAAAGGAGAGCACAAATCCCAGAATTAGTGGTATACACACACACACACACACACACACACACACACACACACACACACACACACACACACACACACACACACACACACACACTTCCAGGGCATTTCAGGGTTTACAAAGCCATGTAATATGCATCATCTACTTTGCTCTTTGTCATCTCACTACAGTGACCTTAGTGAGATGTGCTCTCTGTCACACAGAAGTCACGTGGCTGAACTGAAAGCCAGGTTTACTCTTCCTGACTTTACTAGAATATAGCCTGGAGGATATCTGCGCACCTACGTGGCAGAAGTAGGTGAGTGACACCGCAGGTAAAGCAAAGGTGATTTCCACTTCCAAAAATAAAGAGTGGTAGATTTAGTAGGCAAGAAGGAAATGAAGCCTAGGAACTTCTAAAATGGCCAATAGAAGGCAGGAGGGAAAAGGCTTTGACCTTTGTACATTTTAACGATAGCCAGAAAAAGGAGTATATACCTTATAAAAGACCTCTGTCTCAAACTCATGCATTCATTCAACAAAAAATATGAATTAATTCAACAATTCATGAATTCCAAACCTATTCCAAGCAAGAGTAAGATATACAGGGGAGAGCAGTACAGATTTTGGGCTTTATACACACCAAACATATTGCATAGTGGGTACTCACCACGTGGCTTCTCATTCATGCCAATCTTAGCTCTTCCAGTCTGGTTAGGGGGTATCAGGTTGTTTAGCATTTGTCAATTTATGGTGTAAAATACTCTTCCTTATGACTGTAAGCTACCATGTCAAGTCAATTGACTTACAAAATTCCTGAAAATTTTGTAACAACCAGCATTCTAGTTTTACTATACCACTGAAACCATCTACAATCTGCCTACCCAGCCCTGACATATAAGTCACACTATGATTAATCACGTTAAAATTCTAAAAGGGACCCCAGAATAGTAGCTCATGCCTATAATCCCAGCTTCTTGATGAGGGTTGGAGCAGCCTAGGAAAAATATATGATCCTATCTCAAAATAACCACAGCAGAAGAGGCTGGAGGTAGGTGCCAAGTGACAGAGTACCTCCTTAGCAAAAATGAGCCTTGAGATCAAACCTCAGTATTGCCTGTACCAAAATGAAACAAACAAAGAAACACAAAACACAAGAGAGTATTTGAGTAAAGCAAACTAAGAAGGATTCAAGCTCCTGGAATCAAAGAACTTTCTGAAAAGTTCAGATCAAACTTAAAGAAGATCCAGGCGAGATGTGGAAAATGACTTAATCCCCAACAGCCTAGTCAATCAACTGATCTTTGAGCTGGGAAATAGGAAAAGGAAAGTGGTTATTGGAAACTGCTTATTGTTTATATGACTTCATTAAACTCTCACAACCACATTGAATATCAAGCGTTGTCATTCCCATTCTATGTCTGCAGAAATAGACACACTAGAAAGTTCAAAATCTTGCTTTAGGCCTATCAGGTGATAGTACTAGATCATTGGTTCTTTGTTGACAGCTTAGTTAACTGGCTATAAGACTTCCTGTAACCAATCAAGGGTCAGTTTCATCACAGGGAGTGGTATGACTCTTCCAATCCCAGGCCTCTCACACTACTTATTTAACTGAAGAAAGGCTCAATGTAATTTAGTAATTTAGTTCTTGCTACAGCTTAAGACATGTGTTTTCTGACTTCAGGAGACTGGCCTCTTAGGTAAGTCTGATTTCCCCCCAACAGCTTGGCCATACTCTTCTATGTCCATTTTATCCCATAAGATTACCCAGAGCTGATTTAGTAATTCCTGAATGCAAATCTGTGGATGATAGCGATCTGTATTCTCAAACCATAGGCTTAAAATGGTTAATTTTTGAAATGAGTTTTTCTTTACTGCTGTTTTCCTTTTTTTTCTCTTTGTCTTATTTGTTTATAATGTCTTGGGAGGGGGTGGGTAAAGGGGAGGCTCAGAAGTGGAGGCTCAACGGGTAAACAAATGCAGCACTGTACTCACTGTTGAAAATGAACTATGTAACTTGTGGGTGAGAGGCAGGAGGGAAAAACTGGGAGAGAACAGGGAAGGGGTGACAGTGTCCAAAAAGAAATGTACTCTTGCCGGGTGCTGGTGGCTCACGCCTGTAATCCTAGCTACTCAGGAGGCTGAGATCTGAGGATCATGGTTCAAAGCCAGCCCGGGCAGGAGAGACAGTGAGACTCCTATCTCCAATAAAAACCACTCAGAAAACCGGAAGTGGTGCTGTAGCTCAAGTGGTAGCTCGCCTTGAGCTGAAGAGCTGAGGGACAGCGCCCAGGCCCAGAGTCCAAGCCCCACAACCGACAAAAAAAAAAAAAAAGACATGTACTCTTTACCTGGCTTATGTAACTGTAGCCCCTCTGTACATCACCTTTGTAATAACAATTTTTAAAAGGGCTAATTACAAGGAGAGATGGATTCAGGAAGTGAGACTTGCTTGCAGAGAAGGTAGGCAAAGAGCTAAGAGGCAAAGCCCTCATTTTGCCTGGGGATGGTGAAATTTTGAGCTGTCACCAAATAGAAATGATAACAAAAGCAGGTCAAAAGGGAAGGGAAGGTAACTTGGAAGGGTTTCCCGCCTTCCCACCAAAGACATTTGACAGCAAATATAGTTTATAGCTGCTATGGCTTCTGATGGAGATGAAAGACTATAGTTTTGGCAGTGTACTACAATACTCAGAGCATGTGTGAAATTTCTCATGGAAATGCTTCTCATTTTGTGTGTTTAATTTATTTATTTTTGAAACTGCAGTATGAGATTGGATTCTTTGTAAATTCAGTAAAGTGAATTTGCCAGGTTGCTTTTCAGTGATAGCACAAAAAATTTCTTTCCACCTAAGGAAGAAAAAAAAAAAATTACAAGTGATGTTGGCATTGCATAAAAGTTTCTGAAGGCCTGCTCAACTGGAAATGACTTATGTGATACTTGAAGGCATTTGATAATCACAACACACAGCAAATGCATAATGAGAAATTGGTCAAATGAGTTGGTAATGGCAATATATTTTAGTGATTTCAGCAAAATAAGATGTGTAAACAAGCCTTAGCTCTGCACTTGGAGGCTTGTACTTGATAAAGAAATGACAAAGATGCAAAACAACAAAGCCTGAAACTGTTGGATTTGCCTGGTCAGCTCCAGGGTGACAAGCCCTGCCCCCTATAAACTTATCATCTATTTGCCAATAACAGTCATATGTTTTACTTGTTAACTACAACACTAATAAATGCTCAGTGGCTGCCCTGAAACAATATATTATAGGAAAATTTATGCAACCCATAATGACTTTCAATGCTATATTTGAATGATAAATTCAGTTGAAAAGCAGTGCACGTAAGCATACGTCCAGGTGTAGCCCTATTTTGTAGTTGTAGTGTATAGGCTTATCTCATTTCCATTTTGTTCCTCCTGTCATAGAAATTACAATTTGAAAATGCAGCAAATGAGCATCAAAATTTAGTAAGTAGTAGCATGTGTGACTTTGTGTGTGTGTGTGTGTGTGTGTGTGTGTGTGTGTGTGTGTGGCTTTGAACTGTAATCCTCAGATCTCAGCCTCCCCAGTAACTAGGATTACAGGAGTGATCCACTGGTGCCTGTCTTCAGAAAGTAATATTTTAGAAGCTAGATTTTTCTCTCTTATATAGACTTATTGACACACAATCCCCAACTTTTTTTTTGGTGAGGTGGTAGAGGAAAGAAAGACCCTATGCTTGGGACTATGCTGCTGCTGTTATTTCCTCCTCCTCCTCCTCCTCCTCCTCCTCCTCCTCCTCCTCCTCCTCCTCCTCCTCCTCCTCCTCCTCCTCCTCCTCCTCCTCCTCCTCCTCCTCCTCCTCCTCCTCCTCTTCTTCTTCTTCTTCTTCTTCTTCTTCTTCTTCTTCTTCTTCTTCTTCTTCCTCATCCTCCTCCTGTTCCTCCTTCCTCCTCCTCCCCTTCCTCTTCTTCTTCCTCCTCCTCCTTCCTCCTCTTCTTCTTCTTCTTCCTCTTCTTTTTCCTCTTCCTCCTTCCTTCTCCTCTTCCTCTTCCTCCTCCTCTTCTTTTTCCTCTTCCTCTTCCTCCTCTTCCTCCTCCTCCTCTTCCTGTTCCTCCTTCCTTCTCCTCTCTTCTTCTTCCTCCTCCTCCTCCTCCTCCCTCTTTTTCTTCTTCTTCCTGCAATAGGGTTATTTTCTATTATAAGCTAGTTTGACAGCCTTTATGAGGTTTTTGACAGTTGTTTATATCTAAAGGTATGTTATTTTGTGCAAGTGTCTGTATCTGAATTCTTTTATCTAAGATCAGAGATTAATGTCTTTTATTTATTCAATTAATGTGACATATTATTGACATACAGGTAATGTATTAAAAGATATATATCATAATTAGTAGAAACTTTAATCAGTGCAAAAATAACCCAAAACAGAATGCAAACAATGGGTGGATCTTATTTTTGATCCAATCTACTATTTTTCTTTTGATTGGAGAATTGAGTCCATTAATATTTAGGGTTATTATAGAGAGATGTGTCATATTTCCTGCCATTTTCTTTTTTTAAATACATTTTTATTATAAAAATACTGTACAGAGTGGTTACAGTTACATGAGCAAGGTAATGAGTACATTTCCTATCAAGCATTGTTACCTCCTCCTTTGTTTTTCCCCTACCCTCCCTTTCCTCCTACCTCCACAACTACACCTCCTCTTCCTCCTCTCCCCCCTCTCCCCCCCACCTTTGCTCCCTCCACCCCCCACCTAAGACACTATGTTGAAAAACAAACTTTGTTTTTCAACATAGTGTCTTGTACATCTCATTGTTACAATGGGTCAACCTGTATCTCTATTTAAGTATTTTGCTTTTTCCCTTCCCCTTCCCAAGCTACAGAAGTGTGTATAAAAGATGCAGGATACCAACATCAAATAGAGTGAAAACAGGGGTTATACCATTGGGGAGGAACATACAAAGAAACAAAAATATCACATGGTACATAATAAATACTTTAGGAACAATAGCAAGAAAACAACAACAACAAAACACTTGTGGCCCAGCACCGGTGGCTCAAAGCCTCTAATCCTAGCTACTCAGGAGGCTGAGCTCTGAGGATCAAGATTCAAAGCCAGCCCAGGCAGAAAAGTCCATGAGACTCTAATCTCCAATAAACCACTAGAAAACCGGAAGTGGCACTGTGAGTCAAGCAGTAGAGTGCTCGCCTTGAGCTGAAGAGCGCAAGAACAGTACTCAAACCCAGAGTCCAAGCCCCATGACCAACAACAGAAAAAAGAAAAAAGGAAAAAACCATTTGTGTCCCTATCTTGGGGTTCATTTCACTTAACATCTTATCTTGTCATATGTACATAGCTTTTCACCTTTTCTGCTCATCCCAGACATATGCTAGTTATTGCAAATAAGGGAAACCATAGGATCTCTGTTTCTTTGGGCCTGGCTTACTTCACTTAATATAATTTTTTCTAAGTCTTTCCATTCATCTACTGAGGGGCATCTGGGTTGGTTCCAAATCTTAGCTATGGTAAATAAAGCTGTAATAAACATAATTGTGCTGGTAGCTTTAGTATGGTCTTGTTTGTGATCTTTAACTTTGGGTAAATGCCCAAAGTGGGATTTCTGGGTCATAGGGAGCTCTATGTGGAGTCTTTTGAAGAACCTCCATACTGCTTTCTAAAGTGGTTGAACAAGTTTACACTCCCACCAACAATGCAGTAGGGTTCCCTTCTGGCCAGATGCTGGAAGGGTCCAGCATCTGTTATTAGATTTCTTGATTTTAGGCATTCTAACTGGGGTGAGGTGGAATCTCAATGTTGTTTTGATTTGCATTTCTTTTATGGCTAGAGAGGTTGAGCGTTTCTTCATATGTCTATTGGCCATTCTTATTTTCTTTTCAGAGAACGTTCTCTTTAAGTCTTTAGCCCACTTGTTTATTGGGCAGTTGTTTCTTTGAGGATTTGTTGTTGGGGATTTAATTTTTGAGTTCCAAGTATATTTTAGATATGAGACCCTTATGGCTAGGTGAAAATCGTTTCCCAGTCCATAGACTTTCTATTGATCTTGCTAGCTATGTCCTTTGCCATGCAAAAGACTCCACTCCCAAATTACTCGAAACTTTGGCAAAGTAGCAGGGTATAAAATTTACCCTCAAAAATGAATGGCTTTTCTGTATGCCAACAATGAGAAAAGCACAGCTGAAATCAGGAAAGCAACTCCATTCGTAATAGCCTCACAAAAAATAAAATACCTAGGAATTAACTAAAGAAGTGAATAACCTCTATGATAAAAACCTTAAAAACCTGAGAAAGGAAATCAAAGTAAAACTTAGGAACTAGAAAAGCCTCCCATGCTCCTGGATCAGAAGGATTAACATCGTGAAAATGGCAATACTTCTCAAGGCTATCTACAAATTCATTGCTATACCTATCAATATTCCAACCTCATTCTTTAATGATATAGAAGAAGCAATACAAAAATTCATATGGAACAATAAAAGATCCCAAATAGCAAAAACGATCCTTAACAGAAAGAACAGTGCTGGAGGAATATCAATACCAAATTTCAAACTCTACTACAAAGCCATAGTAATCAAAACAGCTTGGTACTGGCACAAGAACACACCCAAGGACTAATGGAATAGAATTGAAAACCCAGAAATGAATATACAAACCTATAGCCATATATAAGGATAAGGGAGCTAAAAAATAGAATGGAAGAAAGACAGCCTCTTCAGTAAATGGTGCTGGCAAAATTGGTTAAATTCTTGTAGAAAACTAAAGGTAGGTCCTTATATATCACCCTACACCAGAATCAACTCCAAATGGATCAAAGATCTCGGAGTCAAAACAGACACCCTGAAAACATTACAGGAAGGAATAGGAGAAACCTTAGGTCTCCTTGGCACAGGTCGAAATTTTCTCAATAGAGACCCAGAATCACAACAAATCAAAGAAAGGTTGGACAAATGGGATTGCATGAAGCTGCAGAGCTTCTGCATGGCAAAGGACATAGCTACCATTTTCTTCATTTCCTGTATTTTTCTCTCTTCCTGTGTTTACTAAATTGATCTTCTAGTGACTTTTTTGTCTGGTGTATTTCTTTGACTTTGATTGTTTTCTTCAGATTGTATTCTTCCCATTAGAATTCTTTATAATGGTGGTTTAGTGATCATGAATTCATTTAATGTGTGTGTCTTGTCATGGGAGTTTTTGGTTTCAACATCTAATGTAAATGGTAGTTTCACTGGGTAGATTAGTTTGGGTGGCAGTTGTTGATTTTCAGTGCTTGAATTATATCATTCCAGGTCCCCTTGCACTGAGGGTTTGTGTGGAGAGGTCTGCAGTGATTCTGATTTTCTTTCCATTGTAATATAGTTCCTTTTTAAAATTTGCAGCATTTAAAATCAGTTCATTTCTATTCATGTGTGATGCTTTTACTATGATATGCCTCAAAGTATTTCTTCTGGGATCCAGTCTACTAGGGTTCTATATGCTTCTGTTAAGCAGGTAAGATTTGATCTCTTAAGAGTGGGGAAAGTTTCCTTGTCTCCAACTTTTAACTCAAATGATTCTGAGTTTCAATACTTAGGGAATCTAAATTCCTAATTAAAATTAGGAGTGGGGAAAATACATCAAAGAATCAGAGTCCCTCAAAACTACCTCTAGAATCTATGCTGACAATTCTTTTTTAATTTTTGCCTCTTTAATAATAAAATGAATATATAAAATCTACATTAAAGAAATTTTTTAAAAACTCCAAATGTTCTGGATAGCAGTACAATTATCTTTAGTTCATCTGTGATTGCGTTCTTCAGCCTGTATGCCACAGTCTATATAACTGCAATTGTAGCATGAGCTGGCATTTGTATTATTTTCATGAACAATTTTTAGTATTTTCTAAAACCATTGAGCATAATAGTTCCTAAAACAGTGCCAGGCACATTGTAGATTATGTAAATGCTTTCATAAAGGATAGCAGGGTTATTATAATACCCAAAACTCCTGAAAACACAGGTTATGTTTCATGTTCAATTGTATCCCTTAGCTTCCAGGTACAACAGAACCACAGTTGTTACCAGGAGAAAAAAATATGAGTTGATGAATTCATCCATCTTCTTCACTTTCTCCTGAACTGGTACACATCTTTTCCTGGCAGAACACAGAAGCTGAAGTGTGATTAAAGCTTTGGTTCTGCCAGTAAACACTTGGGTTTTGTATGGACCACCTTCCTGCCACTGATTGTTATAATCCTAAAGGGTTATGAACACACACACACCCTTCCTTTGCAATTAATTTTTCTTTCCTCTGATCATGAGATAAAGCAGGCTACATTCTGAACAGTGGGAGTAAACAGGGCCAGATGAGGTGAGTGTCAGGTGGTGGTAAACACTTGGCATTGCAAATAAAAATCCATCCCCCTTCAGTGTGGCATGGACAATGAAACAAGGCTTCACCTGGGTTATGATTTAATAATTTGTTCTACACTCTTGTTCCCCAGGGTGACAGTATTTGGAGGGACTATGGATCATTCAGATTTAGGCTGCTTCTGGAGGCCCAGACTTGTAATCCTAGCTACTCAGGAGGGTAAGATCTGAGGACTACAATTCAAAACCAACCCAGTCAGAAAAGTCTGTGAGAACCTTATCTCCAATTAATCACCAAAACGCTGGAAGTAGAGCTATGGCTCTTGAAAACAAAAGCTCAAGAAAAGTTCAAGTCACAGGACTAGTGCACACACACACACACACACACACACACACACACACACACACACACACACACACACACACACACACACACACACACATTAAGGTGATAGCTAGTAGACAGTCCTTAGGTCATAAGAGGCATGTCATTGAAAGGAATTTTGGGACTCTTGTCTCCTTCTCTCTACCTCCCTTTACTTCTGCCTTCTCTTCCTTCTTTGTGGGTTATGATATGACCACTCTGACATGTGATCTGCCATTGCCATTTGCCATTTTCATCAGAGACCAGATCAATGAACACCTCATTCTGAATTTGAACCTTCAGAGACCAATAAAACTTTTCTCTTTCTCAATCTATTACCTTGGGTATTTTATTATAATAATGTAACCAGTGTCTACGTAACTCACTGCTTTGAAGTAGTCTCTTGCGTAAGCTGTTTAAACTCCAGCCTGCTAGCCACAGGGCATCCCAGTGCACTGGAATCATGGGGGCAAATGCAGTTTTGGTTACCTTCTCCCTGTCCTTGATTACAGTTAGGCATCATAGGAAAGTCCGTATTCTCATCACTTTTTGTATTGAACGTAGCATAATGGCATGTTGAATACTATCTGATTAGACTGACTAAATGTACCCTTTTCTTGGTTATTTAGTAAATAGTCTAGACTTAGATTTAGATCTGGATTCAAATTCTGCCTCGGACACATGATACAATAGTTGTATGACCTATGTCATGTGCCTGTATTTCTTAGTACCCTAGTGTTTCATCTTGGCAAATGGGGAGAATAGCAACATTGTGGAAGTTTGTAGAGTAAGAGAGTAGATGTGGTCATTGAAGTAGCATCAATAAGACAAGTAGGCACTTCATCATTCTAAGTTTCTTTCTCAGACTAAGGTCCCCAAATAATAGAGATCCTCATATGTGCTTTTGCTGCAGAGAGCAGGTGTATGGCTATTTCAGATAAGTTAAAGGTTTGCTGGAAGTCCTTATTGTCCACCAGCACTCTGTAAATTAAACGGGGCCAATTGGGAGATTTGACCATCCTTGTTACATTGAATGGAGTGATTTAATGCAATATTGGCTTCCACCAGCAGATAGATTCCTTAGGTGGCAACTTACACAGAGAGCAGCCAACAGCAAATCCTGCAGAGCTCAGATTTCCACCGATAGACTTCAACTCTGGATGTAAGTTACAGTGTTTACAAGGCAAATGAAACACAATCTATCAAGATGAAATCATCAAACCAGCAACTCAAGGCCAGAATGGATGTGATTGGAACAAGTTTTCTTGCAGATCCTTATTTCAGATTCTGACATTTTCTTACAGTTTGTTTAAAAGTTTTCTGAAGTAATCTGAAAAGTAATTGTATTTTTTGGCAACATAGAATCCTTCAGAAAGTACTTAAAATGCAGCAGCTGATGGCATAGGAAGAGGAGAATTTACTTGATTATAGATATTCTGCCAGAGGTTTTCAAGTATTTTTGTATACTGAAAAATTGCAACTGAATTATCTTACTTTACGCAAATAACACCCTTCTTTGCTTTTAACATAAGATGCAGATAATTTACCAGTCTATCAAAAGTTCTTGACCAGAATATTCTTCTCTGAATAAATAATATGAGGTTTTAAGAAAATAAGAATGGAAAAATAAAAATTTGAGATTTTAAGAAAATAAATGGAAGGATAAAACTTAAAGTATCCCTTTTATGAACACATCAGAGTAGTTCAAAAATCATGATAGAAAGCTAAGCACAACTGCTCGGCTGGATTTTTTTCCTCTTGTTTATTTGAAGAGTTGTTTTGTCTGTTTCAATGTTTCCTTATGAATTTTTTGACTTTTAAAAAATATTTTATTGGTTTTAAGCTACGCAAATAATATATAAATATGTTCTCCCTAAAATTAATAGGGCATTTTTTCACTATATTAATATCCTTTAAATATTAATTGCATTTTGTTGCCAGTACCAGGGTTTGAACTTAGAATGGCATATGCATTCTACCCTTTGAGGCACATCTCCAGCTCAGATTTTTGTTGGTTATTTTGAAGAAAGAGTCTAGTGAATCCTTCTACCTGGGCTGGTTTGAAATCAGAATCCTCTAGATCTCAGCCTCTGGAATATCTAAGATTATAGGCAGGGTCCACCAACACTCAGCTTAATTGCATTAAACTTTTATGTACATATAATGTACCTTGTATGTGTATATTATATACTTTGATCTAATTCACCCTATCTATATTACTGCCTCCAAGTCTTCCTCTGATATTCTTTCTTTTATACAATGTTTGATGGGTCCATTGTGCTATTTTCCAGTATCTACACCTATACATCTATATCTTCTATAATACTGTCAATCTTTTCTTTCTCCCTCCTTCCACCCTATAGTTCCCCTTCCATACAGTCCCCCTTTCACAACTGTGTCATATATTTTAGGTCTAGATTCTGCATTTGAATGAAAGTGTGCTATTTGTCTTTCTTTCTTAGCTCACTTCACTTAACATGATGATCTCCAGTTCTATCCATTTTCCTGAAAATGACCTAATTTCCTTCTTCCTTATATTTTTCCATTGAATATGTGCACCTCATGTTCTTTATCTAGTCATCAGTTGTTGGACACCTAGGCTAGTTCCATGTCTTCACTACTGTGAATGGAGATGCTATAAACATGACTGTGGGTATGGTGTAGATATCCCTCTTGTATACTAATTTACATTCCTTTGGATAAATGCTCAAGAGTGGTACAACCTTGATTTTCAAAAATCATGTCTCTATGACCACTATGCTCAGTTAGTGACTTCTATCTCACTGATAAGTATATTTCTTTTTTCTTTCTTTTTTTTTTTTTTTGTCAGTCTTGGGGCTTGAACTCTGGGCCTGGACACTGTCCCTCAGATTTTCAGCTCAAGGCTAGTGCTCTACCACTGAGTCACAATGCCACTTCTGATTTTCTGGTGGTTTACTGGAGATAAGAGTTTCACGGACTTTCTTTCCTGGGCTGGTTTTGAACTGCGATCCTCAGATCTCAGCCTCCTGAGTAGCTAGGATTACAGGCGTGAGCCACCAGCGCCTGACTGACAAGTATATTTCTTCCCACACATAGATAATACATTTTACTTTAGGGGTTATATAAATGGAACTACACAAAACATACCAGGCTTTCGACTTACTTTATTTATTTAATATTTCATGTGTTTCATATATATTTGGGTCCATTGAATCCCTTTATGATACTTGTTTGTATGAATATAGTAATTTAATTAGACATCCCATTATAAATCAATATTTAGATTGTTTCCAACGTTTACAAATAATGCTAAAATTGAAAGTAAATTGAATGTAAATTCCCCCTTATGTGCATTTTCTGGTATTTTCCAAAGTAAGCTCTCTGCAAGTGTTATGAAATTTAATTTTTTTTCAGATGCTGTCCAAAGTGATTGTATGAAAACTTACTATGTGACCTCGAGAGAGTTACTTTCCTCTTTGTGTACCTCTGTTTCCACATTCTAAGATTGGGTGACAAAAGAAACCACCTCATTGAGTGCGTTATTCTTAATAAGAACAGTTCCCAGCACACTATAAATCAATCTGTCCTCTCTTATTATTCCAACATACGCTTCTACTAATAATGCGTGGGAATACCTATGGCCCCGCATTCTCCAGTACACTCGATTATTCCTCCAATGGATAGGTGAAAATTTTATCTCCTCGCCACAGCTCCCCTGCCAGGTGTGAGATGAGAACAGGTTCTCAGCTCTCCTACTCAGCATCTATAAAAACCTCCCTAAGAGACAGATGATAGTCTTGGGGACTGGCATCCTGGCCATGGGTGTGGGACTCCTCATCATGTCTACAGTTGCTCTGTGGGGTACCACACTGCCAGGACATGGGGATCCAGATGGTCTCCATGCTGCCTGTGGGTGAAGGAAGGTCCTCCAAAAGGCCCTGGGGTGTGTCAGGCCCAGGCAAGGCAGCATTCTTCCTCCAGCTTACCCTCTCTCCTCCTACCGGTGTCTGTTCACCAGGGATTAAAGGCAATCAGGCCAGCAAAATGTGTTCACCTCTCCTGTTTGTTCCATGAGAAAAAGAAAAGAGGAATAAGACACCTTGCTTTGATACACACAATAGTTTAGCTCTCTCCCATCATCTATATGCAGGTAGAAAATGGTATTTTCCATAACTGGTTGCTAAACATTTAGTTATTGAATTTTATGTAATAATTTTTTCTATTCTACCTACATGTTCCACTGTGTTCTTGTTTTCTGACATATCAAGATCTTTCTTCTGTGACTTATCCTAAATTTTACTAAAATAGATCATATATTGTAGCATTCATTTCCTCAGCCCAATCCAAAACTGTTTTCTTTTCCATGCTACATAAACATTTACCAGAAAATCTGAGGAATAACCTTAGCATTCAGTAATCTACTCAACAATTACTGAACATATACTCTATGCCAGGCACTGTGCTAAAGTCTAAGAATAATAAAGACAAATGTCCCTGTCCTCAAGTTGTATAGTCTGAGGTTACATTCTCCAAAGGACATTGCTGAGAAAATATGTTCTTGCTTTGCTACACAGAGAAAGACAGAGAGAAAGACAGAGAAGGACAGGGACAGAGGGAAAGAGACATAGAGACATAGAGGAAAAGAGAGACAGAAACAGAGGGAAAGAGAGAAAAAGAGACAGAAAGCTGGAAATGAACAGAGAAAGGGACCAGAGGGACAAAGACAGAAAGAGGGACAATGAAATAAAAGGAATTTAGAAAATCCCATACACAGCGTACAACAACATATTGAAAGCTATGTGTCTAGAGAAAAGGAATCATATTTAATTTTATTTCACTTTTGTATAACACCTGTTAATATTCCAAGAAACAAGCACCTTTTTTTTTCAAATAAGCATTGGAAAATGCTTTTTTGAATATATTTACCATGGTAGAAGAAGAATTTGAGGGAAACCTGAGCTTCCTCGCTTTCTCAAGCAGATTATTGAATTGGAAACATTTTAAGTTGAGAATTGTGGTAAATATATGAAAGGCTGTACCTAAGTTCAGATTATCTTACCTTCTATGAAAAAGGCCTTGAAGGCTCTTCATAGCTGACCATCTTTCCCTGAAATGTTACCACATTGATCTTGTCCTTTCTTCTAAAATATGTGAATCTCAAAGCAGGGCAAAGTATGGGGGCCTATGTAATTAACAAGATTTCAGGAAGATTATATGGCTACTTGCCCAGACAGAGTTGGAAACTAAGTCCCAGTTCTTTCTGGGGAGTAAGGCTTACTGTTTTGTACTGCCTTGACCATACTGAGAGCATCTGGCCTTGTCACTTTCCTGTTTGAAATCTCCTTGAGCAGCTGCCCCTCCCAGCAGGGGGGCCTCCAGGCGACTGGCTGTCAATGACAGCTGTAGGGTGATTTTGGTCATGGTTGCCAAAAGGCAGAAGTTGATTGAAAACATGACAGAAATTTCATTATTTACTGTGGCAGTGTGTTCATGGTCAAACAAAGAAGGCACAAGTTGAACACAGAGCTGGGGATCCGTTTCTTCCTAGAAATCCTCACTGATATCCTTTCATTGCAGAAAGCAGAAGAAAAGAAACCGAAGACATATCGCATTGACTATTGCAGCCCAATCTTTTTGTCGAATATCTCTCGATCTATATCCTTGGCCAAAAAAAACGAATTATAATTCCTATTTCCTAAAAAGCATCTACTAGATACCAGACACCACTGTTGATAATCAGCATCAATCCTTTTCAAAACTTTTCCTCCAAACACTTCTTATGAATGGGCCTTTATTTGCCAGCTGAAAAAAAAAATTAAGTTTAAGACAATATACAATTTGCCTAACATGGCCTAGCTTTGGGCATCAGACCAACTCAAACAGGATTATACACTGAAGGTCATGCCCTTGACTCAAGATAGGCAAGCTTCTTTACCTTTCACCTTCTCTCCTTCCTTCCCATTCTTCTTGTTCTTCCTCCTTTCTTCCCCCTTTTTTCCCCTTCTAATTTCTCCCTCCTCTTCTCTCCCTCCCTTCCTTCCTCCCTTCTCTTTCTGTCTTTTCTTCTTCTGTCCTTCTTTTTCTTTCTTTCTCTTTCCTTCCTTATGCTCTCATAGCCCAAGCTGACCTTGAACTCATGATTATTCCTGTCTTAGCCTCTCAAGTGCTGTGTGACAAGTGTGGGCCATAACACTAGGCTTGGTAACTGGGTGGATTTCTAAAATCCATAGATAGTGACTGTCATTCAGAGATGGCATTTCTTAGTGCTCTGGACAGATTGTAGCACTAAAACATGGTGGTTTCCCAGATACAGGTGAACAACAGGAAATGAATTCAGTGATTGAATTCCATTTTTGGCAGTTAAATTTCAGTGTGAACCATGTCTGCTAGAGATATGAAGCACATATTTTGGATGTGAAAATTACTAGCGTATCCCAAACTTCCATCTTTTCCTTGATGATTAAGATGACTTGATTATTGTTTGTTTCTCTGACTTGACCAAGTCCACTGACTGCACCCACTGACTGAAATGAAGACCAAACCATCCCTAAGTCCCCTGCTGAGATGACAAGAGTGGAGAATGGCACATAGATGTGTGAACTGGGTTGAACTTTGTGGAATACAGTCATTCTGGGAGGCAAAATTGGCAAATGTCATGATTCTTGAGGAGACCGAAAAGGCTATGAAGGAACTGCATCTCAGGTTCCCATCTCTGCTGAAGGTACGGTGTCAGGGCTAGCAGGCAGCAAGAGGCCACATTTCCTGGGACTGCTCTTTTCTTTGAGCACTGCTTGGGATTTTCTTTATGGCAGCTGAAAGATTTTCTTTTCTTTTTCTAAAGATTAAAAAAGGGATTTTATTTTTAAAGAGCCTGGTTTCATTATGAGAAGGGCAGTGGTGTTCCGTTCTCTTTTGCACTGAGAGAAAAGGTAAATGGGGGGAGTTCTATTCATCTTGCAGCCACTATTGATATGGTTAACAGAGGCATCAGAACATCTTTCCAAGGACCTTTTGATTGAGGGATCAGATTGTACTTGGCTGTAATTGTGAGGTGAGGGGCCTAATCCAGATGTCATTATATTTTTCCCATCCTCACTATTCTCCCAGCTCATTGTGATAACTTCATTGCCAAGTTTTGACACTGAAGCGTCTTTTGTCGATAAGTCTGAATGTTTAAGGGCTTTGCTCACCATCCTCCTGCAGCCAGTGCTAAAGTACTGGTCAGTATTCAAGATAGATTTTTATTAGAGTGTTCCATTAAGATGCCTCAAGGCCATTATGTCAAGGAATGAGACACATCTATCTTGTTCTGGCTTAATTGCAGAAAGGAAAGTTGGTTTTATATGCTATAAAGCTGCTTTCAAGGAAGATAGAGTTTCATGTCTTTAGTTACAGTGTTTCATTTTGTTCGAGCCTTTTGTTTCTCCTAACACTGCTAAAATTATAATGTAGTTTCATTTTATGAGGATCCTGAAATGGGTAGCTACAGTCCCTGTCTGGTTTACCAAATTGGTAATGACATGTACTATATGAAGTCCTAGAAGCCAGATTCACCAGGTGACTAATGCAGAGTAGCAGTTCACAGGGTTCGCATACTTAACACAAGAGAAAACCTCATGCACATGCCTAGAAGCCTTCTCTGCCTCTCCTTGCCCATGTTTTCTTTTCTCCTAGAGCCAACTCTTCTCCTTAAACATGGCTCTTATGTTGACCAAGGTGCACTAATGAACTAATTGTCTGTCCTCCTCTTTAGTGCGCTTCTAAGCCCAGGTTGCTTTGTATTGTCCAGTTGGTGAACGATAAACTCAGGTGAAGGGAAATCAGTGTCTTTCGATCCAACTGCAATATTTTGCCCCTATTTTTAACCAAACCACATGGATTCCTGGGGGGGGGAGGGATTTGAGTCACAGCAGTTTCAGCTTCTACTGCCACAGCTCCCTCTTTTTCTTGACTGTATTGACTGAAATGAGGATCAGTCAGCCCTTGGATTTGCTGCTGCAGAATTACAACTTCTATTTTACCAAAGAGAATTTTTCCAGTTGAAACTTGAGGGGAGAGCAAACCAAAGAATAGGATATGGCAAGTTTAAGACCTTTTCCCTGGCCTTTTCTATGTTCCCATCTGCTGAGGCAGAATGAAGAAATGGCACAACCCTTGCTCTTACAAAATCAGGATGGATAGCTTTGCCATCAAGTTTTACGGAACTACTCCTGAATTTTTTAGGGAACCCTGGCACTCCATGGGAATTAGTGAGACATGGAAAGTATAGAGAGAGGGAGAGAAAAGGAGAGGAATGGAGGGAAGGAGAGAGAGGGGGAAAAAGGGAAGGAGAGGGGGAGATTCCTTACCCCTGATGCCATTTCAAAGCTTAAATTGTTAGTACACACTATATGTCATCAATGATATGGTGAATGGAAATAATGGCATTGGGCAATTTCTACTCTGACAATCTTAGCTTATTTTTTTTGGAGGGGGGAGATAGATAGGGGTGGCCATGGAACTTGAACTTGGGGCCTGGGCACTATTCCTAAGTTTTTGTGCTCAAGAGCTCTGCCATTTGAGAAACAGCTCCACTTCTGGCTTTTTTTTTTTTTTGGTGGTTATTTGGAAATAAGACTTTCCTGTCTGAGCTGGCTTCATATTGTGATCCTCAGATCTGTCTTCTGAAATGAAAGCCCCAACCCAGAAGACCATACAGCAAAGTTTAATGTCTGCAAGTTGACAGGCAGACACTGCCACGTGGGGTGCAGTGCCTGTCTGTGTAATGGAAGTGAAGTGTTTTATGAGGCTGGGGACTTGGGGGTACAGAATTCCACCAGGTGTGGGGAGTACTCTGCAGTAGATAGGATTTCAGGTGTGAACCAACAATGCTCATCTTAGTTGATCTTTGTTATTCCATTGTTCCTTGGTCCTCACAGAACATCAGCATCACCCAGGCAACTACTAATTGAAAAATTCTGATTATATTCCTGAATCACCTTACCAAAAGTCAACTCTCCTACAGTAGCAATTAGAGCAATAAGAGGGATTAAACAGAACAGCATAGAATGGCATGGTTTCCTTCAGTAAAGGAGGAAACAAACTCGCACTTTGGGAAATAAGTTTTCCTTGCACCAAATTCTGAGAGGATTTCTCCAAGTTAATAATGAAAGGCAGTTCACTGAGGAATTGCAAGGCGATGGCTTCATGCATGGCCCTGAGTTTGGCAAGGGACACCTAGACAGAACTTGGAATAGAATATTGAAAGAGGAGAGAGATACGTGTAGTCTCCATATCTCTCTCACCTTGTGGCAGCTCTTCCTGGAAGCTGGCATTTGGTGCATGGAGATTCTTCTCCTGGAAGAGGGTGTGGAAATGACCTGGTCACTGCAAATGCATTGGCTTTGGAAACCATGTGGATGAGGCTGGGATATTTAATGATGAAAATAAGTATTTTTCTTCTTTGCATGAAAGAGCAGGGTTGTTTGAAACCCATTGAAAAGACTTCTTAGCAGTTCTAAAGGTCCTATATTATTTGAACTAGAGTTTCTTTAGCAAGAGTTTCATGAGCGAGTAACGTAAAACAAGTTCAGTTCTCAAAAGTATTCAGTACCACATTCAGCAAAGTGTAGTAAGATGATTTGCCATATATTATATCTTTTTCTCTCTATATATATATCACATATATTATTCCCTTTACTAAACAGCTTCTTCAAACTAATGAAAGGAAGTCAAAGTTTATGTATGACAGTTTATACAAAAGGGGCATACAAATACCTAGTTTTATACAAAGAACTTATTTATGTAGTGGGTGTAACTGGAGATTGAATTCAGAGCTTCGTGCTTTCTAGTTAAGGTTTCTACCACTTGAGCTATGCCCTACTCCAAAGGGCACTTTTTAACTTCCTTGGTGATAAGAGAAATGTAAGATGGATGTGATTGCTCACATCTGTAATTCTAGTTATTCAAGAGACCTAGATCAGGCAAAAAAGTTCATGAGAACCCAGTCTCAATGAATATAAAGATAGGCATAGTAATACACCAGTGACATGGGAGGTGTTGGTAGGAGAATCATGGTCTGGTTCAGGAATAAATTTGAGGCTCTATTTGAATAAAGAATGCAGGTATGGCTCTAGTGGTAGAACTGCCTAGCAAGGACAAATGAATTCAACTGTAGTCTCAATCCAAACCTGCCAACAAAATAAAAAGAAGTAAAATAGAGAAATTCAGAATAAAATTATTTTTCACCTATCTAATTGATAAAAATCCAAAATGTATTCCAACTGTGGAGCACTCATATGCATTCCTGATGAGAATGTAAATTGTATGCACTCCGTGGAAGAAAATTTGCCAATATCATATGAAGTTATAACATTTTATCTAAGAACTCACTTTCTAGAAATTTGACCTATAAGAATAGATGATATTATTGCTACAGAATTACTTGGAAGATTAAAAAAACTGCCCCTCCTTTTTTTTGGTCAGTCATGGGACTTGAACTTAGAGCCTAGGTGCTGTCCCTGAGCTTTGTCACGTGAGGGTAGTACTCTACACTTGGAGCCACAGCTCCATTTCCAGATTTCTGGTGGTTAACTGGAGATAAATCTTACCAACTTTCCAGCCCAGCCTGGCTTTTAACTGTGATCCTCAGATCTCAGCCTTCTGAGTAGCTAGAATTGCAGATGTGAGCCACCAGTGCCTTGCTAAAAAATGTGTTTTTAATATGCAACATCCACCAAGTAGAACATAAACACTCAGAAATATTGGGCATCGTTTAGCCTACTGACTTGGGATGATTTTCAAGACATTGTTAACAGTATAAAGTGAGGTATGTTTAACGGGTTGTCCTTTGGCTATTTCTTTCTTTTTTTTAACTTAATTTTTTATTGTGAAAATACCATACAGAGGGGTTACAATTACATGAGCAAGGTAATGAGTACACTTCTTTTTTTTTTTTTTAATTGTAAGAATACCGTACAGAGGAGTTACAATTACGTGGGCAAGATAATGAGTACATTTCTTATCAAGCATTGTTGCCTCCTCTTTGTTTTCCCTTCCCATCCCCTCCCAAACTCCCCCCCTCCCCCCTACCTGATCCTCCCCCCACACACCAAAGTTGTAAAGTTCGTTTTTCAACATAACGACTTGTACATCTCATTGTTGCAATGGGTCCACCTGTATCCCTATTTAAACAATTTGTTTTTTCCCTTTCCCTCCACAAATTATACCAACATCAAATACAATGAAAGCATGGGTTATACCATGGGGGAGGGACATACAAAGCAACATAGAAATCATCTATAAATATGTTAGAAATATTTGCAATAACTCGTATACATCTGAGTCAAGCAGAAAAGGTCAGATAAGTTGATGTTAGGGGAATGAACCCCAAGGTAAGTATTCAAATTTTTTTATTTTTTGTTTGTTTTTTCCCCTTTGGCTAGCTCTTAAGTGTGTGTGTGTGTATGTATGTATGTGTGTGTGTGTGTTTGTATTTTTTGCACTGGTTGTACCATGCCAGTACCAGGGTATCTTGTGCTTGAATAGTTTCTTATTTTCTTGGTGATTTATCACTTGAGCCACTCTGCAAGCTTATATTTTTGCTGATTATTTTGGAAATGGAGTCTCAAGGGGTGTTTGATTTTTTTGTGTTTTTGCCTAGGTTGGCTTTGAACTATGATCCTCTAGATCTTGGCTTTTTAAGTAGCTAAAATTACAAGCAAGAGCCACTAGTACTCAGCTCCTTTGTCTATTTTAAAATTTCCCACCACATGAAGGTATAGCATTCATCTTAAAATAAAATTTAAAACAATGTTCCATGCTATTGTTGGTAGCTCAACACAGGCATGGAAGCAATTACTAATAATCTTGCATGAGATCTCACCCTAAGACAAAATTCTGGGTGTGCCAGCCTTGATGGGTACAAATGCAGTACCAGGTCATTTTGCATATTCACTAGTTTTGATGTTCATATTTACTGACTATTCCCACATTGAGAGACAGTGATTGGAGCTTGCCTCCTCTAGTTAATCAGAAGCTCAGTCCACCTCTACCCCTAATAACAAAAGCATTAAACATGTATTCGTGCAGAGCTCTTCTACACATTCCTACTTCCCTCCTTTCTCTTTCCTTCACCTACATATAGATTCCTCCAGTGACTATTTACAAATCCTTCCCTTCCCAAGACTGGGTTGTATTTCCCTCCCATATGCTTTCTAGGACCCCTCCATCGTGAACAGCCTGGGAATCCCTTACCTTTTTGCACTGAAGTCACCACTTAACTTGCTTTCCTCCCTTCAACTCTATAATGGACAAAGATCAGATCTTTCTGCTGAATCCTTAGTGTCTATCACAATACCTGACCAGTAGTTTGCACTAAGTACATGTTGAATAAGAGAATGGGAATATTGTTAACAAGGTTTACTCTCGAATGGAATAAGTAAACTTTGTGTGCAACATAATCTCTTATTTGTGGACAGAGGAAAGAGAGACGGGACATACGGGATGTTTGAACTTCTCAACCCAACAAAACAAAATCACTCAACATCATTATCCTGTAAATGTATCAAAAGATCGAATATATTTTATTTTTATTATTTATTGCTTTTATTATCTTTAGTTGTGCAAAGGAGCTATCATTTAACAAAGCAGTTCATGAATACAATGCATCTTGATCAGTGTCACCTCTTTCAAAATTCTTACCCATCACCTCCAACCATTCCATCGCTTACATTTCTTAATGTGTTAGTATATGCATTAAATTCTTGACTTCATTCTCTCTACCCTTTTTACTTTGTCTACCCTTCTCCCTTGAACTTTAAAAAAATTTAATTTTTCCAGTGCTGGGGCTTGAACTCTGGACCTGGGCACTGTCCTTGTGTTTCTTTTTGCTCAAGGTTAGTGCTCTATCATTTGAATTGCAGTTCCACTTCTGGATTTTTCTGGGTAGTTTTTATTGGACATAAGAGTCTTACAGACTTTCTTTCTTGGGCTGGCTTCCGACAACGATCCTCAGATCTCAGCTTCCTGTGTAGCTAGGATTATAGGCATGAGCCACCAGCATGTGGCTCCTTGAACATACTTTAGCAATGCTGATAGTTTATTTTCTTGAGCAGTTTTAGGTTAATAGCAACTATGAACACATATAGGTGATACAGGTTCCCCACACTGCCTCCCACAGGCAGAGCCTACCCCAATATCAACACCCCAAAGTGAAGTTACATCAACCCATCATCTCAATCCATTGACCCAACATCTCAAAATGATCAGTGAAGCCTGACGCTTGCTGTTAAATTAATATTTTATAGGGATGGGCACATGTAAAATGGAATGCATTCCCCAGTACAGCATTACATGAAGTAGTTTTGTTGCACTAAAAGTTCTCTGTGCTCAACTCATTTACCTCTCATCCCTGCAATTTTTGGTAGTCACTCAACTACTGATTATTTTATGCTTTAAAGACAAAGAAACCTTGTCTTTTTCACACTTATATTTTGCCATTTCTTGGAGAAGTAACAGACAACACTTGTAACTTTTTCCCCTCCTAGAATAACTGAGATCCTCCCAAAGTACCTAGGATCCCTGTTTCAGAACTAAGAGTTGGAGTATTGTGCTCATTTCTGCATCCCTTCTGTTCACAAATGGGCCATTAATTTGAAGCATAGTATTTTCAAAAGTTAAATAAATCTATGACACAGCATTTAAAATTAACGTTCAGAATTATTGTCAAAGGACCTATTTTTCTCCAAAGAAGGTTTATGCATCAACAGACAAATTACAGGACATGACAGGGCATAGAGCCAGTTTTTCAACCTTTCCAACTTTAGTGCTGACAATAATACATGAATTTTATGTTTATGTATACATGCATTCTGACCAATTTGGCTTCTTTTCCCTAAAAAGCTAGTCATTTTATACCTGACAGGAGTATGCAGGCATAAGAAGAAAAGGGAGATCTAGGTGGACAGAAATTCAAAGTGACCAGGGCAGAAGTTTTAGTTTTTGTGTGTGCCAGTACTGAAGCTTGACTTCAGGGTCTTATACCCTTGCTCAGCTTTCTTGCTTAGAACTTATGCACTACCCACTGGAGTCACATGTTCAGTCTGGCATTTTGCAGATTATTTTTAAATTGTTATTATTAAGATGATGTGCAGAGGGTTTGCAGTTATGTAAGTCAGGTAAAGAGTACATTTCTTTTTGGACAACATCACCCCTTCTATCATTCTCGCCCAATTTTTCCCTCCTGTCCTTACCTACAAGTTGTATAGTTCATTTTCAACATAGTGTCTAGTACCAATGCTTTTGCAGGTTATTTAAGAAAACTTTAATATAATTTTTAGTATTTTTTCTTGTTTATGTGGTACTGAGGAATCAAATCCAGGGCCTCATGCATGCTAGAAAAGCACTCTACCACTAAGCCATGTCCCAGCCTCCAGGTTATTTTTGGAGATGGAATCTTGCGGACTTTTCTACCTGGCTGGCCTTCATTCATGATCCTGTAGATCTCAGCCTTCTGATTAGCTAGGATGACAGAGTGTAAGTTGCTGTCACCCAGTTTGATTGATTCTTTTTTTTTCTCAATGGAAATGCACTAGAAAAGATTGGGGATGATTTTATTAATGGTGATAAGTGACATCCCTCCCCTTTCAACCAGCTTTTGATATCAACTGTAGCTATTTCCAGAAGGTTGTCCAAGGACAAAAAGGAAATACCTAACTCTTTCCTCTCTGCGCTGTCATCCCTTAAGAGAGGTTGACTCATATACCCTCCAGACCACAGTGCATGGGACTGGGCCTCCTCTCCTCACAACTCCCTGCAGGAATTCATACATTCCCTAGGAGTTGCATAAGTGTTTTAAATAGGGTGTGTAATGGTTGAAACTTGGAGTAGGGCCATTATGAATTGAAAAGAATTCCCAGCTGTGTTTCACAAGTCCCTGATCCCAGCTGCAGCAATGCACAGAGGAGACTGTTTCTTAAACTCTGTATGTATATGAACATATTCACATCAACACACTTGAGCGCATGACTTTGAAGTAGTTGGGATGCCATGAACCCTAGAGATGAATTGATTTTTCTTTGTGAGTATCTATAGGTGTGTGGTAAATACATCCTACTTCTCTGTTTATTGTCATTTGAAAGAGTCTCAGTGTGATTTCAAACATTTGGGGTATCCAAAAGAAATCAAAAGCATGGGTGTCAGTGTCAAAGCAGAGAGTGGCATGGAAAGGGAAAATAAGAATTTGAAGTAGGTCGAGTAGTATCAGCCTACATTGAGAACAAAAGCAATGAAGTTTAAAGTCGAGTCAAGAGGAGTACGTAAAGAGACTCCTCTCTGGCCTGGAGTAACAAAGAGTAAATATGAACTTCACCCTAATGGGTCAACTGATTCCTATGCATATATGCTGACTTTCCTCTTAAGATTATACTTAAGCAAAGAGAGCTACATGTGCTGAAATGAAAAGGGGAATTTGGAAGTGAGGTGGGAAAGAAAGCAATATTCTTCTAAAGAACTAAGGAAATTAATTCTTTGGTAATAATTCTTTTTTATTGGATCAATACCTAATAAGGATTGGGAGGCTAATACAAAAGTGAAATCAGAGCTGAAAATACAGGACCTGCACCTGTCAGTACTAACAGTGCTTATCTGCTATCAGTAACACCATTTGCCACAACAGGTACCAAGTACAATCAGTCAAAAATTGGAAGCAAATAACTTTTACCTCTCATTGCTCACACACAGTGCCCTTCAAATGCTGCCCTGTGCTCCTCATTATTTGGTACTGGCAGTAACCTTGTACATTTTCTAAATGCCTGATTGAATGACCTCTGTTTTCTGTGCCAGCCTTTGAATATCAATTTCTGCCAGACTTTCAGCTTAATTTTTGCTCTCTTTGTTTTCTGCTTTATCCAAACTCATCATTAGCTCTTAATTTAGGAGCTTTGGAAATCGGATGCTCTGTGGAATAAGCACTCCCTCACTGAAAAAAGAAAAACTTCAATGTATGAAAGAAGTTTTCATAGTAGAAAAGCAAATGACAAACTCCTCAACAAATAACAGGAGAAAAACATCACAAGAGCTAAAATGACCAAATGTCTAAATGTCCTCAAAAAACCTGGACAGGATGAAGAAGAAAGAAAGCAGTTTGGGGAGGCGTGGCTGTGTCTAGAAAGACAGGGACAATGTTGCGGCCTTAATTGCCTACAATTTTCCCTGCATTCATTATGCTCATTCATAAGCCTACTATTATTTTGATGTCATTCTGTAGATGGCCTTGTTTTAATTTTTTGAAATACAAAAAAAAAGACCCAAAACTAAATTCATCGTAAATCTGTCAGGCAAACTATTTTCTCCTGAGAGGGAGAGAGTGATTGAACTTATGTCAGCAGAACTATTCATTACACACGATTTCCCTAGGGCAAGAAAGCCAATGTCCAAAGTATGACTTGCTTCCCCTTTGTCCTCAGTGTCAACAGTAGGGCTACATCTGTAGTCTGATTCCTGAATTTGTGTTGGGCTACAGCCCCTTGCCAGCAGTGTTCCTGTGCTGAAAGGAAAATAAAGCTGACCACCACTGAGAGATTTGTTCAAGGTCAAAAGAGACACCTCATGCAACAAGCTTTCTGGGGAGGAGAGGGAGACAGCAGCGTCACCACTATTTGTTAAGGTATATCAGGTGTCCAAGAGCACTCATTAAACTCTGTTTGTAGAGAATGTAGGGAATTAAAATGAAATAGAAGATAGAAGCCCCTTCCTTTAAAGAAGGTGGAAGGTAATGGAGGGAATAAAATACACAGGCAAGAAAATGGGACAGTTGCAAATGAAAACAGATAGGGACATTTAGAGGATGGCAGCAGAGGCATGCAGAGATGTTCACTGCTAATTGGATGTGTACAGAGATAGATTTCTTCTTGCTAAAGCAGCTGGGGACTGGTTGAAGAGGAGTCTGTGAGGGTTATACCTTCACAGTGTGAGAAAAACAGAACTTCAGAAATGTTTCACTCTTCTAGGCTCCTTATTACATATCCACATATACTATCCACCCTCTTAGTCAGGTATAGAGAATAACTAGACCCAATGACAGATTATACCAGCAGTAGGAGACAGACACTAGGATAGAGAAAGGGTTAAAGGAATATAAAAGACAGAACCTACAGCCACTCTATGAGCAGATGCTCAGGGTGACGTGTGTGGCACCCCCAGTAGATAGACATGTATACTAAACGGATAGAGGAGTCATGAGGACAACATAGCCAGACTAGAGACACCATTGCTCTTCAGATTCTGTCTAATAGAGCCTAGTATTTGAGCATAAGGAAACAAACTGTTAGTCTTTTCAACCTCTGTCTGGCCAAGAGAGGGAAGAAGCTGTTCTATTTTGTTCCCTCCCATGCCTCTTTCCCTAGACTTCTGCTGTGCTAACTACTAGTGTGTAAGATGGAGATCCCAAAATAAGTCCTAGAAGCTTTGTCTCAACACACTGTTCAGTAAGGGAGACCGTCTGACTCTCTGCTGGCTCCCTTCTTTGTGATGAGCTATAGAGCTCATATTACAGAAATATGGGCATTCAATGAGTGGGAAGAATGTGGCAGAAAGACAAATGGACCTAGAAAACAGATATGCACAAAACAGGGAGCTTAACTTAAATGTTTGTTTTTTTGTTTGTTTTTTGTTTTTGATTTGACAATCAGCTCAGGACCTTGCAACTACCTGCAAAGCACATATAAACTACTGATAAGCTATATCACAAGACTTGCTGAGTTTTCTTTTGTTTACCATTTCTGAGGACTCACATTGGAATTTGCATTCTAAGCATGATTTTTTACCCAGTGCATAAATCCTCAGATATATACTACAAAGGAGAAACAGGCTGAGCTATGATTCCTTGGATTGTGATATTCTCTCTTTCTGAGGCTTCACTGTGAAGTGACATTCTTTGTCCTAAATTCTAGATCAGAGAGTGGTATTATTTCAAGAACCACCTTCAAAAAGTTTTAATATGAATTCTGAAAAAGACTATTAGACTAATTTAGAATTTGGATTGTGATTAAAGATTATACATTAACTAATTGCTTAAATTATCTAATTTAACTACAAATAAATGAACAAGGTTCTTCTTCTTTGTCACCTTTGCAAGGAAAGTCAGTAATTTTAAACTGCAAATATAGATTAAGATAGAATATAATTAGGAAAAAGGTTTGCTGAAGGAATTACACATCCTTGAGCTGATGTAGCTTTCAATATTTCTTTGTAAAATTGTTACTTTAAAATTATTTCTGTTTTTCTTCCTGGTGTTTCCTGATGTCTGCTTTTGAATTAATTAGTAATCTTTAGTCATTTTAATTTGTAGCTTTTAATTAGTAATCCTTCCATACAGACATCATGGAGTAAAGAGCTTGTTCTAGAAATGAATGTTTTGTAACTTGGGCTTTTGCAAAAATGAAACATTACAGATAGCATTAGGAATAAGGAATTACAAAACAGTAGTGGCAGAAATCCTGGAGATCTTTGGTAAAAGGGTTAGAATTTCTACAAACTTTCATTCTTATTGTTAACAGTCTCTAACCTACTGTGTGGGTTACGGCTTTGAGGTTAAGTCAAGGCCCCTCATATCCATGCTGAGAAACTTGTCTAAGAAGTGGGTGTCTGGAATTAGCCCGGAATCCATTTAATTTCGTTTACAATGAACATTTCCTGCTAATAGTTTATAAGTGGATCCATAAGAGGTTAATTCTACAGAGAGCAGGAAGGAAGTAACTATTAAAAACAAGACAATCACAATTCACCACAGGAACATTTGTGAACATAAAATTTTGGCCCAAGGTAAGAATATTGAGCTGTGGATTATGGCCTTTAGTGTGAGTATGGCTATCTACAATTAATTTAAAGGAAATGATTTCCTAATTAGGGTTGCCATCATTCTAGAGCCTGAAATTAGAAAGTAAGAAAGGGGAAAGAAAAGAAAAAAGAAAATGAAGTGTCCACACCAATGTCATCATCTTTCCTATGATATTAAGTTGGTTTAAAGTAGCCAGTGAAAACTACTGCCTTGAATTCTGAAAAGTTAAATGTGATTTTTTTTTGAACATTGAATTGCTGATGAGCACTTGTCCCTGCGATTCAATCTCCTTAGCTGAAACTGAAGCAGGATCAGAAAGAGCTGAGCCTTTTTTCAGGCTTTCAAGAGCCTGATGTGGAGCACTGGCCTTTGGCCCCAATCTGTCCTTTCTTACATAGAGAGGGGGATAGTGGAAAGAACACAGGCCTTGGTGCAGAATGAGAGTCCAGGGTTCACAGCTATTCCTGGCAAGGTTCTAAAATCTTAAACAAATTGCTTAATCCCTTGAAGCCTCAGCTTCCAGATTGATACAGAGGAGATGTTTACTATCATGGATGTCTAGCCTCAAAGGTCATAATGGAGATTATGCATATGATATAATACATGTAAAACTGGTGCAGCAGATGACACAGGGGCTGATGTGCTGCATGGGCAGGTACTTGAGTTGTTTGTTCTCTTGCCAACAAAGCACAGTGAGCCAATGAGAATGTTCACTCACCTAACAGCAGATAGTTCAGTCTCTTGCAAAACTAGAAATGAGTTCACCAGATCCTATCTCCGAAAGTCTAGGGATAAGAATGACTTCAGGCATGGCTTAACCCAGAGATAAGAATCATATCCTTGGAGCTAGTTCTCTGCGTGGCAGACTCCACTGTCACTTGTGCTGACCTCACCATCAGGCTGTATCCTCTTGAGGCAGCAAGAGCAATCAGAGCCTCACATCTGCACACCACACCTCCTGTGGAAGAAATGCCATGTCCACCACAGCAACTAATAGGCATTGATCTTTGTGTCAGGTGTGTATCTAAGCAGGTAAATAAAAAGATTAGATAAAGAAATATATAATATATATACATATAAGAAAGCATGGATGGATTGCTATAAATGGATGGATACATTGCTCTGAGGGGGAGACTGGGGGGATGGAGGGGTTGCTGTGGCTGACCAGGCCCAATTCCTTGCCTTTTCCCACACCTGTTTCCCACATCTATTTCCAGGCATCCTTTAACCATCTGTCCATTCATTCAACAGATACCAGAGCACCTACTTGTGCCATGCATTGTTGGCATTGGGAGTTCCATGGGGAGCTGTGGTTTTGAAATTGCAAGGTGATCTATAAACCCAGAACTAATGGAATCTAACCCAGGTGAAGAGGAGTTGAGGAGTTGAGAAGGAAATAATGCTTAGTGTGAGGCTCCAAAGAAAATAAGAAAGTTGGCCGTACAAAAGTGGACCCAAGTAGCCCCCAGAATACCTATCCTGTGAATATTCTGCTGGCCTTTCTCTATGAGCTCTATAGCAATGGCTTCTGTGGCCTGCACCATCCTCAGAGCCACCTCTTGGAGGCTTCTCAAAATGTTAAAGCTTGATGCTTAGCTTAATCAATTTGCTATTGCTTTGTATTTGGTAAAGTTGTGCTTTATTGAGTCATGTTTCTGAAGCCCCAGGGCTTCACAGAGGTCTAGGGGTGAAACTGAAAGGTAGAGATGGAAGATCTATTACTTGGGAAGGGGGGAGACATTGAACAGGGAGATTATTGAGTCTCCCTTGCCTGGTTCAATCAGACCAACTTTGCTTTTATTTTTTTTTAGTGAGAAATAGAGTTATATATCATTGGGGATCAAGGTCTACTAAAAATCAATTTTGACTAGCTCTAGGATAAAATATGAAGTTATTGGACAGATATTTCTTACAATTGCTCTCTATATACCTAGTTGATAAAGTTCTCAGCTTGGAGTATAACCAACTTCATGACAGACTCCATAAAAAAAAGCTCTGATTTGGCTTATATGTGTCAAATTATAGTGACTTTCCTAGGAAATTGCCTGGGTGTGGTAAGATCTAACATATATGTCTGCATTTCAATGAAAGAAGATTGACTTTTTGCTAGGAGTAATCAATGGCGCTATTACAGGAGAGGTTATCTCTGAGCGGTGCTTTACCAGATTTGTCAGGGGTAGGAAAGAGGAGAGCCTTCCAGATGGGTGGAATAAAATGAGAAATACATGGTAACAAAGCCATTTTGGAGAACAGCAGACAGATTTAGCTGGAACTCGAGTTCCAGGAGTACAGGAGATAGGTGGGATTCAGCGAAAGATCTAGCTGGGGGAAACATTACTGAAGCTCAGGATGATAAATGGTTTCTGTTTCCTCATTAGGCATTTGTATTTGCCATTCTCTGTGCTTGGAATTCTCTTCCTTTAGATCTCTCTGTAACATTAGTTTCTTCTCATTATTTAGGTCTTCAGTCAAGCTCATTTCTCTTATGAATGCTACCTTAGCCAACTTATTTGAAGAAATTTCATCTCCCCTCTGTAACTTACTTGTGAGTTCATTACTACACTTCATTCATTTCCCTTACTATGTTAAATTATCTTGCTCATTTGTTTACTTTTGTAACTGCTTATCTTATTACTAGAAGGCAACCCCCCCCCCCAGAAAAACAGGAATCTTTGCTTTCTGGTTCACTAGTGGATCCCTAGTAGCACATCTTAAGTGCTCAATAAATATTTGTCTAGTGGATAAATATTCCATTTGTTCTTTAGTCAGTAGACAATAAGGAGCCAAAAGAACACCTATGAGCTCCTTTTTTTCTAGTAGAGGAGAAAAGTAATCCTAGTAATATTCAAGGAAATTTAATTTGACAGCAGACCTCAGGATGAAATGGGGGCATTCTGAGATTAAAGGCAGGATGTTCAATTAGGAAGTTATTTTCATAGTCCAAATGAAAGATGATAAGAGCCTGAACTCAGGCAGTGGCAATAGACATGAAGATATAGAATAGATAGAGAGCTGTGAAGAAGAAAAGCATATAAGGTTTTACCGATGTGGAGGGCAAAGGACAGCTGAGAGTTGAGAGAGCACTGGTGGTTCTTTACCAAGGGAGATGTTGGGGGAAAGAGCCAGTTTGAGCAGAATTCAACTTGAAGCATGTTGAGCATTAAGTGCCACAACATGTGGAAATGCAGTAGGAAATCAAGTGTGACATCTGTGCACTGGTTTGGAAGAGAGGCTAGGCAAAAAAAACAAGCCAGAGAAGGAAAATAAAGATTTAACATAGGGCATAAGGTCTCTGAGGAAGATATAGAGAGAAAGGAGCAGAGTGCTGAGTGAAGAGCATGGAGAGGCTGTATTGCAAAGATGGGAGAAAAGAAAGATGCAAACAGGATATGGGATGAAGAAGGAAAAAGTGAATTGGAGAGAGTATGAGAGCAAACAGGTTGAGGATAAGAACCTCCCATTTCTTCCCCTCAAATGGGGTCAAAGATATGGTCAAAGGGCTTTACAGTTTCTCATTACCACATAGATACTCTTCCCGAAATCCTAAACCCATTTGCCTGTAAATGCTGTGTAGCTTCTCTTCAGTCACTCATTCTTTAATACTTTTCTGTAGGATTTCCCCCCTTAAATCCTGATACCTTACATTTGAGATAGAGTTTGATTCCCTTCATTGCTAAATATTACCTACCGCATTAAGGATGGAACCATATAAATTATAAGAACCACCATGATGATTCATAGTTATTATCATTTACATCTAATCTCATTAACACTGCTGTGGTTCATATGGACCTATTACAGAGAAGATAAGAGAAAAAAGGTGATGAATGACTTCTCTTTTACCAAGTCATTGGCTATGGTTCTCTTCTTCTCTTTTTTCTTCTTTAAGAATAAAAGTGAAATTTTTGTTCCAAATGAAACTATTGTAACATGATTGTGCAGATGTATAAAGAATGAGAGAACTTCTACCCTCCCTTTGGGAACCCTTTCACTAGATGAGTAAAGTTACTTGAAAATAACTGTTGTTCTACAAGACTTAAAACTGGTAAGACTTCTCTTTGGTTCGCCACATGTATGGGATAAGTACTATATGTGTACACAGGAAGTGTCTGTGAATGATACAAAGGGAAAGTAACAGTCTTAGGACATTCTCAAACCCAGGGAAGATCATTCTTGCTACAGGAGTTATGATGCCATGAGCTGAAGTGGGCAGAGATCTGTGGCCTGTGCCTTCTGAGTTCTTGGGGAGCTTTGTTATATGAGTCTTTACACAACAAAAGGTAGATCACACAGTCCATTAAGCAGTCCTTATTAAGTAGAGGTAAAAGCTGGAGATAAATGAGGGTGTGATGCTCTGGGATTCTTTGGGCTCAAAATCATTTCAAACAATAGGGATGGAGGAAGGAACAGGTATGGGATCACCAGCTCTGCTCAGAAGGTTAAGGTCCAGTGGTGGCCAGCTGGATCAGAAGCATATAGCTTCTCTTCATGAGGTTTCTCCAACAATAGTTCCATGTTCTGTTCACAGTTCTGGCTGAGGCCAGTGAAGATGGGCTAGACAGGAAACTTGCTAGAGGGCCTAATAGTGGCATGCTGAACCCAAAGCACTTGTCCACTTAATAATGCTCCCTTTTTGCCACATTGCTCATTGCAAGGAGAGTAATATTTATAGGTTACACTACATATTCATGGCATCGGTAGTTCTACTTGCTAAGTCCTTGTGTGACTAGCATTCAAAGGAACTTGATATACATACAGGAAGTACGTTTCATCTGCAGAAGGACGCTAATTTGTCCTCTGCCTTGTGCTTATAAGGAGTTAACCTGATCTGGATGTACTGGTCATGGCCTGCCTGACTTGCTTCCATCAATCCTCCACTAGAACCATTGAAATGAAGAAGGGTATTGCAGGAACATGGCAGTGGATGCCCATACTGTGTTGTTCTCTGGATCATATACCCATAGTACCATGGTTGGTGGTACAAACAAACATATGAAGGGGTTTTTCACTGAACAAAGTAGATTGGCTCTCAGCTCATATAGACATATCTGGTATTGTAATGTTGAGCTGCTTCCTTGTGTCCTTTCCTCTAAAAGTGTCACAGAGCGAGGCTCAGCCTGGTCCTTTTCTCTCTGACAGCTTAGGGGAATGGCAGTGATTCTGCACTGGTTAGTTGCCGCCCTTCCCCGGAAGCTTCCTTCTAATCATAGGAGAAAAGTTTGGGCAGAGATGAGAGGGAGGAAAACCTGAGCCCCCTGAGGGAAGATGGCACTGCTTACACTAGCTGTGAGCTGTTTATTTAGTCATCAGGGTGGGTGTACAATGAGCCATTCTCTTTGTTTCACTTGACACTGCTTGTCACCAATAAACAAACATTTGAAGAGGTTTTTCACTGAGAGAGTTTTTCACTGAGCAAAGTAGTTTGGCTCTCAGCCCATCGACTCCTCCCCCTCACCCCATTTTCATCAACTGGGGTGATAATGACTGCATTCAATCCCAATCTCACCACTTATTTCGAACTGAAAAGTTGTGCATGTCAGTCACTTAACCTTTGCAATGCTTTAAAAGAAGATAATAATACCACCAACCCCACAGGGTCCATATGTGGATTCCATGTGTTATTATGCATCAGATGCTCAGAACAGTGCCTGACTCATGCAAAGAACCAAGTAGATGCTACCTACACTGCACACAAAGTCAAGCTTGATGGGTCATCAAGAGATAAGGAGATAAGCCTGGCACTTTATTTCCATATTTTAACTTGAGAAATACATGGGTTAGGAAAGGTGGCTAAAGTGCCCAGAGCCAGTTGTAATAATGAGTACGTTGCTGCCGGGAAACTGGAACAGAGCCTGATGTCTGTATGCCTGAGGGAAGGGACTATACTCATTTGTCAGTCCAGCAGCTGGAACAGCAGGGGTGCTTGGTGAATGCTGGGTGGTGAGGACTGCTGCTCCCACTTTTCTCCCCATGGCTAAACAGACAGGCTTAGGTAGCTGGCCCAGGGTACAGAATAGAAAACCTGGGAAACTTGTAGCATCTTTGAGTAAGGACAGGCTTTCTAGGGCACAACATTGAAGGTTCTGTGTTGGTGCTTGTGCATGCTGCTGAGACCTCTGGCCAATTGCCACATGGGCTGAATGTGGAGAGCTGAGCTCAGTCCCCAGGGCTTAGAGGCACTGCTGTGGGCAATTACCAGATTACTACAATTACAGCTGGTTTTCTAGAAAGCCACTAAATGGCACTCTGATGACTAGAAAAAAAGATCATGTTCAACCATATCCACCTAACTTCACATTAGAAAATTACCCAGACCTTGGAGACAATCTGGCTTATCGATAAATAAGTAATCCTTATTTTTGCCTAATCCAGAATGTGAGTAGTTTTACTCCGTTCATGGGACTTCGCATTTAAAATCTTTTCTTTTATCTCTGTCTCTCCCTCCTTCTCTGTTTCTCTCAGTCTTTCACTCACTTGCTCCCCCCTTGTGATTGATATATAATAAACTGTATTTGCTAAGTTTTGACCGACATTAACATCGATGAAACTATCACCTCCCAATCAAGTTAATGAACCTGTCACATCCAGCACCTCCTACAATCTCCTCGTTCCTCTTCCTACTTCTCTCTTCCTACATTGTCCAAGCAGAATCCTGAGCAATCACTGATCTGCTGTCTGTCACTATGGATTCATGGGCATTTTCTAGAACCCTGTGTAAGTAGAACCATAAAATATGTTCTGTTTTTCATTCTCTAAAATCCTGTTACACTGGCTACGATCTTCAGTCTGATGTTGAACAGGAATAGGAGTGGTGGAATCAGAAATCATACTCTTATTTCTAATCTTAATGCTTGCTGAGGCTTTTTCATAGATGCCCTTGTAGAAAAGTAGTTTTCCCCCGTTGATGAGAGATTTTTTTTTCAATCAAGATTAGATACTTGATTTTATCAAGTAGGGTAGTCTGTGGTACTCTTATCTCACATTAAGCACCCCCCCAAAAAAGCTGTGGCTCAAGTGGTAGAATGCTATCTTTGAGCAAAAAAGCACAAGGGCCACACCCAGACCCTGAGTTCAAGCGCATCTGTGCACACACACACACACACAAAAGAGTATGTTACATTGGCTTTGAATGCCAAGCCAGGCTCATGACACATTCTTCTCATCTATTGAGGGATTTTGTCTGTTAAAATGACGAGATTAAAAAAAAAACAACAAACCATCTTCAGGGCTGGGAAGGTGGCTCAGTGGTAGAGAGCTTGCCTTGAATGCATGAAGCCCTGGGTTCGATTCCTTAGCACCACATAAGCAGAAAAAAAAAGCTGGAAGTAGTGCTATGGCTCAAGTGGTAGCGTGCGAGGCTTGAGCTAAAGAGCTGAGGGACAGCGCCCAGGCCCAGAGTTCAGGCCCCACGATCAGATCCCCCCCCCCAAAAAAAATCTTTATAAGCCAGGCACCGGTGGCTCACATCTGTAATCCTAGCTACTCAGGAGGCTGAGATCTGAGGATTGTGGTTCAAAGCCAGCCTGGGCAGGAAAGTCCATGATACTGTTATCTCCAATAAACCATTCAGAAAACTGTAAGTGGCACTGTGGTTCAATTGGTAGAATGTTAGTCTTGAGCTGAAGAGCTGAGGCACAGCATCCAGGCCCAGAGTTTAAGTCCCATGTCTGACAAAAACAACAAAAAAAAACAAAAAAAAATTTTTTACAAGGAATATGTTTGTAGTTTTTTTGTCTTCAGAATGTTTTTTGTTTTATTATCAAATAATATTCTAGTGTAATAGAATGAATTGGAAAGTGTTATTTTCTTTTCAGTCTTCTGGAAGAACTTTTATAGAATTGTGATTACTTCTTCCCAACTATTTCATAAGAGTTCACAAGTAAAGCCATCTGGACATGAAAACTTAGGCATGGGGATAATGGAGGAAGCTTTTGTCAACTCTTTTTAAAAAAAAACAACAAAACTGTGTGACTTTACTATGCTATTTTTTTCCTCTGTGGAAGATTATCTCGGTTTTCAAGAATTTGCTCCTCTTATTTAAGTTTTAAAAGTTATTGGCATAAACAATGAGAAAAGTGTGGCTGAAATTAGGAAAGCAACTCCATTTGTAATAGCCCCACAAAAAATAAAATACCTAGGAATTAACTTAACCAAAGAAGTGAAGGACCACTATGATGAAGACTTTAAAATCTTGACAAAGGAAATCAAAACAGAACTTAGAAAATGGCAAAACCTCCCATGCTCCTGGATTGGAAGGATTAACATCGTGAAAATGGCAATACTTCCCAAGGCTATCTACAAATTCAATGCAATACCTATCAAAATTCCAACCTCATTCTTCAAGGAAATAGAAGAGGCAATCCAAAAATTCATATGGAACAATAAAAGACCCCGAACAGCAAAAACGCTCCTCAATGGAAAGAACACTGCTGGAGGAATATCAATACCAAATTTCAAACTCTACTATAAAGCCATAGTAATCAAAACAGCTTGGTACTGGCATAAGAACAGACCTCAGGACCAATGGAATAGAATTGAAAACCCAGAAATGAACCTACAGACCTATAGCCATCTAATTTTCGATAAGGGAGCTAAAAAAATAGAATGGAAGAAAGACAGCCTCTTCAGTAAATGGTGCTGGCAAAATTGGTTAACTACTTGTAGAAAACTAAAGCTAGATCCTTATATATCACCCTGTACCAGAATCAACTCCAAATGGATCAAAGACCTAGAAGTCAAAGCAGACACTCTGAAAACATTACAGGATGGAATAGGAGAAACCCTAGGTCTCCTTGGCGCAGGCCGAAATTTTCTAAATAGAGACCCGGAAACACAACAAATCAAAGAAAGGTTGGACAAATGGGATTGCATGAAGCTGCAGAGCTTCTGCATGGCAAAGGACATATGTAGCAAGATCAATAGAAAGCCCATGGATTGGGAGAAGATCTTCACTAGCCATACAACGGACAAGGGTCTCATATCTAAAATATACTTGGAACTCAAAAAATTAAATCCTCCAACAACAAATCCTCAAAGAAACAACTACCCAATAAATAAGTGGGCTAAAGACTTAAAGAGAAACTTCTCTGAAGAAGAAAGAAGGATGGCCAATAGACACATGAAGAAATGCTCAACTTCCCTAGCCATAAAAGAAATGCAAATCAAAACAACATTGAGATACCACCTCACCCCAGTTAGAATGGCAAAAATCAAGAACTCTAATGACAACAGATGTTGGAGGGGATGTGGACAGAAGGGAACCTTACTTCATTGTTAGTGGGAATGTAAACTTTTTCAACCACTTTGGAAAGCAGTATGGAGGTTCCTGAAAAGACTTCACATAGAGCTCCCCTATGACCCAGCAATCCCACTTTTGGGCATTTACCCAAATGTTTACAAACAAGACCACACTAAAGCTACCAGCACAACTATGTTTATTGCAGCATTATTTACCATAGCTAAGATATGGAACCCACCCAGATGCCCCTCAGTAGATGAATGAATCAAGAAAATGTGGTATATATACACAATGGAATTCTATGCCTCCATCGGAAAGAATGACATTTCCCCATTTGTTAGGAAATGGAAAGGCTTGGAAAAAATTATATTAAGTGAAGTAAGCCAAGCCCAAAGAAACATGGGTCCCATGGTTTCCCTTATTTGCAATATGTAGTATATGTATGAGTCAAGCAGAAAAGGTCAGATAATGTGATGTTAGGAAAATGAACCCTTAGATATGTATTTAAAGGTTTTTTCTTTCATCCATTTGTTTTTAACACATTTACAAGATTATTTCTTCGTTGCTTTGTATGTCCCTCCCCCACAGTATAACCCCTGCTTTCACTATATTTGATGTCGGTATAATTTGTGGAGGAGATGGGGAAAAACAAGTCGTTTAAGGATACAGGTGGACCCATTACAACAATGAGAAGTACAAGTTGTCATGTCGAAAACGAACTTTACAACTTTGGTGCGGGGGTTGGGGGGGGAGGATTAGGTGGGGGGGCTTGGGAAGGCTGGGAACGGATGTGAAGGGGAAACAAAGAAGGAGGCTACAATGCTTGATAAGAAATGTACTCATTATCTTGCCCATGTAATTGTAACCCCTCTGTACAGTATGTTCACAAAAAATAAAAATTAAAAAAAGTTATTGCCATAAAGTTATTTATGATATTTCCTTATGAGTCACAATAGAAGTTGATCGATTCTATGATCTTCTCAAAGAATTGGCTTATAGTTTGACTGATTTTGAAAGATTGTGTATCCTGCCATTGTACAAACATCAATTAGGTTGAATTGGTTAATATTGCTTTTCAAATCATCTGTATCCTCATTTGAGTTTTTCATCTTGTTCAATCTATTACTCAGAGAAGTGTACTGAAATACCCACTGTCAATCTGGAGTTTTCTATTTCACCTTGAAGTTCTACCTGTTTTGTTTCATGTATTTTGATGCTTTCTTATTAGATGAATTAATCTTTAGGATTATTGTGTCATTTCAATAAATTGACTCTTTTTATTAGGAAGAAATCTACTTTATCCCTGAGAGTAATTTGTTGTTCTGAAATCTACTATTCACAAGATTGTGATAGTATAATACAATGCCAGTTATATAGCAGACACTTATCACTCCAACTTGCTTTTAAGTAGTTTTAACTTGGTATGTCCAAATTCCATTCTTGTAACTTTAATGCATGTGATCTTTCATATTTCAAGAAAGTTTCTTCTTTTTTTCTTTTCTTTTTTCTTTCTTTGCCAGTTGTGGAGCTTGAACACTGGGCCTGGGCACTGTCCCTCAGCTCTTCAGCTCAAGGCTAGCACTTTACCACTTGAGCCACAGCACCACTTCCAGCTTTTTTTGCTTATGTGGTGCTGAGGAATCGAACCCAGGGCCTCATGCATGCAAGGCAAGCACTCTATCACTGAGCCACCTTCCCAGCCCTCAAGTAAGTTTCTTGAAACTTACTTAAACATGTAAGTTCCTTTGGGAATCTTACTGATGTCTAAAAACTTTTGCCTTTTAGTCAAGGCATTTATATTATTTGCAGTTAATATGACTATTGGTGTTGTTAGATTAACCTTATGTTGATAGCTTGTCCTCCATTTTCCACGGACTCTTCTTTGTTTCTATTCCTCTTTTCTGTCTTATTAAAATTAATTTAACTTATTAAATTAGTTTTTAAAATTAATGTAACTTATTAAATTAGTTTTTATTATTTCAGTATACCTCCTTGTAAAGTTGAGTTAGCTATAACTCCATTATCTTGTTTTAGAGTTTATAATACACAAGTTTACCACAATTGTGATAGTTCATAGGATTTTGTAACAAAATATCATAAAAATAGGTGGCTTAATGACCAGTAGAAGTCTGTTTCTCACAGTTGTGGGAATTGAGAAGTGGTGGCAGGTTTGATGTCAGTTGGAGACTCATTTCTGGGTTCATCGGTGGTATCTTCTTACTGCTTCATCAGTACCAGAACAGATAGTGGTCTGGGATATGAATCTTATTCATGAGGAAAACACTTTCACAAAGCTAATCACCTCTCCAAAGTTCTGCCTTCTAATGCTATCAACACAAGAACTCTAGGGGACACCAAAACATTCAGAGCAGAGCAACAGTTTATATTCAATTTGTATTGCTTGACTTTGGGTGCATTATGAGAACTTTATAGCAGCATACTTCTGGTCTTAGTCTGATATTTAAAAACTGCTTTTCTGTGCTAGTGATTGAATCTAGGGTCAAGGCAACCACTTTGCATTCACTCTGCATTCCCAGCCCTCAGATTTGTGTGTGTGTGTGTGTGTGTGTGTATGTACTTTAAAAATCTCTCTTTAAAACACAACAACATATGACAAATTATACAGTACTCTAGACATTCACAGTGAGATCAAAAGAGGATGATCTTAGGAGAAAATCACATGTTGTAATACCCAAGAGCCTCTTCATATACATACTGAAATGAATGCCAAAGCTAAAGAAACAAAGGGCCTTTTCTTAATCTGTCATTTCATTTTCTGATGACTCTGTATTCTTTACCTTATAAATGGTGTATACACAGTGCACTTCTGAGGGAAAATGGGTGGAGGGGGGGCACAGAATCAGTGGGAAATAAGTGAAACAGTGCAGTCAGCAAGGCCAGCTGGCTGCACTGGACATTGATGAAAATGAACCACACAACTTGGGGGCAGAGATGGGAGGAAGGGAATGGGAGAGAATGAAGGAACAGATAATACTATGCAAAAGGAAGGATATGTACTTAGGACCTGATGTATGTAGTTAAGCCCACTGTATATCACCTCTAAAACAACAATAAAGTAATAAGAAAGAAGAAGTCTCTCTCTAAGTTGCTCAGTCTGGTTTGGAATTCATAATCCTCTTTCCTTCAACTCTTGAGTGCTGAGACTACAGGAAAGTGTCACCTTGCCAGGTAGTCATTTATTTCTCATGGTCCTGAAGATTATGAAATCTGAGATCAAGAAGCTGGTAGATTCAGTTCCTGGTTTGGTCTTCTTTCTGACTTAAGATGGCTTTGGTTTTGCTATATTTCCATATGAGACACTTATCATTCTCTTCCTCTTTTTTATAAGGGCAATAACCCTATCAAGAAGGGACCACCCACCATGACTCAATTAAACTTAACTACTTCCCAAAGCCCCTCTTCTTACCATGATCCCACTCAGGCTGAAGCATCAATATACAAGATGAGAGGACCCCAGTATTCAGTTCTTGCCTCCTGGAATTTGTGTTGTATTTTTATTTCTTGTAGATTATAAATTATGTTGCTATTGCTCAATTATCTTTTAAAGAGATTTAAATAATGACCAAATTTTATATGTTTTCCCAGTTAATTACATTTTCTCTTGTTCTTCAACCCTTTCTAGACATCTTTATTACCAACTGGTATAATCCACTTCGCGTTGCTTTTAAAACTTATTGTAACATGAACATAGTGGTGAATCTTTTTAGATTTTGTGTGTTTGAAAACAATATTTTCCTCTTTTTGAAATATGTTTTCACTGGTTTAGAACTCTAGGTCAACACTTGTTTTATTTGTTTCTCCTTGAGTGCTTTAATGATTTTGTTCCATGCCTTCCAAATTACATTGTTTCCAATGAATGTATTTTTATCTTTACTTTGGTTCATTTATATAATGTAACTTCTCATCTTTTAAAATATTTTTATCACTGATTTTGAGCAATTCCATTTTGATGTGCCTTGTCTTCTTGTTGTTCCTTGTTCCTGAGTGTCACTGAACTTCTTTTGAACCTATGAACTTTGCAATTTCCCTCAAATTTAGAAAAGAAAAAAAAAAGTCCTTTTACTATCAAAGGCCTACTTCAGGACTCCAGTTATGTATGTCCTAGCCTGTTTGAAATTGTTCTAATAGCTCCCTAATGTTTTGCTCATTTATCAAAAAATTCTTCTTTGTATTTCAATTGGTACACTGTCTATGGTTATGTCTCCAATTTCAGTATTTTTTCTTCTCTAGTATCTAGTGTGACAATAAGTCCACCAGTAATTCTAATTATACATTGTAATCCTAATATGTGGAAACATGATTTGAGTTGGGTATATGTTAAATTTTGAATACATGAAAGCAGTTAAAACTGTTTTAATGTCCTTACATGCAAATTCTAATATCTGTGTTAGCTCTGGGTCAATTTATGTGGATTGATTCTTTTCCTATTTATTTCAAATCATATCTTTGTACATTTAGTAATTTTTACATGTGCCAGACCTTGAGAATTTTACCCTTTTGGGTACTAAATAGATGTAGTTTTGTACACCTTTAAATATTCTTGAGCTTTTTTTTTTTTTGAATGTAGTATTTGGGAATGGTTTAATCCTTTCAAATGAAATCTTGCCTTTAAAATTTGTTAGACAAAAAATACAGCAATGTTCAGTCAAGGGAGCTTTATTCACTGCTGAAGCAACTTCTCCCATGAATCCTCTGGTTTTCTGTTTTGACTTATGGCAACAGATTCTATTTTCATTGAACCAGTCACTATGTCCTCTAATCCTCTTTGAAGTTTCTTTCCCTTGAGTCAGGTACTTTCCTCTCACCTAGTGTTCAATGGAAGAAGTTCGTGCAATTTCTCTCTGCATTCCTGCATCTACTCTAGTACATACTTTATGCATGGGCCTCCTGCCTCCCCCTTTTCTTTGCACCCAGCTCTATGTCTTCAACCCAACGAAACTTAGGTTCTCATTTGGTTCCTTTTCTCTATGCCTCAGCCTGCAAATACCCATAGCAGTTATCAGGGACAATGATAGGGCTCAGCTCGTGTGTTTCTAGTCTCTCAAGGATGTTCTTTGTTGCTTTACAGCCATCATTTCATATGTTTTGTACATTTTTATTGTTTCATGTGAAGAGAGTAAATCTTGTCTTTGATATCCCTTGTTATTTCACTGGAGGAAAACAGAAGCCCCTCATTTCTCTTTAAATGTACCCTGCTTTTTCCATTTTGTTAGTAAATCAGCCTCTCACCATTATGTACAATCTATTTAATGTCTGAGACATTGACATATAGTTTTTCTATGAATTTGTGGAAGCTGATTTCTTTTTTTGGGGGGGGGGGATCCGGTCATGGGGCCTGAACTCTGAGCCTGGGTGCTGTCCCTCAGCTCTTCAGTTCAAGGCTAGCGCTCTACCACTTGAACCACAGCGCCACTTGTGGCTTTTTTTCTTTTTGCTTATGTGGTGCTGAGGAATCGAACCCAGGGCCTCATGCATGCAAGGCAAGCGCTCTACCACTGAGCCACCTTCCCAGCCCCTGGAAGCTGATTTCTATATTAACAGTGTGATCTAAAATGTGTTTCCCCCCTGAGGTCTTTTTTTCCTTCCTTTACCATTTAGCAATGCCTTTCTTCTTCTAACGGGCTCCTCCCTTACTCATGTATCAACTGAGCTAACTGTTCTCAGACTCCAGAGCTTTTAAGTTGTAATTGATTTTTCATCATTTAAGAAATATATGTGGGAAGTGGTGCTGTGGTTCAAAGTGGTAGAGCAGTAGCCTTGCACAAGAAAGCTCAGAGACAGTACCCAGGCCCTAATTTCAAGCCCTACAACCAACAAAAATGAAAAAGAAAGAAAAAGAGAGAAAAAAAGAAATATATGTAGGAAAACATTTATTTTACTGAGTGTGTAAGAGTTGATATCTTCTAGACAAGGGTATCTAACAATTAAGAGACAAACATTCTGAATCTCTGTAATATAATGATAAACATGTAGACATAAATCCAATTCAGTTACTTAATGATGGAGCTAACTTTGGAGAAGTGTGTCATTAGGTGATTTCAATGTTATGCAAACATCAGAAGGTGGGAATAGCCTGCCACGCACTTTGTCTCTATTATGAATATGAAGATACAGGATACAACCTTAGCACCACAAAGAACAAAACAACATGACATTAAATCAGGCATGAGAAATGACAAAAAAAATCAAGAGATGTAGTAAGCACAGATGTGTGAGGCTGTTGCTGGCACAATTTGGCATACTTATTTACAGTATTTTTATTAGCAGGAGTGCATTTTGAAATAATGGTTAAAAATATAATACAGTAACCACACAGTCCATTTAACCTAGTCATATGGCACCATTACCAATTTTTATGTACTCTACACAGTTGAATGTGTTATACTTTTACACAGATGATGGGATAGTAGATTTCTTAGATTTCTGTACATCATCATCACTACAAATATGTAATTCAACATGTCAATATACGATGTTACTAAATAATAGGAATTTTTCAGTTACTTTATAATCTCATGAGACAGTTGTGGGTTCAGACATTGTTAGGTGTTGCATGGCTCTATTTCCTTAGGAAATGCTATTAACCCACGATTGAGCAGATATTATCTTAATTGTTTTTTATAATGAAGATATTTCCTCTATTTTTGCTGGTGAAAAATTGAATGCCATAGAGGTTAAGTAATTTCTAGGAGTCATTCAGCTGATAAGTAGTAGAATTAAGATGTGAAGTCAAGCTGTCTAATTCCAAAGTCCAGATTTTTCTCCTCTGACACGGTGGCACAAGAACATTTATCTAGACTTTCTTCCTATATTTTTTATTCAGTCTGAAATTATTTGAACAGTAGCAACACTAAAGGCAGTGAGTGAGATACGTTCTACATAGAAAAACTAAATCTGACTAATCTAAAGTGAGCATCAACCTCCAAAGAAATGTTGTATGAATTAAATATCTGAGCACTAAAAAAATAAAAGTCTTTAATTACTGACAGTAAAATATCTGTCACTTTTCATGATCTAGGCTTCAGACATGCCTTTCTAAGTAAGAAACAACATCCAGAGAATATATCAGAAAATATTGACAGATGTATTAACATAATTTTAAAATTTATATCTGTACCAATCTTCAAACACACATATATACACATACATACTCCTCAACAATCCAACTGTGATGAAATATTTATGATATTTAGCACAAAGCACCATTCATTTCTTTAATTTGACTGCCTTCAACTTTACTTCCTCATGCTCTTCATTAAGAAGTAATGGAAGGGGCTGGGAAGGTGGCTCAGTGGTAGAGTGCTTGCCTTGCATGCATGAGGCCCTAGGTTTGATTCCTCAGCACCACATAAGCAAAAAGAAAAAAGCTGGAAGTGGCGCTGTGGCTCAAGTGGTAGAGCGCTAGCCTTGAGCTGAAGAGCTGAGGGACAGTGCCCAGGCCCAGAGTTCAGGCCCGACAACCGGACCTAAAAAAAAAAAAAGTAATGGAAGTCAGGAACTTGTCTTCAAGAATACCAGATATATTCTTGAGCACAGTAAGTATACCTTGTTCACAAATGATTACATTCAATTTTGATCATGCACAGTCAATAAACAAAAGACTTTTATAAACCAAAAGCCCTGTACAACACTAAGCTCTGCTGCCGGAGAGAAGCTTCCACTCTATCCTGTGCTAGAATCAGTTTTGCTTAAATCATTGTATGATCTACTAATTTTTTTCCTGTTTAAATTTTGTGAAAGATGCCCCCCAAAACCAAAGTAAAAGATATGGTAATCCTTCCATGCCATTAAGAGCATATATTGTGCTTAATTTAAGCGATAAAGTGAAATTCTATAACTCATTGAAAGAGCACATACCTTCAGTAGAATCTGGGCATGAAATAAGATCTAGTTTTTAGTGATCAGTATTAATATATACAACAGTAATTTTTGTTACAGTTATGTAACATTACATTATGTAACATTGTTCAGGACATGGATACTCAGGCTAATGTACACTCAGTATAGATACATTTGAATAATTTTAGAGTACTGAACTGTATGTATCTTGAGAATCCATAGTTTTCTCTTACTACCAATGTACTTGCAACAATATACCTATGGGCACCAAGGGTCAATTCTCTATCCTCACCCAGAACTCCTAGAATTATGAAGGTAAGTCTCAGATGACAGTTGTCTATATCAATTTACTTCATAGTATTTGTGTGTGTGTGTGTGTGTGTGTGTGTGTGTGTGTGTGTGTGTGTGTGTGTGTGTGTGTGTGGTGAGAGGAAGAAAGACAAAAGACTGGGAGGGACAGAGAAAAAGATACAGAGAAAATTGCTTTTGCATTCTATATCGTGAATATTCAATATGCAAGGTCCTTGATGACTTTTACATTTTCAGTGCACACTGTTTGATGGAAAAAAAAACATCTGAAATAACCTAAATGATCATCAATTGAGAATTACTTTAAAAGTACTGGTACATCTTTAGAGCCAGATAAAATAGGTCTTGGGAAATGCTCATGACATACATATTTAAAAATATACATTGCAACTGAGCAAAATGAAGAACAACGTAATAGTTAATATTTATTGGATATTTGGGCAATGTGGCAAGCAACCTGTATGCATGAAACTCTTTAGTCCTCAAGTAAAATATAACTTTTATAGTTTTATTTGTGAAACAAGGAAATAAGACCAGATAATCTGGTTCTTACCACCCTAAGCATAAAGTGTTGCCTTAACATGCTTTTTAGCTGGGAGGCATCCCACCCTGACAAAGGCCAAACACGTTGCTTTGTGGAGTTGGGCAGCCAAAGTGATGTCTATTCATGTGTTTTCTGCTATGAAAACTTTATAGCACGTGATTCTGCCCCCCCCCTCAAAATATTCTCTCCAATGAGAATACTACTCACTGGTAGAGAGTGACTTCTTTTTTTTTTACATTTATGTAAACTTGTCCCTCCTGAAGCCCTCTATGAAATAAGATAAACTGAAGTCTGCTATATGTAAATACCCATTCACATGTTCCCCTGCGTGTCTCACTGTAGTAGAAATGCCTCTCTGCACTGTTTTCCTACATGCATTGATGATCAGATCCTCTTGAAAGTCCTGGCAAATATCCTGTGGACAGTGGAGAAGGAGAAAAGGGAGGCATAATCTCCTGACTGACAATTGCAAGCCCCTAGAGAATCTTCCCTTTAGTTCACTCACCTTCCATACTGGGCAATGTGCAAAGATTTTTTTTTTAATTACCTACTTTAGCTCTATAGGCAAAGGGAAAATTGGAGCTGTGAACACATATGGGATAGGATGGAAATATGGGAATGTGAGTAGTGAACTCAAGATTTTGCCTATATACTCACATTTTTAGGAAGAAATTACTACCTTTTTGAACAAACATAGCAAATAGAGCTCTTACAACTGACCTAGTTTCAATCTCTTCCCTCCTCTTTCTAGCAACAGAGGTATATTCTGTCATTACATTAGTATCTGGACCAATTCAAAATACAAAATAGGCTTTCATATTGACCTGTTGGATAAATGTTCTTTGTCAAATAAAAACAAATATTGTGTAATTATGTCCTAGACACTGCCTCTCCAGTTGTGCAATCAGCTCAGGTTTGTTTAGATACAACTAGCAGAACTGGCATAGAAAAGAGCCAAAAGAGAGACAGGAAGAGTTGGAATCACATATTCCAATGAAAGCTGTAAGTCTGTTTCCAGCCCATCAGGTGGCTGGATGTCCACTTGGAATGACTGACAGCTGCAATATCAGCACATCAAATATTCTCTTACATGGCCACTATCAATCCCTCAAAAATAGCGCTAGATGATTAAAAGTGGAAAGGAAAAGCAGGAAAAAACACCCCCAAAATCTAGTTTATGCTATTGGAAAATATTTTTTCCAGATCCTGGGGCTTTAACTCGGGGCCCGGGCACTGTCCCTGGGCTTCTTTTGCTCAAGGCTAGCACTCTACCTTGAGCCACAGCACTACTTCTGGCTTTTTCTATGTATGTGGTACTGAGAAATCAAACCCAGGGCTTCATACATCCTAAGCAAACACTCTACCATTAAGCAACCTTCCCAGCCCTATGCTATTGGAAAATTTTAACTGCTTCATTTACAAATAATTTCTCCAAGCCTTGATTCTCAAAGCATTAACATGCAGATGTTTTTTTGATTATCAATAATCAAGTGTGCATTATGCCTTGTTGATTGCTTTTAGCCAAAAGTTGAATAATTGCTCATAAAAATCACAAATAAACTAACAATCCTCCTTGAAGACTCCTTTCTAATGATAATGGAATATAACAGAAATCTGTTATGGACTAGTCATGCTTAAAAACCACCTATTTCTCTTGTAAGTTATTGATTGGCTTAGCAGATTGCAGAGTTCAGGTTAAACATTTGTCCAGTTTACCACATCCCGTAACAAGCTAGCAACCAGTTGAGAAATGAAAACACAGTTCTATATAGCCTTCTGTACGTATGTCACATGCAGTTTCAGTCCTGGCCAGAACATAGTTACCACTTAGAGCCTATAGCCAGTCCTCTGATTCATACATGACTGTCTCCCAGTATCAGCCTCACTGGAGGGCATGGAACATATTTTGTGCCCATGTGTTTGTGGTGTAGAGGCAAGGCTCCATCTTATTTGTCTTTCTTTCCTTGTGCTTAGGAACAGAAGAGAACAGAGTGTGAGTAGGGGTCAGGACTGCCAGAGGGTAACCTGGATGTTCCAATCCACAGCTCTTTGCAAAATCTACCAATAGAATTGATGTATGTGTCTCATTTCTAACTCCCTTGGAGTGAAATCTTCTCTATTTTTTTTTGTCTATTTCTCTGAAGCTCCTCTACTTCTGGAAATTTCCACCTACCTTCTGATCATGAATGAATTGCCCAGCTGCCCTGGTGCAGGCTTTTGCAAATAAACAGTAAGAGCCATCTTTTATGTTTGAATTAGGCAGAGAATAACTGGAGGAGAACAACAGTGTTTAAAGAAAACCTTAGGCAGATCTAACATAGTACAATTTACTTGAGCACAGAATATTATGAATCAGGTAGCATTCAGAACCAAGGAGGTTCAGAGAGCAAACTAGGTAGATAGTATTTACAAGGGGGGAAAAAGAGATTAAGTAAAAGAAAAAGCTGATTGGCTGCTTTTGGATACTTATATAGCAGCCTATGATTGACTGAAGCTTGGCTGCTGTGATTGGTTAAAACTCAACTATATGTTGCTTAAGTAAGGCTGCAATTTGGTATATACAGAAGCAACCTTAGACCAAATTTTATATATTTAACATAAGGTACTCATATCTTTTTGAAAAGCCTGAGAAATTGGTTTCCCCCTTTGTCTAAGTGCCTTAATATTCTAGGTCTACTGAAGAACTATTGCAGCTCCTTATTTCTCCTATTTTCCAAGTTTCAGTATAAACTAACTCCATCTTTTAATGGTGCCAGGTGGACTAGTAGTTAACTTTTCCACTGCTATTCATAGTGGCTCCTTAGGCTGAAAGAGAGACACTCATCCTTTAGTTCGAAGAGCCTTGGGGAGGGGAAACTGATGTTTGTTTCCTGAGTTAAGCTTTTGTTTCTTTTTGTTTCTGTTGTATCACTAAACGATTTCAACTTAGAATAGTACAGAAAAATTAAAACACTAGCATATTTAATATTTGAAATGGAGCAGATTGGCATATTTTAAAACATATCAAATGAGACAGATATTAGTGTTTGACAAATTTTTATCCAAAATATATTGTACGAAACAAATGAAAGCATCAACAAATTTCTTTATCAAATTTAAAAGACAAATGTATAGAATCACAGTAGGGATATTAACTCCATGTAGAATTTGAAATGACTTTTGTGGTTTATAATCCTTTTATGATTCAATCTGGAAAATTGCTTTGGAACAATGAAAACCTGAAATCAAATCATAAAGCAGACTAACGGATAAAGACTGTAATACAAATGGACATATTTTATCCTGCCTGTTCAAAGTGAGAGCAATTCTACTCCTTTTATACATTCAAAGAAAAGTCTACATTAATTTAACTTACAATAGTCACCATTAACTTTGTAAAATTTATTTTTTTAACCAACCACAATCTGATCGTAACTCTTTTTTTAAACTGTTATATACGGATTCAATTTTGGTGTATCTATCATAAAAACAGGGTCAAAGTCACAAGGCATCAATGGGCATAAAGCCTTAGAATTAAAAACAGCTGATACAAAAGACTGGCTTAAATGTGGGGATTTTAGGGCAGAGATGTCACTTTGAAATGATCATCTTTGGCTTTTCAAATCAGCAGAGACTAGATAGAACACTATAAAAAACCCACATCATCTTGGTGGACTTTGTTCCTTCACTGTTTCTAAGCAAATTTTCAGAGCACATTGAAATTCTCTGCTATAGTCTCCACATGCCTAGGTTTTAATATATGGTAGTGTATCCCAAGGGCAGAGCAAATTATGCTACCTGAACCCTTTATCAGTAAGCAGCAATACAACAGGGTGATATAAAATAGAGAACAGATTTATTTAGACATAAACAATGTAAAAAATATTATTCAATACGAGAAGCATAAAATCCAATATCCCAACAAATCTAGCTGGCAAGCCTTAGCTTATTGCTAAATGATTGTACAAAAGAACAAACTTTCTGTAATTTTTCCAGGTTGACAAGCACAACCTGTTCCATCTACAACTTCCTAATTTTGTCAGAGCTATAAAGTCCTCCCCTCTTGGGCGCCAATGTTTCTAAGGCGTTTTACAGAATTTCTGTGTGTATTCTATTTGTTTTACTGAGGTCCTCCTCTTGCTTTTTGTCCTCTGACATGAAAGAAGAAAATAGAAGCACTATTGTAGTATTACAGAGTTGCTGATATTTTGTCTTAAAATGACTACTTAATAAAATGATGCAGTCCAGCAATTCTTCAGCATCAGTGTGCATACAAATCACCTGGGAATCTTATAAAAACAAAAACAAAAACCAGGCTGTTATTTTGGATGAGGCCTGGAAATCTGTTCTGAAAAAATTCCCATGTGTGGCCAGTACTGTGCATCTGTGCGCCACACTCAGCTTCAAGACTCTTCATGACCTCAGTTTCAAAAGGAAAATAGAATCCCAATGGTTTGTCTTAAATTTAATTATCCATGGATATTTAAGACCATTAGATTGGAACATTTATTAACTGTGCTTGATGTGTCAGTCCTGGGTGAGGACACTTTGATAACAGTGTGGCAGTCCCATCTCCTTGGAGCCTAAGAGTATAGCAAGAGCTAGGGAAGTAATATAGCAGTGTTCACAGCCACAACTAGAATTCATGGTTCCTGAGTTCCAGTTGTGGTCTTGCAAAGCCGTTCAGTCCCCCAGTGTTTTTGCATCTGTCTCATATCCTCCATACTTCCCACTATTCCAAACCTCGTTTGGAATATGCTATATGGTAAGTCCTCCATTACCAAGGCTCACTAAGGAATAATGAATTGTTTCATGGTTGTGAGTATGAGTGTTATCCAGGATGTAATCAAGATTCTTGAAGGGTTTGAGTAGGAAATGGCACTGGAGGAACTACGGAGTCTGGTCAATGATGTTGACCTTTTTACCAGTGGCACCTAGGTGAGCATCCATCAGTATATTTAGTAAGCATTTGCTCAGTAAGTAGAGATCTGTCATTTGGATAGGTTATCTCCCTGAAGTGAGGGAAATGGATTGGTTGAGATAGTTCTTTGGTGGGAAAGTTAGGGAGAATCAGTTGGCCATCTGGTCTATACCTCTATACCAATTTAATTAATCTCATGAAATCCTTTAAATAATCATTCAGTGTGTTTACTTGTCGATTTATAGGCACATTCTAGTTACTACCAATTAGGGAAATTATGCAACCTATGTTTTTTTAGCTATGGTTTGCTTTGCTTAATTTATTTTTTCCCAAGACTTTCATTTCCTTACAATATTATTCTTTCTGATGGATGAGTAGAATTCCATTGTGTATACAAACCACATTTTCTTGATCCATTTGCCCACTGAAATACAAGTAAACATATTGAATGATTAAATATACACATACATATGCATGCATACTGGGGCATGATAAATTATATAGGAATCTAGGTATTTTCACACTGAGGCCAAAGGAGATATTCATGGGAGTGGTTGGCAAAGATTCAATAACTATGTGCACATGATCATATAAAATAATAATCTCTGAGATGAACTCCAAATAAAGGAAACAAGGCATTTTGTAGCTGCCATTTGGGGGGGGGTGTGCGGTCATGGGGCCTGAACTCTGGGCCTGGGCTCTGTCCCTCAGGTCTTCAGCTCAAGGCTAGCGCTCTACCACTTGAGCCACAGTGCCACTTCTGGCTTTTTTCTTTTTGCTTATGTGGTGCTGAGGAATCGAACCCAGGTCCTCATGCATGCAAGGCAAGCGCTCTACCACTGAGCCACCTTCCCAGCCCCTATTTGCCATTTTTGCAGTTTTTGTTTTCACCTTGTTTGTTAGTTTGTTTGTATTTGGGAGGGTAAGGGAAAACACATAAAAGGTGGAACAGAGTGAACAAATACAACAGTGATACTAACCAGACACTATGTAGAAAATGAACTGTACATCTTATGGGTGGGCATAGGAGGGAAAAACCGGGAGAGAGTGGCAGAAAGGAAGATATAGTTCAAAAAGAATTGTAGGGGCTGGGAAGGTGGCTCAGTGGTAAAATGCTTGCCTTGCATGCATGAGGCCCTGGGTTCGATTCCTCAGCACCACATAAGCAAAAAGAAAAAAAAAAAGAAAAAGAACTAGAAAACTGGAAGTAGCACTGTGGCTCAAGCGGTAGAGCACTCACCTTGAGCTGAAGAGCTGAGGGACAGTGCCCAAGCCCAGAGTTCAAGCCCCAGGACCGACAAAAAAAAGAGAGAGAGAGAAAAAAAGAATTGTACTCATTACTCATTATCTGATTCATGTAAACTATAACCCCTCTGTATATCAACTCTATAATAACAATAAATAATTTTTTAAAAGAAAGAAGCCCTTTGAATAAATAGGAAGAGCAGTAGCTAAAACCTGGCAATATGTTTGAACTCAGGGTCCCCACCCCCAGCACTTTCAGAGTTTAATCTATTACTAATTCAAATGGATGGTAATGATCACAGTACTCTGCAAAACAGAAGTATGTGGGATATACATAGAATAGGGCAAAATGATCAAGCCGTAAGGAGTAGGCATCAAATTGCCTTGGCTTTTTAAATTGTTTCTGTGTATATGCAAATTCATCTACAGAAGAAAAACTTTGGTAGCTAATCTCATTGTCCAAGTTCCTTCATTGTAAATATCAATAGCTTCATAAAATTGTGAGAGAAAGGGGAATGGAAGAATGGTTTATCATAGTACTTAGCACATATCCTTGGCTCAATATTTAAGAATCCTTATTTATTGTTATTGTTAAATGTGCTTGGATTTTATTACAGAGAATTGTGTGATGAAGGAAACTTCCTCCTCTTCTGGTAGGAGGCTGTGAATAAACGAGCTTTTTCAAAATAAAATGAGGGAAACTTTATTCCTGCTCACTTCATTATGGTCATATGTGCCCTGAATGCTTCCTTGCCTCCCATTAGTTTGTTTTCTCAGATAAATGAAGAGGTCAATCATAACGTACTTCATAATTTTGTGAAGAATGTCAAACTCAAATGTCATGAATAGTTTGCAAAATGCAAAGTAATATATGCATTCTGACTAATGATTATCTTTTCCTCTGAGGTCCAGTCCAAAATTACTCTGGTAAGCCACTGACTGAAATTCTCCTGAACCAGTCACTTGTCAATCAGTACAGTAGAAATGCCCCTAAATAGTGTAAGAATACATTTGGGAGAGTTACCATGGCAACCCATAGACCACTTTAGAATGCCTGAAGTCTGCAAGACTCAGTTCTGTGGCAGTCATCATAATCAATCACAATATTAGACCAACTTGAAGTAGAATTCAAACCAATTTCCATTTTTATTGAGTACATCATACTTTATGTAATATTTTTCCTTATAGAATGCCTTTTACCACGTGTGAAAACACAAAAAAACTTTATCTATTTAACAACTACTACATCATTTATATTTAACCATTTCTCACAGATATTTATCTCCTCTAAGTGTCTGTTTTCTTTGGAAATTGTTTCCTTAAAGGTATCTTCCAGACCAAGAAATGTTGTTAAATTTTTTATATGTTATTATATAAGACCAAGTGAAAACCTAACTTATTATTACTATTTCTTTGGAAAACCATGGAGAATCATCAGATAAGAGTTGCACTTTCCTTTGAGCTCAATCTTCAGTTAACCTGATTGATAGTTTCTATTCAGAAATCTACTTGTACATGGAGAAAACCAGGACAATAAAATATTTAACATATTAACAGTGCATTTTCCTGGCAGAAAAGAAGGTATAATTAACTAGTGCTGATTGATCACATGTTAAAAGGAAAGAATATACAGACAGAGTGAATGCTGACAGTCTCCCACTGCATAAATAAAAAGGAGCCATTAATTTAAAGAAAAATCTTTCCATTATTCAGTTGACTTTTCTTTTAGAATACAATTTAGCTGCACATTTCATCCACCATCAGCAAATATTAGAGCCTTTGTGGACATAGATAAGAATGTTTTCAGGGTGACTCACACATGTAATCCTAGCTAGTCAGGAGGCCAAGATCTGAAGATTGCATTTGGAAGCCAGTCCAGGCAGGAAAATCTATGAGACTCATCTCCAATAAACTACTCAGGAAAAGCTAGAAGTGGCACTGTGGCTCATGTGGTAGAGTGCTAGCCTTGAGCACAAAGAGGCTCTCAGGCTCTAAGTTCAATCCCCACAACTGGCCAAAAAAGAGTATTTACCTAGAGTTTGTATATTAACTTTGGTCTCCTTACTCCTTGATAAGATTGTTAGTGGTAATTGATGGACTTTTTATCTTCCTCGTATTCATAATTTTAAAAAAATCTAAATTTGATTATTATGGAACTTTTTGATATATATACATATATATGTACATATATATGGTATATATATATATATATATATATATATATATATGGTATATATATATATATATATATATACCATATATATTGTATATATGGTATATGTACATATGTACATATATATGTATATATATATTTAAATTTTCACTTGTGAGTATTCCAGAAAAAAAAAGAAAACTTTCCCAAGGAACTTATGGCAACGGAGTAGGCAACATTTTGGTATCACACAGAATGTTTAATAAGTAGTTTGAGATATAACTATGGGTGAATCAGCTACAAATGAATTCAAATAAAAAGCCAGCCTAGAACTGAAAGACTCTACACTGCCCTAGGGCCTCAAATCCGACAGTGTGTCATGTGACTGGGACAACTAGAGGAGGATCAGAGAAAGGAGAAGCAACAGAGGCTAGAAGGATGGTCCTGACAATGCAGTGTGGTGTACAATTTGATTTTTCTCTCACACTGTGCAGACCTTCAGGAAACTTGCGAAGATCTTAGCATACTTGCTGGGTCTGGATTGCTTGTGAAACTCAGAAAGATACAGTACAGGAGAGTTTGGTGTAGACAGCTGAGTGTAAAAACCCAGAGGACCCAGAAGCAAAGACCAAGTATTATTCCCAGAGATCAGCAGTTGGGAGTATGCCACGACTGATAGAGATAACAGGTGCAATGGCTTTTGGTGACAAAGAGGAACCACTTCTATTTGGGAGGTTTGGAGGTTTGGCTAAATCTTGGTTCTAATATGTTTAATTGTTTCCAAGTTGAAGAGGCTCAGAGCCATCCAAACAGTGCAAAATCCAGGCCAAATGATCCAAGTACTCAGAATTTATAAATAGTGTTTGCACAGGCATAATCATGTCTACATGGATATAAAGGACAGCTTTAAAAGAAAACATTTCATTTTGCAGCCCAGCAGCAGTGGCTCACATTTGTCATCCCAGCTACACAAGAGACTGAGATTTGAGTATCATGGTTCAAAGGTAGCCCAAACAAGAAAAGTCTGTAACACAGACTTTTAACTCCAATTAACCACAACAAAAGCCAGAAGTGGAGCAATGGTGTTATTGGTAGAGTGCCAACCTTGAGTGGAAAAACCTCAAGGACAGTGTCCAAGTCCTGAGTTCAAGCCCTAGCACTAGTGCAGACACACACACACACACACCACACACACACCACATACATACACAGAAAGAAAAGAAAATATTTCATTTCATAAAAGAAATCAAAAGTAGGTAGGAGTGTATGATATCAGAATACATGTTATATCAACAAATTCTTCCTAGTGTACAGTGATGGGGCCTATTTTACCTGTCCCCTGTCCATCACATTGCCATCAAGTTCCATCCCCAAACTCAACTGTGCTGCCTCATTCTGGTTATCACAAATCTATTCATAGGAAATGTGTATTTATTTTTCCTCTTGCAGTACTTGGGATATGAAGTGTCTACCATGAGGATTAGCTGCTTAAAAATATCCACGCAAAAAAAATATTGGACTGCTTGCTAAGGCTTAGGTTCTCCATTCCTGGAAACTCTACGCAGCGTTGGATACTAAATTGGATACTGAGATCCAACTTTCTGTGCTTTAGAAATCTTTACTCTTTGCTTTATTTTACCACAATGCAACAATCCCCCTAAGAATATATTAAGGCACAGCACTTCAATGTTCATTAGTGTTGAGTATTTAAAAAGTCTTATAAGTCCAAGCATGGTGGCTCATGGCTATAATTCTGACTACCTGGGAGGCAGAGATTGAGAAGATCTCAGCAGTAGATCAGGATAGGCAAAAGGCAACCAACCTCAACAAATAACATGGGCATGGTGATTCACAGCCACAATCTCAGCTATATAGAAGGCATATGTAGAAGGATTGCAGATCGAGGCCAAGCTCTGGCAAAATATGAAATCATATGTAGAAAAGAAAGAAAGAAAGAGAGAGAGAGAGAAAGAGGGAGGGAGGGAGGGAGGGAAAGACAGACAGAAAGAAAGAAAAAGAAAAGAAAGAAAGAAAGAAAGAAAGAAAGAAAGAAAGAAAGAAAGAAAGAAAGAAAGAAAGAAAGAAAGTGGGAGGGAGGGAGGGAAAGACAGACAAACAGAAAGAAAAAGAAAAGAAAGAAAGAAAAGAAAGAAAGACGGAAGTGGCGCTGTAGCTCAAGTGGTAGAGCGCTCGCCTTGAGCTGAAGAGCTGAGGGACAGCACCTAGGCCCAGAGTTCAAGTACCACAACCGACAAAAAAAAAAAGAAAAGAAAGAAAGAAAAGAAAGAAAGAAAGTAACTGAAACAAAAAAGGACTGGGAGTGTGGTTTATGTGGTAGAGTATTTGCCTACCATGCATGAGGACCTTAGGTTAAAATCCTAGTACCTCAAGTAGAATAAAGTAACATGAAAGCCTTCTTGCTTTCCTTTAAATATGTGTGTGTGTGTGTGTGTGTGTGTGTGTGTGTGTGTGTGTGTGAGAGAGAGAGAGAGAGAGAGAGAGAGAGAGAGAGAGAGAGAGAGAGAGAGAGAGAGAGAGAGAGAGAGAGAGAGAGAGAGAGATTTCACAAAAATCAAAGTAAAATTTGGGTCTAGAGGCATTTGTTTGACAGACCAAACAAATGATTCATGGTTCTTTTGTAATCCAACTATTACAGAAAAATTGAGCTCTGACCTTCAGGTTTTATTTGATCAGAGTTGTATTAATCCTGGCATTAAAAAAAACAATGGGTGAATATTTATATTACTCATGTGGAGTGCAGAGAAAAAATGTCTTCTGATTGGCTATTAGGTTAATGACAAGATTTTCAAAACTCTTCAGCACTATTTTAAGAGCCTAATGTCCTGGTTCTCTTCCAGCCATGAGTTGTCACCCAACAATATTTGCCTTGGGACAAGTTTTCCCAAAGCTAAGAACCATTAAATGAGGCCTGATTTTAACAAATTGTTCTCTTTGTTTTAAAACAAATTATCTTTTGAATGCATGTCTACTATATCTTCATGGGAAACATACAGATGTATGTAAAAGTTTTTAAATTCCCCCAAACACTGATATTTACTGCACATGATGTATTCTAATAATAAAATATAGACCATCTCTATATTGAGCCTATGGCTTCTTTAGGATGTGTCAAATTATTGCGTAATTATCTCTGACAAGGTTTTAAATGGCCAAATGGATTGGTAATAGAGAAGGCCATATTTGGGAAAGAAGGCTTATTCCAAATATATTCAGCTAAGAATTTCCTACAACTGAAACAAACATCTTGGATCCAGTTTGATTAAATTATGTGCTACCACACATAATTGATAATTTGGTACTCCTGTGTATACACACACACACACACACACACACACACACACACACACACACAGAGTATAATTTTCAATATTTACTTAAAATGGAGAGGAAGGAAAGATTGAAAGGAGCCAAAAGCAGCCTCAGTCCCATTTACCAAGCAATCCAGCTCCAGATTGAATTTGCTTACTCCATTCAGGAAAAGGAAACCCATCTTGCTGTACAGTTCCTTACTGTCGACTGCTTCTTATGCACACTCCTGGATATATCCCTGAGATTTAAAAAAAAAAAAAAGTGGAACCCTGTAGGCTTCAAGGAGAAAAAAAATGCCATTCTTTTCCTACTGTTGCAAAAATCCTTTCCATGGGGCAGCAGTATCTCTGCCAATGGATGAAACGTTGCCTTATCTATTCACATGTGAATGTTTTGAAGTCACACAGGAACTTCTAGTTCTATCTTAATGCTAATAACTAAAACATTTCTTCCTTGCAAACAGCAAGCATCTCCCTTCTTCCACATTGGGCTACTTCCTGCTAAAAGCTGTCATTGTGCAAAGAATCAGATTGTGCAAACAATCAGCCTCTTCACTAGTCTCTGAATTTTGCTTTGGAGCATTCCATTTCCCTTAGCCAGTTTCTCACTACTTCTCTGGGATGGCAGTGAAGTAGAAAGTAGACAGCAGGCGAGGGTATATTTGGTAGTACTTTGATAAGGTATTGGCATTTTCTGAATGTGGTGTGTGTTAAATGCTGACATTTTCCCTGCTGGACAGACATAGCTAAGTGACCTCCCAACTGGTAAACTCCAAATATGCTCCTATAATTTGAAGATCTGTCTCCTCCCCCTTGCAAAACCTGATTCCTACCGCAGGCTCTTGTCATTTGAAAACTGTTGATATCTACTGTTATAGATCCTATCAACCCTGCAGGCTGACTGTTGAGGCAAAAATCCAAAGCAACCACTTCCCAATGCAGCTTCTTGTGTGTGTTATACCAAGGTAGATTTTGAGAGGCACCATCACTACACACAGCACCCTGACAACCGTGAATGACTCCACACAAGCTACGTAGCCAAAGACTGACCAGGAACTGAAAGCCTGTGATTCTTTCCAGAATGAGGGCGAGCTAAGCAGCTTTGTGAAGGGCTGCCACCAGGAAGTTTCTCATGGGACTTATTGGTTGCAACAAGGCCACAAGATTATTTCTCATACATTTCCCTAATTTCAACTGAGCCTAAAGCTCTCTGCTTCTTCTCCCTCTCCTCCTGTGTATATCCAAAAGCTGTTGGATCCTAAGCAGCAGAATGCTACCCTAGAGGAGCTAACACTATGGTGATCTCACTTTTGCTGTGTAGAAAGAATCTATCTGATGCCTCCTGGGCTCATTGTCACCTGACCAACGGAACCTGGCAGTGTGGACCAGTCAAGCTAGCACTCTCCATAGTGGCCCTCACTGGTCCCCTCACTCAGTGTGATACTGCTCAAAGAATGCTTACCTGTGTGGCTGGGTAAGCCAGCCATAGTCTCTCATCTCTCTACTTTTTCAATCAATTGTCTTCTGAAAACTCTGGGAACATAAGTCAAACTGTAAGTATTATCCTTAACCTCTTCTTCCTGGAGGGAGAGGCAGACATCTTCTACTCCAATGAGGCTGAGGGTGTGTACAATGGCCTTAGAAAACTTACAAAACCATTGAGCCCACCCCATCATTTGCAGCTCAAACCTGTGACTCTCCTCAAATGGGAACACACTGGTCACCCTTATTTGCATGCTAGATTTTTAGTTTCGGAATATGAACATAACTTGGTGTATATAACCTATTGTGTTATTTTTAGCTTTTGAAATCTCATCTTAAACCAAGACAGAAAGAGTTCTAAGAAAACTCTTTGATTTATGTGCTCTAAGTTGCATGTCCAAATTATTCCTTCTACTGATGGAATAATCTTCCCCAAATAAATTCTGGTTAAAACCCATGTGTATCCACTTGACACCCTGGAGATTACTGCTCTAGGCGATGCCCTAACAGTCTGCTACTAATTTGGTACGAGTGCAAGCAACGAACAGGTCATGTACACTGGTGTTATATACCAGAGTTATTGCTCTAGGCTGCCAAGCTGACTCATTTAATTTAGAGACTTTTTAACATGTAATGCTTTTTTCTCATTTGTCTGTGAAGTCAAGAGTTAACCTTCCGGGCACATTAATCACTATCACAAAGTTGTTGAGATTTAACCTTCTAGCTTGCTTGCTTAAACAACTGTAAAAATTGGAAATAGCACTGAGCTTAAAAAAAAATATTGAAGCCCTGGGAGATTTCCTACACCATACTTGTCTCTATCTAAATGTGGGAACAGTGAAACTGCTGAAGTGTGATTGGCCCTGGGAAAAACCTGAGCTACAACTGCTTGGGTACTAGCACCTCTAGTGGCCCTTTTTTCTTGCTGTCCTTCCCCTTAGGAGCATCTAGTCTTTATATATCTACAATAAGATCGATCTTGACAGGGCCAAATCCTGGATATGAACAATGTTTTTCTTTGTTCCTACTAGAATTTACCTCTTATACCTCTCATTTGTTCTGCTTTGACTTTATGTGTTAGGTTCTATTTTTTTCTTGCTTGGTTTCTAGATAAGCTTGGACATTTACAAGAACACAGATAAAGGAGGAGCAGAGCAGAAGACTCTAATAAAGTTATGTTAAAAGTGTAACTTCCAGGCCAGGTGTAGTAGATTACACCACAATCCCAAGTACCGAGGGGGCAAAGGTAGGAGGATCACAGTCTAAGACAAGTCTACACAAAAGTAGGAGATACATGTATCATTGTCTCTATTTCTCAATAAGGAAATTAAAGTTAACAGGATTACATAGAAGTACATTTAAAGCCAGGAGCAAATGACATACACGTTCATATTCAGTCAAATCAAGCAGTTTCCTACTCTATTATTCTGTATGTAACATTGCCTAACCTAGATTTCTTAAAAGAAGTAATTGTAACTCTTAAGGTATCCTAAATTTCCTATCAGTATATGGGTGGAACATGCATTATATAAGAAAAGCATTTATACAAAAGTATTGTTCAGTATTTTATATAACACATACAATGCCAAAATTCCCATAGCTCTGTCAGAATGCTGTTGTGAGAATCAATATTACTCCAGTATTTTAGCACTGGCATTCCTTCACATAAAATTTATCGATCACTCAAAGTGTGTGCATGCACATGTGTGCAAATACACACTACTAGTCTTGCACAGATATGTTATTCAAAGAAATATATTAAAATAGTACTTTTCAGATAGCTATATATATGCAAGTGGTAGCTAAAGGTTACATTAAAATTGATTCATAAAAGGATTTCACATATGATTTAATAGATTAATAATCAATTGTTTCAGAAAAATTCAATTGGTCTAGTTCATACTTCTATGGGCTCTTACGATTTTGTCATATGCATTGGTCATTAGGAAAGTATTGGTCCACTGTGTTAGAAAGATTTTCCAAATGCTGACATATTTCATTACCCAATGCAGAAAAGATTGGGTGTATAATATCACCACAGCTTTCATCAGAATGTCTTTAAGTATTGAGAAGCTGTCAAGCTCATGATTTAAATACACACTTTCCAAAACGTTAATTTTTACACGAAAGCTTAAATTTTTTATCATTGGCAATGTGCAGCATAAATAAGTTTCCCTCAAGGGTTCAACTTGTTTTGTTCATCTTGGAGATCTTGTTTGCCAGTGGCTCAGGTCTGAATAAGGATTGTTCACTGTCAACTGCCCTTTCAAGTGGAAATGGAGCAGTATCCAGACATTGCACAGTTTAGGGCTGTCACAGGTGTGCCTTTCTTTGGGCAAGTCACCATACTTTGATATGCAGCTAAGATAGCCCTGTGTATATTATACAAATGTGCACTCAAGGATTAAGATTTATAAAATAATTTTAAGTGCTCAATCAAGGACAATTCTTAATTTATGGTGGTTTGTTTTTGTTTTTTGGTAGGGAGGAGGATGAGAAGGGGAAATCCTCAGACTTGAACTCAGGGGTGCTGTCATTAAGCTTTGTTGCACTAGGTTAACACTCTATTACTTGAGCCACAGATCCACTTCTAACCTTTTGGTGTTTGATTGGAGATAAAAGCCTCCTGAACTTCCTGCCCGGGCTGGCTTTGAACTAAGATCCTCAGATCTCAGCCTCCTGAGTAGCTAGGATTACAGGGGTGGGCAGGGCCACACCAGGCAATTTATGCTGTTTTCAAAATGTGACTGCACTGTGGTGAAGAATAGTTTGAGCTACCCTATTGCAGTTTAGTACCATTGCCAGGGCCCTGTATTGCCACTAGCTTTTATCAACCATTGTTTCTGCACATCAGCAGAAATTTAATCATGCTGAAGTTGTCAATGTCTTCATATTGTTACAGAAATAATTCTGGCATCACAGCACCTCTGAGACCATAGTTGGAGAATCTCTGTTGTATACAAATATGAAAACAAATGCAGCAACCAAAAGATGTGTCAAAGTAACCAAAAGCCATTGTTTTGCTTGAGCAGCATGAAATAAATAACAACTCACAACAGTACTTTGAAAAGTCATCTTCCCTTTCCAAAGCTCTCCTTTTGTAACTTTATCTCCAAACTTCTCTAAATTCTCTCTAGTCACTGCCAAATATTTTTTTTTGCCTTTCTTTATTGACATCTTACCTATTTAATTTCCTCCTAAGGGCTCAAAATATCTAGTTCAGATGGGAGGAAAAAAATATAGCAGATCATGGGAACACTGTATCTCAGATTTATTGGGGAAAAAAGTTGAATAGGCATATATTATTTTTGTTGCCAGATTTTAAATACTTTTGAGAAGATGATAGCTCTAAACTGTGCCAAATATTGACTCTTAATATGCAGCATGATCTCTATCCATCTAAACTCTTCGTTATATACCATTGAATCTGGAAGCCTGGAGAATTCACTGTTTAAATCACCACTTCCTCATTTAGACTCCGCCAGTGCAAGTCATCTCGCTCAATATTTAGAAGGCAAGAAGATAGTCAGCCATGAATTTTCCTCAACAAAAGTGGACAGATGCCTGGGTGAGCAGAAAAGATGACATTTGCAGGTCTGAGTGAGCTCTAATGAATTGTCTACTCTCCTTTTTCAAGCAGTTGTGATCACCAGTCAGTGTAGTCCATGGATTTCCAAATTTCCTCCAAGGCAAGGAGGTTTCCAGGAGCCTTAACTGTCTGAATCTTTCCAGTTGTTAATTCCCTTTGTATTTAATCACCTGTCTTGCTACAACCTAAAGAAGACAGTGCGTTCCTGATAACAGAATTTGTCTCCAAAAGTCATTCCAGGATCAGATATCACAGGAAAAGAATCTGAGATTTACTTGCCTGATTTTGTTAGACCCAACAGCAACTGCGACCTCATTGCCAAAGAAAAATGGAATATTGATAGTCTGGAAAGCAGTAGCAAGATAATTTCTATTAAAGATAATGCTAGCAAGATAAAGCTGTAGACAGTTATCCACATGGCTTTCTGGATTGAAGGGCATATTGTTGAAAAGTCTTTGAGAGACTACAAACTATTTCAGTAGGATTTAAGGAAAAAATAAGCACTGTAAGGACTACGAAATGGACTGTCTGCCTCTAAATAAAAGGTTAGAATGCTAAAGTCTCAGCTCAAGTTACAGAGATAGCAAACTTTGAGGACTGCTCTAAAAATACGTCTTCTAGCCATATGGCTAATGTATAATTTCTTTTTCGTCCTGTAGGTTGGATAATTATAACCCAAATGGAATTCACAGACTTGCCAGGTCTCTTATATAAAAGTTAGGGCATTGATTGGGAAAGAGCAAGAATTGGAATGAGGACATTGGGTGGATTCCAATAGCTCTGCGAATCACAAGCTTCTAAATCCCACTGAGCTTCCTCTCTCCTCTATTTTAGATTAGCTTCTTCTCACTTAAAAGTGAGAAGACCCTGAATCAATTACCTTTCACAGGATACAGTCATGATCCACCACCACTGTATTTTTTTTATTTCTCCCAGACTCTTAACTAAAAATGAGACCAATAGACCATGGAGGCCAAGTACAGGGTTTGATTTAGGAAGATAGAATGTATTCACTAAAGCTGAAAAGATATACATTATTAAAAACCTGCAAAAGGGCTGGGAAAGTGGCTCAGTGGTAGGTGCTTGCCTCACATGCATGAGGCCCTAGGCTCAATTCCTCAGCACCAGGTAAACAGAAAAAGCTGGAAGTGGCACTGTGGTTCAAGTGGTTGAGCGCTATTCTTGAGCTGAAGAGCTGAAGGACAGCACCCAGGCCCAGAGTTCAGGCCGCACAATGGACAAAAAAAAAACAAAAACAAAAACAAACAAACAAAAAAACCTGGAAAATATTTGTAGGAATGCAATTTCATGATTGTTGATACAACAAGAAGAAACATAAATTTTGGTCAAATATGGTCAAGTTTGTTAATGTGGGTACAGTTACCATAGCTTTCACTATTTAGTTGTTATCTTTGTTGTTGTTGTTGTTGTTGTTATTTTGTCTTTTCCAGTCTGGGGATCAAACTTAGGGCCTCATGCTTGCTAGGTACTTGCTTTACCATGGAGCTACATCCTAGTACTCAATATACAGTGTGAGTGGCTGGAAATAACTATAGAGAGTTTGGTCAACTGATCACTAACAGTGGCCTTCATTAAATGAAATTGACATAAGAAGAAATTGAAAGGATTAGACAAAATTAGTGGTACCAATTCATCATATACAAATCACCCACTCCTTCCTAGGGCCCCAAGGAAATCCCAAAGCTCAGTCCCATCATGAAGGCATTAAGAAACCCATTTGTGAAGAGACTACCCATATTCTTGAAAATCTCAATGGTGTTGTTTTGCAGAATAGGGATGGCAGTGTAATTTCACACTATCTGGATATGCTACCCGGAGTTGCAGGGGCAAATTGACAGTACTTAGCCACCAGAGACAAGGTAGCCTAGATTACTGTACTGGATAAAAGGCCAGAGTCCTGATCCAAATGGCTCTACCCACAGAGTTCTTTGGGACTGAAATTGTAAAAGTCTTAGCTCATTTGGAATTTTTTAAAAGTCTTCTGTACAGAAACCTGACTTTAATAGCGACACATGAGAACCACAGACTCTCACAACTTACCCAAAATGTCTCAGTTAATAGGGTCTCTTTCAAATAAAAGGAGGCTGGGACATCATGGGAGAAGGATCAAGTGAAGATGCAGTAAGAATGTACTAAAAATCTTCTAGCTTCTGCTAGGAGGGAATATATCCATTTACCAAGATGGAGCTACTGTAGGGAAAGGAAAAATACTCAGACATTTCTGGTTACTAATTATTAGAGAACTCTCAAATTTTAGGATGCACTAGTTACAGAGCTGTTAAATAATAAATGGAGTTTGGCCTTGAATCCCTCCTATACCAAGTTGATGAATACATCTTGTCTCCTGGTTACTTTCCTAGGTTTCAGAAATCTTATTTTTAATCAACTAATATGACCTTCACTTCTAGCCATGAAGAAAAGGGTTGGTGTAATAGGAGATTGTATGAAAATACCCAGAACATTACTCCTTCTACAAAAGAAGTATAAAAATCCTGGGGAACTGTCAGAGATCATTGCCCAATATACATATACAAAGATGGAGATTTCTATCACACTTGCAAAAATGTCCCCTATTTACAGCAGAAAAGGAAACTAATGATGGATTATTGTAAAGAATCAGGTTGTAACACCACATTCATCCACAGCAAACCAGTGTATCCTGGGGCATCAGGTTACCATTGCTGATCCAGGGAATGCTTTCTTGCTTACACAATTAAGAGAGACCACTTGTTGCAAATGCAGTGCTGTACTAACTCCCTGAAAAAAATACAATTACATATGGATCCTTGTTGTTCAAAAGCCAAATCATGCTATCTTCCACAGATAATTTTTCTACTTTTGGGGAATAACTTCTGGAACATAACTGAATCCACACAATGACTTATTGACATGGTCCATCAAGTAACCACATGGATGGTGCTTCCTATTCTGATCTAGGAATAATCTGAGGCTACAGACTTGGGCCTGGGTATCAATGCTGTTGTAATCATTGGAAAGTAGTGTCAACCAGACCAGTCCCATACAGCATCATAGCCCCATAGTTACATGAGCCGTTGATTTCATGGCATCTACTTATGCTGCTTTAATGCCTTTCCCCAGTCCCTCACTGCCCCTAAGATCAGCTGACTGAGAATGATTTGGGATGACTCTACCTGTGTACTACCCCAAAACATGATATCCCAGTAATCATTACTTCTTCTTTTTGCTAGTTTCCATATTTCCTCAGAAAATAAGGGAATCTCCAGGCAGGAATGGGCCTCTGGGCTTCCAGAAGACTCTGTGGAATTGGAGAACACCAGGAAAGGGTTTTCTTCACCCCTGTAGATGAGCTCCAGGCAATGACTGGATTAAGTATTCCTTACTCTCATTCATGTTTTAAACAAATCTAAAATTGTGTATTTTCTAATTCTTAAAAAGATGGCTTTTTTCTAACTGCATTAATACAGACTAGCATATTGCTAACACACAACAGAGGCTCTGACACGTTTTCTATTGTTGAAGAGAAGCACAGCAAGTGTGTAGTATCTGCATTGTTGGATTCTGCTTATGAGAAGGCACATATTCTCTAAGGCTCATAGGTAGAGTGTTAGACAGATGATTTTGATAAGGAGAGTCAGGTCAAGAGATATGGCATGCTGCCCTCAGGAGGTATAAGGGAGCATCTCACTGATTTCCCAGCAAAAAGTGCCAAAGCCTGAGAACCCTAAGCCTTCAGGGGTCCCTGTGACAGTATAAAGCTCGCTTCTTTGACATCGGTAGCCGTGGATTCCTGTGAGACACAGGGCTCTACTTCTGCAGGACCATCAGCACCACAGCTGCCCATGCGGGGTCTGACCTATCAGAGGATGCTGAGTTGTGCTGATCAACTGAAGCAGAGATTTACATATGCACTCCAAGCAGAATCATAATTTATGAAGAAAGTTGTACAGAAAAAACATTAAAGAAATAGGTTTAAATATTATTGCCAATTGGGAAAACTCCCAGTTAAGTATGTTTTCAAAGAATCAATAACTCGAAAATAGTTAAGTTTGAACATCAAAAATAGTAAGCAATGCATTTACAAAGGAAACCAACAAATTAATAGTGATAGATATATCTATTCATGTACACTGCTGCTTATGACTTAGAAATGAATCCTAGGACTATTTAACTAAAACAAGACTACTTTTCTATGTCAATATTGAGTTGCACTCACTTGTTGTTGTTAAAAATCAATTGGGACTATTTCTTGTTAAATTATCATGATATACATGAAGTATTTATATGCCTTGTCTAATATATAATGAAAACATTTTTGGAAAAATGTTACCATATGTTAAATTCTATGTTCATAATAATAACATTTTGTTATACTTGTTTAAAACTCAACATTTGGATAGCATTTACTAAAAGGTAAAAGATTTATAAGATCTGAAGAGAAATCAGAGTATTGAACAGCATTTAGAATATGAGTTTGGCAAATAAAAGGTTAGTGTTAAATGTCTTTTTGTAGGACTTTAGGTATGGCATCTCTGAAATAACCAGAATTCAACCCTCTTCCACATTCTTTCTTCATTTTATATTGGACAAATAAGAAAACATTCAATTGTACATGTAGTTAAGTCATAGTGTTCTAACATAAGAGCTTAGATCAACTAATAGTATTTTATATAAAACATATATGACTATATATGTTATATATATGAGCTTATATAAGAGCTTAGGTCAAATAATAGTAATATATAATATATTAATATATGTTATAAATAATTATATATGTACATATATACACATATATAACTATATTTTACTATATATGTTATATATAACTTATGTTATATGCATTGTATAACATATATAAGTCATATATAACATATATAGTAATATATGTTATATATAACATATATAGTAATATATGTTATATATTTAACATATATATGTTACAATACATATATATGTTATAATACATCTTATAGATTTGCTCTCATATGCTATAATACTTAATAAATATTTTGAGAACTCACCACGTTTTGGATGTTGTAGGTACATCCTGTTAGTGAAAAGATGCCTCCCCCCAAAATCAGTCTACCTGGAACTTAAATTCTATACCATTTTCATGTTAATATTCTACCTTTGCATATCTGCATGTTATGCATTGAACAATAATAATTGTACAATTACCTATACTTATATGTATGGTGAAAATTATAGAATAATGCTTAACTTTTCTAAGGAAAATATTTTGAGTATTTTCAAATATATTCTCAGTAAACTTTTCTGCTTCCCTTGAAGTAAGTTCAGTAGATGTTAACTACCTCAGTGTCACAGATGAGAAAACTGGAAATGCTAGACAAGATGTTTCCATAGCCAGTGTCCTGGAACCAATCTCATCTCTCTAACCTACATAAGTTGTAAGTGCATGAGAAGGAGAGTGAAGCTGAATAAAGGAAGCTTGAAATAATTATTGTGGAGAGAGAAGATAGAGGAAGGAAGGGAACAGGAGCAAAGGAGGACATGAGAGGGGGAGAGGAGAGGATGGGAGAAAAAGGGAGGGAAGAGATAGGAGGGGGAATGAGGGGAGTGGAGGAGAACATTAGAACAAACACTAAGAATTCCAGAAGCAGCTGAGATTTATGCCTGTGGCACTACGACTAGTGTCATCCATACTTGGTTCTTCTCACTTCTGGCATGTGGTAAGATTACAGTTCTCCAGCTCCTTGAAATCAGGTGGGATACCTGGATTTCTTTGCCCAATGCAAAATGAACAGAAGCCTTTTTTCCCCCTCTTACTTCAGTGTCTTTATGAATACTCAAGTAAGATGAGACCTCCATTGGCCTGAATCCTTGAGATATTAAAATCAACAGAGCCTCCATACTGGACTTCATAAACAAGATTCAACGCTGTGTTATATCAAGTCCTTGATACTTGAGATAGGTTATTCTGTTTCTTATTTCCTTGGTCTGTTTCATCTTGCTGTTTCTGGTTAGTTGCTATAGCACAACCTAGCCTAAGCTGATGGATAGGCATCCGAGATTTATACCAACAGCAGTTTGCCAATTGTGTGATTCCTTTACCTACAGCTGTGTTTGGCAGCTCAGTATGGCAAAGAAAGTAAACCTTGACTTCATCTGGAACTGAGATTTCTGTCAGGTGATTATACCACAAAGACTTTAAGATATGAGCAAGAAGGTATTGAAACTATAGCCTAAGAGCTCTAAGCTGGACTCTAAGAAGGCCAGTGTGTAAAGAGAAAACTTAATAGTTCCAAGGCTTTGCTGTTCTAATAAGACAGATAGCATTTATAGAGAAAGTAAATGTTAATCAAAGGATTAAAAATAAGGGATTATGATTGAAACGCAGGGTGGTTTCATTAGAAATTCTAGAGGATTCTAAGGTTCTGAAAAACATAAGGTCATGAAAAAGTACCAGATGTGAATGTAGAAATGAGTGATTCAGAGAAAAGAAGACCAAAGGTACTTGGAACTGAGAGGCTGTAGGCTAGGCAGGGAAGATATATGTATATTTGAATTCTCTACCACAGTAGCAGGAATTAGGGTGGAAAAGGTGACAGTGAGCATGGATCTTTACAGGCTCCAAATCCGTACCTATGGAAGGATGCTCCCAAGAAACTGATCAATGTTTCATCCAATCTCCTAAAAGATAATTTTGTGCTGGTTACTAGAATCTAGAATCCCAGTAAATCAGGTAGAAAGTGATCCATCCAGAACCCTCATTTATTCGATGAGAAAAGGGAGGAGGGGCTCTTAAGAAGATCCTGGGATGTATCTGTAGTTTGTCATTTAGTCCAGAGTTCAGGTCTCCTGTTCCTGGCATTGCACCCCTCCCCCCAAAAAATCGCAGGTCATTGTCACATAGTAATAGCAGATATTCATGCTAGTGCTATTTCAACAAAAGCCAAGCCCTACACATAACACCTAATTCTCTGAGCAATCTCACATAATATATGTATAACATACATATGAATATATGTTTTTTACCTTTATCATAGAAGTCATGGATTTCCCATGTCCTTTTCTTTATCATAATTACATAGAAAAATAGCAAGCAATTACCTCCCTGCTAACTAATTCCAAGTATCAGTACCTGCTCTATTCAGACATCTGTTTAACTTGCATGTGCAAACATCTGCTTGGGAATTGATGGATCCTCCCTTGGATAATCAATTTCTGGAGTTATCCACCACTTGGGAATGATAGGAGGAAAAGGAAAGGTAAAAATATACATGTGATGCTGTAAGTTTTAAACGTTTATTTTTACTTCTGAAATTACTAATATCATCTAACAAAGAACCAGCCTCCTCTTTCATTGCCTGTAAGACCTGAAACTTTAAAACTACTAGAAGAAAGCATAAATGAAACACTTTAGGAAATAGGCACAGACAATGAGTTTCTGAATAGTACTCCAACAATTCAATAGCAAGAATTGCCAAAGGGGATCACATCAAATTAAAAAGTTTCTGTACAACAGAAACAATGACTGGGTTGAAGAGAAAGGAAGAAAATCCCTGCCAACTATTCATCCAAAAAGGGATTAATATCCAGGATATATAAAGAACCAGAAAACGAAATACGAAGAGAACAAATGATCCAACCAATGAATGGGCTAATAAATTATACAGATACTTTACAAATAAAGCAGTACAAAGAACCAGTGGATGTATGAAATAATGTACACTATCTTTAGTCATCAGGAAAATGAAAATCAAAACTGTTGGAATTCCACCATACTCCAGTCAGACTGGCTATCATATAGAAAACAAAAACAATGAATGTTAGCAATGATACCACAGAAAAGCAACACTTACACACCATTGGTGGGAGTGTAAGTTAGTGCAGCTACTATAGAAATCAGGGCATGAAAGTAAAAGGAGAATTATTAGGGATGTGGAAGGTGAATGAGGGGCAGAAAGAAGAATAAAAAGGTAATAGGAGGTAAATATAATCCAAATATATTATATGCATATATAGAAATACCACAATGAAACACATTGTTTTGCACAACTAATATAAGCTAATGAAAACTAGAAAGTGGAGAGTGTATGCCGAGTTGCTTACACTGTGAAATTCTTCAGTGAGCCATACCAGTTTGTTGTAGTGTTGAGTGATTGATACCCAAAACAGCTTTAGGATTTAATTTGAAAACTATAGAGCAGAAGGGCACACATCCAAGATGCCTTCTATTTTTCATATGCTCTTCAGAGATAGAGGAGAGAAAGGCTCTCACTTGCAAGTGTGGCTTGGTCCTTGGTACAAGGTGGCATTTATTTAGCAGATATCTAGCGGACTCCTCCTGTGTTCCAGGCATATGCTTGGTGCTTCTCCAGAAGTCACATCCTCATTGGATAGACCAAATGGGTAGACAGAAACTTGAAGTAACATGTAATAGCTTCTACAAGGGACACCCATGCAGGATAGTAAAGTAACTCATAGAAGGGGACCAGAAATCCTTCTTCCACAAAATGTCATAGAACAACTATATTGACATGGATGCAAACATTTTCACCCAAAGAAGCAGACTAGCAATATCACTGGTCAATCTAATAGATTTTATTCTTCTGGATAGGCAAGGCCACATTTTGGTTATGAACTGGTATTTGCAGGCTGGTCTGGGAACCTGGGGAACACATTACCCACTACAGGAAAATTGGAAAGTGTCATACTAAATCCATTCTGCTGGCCTTATCATGATTAATAAAGTTACCATCTTTTCTTTCCCTGCCATTCTGAAGAATTCATGATTGCCTCTAAATTGTTTTAATGATGTGCTGTTTTGTTCCTTTGAATACATCATACTTTAGGTGCCAATTCACCTTTTCCTTTCATACAGAAGAGTCAGGGATAAAAGAACAAGAGGAATGGCTGAACAATTGTAAAAACAGCATATTGAAAAGGTCAGGGTACCACCACATACTATTGCAATTTCTCAATTTTGGGGGCATTGTTAAGTCCTTTCTGACACTCCGTGCTTCTGACAACTACTAAGAAAGGGGCGGGAAAGGGCACCTTTGCTTTCTTCTATTTGTAAAAACATGATAAGAGTCAGAAATAGTGCCCAAATTGATCCATTCTTTTGTCACCTTCTCATTTGGAAGCCTGCTTTGGGGAAAGGTAATGGTTATAATCTACTGCTGTGTACCACAATGAAACAGAAAAGACCAGGCATCCTTCTAAGCAAGCTGATATCATAGCCTTCTTTCACCATACTTCCTCTTCCTGAATATTCTACTAGTTATCATATAGCATATGCTTCCTAAGTAGTTAACTTCAGGAAACTGTAAACCCATACAAAAAAAATCACATAAGGAATTAACATTTGGCCAGAGTCATCACTACACAAAATGTAGTATTCCTAACTGATAAAGTGCTTTTATAAACAGCATCTAACTTGAGCCTCCAGATGAACCTAGGAGGTAGATATTTATATTTCTATTTTATTGATCGAGAAACAAATTAAGGGAGGTATAGCTAAAGTGTGCACCTGGAAAATGGTAGACCAGGGCTCAGGATAGGAAACTCAAATACTCTTTACTTTCCCCTATCTCTGCCCCTATCTGGAATAAGAATTTAAACATACATTGGATGATGTACGCACAGATGATCCATTAGTAAATTATTTGATCCATTTATTTAGTGACTTCCATTTCTGCTCTCACTCTTAACTGCCAAAGTAGCATTTAGATAATCATGTCTCTGCTTCTTCTATTTGGATGCCATATTAAATAAGATTTTTCCAGCAAAATTAAAGAATTTGCAGTTAAATTAAATAGAAATAGTTAAAAAGTTTCTGAATGTAGGACACATTAATGAACATTTTCATGACTGAGAGTATGTGGTAGTATTATGAATCTTTCTCTATGAAGGCTATTAAGATGGACAATTTCTCTTTCTTTTTTATTTTAAATATATATGTTTATTGTAATGTACAGAGGGGTTACAGTTACATGAGCAAGATAATGAGTCCATTTCCTATCAAGCATTGTTACCCCCTCCTTTGTTTTGCCCCTACCATCCTTCTCCTCCCCACCTCCCCAACTTCTCTCCCCCTCTACAAAGTTGTAAAGTTCGTTTTCAACATAGTGTTTTGTATATCTTGTTGGTACAATAAGCCATCCTGTACCCTTATTTGAGCAGTTTGTTATTTCCCTTCCCCTCCCCAATTTAGAAATATGTATATACAAGATGCAGGACACCAGAATCAAATACAGTGACAACAGGGGTTATACCATGGGGGAAGAACATACAAAGAACCTAAAAGTCACCAACCCATTTGTTGGGAAATGGAAAGACTTAGAAAAAATTATATTAAGTTAAGTAAGCCAGGCCCAAAGAAACATAGGTCCCATGGTTTCCCTTATCTGCAATAACTAGTATATGTCTAGGACAGGCAGAAGAGGTCAAAAGCTATGTACCTATGACCATATAACTGATGCTAAGCGAAATGAACCCCGAGATAGGGACACAAGAGATTTTATCTTTCTTGTTGTACTTTTTAATGTACTTATATTTTTTCTTTCTTTACTAGATTCTGTCTATAACCTGCCCCAGATCCATTTCCCTTGCCTGTGGTTGTAGAATAAATGTCTGAGTGCCCATTCGTCTTCCAGATAAATGAAGGGAGAGATCCTTCCCTTTGTTCTGAAGCTGTTGTTAGAACCCATCATAGCAGCTCCATTTCCCTCAACAGTGATTGAACTATGGTGACTGTGTGAAAAAGCTCGGACTGAAGAAGACATAAGACCATCTTCTGAGTAAGACAACCTCCCTTTCTCTGGGTATTATCAGCTCGGGCTATAACTCCTAGAGTGTGACTGGACAATGTCCAGAATAAATGGCAAAGTGGGGAGATATAAAGAACCCAAACCCCCAATAACAAAGATTCTGACATTGAAGCATCCCCAACTTTAGGCTCCTTATTATGCTACTGCATATTTTATTTTGAGTTGAGTCAGCAGAAGGCATGACATCTAACTACCCGGTTTTCTGATCTCAGTGGGAATTTGGCCCAATTAGGAAACACAGTAGGTTAGCTGCACTGTGGGACTAACCAACCTCAGAGAAGACTGAAAGTATTCCCTGCACCCTGGATCTTTCAGGTAGCCTAAACCTTCATTAGCACTCTACATAATAGCTATGGACTGACCCTGGCTGGAAAAACCTGGCAAAGACAAGTTGAAAAACAGAACCTAATTAATGTGAAGTAGACTTTCCTAAAAATAGAAAAGGCTACAGAAAATAGTTACCGGCTGTCAACAGAACTAAGAGTGTGATGGATCATGTGTCATGTTGTCCTCTAACATCTATACAATTGAGCTTTTTAAGAATTAACAAGTGCTGGCCTTTTTTCTTTCTTTTTTTTTTTTTTTTGTCGGTCGTGGGGCTTGAACTCTGGGCCTGGGCGCTGTCCCTCAGCTCTTCAGCTCAAGGCAAGCGCTCTACCACTTGAGCTACAGCGCCACTTCCGGTTTTTCTGGTGGTTTATTGGAGATAGGAGTCTCACGGTCTTTCCTGCCCGGGCTGGCTTTGAACCGCGATCCTCAGATCTCAGCCTCCTGAGTAGCTAGGATTACAGGCGTGAGCCACCAGCGCCCGGCAAGTGCTGGCCTTTTACTTCCTGGAAAACAAGACAACTTGAGCAATGTAACTTGGGTTTTGAGTGTATGCTGTCAAGATCGGTCTCATCTTTATCCCTGAGTGCATGTATGACAGCAAGCAAGTTCTAGTACTTATCTATGCCTCGATTTCCCTATCTATAACATAGCCCAAATACAGCACTTTGTAGGCAATTATAGCAACCTCAGAGATCTAGAGTAGGGATCTAAACTTTTTTTCTTTTTGTGAGTCATGATGCTTGAACTTGGGACCTGAGCGCTGTCCTTGAGTTCTTTTTCACTCTATCACTTTGAGCCACAGCACAACATTGGGATTTCTGGTGGTTAATTGGAGATAAAAGTGCCATGGGCTTTCCTCTCTGAGCTGGCTTCAATCCTCAGATCTTGGCCTCCTGAGTAGCTAGGATTACAGGTGTGAGCCAGTGGCTCCATTTTTTTTTTTTTTTAAATCAGTTGTCAGTGCTAGGTAATTGTTAGCTGCTATCACTATTCATAGGCTACATTGCCAACCTTGTCTCTTTCTTCCTTATTCACTTAGGACACAATTAGTCTTTCATTAAGTCTTAAATTAACGCTACTCAAATTTGAATTTTCCATCCTCCTATCTGGAAAATTTTTGACTAATATGATTGATTAGCTCATATTTATCTACTTCATGACAGGAGGAAAGACTGTCTTGAAAACAAATTGTGCTATGTCTTATGTTTTAAAGCAATGCTGTTCCTATTAAAAACATTGCTGCAGGGGCTGGAAAGGTGATTCAGTGGTAGAGTGCTTTCCTTGCATGCATGAAGCACTGGGTTCGATTCCTCAGCACCACATAAACAGAAAAAGCCGGAAGTGGCGCTGTGGCTCAAGTGGTAGAGCGCTAGCCTTGAGCTGAAGAGCTGAGGGACAGAGCCCAGGCCCAGAGTTCGGGTCCCATGACTGACATAAAAAAATGTAGCAAAAATGCTTTCAGTCACAGACTCCTTATACTTACAATCTTGTACATGAATCCCAGATTACTGTCATTCTAATTTTTTTAATTTTAATTTTTATTTTTTGTGAACATACTGTACAGAGGGGTTACAATTACATGGGCAAGATAATGAGTACATTTCTTATCAAGCATTGCAGCCTCCTCCTTTGTTTACCCTTCACATCCCTTCCCAGCCTTCCCCCCCCACCCCCCCACCCAATCAATCCTGCCCCCCGCCCCCACCAAAGTTGTAAAGTTCGTTTTTGACATGACAACTTGTACTTCTCACAGTTGCATCGCTTCCACCTGTATCCTTAAACGACTTGTTTTTCCCCATCTCCTCCACAATTATATCGACATCAAATATAGTGAAAGCAGGGGTTGTACTGTGGGGGAGGGACATACAAAGCTACAAAGAAATAATCTTATAAATGAGTTAGAAACAAATGCATGAAAGAAAAAAAACATATACTTGGAGCTCAAAAAATTAAATCCCCCAACAACAAATCCTCTTTAGCCCAATAAATAAGTGGGCTAAAGACTTGAAGAGAAATTTCTCTGAAGAAGAAAGAAGGATGGCCAACAGACACATGAAGAAATGCTCAACCTCCCTAGCCATAAAAGAAATGCAAATCAAAACAACACTGAGATACCACCTCACCCCAGCTAGAATGGCTATAATCAAGAACTCTAACAACAACAGATGCTGGAGGGGATGTGGACAGAAGGGAACCTTACTTTATTGTTGGTGGGAGTGTAAACTTGTTCAACGTCATTCTAATTTTTAAGGTTGGGTAGGTGATCACTAAATTTGGTAAGTGACTACAGGAAATTGCTGTTAGCTCCTGTGCCTCAGTGATTTGCTGTTCCTGAGGTGGCTTTCATTCTCCTGTACATTGTCATTTAAAATTTTTCTCCTCAAAGTGTAGTGACCCTGGCAAATCATTCTCAGTGGGATGCCTTGCCTCAACAGTCTGGCATTTTACTTTTCTTTGTATATTATTTAAGTGTATTCATTTGAGAAAAGTATCTATCTTGTAAAGCTAAAAACAACAAGAAGGAAAACTACTAAACCCAAGTTTTATTTCTTAGTATTTGAACTACAGAATTCTACAGTAAAAAAAAATGCTTGATGACATAATCTTGTATTTAAAGAACCACGTAGATTCCCCTCCCAAATTACTTGAGCTGATTTGAAGCTTAGGCAAAGTAGCAGGGTATAAAATTAACCCACAAAAATCAATAGCTTTTCTGTATGCCAACAATGAGAAGAGTGAGGCTGAAATCAAGAAAGCAACTCCTTTTGTAATGGCCTCAATAAAAATACCTAGGAATTAGCTTAACCAAAGAGGTGAAGGACTTCTATGTTGAAAACTTTCAAAACCTGAAAATAGGAAATTAAAGCAGATTTAAGGAAGTGGAAAAACCTCCCATGCTACTGGATTGGGAGAATTAACATCATGAAAATTGTGATACTGCCTAAAGCTTTCTACAAATTCAGTGCAATATCCATTTTTTATTTAAAATCACAACAACATTCTTCAATGATATAAAAGAAGCAATCCAAAAATTCATATGGAGTAACAGAAGATCTGAATAGCAAAATAAATCCATAACAGGAAGAATGGTGCTGGAAGAATATCAATACCAAACTTCAAACTCTTCCACAAATGGTGCTGACAGTATTGGCTTTACACATGTAGAAAACTGAAATTAGAGCCTTATATATTGTTAGGTTTTTAAAAAGAGGTAGGCGAGTAAGAACCGCACCAGCACGCACGTGGTATTCAGATAAGGGGTAGGTTTATTCAGTAGACCTGCTTGGACCAGGCAAGGGTGGCACTCCACGTGGCTGGGAAAGGCCTGGGAATGAGAGAGAGCTGGGAAGAGAGGAAAGAGAGAGAAAAGAGCAGAGAGAGGGGTAAGACCAGTAGCACTCACGTGGTATTCAGGTAAGGGGTAGACCTGCTGGGACCAGGCAAGGTTGGCACTCCACGTGGCTGGGAAAGAGAGAGAGCAAGAGAGCAAGAAAAGAGCAGCAAGAGCTAGAAACGAACAGAGAGAAAAAAGAGGGAGAGTCTGGGCCTGGGCTAGCCCTTATGTAGGGTATGGGTGGGGAAAGGTGTGGCCACATCAAATTCAGATGTGACCTCAGCGGATGCAGATGTGACCTCTTCCAGGTGTCCCAGTTGCCTAGGTAACGCAGGTACTGGGTGGAGACTTTGCTGCGAGGAGGGTGGAGTCTGCTCGCCATCCAGGAGCGGACCTTACATATATCACCCTGCACCAGAATCAATTCCAAATGGATCAAAGACTTCAATGTAAGACCAGATACCCTGAAAATATTACAGGAAGGGATAAGGGAAACACTAAGGCTCCTTGATACAGCTCAAAATTTCCTAAGTAAAGATCCAGAAATACACAAATCAAAGAAAGGCTAGATAAATGGAATTGCATTAAACTGCAGAGCTTTTGCATAGCAAAGGATATGGGTAACAGGATATGGCTAAAAGAAAGCCCACAGATTGGGAGAAAATCTTACTAGCTGTATATCAGCCAAGGGCCTCATCTCTAAAATGTACTTAGAGTTCAAAAAATTACCCCCCAAAACAAATTTTCAAAAAGTGCACTAAAGACTTAAAGAGAGACTTCTCTGAAGAAGAAATAAGAATGGCCAATAGACACATGAAGATATGTTCAACATCTCTGGCTATAAAAGAAATGCAAATCAAAACAACATTGAGATTCCACCTCATCCCAGTTAGAATGGCCATTATTGTACCATGTTATAATTTTGTTTCTTTTGTATCTTCCCCCATGGTATAACCCCTGTTTTTACTGTATTTGATTCCAGTGCCCTGCATCTTGTATATACATATTTCTAATTTGGGGAAGGGAAGGGAAATAACAAAATGCTGAAATAAGAATATAGGTTCATCGATTATAACTATGAGATGTACAAGACACTGTGTTGAAAATTAACTACACAAGTTGGTGGGGGGGGGAGGGAGGAGTTAGGGAGGTAGTGAGGGAAAGGATGGCTGAGGAAAAACAAAGGTTGAGGTAACAAAGCTCTACAGGAAAATGTACTCATCACCTTACTCATGTAACTGTAACCCCTCTGTACAGTATTTTTACAATAAAAATATATACAAAAAAGAAATAATAGAATATCCATTATTAAGAAAACTAATAATAACAGATGCTGGTGTGGGTGTGGCCAAAAGGGAATGCTACTGCATTGTTGGTGGGAATGTAAACTTGTTCAACCACTCTGGAAAGCAGTATGGAGCTTTCCTCAAAAGACTAAACATAAATCTTCCCTATGATCCAGTAATCCCACTCCTGGTCATTTACTCATGACCACAAACTAGCCTATTCTAATGTCACCAGCACAAACATGTTAATTGCATCATTTTTTTTTTTACCATAGCTAAGATATGGAATTAATCCAGCTGCCCCTCAATGGAGGAATAGATCAAGAAAGTGTGTGCATACAAAATGGAATTCTATTCTTCTATCAAAAAGAATGACATTGTCCCATTCATAAGGAAAAAGACTTGAAAAAATATATTTTAAGTGAAGTAAGCCAGACCCAAAGAAACATTTGTAATAACCAGAATACAAATCTACAGGTTAATCTAATGGATAGTAAAAGACAAATAAATACACTCGGACATGATTAATTAAACAATACTCTAAGCATTGCACAGTACAAACAATGGAGGATATTCTTAGGAGAGGATCACAACGACTCAATAACTATGTGTATATGGTCAAATAAAATGGTGCTTATCAAAATGAACTCCAAGAAATGGAAACAGAATGGTTTTAATATTGTACTCTTTGCAATTTTTTTGTCCTTTCCCCCCACCTCACTTTGGTTTATTCCCTGTTATCACTGTTTTTTAGTTCTGTACCCCTTGTTTTGTATATAAAATTATCTGATTTGAGGAAGGGAAGGGGAATCACAGAAAAAGTGGGACAAAGGGTAAACCAATGTGACACTGATAGTCACAAGACACTATGTTGGAAATGAACTTGAGGAGAGGATGGATGGTGAGGGGTGAGAGGGGAGGGGAGGAAGGGAAAACTAGAGAAAATGAAGGAAACAGTAAGACTGTTTAGAAATGTACTTATTACCTTACTTATATAGCTATAAGCCCTCTGTATATCATCTTTGCAATAAAATTTAAATTAAAAAAAGAAATGCTGCTATTTGTCCCTGGTATCTTATCTGCAGAAAACAGTACTCACACTTGCAGACAATACCGCTAGATGTTTGGTGTTTAAGTCATAATTACATTGTAAAGATCAATCTTTAATTTTCTTTCCTAGATTTGTCCTTTGATATAGATTCACTTTACCTTTTCCCATACATTCTAAACTATAAATTAACTTACAAGTACTAAATGTTTTCTAGTCTTGCATAACAACCTTTTATTTAGTCATTCAGATTTTTATGGCTTTAGTCTATTATACCAGCTGCTCCACTAAGCACAAGAACAAATGATGAAGGCAGCATGAACTCTGTTTCCTATCATTTCTATAATTAATGAGATTAGTGGTGATAATATGCATAATCACCAGTAACTATTAGAGTAGACAAGGACAGCATAAAAATGATGCTTAAATAAAATACAAGTACTTATTTAAAGTTTTGCTCCTAAAAAGACATCTTTTTCTTTTCTTTTTTTTTTTTTTGGTGGGGGAGGTCTGGTCGTGGGCCTGAACTCTGGGCCTAGGCGCTGTGCCTCAGCTCTTCAGCTCAAGGCTAGCACTCTACCACTGAGCCACCTTCCTGGCCCAAAGACATCTTTTTCTAAAGGTAAGAAAAAACAAACACTGTCATATTGAAATGTTCTTGAAAATGAGGAGAGAGTTTAGCAATGATTCCAAAATGCCATGTTACTTCTAATACTTTGTGACAGAGAAAAATTCCATTTGTGATGGAATGGTAAGACTGAGAAGGTAAATTAACACAATGCGTTTACACTTGCTCACGACAAGGGGAACAGGGCCATGCATTTTGCAAAGACAGCAATTGTCAGTTCATGGTTTGGGGTTTTTTGTGTGTTTGCGTTTTTTACTTGAAGGCAGAGTATACTCATAGCATGTTCCTTATGACAGAGGCGAATATCTGAGAGAGCCTTGAGAGACGGCATCGATAGCAAACAGCATGAGATTATCTTTGAGAGATTTCAAATATTAATTAAATTCATCATCCTGACAGCAAGAAAGTCTAGCTCCAGGCAGCACTTTAACACTGGAGTTATGGAAGGAGGGCAGCCTAGGGCATTTGGTTGTCGAGGAAGGAAGAGAGAGCTAGATGGCAATTGTGATGATGGAGAACTAGCTCATGGGGCATCTCCTAAGGCTCTGTCTTAGCGTTCCTAGCCCTTTATTTACTGAATTTACTCAGACACCATTTTTGCTAATGTTCTACATGAAGAAAACGAAGGAGAAGAAAGAGGATGAAATCTGTGCCGGGTCACTGTTGGATCTTACTGTGTAGTTAGGAAAGACTAAGCATTTCTCACTTGGGAACCTCAGAGCCTCTCCATCCCTTTTTCCCCAAGTCTCATACATATCTGAATCCTGTGCTTTCCTGTTCAGGTCTAGCCTGAGCCACCAAAAGGGCAATCAGGGAGCACAACTCTCTTCTCTGCCTGCAGGTATTTATCTGTGTCGGTACAATAAGCAGATAAATATTGACTCCTTTTGAAGCAATATTCATGCCAGACAATTATGTCTCCTGAGAACAACCATTTTGGAGCTGGACACACAGTCTATAGATTAAGAGTTGATGATAAACCCTATCAATAATAATATTACTCTCAGCAGAGAATCTTTTATCTTAAAGGGCTTTGGAGTTAAGAGATGAGTGATTGCCCATATTTTTGGCAAGTCCTATCTTGGAGTTGAGAAAATAAATTAGTTATGGATTTCTATATAATATTTTAGGTGTAATATAATTTCTTATTTTCATCTCATACCTTTGTAACTATTCCAGAAATATTAAAGTATTATGTTCTTTAAGTTGATAGTTTGGTAGCATGGTTTTGCCATTTTAAGCTTCCATATATTGATTTTTTTTTTAAAAAAAAAAGCAATATGCTTGGGGCTAGGCACTGGTACCTCACATCTATAATCCTAACTACTCAGAAAGTTGAGATCTGAAGATCATAGTTCAAAGCCAGACCAGGCAGGACAGTCTATAAAACTCTTATCTTCAATTAATCATTCAAAAGCCAGAAGTGGAGTGGCTCGAGTAGTAGAATGCTAGCCTTAAGCAAAAAAAAGCTCTGTTCAATTTATAGCTCTCTGTTTCAGGCAGATAAAAATATTGTTTATCTTTCAGTAAAACTGCAATGGCATATTTTAGCGATGTACCTAGTTTCTCACAGCTAATACCCAGTTTCTAACAGCTAATACCCAAACTTCCTTCACTCAACTGTGCATTATGGAATCTTTCTCCTGCTCCTTGATGCTTTATCTTCCATATGTGATATATATATATATATATATATATATATATATATATATATATATATATATATATATATATATTACACACACACCAAAGGTGTGGATCTTGATATAAAAGGTGTTTTCTGGAAATAGATGTTCCAAACTGTTAAACTATGAACTGTTTAAAGAAAGCATTTTTAGATTGTTTTACCATTTCCATATTCCATATCATAAGCACTTTCCAATTGCAAGTAGAGGTCCTATTACTGTATAGGAAGAAAATGAGGTCCCCGAAGTTAATGAAGTGCCTGGAGCCATCTACTAGCTTTCATTGCAGATGAAGAATTACAGAGCTGTAGAGGTTTCTCTTTGGAACTGTTCTCAGTGTACAATTCAGTGTCCTACCAGCCTGCTCTGTCTTAGTAGGTTCATATGCTCTCCTGGGTCACAGGAAATTTTTTTATAATGCTTAGCCAAAAACACATTTAATGGGAGAGTTTGACACATGCTACATTAAAAGGGAGCATTTATTTTTCCTATTTGGGTCATAACATCATAATCTAATGACATGGGTAAGGATCTTTCTTAGGAAGCATGACAGGAACTAATGCATTTTGAATATTGTATTAAAAAACTGATGACTGAAAAGGACCAAAATATAAGTTTTGAAAATAAAGCCAAACATTTGTGTACCTGGTGGCTCACATCTAAAATCTTAGCTACTCAGGAGGTTGAGGTCTGAGGATTGAAGGAAAGTTCTTGGATTGAAGGACTGAGGATTGAAGGAAAATCCAGAAGTAGAACTGTGGTTCAAATGGTAGAGCACCAGCCTTTTTTTTTGTCTTTTCTTTTTTGGTACTGGGGATCGAACCCAGGACGTTGCACTTGCTAGGCAAGCGCTTTGCCACTGAGCTACATCCCAGCCCGAGCACCAGCCTTGAGTGAAACAGTTGAAAGGACAGCATCAAGGCCCCGAGTTAAAGCTCCATTGTGAACACACACACACACACACACACACACACACACACACACACACACACACACACACACACACACACGAAGAAGAAGAAGGTAAAATAAAGCTAAACAACTTGTGACATGTGATTCCACTTAAGTGGAAGGCATTTGGCTTTATATAAAAGTATTAAAAATAAATTTAGCTTTAGAAAAGACCTGCAGCTCTAAGAAACAAAGGCTCACATAGTAGTACTAATAAAAATGTCTACCTTTCAAACTAGACAGTAAACTCTTATGTTGGAATAAGGAAGGATTAAAATGATCCAAATCATTTTCCTAAAGAAAAAAGCCACCTTAGGTATATATCTAGATAGTTCATTGCAGCACATATTACAATAGCAATGATTTAGAATCAAACTGTGCCCAGAAGCAGATAAAATAAAGGTAACTGTGTGTTGGTGGCTCACATTTGTAATCCTAGCTACTCAAGAGGCTGAGATCTGAAGATGGAGATTCAAAGCCACCCCAGACAGGAAAGTCCCTGAGACTAGTATCTCCAATTAACCACCAGAAAACCAGAAGAGGAACTGTGGCTCAAAGTGGTAGAGTACTTAACCTTGAGTGAAAGAGCTCAGGGAAAGTATCCAGGCCTGAGTTCAAGCCCCATGACTGAGAAAAAGGAGAAAAAGTAAAAATAAAAAAAAGAGAGAGAGAAAATTGTATACAACAAATAATACTATTTAGGCATCAAAAAATGAAATACTATCATTTCTAGCTATTTGGGTAGAACTGGAGCTCATTTATGTCAAATGAAGTAAGTCAAGCACAGAAAGACCTATCCTATATGATCTCTCCGATGTGTGGAATCATCAAAGTTCTGACCCATAGAATGAGCAGGTAGTCACCTATGGCAAATAGATATAGATGTTGCTCTCTCTCTCTCTCACTCTCTCTCTCTTTCTTTCTCTCTCTTTCTCTCTCTCTCTAGATAGAGAGAGAGACAGAGACAGAGATAGAGACAGACAGACAGACAGACAGACAGACAGACAGACAGACAGACAGACAGACAGATAGATAGATAGATAGATAGATAGATAGATAGATAGATAGATAGATAGATAGATAGATAGATAGATAGATAGATAGAGTCCTGGGGCATGAACTTAGGGTCTGGACACTGCCCCTGAGCTTCTTTTGCTCAAGGCCAGCACTCTACCACTTGAGCCACAGTGACACTTTCGGCTTTTTCTGTTTATGTGGTACAGAGGAATCAAACCCAGGGCTTCATGCATGCTAGTCAAACACTCCACATTCCCAGCCCTAGTTTTGTTTTGTTTTAAGTCAGATAAACAAGAAAACAAAGATCTCACATACAAGGTAACTATAATTATGCAATTCCTTTGTATACTTGAAAGTTGCTAAGAGGGTTGATTGTATACATATTTCCATCACAAAAAATATAAATATGTAAAGGAACAAATCAGGCTATAAAAGCTTGGCTTAGCCATTCACAATGTATAAGCATTTCAAAATATCATGTTGTAGACAAGGATTATGTTGTAGGAAACTCTTCACTCTTAAGTTTGGTAATGCTATGAAGTCCAGTATAAAGCTTAAGTCTAGGCCTAAGCAAGTGCTGCCTTACTAAAAGGGGTTTAAATTAAAGTAGGAAGCATAAAAGAAACAAAAATTTTACTTGATTTCTAGTGTTAATTTCATTACAGTTTATTATTAGCCCATACATTTGACTTATATGTAGAATATATGGCTTAAAGTATATCCTGTCTACGTATCTATAATCTGTCTCTATTATTTATCTCTATTTCAATGTATATACATATATATTAGATAAAATAAACTTGTATACATGATTATAAAAATAAAGCATTACAATTTTTTTAGTGCCATTTGTCTCTAAGTTTTATTCCACGCCAGTGGAATTTAATCTCATAAATGTGTTAGAAACAATTGCATGAAAGAAAAAAAAACATTTGAATACATATCTTAGGGTTTTTGAGCTATGAAAAAAACAAAACATATTATATACTATGCATTATTAGAAATATTTACCCCAAAATTTTGTTAAAAATAACACATACATAATGATGAAATGTAGTACACATAGCACATTTCATAGTGAATTAGGAATTACAAATAAAATATGCTCATTGATTGCATTTATGGGTCATTTTCTTCATTCCATTGACTGGCGTCCAGTAAACCATGGGATTTCACTTGTTATGAAACAAAAAAGCAGTTTCACTTGCTACCTCGGAGAGAATCCAATGCAAAAAAGAACCAGCATAATTACATACGTACTTGTATAACTTCAATATCATAATATTTTGATTTTGCTTTACATCACACGCTTTCCCAGCTGGTGGGCAGCTTTTGTTTTAGTTTTGTGGAATCTATTAGAAATGGGAAAAGAGATCTCACACACATTGTAAGACTAATGAGATCAACCTTCTGGTGTCTTCAGAGGCTGTGGTAACGCATCTCGCTGAGCATCTTAGACTTGTTTGTAGCTCCTGTACTTTGGGTACAGTGGCACTGACAGTTTTTTATGGCATTCTGGGGTTTATGCAGAAGAAGCAGAATATAAGTACCAGGTGTGCAGACAGAAAAGGAGCAAACTTCAGGAAGGACTGAAGCCAAGGCTGATACCAGGAGGAGAGACAGAGAGCAAGAACAGGGATCAGCATACTCGGGACAGGAGATGGACAGAGAACGCCTGGAGAGCCAGGGACATGCTCTCAAGAGATGTCTTTTATATATTTGACCTGATTCAAGGTCATACAAGGCTTGAGAGAAGAAGCAATTTCCTACTATTTTAGGAACTTGCTTTTTTCATGGGAATGAATTGTTCAATCCATTGCTTCTGAAATTTATTGTACACATGAATCCCCTTAGAGATCTTTCAAAATGCAACTTCTGATTCAAGAGATGTCTGGGATAGACTGCAAAATTCTCAGTTTCTTCCAAACTTCTGGTTGCTATAGATGTGGCTCCTGGTATAGGGACCATATATCACACAGCATAGCTTTAGACCAATGTAGAGACAAAGTAGAAGAACCAAAGGGGTTGCTGAAACAGGGAGAATGGGGTTGAGGAGTCAGGATAGCTCAACAATGGCTGTATGGAATTCATAATTCCTAGTGCTCTATTGGAAACAGGGTAATTAATAGGTGATCAAGTTAAAATGCTGTCATTACAGTCCGTCTTAATCCAATAACATTAGTGTACCTATTACAAAGAGAAATTTGAAGTGCTGGGTATAGTGGCTCATACCTATAATCCCAGCTGCTCAAGATGCAAAGGTCAAGAAGATCACAATTCTAGGCCAGCCTAAGGAAAAATATTAATGAAAACATTTAGTAGGTATGGTGGTACATATAGGTAGGAGAATTGCAAACCCAGGCCACGCCAGTTTGGTTGGGGGAAGAAGAAAGACCCTACCTGGAAATTAGTAAAAGCAAAAAGGGGAAGAGGTGTGGCTTAAGTAGCAGAACACCTGCCTAGCAAGCACAAGGCCCTGAGTTCAAATCCAATGTGATGAGGCACAGAGCAAATGTAGCCTTATGACAGGAGGAATGTGGTGACAAGCCAACAAACATGAGGCACCTCCAGCAGCCACCGGCCGATAGAAGAGTAACGATAGAGTTCTTTGACTCATCAGAGAAAGTATGGGCCTGGATTTTGAAATTATAGGCTCCCTCCCCCCAAAAAACTGTCTGAAGCAAGAAATCTGTTATTGGAAGCTGTCCAATTTGAAATTACAGCTCTGGAAAAAGAAGACATTGCCGAATATGAAGAATATTGACATGGCATCTTTTGGACCAACATTCAGTCGGGAAGAAAACTCAGACCTAAGGAAATTTTAAATAATTGCCCAAGCTAGGTGATTACTGCCAGGCATGGAGAAGCCCATTTGTAATCCCAGCTAACCTGAAGATGGGAGCAGAAGGATAGTGAGGTCAAGGTCAGCCTGTGAAAAGTTAGCAAAACTTTCTCTTAAAACCCAAATATAAATGCAAAGGATGGGGATGTGACTCAAGTAGCAGAGTGTTTGCCTAGCATGCATGAGGCCCAGGGTTCAGACTCCAATAGTGAGAAAAAATAGATGTCTAAACACTACAACTCCTACTTGTCAATTAAAGCCTTTCCACTTATGTCCCCTTCTTGTCAAGAACATGCACCTGTAGGCTAATCAATAAAACTCTTCCCAAATCAGAGTTCTGAAAATTCATTTTTTAAAATGCTGGTCCTGGCTGGGGCTTGAATTCAAGATCTGGATGCTGTCCTTGAGCTTTGTTTTTCCCTCAAGGCTAACATTCTACCACTTGAACCACAGTTCCACTTCTAGGTTTTTGGTGAGCTCACAGACTTTCCTGCCTGGGCTGGTGTTGAACCATGATCCTCAGATCTCAGCCTCCTGAATAGCTAGGATTACAGGCTCCAAGCTGCTGAAAATCTTCTTTAGTGTTTATAAACAGGTGCATCATGATTATCTGCTTTGTTTCTTTTGATTGCTTTTTCAGTGCTGGCATTTGAACTCAGGGCTTGCTAGGCTTGCTCTAACACTTGAGCTATGCTTTTTTTTTTTTTGCTTTTGTTATGTTTTGGATGGGGTCACACACTTTTTCCCAGGGCCAGTCTTGAACCATCATCATCCTATGTAAATAATAGCTAGTATTACACATGTATTACAAATGTATTACAATGTATTGCAATGTTTACAAATGTATTACAAATAGCTAGTATTACACCCACATAGCTAGTATTACAAATGGGACCCACCCTGCCTACCTTGTTTATTGAGGTTGGGCCTCCCTAACTTTTTCTTATGGCCTCTAACCATGATTATACTAATCTCTGCCTCCCAAGTCAGTAAACAAAGTTTATAATAATATATTTACAATGCACATTAACCTAAGATCTTGGTGAAACTTACCAAAAACCCAAGCTATTGGAAAAATTTTAAAGTCTGTATCGAACCCTAATTTTCACAGCATAGAATTCTTTTTTTTTAAATCCACTCTTTTCCCAACATCCTACAGAGTATCTTTTCAGGAAATATTGGATGTGAGGATCAACCTCACAGCAACTGAGAAAATTCATGCCAACAGAGAAGCTACTTTAAAATTTAATTGTATTTTACTCTAAGATATCCAGGAACTACCTGGATTTATTTGTTGTTGTTTCCTGAAGGCAGGAAAGATGATACCTTCTGGGATGAATTTAAAGAGTGAATTTAAAGTCTATCATAAAAGTGAAGTAAGAGATCAGTCAGAGTGACAGGGGGCAAAATGGAATTGAGCAAAACTGATGGAGCTGGAGAAGAAGAAATGAGCAGAGGGAAATCAAATATTTAAGGCCTATCTATGCAGCTACAGTCTTACTTCAGAAAAACCCCACTGGGCACACAGAAATATTTTTTTTTCTTTTGACATTTACTGTACTTTGGATTGCTGGTGAGGAAAAAGTACCATGTCATTGTACATTGGAGAACACACTCCACTCTTGTACTCCTCCCAGGATGCACCACTGCAGTGGTTTGGGCAGATCGATGGCACCAGTCAGGTGGTGGCACCACATTGCATGTATGTCATAGATCACATATTGATGAGAAGAGCTGGGCAGGAAAAGGCTATCAACCTCAGTAGTTTAGAATAGAGATCTGCAAACAGTAGTGGAATGGGTTGGGGAAAGGACTGCTAGTTCCTAAGCCACCAATGACATCATGTGAGTTTACAGTATGCATTGTCTCTAAGTCAGGCCTCGATTCAACAAAGACAGTTGTTCGTACACTGTCTGATGCTTGCATTCCAAAAGAAAGCTGCAAGAAAAATAATGTTGCTCCTCCCAGCAGACTTTCATTCTGTGCAGAAAACAAGACCATGCACTTTTGCCCTTTCCCTGAAAAGCCATGAATATACAGACATGAAGCATGAAATTCCCATCGTGAAACATTCATGAGTTCTTCAAAAATCATTTTAGGGAAAAAACAAATCGTTTAAATAGGGATACAGGTGGACCCATTGCAACAATGAGATGTACAAGTCGTATGTTGAAAATGAACTTTACAACTTTGGTGGGGGTGGGGGAGGGAAGGATGGAATAGGAAGGGGAAACAAAGGAGGACGCTACAATGCTTGATAAGAAATGTACTCATTATCTTGCCCATCTAATTGTAACCCCTCTGTACAGTATTTTCACAATAAAAAATAATAAAAAATAAATGTACTCATTATTTGCCCATGTAATTGTAATCCCTCTGTACAGTATTTTCACAATAAAAAAAAAGAGGTGGTAAAAAAAATTTTTTAACAATCATTTTTGTGCTGGACACCAGCGGCTCATGCCTGTAATCTTGGTGATTCAGGAGGCTGAGATCTGAGGATCCCGGTTCAAAGCCAGCCTGGGCAGCAAAGTCCGTGAGACTCTTATCTCCAATAAACTACCAGAAAACTGGAAGTGGTAGAGAAAACTGTGCCTCAAGTGGTAGAGCTAAGGCCCAGAGTTCAAGCCCCATGACCAACAAAAATAAAAAAGAAAGAAAAGAAAAGAGAAAAAAAGAATAATTTTTGTAAACTGGGCATCTATGGCTCATGCCACGCAACTCAGGAAGCTGGGATCCAGAGGGTCACTGTTAGAAGCCAGCTTAAGCAGTAAGCTCTGTAAAACTCCATCTCCAATTAGCCAGTGAAAATCTATTTGGAAGTGTGATTCTAGGGGTAGAAAAACCATCCAATAAGCAAAGCTGAGGGGCCTTGAGTTCTAGAAAAAAATATAAGTTAAGTTTTAGATGTCATTTAAATGTCATTTTCACATACTGAAATGTTAAAGATTATAATTTTCATCACACTATTATTTAATCATAAATGAAACACCAAAATTAAGTTACTACAGACTAAACATTGCAATACCAATTGGAGACATAGCAAATATACTAACCATACCTCCTTGATAGGACGATAGCTACAAAAATCTTAAAAAGATAAACTACTCTGTGCTCTAGGAGCTTATGATAGAAGGTCGCTGGTAAGAAGAGAGCATCAGGAATGCCCTTCCTGAAGAAGGGATCTTGAAGTTGAGATGTGATGAGTAAATAGAAGACTTGTGGGAGAAGATGTGGGGGGGGGGTGGATGAGGAAGACAGCTCTAGGGGCTAAATACACCAAGGACAGATTCCATATATAAGAGAAGCAGGAAAGGATGCTGAGTATTTAGGAAACAGGAAGGAGTCCAAGTAGAAGAAAACAGACTGGAGGAGCTAAGTGAAGATTATACAGGTCCTTGAAGGTTAGCTTAAAGGGTTTCAATTCCCTTGTGAGAACAAAAGCCAGTATGATGGCTTGGATGTGGTTCATTCTCCATAGCTGGAATTTTGTCCACCATAATGGTTGTAGCAGTGGACCATGTAAGAGATGGGACCTATTGGGCAGGGATTGGATCAGGACTACCCTTATGAAGGATTTAATGCTGATCCTTGAGTAAGTTTGTCATAAAGTAATGGGTATGTTATAAACGAATGAGCCTGCTCTTCTCTGGTCTCTTGCTGACTCCTTCCCAGTGTGACTCCCTGCAATGCACACACTGACACTCACACTCTCATTCATACTCACATACTGTAGCTCCATACTCTGATGTGGCCAGAAATTCTTCAGGCCCTGAATGGAAGCAACCAGACTTGGCTTCACAGAAACCTACACAGTCTTTTTTTAAAAACATTTAACAAGATATTAATTTATTTTTTAAATTTTATCGTTAAGGTGATGTATAGAGGAGTTACAGTTGCATACACATGGGTAGTGAGTACATTACTTATCGAACTTGTAACCCCCTCCCTCATTTTCTCCCACTTTCTCTCCCCCCAAGTTGTACAATTCATTTCCCACCTAGTGTCTTGTGAGTATCGCTGTTGCATTGGTTCACCCTTTGTCCTTTGTCTCACTATTTTGTTGTTCTCCTTCCCTTCTCTAATTCAGATATATGTACATATAATACCCAGGGTACCAAAATCAAATACAGTAACAGCAAAGGATAAACCATAAGAAATAAAGCACAAAAGAAAGAAAAAAGAAATCACATAGTACATTAAAAACAACACCACCAAAGAAAAACTTCTTGTGTCCATGTCTTGAAGTTCATTTCACTTAGCATTATCTTATACGGTCATATGCACATAACTATTGAGCTATTCTGCTCATCTTCTAGGACTATCCTAGACATATACTAATTATTACAAATGAGAGAAACCATGGGATCTATGTCTCTTTGGGTCTGGCTTACTTCACTTAATGTAATTTTTTCCCAAGTCTTTCTATTTCCTAACAAATGAGGCAATGTCATTCTTTCTGATGGAAGCATATAATTCATATATCTATATCTATATCACATTTTCTGGATCCATTCATCCACTGAGGGGCATCTGGGTTGGTTCCATATCCTAGCTATAGTATATAATGCTGCAATAAACATAGTTGTGCTGGTAGCTTTTAGTATGGCCTTGTTTGTGGTCATTTGGGTAAATGCTCATAAGTAGGATCACTGGATCATAGGGGAACTCTATGTGTAGTCTTAAGCAATTTTCTTATTACTTTCCAGAGTGTTTGAACAAGTTTGCATACCTACCAACATTGTAGTAGCATTCTCTTTTGGCCAAATCCCCTCCAGCATCTGTTGTTATTAGATTGCTTGATAATGGCCAGTCTGACTGGGGTGAGGTGGAATCTCAATGTTGTTTTGAGATGCATTTCTTTCTTTCTTTCTTTCTTTCTTTTTTTCAGTCATGGGGCTTGAACTCTGGGGCCTGGGCACTGTCCTTGAGCTCTTAAGCTCAAGGCGAGCACTCTATCACTTGAGCCACGGCACCACTGATTTTTTTTGGTGGTTAATTGGAGATAAGAGTCTCACAGATGTTCCTGCCCGGGCTGGCTTTGAACCACGATCCTCAGATCTCAGCCTCCTAAGTCACTAGGATTACAGGCATGAGACACTAGCGCCTGGCTGCATTTATTTTATGGCTAGAGAAATTGAGCATTTCTTCATGTGTCTATTGGCCATTCTTATTTCCTATTCCAAGAAAGCTCTCTTTAAGTCTTTAGCCCACTTATTAATGGTGTGGTTTTTTCCTTTGAGGATTTGTTTTTGGGGATTTAATTTTTTGAGTTCTAAATGTATTTTAGATATGAGCCCCTTGTCTGTTGTATGGCTAGTGAAGATCTTCACCCATGAAAATAAGAAATAACAGATTTTAAAAACACTTTAATATATTCATTTCACAGGAGGATTTCATTATTACCTTTCCATACATGCATACAATGTGTTTCTTTTGCTCTCCCACAATCACCCTCCCACTACTTTTTAAAACAATTTTAATGGATTTGATTGTTCTGCTTATACAAGTGCATATAAAGTCCTTTAACTATAGTTACCCTCCTCCACCATCTCTATTCACCCCCTCCCACAAGTAACCATTTCCAAAGGACTTGTTTTACATTCCTGTCATTCATTTTTTAAGACTATATTAATGGTTGAAAGAGGTTTCGCTGTGGCATTTCACACATGTATGTATTATTATACTTTAGTCGGATTAAGCCTTCTACACACTCTCTCTGTCCTCTTAAATACCTACTATTCTGCAGCTTTTTCCTTATGCCATTTTCATAAATGGCTGCAGCAATATATTTCTGTATTGCTCACTCACATTCTCTTTCTCTTTTCTCCTCCTCCTTCACTCTTAATAAAACAATTCCATAGTTGCAATCATGTTCCATATATAGGTATACATGATCAGTTTTATAACTATGTATATGTAAAGTTTTAGAACTAGATTGCACATATGAGTGAAAACTTGCAGCCCTTTGTCTTCCTGAACCTGTCATACTTTGCTTAACATGATATCTAGTTCCATCTGTTGACCTTCAAGTGATGTAAATTGTGGCTGAATAATATTTTATTGTGTACATATATCAAGTCTGGTTAATTGCAATGAACCTGGATGTACAAGTGTCTCTATTGTACCCAGACTTCCTTCCTGCACATAAATGCCCTAAAGTGGTATCACTGGATCAGATCGTGGTTCCTTTTTTAGTTTGTTGAGAAACATCCATACATTTCCACAGTAGTTGTACTAGTCTACATTCCCACCAAGAGAATGTGAGGATTTCTTCTTCCATGCATTCTTACCAGCATTTGTTGTTTTTTGATCTAAAACCTCATTCATTTCCACTTGCATTTTTTTGTAGTCAGGGATGTTGAGTATTGCTTCATGTATTTATTGAACATTTGTCCTTGAGAAAATTTCCTATTCACTTCAGTTGATCATTTGTTAATTTGTTTGTTGATTTTCTTGGAAGTGTAGTTTTCTTAAAATTTCCTGTATACTTTCATTATTTAATCACTTGTTCAGTAAATAGCTGGCAAAGATTTTCTTCTATTCTGTGGGCTATCTCTACAGTTTAGTGAGTCTTTCCTTTGCTGTGCAGAAATCTTTAGTATGGTCCAAAATTGTTTGTTTTTATTTGCTTATCTATTGAAATTCTATTTAGGAACATAATGTTTATGCCTATATCTTCCAGTGTTTTCCCAAAATAATGCCAAAATTTCAGTCTTGCATTAAGGTATTTGATCCATTTTGAATTGATATTAGTACAGAGAGTTCTTGTTCTGGTCTTCTACTTGTGAATATCCAGTTTTCCCAGCATCATTTGTTGAAGAAGCTGTCTTTTTTTCCAAGTATGTTTTTTAGCATCTTTGTAAAAAAAAATCAGCTCACTGTAACTATGGTCTTCTGTTCCATGCTATTGGTCTGCATCTGTTTCTATGACAATACCATAATATTTGGGTTACTATGGATCTGTAATATAGTTTGACATGAAGTATTGTGACATCCCCAGCATTATTCCTTTTCCTCAAGTTTTTTTTCTGCTCAAAGTATTTTAGGCTTCCATATGACATTCTTCTGAGAAGAATGTCATCTTGAAAGGGATTGCATTGAACATATAAATTGTGTTTGGTCATATAGCCATTTTTAAAATACTGATTCTGCTGATCCATAGTATGAGAGGTATCTCTATCTTCTAGTGTCCCTTTAAAATTTTCTTCCTTGTTTATTGTTATTGTTGGAGAGTTCCTTTACTTCCCTGGTTAAATTTATTCCTTGGTATTTTTAGGGGGAAGATATTGTGAGTAGGCTTGCTTTCCTGATTTCTTTCTATTTATTGTTCTTTTCATTGTTGGTATATAGAAAAGCTACTGGGCTTTGTACATTGATTTTGTAACTTGCTACTGAAACTGTTTATGATATCTTAGAAATTTGGGGTGAATTTTTAGGATTTTTTAGGTGTAAGGTAACTATCATCTAAAAATAGGAATAATTTAACTTTCCCTTCCCTGTTTAAATCCCTTTTATTTCTTCTTTTTATCTTACTGCTCTGGATAGGAATCCCAGCACTATAATGTGGGGGAAGAGTGAGCCTTCTTGTCTCATCCCTTTGGAATTACTCCTGCTTTTCATTAGTCCTTTTAAAGTAAATGCTCTCCAATTATGCCAATGTGTGTGTATTCTGTTTCCTCTTTAACTCCAGCTGTTACAATGCTCAAAAACATTTACATAGAAAATGCTAAGAATCATGAGCTAGAGGTACACTTTATGGGTATTTCATAAAGAACATTTTCATATCTTGATTAAATGTTAAGAATTAAGAAGACAGTTTCTGTCTTTTCCCCATTTTTCCTTAAGTGATCTAATTTTTTCTATTTAATTGAAAACAAAAATATTTATGAGAACACTAGATTTCACAGTTTAAAAACTCCTCAAATTTTACTTTGATTTGAAGCACTGAATATCAAGTCATTTTCATTTCTACTTTAAAATTTTAGACTTTTCTTTGATTCTTATTCCATATAAAAGCAATTTCTCTGATAAAAAGAGGCAATTCACTGATGAAAAATGGTTCAGCTTAACTGATAATCAAAGAATTGTACCTATGAAAATAATAAAATTGTTCAAATGTTTTGCAACTGTAATATTCACTATTAGTTGTTGATGGTGTAGGAAAATGGAGTGATTCATATTATTCTGGTGCTGGACTACTTTCCAAAAACATGTCTAGGAGCTAATCCAGCAATCAAAGGCCTTCATTTGAATAATTTAATCTTAGAAAATAATCAGACATGGATTCAGAGATGGTGACTCATCACAGAATGATATAGTTCTGCACTCAAAAAGAAGAGGGACAATATTAATGTCCCATAATAGTGAGAACAAGTTAAATATATAGCACAGGTATGGATGGGAGTCAGAAATGCACCTGTGAAGGAGGAGCTTCATCCTAGCTGCATGCTGAAGTGGCAGTGAAACTTCACACAGCTGCCCTGGTCTAATGAGAGGCCAATAAGGAAACTCTGTCTGTGAGGTGCAAATTTTGTATTTTCAAATATCCACATAACTGGTATTTCTATGGAGAATAGAAAGCCATAGAAATACACTACAACAAATGACAACATGGGAGAATGTTCCAGAATAATGGCAATGGCAGAAAATCCGGCACAGTGTACTATGTTGTGTCAGCTATGTATAGAGTAAGATTCAATGTAATGTAAGTCTTCTTCAGAAATTGAAATGTAAGGAAAGGCTACACTGTTTTAGCTGTAAATAGTAGGATGATTTTTCTTTTAACCCACCTTACACTTGTACAATTTTCCACAGAATATGTTCTTTTACTTCTTTTATTTTATTTTATTATAAAGGTGCTATACAGAGGGGTTACAGTTACATGAATAAGATAATAAGTACATTTGTTGTCCAACATTGTTACCCACTCCTTTGTTTTTCTTGCACTATCCCTTCCTTCCTCCACTCCCCCTCCCCCTCTGCCCTGAAGTTGTAAAGTTCATTTCCAACATAGTGTCTTGTGAGTATTATTGTTGCATTGGGTCATCCTTTGTCTTGGTTTCACCATTTTGTTATTCCCCTTTCCTTCCCCAAATCAGATAAGACACAGGGTACCAGAATCAAAGACAGTGATTGCCAGGGATAAACCAATAGAAAAAGAAAAATGAAATAAAATAAAAATAGAGAACTTGATATAGTACATTGATGGCAACAAGGTCAACAACCACAAAAAGACCTGTTGTTTCTATGCCTTGGAGTTTATCCAATTAGCATCATTTTATATGGTCATATGTATATAGCTATTGAGCTATTATGATCTTCTGTTAGGATTATCCTAGACATATACTAATTATTACAAATGAATGCAACCATGGAGCCTGTTTCTTTGGGTCTATTTGGAAGAAGAAAGTGTCCCCTCCTAGTTCATCTGGCCGACTTCACTTCCTTAAGATCTCCTTTTACCTACTTTACACCTCAATACCTTCCTACTATCTACTTTCAAGTACAGAGTGCTCCTATGAATTGTCAGGACCTTTAAAGCCTACATCTAAAATTCCAACAATGCATCTTTTTTGTCACAGAGCAAACACTGTCATCTGCATGGAACACTGCAAATTAATATCTGCTGGCTTCTCTTCGTCAATGTGATGAAACAGAAGTGTTACCTTTTCTTTCTTTTTTCTTCAGAACATTGTGTTCACAAATAAATAGCCCTTTCCTGAGTACATGGCAAGAACAAAGGAGATGCTATCATAAATGCTAAGATGTATTTTCCTGTAATGTGACATTAACTTGCAATCTTTCTTTCCTAAGAGAGAAATTAATAACAACTATGAAATTGTCAATTTACATGAATTAATTCTAAATGGTGCTACTTATCTCTGGATTACAAAATATTTTCCACTTTAAAATGGAAACAACTTATTGTTCTGCTATTCATTTAATTGAGAAGTATGTGTAACAAAGTATCCTCATTTTTCTTAACTTATTTTATCTCAATTTTGACTAGAATGTGGCAGTTATACATATTAGTGGATTTTAGGATGATATTCAATAGCTGCACCTAGCAGCACCCATAGACACACACACACACACACACACAGCCCTTCCCAAACCACATCCATGTTCTCCACATAGGTCAACTTTCTCTAGCTTCTACATATGAGAGAGAACATGTGTTTGTTTCTGTCTCTGGTTTGTCAAGTAGCACACTTTCCTCCAGTTCTATCCATTTCTTATGCATGAATAATATTCTACCTGTGTATGAACACCATATTGCCTTTATCCATTTAGTTATTTATTGGCACTTAGTCTGATCCCATATCTTAGCTATTGTGAATACCTCCATAATGAACCTGGGTGTGCAGTTACCTCTTTGGGGTGTTAATTATACATCTGCATTATATAGATTTGTGGTGATTGTGTATAGTTTTGGATTTTTGCAAAGAATTGGGATAGCTGGATCACATTATAGATATATATTCAGGTTTTTTAAAGGATCTTCCATACTATAATTCAAAATAGCTATACTAATTAACATTTCCACCAACAGTGTGTCAGAGTATATTTTTCCCTTCACTTTTGTCAACATTTTCTATTTTATAATAGCTATCTAACTAAGATGAGATGATACCTTATTGTGGTTTGATTTTCAGTTCTCTTTTGCCTAAAGCAATTGAATTTTTTCCATATCTTTTAATTGTCCATTTAAAAATTGATTGCTTAATTTTTGTTGTTCACATTTTTGAGTTCTTTATATATTTTGGCTACTAATAATTTGTCAGATGAAGAGTTGGTAATTATTTTTTATGGATTGTCTCTGAAATTTATTGGGTATTTCTTTTGCAGTTAGAAGCTTTGTAGTTCGATAGAATTTCATTTTGTCTATTTTTTGTTTTTAATTCCGTGAATCAAACAACAAATCAAAAAGATCATTCTAGTCATGTACCAGTATCCTACACTGGTAACTGTAGCTATTTAAGAGGCTGAGTTGTAGACAATCTTGGTTCAATGCCAGCTAAGGCATGAAAGTCCTTTGAAATGCTATTAAAAAATAATCAAGCAAAAAGATGGACTGAAGGTATGCCTTGAGTGGTAGAGCACCAGACTACTAAACTACAAGGCCCTGAGTTCTGACCAGAGTACTGCAGTTGGTGGTGAGGGGAGGGGGATCTTTCACAATAATTAAGTTAGATTTATCCCAGGGAAACAACGATGGTGTCTCTACAATATGTACAAATTAATAAAGATAATATAGCACATGAACAGAATAAAAGGCCATATGGTTATCTGATAGATGAAGAAAATACATTTAATAAAATTCAATCTCCCTTCATGATAAAAATCTAGTTCAGAGTAAGTTAGGTAAGTCAGTAAGTTAGGTAAGTTAGTAAGTTAGGTATAAAAGGATTATATCTCCATATAATAAAAACTGTATTCCCATTGCTATGTTTTATATAGGGATCTTATGAAATTGCTTCAGCTGGGCTTGAACTCTCAGTTCTCCAACCACAGCTTACTGAGCAGCTGGAATGGTAAATGCTTGCCACCATACCCAACTACTTTCCTTGAATAAACATACATAGGTAGTGATCATATACTTGTTTAAAGATCATCGATGCATAGCTTGATTAATTCCAATAATAACACCTCTTTGTACCTGTCACATGAATCGGGAAGCAGAACATTGACTGCACAGCCAAGACAATCTGTGTTCTTCCTCAACAACCTCTTACACTGGAAGACAACCACATTTCGGGCTTTGTATAGCATGGGCTAGGCTTAACTGTTTGTAAACTTCCTATAAATGGAATTAAACCACATTTACTCTTTTGTATTTGTCTATTCACCTTAACAGTTTGTTTGTGTCATGAATTTATATTTTTATACATAGAAGTCATTTGTTCTTTTTCATTGCTGTGTAGTCTTGTGTTATATAAAAATATATACAATATATGCATCCATTCTATTGTTGATGAAAACTTGGGTTATTTCTAGGTTTGGGCTACTAGAAATGGTGCTAATATGTTCCCTTTTCACACATTTTAAAAGAAATATATTTATGCATTTCTGTTAAGTATGTATCTAGGAATTAACACCTCAGTTATATGCTATGCAACTGTTTAATTTTAGTATATGTTGAAAATAGTGTTCCGAAGTCCTATATCAGAAAGACACAAGTTTCAGTTCCTTCATACACTGGCTGATCAGTTTACTGTAAGTAAGATATTAGGGGCAAGAGCTTGGTTTTTCATTCAGCATTCCCTTTGTGGTCTCCTTGACTTCCTTCAGCTCTTTGTTAATGGATTCCATGAATGCCTTTAGTGATCTTTGTGTATTCTCTACCTGGTCTCTCAATTCCTGAATTACTCTTTGATTAGCTTCCTCCCATCTGTGGGATTCCTGCAGTTCTCTTTCTTCCCGTTCGTGGGATTCCTGCAGTTCTCTTTGAGTGTTCTCAGCCTGCTCACGCCATTCCTCCCTTTCTCTTTGAGTATTCTCAAGTTGTTCATGCAAATCCTGTATCAGTTTTTGCGTAGCTTCCTCACGCTTATGATATTCCTGTATAAACTTCTGGGATGCCTCCTCTCTCTCCCTATCACGCTCATACAGAGTCCTTTGTACATTGTCAAACTTCTCATTTATCATGTTTGCCAGCAGTGTTTGTAGAGCTATTTGGGAACTCTCCTCTGGATTATTCTTTATCTGTTCTAATCCCTGATTATCAAGATTGGGAATTGAGATACCCGAATTTGCCATTTTTCTTGTGTTTTTCCTGCTTACTCTGCCCATTTGAGATGAAGATTGCACCAGTTTTGTGCTAGAACACTATCTTAAGGCAACCATCAACCAAAGTTTGCATTTGTACAGTCAATAGTCTACAGATACAATCTAGTTCAACAGATACATCTATTCAACATCAAACAACTATATGTTAAAGGACTTTGAACCGCAGAAAAGAATTTGGAAAACCAGAAATTATTAGGATTAGGGAGAGATGTGGGTAAAAAATAGGAATAGATTGGTGTGGGGAGGCACAGGGAGAGTTAACTATGTCCGAATCACAATGCAGGAAATGGGTTGGGTAGGATGCAAGTAGAGAGAGAGAGAAAAGGAAGAGACGGAAAGGGGAATGAAAAGAGACCAGAAAAAAAATAGAAACGTAAAAATTAATGTTATTATAGAGATTAAAAGACCATCTATTTAGAGAGGAATGTGAATATGTTGAGAGAAAGGGAGGGATATAGAGGAGATGTGAAAAACTTTAAGGATGGGAAAGGGAGAAGAAAAGATCAGAAGTTCAGTAGAGCTAGACAAAAAACAAAAAGATAATTAAGAAAGAAAGAAAAAGAGAAAGAAGACAAGAAAAGAAAGGAAAACGCTCATTCACATATTCCTAAAATTAAAATTATAAGAGGAGAAAAAAAAAGTTACTGGAAAACAATTATTTTTTCAGAAGAGGCAAAAATTAAATATTAATAAAAGTTTTAGAAGAGAAAAAAATTTTATATATATATAAGGTAACAAAAAACAAAAAACAAAGAAAAGAAGAAGAAAAAAAAAAGAAGAAAAAAAAAGTCCTTTGATTTTTTTTTTGGGGGGGGAGGGTTGGGAAGAATCCTGTATCTCCCTTTTGTCTGTAGCCAGCCTCTTGTTGGAGTCTCTGGTCAGCTTGAGGTCCTGTGGCTTGATTGGTTTCTTAAGTCGGTTGGTTGGAAGAGGCAGAAAAATGCTCTGCTTTACCCAAGATTTTGAGATCCCCCTCCCAGCTTAGTTTTCTGGGAGGGTGATCAGCTTTGAGAATCACAAAAGAGGGGGATGCAGTGATGAGGCTAGGTTCTGGGTAGAGTTGAGGCCTTTCAACAAACAGTAGCTTTTCCCTGGGGCTATTTTGTGATAAAACTCACAGCGCCCAGCCTGGAGCCATTCTCAGGGTTTCTGTTTTTCAATTGATTGTGGTGGCTGCTAGAGGGAGGGGCAGCCTCTGGCTCTGGTTACCCAGTGAGGAAAGCCACTCCAATGGCTGGCGCCTGAGCTGGGTGACTTTTCCCTGGATGGAACCGAGTCTGGCAGGTCACTTCGCCGTTAAGTTCTTGTGACCTGCTAAATGACTCGTTTTATTCCAAGGCCTGAGCTGGAGCTAGCAGCTCCTCCGAGCTTTGTCGGTATCCAAGATGGAGATCACCGGTGCTGGGGGGGGGAGGGGTGGCCTTCCCTCCTCTGCTCCCTGAGAAGGAGTGAGGACGTCGGGCTTGTACTCACGCCGAGTCTTGGATCCTGGGTCGTCTCTGGTCTGCAAACTGCAGGATGAAGATGTCCGTTCCTTGTCGGTTCTTGTTGGTGTTGAGTAGAATCCGCTTGTCCGCTGCATCTGGCTCCTTCGTCCCGGACTCTCTGTGTCTCAGGTATGACCCCGCGGTGGTGGTCGCTGCTGCGACCCTGCCGCCGCAGCGGCAGCTGCTGGCAGGCGCTCAGATGTGTCTCCTTGGCTTCCCCTCTCTTGTCTAACTCTCTGTTCTGTGATGGCACACTTGGTGTGATTCTCTGGCTTAGGACTGTTCACTGGAACTCTAAAACTGCTTTCTATGGGAGAGCTTGTTCAGATTCCAGCTTCTCCTCCGCCATCTTCCCGGAACTCCCCAGAGCTTGGTTTTTCAAAGGATTATCTACTGACTTGCTACCATTTAAGAAAAATGATGTTTCCCCCATAGTAATGAAATAACATTATAATATAGCAAAACTTATGTACTTGTGTTGTTCCTCAAACTTATTTTGTTCTGCTTCCCAATTTGTCTGTGCTGGGACCAGTACCAGGCTGTCTGATCTCCTGAACTCTGCTGTGTAAGTCATGCAGTTCTGGCCTTCTTCAAAATTGTTTTGGCCATTCTGGGGGCAATCTATATTTTCATCTAGTTTTAAGGATAAGTGTGTCTATTTTCACTTAAAAAATCATGAAAATATATTTGGAGGGATTTCATCAGCTTCAGAGATACGATGGAGAATATTTATACCTTTCTAGAATTGTGTCTTCTCCCAATGCTTGAATGTGATATAAGCCTTTATTTATTTCATCCTGTATTTATTTTCTCTGTATATTTTAGTGTGTATACTGTATTATATATGTCTTTTGTGTGTGTTTGACATTCATTCTAATGATAATCTTGTATATTTTCATTAAACTTATTTTTAGGGAGTTTGAATTTGATGCTATTTTATGTGGCATTAGTGAAAAATTATTTTCTGTTTTCTACAAAGGTTTTTGTATAGACTTCTAGGACAAAGAAACTTCTCTGTTCACTTACTCATTGTTATAGTTCCCTATAGATTCTTTTGGATTTGCATTTTGTACCATTGTATTTGTTATCCATGAGTAATGACAATTTCTCCCTGCATCCTGACATCTTTTATTCATTTTTCTTGACTCATTTAGTCAAGGGTTTCCATAAAATGTTGAATAAAAACCTTTGTAGCAGATGTTCTCATCTCATTTCCAGTATCAGAGGAAAGCTCTTACCCTTCCACTATTTAGCATATACTAGGTGTAGGCTTTTTATTTTTGGAGCTTACTATCAGATTCAAGTGTTCACTGCTATTTTCATTTTGCTAAGAGTTTTTTTTGAATCATGAATGAACATTAAATTTCATTGAATGCTTTTCCATCATTTATTGAAATATATGATTTTCTCTCATTTGTTCAATTAATATGGCGAGATCATTCTTATATAACTAAACTTGCATTCTTAGTCATATTGTACAGTTCCTTTTCTATATCACTGAATTTGGCTTGTAGGCATTTTGTTCAGGATGCTCATGTATGAAATTGACTGTCGTCTTTCTTTCTGCTTATATTTTCCTGTAGGGTTTTATTGTAGAGATGATAGTGACCTCAAAATTAGCTTCTGTTTTCCATCCTCTAGAACTACTCATAAAACTTACATTACTTCATTCTTAAATGTTTACAAGAATTCATTAATGGAACTACCTAGGCCTAGAACTTTTTTAGAGAATAGTTGTTAAATAGAAATTTGGTTAATTAAATGAATGTTATATGAGTAAGTTTATACTTCAACTTGATTGGAACACTGTATGCCCAGATAGTTGGCCAAGCATTATCCTGGATGTTTCTAGGAACTCTTTTGGGATAATATCAACACAAAAATTGGAGAACCGGGTAAAGTAGATGATCCTGTATAATGTGAAGGGGTCTCATCCAATCGGCTAGGAGCAGGAATGGAAGAGAAAGTCTGGCCATTCCCAAAGGAGAGAAATCTGCTGACAGCCCTCAGATGAGGACTTCGCTCTTTTCCAGTCTTCATACTTTCACTGAAAGTATGGCTCTTTCTCATTCTCACACCTGATTGGCTTTTAAACTAGAAGACCTCACTAAGTATATCATTGACTGACCCTCTGATGACCTGGAATTTACATATGTATCCAATATGCCTAATATTTTATACATATACATGTACATATATGCACCATATATATGCAGTGTGTGTGTGCATGTGTGTGTATGTGTGTTCATGTGTGCCATACTCCGGATTTTGTTTCTCTCAAGAGACCTAAATAATGCAGTTAAATAGAGAGCTACTTCATTACCCACGTTCCTTGACTTACAACAGGGTAATATTCCAATAAACCTATTCTATACTGCAAATGCATTTAATATACTTAACATACAGAATATCATAGCTGAGCAGCACAGTCCAGGGTATCATGATTACATGCCTGTAATGTTCCTGTATTGCAAGTAGTAATAGAAATCTTCTCTTTTCCCCTCCCTCCCTCCTTCCTTCTGTCATCAGTCTGGTCAGGAGTGTGTACTTCAATCTCCTTATTAACATTTTTAAATGATCAACTTTATATTAACTAATTTCTGTAATTGAGCATTTGGTACTATTTCATAATCTTTATTTGTTTTTAAATATTATTTTTTTCTTATAGTGGGGGGAGGTCCTAATAGTTTTCTGTTATTTTGAGATTCTTAGATCATGATTAGCTTTTAATCTTTCTTTCTTTGAACATGCATGAGCTGTAACCATGAAAATAAGTTTTGCATTCAACAAGATTTTACATGTTCTATTGTATAAAACTTAAGCCCAAAATGTTGTCTCATTTTTACCTTGATATACCCCTTGAGTGATGGGTTATATTTTAACGTACTTTTAAATTTCTGGGAGTTGGTGATTTTCCATTTTTAAGCAGATATTTTCCTGAATTTCTTTGTTGTCAGAGCACGGCTATTAATATATGCTTTATGACTCAGTGTGATTCAAATTGTATATAGTAAAAAGTCCTAGAAGATAATGTGTGGTAAGTTTCTTATTTATATTAATGAGCTCCGTTTGTAATGTGCTCAGTTTTGTAAACTTATTTATTTCTGTGTCTGCATTCTTGATGACTTTTGCATGCTTTCTCAATCTGCCAGTCTCAGAGGTCTAGTAAAGTTCTCTTGTATCATCATGAATTTGTCTTCTTCTGCTGCTAATTTTTATTGTGAAAATACAGTACATAGGGGTTACAATTACATGAGCAAAGTAATGAGTACATTTTTTATCAAGCATTATTGCCTCCTCCTTTATTTCCCCTTCCCATCCCTTCCATACTCCCATCCCCACCCCTCCACCCTGCGCCAAAGTTGTAAAGTTGGTTTTTCGACATAACAACATCTCATTGTTGCAATGGGTCCACCTGTATCCTACTTAAACAATTTGTTTCTTCCCTTCCCCTCCCCAAATTATACCAAAATCAAATCATCAAATACAGTGAAAAAGGGGTTATACCGTGGGGGAGGGACATACAAAGCAACAAAGAAATCATCTTATCATTTTTGTTTCATCACTTTTAAAGATATGATTCTGAGCGCTTATGTATTAATAGCTGTGTGTGAATGTTGAAATCAATTATAGTTGATAATGTCCTTTTTGCTTTTCTGTTCTATTTAAAACATGTTCTTTATATAACCTGGGACTCAGTTGTTACATGTGTATACATAGAAGAACTGTAGTTCTTCTATCTTCCTGAAATATTGACCTGTTGTCACGATAAAATGTTTCATTTGTGTCTAGTAATAGTCCTTAAAGTCTGTTTTGTCTGGTGCTAATTTTGTTGTTGTTGTTGTTGTCAGTTGTGGGGCTTGAACTCTGGGCCTGAGCTCTTCAGCTCAAGGCTAGCACTCTACCACTGAGTCACAGCGCCACTTGGTTTTCTGGTGGTTTATTGGAGATAAGATTCTCATGGAATTCCCGCCCTGTCTGGTTTTGAGTAGCTAGGATTATAGGCATAAGCCACCAGCACCTAGCCTTAATGTAGTTTTTAAAGCTTTCTTCTTCTTCTTCTTCTTCTTCTTCTTCTTCTTCTTCTTCTTCTTCTTCTTCTTCTTCTTCTTCTTCTTCTTCTTCTTCTTCTTCTTCTTCTTCTTCTTCTTCTTCCTTCTTTCTTCTTCTTCTTC